>NC_134090.1:95014916-96275532 GCF_000715075.1 Nicotiana tabacum | reverse complement strand
ATACCTTGGCTGAGAATGTGAAAAATGTCACCACGATCACTCAAGTGACATGGGCTAAACCTGAGGTTCAATTTGTGAAAGTGAATTGTGATGGCAATGCTCTTAACAAATCCGGGAAGAATTGGAGATGGTGTCATTGTCAGGGTTCACCATGGCTACTTCATCCATGCCATAGCCTCCCCCCCGGGCACTCGCACTAACAACCTAGCAGAAACCACTACTGCTACCATTGGAGTCAACTGGTGTATTGAGAATAGTTTCACAAGGATCCACCTAGAAGTTGATTCTGCTCTTTTGGTACATTTGGTCAATAACACATCCAATCCTCCATGGAATATTTAGATGCAAATCCAGCAGCTGCAATAGCTCTACCAATAGTACGAGGAAATCAGATGCATACACACATTTAGGGAAGCAAATTGCCCTGCCGACTTTTTGTTCAAACTTAGCCATAATCTGCCACAGCTTACCCATTTCAACAATATGTTGGACCTCCCCTCCCATATCAGAGGCCAGATTATATTGGACCAAATGGGTACCCCATCCTTCATGTACAAGAAGACAGCCACTATGCAACTTCCATCAAGCATCACTACCAACCTCACTTCATCCAATGGCTATGGATGATCACCACAAACAGTTGGGAGCTAACCTAACAATCCAAAGAAATCAGAGCTTTCAGCACACCGCCACAACCATCATGATAATACAGGAATTTTTAGCTAATCTTTTTCTTTTTTTTTGCAGAAATAGCAGAAATGTCTACATCACTGATGGAAATCCAATGTGTGGTATTAGCATCCTTGATGCTCGTTCTATTGGATATCCCTCAATGTAGATGGACATTTCCTGCTACTTCAACTAGAATTCACCACCTCCCTATCACTACCAATAACACCCTAATCATACTCACAAAAGTCCACTCAAGAAAGATAACATACTCTAACCCACATACATATAAAATGCATCTCCCTACCACAGCACCTCCCACATTCCATCATATTAACAAACAAGTCCACCAATCCCATGAACACCTCATTTACTGCTCCAGTATACACAAGAACCTGGCAGTAATAGTTGGATGCAGCAACCACCCTTTGGGACCCAGAACACACAAGAACTTAGGCACTAATGTTGCAAGCTCCAGCATCAAGGTAGTATCACTTCACACTACCAACACTCTAGCCACTGAAGACACCAACTCTCAAGGATCCACCTAGTTCTTACTTATCTTTCTGAAGGTGCCCAACACCCTAAAAAATGATCAGGAACCTTCTGATCATCTCTCCACTACATCAACCACTCCTCTCCAAAGCACACACAATACTTACACCTCAAATCACAATCATCTACAATACTCATATACCAAATGCAACACTCACACATGGTACACCCTTCATGAGGCCATACCATTATAAGAAAGAAACATAATAATCTTACTCTTTCTGCATCCACAGCACTCCTACATAACACTAATCCTCCTCCCATCACAACTCCCAGAACACATAAGAACCTAAGGGAGAAATTGTTTTATCTAACGGGTTTGTTTCCTTTTGCAGGTACAATGGCCACATCCGAATTGTTGATGCACTTGCAATGTGTGGTATTAACATCTCTAATGTTCAATCTCTAGGGAGTGCATCAACTTTCTTGGGCATTCCAAAGAACCAATATCACCTTGACACAAATACAGTCATGTACAGCTCACATGACTCACCAAAAAATAAACATTGACAGTCACAAAATCACCAGCAAAAGCATCAATCTAGCCCAGCATTGCACACCCTAGAAATACATAGTCAAGCTCAAAGTACCCAGAATTGCAACACAACAACTTCAATCTCTCTTTGTTCATATGTTTTCAGCAACAGCAAACCACTAGTGTCTCCTATATTTCCAATAGTCAGATGCCATCAACTCCACATGCCTGCTTAGAGAACATCTGTATATTAGATGTACCCTACTGCTCACTCTCCTATGTTAGAAACAATAGACAGCAGCAGATTATTAGCCCAGATCATTGATCTTTTTGATTCATATATTCAATTTGGCTTTCTTTTGACAAAGTTTAAGATAGCACTTCCTTCAGTCTCACACTTTTTGTTATCCTCCACTGGAGGTTTCACCTATCTCAGATGTAGCACATTTATATGTTTAGTTGATTTAGGATCACTTGAACTCCTTTGTATAGTTGACCTACGTACACTAAACCATGTTTTTGTATATCCAACTGTCTATCACAGTCATATAGACAATTGGAATCTTCATATAGGTCTAACTTCACATATATGTTTAGGTACACATCACTATCATCTTGTGATGATCAAGTTTACAATCTTTTTTGGGAGGTAAGGTTTATGTCCCCCTCTATTGTTGTATTTTACTTTACATTTATGAAATTTAACACTAAGCACAATGCTTAGTGGATTTGAGAAAAAAATCATAAGGAAAATAAAGTAAAGACAAGACAGAAAGGGAAAGAAAAGACCTTTTATATATCAAAAAGTTATTTACAAGGGCAACATGGCCCGATTGGAATTTACAAAAGGATACTAAGCACTTAATCTTCTCCAGGAGCAACATCTTCATCATTGGGGCCTTCTCCGCTTTTGAACCAACTCATTCTCCCGGAATTATCATCGTCAGAAAAGACCAACACTTTGTCTTCAACTTCAAGTTCATTTGTATCTTTGATCTCAGCATGAAGATCGAAGCCACGAGCGTGGATCTCCTCGAGAGTCTCCCTTCGAGACTGGCACTTGGAAACCTCGGCAACCCAGTATGCTCGAGTCTGAGCAGTATCAACAATTTCCTTTGCGCAGGTTCGACGTCAGATCGATAGACGGCCACAATTGCCTCAACATCGGTCATAGCCGTTTGAGCTTGAGATTTTGCCACTACAAGTTCTATACCAACCGAGCCTGGAGCTCCTCAATTTTCTTAGCTTGTACCAAGTTCTTCTCTTTCATTCCTTGGAGTTGGCTTTCAGCCTAGGATAACTAAGCTCAAGCAGCCTCTTTCTCTGAAGCAAGGTGGTCCATATTTTGCTGCCACGCTATCGTTTCCTCCTTCACCGCATCTACCTCCCCACGGAGTTGCCCAATCATCTCGTGTAGCCACTGGACTTACGAGATTGAATTATTAGTCATCACTCCCAAACCGATATCGTGAGCTTCTAAGACTTTTATTACCTGATCGGTCAATTCGTTCTGTTCTCTCTGAGTCGCGGCCAGCTCAGCTTGGAGGCCCTTGACTTCTTCTTCCTTTTCCTCGCCAAGAAGCTTGAGAGCATTTCTTTCCTCAGTAAGCCCTTGAATATCGACTTCATATCAGCTCAGCTCTCTTCAAGACATAAAGAAAGATTCATGACAAAGCCCCGAGGCCTACACGGATTGAAGGAAAAGAATTAGGCAAGAAAAGAAAAACACAAGTATGGAGATTGGTATTGGCAAAGAAATTTAAGGCTTACCCGATTCAAAGCTTGTTGGGCTTCACTGAAGAGACACGGTGCTCCCACCTCATCCATCGCCGCTTAGTCTTTCTCGGTGACCAGACTTCAAACATAACTAGCCACCCCTACCTGGGCAGTAAAAAATCGTGCATCCTCCAGGATCAAAATAATTATTGTTCGTTTGCACTCGGGATTAAGACTTGGGGGCTGGAAATTGGCTAGTCAATGTGAAACTCGAGGAAGATTCGCCCAAGCTTCTCCTCGGTATCTCCAAATCGCTTAAGCAGCGGCATCATCGCCCCTAGCAAAATAACCTCAGAAAAGGTCATCCCCTCCGAGGGTGCCTTCTACCTGAGGAATCTTTATGGCCCGAGTCTCTCGAACTTCGTCTTTAGAGAATGAAGGAAGTGATGGGGAGCCTCCGATTTCTATTGCCCTAGGTGGATCCTTTGAAGCGCTCTCCTTATTTTGAGGAGCCTCGGGACTGGACTCCATAGCTATTTCAAACGCCTTCTCACCCTGAGGTGAGGTACCTTCAGCTCCAGTCAACTCAAGGACTCCAACTAAATTCCCCTCTTGGGCCTCGTCAGACCGATGCAGAATACATTCAATTTTGATTGATCTGGTGGCCTTTTGACCCTCGATGTTTGTTCGTGTTTGAGCCACCAGACCAAAATCATCCTCCTTTTCTTCTTCTTCCTCCTCCTCCCTTAAGAGTTGAATTGACCCCATGGACAAGGGAGTCACATCCTTCTTGGACTTTTGAACCGCTTTATTCTTAGGTTGTGGCCCCTTGGAGGTCGAAGCCTTTTTTCTCTTGATTTTCTTTGCCGGCTTTTGGTAGGGGGTGAGTTTTCTTCTTCACTGTACGGAGGCCTCATCGGAACATCTTTCCCAAGACCTATAAATGAAGGATAAATGGGATCAAAAAGAAATCCAGACAGTAGTCGGAGTTATCGGATTACACAAATACCTACCATGGTTTTGAGCTTCCTATCGACCCTTCAATAACCTGTGCCATGTGTGCTTAGCATGTTTCGATGTCGACACTAGGCTCCTAACCCAGTTCTCGATATGGGGAATTACACCTGCCAGCCAGGCAATGGCTGCGTTAAATAAAATGCTGATGAGAAAGGAGGAATAAGTGAAGAGAGTAAACAAAAGTTAAAAGATGGAATTAAACTTACGTTTCATATTCCATTTCTTTGGAAATGGCATGCTTTCAGTTGGGATCAGATTTGAGGCCTTTACTCGGATGAACCAGCCCATCCAACCGCAATCCCTATCCTCATCGATGCTCAAGAAGGCCACCTTGTTGGCCCGACGCTGAAGCTTCACTAATCCTCCCCGATAATGTCAGGGGCTATACAGGTGAATGAGATGGTTGAGGTTAAAGGGATGCCCCTCGACCTTGCTCACAAATATTTGAAGCAGTATCACTATCCTCCAAAAGGAAGGATGAATTTCGCAGAGGGTGACCTCGTACTGCTTGCAGAAGTCCACGATAATTGGATCTATAGGACCCAGCATGAAAGAGGTAGGTGTAAATGCTCAGAAACCCTTCCTCATACATGGTGATTGATTCCTCGGATGATATGTGCTTATTTTCCCAATTGCAATCCTTCTTAACTTGATCTAGGAGATCACTAGTGATTGTACATATGTACCTCGATATTTGCTTGCATCAACCTGGAACCAAGGAGGGTATTTTCAACCTTAAAGTCAGAATTAAGAATGCACGGCATAGGAAAGAACTCTTCACGGCGTGGCTCCACCGCTGGTTGCTTGCCTACTAGTTGAGACGAGGAAGCTTTCTCTTACTGTGGAATGGTTTTGGATGTTTTATCCATTTTTCGTTTTTGGTGAACAAAGAAGAACAAAGATTGGAATGCTTGATATTTCAGGGAAAACAATCAAAGAAAGGCTTCAGAATCTATAGAAGACAAAGAAATGTGAAGATTGAAAGTAAAGTTTGGGCAAGAGAAGGAAGATATATTTATAGGTTGGAGACGACAGTTCAGGAATCGGTAGTGGCCAACAAAGACTGGCAGGCATTAAATGCCTCAACATCTAAACCGATGGGATATTTCGGCACCCTATGTTGCTTATGTCATGGTGATGACGTCAAGATAGATCGGGGTAAAGGTCGAGGGATCAATTTGTTTCTTTTCATTTTACTCCAAAAAAACAAGGGGACTATCTGTATATGGTTAAAATTGGGCCCACCCGATTTCGCTAATTAACCGACACCAGGAGGATGAATCGAGGATGAGCCCCGAACCATATCTGACTGTGACACAAGGATAAGGTACCGAGTTCAAACTTGAGGTACCTAGAAATATCAAAACTAATAATGATCGAAGATGACTAGGACAAACATCAAGCAAGACCGAAGACAGCATAATAAAGAAAAGGGGAGATATCCGTGACTGGTCAAAGATCATAGCGAAAACTCAGAACAGATTAAATCAAGGGCGATTGTTTAGTTAATCATGGGATTTACTTCCACAATTAGAATTGTACATAGATAGGATTCCACTACTATATAGAGAGGGTTCTAATCATTTGTAAGGGACGTTGTTCACAGATATTAAAGCAATATAACACTTTCTCTTTCGTTTATATTCTCATTCATAACCTTGTTATATTTTTAACCATTCATGCATCAATTAGTTCGAGGGTATTCAAGCTCGAGGGCTGAACTCCTTTCAAACACTGGTTTACTTTATCTTATTGTTAATTTCTCTTACTAATCTTCATATTCATCAATTGGTTTTAGGTGAAAACACATAACCTTAAAACCACATTATATATTTAATTGTTATCCAAATTTTAGGGTAAACATTGTACCACTTAAGTAGGGACCGCTCACGCTCAGGTATATCTTTCTCCAAGTCTAGGCATGGAGACGCAGGTCCGCTAGCTTGTAGCTGGTCTCCCTTTTGGACCGTCTGGAGAGAGCACATCTGTAGGTCCAGCTGGCCAAGGAAAGGTTCCAACTTTGTCAGATCTGGCTAAGGAGCAGCAAGCCATTAAATCCAAATTGGGCAAGATTGAACGGAGGCAGCTAAAGCAGAGAGAACATGAAAAGAATAAGAGCAAGTTCTTGACAAAGATGATGAGCACCTTGAGGAAGTTTTGTGGATCAGATGACGGCAACGAGGATGACTTGGAGCTCTCAGTTCCCAGTACCTCTAGCTCGGAGTCATGCAATTCAAGGAGCACCTCTTTCATTTTAGCTTGTTTTGTTTAGTTTCACTGAGGACAATGCAACACTTTTGGTTGGGGGTGGCTCATTTATATATGATCGATGTATGTGGAGCATGACCATTTTTTGTGAACTTGTGTAGATTGGTTGACATTTTTAGTTTATTAACAATATTTTGTAGTTTAGTTCTACCATGTTAGCATTAGAATTTTCTTATTGGTTTTTATTTTCATAGTAGTATTAATGAAACTCCTTGATTTTTTCTTTATACCGCGGTTATTTTCCAAGGAATTAATTTATGTTGAACCGGGTGACTTTTTTCTATCATGGATGGCATGAAAACTTTCTTAAAGGATTAGTCTTGTTTAGTTATTTTTCTCTTTTTTTTGGGAATATTGTTTTTAGTTAGTTTAGTAGCTACTAGTGAATAAATTGGTTATTGGGTGTGATCTTTTGTCCATAAACTAATGTGTGGCTTGTTTGGTGCCAACATAATTTAAACTTTAGCATATGAAGTTTTGGTCTATATAATGAAAAAAGATTGAAGTGATAAGCCTTTTTGTGACTTTTAGGTTAAAGTTTTCGCTCTTTAATTCATTAAATAGTCTTTTAGGCTATATATGATTTTCTTTAGGTTAATTGATTTTAATTGAATTTTGGATTTATATGTCACTCGAGTTTGCATGTTCCATGTGTGGTGAGATTTGTTGTGAATTCTTTTGTATTATTTGTAGTTTAGAACTTGCCTGATATGTGTGTCGTGGCGAAATCCTAGACTAACTTGATTTGAAAATGATGTTAGGCCTTCCTTGGACCAATATTGTGCCTTAAATTTCCTACCCTTGCATATTTTCCCTAGTCAACCTCGTTTGAGCCTTTAAACTTTTTCTTTGGCAACAATGTTAGAAGCTTTAGCCCTTTGTCTCTATTGATCTAGCTTTTGGCACCCTATCTCCCTAAGCACTTTGAAAGTGTAAACATAGGATAAAAGCCTAAGCTTGGGGGTGAAGGTTGAAAAAGTTGTGATGTGAAAAGTTATTTAATAGGTGAAAGGTAATAATATATATATATATATATATATATATGTGTGTGTGTGTGTGTGTGTGTGTGTGTGTGTGTGTGTGTGTGTGTGTGTGTGACCTTCCTTTATTCAAAAAAATAATGAGTAAGAAAGAAGAAAAAAGGAAGAAAAAATAAGGAGTTGTGAATAAAGGGAAGATTAGGTGTAGCATTAAAAGTGAAGAAAGGATGGAAAATATTTTGGAACGAAGTGTTCTTTAATTGTTGTAAATTGTAGTACATAGGGAGGTTTTCCGTTACACTTATCCAAATTGTGCCCTACCTTAACCAAAAACCTACATTACAATCATTTAAGTCCTACTTGATTTTAAACCAAGTGTGTCTATATTAGCGGAGAAATACATGAAGGGCAAGACTATGGCACTACTTTTGTGCATTTGAATATCTTTGTGAGAGTGAGAGTTTATTTTTTTGACTTGATATCCTGTTTGTTCTTAAATTGCAATTTGTAAGTTAGGATTCTCTCTTAAGTGTGAGGGTACTTGAAATTTTGAGTTGTGAACTTAATCCAATTTTCAATTGGGAGGAATGAACAAAAGAAAAATGTTTGTGATAATGAGGCAAATTTTAAAACGTTAGTGTCATGACTTGGTTGCTACTTTTATTAATTTGGTGTTTGAGAACTTGAATTGAAATGAAATTTGTGAAAAGTTGGTGATTCATATGTTTTGGATTAATTGTTGGTACCAACCAAAGTCACTATATTGTGTTTAATTTGAACCTTTTTGACTTGAAATGATGTTTGGTATGCCATTGAGCGTAATTGATGATTTTATTGAAGGATGCTCTTAGTTTTTGGGTTGCTTGTGGACAAGCAATAGTTTAAGTTTGGGGGTTTGATAAGTTGGTATTTTACCAACTTATCTCTTCTTGATACTTAGGCTTTTGTATGATTTTGTTGAGAAACTAAGGCATTTATTGAGGTTTGTTGGCATATATAAGGTATCAAGTGATTTAGAGAATATACGGAAGAAATCAAGCCAAAATGTGTTAAACTAAGGAAAAATGATTGCTGCCAGATAATGCTCTTCGCGATCGCGAACATTGACATGCGATAGCAGAAGTCCAGAAAATAATACATCATGAACATATGGAAATTTCTGTGAACGCGAAGAAGAGGATGGTCAACTGCTCTTAAGTGCTCTACGCGAACACATAATCTAGTCTGCGTTCGACAATGATGTACACGGCTAAAATCGGGGAGTCCGATTTTGGGATCACCACGACATCCCATGGCCCATCTTCAGAAGGCCCGAGGCATAGTTCGAGGCTCGACCCCGAGAATTCCCTATGCCCGACCTCGGGGTAATACAAATCGGTGGCTATGATGAACGAGTGGGAGATTCCCAAGGCAAGTGGTTTGAGCTGACCAAGTCCATAAGAATAAGTACTAGTCTATAGCGTGGCATTAAATGGTTGTACCAGCCTCATATCTTTGTAATAAATGCACATATACTATATTGGGATTTCCCCTCCTATATAATGGGGACCTTTGTTATTTTTTGCACATATATACAACATTCAATACAAGAACATTCTCTGCTCTCTAACTTAAACAAATTCTCCCTTGATTCTATTACTTACATTTATTGCTTACATTTATTGTGTTTCATTAATTGTTCTTCATTTATTACTCATTATTGATCATAAAGAGCCCCCATCAAGGCCCTAAGAACTATTAGTTCTCCGTCGACTGTCTACAGCCTAACGTCCGTCTCGACCCCGAGGTCCCGTATTACCTAGCTCGAGGCCCCAATTCTTAGTCACTCGGTTTGTGTATCATACTGCCTCAAGGCTCATATCTTGTTTTCTACTCTCACAATTAGTATCTACTGCATAACAACTAGCATAAAAATAAATCACGTATTTTTATAACCGCAAAATCAAATCTAATTGTAATTACCATTTTCAAGGTAAACAGTTTGGCGCCTACCGTGGGGCTAAAAATAATAGTGATTATTTTCTTGCTGGTTTACTACATAATGCAAGTTATCTTTCACACTTTTTTTGTCCAAAAATCTTTGATTTTAGGCCAAAATGTCTAACTCAGTGAACGCACATGAAAACAACGGTCTTGAGAACCATGGAGAGAATAGTGTAGATGTTCCAGGTATTGGTGTACCATCACGAAACCCTGAGGATGCACCAGAACCAATTCCACGTATGTGGTCTCGCGCAACGCCCAACGCGTCAACAAAAGCTCCCACACAACCAGGAGCATACGCCAATAAAACAAATAAGAAGCTCAGGAAATCCTAGCGCGAGGGGTGCAAGAGGTTAGCCTTCACGTTATTTTTAAGATGTTACAGGCACAATAGCTAGCGATTTCTCAACTGCAAAGCCACCAAAAAACTCCAAGCAGCCGACCCCGCTATTATGAATATGCTCGAGGACCTCACAAAGGGGATTGAATCGGGTGAAAAGATGATAGAAGCTAACGACAAAAAGGTGGAGACTTACAATTCAAGAGTCGACCAGATCTCGGGCGCACCCCCGATCCTAAAGGGTGTTGATTCAAAGAAATTCGTACAAAAGCCATTCCCGTCAAATGCTGCTCTGAAGCCCATCCCGAAGAAATTCAGAATGCCCGATCTCCCAAAGTACAGCAGAACCTCAGACCCCAATGAGCACGTCACTGCTTACACTTGTGCGGTGAAGGGCAACGACCTGAGGGACGACGAGATCGAATTTGTCTTGCTAAAAAGTTCAGAGAAACATTTTTGAAAGGTGCCATAATGTGGTACCACAACTTAGATCCGAATTTAATAGACTCATTTTCCATGCTGGCAGATTCTTTCACAAAGGCACATGCCAGTTCCATCAAGGTGGCTACAAGGAAATCCGACGTCTTCAAAATCAAACAAAGAGAAACTGAGATGTTGCGGGAGTTCGTATCTCGCTTTCAAATGGAGCGAATGAAATTACCACCAGTCTCCGATAAATGGGCAATGCAGGCCTTCACCCAAGGTTTGAACGAACGAAGATCGGTGGCTTCGAAGTAGTTAAAGCAGAATTTGGTTGAATATCCCGTTGTGACTTGGTTGGATGTCTACCACGATATCAGTCAAAGATTAGGGTCGAGGATGACCAACCGGGAGCCCCCTCGGGCTCGGTGCATCCAAGCAGACTCCTAGCAAAGGAGCCAATGCCAAACAAGGAAAGGTACCAACCATACACTGAAAATTGAAGAAACGCCCCAAGGCATAACATACCTCAAAATGATTGAAGGGCAGATCGAGGTCAGAATCCTCGGGGACTCGTAAGCAGAGCTAGATTCGACAGACACACAAGACCGACGGAGGCACCCCGCTTATCGGAATATAACTTCAACGTTGATGTTTCGGACATCGTATCTGCCATCGGTAAAATCAGAGACACCAGGTGGACAAGACTTGTACTATCAGATCTGTCGCAGAGGAACCCCAACTCACTGTGCAAATTTCACGGCTCACACGGTCATAGGACCAAAGATTGCACACAGCTCTGAGAAGAAGTAGCCCGGCTACTCAGCAAAGGTTACCTCCAAGAGTTCTTTAGTGACCGAGCCAAAAATCTATTCCGGGAAAGAGAGGCAAATAAGAAAAATGAAACATATGAGCCGCAACATGTCATCCACATGATCGTTGAAGGAATCAACATCCCGCAGGAACCCATTGTTAAAAGAACAAAAATATCCATCACCAGGGAGAAGCGAACTCAGGGTTATATACCCGAAGATGCTCTCACATTCAGCGATGAGGACATCGAGGCCCTGTCTCAACCTCATAACGATGCCTTGGTAATTTCTTTTCTTGTAATAACATTTCAAATTAAGCGTGTGCTTGGGATCCAGGTAGCTCAGCCAACATTATTAGGTCGAGGGTGGTGGAGCAGCTCGGACTGCTCGACCAAATCGTGCCTGCCTCTCGAGTCCTCAACGGATTCAACATGGCGAGCGAAACAACGAAAGGGGAAATCACCCTCCCAGTCAACGTGGCCGACACGACCCAAAATGTCAAATTCCATGTCATCGAAGGAGATATGAGGTACAACACCTTGCTTGGAAGGCCATGGATACACTGTATGAGATCAGTATCATCAACCCTTCATCAAATGATGAAGTTTCTGACAAAGGACGTAATAAAAACCATGTATGGGGAATAACATGCAGTGAGGGAGATGTTTTCGGTGCATGATATGGCACCCCAACATCGACGCCTTCAACATCGAAGGAGCCAAAGGTTAAGAAAACATTGAAGTAGCAATCACGAAACACATTCTCGGCTACACCTGAATAAACAAGCAAAGGATCGTGTCGCGTCCCCAAAGCAAACGATTGAAGCATATCGAGGCTCAAAGTGCCATCACCACTAAGGTATAACCATCTCCCTTTTTATTTACATCTTACACTAACCTTTGTAAAGGTGTCCGATTAGAACAGTCGAAGCGCTGTCTAGCTCAAAGACCTTAGGTTTTAAAGAATGCGTTGCACTTTTTTCCTTCGATCAGATTTTATCCCAAGAAGGGTTTTACCGGCAAGGTTTTTAAAGAGGCAACACCTATATGCTACCTAAGGATAATGTAGCAAGTATTCAAGGCTTCTCTTCAATCAACCTCGAATACTGGGGGGCATCCCCCCGGGATATCACCTCCTCGGAGAAGTCAAGAATGTGCCAAAAAGGGTCTCGATAGGAAAACGATGTATCAAACGGTCGAACGAACTGTGTTCGCATGGAATAACAGAACCCTTGACAACGAAAACATGTATACTTGTGCCAAGTAATCAAAGAATTTTTTTTCCTCTATCAAAACGTTTTACGCTTCAAAGAAGTCCGCTATTTTTTACAAGAAATGGCTCTAGAGCTAGAAATTTATCAGACACTCGGGGACTGACGTTAAAAACACAAAGCCATATGGCCTCCTAGTCAGAAACTTCAAACTCGTAAGCCCTCAACAAGGCAATACCAAGTTTACAAGGAACGGCTCCAGAGCCAAGAAACTTTCGATGCCTTAGGGACTGTCATCGATTGTCACCCCATCAATTTGTCAAGAACCCAAGGCAATAAGACCCCATGCGGGCAACCTCGAGCTCGTAAGACCTTCATAAGGCAATACAAAACCTGTAAGACCTCAAGCAAGGCGTGGATTATACTTGTGCCAAGTAACCAAATCTGTAAGACCTCAGGCAAGGTGTGAATTATACTTGTACCAAGTAACCAAATCTGTAAGCCCTCGACGGCATGATAAAAATTATAAAACCTTACAAAAGGCATAAATCCTGATCATAAAGTTAAGGCTATACATTCGAACTTGTAAGACCCCTAAAAAGGCATACCCTCGATGTAAACGCCAAAACTACTTCACTCGGGGACTGAAAGGCTGCAGTCATAAGGCTCCAGCCAAACTCATGCGACTCAAGGACACCCGACCATCGCTCTAAAATCATAGGACTTTAAATTACTTCGAAAATACTTCAAAAAGAACTGGTTAATCAAGCTACCCTCGGCATAAGCAAAAGAGCTTTGATCATGTCAGCTCCAAACAATAGGCTTCGAAACAATTCAGCCATCGAGCGAAACCTCTTGAGGTGCTCATTTATCGCTACATAATGGCTCACAATCGATGTTCTTATCGAGCTGTCGAAAATCTGGGCGAACACAAAACTTCAAAATAGCCTTTAGCGAGGAACAATAAAGTCTACATAAGAGGCCGTACTGACCCGACGCGTAAGATCCCAGATGCCAGCCCAAATTAGAGGTTGTACCGACCCAATGCATAAAAGCTATTGTCGCTAGATTAAAATTAAAGGTCCTACCGACAAAACACATAAGACCCATTGTCGCCAGCTTAAAATTAAAGGTTGTGCCAACCCAATGCGTAAGACCCGAAGAGCTAGCTTAAAATTCAAAAACTTAATGGTCAATGAGCTCAAGTCGAAATCCGATTCGGAGATTGAGCCCGAAACAGTTAACTAAAATGCCTAAGGGAAAATGCGTAAGAGCCTACGAGCCAGCCCAACAAGCCTCAGGGTCGATTTGCAAACCTATGGGTTTTACCTCGAAGTATAGTTCACCTGGCCAATGATCGACGAACGAGTAAATTCAAAACAAAGAAAGACATACTCAAGCAAATGGAAATTCATGGAAGGAGAAAACCGAAAGGTTTCTTTATATATGCATACGTGAAAAAATACAAAAGCTCCATTTACAAAGTTCTCTAAGAACACTGTACAAAGAATCAAAAAGAAAAAAAGCCTAGTCTATTTTCCCCTCGGGGACTGCGGCCCCATCGGCCTCTTCTCCATTATCTTCGACATTAGATACATGGAATTTGGCATCATATTCATCCACCTTAGCTGCGCTGTCTCTTCCGAGAGATTGAAGCACCTAGCATGAATCTGTTCGAGGGTTTTCCTCCGAGATTTGCACCGGCATATTCATTGCTTTTGTTCTCTCGATTGGAAGCCCTTCTCAGCTCAGCTCGAGCGTTAGCGGCGTCATTTAAATAGACGACCACTTTCTTTTGGCCTTATACCAAATCTCTTTGGCTTCATCCCGAGCGTCCATGAACTCGACCTTTATCTCCAAAAGGTCGGACTCGAGCCTTGCAATCCTACTCATCTAAACCAAGCTATTTTCACGGGCATTCCGGAGCTGCACCTCGAGAGCAGAAACCTTGGCCAAAGCATTCTTCTTGGCCGCAACATGAGCATCTATCTGAACCCGTAGCTCATTACACTCATACTTGGCCTGGCCAACCTCGCCCAAAAGGAGTTCCAAATCCTCTATCTTGCTCTGCAACTAAAAGTATCAAAATATTAATCTCTAAGAATAAAAGAAGGAGCATGCATTCCCTCGGAGCAAAGGTTACCTGTTTTTCAAGGTGGCTTTCGTAGTTCAGTCTTTGATTCGCCTCGTACCACAGGTATATTAAATCCTCTCCCCTTTTTTCACAAAGAAGACTAAGGGATTTCTCCCCGTCCAAGGCTTTTTGCAACCTGGCTTCACGGCGAAGCAGCTCGGACTTAAACTTGTCAAAGGCCTACGAAAAAGGAGCTCAATAAGGAAATGAAAGTGCAAAACTGAAAAACCAATATGTTTGGCCAAAACTCACCACAGAACAAAGCCGTTGAGCCTCCTTAAAAGTTGAATGCACACCTACTGGTTTGGTCTTATCGGCCCCAATAGAACCGCTCCTAATAGGAATGTGATCGTTCAAGACCTTGCTTGAGTTAGGCGGCCCCTACCCTCGAACAACCCTCGAAATACCTTCGACAGGAAAATAAGACGGCGGTAGAAAGTCCTTGTCGCTCGAAGTACCTTCGACAGGAAAAGAAGACGGCGGCAAAGGAGGAACTATCTTTCTAAGGCCAGAAGCCTTGGCTGTTGCAGGCTCAGCCGAGATATCTTCTCTAGGCCTCCGGGCAGGACTTGTCTCGCTATGAGCACCTTCGCCCTGCAAGGGATCCTTCCATTTGTTATTACTTCTCGGTCCCAAAGCCGACGACCCTTCCTCCTCTCCGAGGGAGCACGATCTCACCTCAGGAAATTCTCCAATGCATGCGGTGGCGGAATTAACACACATAAAAGAAAGTACCTTTCAAAGAGAATTAAATACGCAACACGTACAGTGGTGTTTTGAATCCCATCTACCCTTCGATAGGTCTCGCCACTTGCGCTCATCGTAGGTCGACCAAGCTGCCAGCTTCCAAGTCCAATCCGCTAGATCGGGGACCACGTATGTCATCTAGGGGATTATTGTACATAGGAAAAGGAAAACATCTTTACAGAGTCCACCTCCACTATGAGCAAGATGATAAAAATGCAAGTGTACGACTTACATGTGAAATTCCATTCCTCAGGAAATGTCAGGAACTCCACAGGGATGATATCGATAGTTTCCCCTCGGTCCTCATTTTCTTCATCATCGGCAACAAAGGTCCTGGTGGATTGGAATCGCAAAGCTATCAGGCGTCGGCAATGAAAGGGTCAGTACAATCTGATGAGATGGCTAAGGGTGAACTCAAGCCCGACTTCTTCCGCAAAGAACCTCATCATCAATACTATCCTCCAGAATGACGGGTGAACCTATGCCAGGGTAGCCCGATATCTTCGACAGAAGTCAAGCACGACTCTATCAAGAGGTCCCAACATGAAGGAGTACGTTTATACATTTAAAAAGCCCTCTGTATGAGTCGTGATGTTATCTTATGGGGAAGGTACCTGCAGTACCACCTTTTCTCCCCATCCGCAGTCTCTCCTCACTACCTCGAGGTGTCCCTCTCCTATTGATGAAGTGAACCTTGATGCATGATCCCAATGGCCCTAAACATTGGGAGGTCTCTCTACCAAAAGGTCCCTTCTCGAGACAAAGCATCTTGAGCTTAGCTCGCTAGATGTCGGCGGTGTACCACCGATTGAGCGGGAAGCAGAGGCGGAACCCTCCTCTTCTTGGTGAATGGATTTGGGTGTAGCAGCCATGGCAATGATAAAACAAGAGAAGGAAAATGAAAAATCAGGCAAAAACTTTGAACTAAAATGATGAAAAGGCTGACGCAAGGAAGGATAGCTCTATAAAAAGGACAGCTTCTCAAAGTGGTGGAACCCTCAAATAAGGGGAAAGCGAACTCATATATAAAGCAAGAGGTGACTGTCCACCTACTCTGAAGGCCAAATAATTCCAACTAGGCCATTATCACTGTCGGGGAAGTTTACCGGCGGGACCATCCCGGTTGCTCCGTGACCGAGCCGTGAATGACGCTGTCATACAACGTTCTAGGGATCAAATATTCCTGTGCCAATCTAGCCTCGAGATTGTGCCCAATCTCGAGGATCTCTATTACTATAACGGTGAGCTCTAAGGAGTCATCAATGCCAACCTAGCCTCGAGATGGTGCCCGATCTCGAGGAACTCTATCAAATAAAATTAGGCTTTAAGGAGCTATTCATATAAACTTAACCTCGAGGTGGTACCCTATCTCGAGGATCTCTGCTATTACAAGTCCGGGCCATTCACCCGATTCCTTGTCCCTCGGGCTACTTGAGCCAAGCCAGTTCTCACTCGAGAATTGTTAATTAAGCCTCAGGGCTATTTTCGCCTTCAAATCAATTTAAACACTCTCTCGGCTACTTTAACCCAGGGGCCATCCAAGTTCGAGCATATCTTCATTCAGGGTCTATCTATGGCGCCGAAGGGTTATCTTCATTTTTTAAAACAAGTTTTCGAGGCTGCCCAAGTTCAGGTAAACTCTCACTCGGGGGCTATTTGAAAAGGCCTGAGGGCTATGGGCTGTCTTTATTTTTAGGTGACCAAGCAACTTTGTCTGTCAATGACTATCAACGGGGCCTAAAAAGGCTAAGTTTTGTTCTAAAATTCAAGGCCCACTCTCACTCAATTCGAAATCGGAGGTTTCGATGGCCTAAGTTTGAGTCAAATCAATCCGGACTTAGTCTGAGGAATGGCAAAGGGTTTCAGGGAATATCATATCAATAACAAAGGGAATACCTACGCCTGAGTCCGGTATTCAGATCGATCGGTAAAGTCACATGCTCAGATTCTTTACAAATGCAGATAAAGGGAAATCCAGCACAAATCAAAGACAAATAGAAGAAACATTTTTGTATTAATAAACAGTGATTACAAAAGCCCACGAGAGGTCCTTACACAGAAACAAAGAAGAAAAAAATAACTGCTAAAAGTCTAATCTACTCTCGGAGGTACATTCTCGGAAGCAATATCTGCGAGAACCAGTTCCTCGGGGACCCTATTTTAATCTTCCAAACGACGTCTTTGAGAATCTCCTCCAAAGCATAAAAATATGAGGAAGAGATTGTAGCCTATCAAAGAGCAAAAGCTTTTGACAGGCAGGGAAAATTGTGGCTTGGTGAAAAATTTGGCGAGTATGGGTCTTGCCAGCACTACTATTGGGAAGCCACTTCTTGAGACATTGCACCGGTGTGGGATGCAAAGGTTAGTAGATGGCACCACCTCACTCCATGGAAAACAAAAGGAATGAAGCGCCATATCAGTTTGAAGTTAAGGGAGATGAGCAGAAGTTCATGATCCACATATCCTCTAATATGGGGATAATTCGAAGCCTCTCCTTCATTACTTTGGACCAACAACAACATCAACAGCAACAACAACAACAACAACAACAAACCAGTATGATCACATTCAGTGGGGAAGAGCTCTGAGAAAGAGCCATGACATAACTGGCGCAACCGCTACCGTGTGACCTTACGGTCGCGGGCTTGAAACATGGAAAATAGAGTTTGGATGAGGATGAAGAGAAGAAAAGAGTTAAAGGCTGTTGAAGAATGACTGGATGGAATTGTGGTTCAAGAAAGCTCCTATTTATAAAAAGGCGGTAGCATAACCGACGGTGCAATCAATGCATTTAGGAAACATATCGACAGGCGCAATCAATGCTTTTTGGGAGACAGATCGGCGGCGATCTTATCGCTTTGAGAAAATAACTAGCAGTGCATTGGACACTTCTAAAAAGATTAACCGATAGGACATTTCAGTTATCACAAACGCTTACATCATGAGCATGACGTCATCATGAGAGTCTCGAGGAAGTCGATGTCAAAGTCATTTCATATCATCCTATTCTAAGAAACACGGGGACTATCTGTACACAGCTAAAATCGGAGAGTCTGATTTTGGGATCACCACAACATCCCATGGCCTGTCTTCAAAAGGCCCGAGGCATAGTTCAAGGCTCGACCTCGAGGATTCCCTATGCCCGACCTCGGGGCTGTACAAATCGTTGGCTATGATGAATGAGTGGGAGATTCCCAAGGCAAGTGGTTAGAGCTGACCAAGTCCATAAGAATAAGTACTAGTCCATACCGTGGCATTAAATAGATGTACCAGCCGCATATTTTTGAAATAAATGTGCATGTACCATGTTGGGATTCCCCATCCTATATAAGGGAGACCTTTGTAATTTTTTGCACATATATACAACATTCAATACAAGAACATTCTCTGCTCTCTAACTTATAACATATTCTCCCTTGATTTTATTACTTACATTTATTGTGTTTCAATAATTTTTCTTCATTTATTTCTCATTATTGATCATAAAGAGCCCCCATCAAGGCCCTAAGAACTATTAGTTCTCAGTCGACTATCTACAACCTAACGTCCAGCTCGACCCCGAGGCCCCGATTCTCAATCACTCGGTTTGTGTATCATACTGCCTTAAGGCTCTTATCTTGTTTTCTAGTCTCACATTTAGCATCTACTGCATAACAACTAGCATAAAAATAAATCATGTATTTTTAGAACCACAAAATCAAATCTAATTGTAATTACCATTTTTAAGGTAAACAAATGCTTTACAACATTACTCTTCGAGATCACAGGCCTGTTCGCGAACGTGATTCACAAATCTGGGCAAAAATTTGGGTAGTTATGGAATTCCACATTTTTTACCCTAAACCATTTAATACATGACCTAGCTCATTTGTAATATATCTTTGGCTTATTTTACAGTCTTTGGAGTAGAGAAGACAAGTTTTGAAGCTGGGTTCTTGCACACACACTTGGGTCTTGAAAATTTGAAGCTTTTGGTAGAGAACTTCTTACCCATTTACGTTCATTTCTTCATTTCCTTGCTTTGTATTGTATATCTAAGTGTGTAGTATTTTTTTCCAACACTTGAATCTTGTTTATGTGAGTATTCATATTTAAAGTGTGGATTAAATATCTTTTTGTGCTTATGTATTGAATGATTTTTAGTTATATTGAAATGAGTTATTGTTTCTTTAATTATTCTTGTTCTTTAATGTTTCCAAAGGGATTAGCTAACCCTAGGACTCGCCCATTTACTGCGAATTAATTTTGGAAAAGATAAATTGGGGTTGAGAAAGATTAATTAACAAGAACTTGAGGCTTTAACTCTCACTTTATAGATTCTACCTAGGGATAGGATTGAACTACTTGTAGCCATATTCGGGTGTGCTTAATCTCTTAATTATTTGACGGATAACTCAATTAGGAAGTCTTGTTAGTCTTTGGAAGAAGCTATTATAGAATTATTATTCGAGACTAATTAACATAAACTCACTCATATGTGTAAAATCGTGAAATACTTTCTAAGTGTTTGCTTAGCATAATAAGTCATAATTCTCTTACACGCCTAATTGCTTACATAATGTTCTCAGTGGGATTCGACCCCTACTCATGGTTGGGTAAATTATATTGCATTTGACTATGTCCATGTACTTTTTAGTAGTGGAATTGGACGTCATCAATAGCTTAGAAGTTGAGACATTATTTCTATGCATACACTACATATCTCATATTAAGGAGGGATCCACTAAAATACATCTTTTAGAAACTCATGCCTACGGGTAAGTTAACAAAGTGGCAGATATTGCTAAGTGAGTTCGACAATACCTTTGTAACTCAAAAAGTAGTCAAGGGGCAAGCATTGGCTAATTACTCGATGGAGAATCCAGACAAGAATTTCATTGATCCTATCCCAATAGGAATTCATAAGCAGCCAGCCTATTGTGCTCATGTTAAAGAAGAGTTCGATGAAAACCCATGGTTCCACTATATCAAGGAATACTTGGAATAAGGAGAATACCTAAAAAAATGCTACACACAATCAGAAGTGCACGTTTCGAAGTTTGGCCAAACATTTGTTTCAAAGAGGACGAATTTTGTATAGAAGGACTCCTGATGTATCGATACCAAGGAGGCATCTAGATTGCCCGAAGAAATACATGCCAGAACTTGCGGACCGCACATGAAAGGTTTTGTTTAAGCCAAGAAAATATTAAGAATAGGGTATTTCTGGATGACTATAGAAATTGATTGTATCAAATATGTTCAAAAGTGTCACCAATGCCAGATACATGTTGATATGATACGAGTGCCACCCAACGAACTCAATACAACGAATTCACCCTAGCCTTTCTCTTATTGGGGAATGGATGTCATCGAACCAATTGAACTCGTTGCTTCAAACGGACACAGGTTCATTTTGGTGGCTATAGATTACTTCACAAAATGGGTTGAAGCCGCGTCCTATAAGGCTGTATCTAAGAAGGTCGTAGCAGATTTTGTCTGGGACCGCATTGTTTGTCGATTTGGAGTACCCGAGTCAATCATTACTGACAATGCCACCAATCTCAACAGTGATCTGATGAAAGCCATGTGTGAAACATTCAAGATCAAGCATCGGAACTCTACAACATACAAACTACAAATAAATGGAGTCGTAGAAGCCGCCAACAAGAACATCAAGAAGATATTGAGGAAAATGGTGGACAACTATAAACAATGGCATGAGAAGCTATCATTTTCTCTACTCGGATACTACACCACAGTTTGTACATCAACTGGGGCAACTCCTTATCTACTGGTCTATAGTACCGAAGCTATTATCCCTGCCGAAATGGAGATCCCTTCCTTAAGCATTATACATGAAGGCTAGCTTAGCGACGCGGAATGGGTATGGAACCAGTATGAACAAATAGCTCTCATTGATGGTAAAAGAATGAACATAGTGTGTCACGACCAACTCTACCAGAACAGAATGGCAAGAGCTTTCAATAAAAAGGTTAGGTTAAGGAAATTCACACCAGGGCAATTGGTGCTGAAACGAATTTTCCCACATCAAGATGAAGCAAAGGGAAAATTCTCACCCAACTGGCAAGGCCCTTACATGGTTCATCGAGTACTAACAGGAGGAGCACTTATACTTGCAGAGATAGATGGAGTGATTTGGCCAAAACTTATTAATTCGAATGCAGTTAAGAGATATTATGTTTAAGACTATGTTTGCACTTTCTATTTGATGTAACCTAAACTACGCTTGACTTGATTCTCGTTTAAGAGGGGATACATAAGCCCTGTTAGTTCGGTCACATCATAATAAAATCTCCATTCCCGCTATGGTCAAAAACTGGAGTAAGATCTCGAGTTTGCTAGATGTCATTGTATTAAGAATTACCAAGAAATGTATCGCTAGAAGTATTCATTTAAACTAGGGCAGAATTTTGAGGAGGATCCTCAAAATTCCGAGTTAAGGATGTTGTAATGTCTCAAAATCATGTCACAATCACTGATCCGACAAAATTATTTTCTTTCATGCATTATCATATATTTTTTAACAACTACATTTTTATAAAAATGATTTATCATAAATGCGTGTTTTTCGAAAATTTCATTTTTGTAGTAGCTAGACGTCACCCGGGGTGAGTCAAATAGGAGCTCAGGACAAGAGTGAATGCATGGCAAAGAATCGAGAGCACGAACCAACCTCCCCCCTCCAAAACTCATGATTTTTCTTTTGATGCAGGCACAATGGACATAACAAGAACGTCCACAAATATATACATACAACAAGTTCACTATCTTCATACCGACATAAGTCGCCAAGCACAAACGCACCACTCTAAGAATTACTTTTCCCCCTCTTATTTAATCGTTGTTCTTCCTGCATAGGGCTAAACAGTGCCCTCACTATTGCACAAGGCTAAGAATTTCCTTTCTTTGTGAGAGACTAAGCACTATCTCCATTCTTTGCATGAGGCTAAGCACTGCCTCTATTATTGCATAAGGCTAAGCATTGCCTTTCCTTGCATGAGGCTAAGCACTGCCTCCATTATTGCATAAGGCTAAGCATTCCTTTCATTGTATGAGACTAAACACTATCTTCATTCCTTGCATGAGGCCAAGCACTGCCTCCATTATTGCATCAGGCTATGCATTGCCTTTATTTACATGAGACTATGCACCATCTCCATTCTCTACATGAGGCCAAGCACTGCCTTCATTATTGCATAAGGCTATGCACTGCCTTTATTTGCATGAGACTATGCACCATCTCCATTCTCTACATGAGGCTAAGTACTGCCTTCATACTGCATAAGCCTAAGAAATGCCTCACTACTGAAAAAGGCTAAGCACTGGCTTTACTTGCATGAGACTAAGCATTGTCTTCACTCTTTGCTTCGGGCTAAGCACTACCCTCATTTCATACAAGACCAAGCCTTGTCTCGTCTCGTCTCGCACATGACTAAGCAATACATGTTTCCTCCATCAAACGATCGATATTACCACATACTTGGAGTTTATGGGCTGAAACATCGCCACATTATCCGAAGGCATCATAGTTCGAAGGCACCATCTTCATAGCCTGAAGACACCATTCCATGGCCTGAGTATCCCTCGAAACTTCACATCATTATTCAAAGGCGTCATAGTCCAAAGGCATCATCCTCATAGCCCAAAGATACCATTTCATGGCATGCAAATCCCCTATCATACGCTTCATGGCCCAAGATGTTATGGTCTAAGGATATCATATCATCTAAAGACAACTCACATGGTCCGAAGGGAATTTGCATCATGTTTAGATTTTCGCAATAACCCTATATATACTCGTGTGTATCGTGTTTTATGTAACTCGGGAGGTAACCGTTCTACAAACAGGAGCAATTCATGCTCCGGTTTCCATTCACAATGTTCACATCTTTCGATCACCTCAAATGTAACCAATGATCAGCAATTGATTACCCTTTGTTCTATAATCGTTCAAATATCTGCCTTATACATCTGTAACGTTCAAATTCGAATTCATAGCTCGACCTGAAATCATTCGTTACTCATATCACTATCATATCCAAAAGATCCTTTTCGAAATACACGACCACTCTTATAACAACTCCATCGGTTTCGTTCGTCGTTGGATCCAAAACTACACACGGCCTGATTCCCGTAACACTAGGGATATGTAGGCAACTCAAGAACCAGGGTCCGGCTCCCTTTTTTTTCAAAACACATCATTCCCCACTCACTTTGGACAAAATTGGTCATCATTTTCTTTACCCGACAACTTTTTCATCATTTTTGGGTAAAGAGGGGCAGTTGTTCATACCCAATTTTGACCTCATGTTTTATAAATGTCATATATACTTTTAAAATATCCTTTTTGCATCATCACCAATTTACAATAGTCATATAGATTGTTTTTGTAATTTTTCATAATTTTTAAGGCTTCGGAATTAATTTTCTTGCATTTAAATTGTTCAAATATTTAATAATTACCCTTTCAAATTATTTTGTGATGACTTAATAATCTAAATCTATTATTTGCATCCACATAAATGCTATATTTTAATTTATTTTTATAAATATATTTGTATTTTAAAGTTTTTTTACACAATTTTGCAATAATAGTCTATATTCTATACATAATTATATATTTATACATATTTAAAATATTTTCTGATACATATACAAGGTTTAAGCTAAAGTTACTAAATTCGTGATCCCGTAGCTAATATTATAGTTATGCCCCTCGTAATATTACATAACTTTTTGTAAGTAGCCATATGAATAACAACATTTAAAAAAATATCAAGATATTCCATGACGAATCTATTCTTGTAACTAGTAAATATTTAGTTAAAAACATATTTGGAGTGCCGGTTTTAGAAGATGGGAAAATTGCAATTGCAGAAAGGTGTCGTGCCTTGGAAAGAAAGGGATGCAAAAGGTCATCTGTCAGACAAACATTTGAAATGAGGAGCAAACCGCAAGTATTGACAGTGGACATTCGATTCAATTGTTGGTGTATAAGAACAAAAGTTTCCGTAGCCTTTACTTTCCTCTAACATAATTAAAGCTAACCATTATTCATTTTTCTATACTTCTTGGACCCTCACATTAATTATTGATTAAGAATCTTAGTTAATGACTTATGATGCATCAACTCTTCCCGCTTCCCCTTTCCTCCCTCACCTTGGGTTGTTGGTGACAATGAGAGTTCATTTAATCATCAATTTATCAGAACTACTTTGGAAGATAACTTACTAGGAATATAATAATCATGACATCCCACCTGCTCCGGCCTCATTCTCTGTTGGCAAATTAATATATTCATTGGCAAAAGAACAACAAAACTTCCAAATAAAATTAAAAAAAATATTTTTGTGGGTGAAAATTATGGAAAATTAGGGTATTCCGGCGGAGACAAAAACTGACATTTTCCCATCAATCTATGCTTAAGAGTAAAATATTCGAGAAGCACTTAAGTTGACTGGCCACTGCCATCATAAGAGTAGTAACATATATTATCTCGCTTAGTTCAATTAATTTCCTTAGTCTGCTTCACTACTATTGGAATAAGTTCGAGGAATTAAACGATTGAGTTTTCATACCTAGAGTCTGACGTATTTCTGTTATAATAGGTAGACCAATTGCTAACATAATCCGACATGCTAAGTAAAATGTTTTAGGTAAGTGTGTAACTAACTCTGACTTGGATCTGTACGGTATGGTGGATTATTCTGGTATTTGTAGTTCACTTGCTTCATGAATTAAATAACCACATGCAGTTTCGAACATTTTTGTATTTCCAAAGACCTCACCAGGCAGTAGACGTACTTAAAAAGAGGTACAAATGGAACAAGAAAATGACTATCTTCAACCCATTGGTGTTTCCATGACTTGTTCAATGTCTTAAGTAATCCAAAAAATATGTCAACGAAAATATAGTATAGTAATATATAAATTCAAGAAAAGATCAAATCTCACTCTTATCTGATTACTCTCTCTCTCTCACACACACATCTAATAGTAGTTGTTAAATTTGCTGGAGGAGTAGGAGGAACAAAGTAGTTTGAAACAGATCATAAGCATATATCTAAACATGAGATGGACAACTCTCCAGCCACTGATGCTCGAATTTCTTACAGAAAACACCATTTCACCAAATCTCAATTAAACTACCAATTAGACTCTTCACATAAATTATTGGATATGTCAGTCTATATTTCACTCTTTTCTTCCTCTATATTTCCTATTGTCACCAATAAGATTTCCCACATCACATCTTCCTCTATTCCTTCAAATGCATTCATTTCGCTTCCGAAAAACTCCATTGCTCTCCTCCAAGTTATTCAGGATGAAGCACAGTGGCCGAAAGAACAATACATTTTCTATATTTGTGGTGGTATTTTCAATATTCCTCTTTGGATGCTTCATGTACAATGAAGACGTTAAGACAATAGCTGAATTCCCATTTTCCATGACCAGAACTCAAGATATCAGCAATGAACCTTTGAATCAGGGAAATGAGGTTCAAGAAATTACAAGAATAGATGGTAGCTCTGAACAAGAAGTTGCCAGCTTGAAGTACAATGATGAAGTGAAAGATGACGAGAAAACAGAAACACAGATGCCTACTACTGAAGTTGATGAAGAAGAGGAGAATATTGAGTTGCCACCTGAGGATTGTGATCTTTTTACAGGACAATGGATTTATGACTGTGTCACTCACCCAATTTACAAAGAGCCCGAATGTGAGTTTCTCACAGCACAGGTCACTTGCATGAGAAATGGAAGAAAGGACTCCATGTATCAGAATTGGAGGTGGCAACCCAGAGACTGTTCTTTACCCAAGTATGACGTGGATCATTTTCTGTTTTCTTGATTTTTTAGTCTTTCATTATCTTTCTATTTCAATAACATTTTGGTATTTAAATTTATAGGTTTAAACCAAGGTTGCTGCTTAAGAAACTGAGAAACAAGAGACTCATGTTTGTTGGAGACTCGCTGAACAGAAATCAATGGGAATCCATGATTTGTTTAGTTCAATCAGCGGTTCCACCAGGCAGAAAAAGCTTAAACAAGACTGGTTCTTTATCTATTTTCAGAATCGAGGTATATATCTTCGCTTTTCCCCTTTTGAAGAAGTAGCGTTAGCTTTGATTATCTCATATATGCTTCGCCCTCCAACACTATGATTATGCCCTCATACATGACTCATATATACTCTTATTAGGAAAGACATTAATTAATGACACCTTATTAATCGCTCATATATATATTCTTGATTCAGCATAAATGTTTTTACATATCAGTCTTATTTGACAAGTTATAACAGATTTATTGTCTCATTTTCCCAAGAAATTAGTTCCACATATTATGAACAATTACTTTTAGTTGAAGGTGACAGATTGCTTATAAAACTCATTAAGTTATAACCATGTAATAGTTTTGATTATATACTTTAATTTAATGAGCTATGCTGCATATTGTTTAAGATTTGATTAGTTGGATTGAATTATCTACAAGAAGACCGACATATTAAGTCCACCTAATGCTGGTGAAGTGGTTTGTCCATCTATGGATAGTTGTTGGACAACTCTCACTACCCTCTGGGAAGAATTTTGTATCTGTTTAATATAATAGATGTAAATGTGAATATGTAGGATTATAATGCCACAGTGGAATTTTACTGGGCCCCATTTCTAGTGGAATCAAATTCGGATGATCCAAATATGCATAGTATATTGAACCGAATCATAATGCCCGAATCAATCGAAAAGCATGGCAAGCACTGGAAGAATGTGGACTATCTCGTCTTCAACACATACATTTGGTGGATGAATACTTTTGCCATGAAAGTTCTGTAAGTATTACTCAAATTAAGTCCAGCTTGATTTTACTTCCGCTTCAGTATTTGACATTTATGTTTGATATTTTTCTTACAAAACAGACGAGGTTCGTTCGATGAAGGGGCGACAGAATACGATGAGATTGAAAGACCAGTAGCTTATCGGAGGGTTTTGACAACATGGTCGCAGTGGATAGATAACAATGTGGATACCAATCGCACCAGAGTCTTTTTCATGAGCATGTCTCCTCTTCATATCAAGTAATCCCTATAACAGATTACATTACCTAAAAGATAATTACATGCAATTGTGAAAAGTAATGTATGTTACATACTATATAGAGCAACTTTAAGTACACTGATAATATTTAAAAAAAGTTATATTCAGTCTATATAAGTTAAATCCCTCGTCAAATAAGCTGTAACAGATACCCAACTATGACAATCTTCTGAATTCTTGCTTGGTTAACCCTTTGCAGGAGTTTGGATTGGAACAATCCAGATGGGATAAAATGTGCAAAGGAGACAACCCCAGTATTAAACACATCAATACCGCTAAGTGTTGGGACAGACAAGAGACTGTTTGTGATAGCAGCAAATGTTACTCAATCCATAAATGTCCCTGTATACTTCCTCAATATCACCACTTTATCGGAGTACAGGAAAGATGCGCACACCTCTGTCCATACCATTCGACAAGGCAAAATGCTGAAGCCTGAGCAGCAAGCTGATCCAACAACATACGCTGATTGTATTCATTGGTGCCTCCCCGGATTGCCTGACACTTGGAATGAGTTCATCTATTCACGTATTTTATCACATTCTTGACACTTTGCATTCTCTTTCTTAAAACAGCAGTGTCCGGCCAGTTTACACGTGCCTCACCGAATACTGTTACCTAAGCCTTCATATGTGCAGCTCCACTCCAATTTCTATTTTTATTCTTCTTCAATTTTGGTTTAAAGAACCACAATTCTAATTTTGGTATTTTTTTATTATTTCTTCGTCCTTATTATTTTTTCCTCAAGAAAAGAAAAAATCTTGTAGCTGTGAGTGCCCTTAGTTTTCTAGTGGTTAATTCCAAGGATCTTCTTTTTGTGCCTACCCTTGGGTTTTTATAGTGGTTCCATATCTTTGAGTAGGTTTGGGCTTTTTGTTTATCTTTTCCATTTCATGAGCCTGAAATAGAGGCACGTCTCACAAAGAAAAGAGTCTGCCAGTTGGGTAAACGCCTACAGAGACATATTTACCACTAATGTACAAGCAAATTCTATTTTCGTAGAAAATAAACGATAGGTGACTATTAGTTATCGCTAGGATCGAAATAATCAGGTGTCACGCAAAAGTTAGTAAAATAAATCTTAAACGATAATAAACCAGACAACAAAAGAGAAATATATCAAAAGATACACAAATATTTAATGTGGTTCGGTCAATTTGACCTACGTTCAGAGGCGGAGATGAGCAACCCACTATATAAAGAAAGTATAAAATATCGAGAGAATAACCTCACAAAGAGGCATATACAAGTGATAGCATAATACTTGTATCACAAATTCTCCCCCTAAACAAGACTCTCAAACTCCTTAGGGACTACATTGTGGATGTGCTACTAAATGAGAAGGAAGAATCCTCAATTTCTAGAAATCCAAAATATTTTCCTCCAAGAAAAAGGATTAACCAAACACAGAGGAATTATATTTTCCTTTTCGTAAAATATAAAATCAATTATCATAAATGTGTTGCCCTTTTTTTAAGAAATAGGAAAACTAGATATGGCAATAAATCAGGACAAACACCTAACAATTATCCCCCTTAGACTGAATTTTTTGACAAAATAAACTTGATCGACCTTCTTCTCATAATCTTCAGCAAGTCGCATCTCCTCTCCACCACAAAGTTTGTCTCAATATGAGAAGCACGCTGGTAAAATTTCTCAGACACAAATTATGATTACCATCAAATATGTTGCGGCTAGAACTAAACCCGCCTATATGAACTGTATTGAACCTCGCTCTAATACCACCTGCTAGAATGGAAATAATAAGATGTTATATAGAAGCTAGTAAAGCAAATCTTAAAAGACTATAAATGATACAACAAAAGAGAACTATACCAAAAGAGATACAACATTTAATATGGTATGGTCAATTGAACTATGTCCATGGGTGAAAATGAGTAATCTACTATATAAAAGAGAGTATAAAATAATCACGCCCAAAGCAGAGGAGGCGTGGCCGGCACCCGGTGCCACACTTGACCCCGAGGGTACCACTCTGTAACCGTAACTCTAAGGGAATCCTTCAACTTAGGCCGACAAGGCCTGCCTGCAAACAAATAATACCAACTAAAGCCGACAAGGTCATATCCTGAATCATCTGAAAATAACATCTTATCTCATTTGAAGGATAAACATACCCAAAAGCTCATATACACAACTGTGCAGGACGACAAGGCTGCCATAAATGATTACAACAAAATTACCAAACTGAGCATATACAAGGTCCAGCAAGGCCACCACACTGATGTACAAAGTATACAAGATTCGTCTACAAACCTCTAGCGATAACGGAATTGTACCATGATCAGGATAGGGCCTCAACCTACCCATCAAACCTGTATATACAAAATGCACTCCAAAACCTAAACCTGGTAACTCTGAATGGATGGAGCATACCAATCAAGCTAATGATTTTCTCTGTCTACTAGGACAGTCTATCCCGCTGTCTATCAGAACCTGCAAGCATTAAATACAGCGGTACCAAAAAAAGGGACGCCAGTACAAAATAATATACCGAGTATGTAAGGATATAGAATAATCGAAAGCTGAAACTAAACTAAAGTACATAGTAAACTGGAAACCAAAGAAGGCTCTGAGATATACTTACATGTTCCGACTTAACATAATGTAATATAGTGATATTATAGCTAGCCGACCATATATAAGGCTCGGTGTATCTCTCATTGACCAAGTGTTCAGGAAACAATATACTCTTATTGACCATAAGGCCAAGAAATTATAAACTCTCACTAACCATAAGGCCAGACAATAATATCTCTCACTAACCAACTAGCCAAGCAATAATATCATTCATTGACCAAGTGGTCCGGCAACAAAAAGTTCTCATTGACCGTAAGGCCATGCAATAGTATATCTCACTGACCGAGTGGTCTGGCAATAATATATGTCACTGATTAATGGCCAGGCAACATAAAACTCTCACTGACCATAAGACTAGGCAATACATATCTCACTAACCAAGTGGCTAGGCAATAATATTTCTCACTGACCAAGTGTCTAGGTAACAAAAAATATATGTATAAGATGATGTATATCATGTATGTAGTAGAATGTTTGAAGGTACATGTATAACTCTCTATCTCTTTCTAACATCATGGAACAATATGGGGCGGATAGGAATCCCTCTCACTAAGATACGATGAGAACATATGGGAAGATGTAACACCTATAGAGACATAAACTCTATAGTATGCGTTTCTCTTATACAATTTGTTTAACTCTCTCTTATTATGGATTGTCAATGAAAGAAGGGATAGCCTTTATATACCTTTGTCGCTTCTTCTCAGGCTTAGTATATATGTAAATATTGTCCGACACACTTCAACCTACATTAAGACATTAAACTATGGTTAAGATACGAACAACTTAAAACTTATTTCTAAGCTAGTAGATCATTTCAAGAAAATTGGGAAGAATCTCCCCTATAACTTTCACTTCCTCCTAATTAGAAATGACATCAACAAAAACTAGAACAATATTAATAACAATAACAATAACTCTTTGAAGTGCCGACCACATGATGTCGCTCGTCTCAGATTATGTTTTCTTCCTTTTTGTAGTATTCTAGATTATGACCATGTTATCGTCTGTATTCTTTACTCGAATGATAAAAATGATGCTCTCTCGCCCTAGTAATGTCTGCGAGTCCCGTAACAATAGGGGAACATATTTATCCTGTCATCTCTACTCCATCTTTTGTTATCTCTAAGGTTGATACTCTTCTGACTGGCTTAATCGTAGAGCTGTTATAGAATAGGTCTGTTGTACTATCTCTCTTGTACTTTTGCTATTAAGAGTGATTCTACAATGTTCTAAGTCACGATTTCTATAATTATCTGAGTCTAATAATCGGACTCATGATGTAATTCTTGAGTTTCCTCTTCCTCAACCTTTAAGTAGGCTTAATCTTTCTTCCAATATGTGGCTCAAGGTATTAGCTATTATATTAGTATTTCATGGACGATATGGAACATTCATATTATAATCTTCTAGCAATTCAATCCTTTATCTATGACGTGGACTCAATTCTTTCTTTTAACGTTATACCAGAGTGTTCTACTACTATAAGAATGTCAACATATATGTTGCATGGATAATACACTGAAATCTTAAGTGTGTTCATAATGTAATTAACTCTGGATAATAGATCGAAAAATTCCTTCCGTGCCTTCTCAGTTGTCTTTAAACGTATGCAATTACTCTTTTTAGTTGTTCTGCCACTTGTTGCATGAATATCTTGCTTATCTTAGTTCCCACACATACTAGAATTTCCTATGACTCATATTATCTCGAATATCACTTTTGATTTTACTTCTTGTGCATTAGCCATGATAGGTTCCACTTTCTTATGGAGTGCACAATATTCTAATAAGATCATTATTACAAGATCATTTCTTCTATAATTGAATTCAGGTCAGTATGCTTGGGTCAAAGCCTTCTTCCTTATTTCCTCATCTAGTGTTTTGTTGTAGTATTTAGGGGAGACCCTCTAACTCTTGTAAAGTTGCGAGCTTATTATATCGTATACTCGGCGATATTTTCAATGTTCTTTCTCGCATATAATTTTCCTTAGTTACTTATCTTTGTGCCCTTATGCTCTTAGGTAACACTCAAGGATTATGATCTCGTATCTCCAAGATTGAATTTTCTATATTGGGGTTCACTACGTTTATCCTGCATGATTTGCTTATTTATCTAAGAGCTCTTGTCTAGCCATAACTAGGCTCTTCCTGAATCAACTACTAACTATTCATCGATCCATTCTCATATCTATATTATGCATAATCTCTCTTGGATTATGTTTTTTGTCTTAACTTACCTCTTACACTAGATCCTTATGTATCAAGTTTCTATTCACACTTATGTATCAATTAATATATTTGTCAGGAACCCTAATTGCCTCTTTCCGGTAACGTTCTTGCATAATATTCTGGAGTCATGATATATCTATACGATCTGAATAAATGTAGTCTCATTCCTTCTCCTTTTTACCGCATTCTTCCTTTAACATTCTATATTTACCTGAACCACTTAACTTTGTCTTAATATCATATCTCATCATCTTCCCCCCTTAGGGTAGTACTATCATTTAATGCTCTAAAGTGTTACCTGTAGATGTTTTACCTCTTCATCTTTGGTATCATTTCACATCATCGATGATCCTTACTCGCCTTGCGGTAACCATTCTATACCAGGGATAACTGAATTTCTTATGCACGAGGGTGACACCTAGTGTAACTAGCACACTTAGTCCCTTAAGCATAACTTTGCTCACAACAACATACACTGGTTGTATTCATTTGTGCCTCCCTGGATTGACTGACACTTGGAATGAGTTCATTTATTCACGTATTTTATCACATTCTTGACACTTTGCATTCTCTTTCTTAAAACAGCAGTGTCTGACCAGTTTACATGTGCCTCACCGAATACTGTTACCTAAGCCCTCATATGTGCAGCTCCACTCCAATTTCTATATTTTTTCTTCTTTGATTTTGGCTTAAAGAACCACAATTCTAATTTTGGTGTTTTTTTAATTATTTCTTCGTCCTTATTATTTTTTCCTCAAGAAAAGGAAAAATCTTGTAGGCGTGGGTGCCCTTAGTTTTTGTAACGACCCGACTGGTCGTTTTGAGACATTGTGCCCAGTTCGGCAGTTTGAGGTCTCAAGTAGCTTCATAATATGTGTATTGACTTGCGTGCATGGTTAAATTCAGTTAACGGATGATTCAGAGTCAAATTGGAAGAAGGAAACTGTGACGACCCGGCCGGTTGTCTTAAGAATTAATGCCTCGATTCCCTATTAACTGCTTTCCCCAAGTTTAATTCTGCTATTTTGATTTGCCGGGATGTTCGGTGTTGAGTTTCGGAGAGTTTTGGGACACTTAGTCCCTAAATAAGAGCTTAAGTGTTGGAAAGATGACCGTAGTCAAAAAAGTGTAAAGACGGCCTCGGAATGGAAATTCGATGGTTCTGTTAGCTCCGTTAGGTGATTTTGGGCTTAGGGGCTTGTTCGGATTATGTTATGGAGGTCTGTAGCTAAATTAGGCTTGAAATGCTAAAAGTTGAATTTTTGAAGTTTCGGTCCAATAGTGAGATTTTGATCCGAGGGTCGGAATGGAATTCCGGAAGTTGGAATACTTCTGTAGTATTGAATGTGACGTGTGTGCAAAATTTTAGGTCATTCGGACAAGGTTTGGTAGACTTTTTGATTGAAAGCATATTTTGAGAATTTTGGAGTTCTTAGGCTTAAATCCATGGTTAATTCGGAGCTTCGATGTTGTTTTAGGTGTTTTAAGGATTGGTAAAAGTTTGGATAGTGGTTTGTGACTTGTTGGTACCTTTGGTTGAGGTCTTGGAGGCCTCGGGATGATTTCGGATGGTTGACGGAAAGATTTTTGAATTTAAGTTGCAGCTTCAGCTGCTGATTCAGTCATAACCGCACCTGCGGTTTGGGTTCCGCAGGTGCTGCGCCGCAAAAGCGGCTAACAGGCCGCAGAAGCAAAACTGAGGCAGGTCAGCAGGTTCCGCAAATGCGGGAGATTTTCCGCAGAAGCGGAACCGCATCTGCGAGTTGAAGACCGCAGGTGCAGAAATTGGCCATTAAATGAAAAGTTGCAGATGCGACCTTGGCTCCGCAAAAGCGGGACCGCAGCCGCAAATACGGAAATCGCTAGGTAGAACATATAAATTCATGCCTTCGCGAAATTTTGCCATTTTTCATGTTTTCAAAACGGGAAGAAGCTTGGGAAGTACTTTTCAAGAGGGATTTTCAGAGGAGTTCATTGGGGTAAGGTCTTTGGTCCCTAAACTCGTTATTGGAGTGATTTTTATGAATTTAAGCATGAAATATTAAGGAAAATCAGTGGTAATTGGAGGGTTAGGGCTTGTACAATTGGAGACCTTTGAGTGATGATTTGAGGGATAAATTGAGGTCCAATTTTGGTACTCTTGATATGACTGAACTCGTGAGAGTGCGAGATTTCTGAAAATATAAATTTTTCCTGATTCCGAGACGTGGGCCCGAGGGGCATTTTGGTCATTTTACCTAATTTCGTGTATTAGCTTAGAATTTCTTTGTAGAATCAGTTATTTGAAGTGTTATTAACATTATGCAATTGAATTGAATAGATTTGGGCCATTTGGAGTCGAGCACTTGTGGCAAGAGCGTGGTTTCAGATTGATTTTTGAGCCAGTTCGATGTAAGTGGATTGTCTAACCTTGTGTGGCGACCTTCCCCTTAGGATATGATATATTTGATAATTGAAATGCCTTGTACGTGAGGTGACGAGCGCATACTTGAGCTAATTGTTGTAAATCCGATTTTTCCATAAGTATTTCAATTGAGTTCTTTTTTTCCTGTTTTATTCTACTTGCGAATTTAGCATGTTGCTAGTTTAGAAAAGCATGTTTAGTAGACTTAATTGCCTATTTGCTTAAACTGCCTTAATTGCATTACGTGAAGCATGTTAGGCTAGAATTCACTGTTTACTTGGTACAAAATTTAGCTTAATTGGGTATTCTTGTGTTGCTGCTGTGTGTTTTAACTTTGGAACTACGGGGCATCCCCGGAGATCCCCTGTACGTATTTATGATATGAACTGAGGTGTAGGATACCAAGAGATCCACGTATGTTGAGGATACCAAGAGATCCTCGGGATACCGAGAGATCCCTAACATATTGAGAATACCAAGAGATCCTTGGGGAACCAAGAGATCTCTTGTATATATTGAGGATACCAAGAGATCCTCGGGATACCAAGAGATCCCTTGTATATATTGAGGATACCAAGAGATCCTCGGGATACCAAGAGAACCCCGGCTATCATCCTTTGTTATGAGTGGTACTTCCTGGTGCCTGCCTTTATTTCTGTTTCCGTTATTGTACTCCTTGTTATCCTATGTAGATTCTTACTGTGGATTCTAAATTGTACTATTTATCTTATCCTGTCATCTTATTATTTATTTAACCTTAGTAGACCCTGACCTTCCTCGTTACTACACGACCGAGGTTAGGCTTGGCACTTACTGAGTACCGCTATGGTGTACTCATGCCCCTTCTACCATGTGCAGATCCAGGTATCGCTACTCAAGCCTACCATCCTTGAGGAGGCGATTGCTCTAGAGACTTCGAGGTACATCTGCTGCGTCTGCAGACCGAGAAGTCCCTTTCCATTCCTGCTTTTTAGTATTTATCCCTTCTGTATTTTTCTGTTCTATTTAGACATTCCAGAGTTAGAGCTATGTAGTATTTCTTAGCTTGTGATTCGTGGGTTTCCGAGTCTTGGATTTATGTTTGGGTATTGAGAGTTGAATATGGTGTATGCCGAGTGGCACATTTAAACACTGTTATTACTTTATTACTATTTAAAGTTGTTTTACTTTCCGCAAATTTTGGTTTTCTTTCGCAATTTAGCCTTACCTAGTCGTAGAGACTAGGCGCCGTCATGATGGTTCATGGAGGGAGAACCGAGGTCCTGACAAGTTGGTATCAGAGCTCTAGGTTCATAGGAGTCATGGATCATAAGTCGGTTTATTAAAGTCTCACTGATCGGTACGGAGACGTCTGTACTTATCTACGAGAGGCTATGTAACTTTTAGGAAAATTCCACTTCATTTGATTTCCTTGTCGTGCGATATTTTGACATCACAATTCTAAACTTCTGTCTTCTATTCTCTCACAGATAGTGAGGACACATGCTACCCGAGATGATCAGGCACTCGTGCCCCCTACTGAAGCCGTCAGAGGCCGAGGACGCGCACGTTGTGCAGCCAGAGCACCAGCACGAGTTGCCGCCGAGGTACCACTAGCAGTCCCAGCTAGTGTCCAACAACACCTGACACGCCTACTGCTACCACTACTCTAGCTCTCCAGGAGACTTTGGCACAGTTCATGAGCATGTACACCACTCTGGCTCAGGCAGGGTTGCTTCCCCTTGCTGCAGCCACATCTCAGGCTAGGGGAGGAGCACAGACTCCCGCCGCTCGCACTCCTGAGCAGCGAGTTCATGTTGAGTAGGTCCCTAAGGTTATTCCTATACTGCCTGCAGTGCCAGTTCAGCCCGAGGACAGGGCAACGGCTTCCGAGGAGGAGTAGCTGAGGCTTGAGAGGTTCAAGAGGTACAAGCCTCCTGTATTCAGTGGTCTAGCATCAGAGGATGCTCTGGGATTTCTAGATGAGAGTTACCGCATTCTCCATACCATTGGTATATCAGGATCGAGCGGGGTTTCCTTCACTACTTTCCAGCTTCGAGGAGCCACCTATGAGTGGTGGCGCACCTATGAGTTAGACAGTCCGGATGAGGCTGCTTCATTGACTTGGACTCAGTTTTCAGATCTGTTCCTGAGAGAGTATGTTCATCAGAGCCTCAGGGATGCATGGCGCGCCGAGTTTGAGCATTTGCACCACGGTGCTATGACTGTCTCAAAGTATGTTGTCCGTTACACCAATTTGGCTAGGCATGCACCAGCCTTAATTTCTACTGTCCGCGAGAGGGTTCGCCAGTTTATTGAGGGGCTTATTCCCGTCATCAGGTCTAGCATGGCTCGTGAGTTGGAGATGGATATTTCTTATCAGCAGGTGGTGAGCATTGCTAGGAGGATTGCGGGTATGCATGCTATGGAGAGAGAGGAGAGGGAGGCCAAGAGGTCTTGAGAGTCGCGCCATTATTACGATGCTCGTACCCCAGTTGCAGGTCGTCATTGTAGGGGTTATATGAGTCACCCTGTCCATTCAGCTCTTCTAGCAGCCAGTAGTGCTCCAGCTCCTCCTAGGCCTCAGGAGCCTTATTATGCACCTCTAGTTTCCAGCGCACCTCATGTGCGGGGTGCTTTCAGAGTTCAGTCCAGCAGACCTGGCCCGAGCTAGTCACAACCACCACATCCTCTCGAAGCTTGTTTTGAGTGTGTTGACACACGCCACGTGGTGAAGGATTGACCTAGACTTGGGAGGGGTGCACCTCCATAGACTTCTCAGCCACAGTGTGCCCCACAGAGTTCTCAGGCTATGGTTACAGCTCTAGTTGCTACCCCACCTGCTCAGCCATCTAGAGGTGGAGGTTAGAAAGGTAGAGGTCGCCCTAGAGGGGGAGGACAGGCCCGATTTTATGCCCTTCCTGCCCGTACCGAGGTTGTTGCCTCCGATTTTGTCATCACAGGTATTATACTGGTTTGTCACAGAGATGCATCGGTTCTATTTGATCCAGGCTCCACTTATTCTTATGTGTATTCTTATTAAGTTCTGCATTTGGGTGTATCTCGGGATTTATTGAGTTCGCCTATTTATGTTTCTACTCTTGTGGGAGATTCTCTTATTGTGGACCGCATTTATCAGTCGTGTTCGGTTGTTCTTAGCGGTTTTGAGACCAGAGCTGATTTATTGTTGCTCAGCATGATAGATTTCGATATTATATTGGGCATGGACTGGTTGTCGCCCCATTATGCTATTGTTGATTGTCAAGCCAAAATCATGATGTTGGCTATACAAGGTGTATCGTGTGTTGAGTGGAAGGGTACTTTATATCACACTCCCAGTAGAGTCATTTCTTTTCTTAAAGCTCAGCGTATGGTTGAGAAGGGGTGTGACATGTATTTAGCTTATGTGAGAGATGTCAGTATTGATACCCCTTTAGTTGATTCAGTCCCAGTAGTACGGGAATTTCCTGATGTGTTTCCAGTTGACCTTCTAGGCATGCCTCCTGATAGAGATATTGATTTTGGCATTGATCTGTTGCCGGGTACTCAGCCCATTTCTATTCCTCTATATCGTATGGCTCCTCTTGAGTTGAAGGAGTTGAAGGATCAGTTACAGGAATTGCTTGATAAGGGTTTTATTCAGCCTAGTGTATCACCTTGGGGTGCTATTGTCTTGTTTATGAAGAAAAATGATGGTTCTATGCGTGTGTTTATTGATTATCTCCAGTTGAACAAAGTGACAGTTAAGAACCGTTTTCCTTTGCCTCACATTGATAATCTGTTTGACCAGCTTTAGGGTGCACGAGTGTTTTCTAAGATTGATTTGCGCTCAAGTTACCATCAGTTGAAGATTCAGGAGCCAGATATCCTGAAGACTGCTTTCAGGACTCGGTATGGTCATTACAAGTTCCTTGTTATGTCATTTGGGCTGAACAATGCCCCAGTAGCCTTTATGCATTTGATGCCCAGTGTATTCCAGTCGTATCTTGACTCGTTCGTCATTATCTTTATTGATGATATTCTGGTGTATTCCCGGAGTCAGGAAGATCATGAGCAGCACCTGAGGATTGTGCTTCAGACTCTGAGAGAGAAGAAGTTATATGCTAAGTTCTCAAAATGTGAGTTTTGGTTGGATTCAGTGGCATTCTTAGGCCACGTGGTATCGAGTGAGGGTATTCAGGTGGATCCAAAGAAGATAGAGGCCATGCAGAGTTGGCCCAGACCATCCTCAGCTACCTAGATCTGCAATTTCCTTAGTTTGGCGGGCTACTATCGTCGTTTTGTAGAGGGGTTTTCATCGATTGCAGCCCCTATGACCAGGTTGACCCAGAAGGGTTCTCCGTTCCAATGGACGGTTGAGTGTGAGGCGAGCTTTCAGAAGCTCAAGACAGCTTTGACCACAACCCTAATTTTGATACTGTCTACAGGTTCGGGGTCTTATACGGTATATTGTGATGCCTCGAGGCTTGGCCTCAGAGTGGTGTTGATGTAGGACGGTAGGGTGATTGCCTACGCATCCAGACAGTTGAAGATACATTAGAAGAACTACCCTGTTCATGACCTTGAGTTAGCCACCATTGATCACGCCCTGAAGATGTGGCGCCATTATTTATACGGTGTGCCTCGTAAGATTTATACTGACCATCAGAGCTTGCAGCACCTGTTCAAGCAAAAGGATCTAAATTTGCACCAGAGGAGGTGGTTAGAGTTGCTGAAGGACTATGACATCACTATTTTGTATCACCCAAGCAAGGCCAATGTGGTGGTCGATGCTTTGAGTCACCAAGCGGAGAGTTTGGGGAGTTTGGTTTATTTACCAGCATCGAAGAGGCTTATGGCGATGGATATTCAGGCGTTAGCTAGTCAGTTTGTGAGATTGGATCTTTCGGAGCCTAGTCGGGTTCTAGCTTGCGTGGTTTCTCGGTCTTCCTTATTTTATCGTATCAGGGAGCGGCAGTGTGATGACCCTCATTTGCTTGTCCTCAAGGACAAGGTTCAGCACGGTGATACCATAGATGTGACTATTGTTGATGATGGGGTATTGAGGATGTAGGGTCAGATTTGTGTACCCAATGTTGATGGGCTTTGAGAGTTGATTCTAGAGGATGCCCATAGGTCGCGATATTCCATCCATCCTGGTGCCGCGAAGATGTATCAGGATTTGAGATAACACTATTGGTGGAGGTGGATGAAGAAAGATATAGTTGTATTCGTAGCTCGGTGTCCCAACTATTAGCAGGTAAAGAATGAGCACCAGAGACCGGGTGGGTTGCTTCAGCAGATAGAGATTTCGGAGTGGAAGTGGGAACGGATCACCATGGACTTTATAGTTGGGCTCCCACGGACTTTGAGAAAGTTCGATGCTATTTGGGTGATTGTGGATCAACTGACCAAGTCCGCTCACTTTATTCCTATGTGTACTACTTATTCCTCGGAGCGGTTGGCGGAGATTTATATTCGGGAGGTTATTCGTATGCATGGTATTCCAGTGTCCATCATTTCAGATAGAGGTACTCAGTTCACATCACGGTTCTAGAGGGCCGTTCAGCATGAGTTGGGTACTCGGGTGGAGTTGAGTACAACATATCATCCTCAGACGGACAGACAGTCTGAGCGTACTATTCAGATTCTTGAGGATATGCTCCGTGCATGTATGATCGAGTTTGGAGGGTCTTGGGATCAATTCTTGCCATTGGCGGAGTTTGCTTACAACAATAGCTATCAGTCTAGTATTCAAATGGCATCGTATGAGGCTTTATATGGGAGACGGTTTAGATCCCTAGTGGGCTGGTTTGAGCCGGTTGAGGCTAGATTATTGGGCACGGACTTAGTTCAGGATGCTTGGGAGAAGGTTAAGGTGATTTAGGATAGGCTCCGTACAGCCCAGTCCGGACAGAACAGTTACACGGACAGGAAGGTTCGTGATGTTTCCTATATGGTTAGAGAGCGGGTTCTGCTTCTGGTTTTGCCTATGAAGGGCGTTATGAGATTCGAGAAGAAAGCAAAGTTGAGTCTGAGATTTATTGGCCCTTTTGAGATATTGAGGCATGTTGGGGGGTCGCTTATGAGCTTGCCTTACCTCCCAGCTTGGCCGGAGTTCATCCGGTATTCCATGTTTTGATGCTCCGGAGGTATCACGGTGATCCGTCGCACGTGTTGGATTTCTGTTCAGTCCAGATGGACAAGGATCAATCCTATGTTGAGGAGCCAGTGGCAATATTGGACAGGCAGGTTAGAAAGCTGAGGTCAAAGAGCATTGCATCAGTAAAGGATCAGTGGTGGGGTCAGCCGATCGAGGAGACGACCTAGGAGATCGAGCAGGATATGCGCAGCCGTTACCCTCATCTTTTCACTACTTCAGGTATGTCTCTATCCTCATTCGAGGACGAATGAATGTTTAAATGTAGGAAGATGTGACGACCCGTCCGGTCGTCTTAATAATTAATGCCCCGATCCCTAATTAACTACTTTCCCCACGTTTAATTCTGCTATTTTGATTTGTCAGGATGTTTGGTGTCGAGTTTCGAAGAGTTTTGGGACATTTAGTCCCTAAATGAGAGCTTAAGTGTTGGAAAGTTGTCCATAGTCGGAACAGTATGAAGACGGCCTTGGAACGGAAATCTGATGGTTCTGTTAGCTCCGTTAGGTGATTTCGGGCTTAGGGGCATGTTTGGATTGTGTTTTGGAGGTCCGTAGCTAAATGAAGAAAGTTGAATTTTTGAAGTTCCGGTCCGATAGTGAGATTTTGATCCGAGGGTAAGAATGGAATTCAGTAAGTTGGAGTACTTTCGTAGTGTTGAATGTGACGTATGTGCAAAATTTCAGGTCATTCGAACGCGGTTTGATAGACTTTTTGATCGAAAGTGTATTTTCAGAATTTTGGAGTTCTTAGACTTAAATCCATGGTTAATTCAAGGTTTCGATGTTGTTTTAGGTGTTTTAAGGATTGGTACAAGTTTGGATAGTGGTTTGTGACTTGTTGGTACCTTTGGTTGAGGTCTCAGAGGCCTCGGGATGATTCCGGATGGTTGACGAAAAGATTTTTGAATTTAAGTTGCAGCTTCAGCTGTTGGTTCAGTCATAACTGCACCTGCGGTTTGGGTTCCGCAGGTGCTGCGCCGAAAAAGCGGCTAATAGGCCGCAAAAGCAAAACTGAGGCAGGTCAGCAGGTTCCGCAAATGCGGGAGATTTTCCGCAGAAGTGGAACCGCATCTGTGAATTGAAGACTGTAGGTGCAGAAATTGGCCATTAAATGAAAAGTCGCAGATGCGTCCTTGGCTTCGTAGAAGCGGGACCGCAGATGCGGTCCCTGGGTCGCTAATGCGTAAATCGCTAGGCAGAACATATAAATTCTTGCATTCGCAAAATTTAGCCATTTTTCATCTTTTCAAAATGGGAAGAAGCTTGGGGAGCACTTTTCAAGAGGAATTTTCAGAGGAGTTCATTGGGCTAGGTCTTTGGTAACTAAACTCGTTATTGGAGTGATTTTTATCAATTTAATCATGAAAACTTAAAGAAAATCAGTGGTAATTGGAGGGTTAGGGCTTGTATAATTGGAGACCTTTGAGTGATGATTTGAGGGACAAATTGAGGTCCAATTTTGGTACTCTTGATATGACTGATCTCGTGAGAGTGCGAGGTTTTTGAAAATATAAATTTTTCCTGATTCCGAGACATGGGCCCGAGGGGCGTTTTGGTCATTTTACTTAATTTCGCGTATTAGCTTAGAATTCCTTTGTAGAATCAGTTACTTGAAGTGTTATTTACATTATGCAATTGAATTGAATAGATTTGGGCCATTTGGAGTCGAGTACTCGTGGTAAGAGCGTGGTTTCAGATTGATTATTGAGCCGGTTCAAGGTAAGTGGCTTGTCTAACCTTGTGTGGGGGACATTCCCCTTAGGATACGATATATTGGATAATTGAAATGCCTTGTGTGTGAGATGACGAGCGTGTACTTGAGCTAATTGCTGTAAATCCGATTTTCCTTAAGTATTTCAATTGGGTTCTTTTTTTCCTGTTTTATTCTACTTGAGAATTTAGAACGTTGCTAGTGTAGAAAAGCATGTTTAGTTGACTTAATTGCCTATTTGCTTAAACTGCCTTAATTGCATTACGTGAAGCATGTTAGGCTAGAATTAACTGTTTACTTGGTTCAAAATTTAGCTTAATTGGGTATTCTTGTGTTGCTGCTGTGTGTTTTTACTTTAGGACTACGGGACGACATCCCAGGAGATCCCCTGTACATATTTATGATCTGAACTAAGGTGCGGGATACTAAGAGATCCTTGGCACGTATGTTGAGGATACCAAGAGATCCTCGGGATACCGAGAGATCCCTAGCATATATTGAGGATACCAAGAGATCCTCAGGATACCAAGAGATCCCTAGCATTTATTGGGGATACCAAGAGATCATCGGGGTACCAAGAGATCCCTAGTATATATTGAGGATACCAAGAGATCCCCAGCTATCATCCTTGTGTGAGTGGTACTTCCTGGTATCTGCCTTTATTTCTGTTTCTGTTATTGTACTCCCTGTTATCCTGTGTAGATTCTTACTATAGATTCTAAAATGTACTATTTATCTTATCCTATCATCTTATTATTTATTTAACCTTGGTAGGGCCCTGACCTTCCTCGTCACTACCCGACCAAGGTTAGGCTTGTCACTTACTGAGTACCATTGTGGTGTACTCATGCCCCTTCTGCGCATGTTTTTATGGGCAGATCCAGGAAACGCTACTCAGACCATCCTTGAGGAGGCGACTGATCTAGAGACTTCGAGGTACATCTGCCACGTCCGCAAACCGAGAAGTCCCTTTCCATTCCTGCTTTTTAGTATTTAGCCCTTTTGTATTTTTCTGTTCTATTTAGACATTCTGGAGTTAGAGCTGTGTAGTACTTCTTAGCTTGTGATTCGTGGGTTTCCGGGTCTTAGATTTATGTTTGGGTATTGAGAGTTGAATATGGTGTATGTCGAGTGGCATATTTAAACACTGTTATTACTTTATTACTGTTTAAAGTTGTTTTACTTTCCAAACATTTTGGTTTTCTTTCCGCAATTTAGCCTTACCTACTCGTAGAGACTAGGTGCCGTCACGATGGTTCACGGAGGGCAAACCGGGGTTGTGACAGAAACTAGCTTTGGAAGTTTTAATGGTGAGAATTTGACCGTAATTGGAATTTTGGGTAAACGGCCACGGAATGGGTCGTGGATGATCTCAACAACTTCGTATGGTGATTTTGGACTTTGGTGCGCGTCCGAATTCGGATTTGGAGGTCCGTAGGGTAGATTGAAGCATTTCGGCGAAAGTTGGAAAAGTTGAAGTTTGGAAAACGGGGAAGTTTGACCCATACTTGACTTTTGTGATATCGGGTTTGGAATGCGATTTAGAGAGTTGGAGCAGCTCAATTATGTCATTTTGGACTTGTCTGCAAAATTTGGCATTATTCCGAGTTGAATTGATAGGTTTCGGCATGAGATTTGATATTTGAAGATTCGGAAATTCATAAGTTTGATTTTTGGTTTGATTCGTTGTTTTGGTGTTGTTTTATGTTATTTGAAACCTCGAGCGAGCCTGTGTTAGGTTATATGACTTGTTTGTGTGATTAGACGGGGTCCCGGGAGCCTCGGTTGTGTTTCAGATGGGCTACGGGTCATTTTTCCCTATGTTTGAACTGTTGTTCTGCTATCTGGTATTTCCTTCTATGCGATTGCATTGATTTGTCCGCGATAGCATAGCACAAATTTGGACAGCAATATTTTCCTTCTATGTGATTGCATTGATTTGTCCGCGATAGTATAGCACAAATTTGGACAGCAGCATTTTCCTTCTATGCGTTTGCATTGATTTGTCCGCGATAGCATATGTCACAACCCTAGTTCGCCCTCCGTGAACCATCGTGACGGCACCTAGTCTCTACGACTAGGTAAGCCTAACTTTGCGGAAGATAACCAAACTTGCGGAAGTAAAACAATTTAAAAACAGAAATAAAGCAATAACAGTGTGTAAATGTGCTGCTCGGCATACACTATGTTTAACTCTCAATAGCAAACATAAATCCAAAACCCAGAAACCCATGAATCACAAGCTAAGAAAATAAAAACTACATGGCTCTAACTCCGGAATTTCTAATAAAGAACAGAAAAGTACAAAAGGGCTAAATACTAATGGCAGGAATAGAAAGGAACTCCTTGGTCTGCGGACGCGACAGATGTACATCAGAGTCTCTAAGCAGTCGCCTCCCTCAACGATAGTAGGCCTGATCAGCGGTACCTAAATCTAAACATGAAAAACATGCGCAGAAAGGGCATGAGTACACCACAGCGGTACTCAGTAAGTGCCAAACCTAACCTCGGTTGGGTAGTGACGAGGAAGGTTAGGGTCCTACTGAGATTAAATAAAATATAACGGTTAACAGTATAGAACGGAACAGTATAAATGAGTACATCAGTAAAACAACACGGGGTGAATAGAACAGCGACAACTATACAGAACCAGGTAAACATGGAAAGGGAACACAACTCAGCACCGATAGTAACAATCGGGGATCTCCCAGGATACCGTCCTGTAGTCCCACTTAGCACCAAAATAACAACCAGGGATATCCCAGGGTACCGTCCTGTAGTCCCATATGTACATATCCAATGGATCTCCCGGGATCCCGTCCCGTAGTCCAACTCATAGTGCGCGGGAATCTACCGGAATCCCATTCCGTAGTCCCAAATGTAAATACCCAGTACTGGGGGAATCTACCAGGTGCATTCCCGTAGTTCCATATAACTGTGCAGGGGGATCTACCGGGAATATAACCCGTAGTCCCAAAGTAAATATGCAGGGGGATCTACCGGGAATCTAACTCGTAGTCCCAAAGTAAACAGACAAGGGGGAACTACCGGAAGCCCATATTTGTAGTCCCAATGTAAATACGCAGTAACAGCAAGAAGATATTCAGAAATAAAATTTCATATCAAGGAAACAAGTAATTCTAGCCTAACATGCTTCATGTAGTGCAATCAAGGCAATTTAAGCAAATAGGCAATACAAGTCAACTAAACATGCTTTCTAACTAACAACATGCTAAATTTTGCAAGTATAACAAAGCAGGAAAGGAATCATGCTAATAAATACTTTAAGAAAATCGAATTTCCAACAATTTACACAAGTACGTGCCCGTCACCTCACGCACAAGGCAATTCAATTATCAAACATACCAATCCTAAGGGAAAGGTCTCCCACACAAGGTTAGATAAGCCACTTACCTCGAACAGACTCAAAATCAACTTGAAATCACACTTTTGCCACGACTATCCGACTCCAAATGGCCCAAATCTATTCAATTCAATCACATATTGTAAATAACACTTCAAGTAACTGATTCTACAATTAAATTCTAAGCTAATACGCGAAAACATGTAAAATGACCAAAATGCCCCTAAGGCCAACGTCTCGCAATCGAGTGAAATTTACATTTTCAGAAACCTCGTACTCTCACGAGTCTATACATAATAAGAACACTGAAATCGAAGTCCAAATGACCACTCAAATCCTCATTTAAAGGTCTCTTAAACTCAAGCCCTAATTACCCATTTTCTTCAATTTCTCACCACTAATTAGGTCTATAATCACATATAAACGAGTTATGAAGTCAAGGACATTACCTCCAATCGATTTCCCTTTGTTTTCCTAAGAATCCCTCTTAAAAGCTCCAAACCCGGATGAAAATGGTGGAAGAATAGCCAATTTTTGCAAAGGCAACTATTTATATGTTCTGCCCAGCGATTTCCGCATTTGCGGCTCTGGGACCGCATCTGCGGTCTTGCTTCTGCGGACAACATGTCACATCTGCGACTTTCATTAAACAACCCAGGAGCCGCATTTGTGATACTTCTTTCGCATATGTGAAACCGCATCTACGATGAACCTTCTGCAGATGCCGCTTCTGTGGCTCATACACCGCTTCTACGGCTCATACGCCGCTTCTACGGCTCCGCACCTGCGGAACCCAAACCGCAGGTGCGGTTACGACAGACACCAGCAAATTTTCTGAAATCTCTAACTTCAAAATCTTTTCGTCAATCGTCCAAAATCATCCCGAGGCCCCCGGGACCTCAACCAAAAACACAACGTCACCTAATACCTTATTCAAACTTGTAACAATCCTTAAAACTCCTAAAACAACATCGAAACTCGGATTAATCAAGGATTTAAGCCTAAGAACTCCAAATTTCCTCAAAATATGCTTTCGATAAAAAACCTAACCAAACCACGTCCGAATTACCTGAAATTTTGCACACACATCCCAAATGACATGAAAGAACTATTGCAATTTTTGGATCCATTTCGACCCTCGGATCAAATATCTCACTATCGGACCAGAAACTTCGAAAATTCGACTTCCGGCATTTCAATCCTAAATTAGCTACGGACCTCCAAAACACATTTTGATCATGCTCCTAACCTCAAAATCACCTAACGGAGCTAACGGAACCATCAGATTTCCATTCCGAGGCCGTCTTCACACTACTCCAACTACGGTCAACTTCCCAACACTTAAGCTCTCATTTAGGGACTAAGTATCCCAAAACTCTTTGAAACTCATAACCGAACGTCCTGGCAAACCAAAATAGCAGAAATAAACATGGGGAAAGCAGTTAATAGGGGACCAGGGCATTAATTCTTAAGATGACCGTCCGAGTCGTCACATCCTCATACACTTAAACATTCATTCATCCTCGAACGAGCATAGAGACATACCTGAAGTAGTGAAAAGATGAGGGTAACGGCTGCGCATATCCTTCTCGGTCTCCCTGGTTGCCTCCTCGACCAGCTGGCCCTACCACTGAACCTTCACCGAAGCAATGTTCTTGGACCTTAGCTTTCTAATCTGCCTGTCTAATATTGCCCTCCTCAACATAAGATAGATCCTTGTCCAACTGGACTGAACTGAAATCTAACACGTGCAACGGGTCGCCATGATACCTCTGAAGCATCGAAACATAAAATATCGGATGAACTTCTGCCAAACTGGGAGGTAAGGCCAGCTCATAAGCAACCTCCCCAACACGCCTCAATATCTCAAAAGGGGCAATAAACCTCGGACTCAGTTCCCTTTCTTCCCGAACCTCATAACGCCTTTCATAGGCAAGACCTGAAGCAGAACCCGCTCTCCAACCATATAGAAAACATTGCGAACCTTCCGATCCGCGTAACTCTTCTGTCTGGACTGGGCTGTACGGAGCCTATCCTGAATCACCTTAACCTTCTCCAAAGCATCCTGAACCAAGTCTGTGCCCAATAATCTGGCCTCGCCCGGCTCAAACCAACCTACCGGAGATCTGCACCGCCTACCATATAAAGCCTCATACGGTGCCATCTGAATGTTGGACTGATAGTTGTTGTTGTAAGCAAACTCTGCCAATGGCAAGAACTGATACCAAGACCCTCCAAACTCAATCACACATGCATGGAGCATATCCTCAAGAATATGAATAGTGCGCTCGGACTGTCCGTCCGTCTAAGGGTGAAATGTTGTACTTAACTCTACCCGAGTACCTAACTCATGCTGAATGGCCCTCTAGAACCGTGATGTGAACTTGGTACCTCTATCTGAAATGATGGAAACTGGAATACCATGCAGACGAGCAATCTCCCAGATATAAATCTCCGCCAACCGCTATAAAGAATAAGTAGTACACAGAGGAATGAAATGATAGGACTTGGTCAACCGATCCACAATCACCCAAATAGCATCAAACTTCTTCAAAGTCCATGGGAGCCCAACTCTAAAGTCCATGGTGATCCGCTCCCGCTTACACTCCGAAATCTCTATTTGCTGAATCAGCCCACCCGATCTCTGGTGCTCATACTTCACCTGCTGACAGTTGAGACACCGAGCTAAAAATCCAACTATATCTTTCTTCATTCGCCTCCACCAATAGTGCTGCCTCAAATCCTGATACATCTTCGTGGCACCCGAATGAATGGAATACCACGAGCTATGTGCCTCCTCCAGAAACAACTCCTGAAGCCCCTCAACATTGGGTACACAAATCCGACCCTACATCCTCAGTACCCCATCATCACCAATAGTCACATCTCTAGCAACACCGTGCTGAACCTTGTCCTTGAGGACAAGCAAATGAGGGTCATCATACTGCCGCTCCCTGATACGATCAAATAAAGAAGACTGAGAAACCACGCAAGCTAGAACCCGATTGGGCTCCGAAAGATCCAATCTCACAAACTGGCTGGCTAAGGCCTGAATATCCATCGCCATAGGGCTCTCTGATGCTGGTAAATAAGCCAAACTCCCCAAACTCTCTCCCGGCGACTCAAAGCATCGGCCACCACATTAGCCTTGCCCGGGTTATACAAAATAGTAATATCATAGTCCTTTAGCAACTCCAACCACCTCCTCTGGCGCAAATTTAGATCCTTTTGTTTGAACAAATGCTGCAAGCTCCGATGGTCAGTATAAATCGCAGAAGGCACACCGTATAAGTAATGGCACCAAATCTTTAGGGTGTGAACAATGGAAGCTAACTCAAGGTCATGAACAAAATAGTTCTTCTCATGTATCTTTAACTATCTGGACGCGTAGGAAATCACCCTACCGTACTGCATCAACACCGATCTGAGGCCAACCCTCGAGGCGTCACAATAGACCGTATAAGACCTCGAACCTGTAGGCAGTATCAAAATTGGGGTTGTAGTTAATGTTGTCTTGAGCTTTTGAAAGCTCATCTCACACTCCTCCGTAAACTGAAACGAACCACCCTTCTGGGTCAATCTGGACATGGGGTCTACAATCGATGAAAACTCCTCCATAAAACGATGGTAGTAGCCAGCCAAACCAAGGAAAATGCGGATCTCGGTTGTTGAGGATGGTCTGGGCCAACTCTGCACGGCCTCTATCTTCTTCGGATCCACCTGAATACTCTCACTCGATACCACGTGGCCTAAGAATGCCACTGAATCCAACCAAAACTCACATTTTGAGAATTTAGCATATAACTTCTTCTCTCTCAGAGTCTGAAGCACATTCATTAGGTGTTGCTCATGATCTTCCCGACCCCGGGAATACACTAGAATATCATCAATAAAGACAATGACGAACGAGTCAAGATACGGCTGAAACACACTGTGCATCAAATGCATAAAGGCTGCTGAGGCATTGGTCAGCCCAAATGACAAAACAAGAAACTCATAATGACCATACCGAGTCCTGAAAGCGGTCTTCGGGATATCTGGCTCCCGAATCTTCAACTGATGGTAACCTGAGCACAAGTCAATCTTAGAAAACACTTGTGCGCCCTAAAGCTGGTCAAACAGATCATCAATACGAGGCAAAGGTAACAGTTCTTCACTGTAACCTTGTTCAACTGGAGATAATCAATACACATACGCATGGAACCATCCTTTTTCTTCACAAACAAGATAGGAGCACCCCAAGGTGATACACTAGAACGAATAAAACCTTTATCAAGAAATTCTTGCAACTGATCCTTCAACTCCTTCAACTCAGGAGGAGCCATACGATATGGAGGAATAGAAATGGGTTGAGCGCCCGGCAACAGATCAATGCCAAAATCAATATCTCTATTAGGCGGCATGCCTGGAAGGTTAGCTGGAAACACATCGGGAAAATCCCGTACTACTGGAACTGAATCAACTGAAGGGGTATCAATACTGACATCTCTCACATAAGCTAAATACGTGTCACACCCCTTCTTAACCATATGATGAGCTTTATGGAAAGAAATAACTATGCTGGGAGTGTAATCTAAAGTACCCCTCCATTCAACACGCGGTAAACCTTGCATAGCCAGTGTTATGGTTTTTGCGTAACAATCAAGAATAGCATAATGGGGCGACAACTAGTCCATGCCTAAGATAATATCGAAGTCAACCATACTAAGTAACAATAGATCGGCTATGGTCTCAAAACTACTAAGAGCAACCAAACACGACCGATAAACGCGGTCCACAACAAGAGAATCTCCCATAGGAGTAGAAACATAAACAAGGGAACTCAAAGAATCCCGAGGTACACCCAAATGCGGAGCAAAATAAGAAGACACATAAGAGTACGTAGATCCTAGATCGAATAGAACCGATGCATCTTTGTGGCAAACTAGTATAATACCTGTGATGACAGAATAGAAGGCAACAGCCTTGGTACGGGCAGGAAGGGCATAGTATCTGGCCTGGCCTCCCCCCTAGGGCGACCTCCACCTCTAGCTGGCTGAGCAGGTGGGGTAGCAATTGGAGTTGTAACCATAGCCTAAGAACTCTGCAGGGCACGTTGTGGCTGAGAAGTCTGTAGAGATGAACCCCTCCCAAGTCTGGGGCAATCCCTAACCATATGGAGTGTGTCACCACACTCAAAGCAAGCTCTGGGTTGACGTGGTGGCTGTGACTGACTAGGGCCAGGCCTGCTGGACTGACCTCTGAAAGTACCCCGCGCAGGAGGCGCGCTAGATACCGGTGGTACATAATAAAGCTCCTGAGATCAAGAAGGAGCTGGAGCACTACTGGCTGCTGGAAGAGCTGAATGAATAGGGCGACTCATATAACCCCTACAATGACGACCCGCAGTTGGGGTACGTGAACCAGAATAATGGCTCGACTCTCGATACCTCTTGGCCTCCCTCTCCTCTCTCTCCCTAGCATGCATACCATTGATCCTCCTAGCAATGCTTACCACCTGTTGATAAGAGATGTCCATCTCCAACTCACAAGCCATGCTAGACCTGATGCTGGGAATGAGACCCTCAATAAACCAGCGAACCCTTTCACGAATAGTTTAACCAGGGCTGGTGCATGCCAAGCCAATCTGGTGTAGCGGATAGCATACTCTGAAACAGTCATAACACCCTGGCGCAAATGCTCAAACTCAGTGCGCCACACGTCCTTGAGGCTCTGAGGAACAAACTCTCTCAGGAACAACTCTAAGAATTGAATCCAAGTTAGTGAAGCAGCCTCATCTGGACTGTCTAACTCATAGGTGCGCCACAACTCATAGGAGGCTCCCCGAAGCTAGAAATTAGTGAAGGAAACCCCGTTCGATCCTGATATACCCATAGTGCGAAGGATACGGTAGCACTCCTCCAAAAATCCCAAGGCATCATCTGATGCTAGTCCACTGAATACTGGAGGATCATACTTCTTGAACCTCTCAAGTCTCCGTTGTTCATCCTCTGAAGCAGTTGCCCCATCCTCGGGCTGAACTGGCACTGCAGGTGGTGCTGGAATGATCTCTAGACCTGCTCAACATGCACTCGTTGCTTAGGAGTGCGGGCGGCGGGAGTCTGTGCTCCTCCCCTGGCCTAGGATGTGGTTGCAGCAAGGGGAAGCAGCCCTTCCTGAGCCAAGGTGGTGTACATATTCATGAACTGTGCTAGAGTCTCCTGGAGAGCTGGAGTGGTAGTAGCAGTAGGCGTGTCAGGTGCCTGGAATCCGGCTGGATCCGTTGGTGGTACCTTGGCGGCAACTCGCGTAGGTGTTCTGGCTGCACTACGTGCGCGTCCTCGGCCTCTACCCTGGCCCCGACCTCTGACGGCTGTAGTAGGGGGCACGGGTGCCTGATCGTCTCGAGTAGCACGTGTCCTCACCATCTGTGAGAGAATTGAAGACAAAATTTTAGAATTTTGATGTCAAAAATATCACACGACAAGGAAATCAATTGAAGGGAAAATTTTCCTAACAGTTACATAGCCTCTCGTAGATAAGTACAGACGTCTCCGTACCGATCAGCGAGACTCTAATAAACTGGGTTGTGATCCATGACTCCTATGAACCTAGAGCTCTGATACCAACTTGTCACGACCCTGGTTTGCCCTCCATGAACCATCGTGACGGCACCTAGTCTCTACGACTAGGTAAGCCTAACTTTGCGGAAGATAACCAAACTTGCGGAAGTAAAACAATTTAAAAACAGAAGTAAAGCAATAACAGTGCGTAAATGTGCCGCTCAGCATACACCATGTTTCACTCTCAACACCAAACATAAATCCAAGACACGGAAACCCATGAATCACAAGCTAAGAAAAGAAATACTACATGGCTCTAACTCCGGAATTTCTAATAAAGAACAGAAAAGTACAGAAGGGCTAAACACTAAAGGCAGGAATAGAAAGGGACTCCCTGGTCTGCGGACGCGGCTGATGTACCTCGGAGTCTCTAAGCAGTCGCCTCCCTCAATGATAGTAGGCCTGATCAGCGGTACCTGGATCTGCACATAAAAAACATGCGCAGAAGGGGCATGAGTACACCACAACGGTACTCAGTAAGTGCCAAGCCTAACCTCAGTTGGGTAGTGACGAGGAAGGTCAGGGCCCTACTGAGATTAAATAAAATATAAAGGTTAATAGTATAAACGGAACAATATAAATGAGTACAGCAGTAAAACAACACAGGGTGAAAAGAACAGTAACAACTATACAGAACCAGGTAAACATGGTAAGGGAACACAACTTAGCACTAATAGTAACAATCGGGGATCTCCCATGATACCGTCCTGTAGTCCCATCTTTACATGTCTAGTGGATCTCCCGGGATACCGTCTCGTAGTCCCAAATATACAGACCCAATGGATCTCCTGGGATCCCGTACCGTAGTCCAACTCATAGTGCGCGGGGATCTACCGGAATCCCATTCCGTAGTCCCAAATGTAAATACCTAGTACTGGGGGAATCTACCAGGTGCATTCCCGTAGTTATATAACTGTGCAGGGGAATCTACCGGGAATCTAACCCATAGTCCCAAAGTAAATATGAAGGTGGATCTACCAGGAATCTAACCCGTAGTCCGAAAGTAAACAGACAGGAGGGAGAGCTACCGGAATCCCACATCCGTAGTCCCAATGTAAATACGCAGCCACAACAAGAAGATATTCAGAAATGAAATTTCATATCAAGGAAACAAGTAATTCTAGTCTAACATGCTTCACGTAGTGCAATCAAGGAAATTTAAGCAAATAGGCAATTCAAGACAACTAAACATGCTTTCTAACTAACAACATGCTAAATTTTGCAAGTATAATAAAGCAGGAAAGGAATCATGCTAATAAACACTTTAAGAAAACCAGTTTTGCAACAATATGCACAAGCACGCGCCTGTCATCTCACGCACAAGGCAATTCAATTATCAAACATACCAATCCTAAGGGAAGGTCCCCCACACAAGGTTAGACAAGCCACTTACCTCGAACCGGCTCAAAATCAACTTGAAACCACACTTTTGCCACGAGTATCCGACTCCAAATGGCCCAAATCTATTCAATTCAATCGCATATTGTAAATAACACTTCAAGTAACTGATTCTACAATTAAATTCTAAGATAATACGCGAAAACATGTAAAATGACCAAAACGCCCCTCAGGTCAACATCTCAGAATCGGGTGAAATTTACATTTTTAGAAACCTTGTACTCTCACGAGGCTATACATAACAAGAACACTAAAATCGGAGTCCAAATGACCCCTCGAATCCTCATTTAAAGGCTTCTTAAACTCAAGCCCTAATTACCCATTTTCCTCTATTTCTTACTGCTAATTAAGTCTATAATTACAAATAAATGAGTTATGAAGTCAAGGACATTACCTCCAATCGATTTCTCTTTGTTTTCCTCAAGAATCCCTCTCAAAAGCTCCAAACCCGGATGAAAATGGTGGAAGAATAGCCAATTTTCGCAAAGGCAACTATTTAGATGTTCTGCCCAGCGATTTTCACATTTGCGGCGTTGATGCGGTCCCGCTTCTATGGACCACATGTCGCATCTGCGACTTTCATTAAACAGCCCAGGAGCCATATCTGCGATACTTCTTTCGCACATGCGAAACCGCATCTGCGGTGAACCTTCCGCATTTACGGAACCTGAAGGAGAATCGAAAATCCGCTTCTGCGGTTCATACGCCGCTTCTGCGGCTCCGCACCTACGAAACCCAAACCGCAGGTGTGGTTATGACAGACACCAGCAAAATTTCTGAAATCTCTAACTTCAAAATCTTTCCGTCAATCATCCAAAATCATCCCGAGGCCCCCCGGACCTCAACCAAAAATACCAAAGCCACCTAATACCTTATTAAAACTTGTACCAATCCTTAAAACACCTAAAAGAACATCAAAACCTCGGATTAATTAAGGATTTAAGCCTAAGAACTCCAAATTTCCTCAAAATACGCATTTGATCAAAAACCTAACCTAACCACGTCCGAATAACCTGAAATTTTGCACTCACATCCCAAATGACATGACGGAATTATTGCAACTTTCGGAATTCCATTCCGACCCTCGGATCAAAATCTCACTATCAGACCGGAAACTTTGAAAATTCGACTTTCGGCATTTCAAGCCTAAATTAGCTACGGACCTCCAAAACACATTCTGATCACGCTCCTAACCCCGAAATCACTTAACAGAGCTAACAGAACCATCGGATTTCCATTCCGACGTCTTCACACTGCTCCGACTACGGTCTACTTCCCAACACTTAATCTCTCATTTAGGGACTAAGTGTCCCAAAACTCTCCGAAACTCAGAACTGAACATCCCGGCAAACCAAAATAGCAGAAATAAATATGGGAAAGCAGTTAATAGGGGATCGGGGCATTAATTCTTAAGATGACCGGCTGGGTCGTCACATCATAGCACAAATTTGGACAGCAGCATTTTCCTTCTATGTGATTGCATTGATTTGTTCGCGATAGCATAGCACAAATTTGGATAGCAACATTTTCCTTCTATGCGATTGCATTGATTTTCCCGCGATCGCATAGAACATTTTGGGCCAGTAGCTATTTTCTTCTACGTGATTGCATCACTTCTCCTGCAATTGCAATGAACAAACACCTGGGCAGACAGAATATATTCCAAAATCGAGGGTTATACCATTTTCATCGTATTTTGACTTCTAGAGCTCGGTTCTTGGCGATTTTTGGTGGGTTTTTCACGAAATTGGGTTGGGTTAAGAGTTGCTTTTTGAAGAAAATTTTCAAAATGAAAAATCACGATTTGAGGGACCAAATGGTATCGGGATTTGATAAATTTTGTATGGCTGAAATCATTTTGGAATGGGTGATTGGATTTTGTAAAATTTGATGGGTTTCGAGATGCGGGCCCTGGAGGTCGACTTTTGGGTCAATTTTTATATTTTTGTAAAGATTGATACTTTATTATTCGGTATAGTTCCTTATTCAATTTATGTGTGTTTTGGAGTTGTTATAGTTGGATTTTAGCTATCCGGAGGTTTTTTCGCCCGAGAAGTCCATTTAAGAGTACCGGGTTGTTGTCTTTGAGGTAAGTATCTTGCCTAACCTTGTGTGGGGGACTTCCCCTTAGGAATTTAGTCTTCTATGCTAATTGTAGTCCATGCATGCGAGGTGACGAGTGTATGTTCAGACTTATTTGTGGGAAATTTGCCTCTAGGGTTCTTAGGTCCTTATGTGGAAAGTATCCTGTTATGATTGGGTTTCCTAGTTGCTTAAATTGCCTCTATATGCTCCATATGACGTTGTTAGTTTTCCTCTAATTCTTACGTGTTACATAGACCCTAAATTGCCTTAATTGAAGTGATTTCCTTCCTTATTGTTTTGATACTTCTTGGTTATGAGTTCCTCTTTGACTTCGTGAAAATAGGTTGCATGTCCAATTGTTGTGGTTGCCGGTGTAGTTATCACGTGCTTATTATGTCTTGTTGTGTAGTTGAGGTTTAATTGTGAAGTTAATTGTTGGTACAAGTTTGGTTATAGCTGATTCCCTTACCGGGACATATTTATTCTTATTGTTGGTTCCCTTGCCAGGATGTGTTTATTCTGGTTGTTGACTCCCTTGTCGGGATATTGTTGTTTCCTTATTATTCCCTTGCCGGGATTCTTTTGTGATAAGTGTTGATTTGTATATTGGGATCGGGTTGTACGTCGCAACAATATTATATGGATCGGGTTGCACGTCGCAACAATATTATATGGATCGGGTTACACGCCACGACAATATTATATGGATCGGGTTGCACGCCGCAACATCATTATATGATTTGGATCGGGTTGCACGCCGCAACAATATTATATGGATCGGGTTACACACCGCAACAATATTATATAGATCAGGTTGCATGCCGCAACAATATTATATGGATAGGGTTGCACGCCGCAACATCATTATATGATTTTGATCGGGTTGCATGCCGCAACAATATTATATGTGTAAGGCCCCGGAAAGTTTTTCCAAGTAACTTGAGATTTCGTCGTGCCAAGGTAGGCTAATTATTTTATTTTGTGTGCAAATGAGGATTCATGATATAATAGGTATCAATTGGATATGTTAATAAGCATATAAGTCATATTAGAGGTGAATTGGGGTCTAAGAACAGGCCTAAGTCTAAGCCAAGTTGGAAAATTTCATATTAGACGAAAGTTGTAAATGAGTGCGCACAAGATTATTAAGGAGAGGTTGAAAACTGCTCAAAGTCGCCAAAAGTCTTATTCGGACATTCGTCGCAGAGATTTGGAGTTCAAAGAAGATTATTGGGTATTTTTGAAGGTTTACCCCATGAAGGTCATCATGTGATTCGGGAAGAAAGGGAAATTAAGTCCAAAGTATGTCGGACCGTACAGAATCATTCAGAGGATCGGTCAAGTGGCATACAAGATCGAACTGCCACCCGAGATGTTGATGGTACATCCGGTCTTCCATGTGTCTATGTTGAAGAAGGCAGTGGGAGATCCGTCCGTTATCGTGCCAATTGAAGCTATTGAGGTTAATGAAGAGCTATCTTATGAAGAAATCCCAGTTGCCATTCTTGATAGGCAAGTCCGAAAATTGAGAAATAAGGAAATTGCCTCTGTAAAAGTGTTATGGCGAAACCAGCAAGTTGAGGAAGCCACTTGTGAAGCCGAGGAAGAAATGAGAAAGAAGTACCCATGTTTGTTTGAATAGGTATGTAATAGCTTTCATGCATTTGGTTCCTATAAACTCTTATCTTTAGATTCGATCTATGCTAAACTATTCCATTTTGGTTATGTATGTTGCCCATGCGGCCATGGTTGGTGTTGAACAAGTTATGTTATGTCTATGGAACATTTATATGTTGTTGGGATGTGTATCTGGGGCCCTCTGACAGGTAGATAGTCCTAGTTACAAAGGAAACTCTGCCGAAATATTCGAAAATTTAAGGAGTTAGCAAAATTCGGGGCTGTTGATATATTCCATAATGTGAAAAAGCAGAGGCTACATAAGGATGAATAATGAGTGAACCTTGATCCTCATTCGAGGACGAATGATCCTAAGGGGGGAGGATGTAAGGCCCCAGAAAGTTTTTCCAAGTAACTTGAGATTTCGTCATGCCAAGGTAGGTTAATTATTTTGTTTTGTGTGCAAATGAGGATTCATGATATAATGGGTATCAATTGGATATGTTAATAAGCATATAAGTCATATTAGAGGTGAATTGGGGTCTAAGGAGAGGCCTAAGTCTAAGCCAAGTTGGAAAATTTCATATTAGACGAAAGTTGTAAATGAGTGCGCACAAGACCTCACTTTGAACAATCATATCTCCAGTTATATAAGGAATTGCGTGATGAACAACCTATAATATTAAATCCCTTTGAGTCTAGTTTCCAACTCAACAAACCGTTCGTCACTTGGAGGTGAATACAGAAAGTTGTGACTATTTTACTGAGCTTGTGTCACTAGCGCGCCCCGGTGCGCGATCGCGCTAGTGGACGCGCATATTTGCGAAGCTTTCTGCCTTTGGCACGCTACTTTAGCGCGACCAGGTGCGTGATCGCGCTAGTGGAAGGCTTTTAAATACACCTAAGGACCGGAAATAAGAGAATTTGAGACATTTCTCAAGCTTAGGGCTTCCTCTACACCCCCAACTCGACCAAGGCATCCAATTGCACACCTAAGGTGAGTTTTTAAGTGTGTTTTCATGGTAATTTCACTTCTCAATCACTAGTTACAACATGATTTTGATTAGATTTCATAGGATTTCTTCAAAATCTCAAGAACACCCCAAAGTTGTCTTTCAAGATTTGGTCTACAAGAGGTAATCATACACCTTAGACTTACATATATGGAGTTATTATGGAAATATGAGTATGGATTAAGTATTGTAACTCATGGGATGGTGATTGGAAGCCATAGGTGCCTAACCTAGGTTGTGTTGGTATTGTAGAGATTGTGAGATGGGTTATTGAGGTATGATTCTTGGGGTAATAGTATTATGTATACATGCATGTACAAATTAGGTTTGTGGGAAGATTGATAAATATAAATAAGTAAAGATTGGGTTGGGGAATGAAGGAAGTCTTGTAAAAGAGATTTAAAATCAAGATGCTCAACTAGTGTTTGATAAAATGCTCAAATGAGCTGAGACCATGAATACCTTCCTAATTTGTGTTCAATTTTGTTATGTCTCAAGTAGATTGGGATTGCTAGAATTTCCGAAACATCGTAGTAACTTAAGGAAAGCTTAAACGAGGTATGTATGGCTAAAACCCCCTTTTATTAGAAATTGAGCTCCTTGGCATTTATGAAAGTGTGGTAAGATTTGAATTGGTTAATGTATTGGTTGTTATTGCACATTAATTGATTTGCAATTATCTACACCTATACGTGAAGGATGTACCTCAATGTGAGTAATGTACCATTCTTGTTAATTAGATAAGTATGAAGAATACAATTTATGTGTTGAAATGCTTAGGCTATAAACCAAGATTGAAAATGAGAATTATTCATAACAGCTATGTGCTCACTTACATATGCTTGCAACTTAAATTACCTTTGTATATGCCTATGATTACAACTTGCAAAATGCATATTGAAAATGGAAGATTAAGTGGTAATGGTGGCTCTAAGTGCCAAGGACTTGACATGATATGCGTGAAATAAAGATTCATATGTGATGATTAATGAGAAAGGAACAACGCCTAGGTAAGGCGGCCTAGCCGATCGGGTCGTGATCGGACACCATGCCGCACACATGGTGGTAATGTGTTGTTATTGACTTCTGGATAAGGGAAATTAAATAGTGATTGAGATATATGCCTCCAATGAGGCAACCTAGCTGGTCGGGTCGTAATTGGACTCCACTCAAGATAGCGGTGGTATTGAGAACAGTGATGAAGATATGAAAGAAATGCCCCAAACTAAGTTTTGGAAATCATATGAAGGATTGTATGAATTGCATATTTGATTTACTCATGTGATTTACTTGTACTTGCTTGATAGTTCTTTCTAGTAAAATGGTGTTTAGTTATACATACTAGTGCTATTCAATGGCATTAACGTCCTTTTTTGCCGGGGGCGTTACATTTTTTTGAATGAATATAGGTGGCTCCATTGCGGATAGTGCCGATCGCGCGTAGCGAAGTACCTTCTTCTCCAGATCTTGGTGAGCCCCCTTCTCCTTCAAGGGGCTACATTGCACATCTTCTTATTTTGGACTTTCACTTTTGAGGTATAGCCGGGTCCTTGTGGCCGGCATTGTTATCATGTCTTTTGCATCCTTAGAGGCTCTGTATACGTTTGTGTGGGTTATGTATGGGTATTGGATAGGTCAATGGACCATGTTATAACCTTGTACTCTTGCTTTCTTCTACACTATAATTGTACGGGAACTTGGAAACTTAACTACGTTTTAAGGTTGGGATATAAAATGAACTAACCGTGTTTAATGTACTATCTTTCCTAGTTTAAATAAAGGTAAGTATGGCTTCCTTATTCCTATCGAGTTGGGTAGATAGAGGTTGACAAGGCTTGCTCAGTTGGGTTCACTTGATTGAGCGCTGGTCGCGCCTCTCAAAGTTGGGGCGTGACAATATGCTTGGATCGGGTTGCATGACGCAATAGTAATATATGATTGGGATCGGGTTGCACGTCGGAACAAGAAATAATAAAAGTGAATATCGATTCTTATGGTGAGAACGAGAGTAAAAGCACGAAGGGTGATGTCGTGCACTTTCTGCTGCTGTGTGTATTTGTTGTTATCATTCAAACGTTTAAACTGTTTAGTTCCTTTATTGTTGTGATCCTTTGTGTTAGAACCCACAATTTTTTCAATACCTCACCGTATTTATATATATTTATTTATACGTTCCAATACTTCAAACTTCAATAATTGTTACATCCTTAATTTAATTAGTTTCTCAATTATATCCCCTTAAACCGTCTGAGGGTGTATTTTTCTTAAAAAGGAATTTCTACTAAGTTTTAAGTTATCAACTCCCTTGTTAAAGGTAATAATTTTTCCAATGTTGTATTTTAAATTGAAAGGGGTACTTTCTTACTCGAATGATTTCTAAAAATAACTTCATATTTTCTCGCCGATTTTCCAAACTTATTTAGAAATTGAAATTTAATTTATATCATGTAAATAGGACTTCTCGAACATCTTAAGTGCATTTGTAAGGACATTTTGTATTGTATATCATGTGGATTTTATTGTTAAGAGTGAGATGGAAAATATGTGGGCACGAGGTACCATATGTGCTGAAAGTCGAAAGTTGAGATTATGATATGAGAAATCGAGGATTGAAATGGTCGGGATGGTGTATTAAACATGATGTGATTGATTGAGTTGACATTGTTTTCTTTAATTGGATACATTCTCACTTTTCTCCGTATCTGTTACGTCAGTGTTGAATTGCTTGGGTTTTCTGATTTACTTGGTTTCCGTTTGTTTCTCTGCTTCCTCCCTTTATTGATTATACTGTTTGTACTTGGATTTTCTCTCCGCGGTTGATATTACTTCGTTATTTTTATCTTGATGTTTTATTATCATATCATATTCATTTCATTTGACCAGTAGATGTCATGACTATTCCTCGTCACAACCCCACCGAGGTTAATCTTGATACTTACTGGGCACCGTCATGGTGTGCTTATACTACACTTTTGTACATTTTTGTGTACAGATCCAGGTGAATTGATAGTAGCTGTGCGGGTCGTCGTGGTGGAGACTCAAGATAAACCTGCTACAGCATTCACAAGTCTCAGAGTCACCTTCATTTGTATTTACTTCCATTTGCTCCTTTGTTTCGGGGCAGTGATGTATTATTTTGTGAAATTATTCTTAGATAGGGTTTTGAGTTGTACCACCAGTTTTGGGAATTTTGATTTATTTAGAGTTGGTTAATTTAAAGTTAGTAAGCATCAATGTTATTTCAGTTTATGTTAGGCTTACCTAGTTTAGAGACTAAGTGCCATCACGACTCATTCGGTGGGATTTTTGAGTCGTGACAAGTTAGTATCAGAGCTCTAGGTTCATGGGTGATACGATTCACAGGCAGGTTTAGTAGAGTCTTACGAATCGGTACAGAGACGTCTGTACTTATCTTCGAGAGGCTACAGAACTGTTAGGAAATTCCCCTTTTTTCATTTTTTATCATGCGATATTGATTCAACTCGAAGTATATAACTTATGTTCCTTTACATCAACTAGTGTATAATATTGCGCTCTCAGCGTTCGCCATACGACAGTGGTTCGTGATGCTACAAACGGACTACGAAGGAGTCAGGGATGCTCAGACATTGTCTCAACATGTTGTTCAAACTGAAGACCCGGAGGTACTGAGAGACTATTCCATTGATCGTATGGAGGCGCAGGGTTTTCCGACATCTAGTTGATGAGTGCGAGCTAGGAAGGTTTAATTGGTTGACTAGTCGTCGCAATTTTTGGCAAGGCCACGAGGTAGGTGTTGATTGGGAGTAGTTGGCGGTATTGGAGTACCTTGTGATTTGTGTTGTGTGAGCTGTGAAGAGTAGTTTTATGGATTATCAGACATTGTTTCCTATGGATTTGCGCCAAGTGGAGGAGTCCAATAGCGGCATCCAGATTGCAGAGTCAGACTTATATCAGTTTGGGCTGGAGGCATGTATATATGTAATATTGGTGGATTCCCGGATTTTGCATTTGACCAAGGATCGAGATTTTGCATGAGATATTGGGGCTTGCCATATTTCTACGTCAATAATGGATCTACATTTCAGCATCAAGGGGAGTCGAAGGAACAACTTCAGATTCATAGAAGGTCTATTCAGCGTAGGTGCCATGGTTGCGGCAGGACGGGGTGCTTCAGAGGAAATGCAGTGGTTTATGAGCTTCTAGTTACGTGGTTCGTGTTGGGATTATCTGTATTTGGGACTTTGATTGGGATTATTACATATCGACTATCCAAAGAAATGAGTCAGCTTTGTGGTGTTGGGTCAGCATAGCGATGAAGTGATTTGTCCTTGAAATAGGAATTCTCTTCTGGCATTTGTGGCAGCACTCTTGGATTGGATGGTTTGTGTGACTCGGTTGAGTTGGAGAGGTGCAATTCTTATGGATTAGTTGTGTGCGGGCGGATCTCGATGGTTTGAATACGGCTTGAGTTGGGTGTCTACTATGTGCATAAAGAATATGTGGTATATCGCGGTTTTTCCTGGATAGGCATCTGAAGCTAATAAAGTGTTGGCATCGTTGGCTACCATATGTGAAGAGTGTGCATTTTTGGAAAGAGCCTTGAGTTTTGGTTTGGAGTGCGTGGCTGGTAGCATGGTGATTACTGGGTTCTGAGGCTTTCGAGGTTCATGTTTTGTTGCACGGTCGGAATCTTATATGGGTGCTTAGACAGGATGATGGAAGGTAAGTGATGTATCAGACATTTGATCTGCATAGTTGAGTCCGGGTATGGAATTTTTAGTATTCCTGAGGTTTTGGGACTAGGTGTCCCCGTATGTGGGCTATTTCTTGTTAGTGGATTGTGAAGAAATGTTGAGAATGGGGTAATTAATGGCATGTATTATCGATAGTTTGATCTTCTAAAGAATATTTATCTAATTGGTAAGGATCGGGATTCGGTTGTGAGCTATGTGGAGGACCAGCGAGAATATGTGTTTTGTATCAGGTTCGGTTTGTGTGCTCCTATGAGGTTGTCATTTTGATCATGTTACCAGGCAGGATGGATATTATTTGTGCCCCTAGCCTATTTATGTGCTACTCTTTTATGTTATGCCACACGGGGAGATTTTATGATTATTCCCCACGCACATTGTAATTCTGTTCAGGCCTTATGGCGAGCGGGTGAGATAGCACTTGTGATGTTAATTTGCTCATTGCACCTTAGTTGTACTTGCTCCTTTCACGTTTATTTACTTTTATTCATCTTTTCCACAGATTTATTTGTGCACACTGTTGTACTTGATATCAGTATGTATATGATCAGTGAACCAGAGCATTTTTGGCTCGGTGAGCATTTGGGAGCGGGTTGCACGCCGCAGCGGATGTTATGTGGGATACCCTTTCCTTGTGATTATTTGATGTTTTGTTTCCCTCTGTGGGTCGATTTGATGAGCACTATACTTTGTTGTTATACATGTGGTTCTCATTAGAAAATTCTTATACCTTGCTTTTTCTTTATTTGTGTTGCGTAATTGAGTTATTGCTGGTTCAGTGTATGAGCTGTGTAGTGTGAGAATTTGTGTGTTTCCATGATGAGTCATCAGTTGGGCTACTTGTATTGGCCGAGATGTTGTTCTTAGACCTGAGAGTGGTACTATGGTATTGGGGGTAAGGAGTGTTTGGAAGTATGTGGGTATTTCTGCTAAGATTTGGGTAATGACATTGGCGGGCGAGAGGGTTTCTTGACTTGTTGACTTCATAGGCGGCTATGAGTTCCCGCATGTTTCTTTATCATGGAAAGTGATGTAGAGGTCCGTAATAAGATTATATTCAATGTGAGGTATGTTGCCGGCATCCAGGGTGTTATTTGAACAGTTATGGTGGTCAGAGGTTATTGCTTCGGGCATTGAGTTGTGTGGAGCAGCATGTGATTGTATTCGGGATTGGATTTTTTGGCTCGATTCAGCTTGTTTGGGTGTGTTCAGTGTGATGATGTGGAATTCGGGTCCTATGATGAATTTCAGATGTTGAGGCTTGGGTTCTTTTCTAAGGTTATGGACTAAGGAGGAGATGAGACCTTCAGTTAAGTGGCGTTGTCAATTCTTCATAGGTTGGATGATGGGGAAACACCCCCGGGTGTATGAATGGTGAGCTCATGCAGTGGTTCAATGGTTTTGGAACGACTTCGGGCACGTTTGAGGATGAACGTATGTTTAAGTGGATGAGAATATAATGACCCGACTGGTCGTTTTGAGCAATTGTGCCCAGTTCGACAGTTTGAGGTCTCAAGCAGCTTCACAATATGTGTATTGACTTGCATGCATGGTTGAATTCAGTTAACGGATGATTCAAAGTCAAATTGGAAGAAGGAAACTAGCTTTGGAAGTTTAAACGGTGAGAATTTGACCAGAATTGGACCTTTGGGTAAATGGCTATGGAATGGGTCATGGATGATCTCAACAGCTTCGTATGGTGATTTTGGACTTAGGTGTGCGTTCGGATTTGGATTTGGGGGTCGGTAGGGTAGATTGAGGCATTTCGGCAAAAGTTGGAAAAGTTGAAGTTTGGAAAACGGAGAAGTTTGACCCATAGTTGACTTTTGTGATATCGGGTCGGAATGTGATTCCGAGAGTTGAAGCAGCTCTGTTATGTCATTTTGGACTTGTCTGCAAAATTTGGCATTATTCCGAGTTGAATTGATAGGTTTCGGCATGAGATTTGATATTTGAAGATTTGGAAATTCATAAGTTTGATTTTTGGTTTGATTCATTGTTTTGGTGTTGTTTTATGTGATTTGAAACCTCAAGCGAGTCCATGTTAGGTTATATGACTTGTTTATGTGATTAGATGGGGTCCCGGGAGCCTCGAGTGTGTTTCGGATGGGCTACGGTTCATTTTTTCCTATGTTTGAACTGATGTTCTGCTATCTGGTATTTCCTTCTATGCGATTGCATTGATTTGTCCGCTATAGCATAGCACAAATTTGGACAGCAGCATTTTCCTTCTATGTGATTGCATTGATTTGTCCGCGATAGCATAGCACAAATTTGGACAGCAGCATTTTTCTTCTGTGCGATTGCATTGATTTGCCCGCGATAGCATAGCAGAAATTTGGACAGTAGCATTTTCCTTCTATGCGATTGCATTGATTTGCCCGCGATCGCATAGAACATTTTGGGCCAGTAGCTATTTTCTTCTACGCGATCGCATCACTTCTCCCCTGATTGCAATGAACAAACACCTGGGCAGACAGAATATATTCCAAAATCGAGGGTTACACTATTTTCCTCGTATTTTGACTTCTAGAGCTAGGTTCTTGGCGATTTTTGGTGGGTTTCACGAAATTCAATTGGGTAAGTATTCTTCAACTAGAATTAAATATAATCCATGAATTTTTCTTTATTTTTATCATTTAAATTGTATTTTGGGTTGGGTAAAGAGTTGCTTTTTGAAGAAAATTTTCAAAATGAAAAATCACGATTTGAGGGACCAAATGGTATCGGGATTGGATAAATTTTGTATGGCTGAATTCATTTTGGAATGGGTGATTGGATTTTGTAAAATTTGACAGGTTCCGAGATGCGGGCCCCGGGGGTCGACTTTTGGGTCATTTTTTATATTTTTATAAAGATTGAAACTTTATTATTCGGTATAGTTCCTTATTCGATTTATGTGTGTTTTGGAGTTGTTATAGTTGGATTTGAGCTTTCCGGAGGTTTTTTCGCCCGAGAAGTCCATTTTAGAGTACCGGGTTGTCATCTTTGAGGTAAGTATCTTGTCTAACCTTGTGTGGGGGACTTCCCCTTAGGAATTGAGTCTTCTATGCTAATTGTAGTCCATGCATGCGAGGTGACGAGTGTGTGCTCAGACTTATTTGTGGTAAAATTGCCTCTAGGGTTCTTAGGTCCTTATGTGGAAAGTATCCTGTTATGATTGGGTTTCCTAGTTGCTTAAATTGCCTCTATATGCTCCATATGACGTTGTTAGTTTTCCTTTAATTCTTACGTGTTACATTGACCCTAAATTGCCTTAATTGAAGTGATTGTCCTCCTTATTGTTTTGATAATTCTTGGTTTTGAGTTCCTCTATGACTTCGTGAAAATAGGTTACATGTCCAATTATTGTGATTGCCGGTGTAGTTATCCCGTGCTTATTATGTCTTGTTGTGTAGTTGAGGTTTCATTGTGAAGTTAATTGTTGGTACAAGTTTGGTTATAGCTGATTCCCTTGCCGGGACATATTTAATTCTTATTGTTGGTTCCCTTGTCGGGACGTGTTTAATCTTGTTGTTGACTCCCTTGTCGGGATACTGTTGTTTCCTTATTATTCCCTTCCCGGGATTCTTTCATGATTGGTGTTGATTTGTATATTGGGATCGGGTTGCACGCCACAACAATATTATATGGATCGAGCTGCACGCCGCAACAATATTATATGGATCGGGTTGCACGCCGCAACATATTATATGGATCGGGTTGCACGCCGCAACAATATTATATGGATCGGGTTGCACACCGCAACATCATTATATGATTTGGATCGGGTTGCACGCCGCAACAATATTATATGCTTTGGATCGGGTTACACGCTGCAACGGTAATATATGTTTGGGATCGGGTTGCACGCCACAACAAGAAAGAATAAAAGTGAATATTGTTTTTTATGGTGAGAACGAGAGTAAAAGCATGAAGGGTGATGCCGTGCACTTTCTGCTGATGTGTGTATTTGTTGTTATCATTCAAACGTTTAAACTGTTTAGTTCCTTTATTGTTGTGATCCTTTGTGTTAGAACTCACAATGTTTTTAATACCTCACCGTATATATATATATTTATTTATACGTTCCAATACTTCAAACTTCAATAATTGTTACATCCTTAATTCAATTAGTTTCTCAATTATATCCCCTTAAACCGTCTGAGGGTGTATTTTTCTTAAAAAGGAATTTCTACTAAGTTTTAAGTTATCAACTCCCCTGTTAAAGGTAATAATTCTTCCGATGTTGTATTTTAAATTGAAAGGGGTACTTTCTTACTCGAATGATTTCTAAAAATAACTTCATCTTTTCTCGCCGATTTTCCAAACTTATTTAGAAATTGAAATTTAATTTATATCATGTAAATAGGACTTCTCGAACATCTTAAGTGCATTTGTAAGGACATTTTGTATTGTATATCATGTGGATTTTATTGTTAAGAGTGAGATGGAAAATATGTGGGCACGAGGTGCCATATGTGTTGAAAGTTCGAAAGTTGAGATTATGATATGAGAAATCGAGGATTGAAATGGTCGGGATGGTGTATTAAACATGATGTGATTGATTGAGTTGACATTGTTTTCTTTAATTGGATACATTCTTACTTTTCTTCGTCTCTGTTACGTCAGTGTTGAATTGCTTGGGTTTTCTGATTTACTTGGTTTTCGTTTGTTTCTCCGTGTTCTCCCTTTATTGATTTTACTGTTTGTACTTGGATTTTCTCTCTGCAGTTGATATTATTTCGTTATCTTTATCTTGATGTTTTATTATCATATCCTGTTCATTTCATTTGACCAGTAGGTGTCCTGATTGTTCCTCGTCACTACCCCACCGAGGTTAGTCTTGATACTTACTAGGCACCGTCGTGGTTTGCTCATACTACACTTCTGTATATTTTTATGTACAGATCCAAGTGGATTGATAGTAGTTGTGCTGGTCGTTGCGGACACTCAAGGTAAACCTGCTATAGCGTTCGCATGTCTTGGAGTCACCTTTATTTGTATTTACTTCCATTTGCTCCTTTGTTTCGGGGCAGTGATGTATTATTTTGTGAAATTACTCTTAGATAGGCTTGTGACTTGTACCACCGGTTTTGAAAATTTTGATTTATTTAGAGTTGGTTAATTTAAAGTTAGTAAGCATCAATGTTATTTCAGTTTATGTTAGGCTTACCTAATTTAGAGACTAGGTGTCATCACGACTCCTTCGGAGGGATTTTTGAGTCGTGGCAGTTTTCTAGTGGTTAATTGTAAGGATCTTCTTTTTGTGCCTAACCTTGGGTTTTTATAGTGGTTCCATATCTTTGAGTAGGGTTGGGATTTTTGTTTATCTTATCCATTTCATGAGCCTGAAATAGAGGCACATCTCACAAAGAAAAGAGTCTGCCAGTTGGGTAAACGCCTACAGAGACATATTTACCACCAATGTACAAGCAAATTCTATTTTCGTAGAAAATAAACGATAGGTGACTATTAGTTATGATTAGGATCGAAATAATCAGGTGTCTAGTAAAAGCTAGTAAAACAAATCTTAAACGATGATAAACCAGACAACAAAAGAGAAATATATCAAAAGATACACAAATATTTAATGTGGTTCGTTCAATTTGACCTACGTTCAGAGGCGGAGATGAGCAACCCACTATATAAAGAAAGTACAAAATATTGAGAGAACAACCTCACAAAGAGGCACATACAAGTGATAGCATAATACTTGTATCATAAATTCTCCCCCTAAACAAGACTCTTAAACTTCTTAGGAACTACATTGTGGATGCTATAAATGAGAAGGAAGAATCCTCAATTTCTAGAAGTCCAAAATATTTTCCTCCAAGAAAAAGGATTAGCCAAATACAGAAGAATTATATTTTCCTTTTCGTAAAATATAAAATCAATTATGGTAAATATATTGCACTTCTTTTAAGAAATAGGAAAACTAGATATGGCAATAAATCAGGACAAACACCTAACAATTATCCCCCTTGGCCTGAATATTTTTACAAAATAAACTTGATCCACCTTCTTCTCATAATCTTCAGCAAGTCGTATCTCCAGATCTCCACCACAAAGTTTGTCTCAATATTAGTAGCACGCCGGTCAAATTTCTCAAACACAAATCATGATTACCGTCAAAAAGATTACGGCTAGAACTAAACCCGCTTAGATAAACTAGTATTGAAACTCGCTCTGATACCACCGCTTAGAATCGAAATAATCATGTGTCAGTGATCACGCCCAACTATGCCTTATAAAAAGGACTAAGCGGTCGTTGCAAATATAATTCGGTTTACAAGTCCAGAGTCTAATCCCACAGAGAACTAAGGCTTAGCTACAGCTAATCAATATCACCAAGAAGACAAGCTTGAACAATTCCTAACTTATAGATATTAAGATTCTTGTGTTTAACTAATTAACTAACAAATTAAAATAGTAAATTAACAACTAAAGATACTAAAGGTTAGAGACAAGATTCAAGAGATCTAGAGTTATGAATTTCCCTATTGTCAAAATCTTTTCTGTTATATTTTCTATAAATTCGCCTAAGTATTCTCTACCGATCATGAGTGCTCTGACTGTCGTAACTCTCTCTCGAGTAATTACCATAATTTACTAGACATAATCTCCCAAATTACGCTAGCTGGCATTAAGTACGGCTCACTCGGATTGCACCCAAGGTTTCATTATCCCTAATACCACCTTTAAACCCTCCGTATTTATCCCTCATATACGTTAGGAGTGATGTTATTCAACAACTACCTAAATATGCACTCTCTCTCAAGTAATACATACTAAATAGGCATAGTCAATTGAGAGCTCTTCAACCAACCATAATAATAACGTAGTTGAACAATAGAGAAAATACTAAGGCAAATCTATATTAACATAACAGGAAAAATCATCCTTCAAGAGGTTCCATCAAAACCCTAGATAACAAATTAGCTATTCATAATAGTATGCATAACTACAATACTAGAATTCATAACCAATAATGGAAATAGGAAGAAGGAAGTGAAAAACTCGTAGAAGAATTCGCCGTCTTGCTCCTAGTGTGTTCTTGCCTCCTTAGGTCGAATCTTCCGTCTCCTTATCCTCCTTAGGTCTAAAGTATGTATGTCATCCTCCTTAAAATAGAGTTTTTACATGTATTTATACCAAGTAGGGTCGGGCCAGACGAAAATACCTTCTCTCGCACAAAATAGGACTCTAGCTCTATAAAATTTACACAGGCGTGCCGCACGGGGTGGCGCGTCACATGGGGTGCTTGTGGGGAAGTTCAGAGAGCTGATTCTGACAGGCTGCAGGAAATTTCCATAGGCGCAGCGCACGCCGCTCCGCACCATGCACCGAGGTATTGAGAATTCGCAAAAATGCAAAATATGAAAGTTGTAGACCTTTCAACTAGCTTTCCAGCGATATATTGTGGAGCCCAAACAGAGTTCTGAGCGAAAAGTTATTTTCATTTTACTAGACAATGCACCGTATGCCGCTCGATTCTCCGTTTCGTTCTTAACTATCATCCATTGATCCCCGAACATGATCCCGGCTTGATTCCTTGGGTTTTTACTCAGACTTCAAAGCTCCAAATCACTTGAATTCATTCCATAATATCTACATAGCTTGGAATCACTCCTACAAGGCATAAAATATACAATAAGTGCAAAACACTAGCGATTAAAGCTTAACTTAACTAAAGTGCAGTAAATAAGAGTGTAATAAGCGACTAAAATACGTAATTATAGATTATCATCAACACCCCACACTTAAACCATTGCTCGTTCTCGAGAAATCAAACTACACTTTATATAGACACGACCTTTTTAAGCAATTTTCCTAACTCATCACACCAAGAATATTTAAAATAGAATAAGCACAAAAGTATAACATCTTCACCTCAAGATTTGACTTACAAGTACCACGCATTATTCATAACTCACTCACTTACTCTAACATGGAGGTCAATGACATTACCTTTCCTTCATGAATCAAGTGCCCTCACAATACAAAAGAGAGTAGTTCTACACACACAATAAAATTTAAGAACAATTAGGAACTCAAGATAGAAAGAATTCACTCCCTCACAGAAATAACATTCATATGCCACAAATGATGCACCATAGGCTTTCCTGTAGTATAATACTACTCTACTAATCAAGTTCATTCAGTCTAGGATCAAGTAGGACTTTAATTGGTTGTAATGTAGGTTGCGGGTCGGGTATGATACATTTTGATATAAGAATGACTACACCTCCCTAAGGACTTTAATACATATACTTTAACATTCAAAACCCCACTTATGTCAAACCAAAACTCCGCATTCACATCAATATATATTAACTCCATACTTCTTTAAGCACCATTATATCAAAAGCCACCGTCATGGAATATTCTTCACAACAATACAACTATTTTTTTTTATCAATTCAAGTGGCTCTTACCTTTTTTTTTTCAACACAATGCACCTTTCTCCTTATTTCATTAGTTCCACTCAAAAGCCAAACCAATCACCCCACACTTTAACTTTTACAAAGTTCATGACATTTCAAGTGCTCATGAGAGGTGAAAAGGTTCAAAAAGATGGTTAATTCAAACAATTGGGTAAGGCTTGTAATGTGATTGCCAAAGAAATAGGATTACAGGCTCAAAAGGGTTAACTACGTTACATAACAATTAGGCGGGAAAAATATATATATATGGCTCAACAAAGAAACGCCTATATCACTTCCAAGACTGAACAAAACTACTATTTCGCTTTGCAAACACACGGGGCAAGTTCTAGACATCAAATGCAATGCACAGAATAACACAAAACCTTACACACATATGGCACATAACTCACTCATGATTGGACTCGTCAAGACACTCTAGTCAGAGAAGTTAAGCAAAGTTTAAGATCATACAATTTAAGGTACTTATACAAAAGTAAAAAAATTGAGCCTAAGCATCATAGCCAAAGTACTCACTATTCTCAAGGCATAACAAAGTCAAGAGATATCTCTTCAATTCAATTCATCTCACACTAGCTCCTACTCCCTAAAAAAATAAACTAACTACACCCAGTTCAAACAAAACCCTTGAAAAAGAACCGCGGCACAAAGAAAAACCAAGGAGGAATTGCTACACTACCTACAAAGAAAATCTTTTTTTGACTTAAATTTCTCAAGGAAAAAATAATTAATTCAATTACTAACACAACTAAAATAGCATAGAAAGTCACTCAGACAATCTCCTCACCCCACACTTAAAATTGTGCATTGTCCCCAATGCATACCATACTAATAAGAGGGTAAAAGAAACTCCCTGGTAGGCCAAAGGCCGAAGCATTAACAGCTCATGGGGTACTCAGACTTCTCCCAGGCTTGGTCCATGGTGCGGGTACCTCACACTTAGTTCCAACCATCTGGTTTGTTGTTGCATCATTCTAATAGCTTTGCTTTACATGCTCCTAGAAAATCAAAAATCGACATTACAAAAATTATACAATACTAAAAAATAAAAAATAAAAAGAAAGCAGTAAAGTTGGGTTGCCTCCCAACAAGGGCTTGATTAACGTTGCGGCACGACGCGAATCACTTTTTGCCTCCACTTCGAACTTATGAGTGGTAGAACGAATCTGACTGACCCAATAAAACAATGTAGTATTCTGCACTTCTTGACCTTTGGATGATAGGTGTATGTCACGATCCAAACCGATGGGCCGCGATGGGCACCCGGTACCTTACCCAATCGAGTACCAACGTGATGTATCTTTCTTATTACATAATCATATACACATGACATACGGTCCTAATATGACAACATGATCATTTATAAATTCTAAACATAGGCTGACAGGCCATACAAGTATTCATATACAGATTTGTCTATAAGCCTCTAAGAGTACATAAGTACCATAAAGATCGGGACTGAGCCTCGCTATACCAATCAATACATGTCCTAATTATACTGACCAAATAAGCAACTCCGAAGCAAATGGAGCCCACCAACATCTTCCGCTGAGCTGATAGCCTACTTGGAGGGCTCTCTACCTGTCTATCGGGACCTGCGGGCATGAAACACAGCGTCCTCAGGCAAAAGAGACGTCGGTACGAATAATGTACCAAGTATGTAAAACACGTAAATAAGTACGACATGGAAGAAATATAGAGTAAAAAACTGGACATGTAAGTCTGGATAACTCTGTAAATTATGAAATACTTATAGTGTCATGCATATGCGTATGAATGTCATGTTGTGCATAGGTACATATGTTCATAACATCATCAAGCCTCTGAGAGCATCCCATCATACCATCTTGGCCACTGCGGGTAAATCATCAACGTATACCAGCTGATCAGGTGGTGGTGTATATATAACGCCATAACCTTTTCCCATATCCCATATACATATACATACATATATACGCGTATATAATGCCATCTGAGTCATGGGTCAATGTACATGTATAAATGCATGAAATGCATAAGAAATACGTTACTAAAAATTTTCCGGAATGTCATAAAACTCAATATGCCTTTCGGATAAACTTTATCAAATACATATTTTTCTGAGACCCATGAGCAGAAGATATAATAATAATTTACATGGGGGATCAAGAATATAGACACCCCTAGTATTTCTATGAATAGAGTCACTTATGAAAGTTGCAAATTTTTCTCGTTTCATTTGTATTATTTTGATCATGCCAAAAAGAAAGAAAGGATAGCCTTAACATACCTAAGTCGATTCTTTTGACAATACACGTCAATTGCGACAACTCATAACGGCGGATCGAAGTGGGGAAAAAATATGTATGATGTTCTTGAGAAAGATTATACCAGGCTCATTTAGAATCGAAAATCTCACGTTGATACAGTGCTAAGAAATCTCGTTGGAATTGTTTTGTTTCAAGATTCTTGGGCACAGTCGCTTTAAGTTGGACAGGCGAAGCTACTTAAATTTTGAAGTGGCTGTTATTGTGTAATTTAGCGAGGAGCTTCACTTTAAGTGACTAGCCATGGATTTTAGATAAGCTGCTGATCTAAACTCCATAGGAGTAAACAATTTGTTGGACTAGGCTTAACGTTTTGCCAAAAAAATTAATTAGTAAGAATGTTATATTGTTTCTTATTTGATCAATTGAAGCCCAACTTCCTAAATGCCTTACACGTAATTCAATCAAGACTATGAGTCATTAACCTTGAATATGGGGCTTCCACCTCATGTTATTTGATACTTATCCAATATATCTCTCATTATTTAGGTAATGTCTTGTTATCCGGTAATTAACCAATTACCCGCATAATTAAAAATTATCTCAACTTACTTAAAATACTACTCACTTTTAACATGCCTTGTACAACTTACTATCATGGTCATGTCGTACCATGTATGACACTAGTCCATAAATATCGGGTATTAACGCTCATCCCGTATTTTATCCTAATATGCCAAACTTGGACGAAAAATTTATTTTCTTTGACTTGCTTCCCCTCTCACCATCACGAATTTACCCATCATTTGTTTAAAAATAGCATAACCATTATAATCTCCAAATAATCTTTTTCCTTAGATTAATGTCAATTACTTTATGACAAATTCAATGTACAATACTACAGGGTGCAACATCATCGTAATTTAATACTGTGAAGTGTAGCATCATCATAATATAATACTGTGGGATGTAATATTGCGGGGCGTAACAGTGTATTCCCGAATTTCTGACATGAAAAATTCCAGACTGTAGGCATCTTGTTCCTTACTCCTTGACTCCTTAAGTGGCTCGGACGACTCTATTTCCATATCATCATCCAAACACAATGTGAAAAAATGCTTGGAGTGTGGACCAATGCGCTCAACTATATAAACATTGGGATTGTCAACATCCTCAACACTAATGACACTAGAGTCAACTAAATATGTATCCTCAATATCCCTTGTTGACTCTAGTATCTCTTCTACGACATCGGCATCCTCAAAATCTAGTTCGATTTATTGTTAGTGTTCTACTCTGGCCTTCTCCTCTAGCTCATCCCCGTATTTCTTTTAAATCCTCCAGTATAATAGCAATTTTTGCAGCCAATTCATGCTCATATTGCCTACTATCCACAATGTCAACTTGTTGCGCTTTACAAGGTTCAATTAATTTATTCGCTTGAGCCTCCAAGTTGTGAATAGTTACCTCTTACCTTTATATCTGCCATGGTTTCTCATCATATTGTTCCACATGGCACTTTAACATATCCATGGTCAGATTTAACATATCTTCGATTTTCTTCAAGTCAGCTTCCCAGGGTTCTTTGATCCCTTTAACTTCACCAGAAAAAGTAGAACCATCAGTAAGGGGTTGGGGGAGGATAAGACAAATAATCACAACCATGAAAGTGTTCATCTTTACCACCACACATATCACACGCATTCCACACATAAGATTGAGTTGGTGCACATAACTCACTCTCGGAAATATTTTGACAATTTTGCAATGGGTGGTTTCCTTCACAATATGCATAAGGAGGATCAAAAGTAGAGTTACCAACATTAAAACTCTCATAATTCCAAGATTCCATGTCCCTCAAATCAAAAATAAATTTTTTTTAAAAAAAAATAAAATAAAAATAATCAAATACAAGAAAACAAAAATAAAAGTTCAAACTTGCAACCTAAAAATATGTACACCTACAGCTACACCGTTAGTTCCCCGGCAACGGCGCCAAAATTTGATCATGCCCAATTATGCCTTATAAAAAGGACTAAGCGGTCGTTGCAAATATAATCTGGTTTACAAGTCCGGAGTCAAATCCCACAGAGAACTAAGGCTTAGCTACAGCTGTTCAATATCACCAAGAAGACAAGCTTGAATAATTCCTAACTTATAGATATTAAGATTCTTGTGTTTAACTAATTAACTAACAAATTAAAATAGTATATTAACAACTAAAGATACTAAGGGTTAGAGACAAGATTCAGGAGGTCTAGAGTTATGGATTTCCTCTAATGTCAGAATCTTTTCCGCTACGTTTCCTATAAAATTGCCTAAGTTTTCTCTACTGATCATGAGCGCTCAGAGTGTTGGTAATTCTCTCCCAAGTAACTACCACAATTTACTAGACATATTCTCCCGAATTACGCTAGTTGGCATACGGCTCACTCGGATCGCACCAAGGTTTCGTTATCCCTAATCACACCTTTAAACCCTCCGTATTGATCCCTCGTTAGGAGTGATGTTGTTCAACAACTACCTAAATATGCACTCTTTCTCGAGTAATACGCACTAAATAGGCACAGTCGATTGAGAGCTCTTCAACCAACCACAATAATAATGTAGTTGAACAAATAGAGAAAATACTATGGCAAATCTATATTAACATAACAGGAAAATCATCCTTCAAGAGGTTCCATCAAAACCCTAGATAACAAATTAGCTATTCATAATAATATGCATAACTACAATACTAGAATTCATAACCAATAATGGAAATAGGAAGAAGGAAGTGAAAAACTCGTAGAAGAATTCTCCTCTTTGCTCCTAGCGTGTTCTTGCCTCGTTAGGTCGAATCCCCCGTCTCCTTAACTACTCCTTAGGTCTAAAGTATGCCCCCCCCCCCCCCTCTTAAAATAGCATTTTTATATGTATTTATACCAAAGTAGGGTCGGTTCAGACAAAAATACCTTCTCCCGCATGAAATAGGACTCTAGCTCTGTAAAATTTATACAGGCGCGTCCTATGGGGTGACGCGCCACGCGGTGTGCTTGTGGGGAAGTTCAGAGAGCTGATTCTAATAGGCTATAGGAAATTCACAGGCGCACGCTACGCTGCGGTAGTAGGATTTCATAAAAATGCAAAATATGAAAGTTGTATCCCTTTCAAATAGCTTTCCAGCGATATATTGTGGAGCCCAAACGGAGTTCTGAGCGAAAAGTTATGTGCATTTTACTAGACAATGTGTCGTATGCCCGCTCGATTCTCTGTTTCGTTCTTAACTATCATTCATTGATCTCCGAACACAATCTCGGCTTGATTACTTGGGCTTTTACTCAGACTTCAAAGCTCCAAATCACTTGAATTCATTCCATAATATCTACATAGCTTGGAATTACTCCTAGAAGTCATAAAATACACAATTAGTGCAAAACACTAGCGATTAAAGCTTAAACTCAACTAAAGTGTAGTAAATAAGAGTGTAATAAGCGACTAAAATACGTAATTATAGCCTATCATCAGTCATACAGAATCTAGTAAAGCAAACCTTAAAAGACGACAAATGATACCACAAAAGAGAAATATACCAAAAGAGACACAACATTTAACGTGGTACGGTCAATTGAACTATGTCCATGGGCAAAAATGAGTAATCTACAATATAAAAGAGAGTATAAAATTATCACGCCCAAAGCAGAGGAGGAATAGCTGGCACCTGGCACCACACTTGACCCAGCAATGGAGTATAACTCCAGCAATGTTAACATCACAAGAAAACCTGAAAATAATCCAACATCACATAACAACTCAATATACGATTCACGGTCGTCGATCCGCGTGTTCTAGATGTAATGCTTATCCAAGACTTAGATAAACTTAATACAATATGAAGAGGGATATTATTACCTCAAAGTAGCAAGGTCAGTTTGAATCCAAGATTACTTCACCTTGAAGCAAAGAGGAGGAAAGGAGTAACACAATCTCTACGAACTTTCCGGGGTGTAATCATGTCATAAACTCGTAAATCTTTGTTAGGGTGGTAGGGGAACCTTTAGAGAGTGTTTATGAGTGTTTTGGGTCTAATTTGGGCGATAAAATGTAAGTTAAAACAAATCGCTCTTTATATGACCTGAAAGTTTCCACCGCCTCAAGTAGGGCCCAAAGGGGCTACCTGTGCACTCTCGCGAAAACGCGAATATCTTTTCACTCCGATATTGTATCAATGAATGATTTAATACGTTGGAAGATAGACTTGTAAACCTTAAATTTGGTGGATGGGTGACCCCGTAAATTCCAATATATTGGGATAAAAGCTTAGTAATATTAGATCCAAATTTAAGTAAAATTTTAAACACAACTTGCAATAACTTTTGGCGACTTTTGTTTTATAACTTGTTTGACTTCAAAACTTAACCGACGAATATTATATGATTCAATTACCTTAAAACATGACCTCTTTATAATATTAAACACTCCTTGTTTTACCCCAAAAGTATGATTTATAACATTTTTGATTCATTTAGCCTCAAACTCTCACGATACTTTCTTAACACTTATTTTAATCCATCGTTATCTTTGTAAATGCCCTTAAACTCATTCGCTTATATTGATTCACTTAAGACAAATTCTAACATGAAAGTACATGGTGTAAAATCCTTCCTCCCTTAGGTACATTCATTCTCAAATGTTAACTCTTAGAGACTTGTAAAAAATTCGCAAAAGTCTCCTCTGTAAACTTGACAAAAACTAACTTGCACGCAGCCAAAAAACACACTATACATGCCACACATGGCCAATATTTATAAATAGTAACACGTGGCCTCACACGGTCGTCAATCATAAGTACTACAAGTCAAAAATAAGAGCTCATCCCACAACCTACTGGTTTCAACCAGGTTGTGTTGTAATATCCCATCTCGAGCTATATCTTCAGTTTGAAATAGGTGGGGGTATTCAAATTTCATCTCCTCTGCACCCTGTCACACCTCCTTTTTCCGCACCCGCGGGGGTGCAAGGGAGTTTTTTTCAATTAAAGGACAATCGAAATGGGATTTGCTTATTTATTTTAGAGTCGCCACTTGGGAGATTTAGGGTGTCCCAAGTCACCAATTTTAATCCCGAATCGAGGAAAAGAATGACTCTATATTACAGTCTGCGTACCAGAAATCTGGATAAGGAATTCTGTTAACCCGGGAGAAGGTGTTAGGCATTCCCGAGTTCCGTGGTTCTAGCACGGTCGCTCAACTGTTATATTTGGCTTATTTATCTGATTTTAGATACAATGTGAACTTATGTGCAAATTTTATCTTTTAACCGCTTTTATCATTTACTGTTATTTTTATCAAGAATTGCAACGTTATAAAAATGTATCTCGAACCACGTTACAATCAATGTACCCGTGGTCGTCGACACACTTTGACTCCGTTGAGATTTGGATTTGGGTCACATCAATGTGCACCCGAGTTTAAGGAAATTAAATTATTAAAGGCGCGCCTAAAGCGACTAGCGTATTTATTTTGGGTAGGACCGTGGAATTTTGCTAAACGGTCCATCCCAGAATCTAAGTATTTAATACATATATTTTGTGAGGGCCCCGCAATTTGTCCCTTTTATTTGGCGAGGCTCATCTCATTCTTATTTTTTTTAAAATGAATTTGCAACGTCATGGACACGCATCTCGAACCACGTCACAATCAATGTACCCGCAATTAGAAACACATTTCGACTTCGTTGAGAATTGGATTTGGGTCACATAAATGTGCACCCGAGTTTAAGAAGGTAAGATTTATTAAGGCGCGTCCTAAAGAGTCTAACGTATTGTTATTTTAGGAAGAGGCCGTGAAGGTTCATTAAACGGCCAAATCCAAAGTCTAGTCAATAGTTATGTATTTTATTGAGGGCCCCGGCGGTTTGTGATTTATTTGGCGAGGCTCGTCTCATTTTTATTTTAAAGGATAAACCTATAGTGACTACATTTCTCTATTAAGTTCGTCTCTAAAAAGAAAATCCTAATTTATTAATCAAACAATGGAAACTAGTAGGATACACGGCTAATGAAGAGTATCTCGAGCTTGACGAATTATAATTAAACATGAACTTACATTTAGAACTAACCCATATGGTAAACAACAGAACAATGACTAATAAAAATATGATAGTTATTAAATCAATCCGACCACCAATTCGGCGAGCTAGTCACGAACATGAAGACTTTTGTACAACTTTCATCTAGCATGCCAATTTTGAGATAGCAATAACGTAAGCACAAAAACTAAAACTCGACAGATTTAAACAAGATCTTCAACATAACATTTATTCAAGCTCGGACGCTATAGTGACCGATAGCAACTCAAACAAAGATTAGAAAACGAACCTCGACCACCTCAGAACGACAAACACGACTCCGACGGAACTCAAGCCAGACCTCACTGAACAACGACGACCTCGATGGAAGCAGAGAGCTCGGCCAAAACTATCAACGCACGAGATATCGGCTGCTGCTGGATTTTCTCGACGCATCATGTACGTGAAGATAAGCAGAAGGGGTCGTTCGGATATGAGGAGGAAACAGGTTATGGAGGGTCGTTTGGGCAGTGGTTAATGGCTGGAGCTCGGACGTGAGAGAGTGGTTGGTTTTGGGTTATGGTCGCCGGACGTGATGGAGAGCTTGACAACGCAGCAATAGCTGCTCGAGTTCCGGCGAGGGGGCAGCGACGACACGATGGAAAAGTAGCAGCAGTCGCTGCTTGACGGAGGCTGGACGCGGTGGAGGAAGCTGACGGACTGGTTTGTTGGAGCTAGAAGGAGGAGGGGTGGTCGTCCATGGCTGGAGACGCGACAGTAGTGGTGGGTTTCACAGTGGTTTTGGGTTAGGGTTGAGGATGGTTTTCGGACATGGTGTTTGGGTGGTGACAGTGACAGTAAGGTCGAGGGGGTGTGACTAGTTTTTCGTCGAAGGTTGGTGGTTATGGCGTCGGGGCAGGTGGTCGACGGTAGGGTCGACGGGCCTGTTTGGTGGTCTGGTTTGTGATGGAGAGGGAGCTGGGCATCGTTTTGGGGAGTAGGGTGCGACTGGTTCCGGTGGTTTTTGGGCTCCTAGGGTTTTTGGTCTTCTCCTTTTGAAGAAGATGAGCAATCGTGCCCGTTCCAAAAAATTTCCAAAAGTCCTCCTCCCTTTCAAAATGATTCATCCGTGTTTTGTAATGGGTTTGCCCAAAAAAATGAGCCAACGCGTGGTGGGGTTCGCGATTTGTGTCCCCCACGCGTGGTGGGGTTCCCCATGTGTCCTGAACTCGGTTTATTATGGGCTAGGTCCGAAATTAGGCCTAAAACCGGGTAGTTTGAACCCGAATATTATTCTTTTGCCCGGACCCGAGAAATAGGAAAACGTTGATTAACTAGTCCTATGTAAGCAAAATAACTACCAAAAATAAAACTAGTATTTAAACAAAACTATATCTTTTTTAAATATTTTTCAAGATTTAAAATAGCTACAAAATATTAATAAACTATTTTTTTTGTAATTTCTTTTTTTTTTTATATATAAAGATAAAATATGAAGTAATATTTTTTTGTATTTTTCAAAATTATAATGACTGCAAACATTAATAGAACTATATATTTTTTTGTAATTTTCGAATTTATATAAATTACAAAATAAAGTGCAATTTTTGTATTTTTTCAAGTTTATGAGAAATACATAAACTAAAATTTATATATGTATTTTTGTGATTTTTCTTTTTGCAACGAAATAAAGTAAAAATAGTTAAAATGGCTATATTAGACCCAATTACATATTTATGCTAAAAAAATGTGAAAATCCTCGGGGAGGGTCAAAAATCACGTGCTTACAGCTGCCCCTCTTTGACTGGAAACACGAAGAGTTTTCCGACAAAGAACGACTAGACGTGTTTTTGACCCGACCATTACTTGGAGGGATTACACTGAGGAAAGGAAGGGAATGTGACCGAGCCCTGGTATCTGAGCTGCCTACATATCCTTGGTTATACAGGAATCAGGCCACGTGTAGTTCGGAAATGAGAGAGATGTTGAAGTGTATCGAGGTGGAGAGCCGATCGAGGTGCCGTTCCGTTGAGGTTCCGATCCGCGGTCCTGTCATTACATCAAAATGAAAATGAGAAAAACTAACTAAACCTATCAGCTGCTAGTTACAAGGATTCCTATCTATAAGTCTTCTGAAACTTGATCTTGAGTCTTGAATGGTGCTTCATACAGACTTTGGATTTGAACCTTGACACTTGCTGGTTGTAGGTGCTAGTTCTTGAGCAGATCACATCCGTTCTCCACTTCCGTGCTTCGGATTCATTCATTTTTTTTTCTTTTTCTTTTTTTTTCTTTTTGTTGTGTCCAGCTTTTGTCGACCATCTCAGATGTTGACTCGCATTCTTGAGGCGAGATTCTTGTTGCTTCTATCTTGGATTGAGTGCTGGGAATTTTTGTTGTAGCCTTCTGCTTCCCGGAGCTGGGGATTCCTGTTGTAACCTTCTACCTTCCAGTGGGGTTACTGATTTCCAAAATCTGCAGTATAAGACTAAAAGGTATTCCTCTTGTTATACAGGTGGGCGCCTGAAAAGAAATTTAAAGACTGAAAAGTATTCCGCTCGTTATGTAGGTGGGCGCCTGACAAGAAATTTAAAGACTGAAAAGTATTCCACTCGTTATGTAGGTGGGCGCCTGACAAGAAATTTAAAGACTGGAATGTATGCCTCTGTTCTATGGGCGGGCTCCCAATTTCAACACTTGAAAGTAAAGACTGAATGTATGCCTCTGTTATTATGGGCGGGCTCCCAATTTCAACACTTGAAAGTAAAGACTGAATGTATTCCTCTCGTTATACAGGTGGGCGTCTGGCTTCAACACTTGAAATGAAAAAGATTGAAATGTATTCCTCTCGTTATACAGGTGGGCGCCTGGGTTTAGGAAAATGACTCTTTTTTTTTTTCTTTTTTTCTTTTTTTTTTTTTTTTCAAAATGTTTTTTTTAGCATCTTAGGAGAAAGATTCATCAGACTAAGATTTTGATCCTAGGAGAAAGCTCGTTAGACTAGGTCTCATTTTTTTTTGGTATCTTAGGAGAAAGCTCATCAGACTAAGATTTTGATCCTAGGAGAAGGTTCGTCAGACTAGGTCTCTATCTTAGGAGAAAAATTCGTCAGACTAAGATTTTGATCCTAGGAGAAGGTTCATCAGACTAGGTCATTTTTTGTTTTTTGGTTATCTTAGGAGAAAGATTCATCAGACTAAGATTTTGATCCTAGGAGAAGGTTCGTCAGACTAGGTCTCTATCTTAGGAGAAAAATTCGTCAGACTAAGATTTTGATCCTAGGAGAAGGTTCATCAGACTAGGTCATTTTTTGTTTTTTGGTTATCTTAGGAGAAAGATTCATCAGACTAAGATTTTGATCCTAGGAGAAGGTTCGTCAGACTAGGTCTCTATCTTAGGAGAAAAATTCGTCAGACTAAGATTTTGATCCTAGGAGAAGGTTCATCAGACTAGGTCATTTTTTGTTTTTTGGTTATCTTAGGAGAAAGATTCATCAGACTAAGATTTTGATCCTAGGAGAAGGTTCGTCAGACTAGGTCTCTATCTTAGGAGAAAAATTCGTCAGACTAAGATTTTGATCCTAGGAGAAGGTTCATCAGACTAGGTCATTTTTTTTGGTATCTTAGGAGAAAGATTCATCAGACTAAGATTTTGATCCTAGGAGAAGGTTCGTCAGACTAGGTCTTGTTTTTGGTATCTTAGGAGAAAGATTCATCAGACTAAGATTTTGATCCTAGGAGAAAGTTCATCAGACTAGGTCTCTATCTTAGGAGAAAAATTCATTTGACTAAGATTTTGATCCTAGGAGAAGGTTCGTCAGACTAGGTCTCTATCTTAGGAGAAAATTCGTCAAACTAAGATTTTGATCCTAGGAGAATGTTCATCAGACTAGGTCTTGTTTTTTTTTCTTTTTTTTTTCTTTTTTAACAACAACTTAGGAGGAAATGCATCTCCTTTGGGTGAAACTAAAACAAACTTAGGAGGAAATGCATCTCCTATGGGTAGAACTCTAATGATTTCAAACTAGGAAGTGCGTCTCCTATTAATGAAACCTTCGCTTTCTCTTCTTTTTTTTTTTTTTGAATTATTTACTTACCTGTGTTATCCTCCTTCGAAACTGTTGGGGATTATTTAGATGGGGATGACTTTTTACCCTTTTTTTTCATTATTATCTTTTTATTCTTTTTTTTTTATTCTTTTTTTTTATTCTTTTTTGCATAGCTTCTTCCTTCAAATACTACCTCCCTTAAGAGTCGTTTTGCCTTTCCCCGAAAGGAACCGCTGAGGATACCGACTTTCCAACCTTGTGTTGGACTCCTCGCAACTGCTAGGGATAACACTGTTGGGGAATTATTTACTTACCTGTTGGGGGGTAAAATGTTATCAGCTGGGGGTACCTGACTTCCAGAAAATTTTCTAAATGGGAGGAAAATTTTCTGCCCCAGTTTGATAATATCCCTTGTGGCATGCGTTTCTGCATCAATGCCATTTCCTTTACCTGTTTCAAATCAAACAAAATTTGTTAGTTTAAAACATGGTGGTTGGTTGTGATACTCCTACTGGGATGGCTTTCCCTTTTTCCTTCCTTGCTCTGTGTTCAACAACTTGTTGGGGATGATATTATGTGCTGGGGATAATCCCTTCCTGCTGGGGGATATCCCTCTTCTTTTGTGGCATAGCTTGGAAACTGGCATTTCCCCGACCTTTTAGTCTAGTATGGATTTCGCCAAATCATGCTCACTGCTCTCCTTGCTTTGTTCACGGGCCTTGTCTTTGAGGTTTATAACCTTGGTTTTGGCAAGGATATCCCTCTTGACGCTCGTCAATCCTTTTGTCAATTCCCTTTTGTTGGGAATATCTTTATTGACACTGGCCTCGCACTTGTTCCTTGCTGACTATACCATTTGGAGGTACTAGTCAGATCTCATCTGGCATAACTGGAAAGTTGATGGCATATTTTGAAGTCAATTCACTTGTTCTGACCAGACAGACTCTATTGGGGATTTTTCTATGAAAGGAAAAAGATAAAAGGGAACAGAATAAAAAGACAAAGGAAAAAAATGACTCTTTAACAAAAGAAACTATAAATAAAAACCTATCAAATGCAGATACCGACTCTAATGGCCATGACATGCGTATGTGGCCTATCCTCTACCGTCAATCATCTTTCAAGATCTTCAATTGGTGATTCCCCATCTGATTCTCAATCTTATTCGACTTGTAGTGCCCGAAGGGTTTTCACTATCAAGTCTCTCTCATTTCTGGTTTTTCTCTCAGCTTTCATCGCCTTATGGTGCCTGTGAAGGTTTTCACCGATAAGACTCTCTCATTTGTATCACTTTCCAACTGGGGGTTTGGAGTGTCGCCGGTATGACTCTTTCCGCTGGGGATCAGAGTCCTTTCTGCTGTGGAACAGAATGTTATGCTCACCGGTGAGACTCTCACTTGTCTGACTTGGCATCTTTTGAAGACTTATCAGAAGGTCTTTCTTTGGACCGTAATGTGGGTTTTGGATAGGGCTAGCAAAAAAAGGGTATTAAAGGCTCAAAAAATGCATTAATTTTGGGTTATTAATTACAACCTTCGGAATTAGATTTATTTACAACAAACGCAACTTTTGCCCCAGTTTCTTGCTTGGGGATATTTTAATTGATTTTTTTTCATTTTTCAAAACTATGACCGAGCCGTGAAGCGCCTACGTATCCTCTTTGAGGAATCAGGTCAAACGTAGTTCCCAATTCCTCTTTTTCATTTGATTTTCTTTTTTTTTCCTTTGTTATCAATTTTCTTTTCCCTTTTTCTTTTCTCGTTTCTCCTTTCTTTTGTCGTTTTTTTTCTCTCTTTTTTCTTTTATTCTTCTTTTCCGTTTTGTTGTTTTCTTTTCTTTCTTTTCTCTTACCTGCCATGCTTGTGTATTCTAATCATTGCTATTAATTCCGAACGAGGGGTATGAAAGAAAATAAATAAGGCTCAAAAGGGGTAACGAAGGATAAAGTGTTTGGGTAGCAGAACAAAATGCCTTCGTCATTCCAGTCTTCAAAACATGCCAAGTGCAAACAACACAATTTAAATTTATAGTCTCTTCTGATGGTGCTGGACTTGATAATTATATTCAACCTTTGCTTTTTCATTGGTCCTTTCTAAAGCACCGTTGGGCGACACTCTCATTATCATGAACGCCCCTCATGCCAATTTGGCGAATCTTGCTTTTAACGGTTTTTCTTCATATTTTACTTGCCCCAGTTCCATATGACTCGAGCTCTGAATAATCTCAACCATCCTTATTTCCTTTAAATGGTCTGATCACCTTTTCGGGGTTTTATGATTAACTTTTAAGATTAGGCCCAAACTGGGTGCGCATGTCATGTCCCTAGAATCGGCATTGAACAAAAATGGTAAAAGGACTAAACAAAAAATGACTGGAAATAATAAAAGACCGGACTTTGTATTAGACTACCGGTGAAATGGTTTAAATAACAAAACAAACAAAACAATCCAGAACAAAATCCTAAAAACAAACTGGACAAGACAACATCTGACTCATAACCCTAATAATCCGAACAACAGAAATGACAACAAAATGAGCCACCACAAGCTTCTCTCTGGCTGACCAAGGAACAAAACGTCCTCCCACTTTATCAAAATTGGCATTTTAGCCACTGAGCTTTGCATCAATACTGCCGAGACCATTACCAGCTTCAACCTCATCAACCTCCGTCGGCAAGTTCTCGAAGGGGTTCGAGTGTTCCATGTCACTGTTATTAATCACAACCCGCCCTTCTCGGATCATTTTCTCTACTTCCCTTCTCCAACTGTGATAGCTCTCAATGTTGTGCCCTATGACATTGGGGTGGTAGGCGCATCGCGCTGCCGGATCAAAGCTCCTTGCAAGTGGATTTAGAGTACATGCGGGGAGTGGCTCAATTGAGCCAGCATGCCTTAGCCTTTCAAACAGACTGGCATAAGATACCCCGATAGGGGTGAGAGCCTTTTCTCGTTTCAGCAACCTCTTCATTCTTGCATGTTGACAGGGCCGAAAACTTGATCCAGATGGCTTTTGATAGGCTTGTATGGGTGGGTAAGCATTTCGTGGAGTCGGGTCCCTGGGAAGTGAGGTATGGCTTTTGAGGTCACGGGGAAAGAAGTGGTGTTGGGGAGCGGAGAAGCATTGAGGAGTGATGGAGCTACTCGGATAGATGGGAAAGCTGCCATAAGTGGGTTGGGATGGAGAGTATGGGGGATCTTCCATTATGGTGTTGGGTGCTTGGGAAACGACCGAGTTCAAGAGACTTGGCGGTGGAGGGGGTGGTGCTTTTCCAGTTATCCATGCCTGATACATATCTGCCACATGTTGTCTCAGCATTTTCACTTCCTCTACCAACCCGTTGTTCCGTTCGACCAATTGTTGTCGGTCATCGATACCGACCCACTCGGTTCTGCGGTTCTGAGCCATTGTCCTTTGATTTTGCTTTGCAGGGAGGAGCTACCACAACCAACCACTTTTCTATATATGAACACAGCAAAGGGAAGCCATCAACGTTAGTGTTAGGGCATTTGACAGACAATCATATATCAGAGATACAATGCACCTAAGCAGTCAGACAATTGTGCCCCTCTGAAAATTTCCCACACTTTCCTTTATTTATTTATTCTTTTTTATTATTATTATATTTTTTTTTAGTGGTGGTCGAATCTTATGGAGATTGCCTACGTATCATGTCCCCGCATGAATCAGACCTTGCGTAGTTCGGGCCAATAAAAGATAAACAGTAAATAAACGTTTTTTTTTTTGGAATTTTCAACTTTCAAAGTAAAACAAACTTGATTGTAAAAGTTTGAAAACTAACTAACAGACTTTTGACAAGAGACAACAAATGGCCTCGAAAATCAAACAACTCGCATATTCTAATCAAAGAGTTACAAACTCAAAACAAACGGCCAGTTCCTTTCCCCGTTTGCCAAATGCAGCCAAACGGCTATTTTTTGCAAATGTGGCCCCTTCCAAATTTCATATAAATTTTGAGGCCGGAGAGGATTGTTTTATACCACTTTACAAACGTGTCCGTTCTTTTACGAAAATAGCCTTTCGACAACTGAAAGATACTCTAAGGTTATTTCGGCAAGAATGGTTTAAGACGCGGCCGAAGCTGGCTCGGCTTATTTTGACAAAAGACGGTATTCACATGACCGCTCACTCTTTGTTTTTCTTTTCTTTTAAAATTACAATAAAACCTTGGTGTTGCAAACACGGCCCTTCAGTGCCTCGGGGGCAAAGATTTTTAAGGCTGTATGGGCCAACTAGACCAAAAATAAGAAATGACCCAAAGGTGGCTGTTTATGTAAAGTCAGCCTTCCGGCGTCCCTTTCGGGAACATTCGGCTATTTATGACAAACAACATCACCTGACTTATTTATGACTCTTTTTATCGTTTTTCAAATTAGAAAACTCAATATTGCAAGCACGGCCTTTCAACGTCTCGGGGACGAAGATTTTTAAGGCTGTGTGGGTCGATTGGACTAAATCTTAAAAAATGACCCAAAGGTGGCTGTTTATGCAAAGTCAGCTTTCCGGCGTCCTTTTTGGGAACATTCGGCTATGTCTTGATAAAACAGCGTCACCCGACTTCTTTATGACAAAATTAAAATTTTGACGTGTTTTTTTTAATTTGTTTTTGGGTTTTTAGCAAAAGGGGGGTTGGACCCGATGAGGTTTGCCTACGTATCTCACATCCGGTGAGAATCAAACCCGCGTAGTTCGGGCAATCAGGAATAAGTAGATGAACTAACTCCCTTTTTTTGTGAATTTGTGAAAGAACTACTTTAAAAGAAGAACTGAAGTATATTTTTTTGGATTTTTGATTGATCTTCTTTTTGAAAGAAATACTTCTAAGATATATTTTTTGAATTTCATTTGCTTTTTTTTTATTCTAAAGAAGAAGAAGAAAATATTTTTCGGAATTTTACTTTTAATAAAAGAAATGCTTCTCAAAATGTTTTTGAATTTTGAATTTTCTTTTCAATTTTGAAAGAAGAATCAAAATATTTTCGGATTTTTTTTATTATATATATATATATATTTTTTTAAAACAATTAGAAAGACTTTCTAAATAAGTCAATAATGGAAAATATTTTTGGATTATTTTAATTTCGGCATTTTCATAAACAAATAAATAAACCTATTTAAAAACAAGACTTTTTTTTTTATTTAGAAAAACAAGACAAAACAATGATGATTTTTTCTACTTTTCCTTTGCTTTTAATAAAACAAACTAATAAGACATATTTTTTTCTCAAAATTTCGGCAGAGTTTCGACACTACTTGGACATTTGCTTTTTTTTCTAACAATAAGTAGTCACATCTCTACACTGTTATTTCTCCTCTTTTCCACTATTTTCTAATTTGTGGATGATGATGAAAACATACACAATCTTTCTTTTGAATTTTCAATGTTTTTTTTTATATATACATATATATTTTATTTTTTATATTTATTATATTTTCAAAAATGTGGCATGGGGGACATAGGGAATTTCAAGACTTCTTGGATTCCGCAAATGTTCCCCATGTGCTTTTCCCAAAAATGAAGCGTGGGGGACATAGGGAATTCCAAGACTTCTTGGATTCCACAAATGTTCCCCATGTGCTTTTCCCAAGAATGCAGCGTGGGGGACATAGGGAATTCCAAGAATTCTTGGATTCCACAAATGTTCCCTAGGTGCTTTTCCCAAAAATGAAGCGTGGGGGACATAGGGAATTCCAAGGCTTCTTGGACTCCACAAATGTTCCCCATGCTTTTGATTAAAATAAGACCATGCTGGAAAAACGTGCGGCCTTCTTATTAAACGTGATCAACATAACAATTCACCCTTGAATAAGTACAATATGTAGCACATAGGTTGCCAAAAGATGGTCTATTATTTTCAGGTTGCTTGTCCTAGACGGACCCAACTCCTATGTTGAGTCCCCTAAGTCAAATGGACATGATGCAAATAAACGTTCCTACTAGGGATCCGGTACATGGCTTAGTTATTCTAAGTGAAAAACCTGAGGCTGATTGTTCTAAACCTGGCTTACCCAAACGGACAGTTTGAGCCGAAGTGGGGGCAACGTACCGGGAGCACGAAAGTCTACCCGGCCTAGTTACTTGTCCCAACTTCGTCTTATTTGGTATGACTTTAACAGAAAGGTGGGCCACGCGCACGTGTACACCATAAATTCAGAAGACTCAGAAAGAAGGGTTTCGTAGCAGTTTTATATACACAATTCAGATAATATTAAAGCGGTAAAAGCATCATTTAGCACATTAAGCATATATCATGTAAAAATCAGATAATAAATAAAGCCAACTATAACAGTTATTTTAAGCTCAAATTCTTGAACCCTGAACCAGTGGTTCTGGGTCATGTACTCCACAGCGGAGTCGCCAGAGCTGTCACACCTCCTTTTTCCGCACCCGCGGGGGTGCAAGGGGAGTTTTTTCCAATTAAAGGACAATCGAAACGGGATTTGCTTATTTATTTCAGAGTCGCCACTTGGGAGATTTAGGGCGTCCCAAGTCACCAATTTTAATCCCGAATCGAGGAAAAGAATGACTCTATATTACAGTCTGCGTACCAGAAATTCGGATAAGGAATTCTGTTAACCCGGGAGAAGGTGTTAGGCATTCCCGAGTTCCGTGGTTCTAGCACGGTCGCTCAACTGTTATATTTGGCTTATTTATCTGATTTTAGATACAATGTGAACTTATGTGCAAATTTTATCTTTTAACCGCTTTTATCATTTACTGTTATTTTTATCAAGAATTGCAACGTGATAAAAATGTATCTCGAACCACGTTACAATCAATGTACCCGTGGTCGTCGACACACTTTGACTCCGTTGAGATTTGGATTTGGGTCACATCAATGTGCACCCGAATTAGGAAAAATAAATTATTAAGACGCGCCTAAAGCAACTAACGCATTATTATTTTGGGGTAGGGCCGTGAAATTTGTTAAACGGCCCATCCCGGAATCTAAGTATTTAATACATATATTTTGTGAGGGCCCCGCAATTTGTCCCTTTTATTTGGCGAGGCTCATCTCATTCTTATTTTTTTTTAAAATGAATTTGCAACGTCATGGACACGCATCTCGAACCACGTCACAATCAATGTACCCGCAATTAGAAACACATTTCGACTCCATTGAGAATTGGATTTGGGTCACATAAATGTGCACCCGAGTTTAAGAAGGTAAGATTTATTAAGGCGCGTCCTAAAGAGTCTAACGTATTGTTATTTTAGGAAGAGGCCGTGAAGGTTTATTAAACGGCCAAATCCAAAGTCTAGTCAATGGTTATGTATTTTATTGAGGGCCCCAGCGGTTTGTGATTTATTTGGCGAGGCTCGTCTCATTTTTATTTTAAAGGATAAACCTATAGTGACTACATTTTTCTATTAAGTTCGTCTCTAAAAAGAAAATCCTAATTTATTAATCAAACAATGGAAACTAGTAGGATACACGGCTAATGAAGAGTATCTCGAGCTTGACGAATTATAATTAAACATGAACTTACATTTAGAACTAACCCATATGGTAAACAACAGAACAATGACTAATAAAATTATGATAGAACTTATTAAATCAATCCGACCACCAATTCGGCGAGCTAGTCACGAACATGAAGACTTTTGTACAACTTTCGTCTAGCATGCCAATTTTGAGATAGCAATAACGTAAGCACAAAAACTAAAACTCGACAGATTTAAACAAGATCTTAAACATAACATTTATTCAAGCTCGGACGCTATAGTGACCGATAGCAACTCAAAAAAGATTAGAAAACGAACCTCGACCACCTCAGAACGACAAACACGACTCCGACGGAACTCAAGCCGAACCTTACTGAACAACGACGACCTCGATGGAAGCAGAGAGCTCGGCCAAAACTATCAACGCACGAGATATCGGCTGCTGCTGGATTTTCTCGACGCAGCATGTACGTGAAGATAAGCAGAAGGGGTCGTTCGGATATGAGGAGGAAACAGGTTATGGAGGGTCGTTTGGGCAGTGGTTAATGGCTGGAGCTCGGACGTGAGAGAGTGGTTGGTTTTGGGTTATGGTCGCCGGACGTGATGGAGAGCTTGACAACGCAGCAACAGCTGCTCGAGTTCCGGCGAGGGAGCAGCGACGACGCGATGGAAAAGTAGCAGCAGTCGCTGCTTGACGGAGGCTGGACGCGGTGGAGGAAGCTGACGGACTGGTTTGTTGGAGCTAGAAGGAGGAGAGGTGGTCGTCCATGGCTGGAGACGCGATAGTAGTGGTGGGTTTCACGGTGGTTTTGGGTTAGGGTTGAGGATGGTTTTCGGACATGGTGTTTGGGTGGTGACAGTGACAGTAAGGTCGAGGGGGTGTGACTGGTTTTTCGTCGAAGGTTGGTGGTTATGGCGTCGGGGCAGGTGGTCGACGGTAGGGTCGACGGGCCTGTTTGGTGGTCTGGTTTGTGATGGAGAGGGAGTTGGGCGTCGTTTGGGGGAGTAGGGTGCGACTGGTTCCGGTGGTTTTTGGGCTCCTAGGGTTTTTGGTCTTCTCCTTTTGGAGAAGATGAGCAACAGTGCCCGTTCCAAAAAATTCCAAAAGTCCTCCTCCCTTTCAAAATGTTTCATCCGTGTTTTGTAATGGGTTTGCCCAAAAAAATGAGCCCACGCGTGGTGGGGTTCGAGATTTGTGTCCCCCACGCGTGGTGGGGTTCCCCATGTGTCCTGGACTCGGTTTATTATGGGATAGGTCCGAAAGTAGGCCTAAAACCGGGTAGTTTGAACCCGAATATTATTCTTTTGCCCGGACCCGAGAAATAGGAAAACGTTGCTTAACTAGTCCTATGTAAGCAAAATAACTACCAAAAATAAGACTAGTATTTAAACAAAACTATATCTTTTTTAAATATTTTTCAAGATTTAAAATAGCTACAAAATATTAATAAACTATTTTTTTTGTAATTTTTTTTTTTTTATATATAAAGATAAAATATGAAGTAATATTTTTTTGTATTTTTCAAAATTATAATGACTACAAACATTAATAGAACTATATATTTTTTTGTAATTTTCGAATTTATATAAATTACAAAATAAAGTACAATTTTTGTATTTTTTCAAGTTTATGAGAAATACATAAACTAAAATTTATATATGTATTTTTGTGATTTTTCTTTTTGCAACGAAATAAAGTAAAAATAGTTAAAATGGCTATATTAGACCCAATTACATATTTATGCTAAAAAAAATGTGAAAATCCTCGGGGAGGGTCAAAAATCACGTGCTTACACACCCTCCCACATCATTTCTTCGATGTTCTTATATCTCCACAATACCTTCACAGAGGCTACCTTTTAAGTTCTCAACTAACGGATTTGTCGATCTAAAATAGCCACTGGAATATCCTCGTAGGATAATGGACTTCTCCGGAGGCAATTCAAGCTCATAAGCTGCTCTACCTATCTGTCGAATGACTCTGTAAGGCCCCATATATCTCGGGCTAAGATTTCCCTTCTTATCGAATCTCATGACGCGTTTCATAGGTGACATATTTAAGATTACCCAGTCATCTATGGCTTTCCACACGTTCTTACTGTAAGAATTTTATTATATGACCTTGGCCATCGTATAATTGTCACTTGTGATATTTTTCCTCTGAGGGACTCATTCACTGATGCTCATAGAACCAAATATATTCCTCACCTTGGCTCTCATAATTCTTGCTTTACTTTTCTTAAGCTTATTTATTAGCTTAAAACTTGTAATATTTCTATTCAACCTTTCTATCTCACCTTGTATAGAGATATACATATATTTCTTCTCTGCTTGAGGAGTGGGTGATTTAGGATAGGTTTCAACTTCATAACCTCGTATTCTAGCCTTCTGACTTTTCTCGATCTCGTAAAACATTATACTTGACTTGTCATCTTAGTTCACTCACATTGTTGATATTTTAAATTATTGTACTTTTATAAAAGCTCGCACATTTCTATTTTAGCATAGCTTATCCTAACAGACACTTTGAACTAAATTGTTGATCTGGAGAGTCGTTAATCCATGTTATACTTTATAGTCTGTAATCATCTTTGAAGTACCGACCACATGATGTCGCTCGTCTCAGATCATGTTTTCTTCTTTTTTGTAGTATTCTAGATTATGAATTTTCTATCGTCTGTGTTCTTTACTCGAATGATAAAAATGATGCTCCCTCGCCCTAGTAATGTCTTTGAGTCCCGCAACAATAGGGGAACATATTTAGCCTGTCATCTCCACTCCATCTTTTGTTATCTCTAAGGTTGGTACTCTTCTGACTGGCTTAATTGTAGAGTTATTATAGAATAGGTCTGTTGTACTATTTCTCTTGTACTGCTACTATTAAGAGTGATTCTACGATGTTCTAAGTCATGATTTCTATAATTTTCTAGGTCTAATAATCGGACTCATGATGTAACTCTTGAGCTTCCTCTTCCTCAGCCTTTAAGTAGGCTTAAGCTTTCTTCCAATATGTGGCTCACGGTAATAGCTATTATAAATGTGTTCATAAAGTAATTAATTTTGGATCATAGATCGAAAAATTCCTTTTGTGCCTTCTCAGTTGTCTTTAAACGTAAGCAATTACTTTTTTTTAATTGTTCTTCCACTTGTTGCATGAATATCTTTCTTATCTTAGTGCCCACACATACTGGAATTTCCTATAACTCATATTATCTCGAATATCACTTTTGATTTTACTTCCCATTCATCATCCATGATAGGTGCCACTTTCTTGTGGAGTGAACAATATTCTAATAAGATCACTATTACAAAATCATTTCTTCTATAATTGAATTCAGGTCAGTATGCTTAGGTCAAAGCCTTCTTCCTTATTTCCTCAGCTAGTGTTTTGTTGTAGTACTTAGGGGAGACCCTTTGACTCTTGTAAAGCTGTGAGCTTATTACATCGTATACTCGATGAAATTTTCAATGTTATTGCTCGCATATAATTTTCCTTAGTTACTTACCTCCGTGCCCTTGTGCTAGTAGGGTTACTTCTTAACTCAAATTTTGATTGTATCCTAGTGACACTCTTTTTTATTTCTGTAACACTTATATGATCTCTTTAGCTACCCCAACTCCTATCTGAATATTTCTCAAGGATTATGATCTCGTATCTCCGAGACTGAATTTTCTATATTGGGGTTCACTACATTTATCTTGCATTATTTGCTTATTTATCTAAGAGCTCTTGTCTAGCCATAACTAGGCTCTTCCTGAATCAACTACTAATTATTCGTCGATCCATTCTCATATCTATATTCTGCATAATCTCTCTTGGATTATGTCTTTTATCTTAACTTACCTCTTGCACTGGCTCCTTATGTATCAAGTGTCTATACGCTCTTATGTATCAATTAATATCTTTGTGGGGAACCCTAACTGCCTCTTTCAGGTAACGTTCTTGCATAATATTCTGAAGTAATGATATATCTATAGGATCTGAATAAATGCAATCTCATTCCTTTCTCCTTTTTACCGCATTCTTCCTTTAACATTCTATATTTACCTGAACGACTTAACTTTGTCTTACTACTATATCTCATCATCTTCCCCTCTTAGGACAGTACTATCATTTAATGCTCTAAAGTGTTACCTGTAGATGTTTTACCTCTTCATCTTCGATATTATTTCACATTTTCAATGACCCTTACTCACCGTGTGGTAACCCTTCTATACCAGGGATAACTGAATTCCTTATGCGCGAGGGTGACACCTAGTGTAACTGGCACACTTAGTCTCTTAAGCTTAACTTTGCTCACAACGCTTGCTTTAGGAAAGCATATTCCTGAATGACCTTTAAAGGCTATTCTTCTGTTATCTATTCTATTATTGTCAGAACACAGTCTCTAAAATTTTCACGATGTCACCTATTGTCGGATCCCCCGGTCCCTAATTCATGTTCGGTTATTGTTGTTTACTAGCCCATACTAATTTTTGTTACTCCAGGGGTCTAACTTAGACTTCTAGTAATCACGTTTGAGTCACCAACTTATTTCTCGAAATAAGGCTATGACTTTATGGCTTGTACCCTTTTATAGTCTCAAGGCATGCCTCCTCATATCTTTTCCTTCACTTGACTATAGACTCATGTCATCCTATCATATTTTGATTTGCCGTTATCACCCATTTATCAAATCTTAGTCATAATGATGCTCTTTTCGTATTCTCCTACTAATGTTTCTGTCTATTAACTTATTCTGAAAATATTAACAAAACATTCTTTTGCTTTTAGCTCCCTTTGCTCCATCTCACTGGCTCTTCGGCTCGCCTAACATTCTTGCTTTACTAGGGATGGGAGCCATACTAAGGTAAATATTTATTCCTTCTAGGATTCGAATGCCTATATTCTGAATTTTCTGAACATTCTAGTATTCATATCTAACTGTACTATTCTAGAGTGCACCACCTGGGTGTCTCACAAGGAGAACTATTATCATGTTTGCAATATCCTTCAGAAATATCAACTAATGCTCCATCCACCATTTTGGGTTACTCTAACCCAAGTTGGATCTTGATACCCCATTCTTCTCTTAAACTATATCTCTTAGCTCTCATAAGGCAAAAGTGAGATGGGTGTGGCCAATTGTAAATACCTCTATTAGTAAAGAAAGTAAACTCACAATACTTATATTTCTCTACCTAAATTGTAAATACTAATAATCTTCACTAACTGGGTACCTCGTACCCTTCTTCACCTTGCTTCGTTTACCTGTTAAAACTCATATCTACCTTCTGATGCTCTCATAGCTTTTTACCATATGGGTAGATAGATATTAATGCCTTAGGGCTTCTTGTTCACATCTTAGTACACACATGATCTGCTAAAGACGTCACATTTACTCATCATAAGCATGATGAAAAATCGAATTCCTTTGACTCACCTCTTCTACAGGCACATTCAATCTCTTATCAACCTTCTTCTTTCTAGATGTAGGCATCATTGTATTACGAATAAAATAGAATTTAGAGTTTGAATTCTTATAATTGAGTTTTATTGCACGATCTAGAGTAAGAAAAAAGAGTGACAGGACTAAATGCGGTGTAGCCTTCAGCTTATAAATGTATTGTATAACACACCCACAAACAAGACTCTACTAGACACAGCTTGTAAACTCCCTGAGACAGACCTGCTCTGATATCAAGTTTGTCACGCCCCAAACTATGGGAGGCCTGGCCGACACCTGGTGCCATACTTGACCCCGAGCATGCCACTTTGTAATTGTAACTCTGGGTTAACCTTCAACTTAGGTCGACAAGGACTACCTACAAATAGACAATACCAACTAAGGCCGATGAGTCCATATTCAAAATCATCTGAAAATAATGTCTATCTCATGAAAGATAAACATACTCAAAGCTCATATATCTAACTTTGTAGGCCGATGAGGCCGCCATAAATGTCTACAATAACAATACCAAACTGAGCATATACAAGGGTCGGCAAGGTCGCTACACTAATATACAAAGTATACAGTATTCATCTATAAGCCTCTAAAGATAACAGAATTATACCATAGTCGGAAGAGGGCCTCAACCTACGCATCAAACCTATATATACAAAATGCACTCATAAATCTAGACCTGGTAACTACAGATGAACGAAGCTTACCAATCAAGCTGATGTCTAGCTCTATCTATTGGGAAGGTCTATCCATCTATCTACTAGAACCTGCAGGTATGAAAAGTAGTGCCCCCGAAAAAAAGGATGTCAGTATGAAATAATGTACCAAGGATGTGAGGCAATAGAATAACTGAAAGTTGAAACTGACTTGAAGTACATAGTAATCTGGAAGCCAAAGACAGAGATATACTCACCTCCTCAAACTCAACATAATGTAATATAGTGATATTATAGCTAGCCGGTTACATATAGGGCTCGGTGTATCTCTCACTGACCAAGTGACCAGGAAACAGTAAAGTCTTACTAACCGTAAGGCCAAGTAAATATATACTCTCATTGACCATAAGGCCAGGCAATAGTATCTCTCACTGACCAAGTGGCCAGGCAGTAATATCTCTCGCTGACTAAGTGACCAAGCAACAGAAAACTCTCACTGACCGTAAGGCCAAGCAATAGCATATCTCGTTTACCAAGTGGTCAGGCAATAATATCTCTCACTGACCAAGTTTCCAGGCAATAAAAAACTCTCACTGACTGTATGGCCAGACAATAGAATATCTCACTGACCAAGTGGCCAGCCAATAATATCTCTCACTGACCAAATAGACGATCAACAGAAAATATATGTATATGATGATGTATATCATGTATGTAGTAGAATGGGTGAAGGCACATGTATAACTCTCTATCTCTTTATAATATCATGGAAAAACATGAAACGGATAAGAACCCCTCTCAATAAGATACGATGAGAACATACGGGAAGATATAACACCTACAGAGACATGAACTCTAAGATATGCGCTTCTCTTATTCAATTCGTCTAACTCTCTCTCTTATTATGGATTCATACCAATGACATAAGAAATAGATTTTACATAACTTTGTCGCTTAGTCAATAGCTGTAACACCCCGAAAAATTTTAAAATACTTAAGTGTACATCAACCTACATTAAGACTATGCTTAAGCTACGAAACAACTTAAAACGTATTTCTAATCTAGTAGCTCATTTCTAGAAAATTAGGCAGCACCTCCTCTGTAACATTAACTTCCTCCCAATTCGAAATGGCATCAACATTAACTCAAACAACAACAAAAATAATAACAAGAATAATATAGTCAAGATATACAATCAACAACTAGAAACTCAAGCAATAGTATAACAAGTGGCAAGCTTGGTTTACGATTAAACAAACAATAGTAAATCCATTTTCCTTCCAGAAGTTGTTAACAACATTAACCACAACATGTTCGTTTATCTTACTGATTTTAAGTCACAAAACTTTCTTATAACACCCATAACAGTCCAACAATACAATATAACAACACCTTAATAGAAACCCATACATAACTTGTCGGGCGGCAAGCTCAACTTATGACAACTAACACAACTCTTACCCACACTCTTTCTTCCTTCGAACTTCATATCAGAAACATCAACATATCATATATAATATATTCTCATAACTCTAGCAATATTAAAATCACAAGAACACTTTAAAACAATCTAACATCACATAACAACTCAATATACGATTCCCGGTCGCCGATTCACATATTCTAGCTTTAATAGCTTAGCCAAGACTTAAATACACTTAATACTAGTTGAAGAGGGAGGTTCTTACCTCAAAATATTAAGGACAACCCGAATCCAAGCTTACTTCACCTTGAATAATTCTCCAAATCACAAGCAAAAAGAGGAAAGGAGTAACAAAATCTCTACGAATCTTCCGGGGTTCAAATCATGTCATAAACTTGTAGATCTTGGCTGGGTGGTAGGGTAACCTTTAGAGAGTGTTTAGAACTGCTTTGGGTCTAATTTGGGTGAGAAATATAAGTTAAAACAAAGTGGAATTGCTCTTTACATAACCTGAAAGTTTTCACCGCCTCAAGTGGGGCCCTAAGGGGCTTCTTGCGCAGTATCACAAAAATGCTTATATCTCTCCACTCTGACATTGTATTGACAAACAGTTTAATGAGTTGAAACCTAGACTCGTATTCCTTCTATTTGATGGGTAGATGACCTAGTAACTCCAAATATATTGGGAGAAAATTTCAGTGATATTAGACCGACTTTTGTTTTATAATTTTTTTGACTTCAAAACTTAACCTACGAATATTTTATAATTCAATTGTCTTAAAACACGACCTCCTTAAAATATTAAGCACTCCTAGTTTTACCTCAAAAGTACGGGTTATAACATCTTTGATTCGTTTAGCCTCCAACCCTCTCGATACTTCCATAACACTTATTTTAATCATTATCTTTGTAAAGGTCCTTAAACTTTCCGGCTCATATTGATTCACTTAAGACGCATCCTTACATGAAAGTATGGGGTGTAACAAAAATATCGAGAGAACAACCACAAAGAGGCACACACAAGTGACAACCTAACACTTGTCACACAATTCTCTCCCTAAACAAGACTCTTGAATTTCTTAGGGGCTACATTGTGGATGTTATTAAATGATAATAAAGGATCCTCAATTTATAGAAGACCAAAATCTTTTCTTCCAACTAGCCAAATATGGAAGAATTATATTTTTCTTTTCTTAAAATGTAATTAATTATGGTAAATATGTTGTCCTTCTGTCACGACCCGGATTTTTCGTTGTCGGAATCGTGACGGCGCCTACTAGTGAAAGCTAGGCAAGCCAACGATTCTGATTAATTTACCCTATTTATTTTTATTTTTTTAATCTCTTAACAATTGCAAGTTAACATATTATAAACAGTGGAATAATAATGCAGAAGAACGAAATTTAACAATTAAGACCAATATGAATCCATAATAATAAACCACCCAGAACTGGTATTACAATCTCATCTCACGGACTATCTAAGGATACTACAGATAGGGTTTGAACAAAGTAAATACATGTCTGTCTCTGAAATAAAAAAGAACAGAAAGAAAAAAGATAGGAAGGGGATGCCAAGGCCTACGGACGTCTGCAGGACTATCTCGAGTGTCCGATGGACTGAAGGCAGCAACCCCTAGCTAAGGTCTGTATGCTCTAGTACCGGGATCTGCACAAAAGAGTGTAGAGTGTAGTATCAGTACAACCGACCTCATGTACTGAGTAAGTGTCAAGCCTAACCTCGGCGAAGTAGTAACGAGGCTAGGACACAACAAACAAAATAACCTGCAGTTAAACAGTATCTAGTAGAATAACAATAATAGAAGCAATTCAAAGTAATGGAGAGGGGTAACATTCTATGGGGGAATACCAACATAAAGAATCATAGTAATAACGGAATGAGACAATTAAGGTACTTGAACTGATAACAACAAGAAATCATAACAAACTGGCAATAAGTGCATGGCATCACCCTTCGTGCTTTTACTCTCAATCCTCGCCAATGCAATCAATAATAAAAATGTGCACGACATCACTCTTCGTGCTTTATCTCTCTTCCTCACCATATAAATATTAGAAATGTGCACGGCATCACCCTCGTGCTTCATCTCTCTTCCTCACCATATGCATTAACATCAATGTAAATGTACACAGCATCACCCTTCATACTTTATCACTCTTTCCTCACCATATGCATAAGTATGAATGTGCACGGCATCACCCTTTGTGTTTTATCTCTATTTCCTCACCCAAACAATAGCAACAACAACATCCCGGCAAGGGAATCAACAATAAGAATAAATACATCCCAGCAAGGGAATCAACAACAAGAATAAATACATCCCGACAAGGGAATCAACAATAAGAATTAAATATGTCCCGGCAAGGGAATCAGCTATAACCTTGTACCAACAATTAACTTCACAAATGAACCTCAACTGGAGCTAATGCTTGACAATAAATAAATACCAAGAAGGTAATCATAAGTCTTTATCAACATGGATAATCAACAATTTAGGCATTTGTAGTACTAATTAAGAAACACAACGATCATAATTTAAGACTCATGGGCATGTTTGTTTACCGTAAAAATGGTAACAACAATTAAATTTGTAAATGGGATTCTAAAAATACGTGATCTATTCCCGAGCTAGTTGTTAGGGCAGTTGATGCTAACAATATGGAGTTCGAAGATGAAATGCACGTTAAAATGGGGCAGTAATCAAACCGAAGAGGCCTGTTGCCCGGATGCTAAACTGGTCGATGGGGACCTCGGGGTCGTGATTCGAGTCGAGCTCGAGCTGTCAGTGGCAATCGGGGATGGGATAATAGTCATAGATACAATTACATAAGGCTCTTTTCGGCCAATATTAAGGTATGTACCGAAGAACAAGTAAAAAGGCGATGGATATGAAGACGGTTTCGGACCAGTACCAAGTGATAAACAAAGAACAAATAAGTAAGTAATCGAAGATAAATGGCTTCGAGCCAATGGGGACAAGCAAATTAGAAAGGAAAAGAGAGAGAAGATATTATAGCACTTGAGTAGGATAAATGGAGCCATTCCTTCAAGGCGTTAGTGACCCCCCTTTTATAGAAAGGGGAAGCTCAAACTTAGTACAAAATATGTTGTGTGATGAAAGAGAATGGGATGTGACATCTGGTTAGCTTTATGTCGTATGTGAGCTGACGTCGAGCCGCTCGAATAGACTTGATTGACCCCGGGCGCATTCCTCAGGAGATTTCTGCGTTCGTCGGGGCCCCCGCCGATATTATCCTTGGCAAACCATCAACAGAACTTGAGGGAAGCGACTGACTCGAGATCTCGTGCCTCTGGGATCACCCTTCGGAGTATTATGTCAAGGGGAAATCGGCCACCCAGATTTCACCGCACACAGATAGTCTCTACGTTTCTTAAAGGGAAGTGATAAGAAATAATATTGACATAATATTTCCCGGTCTCCTGTAACGGCATCATGCCGACGGTGCAGCCCTCCTTTTACAAGTAACGAGGAACCTCGCCTTTTCGCTTCTTTAGGATCACCCGAAATGTTACGACTTTTCGTTCTTCGGAGTTGTGCAGTTGTTATCGGTTTAGCTTCTATGAATGCACTAATTGCACCTGCTGTTACGCTTTTCGAGGGCGTTAATGACATCATCGGTTACTTTGCCCTCCCTATAAATGGGGCTTCTTGTGGCTGGTTTTTTTATTCAAACTCCCTTCGATACCTATATCTTCTTCCTTTCCTACTGTCTTGAATCTCAGCCATCTTGCCATGTTTAAGGCCCGTGGCTTCAAGATTTTATGACATATGCGCCTTGACTCCTCTCTTGATCTCTTTTTGGTCGGACGAAGTTGTGTCACTGTGATGTTGTTGTTGTTGTTGTTGCTATCGTCATCAACTCGGGGCAATGATGTATGTCACACCTCATTTTTATACACCCGAAGGTAGCACAAGGGAGTTTTTCCACTTTAAGTGACATTATTCGAAATGGAATTAATTATTCATTTTTTGTTCAGAGTCACCACTTGGGATGGTGTCCCAAGTCACCGGTTTATTTTTAAATCTCATATCAAGGAAGATTTCGACTTTCCTTTTGAAGTCTGCGAACCAGAAATTCTGAGTAAGGAATTCTGTTAACCCGAGGGAAGGTGTTAGGCATCCCCGGATTCCGTGGTTCTAGCACGGTTGCTTAAACTATCATAATTGGTCTATTATCTAATTTTAAAATATGTGTTAGCCTATGGTATAATTTTAAATTATTAACCACTTTTAATTGATTTTAGGAAGATTCAACGTTATCTAAAACACGTCTTTGAACCACGCCACATGAAATGCACCCGCGGTCCACGACACATTTTATTTAACGTTGTTGAGATTTGGATTTGGTTCACATGAAATGCACACCTTAGTTTAAGGAAATTAATTTAAATAGCGCGCCTAAAGCAACTACGCACTTTCAAGTTTGCGAGGGCCATGGAAAATTCAACTAATAGCACACCTCGATTTTTTAAAGAGCTAAAATTAATTATGGGAGGGCCATGAGTTTTGAAATTTTATTTGGCATGCCACACCTCAAATTATTTCAAAAGGTTTTATTATTCGAAGTTGTTATAATCGGAATACATGAAATGCACACCCGAATTTGGGAATTAGGTATCACGACTATGCCACGAGAACCGCACCCATAATCACGATGGTTTATTAATCGTGCCTAAAGCATAGCTACGAATGTTCATGAATTATTTTTCTTAAACAAATCGTCTAACAACCCATTTGCCGGATGCAAAATCTTCATTACTCATTTTTCTAAGAAGATTGAATCTTACTACAATATATAAAAGAAAATCATACCTATATAATCTATCAATCAATGGCTTTGAATCACACGAAAAGAATCTAAAACATTAATCTAAAGCAATGAAGAAATCACATAAACAATATAATATAATAGCCCATCATAGAGAAGTAGCTCATTAATTGGGAGAGAAATAGAATCAGACAACAAAACAGAAAAACAAAAAAAAGGAATTACAAGGAAAACGTTAAAAGAGGCAGTGATTCCAAATTCAGCAACTTTTTCGCTAAAACATATACACCACACAAATGATAATATCAGCCACAAGATGATTTCATAAAGTCATCTAATTAGCAATAAAGTAGGCAAATATAATTTATATAAGCAAAAAAAGATGCAAGGAGTAAGAGAAGAGAATTAGACCTTTCTTGGGCAAAATTTCCTCTTAATTTGGATTAAGCAAGAAGAAGAAAAAACTTATACAGCAAGGATGTCAATCCGAGTTGAACCAAGAAATAAAATCTAACAATAGCACTCAATTGTATTTCGAATCTGGATCGGGACAAACAGACCACAACGCTCGAATGATACCACCAATAACAACAACTTCGAATGAGATTCAAATCTGGAGACCCAATTCAATCCATTTTTATTTGTAACTCATTTATGATTTTAAGCTTAGAGGATGAAGAAAGATGGTGATGATGGAGCTTTAATAACAAAAAGAGAATTGTGTTGTGTTTGTTCTATGGCAGAAGAATGGAGAGGGCCAAAGAAGATGATGACCAGGGCGGTGGGGTCTTCTTTTTGTTCTGCGACTTTCAACCGTTTCAGCCCTTAGGCATCTTCTTAGAGTATAGGTTTAGGCTTTTTTTTCTTTTGTATTTTCGCTGATGATGTTAGGTCTTGCTAAAGAAACGGCGGATGATGGGTCTTTAGGCGTGTCTCTCATTTAGGAATTAGGTGCTATTATATAGGGGTAGGAATTAGGTTAGGGGTATGGGTCTAGAAATTATGGGCTTGAGAATTATGGATTAGGTCCAAAATTAGGCCTAAAAATTGGTTGCTCGAGCCCAAGTTTTATTCTTTCCCCGCGAGAGAGACTAAAATATGATCTCATTTATTAATTAATCCTATTTAAGTAAAATAACTATTAAAATAAGAGTGACTGTTAAAATAACTATAAAAATAAGAGTGACTGTTAAAATAAACTATTTTTTTTTTGGTATTTTTCAAGATTATATAAAGATCAAAATAAAGTACTATTTTTTTGTATTAATATTTTTTTTTTTACTTTATGAAAGGTACATAAAATAAATAGCTTTTATAATTTTCATTTTCTTGTAATAAAATAAAGTAAAAGAATAAAAATGAGTTGAAATAGCTATATTGTGCTAAATTAAATATTTACATGCTAAAATGGGTGAAATTTCGGGGAGGGTCAAAACTCACATGTCTACAGCTGCCCCTCTTGACTTGAAACGCGAAGAGTTTTCGGACAAAGAACGACTAGACAGGTTTTTCGACCTGACCCCTATTTAAGGAGACCAAAACTAAGAGAAAAGGAGAATGTGACTGAGCTCTGGTATCTAAGCTGCCTACATATCCTTGGCTATAAAGGAATCAGGCCATGTGTAGTTCAGAGGTGAGTGAGATGATGGAGTATGCCGAGGTGAAGAGCTGGTCGAGGTGCCGTTCCGCCGAGGTTCCGGTCCGCGGTCCTGATATTACATCAAAAATCAAAACATGAAAAAGACTAGCTAAGCTTATCAACTACGAGTTACAAGATTCCTATCTATAAGTCTTCCAAAGCTTGATCTTGAGTCTTGAGTGGTTCTTCATGCAGACTTTAGATTTGAACCTTGACGCTTGCTAGTTGCAGGTGCTAGTTTGTTCTTCTTTAGCTTTTTGGATCAAAACCGGACATGCAGTGCTTGTGACCTCATTTATGTCTTGAGCAATCCGCCTCTTGTTTTAGCTTCTGCATTTTGGCTTCACTCCCTTTTTCTTTTCTTATTATTTATTTATTTTGTTTTTGCTTCTTTTTTTTCAATTCCGGACTGAGATTACTTCCATTGATCATCTCGTCTGTTGACTTGCCTTCTTGCCACGAGCTTCTGCTACTTCTAACTTGAACTGTTTTCCTTTAAGACTTGAACTGCTTTCCCTTGAAACTCAAATTGTTTTCCATGAAACTGTTTTTCCTTGAAACTTGAACTGTTTTCCCTTGTTCTCCAGGTGGGCGCCTGATTCTACAACAAAATAGATAAAACAAAAGAAATTTTTTCTGCCCCAGTTTGCACTAGGTAAGATTTGTGAGTTGTTAGCAAAATTGTAAACCACTTGTACTATTGATGCAATGATGAGAGTAAACTAAATAATAGACTAGGAAAACTATAAACTAAGCTTGACTAAAGTAAAAACTCACCCTATTCTCCAGGCGGGCCCCTGATTTCAAGAACTAAACATTGATAACTTAAAGAAAACTAAAAATTAACCCCCTTTTTTTCAAATCCAGACTTCCTTTTTTTTCTTCAAAATATCCTAGGAGAAAATTCGTCAGACTAGGTTTTCTATCTTAGGAGAAAGATTCATCAGACTAAGACGTTAATCCTAGGAGAAAATTCATTAGACTAGGTCCTTTTTTCTCTTTTTTTTCCTTTTGTTTTTGGTATCTTAGGAGAAAGATTCATCCGACTAAGACGTTTTTCCTAGGAGAAAATTCATCAAACTAGGTTTTCTGTCTTAGGAGAAAAATTCATCAGACTAAGATTTTGATCCTAGGAGAAAGTTCATCAGACTAGGTCCTCTTTTGTTATCTTAGGAGAAAGATTCATCAGACTAAGATTTTGATCATAGGAGAAAGATTCATCAGACTAGGTTTTTATCTTAGGAGAAAATTTCATCAGACTAAGATTCTATTGGGAGGAAAATCCATCAGACTAGGACTTTTTATCCTAGGAGGCAAAATGTGACGACCAAATGACAAAATTTTATGCACATGAGCAAGATAAAAAAAAGGCAAAAGTTTGAGAAACTTCCCTTTGTCGGTTCTTCTCTTCTTTTCATCTTCATTTTTTTTTTCTTCTCTTTTTTTCTATTTTTCTTTCTTTTTCTCTTTTCTTTTCCCTTCTTTTTTTCTTCTTTTTTTTGAACCACATTCCTTGCACTGCTTTGTTCCTGTTTCATACAAAGAAAAATTTGTCAGTTTTGAAAATGGTGGTCGGTTTGTGGCCTTGAGTCTTGAGCAGCTTGGCTTTTGCTCAATCATCTTGAGTCGGTCTCAAGAAACTTTTGTTCTGCACTAACTCTAACTGTTTCACACCTGGTACCATTTGTATTTCTGACTCAATCAGCATTATCCCAACTGGAAATATTTTCTTAGATGACCTTTTCTGATATCTTGAATGACTTCCTACTTTGAGCAATTTGTCTGTCAAAGAGAATCACAAGTTATCTTTGTTTGCGTCAAGCAGGCTAACAAGAGTCTTTTGGGGGCGCCTTTGCATGAATCCTCAAGGCATGTTGACAGTAACAACTGAGCATGCTGGCCAAATTCACTTTGTGCAACTAAAAAGCTGGTAGCAGTTTTGAAATCTTTTCTTGCTTGTTTTGACAAGGACTGACCCAGAGTGGAGGACACAATGGTGCAAAAAAACAAGTATTAACAAGAAATGTCCCTGTCGGAAGGACAGAAGGAAGAATTTTTTTTCTTTATTTTCTTTTTTTTTTCTTTTTTTTTCAATAACTAGCCTTAATGGTCAGACTCAACGGCCTGATCTATCAAACTAATCCAATTTTCCCTTTTGCCATTCTTATGAGCTTTGAAGTTGGGCTTGGTCATGCCAATTCTTTGTATCAGCTTTGCGACTCACTTTCGACTAGTGGTGCCCCGAGGGATTTTCACCAACAAGCCTCTCTCATTTATTCATCTCTGCTTACCATCGCCTTACAGTGCCCGTGAAGGTTTTCATTAGTAAGACTCTCTCATTTTCCTTTTTCTTTTCTTTTTCTTTCCCTCTTTTTGTGAGCAACTCGATGATGTTCTACGTCTTGTGACAACTATTGCTCATTGCATGCGTCTCTTGGCATTCTTGAAGGCATATTGGGAGGTCTTTATTTGGAAGGTTTTTGGATAGGGTTGGAAAGAAAAGTCGGCATGAAGGCTCAAAATAAACTCAAAATGAGGGGTTGTAGACTTACAACTCTTGGAATCGACTCTTTCAAAAATGAAATAAAATCTTTGCCCCAGTTTCAGATGATGGGGATTTTTGGATTTTTCAATTTTTGTTTTCTTTTCCTTCTAAATTCTTATTTGGTTGGACTGAACCATGAGGCTGCCTACGTATCCTTATTTTAAAGGAATCAGGTCTAACGTAGTTCAAACATCTCACCCAACTAATTTTCTCATTTTTCTTTCTGTTTTTTTTTCTTTTTTTTTTCTTTTCTTTTTTCTATATTTTCTTTTTTTCTTCTTCTTTTTTTTTCAAAACAAGTTGCTCCAGCTTTTATATTTTTTTTAGGTCATGGACCTTTGACAATTCTCCTTTCTTTTTTTTTTAACTTGAAAATTGCCCCAGTTTGTACTCTTGGGACATGAGCTTTTTTTTCTTTTTCCATTTTTTTTGACTCGTGACGCTAAACTTGATTCCAAAAGAGGGTAGTCAAAGAAAATAATATAGGCTCAAAAGGGGTAGCGAAGGATATAAAGTGTTTGGATAGCAGAAAGAGGGCCTCCCAGCCTCGAGAATGCCAAACATAGTATCTTTCGCGATCACAGCATTGACGAACATGTCTGTCCTCTTGGTGTGTCATGGTCACAAGACACTTTCCGTCCCTCAATGTCGAAATTTCTAACAAACTTCAATTGATTAAACATCCTCAAGCCCGATCATCACAATGATTTGAAGGTGAATTTTGCTCGACCTTAATTCCAAAGTATTTCAACTCTTTATTCATCCTAAAAAATGCTTTTTCCTCAGTTGTCCAATTCAAACTTAAATCAATTTTCTAAGATCTGGCCAAAAATTCCGCATGCATGTTATGTCATTAAGACTAGTGGGAAAATAAATAAGCATGGAATGACACAAAAGGACAAACTATATTTCATTGAGTAAACAACAAGACAAACAACCTAAAATCCGAGTTACTACCCTAGATAACCCGGCTAATGAAAAATATCAACAGAACAGAAAGATAGGACTCACACAAACAGAATAGAGGGATAGAAGGGTTTGACTCAATAAAACAAATAAAATCTGGATCATAACCCTGAAATAACCCAGATAACAGAAAAAACATCAAAACAAATTACCAAGATTCCTTCCTAGTGAGGAGGGAATGACTTTTCAATTGCTAAGCTTGACATTTAGCCACAAATTCGCTCATCAAGATCAGCAGAGCCTTCTCCAATTTCAAAATCATTAACTTCAGTTAGCAAATTCTCGAGAGGATTCTCATACTCCCTGTCACCACGCATCATCCCCACAAAGTGTGCATCATCATGTGCAGGTAAAGGGTTCTGCTTGATATTCTGGGTGTCACTGTCTTGGATCACAATCAGGTTTTCCTGGATCATCCTTTCTATTTCTCTTTTCAAATCCCGACAGCTTTCAACATTGTGCCCCTGGGCATTGGAATGGTATTCACACCTTTTAAAAGGGTCAAAACTTCTTGCACGTGGGTCCACATGATTTGGAGGAATATGTGCAATTATGTCATACTGCTTTAATTTCTCAAACAAGCTTGCATAGGACTCTCCTATTGGTGTAAAATTATCTTTCAGCCTTTGTTCCCTTCTATACTCCTGGCTTGGATGTGGGTTATAGGGCATTTGAAAATTTTGTGGAGGCTGTTGAAGATTTTGTGATGCTCGTGCTTGCCTTCTGGGTGTTTTGGTGGCTGGACAACATACTGAGGTGGAGCGATAGAGTATTGAGGGTTCTGAGGTGGATAATACTGCTCAGGGGAGTCATGGAAAACTTGAGAAGGCTGCTCATACCTTCGAGATGTTCTCCTGGGACCTCTTCTCGACTCTGATGTCATCATGATTTCTTCAACCTTCTCATTTGTGTCGCTAAAATTATCAGACTCAACCCGGACAGCCTGAGTTGCGGCTTTAAAAACTGCTTGACTTTTAATTTTGCATGTCTTAAGACCATTCTCTACCATTTCTCCCATTTTGATTGCTTCCGAGAAGGATTTTCCCACTGCGGACATCATGTTTTGAAAATAATCTTGCTCTTGAGCGTGAAGGAAGACAGTGATTAGCTCGTGGTCATCCATAGGTGGCTTAACTCGAGCTGCTTGCTCTCTCCATTTAATGGCATATTCCCTGAAACTTTCACTTGGTTTCTTCTTCAGGTTTGAAAGGGAATGCGGTCTGGGGCAATGTCGATGTTGTATTGGAACTGTTTGACAAAGTCCTGTGCCATGTCATCCCAGACATGCCAGCGAGACGTGTCTTGATCCAAAAACTATTTGGATGCTACTCCCGTAAGGCTTTCCCCAAAATAAGCCATCAGCAAGTCTTCATTTCTTTCCGCACCTCTCAGGTGGGCTATGGGGTCTCCATGTCCATCATACTTTTCAAATTTGGGAGTCTTGAAACCAGGCGGCAAGTGGACAATGGGGAACATGCATAGATCTTTGAAGGCAACACTCTTTTGACCTGCCAACTCTTGCATGATTTTCAACCGTTATTCTAAGCTTTTCACTCTTTAGGTCATTTCTTCCTGTACCATCTTTCGGGCAGGCTTCTCAATGTTTGCAGGAAGATCAAATGAGTACGAGTGGTACTGCTCTTGTTGAGTAGCAAATTATGACTCATGACGAGGCTGTCCTTGACAACTGGCCCATGCATGACACATTTCGGTCATTTGCTGTTTCAGTATTCTATTTTTCTCAAACACAATAGACTCTTGTTGAACCCTCTGACCCTGAGTCTCTTGAGCACTTGTAACAGCTTCGATGTTAGTTATCATTTTCCTTGGATCTTGTGTTTTCAGCTTACCACAAACCGACCACCTCAACTTTCTTCATAATTCAAAACAAAACATGTTAGAATGGACTCAGTCGGTCCTTATTACTATCATCTTTTTTTATCACTTTTGTTTTTCTTCTTTTTATTCATTTTTTTTTCAATTTTTTTAATAGTGATCGAACATGATGTGGGTTGCCTACGTATCATGTGGGAACATGAATCAGATCTTGCGTAGTTCGGGAAGATCATGAATAAAGTAAATAAACTAACTTTTTTTGAATTTTTTATTTTATTTTTTTGAAAGAAAGACTTATAAAGAAGAAAGGGAATATTTTTGGGTTTTGATATTTCTTCAGCATTTTTGCAAAGAAAGACTTCTAAAGAAGAAAGATTTTTTTTTTTTTGAATTTTTTTTTCTGGAATTTTGAAAGAAAAATTTCTAAAGAAGAAAGAAAATATTTTTGGAATTTTATTTTGAATTTATGAAAGAAATGATTCTAAAAAATTTTTTCTGAATTTTGAATTTTCTTTTCAAAATATTTTTGTATTTTTTGATTTTGAGAAGCAACTAAAAGAAAATATTTTTTGCATTTTTAAAAGTTGGGGTCGTAAAGAAAAACTTTTCTAAAGAAGGAAGTAAAAGAATTTTTTATTTTGGATTTTTGAAAATTGGGGGCCAGAACCGATGTGGTTTGCCTACGTATCTCACATCCGGTGAGAATCAGACCCGCGTAGTTCGCCCAGTTTTGACAGAACAAAAGAAAATATGACTTATTTTGAAACAACTTTTCTTTTTTTTTTCAAAATTTCAACAGAATTTCAGGGTAATTCAAATACCTACCTCTTACTCTCTTTTTTTTAGATTTTCATTTTTTTTTCATTTTCTTTCCCTATTCTAAAAGCCAGTCAGCATGCAAGCCGAAATATACAGGTACGCAAGTAGCACGTAAGATGCATCAGGATGGTCTTTTTAATTTGGGTACACCTGTCCTAGACGGACCCAACCCCTATGTTGAGTCCCCAAAGTCAAATGCACGTGATGCAAACAAACTTTCCTACTAGGGATCTGGCATGAGGCTATGTTATTCTAGGTTTAAAAAACTTGGGTGTATTGTTCTAGACCTGGCTTACCCATGCGGACAGCTCGAGCTGAGGGGGGGCAGCGTACCGGGAATACAGAAGCTTCACCGGCTTTGCAACTTGTCCGAACCTCGTTCTAAAATTGGGATATGACTCTAACAGAAAAAAAGTCACACGAAGTGCACACTTCCCAAATGATATAGAAGACTCAGGGAGAAGAGGATTTCGCAACAGTTTTATACACAATCAACCAATATCAAAGTGGTAAAAGTAGCATTTAGCATATTAGCCTCAACGTGTCAAAATCATATAAAAACAATCCAACTATAACAGTTATTCTAAGCTCGAATTCTTGAACCCTGAAATAGAGATTCTGGGTTCTTTGTCCCCAGCAGAGTCGCCAGAGCTGTCACACCACCTTTTTACACACCCAAAGGTAGTACAAGGGAGTTTTTCCACTTTAAGTGTTATTATTCGAAATGGGATTAATTATTCATTTTTGTTCAGAGTCGCCACTTGGGATGATTTGTTTTCTAGTGTCCCAAGTCACCGGTTTATTTTTAAATCCCAAATCAAGGAAGATTTCGACTTTCCTTTTGAAGTCTGCGAACCAGAAATTCTGAGTAAGGTATTCTGTTAACCCGAGGGAAGGTGTTAGGCATCCCCGAATTCCGTGGTTCTAGCACGGTCGCTTAAACTATCATAATTGTCCTATTATCTGATTTTAAAACATGTTTTAGCCTATGGTATAATTTTAAATTATTAACCACTTTTAATTAATTTTAGGAAGATTCAACGTTATCTAAAACACTTCTTTGAACCACGCCACATGAAATGCATCTGCGGTCCACGATAAATTTTATTTAACGTTGTTGAGATTTGGATTTGGGTCACATGAAATGCACACCCGAGTTTAAGGAAATTAATTTAAATATTGCGCCTAAAGTAACTACGCACTTTCAAGTTTGCGAGGGCCATGGAAAATTCAACTAATGGCACACCTCAATTTTTTAAAGAGCTAAAATTAATTAAGTGAGGGCCATGAGTTTTGGAATTTTATTTGGCATGGCACACCTCAAAATATTTTAAAAGGTTTTATTATTCGAAGTTGTTATAATCGGGTTACATGAAATACACACCCGAATTTGGGAATTAGGTATCATGACTATGCCACGGGAACCGTACCCATAATCACGATGGTTTATTAATCGTGCCTAAAGCATAGCTACGAATGTTCATGAATTATTTTTCTTAAACTAATCGTCTAACAACCCATTTGCCGGATGCGAAATCTTCATTACTCATTTTTCTAAGAAGATTGAATCTTACTACAATATATTAAAGAAAATCATACCTATATAATCTATCGATCAATGGCTTTGAATCACACAAAAAGAATCTAAAACATTAATCTAAAGCAATGAAGAAATCACATAAACAATATAATATAATAGCCCATCATAGAGAAGTAGCTCATTAATTGGGAGAGAAATAGAATCAGACAACAAAACAAAAAAAAGCAAAAAAAAAAGGAATTACAAGGAAAACGTTAAAAGAGGCAGTGATTCCAAATTCAGCAACTATTTCGCTAAAAAATATACACCACACAAATGATAAAATCAGCCACAAGATGATCTCATAAAGTCATCTAAATAGCAATAAAGTAGGCAAATATAATTTATATAAGTAAAAAAATATGCAAGGAGTAAGAGAAGAGAATTAGACCTTTCTTGGGCAAAATTTCCTCTTGATTTGGATTAAGCAAGAAGAAGAAAAACTTATACAGCAAGGATGTCGATCCGAGTTGAACCAAGAAATAAAATCTAACAATAGCACTCAATTGTATTTCGAATCTGGATCGGAACAAACAGACCACAACGCTCGAACGATACCACCAACAACAACAACTTCGAATGAGATTCAAATCTGGAGACCCAATTCATTCTATTTTGATTTGTAACTCATTTATGATTTTAAGCTTAGAGGATGAAGAAAGATGGTGATGATGGAGCTTTAATAACAAAAAAAGAATTGTGTTGTGTGTGTTCTATGGCAGAAGAATGGAGAGGCCCGAAGAAGATGACGACCAGGGTGGTGGGGTCTTCTTTTTGTTCTACGGCTGTCAGCCTTTTCAGTCCTTAGGCGTCTTCTTAGAGTATAGGTTTAGGCTTTTTTTTTCTTTTGTATTTTCGCTGATGATGTTAGGTCTTGTTGAAGAAACGGCGGATGATGGGTTTTTAGGCGTGTCTCTCATTTAGGAATTAGGTGCTATTATATAGGGGTAAGAATTAGGTTAGGGGTATGGGCCTAGGAATTATGGGCTTGAGAATTATGGGTTAGGTCCAAAATTAAGCCTTAAAATGGGTTGCTCGAGCCCGAGTTTTATTCTTTCCCCGCGAACGAGACTAAAATACGATCTCATTTATTAATTAATTCTATTTAAGTAAAATAACTATTAAAATAAGACTGACTATTAAAATAAACTATTTTTTTTGGTATTTTTCAAGATTATATAAGGATCAAAATAAATTACTATTTTTTTGTATTATTATTTTTTTTACTTATGAAAGGTACATAAAATAAAATATTTTTTATAATTTTCATTTTTCTTGTAATAAAATAAAGTAAAAGAATAAAAATGAGTTGAAATAGCTATATTGGGCCTAAATTAAATATTTACATGCTAAAATTGGTGAAATTTCGGGGAGGGTCAAAAATCACATGTCTATAATGTAGAGGGACGATTCTTTCCGACCCCGAAAGACACTTTGGATTATGCACCGCTGCTCAAGAGGGGGCTCGGATTATACACCGCTGCTCACCCTCCTCCATCGGCTCGGCGTGTTACACCCCTTTTGGATTCCTGGGGGGTGTGGCGGCAGTTCCCACTGGCTGTTGCCTCCCGGGCTGAGGCAACGTCTCAAGAAGTGGCTTGGTGGTATTAAAAATAGCGAGGTTCATGACAACTATATTTTTCACCCAGCCAATTCTTGTCTCTTTTCCTCATCTTTTTTTCCTTTTGAAGATGCCATTCTAATGAATCGAGATGAGGTCCCTGAGGGCCTCGGACTTGGAAGATATTGTCTTTGAGATCATATGCCTGAAGGGATGACGACAGAGATGCCGCATATCAAAAAATAGGCTAGACTCGTAGGTTTCTGCTATACGCATATTTTTGGATTTCTTCTACTTTTTGTGTGAGAATCCCCTTGCGGGCTCTTGTAATCATATGTAAGGACCCCTCGAGGGCTATTGTTCATGAATTTTTATGAATACAAATATACTTTTGCTTCTTATTTCGATTCTTGCCTTGCCTTTGTGTGCCCTCATGCCCTTCGAGGCATTTGAATGTCTTCCCCCGTTGTTGGTTGCTGATGTCGGGCTCAGATGCGAGTATTTTTCTTGATCTTCTGTTGATTGATATGGCTCCTTTTCGAGCCTATCGTCATACCCCGAGCTGAGCCTAAGTCGATCTGATAGGCTCGGGCTAGGGGTCCCTTTGGACTGGATATAGATAGCTTTTTAGAGCGTATGTGATTGACTTCTGTTGAGGAGTTGCCTATACTCAGGTGCTGTCTCGAGCCTTCCTGGAGTTTTTGATTGATAAAAATGGCTTTGCGTAGGGTCTTTTGTGAACTGACCCTGAGTAAGGCCAATAAATTTGGGCCGCCAGATCCTTACCGTGAAGGCGCGGATAATGCCTTCGGACCTTGTAGTAACCTTTGAGAGGAGGCTTGCCCGAGGGCTGGCGGGTTAGGGATGCTGATGACTTCTCGAAGGTGGTCTCCAGGCGGAGCCCTGCCTGTGTTTGGACCATCCTAACCAGCACCCGGGGCTTGTTTCACATGAATGTTAAAAACTATTGTTTCCGCTAGCTGGCTTCCTTCGGCGGAGGCCTCTGAGGCCGTGCGCCAATCTTGTGTTGGTGAGGGCGTTGTTGGTCTTCTGGGGCTTTGTCTTACTACGATGGAGGCCTCCGGGGTTGACTATTACCTTGATGCTAGAGATGGTGCTGATGGTTGGTGTCATTGGTTGGTTTTGAATTGTTGTCGCTCTTCCCATATGCAATGTGAGGTCGCTTTCGCCTCCTCGGGGATCATCGGGGCCTGCCGTATCTATGGTAGTGGTGGAGCGTGACCTTAACGGCTATTTATTTGGGGAAGGCAGAGACCGAGCTCGGGAAAATCGTTCCTCCTGGGTGTTAACTGCTGACACCACACCTTCGAAACCTGTGTTATTTGTTTGAAGAGATGAAAAGATGCCTTTCAGGCGGTGCATCTCGCGCTTCGCCAGCTCTGCCTATGGTGATGGCGGATTTAGTATCCGTGCCTCCTTTCCTCTGTCGCGTTTGTATGGGCATCGTCGGTGTCGGGCAGTCCCTCAAGGGCGAGGTTGTGCCCTCTCCGGGGGAGTCGTGGATTCCTAGGTAGGCAACGGTGATAGTGAGATATGCGCTTCATAATGCGATAGAGCTTTTATCGAGGTGATGTGGGTTCGTGCTTCTGAGGAGAATGCACTGACCGAGCCGGACGCTCCTAGAGCCCTTAATTCCGGGATGGCGGTTCTTTTGGGCCAAGTAGGATTGGGCCAATGGGAATATGTTTGGCTATCGAGTGGGCTTGCCGGTTTTACTTTGTGGTGAGTTTAGCACGATTCTTCTATATCTTGGATCTTCCTTTTCTCATCAAATCTTCCTTCTATAGGACTCCGACAGACTCAGGTTTTGAGTTGTTCCGCCAAGAGGCTATACTTCAGGGTGGCCCTGGATGAGGGGAGGCCCCTTAGGCTTCTTGGCGAAGGGAAGGAGGGGTTGAGTTTGTGTTTTGGCGGTGCGGGGCACATCAGAGCTTGTATTACGGAGGCCTTTCAATGAGGCAGGAGCCTTCTCGTGGAAAGCATTTCACTTCTTCAACCTTGGGGGTATAGCCGATCGAGCCAGGAGTGCCTGTGAGTTTCAAATGTAGATTCGAGATTTGAGCTTTGGTCCGAGCAGGCATGATGGAGAAGCTATAGTTTGATCCCTCCAAAGGATCAGGTTGAGAATAACCAGTGCCCGGGTGGATGTGGTACTGAGCCGAACCGAGGGCGATGAGGGAATGGCGACCTATTTAAAGGACATCTTTTGACAAGCTGGGTCGGAGCTAGCCTTCGAGGGACGCGTTCATCGTAGATCTTTGGGACGGGTGCCAGAGGGGACCCATTCCGCCCTCTTATAAGAATTCTCCTGAGCAAAGATAGTCGAGCGTGACGCCCGGTTGCTTATTGTCGATGTTATGGAGAGTGAGGCTGGGATTGATAGACCGTAATCTTTTTTAGGGAGAGCGTAGACTTTGCCACCTTGTATTTGCTATTTTATAGAGCATGCCTATAGATAGAGAACGCATCTTCTCGGGTATATGTAAAACGAGAGAAATCTTAAAGTTTTACCTCTTTTCTTGCATTTGCCTTTAGCCAGGCGGGCTGATTTCCGAATTTTGGCGGGATCCTCGCAGGTCCGGAACTGATCGGGCAAGCCTGGAGGTTTTTATGTGCGATCCTTGACGTGAGCGAGCGCTGGGGCCTCTGTGTTTTGTTCAACAGTTTAGGCTTAGTCTTCGAGTCAGGCACTCGAGTTTGCTCGACTTTCAATCTCTCGTGCCCGTGTGGGTAGGTAGTTATTGTTTTTATTTCTTGCCCTTGGTAATTCATCATTCCAACTACTTTGGGTCCAGTCCCCGAGTCGTGTTGCGATCCGGGCTTTAATTGACCCTCAAGTTCTTTTCTGCCTGCGTGGGCGGACGACGGTGGCCCCTTTGTCCTTTGGGTCGAAATGACCTTACAAACGTCTGGCTCGGAGGCTCACTCGGATGGCGATAGTGTCATTTAAGCCGTGACTTTAGGCATATTACAGTTTAACCATTTCAGGTCCAGTCTCCCAGTCGCGTCACGATTCGAGCTATAATTGACCCTTAAAATTTCTTGATTTTCTGGCCGGTGATAGTGGCATTTATGCCATCCCCTTAGGCATATTGTAGTTCAATTACTTCGGGTCCAGTCTCCGAGTCGCATCGTGATTCGAGCTATAATTGACCCTTTAGTATGTGGCCCGGGGGTTGCATGGTTAACTATTTTGGATCAGGTCTCCGAATTGGGTTACGATTCGAGCTCATTTTAATCCTCAAGTTGTCATTTTTCAAGCTGGAGACAATGGATCTTACGATGTTTGGTCGTAGAGACCTTTCAATATGTGGCCCGGAAGCTTGATTAGCTGGCGACAATGGATCTTACGCTGTTTTTGCTCGTGGGCTTTTTTGTAGGCTTTGTTTCCGCTCGTTAAGGCCTTTTGAAATATTTTTGCCTGACCCATCATCGGTTCTGGAAGAACCTCGATTTCAAGTCATTGTCGGTGATGTTTTGAGCACCTCGAAAGGTTCATAGCTCGTAGGTCGAGTAGATCGGTGCTTTTGCAATTTGGAGCCGACATGGTCGAAGCTCGTTTTTGCCTGTTGAGGGAAGCCTGTTTTAACCGGTTCTTTCCCAAGTATATTCGAAGTAGTGGCCTGTGATTTTAGCGACAGTCGAGCATCCCCGAGTCGTGTTTATTTTGGTTGTATCAGCCGTTTTGGCCGTAGTCATGTGCATTTGGCCATAGCCATTTTTGATCCCGAGTGATAGTTTAGGCGTCTACACCGAGGGTATGCCCTTTAGGGATTCTTACAAATGCGACGTAAAGCCTAAACTTCGGGATTTTCATGCCTGTTGAGGTCTTACAGTTTGTCATGCCTGTTAAGGTCTTACAGTTTGCCATGCCTAATGAGGTCTTACAGTTTGTCATGCCTATTGAGGACTTACAGTTTGTAGAATAGATCTGGTTACGCCGAGGCTGCCCGCTAGGGGTCTTACAGTTTCGGGTTTTCCAATGTATTGTGATTAATGGCAGTCTCCGAGTCATCGAGTTTGTTTAAGCTTGAAGACCGCTTCTCGTGAGCTCGTAGTTGCCTCATGAGGGCTTCATGATCCCGGAGTTCCGACCCTGGGGTTGTGCGGGTGTTGAATTGATGATGTTAAGTCTCAGAGTATCTCGGGACGCGTTTGGTGGAGAGGCTCTTGTTGAGAGTATACTGTGATTTCCTTTTCGGAGAATGAGATGTTTGGAGATATTCTCTGATCCATTGGCGCAATACATGTATTGTTATGTTGAGTCGTTCTATATTAGGTCGAGTTTGGTTGCTTTGACGATTTTCATGTTGCCTTGCCTTACTCTGAAAAGGAGTCTCTCTCGTTTTTCATGGATAAAAAGGTGTTTTTCTTTGATTGCCCGATACAATAATACATGCTTCCGTTGGCGGGGGTCTGACTACATCGACCGTTCAGTCCGATACATTGTCTCCCTATAGGAACCTTGCTTGTTGTTTCCACAACCCCCTCGAATCGGGTAGCTTCTTGGGGGAATGCCCCTCGACGTTTGAAAGTTGGTCGTAAGGGTGGCCTCGAGCAATTTTGTGGAATTCCCCCTTAGGCAGTTCGCAGACATTGCCTTATTAAAAACTTTGCCGGTAAAAACCCTTCTTTTTGGGATAAAAACTCGGCCGAAGGAAAAGAGTGAAACGGGCGCGCATTCGGGATCTTGAGGTCTCCTGATAGCTTTAGCGTTCCGGTATCCCCGGCTGAGTGCCTGGATGAGGGTTAGTTTCTAATCTAAAATAAAACAAAAGAAATGGCTGCACCTTGAAACGAGATATGCTGGTGGCGCCTTGAGATTTGGCTTATTATGACTGCCCGGGGATGGATACGCGACGTGGATTTCTGCTTTGTTTTGTCAAACCCGACCGGGGTCGAGACCCGATTCACCCGTTGGCTTATTCGTGAGCGGAGGTATGAGCGCTGGTACCATGTCATGTATTGCAAACATTTTCCTCACCGTGTGTTGTTCCCTGTAGATGGTTTTGATCCCATCCTTTGTCGGGAATTTTATCATCTGGAGGGTGGATGGTACTGCTCTCATGCAATGTATCCACGGCCGCCCAAACAAGGCGTTATACCTCATATCTCCCTCGATGACATGGAATTTGGTGTCTTGGGCTGTGCCGACCACGGTAATCAAAAGGATGATTTCTCCTTTCGTTGTTTCCTCGCCATGTTGAACCCATTAAGGACCCGAGTGGTGGGCATGATTCTTTCAAGCAATCCGAGCTATTCTATCACCCTTGACCTGATAATATTGGCCGAGCTACCTGGATCCACGAGTACACGTTTATCTGAAAAGAATTTACAAGAAAGGAGATTACCAGGGCATCATTGTGGGGTTGAGACAGAGCCTTGGTATCTTCTTCGCTGAATGTGAGGGCATCTTCGGGGATATATCCCCGAGCCCTTTTGTCCCTAGTGATGGATATTCTTGTTCTTCTCATCACGAGTTCCTGCGGGGGATCGGCACCCCCCATGATCATGTGGATGACGTGTTGCGGCTCGTTTTCCTTATTCTTCTTGATTGCCTCCCTATCTCGGAACTGATTTTTGGCCCGGTCGCTAAGGAATTCCCGAAGGTGCCATTTGTTGAGTTACCGAGCCACTTCTTCTCGTAGTTGATGGCAATCCTCGGTCATGTGACCATGCGTTTTGTGGAACTCGCACACTAAGTTGTAATTTCTCTGTGAAGGGTCCGACTATATCGGTTTGGGCCACTTGGCGTCTCTGATTTTGCCGATAGCGAACACGATGTCTGATATGTAGACGCTGAAGTTGTATTCCGATAAGTGGGGCACGTTTGTCAGTACTATGTTTCGATCGAACCTGGTTCTGTGGATGAGCTCCCGAGGATCCTGGCCTCGATCTATCCTCCGATCGTTGGGGGCGGGTTGCGCCTTGGGGCGTTCCTTCTGTCTTCAAGGTACGGTTGGTACCTTTCTTTGCTTGGCTTTGACTCTTTTGCCAGGAGTCTGTTTGGGTACACAAAGCCCGAAGGAGCTCCCAGCTGATCATCCTCGGCCCTGATCTTTGACTGGTATCGGTTATGGATGTCTGACCAGGTCATGGCGGGATATTCGATCAGGTTCTGCTTCAGCCGCTTCAAAGCCACCGAGCTTCATTTGTTCAGGCCTTGGGTGAAGGCCTGTACTACCCAGTCAACGGAGACTGGTGGCATCTCCATCCGTTCCATCTGGAAGTGGGATACGAATTCTCGCAGCATCTCATTCTCTCTCTGCTTGATTTTGAACACGTCGGATTTCCTTTTCGCTGCCTTGATGGCTCCGGCATGTGCTTTTACGAAGAAGTCTGCTAGCATGGCGAACGAATCTATGGAGTTGGGAGCCAAGTTGTGATACCACATCATGGCCCCCTTTGAAAGTGTTTCTCCGAATTTTTTCAGCAATACGGACTCAATCTCATCATTCTTTATGTCGTTGCCTTTTACTGTGCAGGCGTAGATAGTGACGTGTTCGTTAGGGTCGGAGGTGCCATTGTACTTAGGGAGTTCCAACATTCTGAACTTTTTGGGATGGGCTTCGGGGTCGTTTCTCGGGGAACGGCCTCTGAACTAACTTCTTTGAATCCAACCCCTTGAGGATCGGGGGCGCACCTGGGAACTGATCGACCTTAGAGTTGTAGGTCTCGACCTTTTTATCGTTGGCTGCAATCATTCTCTCACCTGATTCGATCCTCCTGGTGAGGTCCTCGAGCATCTTTATTATGACGGGTCAGCCAATGACCCGTTGTTGCTTGACCTTTCGAGTACTCGCCCGGGAGGGAGCTGTCTCCGGTGCCACTATGCTGGGGGTTCTCGGGTGGCTTTGCAACTGAGTAATGGCTAGTTGCTATGCCTGCAACATTTCAAAAATAACATGAAGACTAACTTCATGTTCTTCCCGGGTCGGGGTTTTTTGAGCTTCCTGTTGGTCGTCGTGTCGTATGCTCCTGTTGGTGTGAGAAGTTTTGTCGACTTGTTGTGCGTCCTGTGAATCTGCGTCCTCTAGGATCAGTCTGGGCGTGATATCAGGATTCTATGGAGCTGCTCCAGCAGCCAGGATAGCCACGCCATTTTCCCCATGGTTTTCGAGGTTGTCGTTTTCAACTCCGTTTACCGAGCCAGACATTTTGACCTAAAATCAAAGGATCTTGGACAAGAAAAAGTGTGAAAGATAATATGTATTTATACAATGAAACCACCAAGAAAATAATCACTATTATTTTTAGCACCATGGTGGGCGCCAAACTGTTTATCGTAAAAATGGTAACAACAATTAAATTTGTAAATACGATTCTAAAAACACATAATATATTCCCGAGCTAGTTGTTACGGCAGTTGATGCTAACAATATGGAGTTCGAAGATGAAATGCACGTTAAAATGGGGCAGTAATCAAACCAAAGGGGCATGTTGCCCGGATGCGAAACCGGTCGATGGGGACCTCAGGGTCGTGATTCGAGTCGAGCTCGAGCTGTCAGGGGCAATCGAGGATAGGATAACAGTCAAAGATACAATTAGATAAGGCTATTTTCGGCCAATATTAAGTTATATCCCGAAGAACAAGTAAAAAGGCAATGGATATGAAGACGGTTTCGGGCCAGTACCAAGTGATAAACAAAGAACAAACAAGTAAGTAATTGAAGATAAATGGCTTCGAGCCAATGGGGACAAGTAAATTAGAAAGAAAAAGAGAGAGAAGATATTATAGCACTTGAGTAGGATAATTGGATCCCTTCCTTCAAGGCGTTAGTGACCCTCCTTTTATAGAAAGGGGAAGCTCAAACTTATTACAAAATACGTTGTGTGATGAAAGAGAATGGGATGGGATAGCTGGTTAGCTTTATGTCGTATGTGAGCTGACGTCGAGCCGCTCGAATAGACTTGATCGACCTTGGGCGCATTCCTCAGGAGATTTATGCATTTGTCGGGGCCTCGGCCGATATTATCCTTGGCAAAGCATCGACAAACCTTGAGGGAAGCGATTGACTCGAGAAATCGTGCCTCCGGGATCACCCTTCGGAGTATTATGTCAAGGGGAAATTGGCCCCCCAGATTTCACCGCACACAATGTTTGACACCAATGTATAGATACTCGTAGCCATACCTATACGTCGTACACTACACTAGCACATAGAAAATAAGGCAAAACATATATTCCCTCAAACTAAGGTTAGACCAAACACTTACCTTGAACTTTCACGACAAACTCAAGCCTCAAACACCGCTTTCCCTTTAGAATTTTCCTCCAATTTACTTGTATCTAACCCAAAAGTAATATAACAACATCACTAATTGGTAAAGAATTCGACTTCAATGCTTAATTATAGGTTTTCTATCATTTTTTCCAAAAAGTCAAAAATCGACCCCGGGCCCGCTTGGTCAAAACTCGAGGTTCGGACCAAAACGCGATCACCCATTCACCCACGAGCCCGAATATGCAATTAGTTTCAAAATCCGACCCCAAAACGAGGTCTAAATTCCAATTATTCAAAAAGCTCTAACTCTACCCACATTCCCAATTTCTACCATAAAACCCCTTATTTTTTGATGAAGATTGATGAAATGCAAAGGGAAATTGAAAGAAAAAGGTTTAGAATCATACAACAATACTTTGGGGATGAACTTGCCTTTTGAAAATTGCCTCAATGCTCTCTAGTTTTGAAAATATAATGTTGTGGGCTAATTTTCTATTCTGCTACTGTTTTAAGTGCTGGACGATAGTGTTCATCGCGTTCGCATGAGCACTGTCGCGTTCGCGAAGAGCTGCCAACTGGGGACTTACGCGATCACGGGAAAAGCTACGTGTTCGCGAAGGCTTAGCCCAGCCCTGCCTTCACATTCGCGATAATGGGGTCGCGTTCGCGGTTGACCGGTCGCGTTCGTGGTTGACCGGTCGCATTCGCGTAGAGCAGTCCCCCCCCAATGCTCCACGTTCGCGACCTTGGTCTCGCGTTCGCGTAGGGTAAAATCCTCCCCAGCCCAGTTTCCCTTTCGCGATCGCGAGAGTGATTACACGATCGCGAAGCATGGTGCATCAGACAATAGAAGCAGCAATCATACCAGATTTTCCTAAGTCAAAAATACCCCGAAGCCTATCTGAAACTCATCCGAGCCCTCGGGGCTCCAAACCAAGCATGCATACTAACCTAAAAATATCATACGGACTTATTCGTGCGGTCAAATCGCCAAAATAACATCTAGAACTACAAGTTTAGCATCAAAATTAAAGAAAAATCTCAAGAACTCTTAAGTTCAAATTTTCACAACCGAGGGTCCGATTCACGTCATATGAATTCTGTTTCATACCAAATTTTACAAGCACTACTTAAATACCATATAAGACCTGTACCGGGCTCCGAAACCAAAATTCGGGCCCGATACCATCAAACTCAAACATCTTTAAATTTTCAAAAACTCTTATAATTTCAGTTAAACAATTTTCTTCAAAATTCATTTCTCGGGCTTGGGTCCTCGGAATTCAATTCTTGGCATACGCCCAAGTCCTATATTTTTCTACGGACCCTCCGGGACCGTCAAATCAAGGATCCGGGTCCGTTTACCTAAAATGTTGACTGAAGTCAACTTAAATTCAATTTTAAAGGCAACATTAGCATTTTCCTCAAATTTTCACATAAAAGCTTTCCAGATTTACGCCCGGACTGCGCACACAAATCGAGGTGAGATAAAAGGAGGTTGTTAAGGCTTCAAAACAACAAATTGACTTTTAAATCAAGTGATGACCTTTTGGGTCATCACATCCTCCACTTCTAAAACAACTGTCCGTCCTCGAACGGACATAGAAAAGTAAGTACCTGAGTGAGGGACAAGATGGGGATATCAGCTCCGCATATCAGACTCGGACTCCCAGGTAGCTGCCTCAGCAGGCTGACCTCTCCACTGAACACGAACAAAAGAATAACTCTTCGATCTCAACTGACGAACCTGCCGGTCCAGAATAGCCATCGACTCCTCCTCATAGGTCAAATCCTTGTCCAATTGGATAGTACTGAAGTCTAACACATAGGATGGATCGCCGTGATACTTCCGAAGCATGGACACATGAAATACTGGGTGCACAGCTAATAAAATCGACGGCAATGCAAGTATGTAAGCCACCTCTCCCACTCGATCAAGAATCTCAAAAGGCCCAATGAACCTAGGTCTTAACTTGCCCTTCTTCCCAAATCTCATCACGCCTTTTATGGGTGACAGCAACACTCGCTCTCCGACCATGAATGCCACATCACGAACCTTATGGTCAGCATAACTCTTCTGCCTAGACTGAGCTGTACGAAGTCTATCCTGAAAGATCTTAACCTTATCCAAGGCATCCTGGACTAAGTATGTACCCAACAACCGAGCCTCTCTCGGCTCAAACCATCCAACCGACGACCGACACTGCCTACCATATAATGCCTTATAGGGAGACATCTGAATGCTCGATTGGTAGTTGTTGTTGTAGGCAAACTCTGCTAATGGAAGAACTAATCCCAAGAACCTCCAAAGTCAATAACACATGCTCGGAGCATATCCTCCAAAATCTGAAAAGTATGCTCGAACTGTCCGTCCGTCTGAGGATGAAATGTTGTGCTCTACTCGACCCGCGTACCCAACTCACAATGTACTGCCCTCCAGAAATACGAGGTAAACTATGTACCCCGATCAGAAATGATAGACACAGGCACACCATGAAGACGAACAATCTCCCGGATATAAATCTCTGCTAATCGCTCAGAAGAATAGGAAACCACCACAGGAATGAAATGCTCTAACTTGGTCAGCTTATCCACAATAACCCACACTGCATCGAACTTCCTCTAAGTTTGTGGGAGTCCAACAACAAAATCCATATTGATACGCTCCTACTTCCACTCAGGAATCTCAATCTTCTGAAACAAACCACCAGGTCTCTGATGCTCGTACTTTACCTGCTAACAATTCAAACACCGAGCCACATACACAACAATATTCTTCTTTATCCTCCTCCACCAATAACTGACGCAAGTCCTAGTATATCTTAGTGGCGCTCGGATGAATAGAATATCGGGAACTATGGGCCTCCTCTAAAATTAACTCGCGAAGTCCATCTACATTAGTCACACAAATATGATCCTGCATCCTCAAAACTCCATCATCTCCAATTGTAACCTGCTTGGCACCTCCGTGCTGCACTGACAAGCAAATGAGGATCTTCATACTATCGATCTCGGATATGCTCAAATAATGAAGAACGAGCGACTGTGCAAGCTAAAATACGGCTGGGCTCAGAAACATCCAACCTCACGAACTGATTGGCTAAAGCTTGAACATCCAAAGCAAGCGGCCTCTCACCGACCGGAATATACGCAAGGCTACCCAAACTGGCTGACTTCCTACTCAAAGCATTGGCCACTACATTGGCCTTCCCCGGATGATACAAGATGATGATATCATAGTCTTTCAACAGCTCCAACCACCTTATCTGCCTCAAAGTTAGCTCCTTCTTCTTGAACAAGTATTGCAAACTCTTGTGATCCGTGAACACCTCACATGACACGCTATATAAATAATGCCTCCAAATCTTCAGCGCATGAACAATGGCTGCTAGCTCCAAATCATGAACTGGATAATTCTTCTCGTGAATCTTCAACTTCCGCGAATCATATGCAATAACCTTGTCATTCTGCATCAACACCGCACCAAGTCCAATACGAGATGCATCACAATATACTGTATATGGCCCTGAACCTGTGGGCAAAACCAACACTGGTGTCGTAGTCAAAGCTATCTTGAGCTTCTAAAAGCTCGCCTCACACTCATCCGACCACTTGAACTGGGCACCCTTCTGGATCAACCTGGTCATCGGGGCTGCAATAGATGAAAACCCTTCCACAAACCGACGGTAATAGCCCACCAAACCCAAGAAACTCCGGATCTCTGTGGTTGATGTGTGTCTAGGCCAGTCCTTGACTGCCGTAATCTTCTTAGGATCCACCTTAATACCCTCTGCCGATACAATATGACCCGAGAATGCAACTGAACTAAACCAAAACTCACACTTCAAAAACTTATCATACAACTGACTATCCCTCAGAGTTTGAAGAATGACTCGAAGATGCTGCACGTGCTCCTCCCGACTGTGGGAATAGATCAAAATATCATCAATAAAGACAATCACGAAGGAATCCAAATAAGGCTTGAACACTCTATTCATCAAATCCATGAAAGTTGTTGGGGCATTGGTAAACCCGAACGACATCACTAAGAACTCATAATGCCTGTACTGAGTGTGGAAACCTGTCTTAGGGACATCGGATGCCCTAATCCTCAACTGATGTTAGCCAGATCTCAAATCAATCTTCGAAAATACCTTGGCACCCTGAAGTTAATCAAACAAATCATCAATCCTCGGCAATGGATACTTGTTCTTGATGTTCACTTTGTTCAACTACCGATAATCTATGCACATTCTCATAGACCCATCCTTCTTCTTAACGAACAATACCGGTGCACCCCAAGGCGAGACCTCGGTCTAATAAAGCTTTTATCCAGCAAGTCCTGCAACTGTTCTTTTAATTCTTTCAACTCTGGCGGGGCCATGCGATATGGAAGAATAGAAATGGGCTGAGTGCTTGGAGCCAAATCAATGCAAAAGTCAATGTCCCTGTCGGGTGGCATCCCCATTAGGTCTGAAGGAAATACCTCTGGAAACTCGCAAACAACAGGCAGATAATCCATAGAAGGAACCTCAGTATTAGAATCACGAACATACGCCAAATAGGCCAAGCATCCCTTATCAACCATACGTCAAGCCTTCATATATAAGATAACCCTGCTGATAGAATGTCTAGGAGTCCCTCTCTACTCCAAACGAGGCAAACCCGGTAATTCTAAGGTCACGGTCTTGGCATAACAGTCCAATATAGTATGATAAGGGGATAACCAATCCATCCCCAGAATAACATCGAAATCCACCATATCAGGAAGTAGGAGATCTACATGGGTCTCAAGACCCCCAATAATGACCATGCAAGCACGATAAACATGATCTACCACCATAGAATCACTCACTGGTGTAGATACATATACAGGAGCACTCAAAGAATCATGAGGCACAACCAGATAAGGGGCAAAATAAGATGATACATAAAAATATGTGGACCCTGGATCAAATAGAACTGAGACATCTCTACTGCACACTGAAACCGTACCTGTGATGACTGCATCAGAGGCTTCAGCCTCACGTCTAGCTGGAATAGCATAACATCGGGGCTAGCCCCACCACTCTGAACTGCATCCCTAGGACGGCCTCCTACTGGTTGGCCTCCACCTCTAGCTGCCTGGCCTCTACCTCTAGCGACCGGACCTCCACCTCTAACACCTTTACCCCTACCTCTAGCTGGCTGAGCGGGCGGCAGAACACCCAACGCTGGAACTATTGCACGAGAACCCTAGTGTTGAGAACTGCTCGAGGCTCAAGGGCAAAACCTAGTAATGTGCCTCGTATCGCCACAAATATAGCAAGACTTGGTCTGCTAAGACTGCTGACCTTGAAATTGACCCTGACGGCCTGGATAACCACCCTGAAAACTCTGGAGCGGAGGTGCACTGATAGGAGCTGGTGGTGCACTATAGGGAAACTGATCAAAATATTGCATATGAGAACCACGACCACTAGGAGCACCTTGAGAAGCCTGAAGTGCTGACTGAAATGGCCTAGGAGGATGGCCTCACCAAAAGAATCCCTGCCTCCAGACGAGGCACCACTGAATCTGCCAGAATGACGAGGCCTCTTATCAGACCCCTGATCGCTTCCCTGAGCCAAAACCATCTCAATCCGCCTGGCCACATTGGCCGCATCCTAGAAAGAAATCTCGCTACCTGTCTCTTTAGCCATCTACAGTCTAATAGGCTGAGCGAGTCCCTCAATAAACCTCCTCACCCTCTCCCTCTCGGTAGGGAGTATCAGAAGAGCATGACGAGCCAAATCAATAAACCTCATCTCGTACTGGGTGATAGTCATAGAACCCTACTGGAGACGCTCGAATCGCCTGCGATACTCCTCTCTCTGAGTGACGGAAAGAAACTTCTAGAGAAATAGCTGCGAGAACTGGTCCCAAGTGAGAGCTGGTGATCCAGCTAGTCTGGCCAAACAATAATCTCTCAACCATTTCTTGGCAGAACCTGACAGACTGAAAGCAACAAAGTCGACCCCATTGGTCTCCAATATCCCTATGTTCTGAAGAACCTTATGACAGTTGTCTAAATAATCTTGGGGATCCTCTAAAGATGTACCACCATAAGTAGTAGTGAACAGCTTGGTGAACCTGTCCAATCTCCACAAAGCATCAGCAGACATAGCTGCTCCATAACCGGTCTGAGCTACTACACCCGAGCTGAACTGCTCCAACTAGCTGAGTTGCTGGAGTCTGAAACTGGGGAGCCATTTGCTCCAGAGTGCGGGTAGCGGGAGTTTGTTCTCCTCCCCAGCCTAAGAGATGGCTGGTGCTACAGGAAGTAAGTTTGCCTAGGATGACACTCTCCATAAGGCCTACTAGATGTACCAGAGCATCCTGGAGTACCGGGGTAGCGATGAACCCCTCTGGGACCTGAGATGGGCCCACCAGAATTGTCTGGTCCGGAACCTCATCATCAAACTCTACCTGAGGCTCCACCGCTGGTGTTGTTGCTCTAGGCTGAGCTCTGCCCCTGCCTCAGCCTCTGGCACGGCCTCGGCCTCGTCCTCTGCCCCTCATAAAAGCTGTCACTTGGCGCTCGGGCTGATGATCAGCGGATGAAGAAACACGTGTTCTCGCCATATGCGAAAGAACAGAGTAGAAGTTCAATTAGCATTGAGTAACCAAATCGCACGACAGAGAAGAATAGATGTGAAGTCATTCCTAAACTACGTAGCCTCAAGGGGATAAGCAAAGACGTCTTCGTACTGATCCCTTAGACTCTACTAAGCTTGTCCGTGAATTGTGAGACCTAAGCAACCTAGAGCTCTGATACCAACTTGTCACGACCCGGATTTCCCGTCATCGGGATCGTGATGGTGCCTACTAGTGAAAGCTAGGCAAGCCAACTATTCCGAATAATTTACCCTCTTCATTTTTTTTAAATCTCTTAACAATTACAAGTTAACATATTATAAGAAGCGGAATAATAATGCGGAAGAACGAAATTTAACAATTAAGCTAATGCCAATACGAATCCATAATAATAAACCACCCAGAACTAGTGTCACAATCTCACGGACTATCTAAGAATACTAGAAATAAGGTCTGAACAAAGTAAATACAAGTATGTCTCTGAAATAGAAATAGACAGAAAGAAACAAGATAGGAAAGGGACGTCAAGGCCTGTGGACGCCTGCAAGACTACCTCGGGTCTCTGATGGACTGAAGGCAGCAACCCCTAGCTAAGGTCTGTATGCTCCAGTACATGGATCTATACAAAAGAGTGTAGAGTGTAGTATCAGTTCAACCGACCCCATGTACTTAGTAAGTGTCGAACCTAACCTTGGCGAAGTAATGACGAGGCTAGGACACAACAAACAAAATAACCTGCAGTTAAATAGTATCTAGCAGAATAATAGTAATAGAAGCAATTCAAAAGTAACGGGGGGGAGGTAACATGCTATGGGGGAATACCAACATAAAGAATCACAGTAATAACAGAATGAGATAATTAAGGTACTTGAATCGATAACAACAAGAAATCATAACAAACTGGCAATAAGTGCACGGCATCACCCTTCGTGCTTTTACTCTCAATCCTCACCAATGCAATCAATAATAAAAATGTGCACGGCATCACCCTTCGTGTTTTATCTCTCTTCCTCACCATATAAATATTAGAAATGTACACGTCATCACCATTCGTGCTTTATATCTCTTCCTTACCATATGCATCAATATTAATGTAAATGTACACGGTATCACCCTTCGTGCTTTATCACTCTTTCCTCACCATATACATAAGTATGAATGTGCACGGCATCACCTTTCGTGCTTTATCTCTCTTTCCTCACCCAAACAATAGCAAAAACAACATCCCGACAAGGGAATCAACAACAAAAATAAATACATACCGGCAAGAGAATCAACAATAAGAATTAAATACGTCCCGGTAAGGGAATCAGCTATAACCAAACTTGTACCAACAATTAACTTCACAAAATGAACCTCAACTGGAGCCAATGCTCGACAATAAACAAATACCAAGAAGGTAATCATAAGTCTTGCTCAACATGTATAATAAAAAATTTAGGCATTTGTAGTACTTATTAAGAAACACAACGATCACAATTTAAGACTCACGGGCATGCTTGACACCAACTTATAGATACTCATCACCATACATATACGTCGTACACTACACTAGCACATAGCAAATAAGGCACAACACATATTCCCTCAAGCTAAGGTTAGACCAAATACTTACCTCGAACTTCCACGGCCAACTCAAGCCTCAAACACCGCTTTCCCTTTAGAATTCGCCTCCAATTTACTTCTATCTAACCCAAATAATTTAACAACATCAATAATTAATAAAGAATTCGACTACAATGCTTAATTATAAGTTTTTTATCATTTTTTCCAAAAAGTCAAAAATCGACCCCGGACCCGCTTGGTCAAAACTCGAGATTCAGACCAAAATCCTATCACCCATTCAACCACGAGCCTGAATATGCAATTAATTTTGAAATCCGACCCCAAAAAGAAGTCTAAATTTCAATTATGCAAAAAGCCCTAACTCTACCCAAATTCTCAATTTCTACCATAAAAACCCTAAATTTTTGGATGAAGATTGATGAAATGCAAAGAAAAATTGAAAGAAAAAGGTTTAGAATCATACATCAATACTTTGGGGAAGAACTTGCCTCTTGAAAATCGCCTCAATGCTCTCTAGTTTTGAAAATATGAAGTTGTGGGCTAATTTCCCGTTCTGCTACTGTTTTAAGTGCTGGGCGACAGTGTTTATCGCGTTCGCGTGAGTACTGTCACGTTCGCGAAGAGCAGCCAACTGGGGACTTACACGATCGCGGGGAAAAGCTACGCATTCGCGAAGGCTTAGCCCAGCCCTGCCTTCGCGTTCGCGATAAAGGGGTTGTGTTCGCGTAGAGCAGTCCCCCCCCCCAATGCTCCGGGTTCGCTACCTTGGTCTCGCGTTCACGTAGGTTAAAATCCTCCCCAACCCAGTTTCCCTTTCGCGATCGCGAAGCATGGTGCATCAGACACCAGAAGCAACAATCATACCAGATTTTCCTAAGTCAAAAACACCCTGAAGCCTACCTGAAACTCACCCGAGCCCTCGGGGCTCCAAACCAAACATGCATACTAACCTGAAAACATCATACAGACTTACTCGTGCGATCAAATCGCCAAAATAACACCTAGAACTACAAGTTTAGCATCAAAATCAAAGAAAAATCTCAAATATTCTTAAGTTCAAATTTTCACAACCGATGGTCCGATTCACGTCATATGAATTCTGTTTCTTACCAAATTTTACAGGCACAACTTAAATGCCATATAAGACCTGTACAGAGCTTTGGAACCAAAATACGAGCTTGATACCATCAAATTCAAACATCTTTAAATTTTCAAAAACTCTTATAATTTCAGTTAAACAATCTTCTTCAAAAATTCGTTTCTCAGGCTTGGGACCTCGGAATTCAATTCCAGGCATACGCCCAAGTCCCATATTTTTCTACGGACCCTCCAGGACTATCAAATCACGAGTCCGGATCCGTTTACCTAAAATGTTGACCGAAGTCAACTTAAATTCAATTTTAAAGGCAACATTAGCATTTTCCTCTAATTCACATAAAAGCTTTCCGGATTTACGTCCGGACTGTGCACGCAAATCAAGGTGAAATAAAAGGAGATTTTTAAGGCCTCGAAACACAGAATTGACTATTGGGTCATCACACCTTCCTTCAAAGAATCAAAAAATCAAATATGATTAAAAAATCAGGATAAACACTTGATAATTTTTTCCTCCTTCAACTTTATATCATTGTTCAATTTACATGACCATTTAGTATTTATCATCCACAGCTTTCGTAAAATACTAAAATATATTGTGCAACATGTTATGCCAAAAGTGTCAAATGACTTTACTGCTTCCTTTTTGTTTTTTATCTTATAAATTTGGTCATCTGCTCTTGTTGAACTGTGATTCTTTAATTTTCTTGAGTTAATCTCCTTCTCTTACTTAATATAATATCGACATATTATATTATATTATACTACAGTATATTATTTTCTAGGCTTATAGTGTTATCGTGCATTTTGTTATTTGAATCAAATCAAATATTAATGATGGAGCAAAATGGCTCAATATAGCTAAGAATTTTAAGGAAAATGCAAATTATCTGTCAGAAGTGGGATTTGAACCCACGCCCACTTTCGTAGACCAAAACTTGAGCCTGGCGCAAAAGACCACTCGGCCATCCTGACCGGTTGGTCTATGAATGTATTAACAATTTATATAACCTAGTGTTTCAAATAACAGGAAATAATTAAAGAAGTTACGTGAGATCTTTTTTTGTCTCTTTCTTCAACAATCATCTGATTATGGTATGTGACACAGTTTTTAGTAAGTTTTAAAATATCTTTTTATATTAGTAATAATTTAAATTCAAACTTCTTATTTAACTTTTAATTAGATGATTTATAGCAACATAAATTTTTATAACCTTTTTTATACAATAAATTTCACAAAAAAAAAACTACTAAAGTTTGTACCCACTAAAATACACTCACATAAATTAAAACGGCAGGAATATCTTTTCATATAATTGTCACGATCCCAAAATCCCTCCGAAGGAGTTGTGCTAGTCTCTAAAACAAGGTAAGCCTAACATCAACTGAAATAACAACAATATTTTACTAACCTTGAACAATTTCGAAATAGAAATTTTTATACAATTTTACAATCCCAAAACCGGTAGTACAAGTCATAAGCTTTTTTAAGAGTAATTATACGTAATGAATACATCACTGTTCCGGAATGAAAGGAAACAATGGAAATAAATACATAGGAGGTGACTTCGGAGCCTGCGAACGCCCACCAGGTGTACCTTGAAGTCTCCAGGAACACCAAGCATAAGTCAACCAACTCGATCCAAAGTACCTGGTTCTACACAAAAGATGTGCAGAAGCTTAGCATGAGTATACCATGGTGGTACCCAGTAAGTATCAAGCCTCACCTCGGTAGAGTAGTGATAAGGCCAGGTCAAGACACCTAACGGACGTATAAACCTGTGCAAGATATGACGTAAAGCTAACAAGGAAGGAATATCAATGTAATACCGATGACAGACAAAAATCAGATTACATACAGTAGTAACGATAAGGGGAAAACGAATGGCAACAAGAAATAACCAAGTGATTAAACAACAAACATAGTCGGGTATGGAAGAAGTATAAATGTGCCCAAATAGGGAAAACGGTGTCAACTCAACCAATCAAATCATTTCTAACACACAATTCTCAAAATTCCAATTCTCGTAATCTCATATCATAAATCACAACTTCCAAATCTTTAACACACATGGCACTTTGTGCCCATATCATTCCATCTCATTTTGCATGGCAAAATTTTTGTGCTACTCGGTACATGATATCCGTGGCAAATGCTAATTAAGATGTTTAGGAGATTCTATTTATATATCATAAAATGAAATTACAGTTTCTAAACCAAGTAGGAAATCAGTGAGAAAGATGAGTTTATTTTAGAAATCATTTGAGTGAAGAAAAATAATATTTTCAAATAAAATACAACATTGAATAAGCTATTGAATTTAAAAATAAAATTTATTAAATTAAAACATAATAACAATTCCTTTTTAAGTGAAATAAAAACTTCAAGGAGGTTAAGGATATTAATTTGAGAAATCAATTGAAATAAAATATCATAACTATTAGAAATAGTAAATACCGAAATATACAGCGAGTTTTAACTTAAAAGTCATGCAAGGTAGCATGATGTTAATTCTTTCATTTTAAATCACTATATTACTAACAACTCAGCAGGGTAGGAGATAATGACTCAACGTAGTAAATTCACCTTAAAAATTAATTCACCAGAATAATAGTATTAGAAAAAGAGCTCAGGAAATGACGGCAAGGCAATAAGTCAATGACACTAACTAATCCTCAGAAAGCAGTGAAAACCAGAAATACAAATTCTCAGAGTCTCGTACGAAGGAACTGAAGTTAATAAAATAAAATAGGGATACAAAATACACAAATATGTTGCGGCGCGCAACCCGATCCCATCGTATAATATCAATATCATAATCCACTCTTATTTTACCATAACAATTCATCCTCATTTCACCTGTTGCAGCCTGCAACCCGATCCTACCGTACAACATCAATATCAAAACAATGAATGTAATATGTTGCGGCGCACAACCCGATTCCACCGTATAATATCAATATCATAATTCACGCTTATTTCACCATAACAATTCACCTCTATTTCACCTGTTGCGGCGTGCAACCCGATCCCACCGTACAACATCAATATCAAAACAATGAACCTAATATGTTGTGGTGCGCAACCCAATCCCACCGTATAATAACAATATCATTCTCCCTTATTTCACCATAACAATTCACCCTTATTTCACCTATTGCGGCATGCAACCCGATCCCACCTTACAATCATTTAAATCATTATCGACAATTCAATAACTCAATTTACAAGAGTTCTACAATCAAGGGTATGAGTACACTGCAGCAAAGGAACCACATAAAAATCAAAGGAATACAACAACCCTTACAAAAATGACTAGACATATAAGGCACGTGATAACTAAGCATGCAATCGCAACAATTAGACATATAGCAGAATGCATAGAGTCATAGAGGAACTCAACAATTAAGAGGTAACAAGACAATGAGGAAGGCAATAACATCAACTAAGGCATATAAGGGCCAAATAACGAGTAAGAGGTACAATAAATGCTAACAACGCCCTATAGGGCATGTAAGAGTAGTCTAACAACGAGATACCATATGTTATAACAATTTAATCAAAGGCATGGGAAGAGACTAGACAATCTAGACCGGTCAATACCGCATATAGACCATGTACCCACAGCGTACATGGCTTTCACATAACAAGATAGCATAATTAACTCAATTCCTAAGGGGTGGTTTCCCCCCACATAAAGTTAAATAAGACACTTACCTCAATTGGGACAACTTAATACTCAATTTAGCTTTTCCTTACCAATTCACCAACGCTCGACTCAATCTAGCCAAAGATGACTTAAATACATCAAACAATTCAACAGCAAACAATTTCAATTGATAAAGCTATGATCCTTATACAATTTGCAAAAAGTCAACCCCCGGACTCGTACCTCGGAACGCGACAAAATTTATAAAACCCGAACACTCATTCTGATACGAGTTCAACCATGCCAAAATTATCGAATTTCGATACCAATTTGTCTGTCAAATCATCATTTTATATTTTGAAAGATTTTACAATTTTTCCCCAAATTTTCCTTTTGATTCTCCTAAATTTGATGTTAAATCTAAGGTATAATCACAAAATATAATTGAAAATTAATTAGAGGCAATTACCCAATGATTTGATATGAACATTCTCTATCAAAATCGCCCAATCTCGGACCTAAGGTTCAAAATATAATAAAATGAAGCTAAGACTCGGAATGCCCAGCTATTAGCAGGTTGCAGGTGTCGCATTTGCGATACTGGATTCGCAAATGCAAACTCACAAAAGCAAAGAATCCTTCGCAAAAGCGAAGCTTGAACAATTCTGCCTTCAGCGCAAATGCGATAAAGAGTTCGCAAACGCGAACTCTATAGGCTTCGCAAAAGCGATACTTTCTTCGCAAATGCGACCCATTCCCCAGCAGCCCAGGTTTGCAAATACGATGACTACCTCACAAATACGGTAGTCGCATATGCGACCAAAACATCGCAAATGCGATTAAACCCAAACCAGCACACAAAAGTTAACAAACACTCCGAAGCTAATCCGAAACGCACCCTAGTACCCAAGGCTCCAAACCAAACACCCACACAAGTCTGAAAACATAACACGAATACGCTCGCATGATCAGAACACCAAAATAACCTCAAGAACCACGAATCGGATGCCAAAACACATGAAAATCACCATGAACTTCAAGAACTTCTAGAATCTCAACCAAGCGTCCGAACCATATTAAATCAACTCCAAATGACACAAAATTTTGCAGGCAAGTCCTATAACGGGGTTGTTCCAAATCTCGGGATCGCATTCCGACCCTGATATCACCAAAGTCAACTCTTGGTCAAACCTCTCAATCTTCCAAGACTTTAACTTTCTAATTCTCGCCAGAATGCTTCAGATTACCCTACGGACCTCCAAATCAAAATCCGGATGTATGCCTAAGTCCAAAATCACCACCCGAGCCTATCGGAACCATCGAAACTCCAATCCAAGGTCAAATACTCAAAAGTCAAACTTTGGTCAATTCTTTAAACTTTGAGCTTTTCAAATGAGAGTCACTCCTAAAAATCCTTTCCGAACTTCTAAAAATCCCAAATCGATGATGCACGCAAGTCATAATACATTGCGTGAAGCTACTCATGACCTCAAACTGCCAAACCAGACGCAATTGCTCAAAATGACCAGTCGAGTTGTTATATCCTCCCCCACTTAAACATATGTTCATCCTCGAACGTGCCAGGAGTCATTCCAAAGCTATCAAATCACTGCACGAGCTCACCATACATACACCCGGGGGTGATTCCCCATCACCCAAACCTATGCAGGCCTGACGATGCAACTTAACTGAAGATCTCACATCATCCTTAGTCCATAACCTTAGGACAGAACCCAACCCTCAACATCTGAAACTTATCAAAGGACTCGCATCAGCACACTTTATAAACCTGCAAAAGCCAAATCGAGCTACAATTCCAACCCAGGGTAAAATCACATGATTTTCCACATAACTCAAATGCCTGTAGTAATAACTTTCGACCACCATAGATTTCCCATAACAATCTTGGCACCGGTAATACACTTCACATCAAATAAGACTTTGTTCCGAACCTCTGCAATGCTGCCCATGATAAAGAAGCATGCGGAAACCCATAGCTGCCCATGAAGTCAACAAGTCAAGAAAATCTCTTGTCTGTACACCAAGCAAGCAGCCCAAATGACAACTTATCACAGAACCACATAGATTCTCACACCACACTGTTTTTACACCCAACCAGTAATAACTCAGTTATGTAGTACAAACAGAAGGAAAGCGAGGTATGAGGAGTATTTAACAAGTACAACAGGTGTAACAACAAAAGTACGGTTTCATTAAATCATCCCATAGAGGGAAAACAAAACATTAAATAAACACAAGGAAAGGGTATCCCACATAACATCTGTTGCGCCGTGTAGCACGGTCTCAGATACTCATCGAGCCAATGTGCTCGGGTACACTGATCACCTGAATGCTGATATCAAGCACAATAGGGTGCACAAGTATAACTGTGGGAAAATGAATAGAAATAATAAAACATGAAGGAAAGCAAACATAACTAAGATGCACTGAGAAAATCAACATCACGAGGGTCATCTTGCCCACATTGCCATAAGGCTTGAACGGAATTACAACATGCGTAGAGAATAACCATACAACTTCACAGCCCATCACAGCATAAGAGAGTAGCACATAACATAGGCTAGGGGCACAAATAGTATCCATTCTACCCGGTAACATAACCGTGATATCAATTTCACAAGAGTACCCAAACCTGATCTGATATAAAGTACACATTCTCATTGAGCTTTCAAATAGCCCCCAAACCAAATCCTGATCATTCCCAAGTAGGTAAATATCCTCCCAGAAGTCCCTAGCAACCTATTGATAATGTATGTTATTAGTTATCCCATTCTCAATATTCCTTCATAATCCACAAACAAGAAATAGTCTGCATATGAGGACATCCAACCCCAAAACCTCAGGAATACCAACATTTCCAATACCCGAACTCAACTACGCTACTAGAATGGCTGATACATCACGCACACCCCATCGACTTACTGAAGCATCCATATATATTTTCCAACCGCGTAACAAAACCTGAACCTCAAAAGCCTCAAAACCCAGTAATCACCATGCCACTAGCCATGCACCCGCAAACCAAAAATCAAGGTTCCTTCCTAAAATGCACGCTTTTCACATATGATATCCAATAATGCCACATTCTATTAACTTCTGATATCCATCCAGGATAAAACCATGATGTACAACATATTCCGTATGCCCGTAGCAGACAGTCGACTCAAGTCGTGGCCAACACCATCGAGAACTCTCTGAGATCCGCCCGTACGCAACTAAGCCATCAGGACTGCATCTCCCCAACTAAACCGAGTCACACAAACTGTCCAACCCGAAAGTACTGCCACAAAATCCAATAGAGAATTCCCATTCAAAAAGGACCAATTACTTCTGTTGCTTTGCTGACCCAACACCACAGAGCTGACCCATTTCTTCGGATACTCCTCATTTTTCCTCTAGGGTAACACTCCTCCTTGTCGATACATAGTGATCCCAACCAAAGCCCAATGTAGAGAATCCTAGCACAAATAACGTAGCCTAGAAGCTTATAAACCACTATATTTGTATCACGACCCCAAATACCCCGGTCGTGATGGATCCTATTACAGTACTAGACAATCCAACCGAACATTTAACTACAGTGAATTATTTTTATAAAATCATTTTCTAAACTGATTAAGTCTCAAATTCTCGTAAGAAATATATAAATCAACAGAAATATGCGGAAATCAGTGCAAAATATACCAACACAACCCAACAATCTGGTGTCACTAGTCATGAGCCTCTAATACAACCAAGACATTGTCTAAATAATACAAAATAAGTTTGAAACAACAAAATACTAAAATAGGAAGGAGGAAGGCAGGGCTGCGAACGCCGTGCAACTACCTTGCGATCTCCAGTAAAGCTCTGAGAGTGCTGGAAGCTCTCACTCTGATGCTCGGGCACCTGGATCTGCACACAAGGTGCAGGGAGTAACGTAAGTATGCCAGCTCAGTAAGTAACTAAAGTAAATAAGGTCTGAGTGTAGTGACGAGCAGTAAAAATCATATAATAAGTATCAGAAATATCAAGTCGAATTCTACAATTCAAAAAAAAAGCCAGTCATCTCGTAAAACTTCATTTTCAATTAAAATACACGAGTTCATACATACAAAGAATTCCAAAATCCGACCACAAATGACCCCTCAAATCCCTGTATTAAGGTCTCCAATTTCCAAGCCCTAACCCCCAATTTTGCTACTAATTTCCATATATTTCAAGCTTAATCAGTCAAAAACCATCATAGAAACAAGTTTAGGGTCCAAAAATCTTACCTCCACGAAACCCTCTTGAATTCCCTCTTCAATTTGCTCTCCAAAGCTTTCTCCCGAATGAAATATGGTAAAAAACCACTCAAAATCACGAAGGGCCAAATATATATGTTCTGCCCCAGCTAAACCGCTTTTGCGGTACAAAAATCTCGCACTTGTGGACCTGCGCCTGCGGTCCCAGGTGCGCACCTGCACAAATCACTTAAGCAATCAAAACCACACCTACGATTAAAATCTCGCATCTGCGCTATCGCAGGTGCGCTCGAACACCCGCATCTGCAATTTCAGCTCCCCATGCCTATTCCCATATTTGCGACCCTCTGGGCGCTTCTGCGAGCCCGCACCTGCAGTCCCCAAGCCGCAGGTGTGGTTATGACAGAACTTCAACAGCTTCAGTTGTAAATTCCCAACTCCAAACTTCCCGTCAACTATCCGAAATCACCCCAACGCCCCCGGGACCTCAACTAAAAGCACGAATAAGTCATATACCGCTATCCAAACTTATACCAATCTTCGAAACACCTCAAACAACATCGAATCAACCAAATAACATCGGATTCAAGCCTAAAGTTCCAAAAACTTCTGAATTCCACTTTTGATCAAAAAGTCTATCAAACCTCGTCTACATGACCTAAAATTTTGCACACACATCACAATTGACACCACGGACCTACTCCAACTTTCGGAATTCCATTCTGACCCCTATATCAAAATCTGACTTATGAACCGAAAAACACCAAAATTCCACTTTCGCCAATTCAAGCCTAAATCTACTGTGGACCTCCAAAACACATTCCGATCACGCTCCTAAGTCCCAAATCACCTCCTGAAGCTATCCGAACCATCGGAATTCACATCCGAGCCCTTTTTCACATAAGTCAACATTCGGTTGACTTTTCTAACCTAAGCTTACTCAAAAGAGACTAAGTGTCTCATTCCTTTCCAAAACCTCTCCGAACCCGAGCCAACCAACCTGACATCACATAATACGGCTAAACAAGACAATAAGAAGCAGAAATGAGGGAAACGGAGTGGTAACTCATGAAATAACCAGCTGGGTCGTTACAGTTTCCTCTGAAGCACCCCATAATTCCACAACCAAGATGCCCACGCTGAATAGACCTTCAGTGAATCTGAAGTTGTTTCTCCGACCCCATTTGATACTGAAATGTAAATCCATAAATGACGTAGAAACATAGCAAGCCTCAACATCATCCCTTGCAAGATCTCATATCTTAGTCACACACAGATTTTGGGGAACCTTCTAATACCATATATATACACATCCCAGGCCAAAACTGATGTAACACCTGACTCTGCAATCTGAATGCCGCTAGTGGACTCCCCCACTTAGCACGAAGTCATAGAAAACAACATCTGATGATCCGCAAAACTAACATTCACAACTCGTACGACACCAATCACAAAGTACTCCAAGTCATCTACTAAGCGCACGCCCATTCTCGTGACAGTCAAACTTGCTTGCTTCAGTGCCTTGAATGATAATATGTACTTTTCACTGAGTAGGAACTCCACACAAACCACATAGCCTCTAATACCTCTAGCTATCCTCAATTAACATCCACCTCATGACCCTATCACGATCGCGATGACTCGTCAACTAATTAAACCTTCCCAAGCTCGTACTTATTAATCCGACACCAAAACCTGCTGCACCCCCATGTGAACAACTGAATAGTAATTCAATACCTTTGCATCTTCAGTCTAGACGATACGTTGAGATAATGCTTGAGCATCCTTGGCTCCCTCGTAGCCCATCTGTAGCATCACGAACCGCTGGCGCATAGCTGACACTGAGAGCGCAATATCATACATAAGTGGATGTAAAGGAACATAAGATATATGTTTCAAGCTGAATCGATGTCACACGACAAGGAATGAAAGAAGTGGAATTTCCTAATAGTTTTCGTAGCCTCTTGAAGATAAGTACAGACGTCTCAGTACCGATCCGCAAGACGCTACTAAACCCGCTTATGACTCTTAGCACCTATGAACCTAGAGCTCTTATACCAACTTGTCATGACCCTAAAATCCCTACGAAGGAGTTGTGATGGCACCTAGTCTCGAAAACTAGGTAAGCCTAACATCAACTGAAATAACAACAATATTTAACTAACCTTGAACAATTACAAAATAGAAATCATTATACAAATTTACAATCCCAAAATCGGTAGTACAAGTCATAAGCCTTTCTAGGAGTAATTATACGTAATGAATGGATCACTATTCTATAATGAAAGAAAATAATAGAAATAAATACAATAGGAGGTGACTTTGGAGCATGTGAACGCCCAGCAGGTGTACCTTGAAGTCTCTAGTCACACCAAGCATAAGTCTCAAAACCAACTTGATCTGAAGTACCTGGTTCTGCACAAAGGATGCGTAGAAGCGTAGCATGAGTACACCATAGTGGTACCCAGTAAGTATCAAGCCTAACCTCGGTAGAGTAGTGACGAAGTCAGGTCAAGACACCTACCGGACATAAAAATCTGTGTAGAATATAATGTAAAGCTAACAAGGAAGGAATATCAATGTAATGCTAATGACAGGCAGAAATGACATTACACACAGTAGTAAAGAAAAGGGGAACATGAATGACAATAAGAAATAACCAAGTGATTAAACAACAACATAGTCGGGGTATGGATGAAGTATAAATGTGCCCAAATAAGGAAAACGGTGTCAACTCAACCAATCAAATTATTTCGAACACACAATTCCCACAATCCCAATTCTCGTAATCTCATATCATAAATCACAACTTCCAAACCTTTAAAACACATCGCGCCTTGTGCCACATCTTTCCATCTCACTTTGCCTGGCAAAATTCACGTGCTATTCGGTACATAATATCTGTGTCAAATGCTAATTAAGATATACAAGAGATTCCATTTATATATCATAAAGTGAAATTACAGTTTCTAGACCAAGTAGGAAATCGGTGAGAAAGATGAGTTTATTTTAGAAATCATTTGAGTGAAGAAAAATAACATTTTCAAATAAAATACAAAATTGATAAGTTATGGAATGTAAAAATAGAATTTATTAAATTATTATGCCATTTTTAAGTGAAATAAAAACCTTAGATGGGTTAAGTATATAAAGTTGAGAAATCAATTGAAATAGAATATCACAACTATTAGAAATAGTAAATACCGAAATATACGGTGAGTTTTAACTTAAAAGTCATGTGCGGTAGCATGATATTAATTCTTTCATTTTAAATCACTATATTACTAACAACTCAGTAGGGCAAGAGGTAATGACTCAACGTAGTAAATTCACCTTAAAAATCAATCCACCGGAATAATGGTATTAGGAAAGAGCTCAAGAAATGACGGCAAGACAATAAGTCAATGACAATAACTCAATCCTCATAAAGCAGTGAAAACCAGAAATATAAATTCTCAAAGTCTCGTACGAAGGAACTAAAGGCAGTACAATAAAACAGGGATACAAAATACACAAATATGTTGCGGCGTGCAACCCGATCCCACCGTATAATATCAACATCATAAGTCACCCTTATTTTACATAACAATTCACCCTTATTTCACCTGTTGTATTGTGCAATCCGATTCCACCGTACAACATCAATATCAAAACAATGAACGTAATATGTTGCGGTGCGCAATCCGATCCCACCGTATAATATCAATATCATAATTCATGCTTATTTCACCATAATAATTCACCCTTATTTCACATGTTGCTTCGTGCAACCCGATCCCAATATTTACCTCGAAAAATGTGAGTAACAATTAAAGGCGATTTGTGGTTTTAAAAATATGTGATTTATTCTAATACTAGTGAATATACAAGTAATATTAGGTTTATGTAAGAAGAATTGATGAACCAAACCAGTGTTGTTAAAGTAACGGGGACCTCGAGCTCGATTATCTTGGGGGCCTCGAGGTGAGTTATAAGTATGAACAATAAAGTAAAACAATAAAGTTGAAGAACAATTGTGGAGCATAGTAAACGAGAAAAGCAGAGTAGAATGTTATATTGCAGTGAATGAGATAATTTTTACAAATGATTGGGGTCCCCTTTATATAGGAGGGGGAAAACCTAATATAGTACATTTTCAATTATGGTAAAGAATTTTATTGGTACAGCTGTATAACAACCTAGTACGGGCTTGAACTATTTCGTACAAATCTTATCCCATAATTTATGCCCTGATTCACGTGTCCTTGAGAAATTTCTGCTCTTTCTTGAGTGTCATCGAAATTGTAATTCCCTCGAGGCAAATCATGATGGGTCTCCAATTTTCTCCCTCGAGGTATGCATTTCCAATCAGATCTGGTCTTTACTTCGTGCTACCAAACTCGGGCCTGGGGTACCGTTAAGTCCTCGAAATCGAGCTCTCTAATTTCAATCGTATACATATAGTCCCCGCGTTTCTTAGAATTAAAATATAAGAAACGATCTGATTCTCGACCCTTCGATGTCCCAATCATAATGTCAGTCTAGTGAGGTCAGCGGTCCGTGTGACTGAAAAGTTGTGCAAAGGTTATGCCTACACAGTTTTCGAAAAGCCTTTAATGAAAGACGGCTATTGGTCATCCGTTTAGCTTCCCCAACACGCTTAGATAGCCTCTATAAATACTTCAATCATTCATTCTTCAAACTTTTACTTTTACAATATCATCAAATCCTCTTTGCACTTATTTCTTCCTTGTGCCCATTTCTTAACCAGCTCCTTCTCCTTCTTCTGAATTTTCACAACAAAAATGGCTAAAACTTCTAAGACAGTTCCACAAAGAGAGAAGGCCTCTTCATCTTCATGCCCGTCGAAGAACAAAATGGTGGCACCTTCTCGCACTGAGGAGTGTACCACTGGGCTTTGTGGTACGTCTTCCCATTTCAAGGTCGACAAACCTGTTTCGGTTCCAGTATGATGTGAACCCATGTCTCGATATATTAGCTTAATAACTGAACTAAAACAAGTGAAGGCAGATTGTCGTTGGGGAGATGAAGTGCACGTGGAGATCCTTTCACCCGATGAGGATATTACCACTCACAAAGTGGGGTACCTAAGCGTATACACATACCCATTTACCTTAGGTCTCGTAGATCCTTCTTTGCCCTTTCCAGACCTAGTGATCCTCGATTTCTTTCAACAATACCAAGTGACACTCAGCCAAATTTATCCTTCCTTCTGGCGGATTGTTCACCTAATTAGGTACTAGTCGAGCAAAGTCAAGGGGATGTCTTTTACCCTCGACCATCTAATCAGATTATACAACTCTCATCTCTATCGAGGTGGTCTGATAAAATTGCAACGTTGATCTCTGAAGTCTTTCTTCACTAGCATCGATGAGGATAAAGACTGAGGGTGGATGAGCCGCTTCGTTCAAGTCAGGACCTCCGATCTGATTCCCACTGAAAAGATGTCGTTCCCCGAGGAATGGAATATGAAGCGTAAGTACAGACCAATCGAGCATGTTTCATTACTTAGACATTTTCCCTTTCATTTGAACTAACTCTCTTTTGATGATGCAGCCACTGATTGGTATCCAAGCGTGGTTGCGGACCTCCCCGGCTGGGTTTGATAACTAGCTTCCACTTCCACATATGTCGAGCGCGTCTGGCGTGATTTGGCCAAAGGCTGATGGGAGGCCAAAAACCATGGTGAGTTCTTATTATTTGCATATTTAAATCCCTTAGTGAATACTCCTTAGAAATACACTTAACTTTACGCTTGTATAGGCCTCGGAGATGTTGTTTCAATGAGGTCGCCCCCACCTGGCAAGGGAGAGACCCAAAAACCTACCAAGGATAAGAAAAGAAGGAAAGGGTCTCTAGCGGAGTCCCCGAAGCCAAAAAAGGCCAAGCTTCGAAAACCTAGGGCCGATACGGTGTCTTTGACTCCGGAAAGTGTTGCACGTCTTCGTGCTGAGGACGGAGAGAGAGATGACGCTGAGGATGAAGATGCTTGCCCATTAATAACTCGTAGAGGAGGAGGCATCGATCCTTCAAAGGCTGCTGAGCCGGAGGCCACCGAAGCGGTTCAACCCTAAGCTGAGGAAGTTCCCAGGGGGAGCTCGAGCAAGGTTCTCAAACCGACTAGTGGCAAGAAAGCGCCTCATCATGAAGGGCACTTGGTTGATGAACTCAGAGAACCCAACCCTGAGGTTCGTTGAAGGCAGGAGAAGGCCCCGATAGAGCCACTCGGGGGGATTGATGTAGATGACTCTCCGTCAGGCCCGTCATTTTCTGAGGGGCAAATATGGGATGCCCAATATATAAAGACTCATGATATTAGAAAATCCCACGAGGAGAATGACATCTTCGGTGAATGCCTTGTCGGGATCAAAGAGGGCCTTGTTCTTAATGCCTCGTTCATCCTCGAAGAGGCTGAGAAGCTTCGAAAGCAGGTAAACTTTGACTTAACAACTACATTCAAAGTTTGATTCTTGCTTTTCTGACCTCCTTCCTTTGTGTTTAGTCTACGATGCTATTCGATTAGGCTTTTTCCAAGTCTCGAGCTGAGCTTGCCCGATGTGAAGATGAGCTCAGGAAGCTTATGTCAAAGATGGACGAACTCAAGGTTCTCTATGCCAAAAGTGAGGGGGAACTCAATGATCTTCGAAAGAGCAGGCCGAGCTTGTTGAAAAGGTGTTGGCCCAAGTAAAGGTTAGTTTTGAAAACTGACAAAGGAACTCAGGATGAACCATGTTCATCCCTCAGGTGCACAAAAACGGCCAGATTCGAGCATGTGGATTGCACGTGAAGGAGATAAGCTTAACTTGGTGTATTCAATATCTCGTGATCGAAAAGGTTGCATAATTGATAAGGAGAAGGACTCCTTAATCAAAGATAACACTATCCAAGATAGGGAAGGAGTTAGAAGTTGAAATCAACTAGAACTCTTCCACCAAGGAAGAGTTGCATCAGAACTCTAGTTATTTCTTCATCTACTAACTCTATAAATTGTAGGATGTTCTCACATTACAAGTGTTGCACAAAAACCCAGAAGTTAAACGTGAATTGGGAGCAAAATAGCAAGGCTTTTTGCAAGCAGTTCGTGTGTGATTCAAGTGTGCAAACCTGAAGCTACATGAACTAGATTGAAGAACCAGCTCCATAAAGAGTTTTATATGTCTTTATTTATTTCTAGTTCAATTGTAGTAGGTGTTTTCATATTGTACTTTTCAGATTTATCTAGAAGCAATTGTAATAGGTACTTTGAGTATTCAAGTTATAGTTAACTTGAAGTTGTCGCAACAGTTAGAAGCTGGTTGCTACAACAAGATTAGAGGTAATCCTTAGGTTTACAAAGAGTTTTGTAAATGCTGTTTTCGCTCAGTGATTTAGTGAAGTGTTGGGGAAAATTCTACTGAGTAGTAGGTCGGGGTTTTTTCACCTTTTGAGCCAGGTGTTTTCCACGTAAAAATACTTGTGTTCTTTATTTTCTGTATTTATTATTCCGCAAATAGTAGTAGTTGGAACACCTAGAAGAACCAGGTTCTTTTATTGTTTGGTTAAGCAAAAATTGGGTACCACACAAATCACCCCCCTCTTGTGTGGTATTGACGCTTAAAACATCAAAAGGTAATATAGCCTTTATGGACATATTTTATACTTATTTGTTTTGGCGTCTAATGTTCCAACTTTGTAGTTCCAGGAATAGGCTGACCTGGTGGAGCAACTTTGGAATGAGCTTAAGACCAAAGAGGTTGTAACCCTCCGGTGGAAGCAAAATGTGGATCGTTTGGCCTCTGAAAAAGACAGTCTTTGGGAATAGCTGGCCTCGGCCGAGAGTCAGCTTCGGAGTGCAAAAGAGGAGGGCTGTAAATTTAAGGGACTTTACACTGAGACGGTCGCTGAGTTATCTAAGGTTATGTCTGAAGCTGATGAGTTTGTGTCTTCATACCGAATCGATGATGCAGCGGCCAATGCTCGGGCTAGGGAGATATCTGCTGCAGCTGAACTTAAGTTATCCTGTGTTGTTAATCATGCCCGGTGTTGTTGACGATCAGTCTGATGTGTTGGACTTAGAATATAATACCCTTAGGTTACCCCTTAAGGTTTGAACTTCGAGCCGAGTCTTAATTTAATTCGACGTCAGCTTGGGGTGAGGGACTTTTGAGTTCGAGCAAGGTAAGGTCTCGAGCATGGTGTGCTTCAGCCTTTAAGCTCCTTAAACATTGGCCCTTTGGCTTTTAAATATCGGCGCTTAGGCTCTTTAGAGTTGGTCCTTAGGATCTTTTTAGGTTGGCCCTTAGGCTCTTTTTGGGTTGTCCCTTAGGTTCTTTAGGTAGGGCCAATTTGTCCTCTAAAATGGCTATTATTTTTCCCTCTTTCTGGCTAAAGACTTAGTGAAAATTTTGGTATGCCTTAGCATGTATTTTTTGTATTCATATTTGTTCGATTTTTTTGAAGGTTCAATTGATTGGAACCTCGTTTGTAATTTGATATGCAACATTAATCGAATACCTCTTGAGGTTTTTTCAAAGACTGATGTTATCGTAGCCTTCGTATTATTCAAGGGCTGATTTTATCGAAGCCCCTTATAATTTTTTTTTGCTGAGGGTAGCCTGATTTAACCCGTTTTCGAATTATTTGAAGGCCTTTTAGATTTATGGCGAAATTCGGACGTCTCCGAGCCGCATTATTTCAGTTGTAGACTTTTCATATGATCGTAGTCTTTTATACGATCGTAGCCTTTAGTCCCCGAGTGTGATGGCCTTGGACTTAATATCGAGGGGATGCCTCTTTGAGGTCTTGTGAGCTCGAGTGTGCCTCTTTGAGGTCTTATAAGTTTGATTGTTTGATGACTCGATGTGTCGATTGTCGATGACAGTCCCCGAGTATTCGGGTGCATTCGGGGTTTTGGCCCTTGAGCCGTTAAATGTAAAAATAGTAGACTTCTTTGAGACACAAAGTGTTTTGATATAATAGGAATGCTTCTTCAAATAATTGAACATGCATACATGTTTTGCCGTTGGGGGCTTGACTATTCTACATGGACATGGTTCATTTGAGCTTTTGGCCCATTACAACATTCTCCTATCGAGGCCTTCCTTGGCATGAATTGCTCTCTTCGAGAATGTGACCCCTAAGGGTGATGCCCCCAGTGTTCGAGGTTGATTGAAAGAAGCCTTGAATACTTGTTGAATATTCCTTAGGTAGCATATAGGTGTTGCCCCGTTAAAATCCTTGCCGGTAAAACCCATTTGGGATAAAACCCGATCTAAGGTAAGAAGAGTGCAACGTATGCTTTAAAACCCAAGGTCTTCGAGCTAAAAGGTGCCTTGATGTTTCCAATCGAACATCTACAAGGAGTTAGTTTTAAATACAAATGGAAAAGGGTAGAAGGTTATACCTCAGCAGTAATAACGTTTGAGCAATGATACACTCTAATTGTTTGGTAGTTGCTCGCCTTCCATTATGCTAAGTTTTTAGGATCCTTTCCCTATGACTCCGAGGACACGATACGGTCCTTCCCAATTGGGGCCTACTTTCCCTTCATTTGGGTCTTGAGTGTTGAGAGTGACTTTCCTTAGGATTATGTCCCCAACTCCGAAATATCGAAGGTTCATCCTTCCGTTGTAATACCTTTCGATCCTTTGTTTTTGTGCGGCCATTCAAATTAATGCGGCCTCACGTTTTTCATCTAGTAGTTCGAGGGAACTGTTCATAGCTTCGTGATTAGAGTCCTCGGTGGCATGCTGAAACCTGACTCTAGGTTCCCCGACTTCAACTAGGATCAATGCTTCGAACCCATACATAAAAAGAAAATGGGGTCTCCCCCATGTTCGACTTTGACGTCCTTCGATATGCCCATAGCACCTCGAGCAATACTTCTCTCCATTTCCCTTTTGCATCATCTAACCTCTTATTTAAGTTTCGAATGATGGTTTTGTTTATGGACTCGGCCTGACCATTTGCACTTGGGTGGTAAGGCGCTGATAGAATCCTTTTGATTTTATGGTCCTCAAAGAATTTTGTTACTTTGCTGCCAATGAATTATTTCCCATTGTCACGTGCTATTTCGGCAGGTATCCCGGACCGACATATGATGTGGTCCCACATGAAGTCGATGAATTCTTTTTCTCTTATCTTCTCGAAGGCCTGCGCTTTTACCCATTTTGAGAAGTAGTCAGTCATAAACTAAATAAATTTAGCTTTACCTGGCGCCATTGGTAGGGAGACAACGATGTCCATCCCCCATTTCATGAATGGCCATGGGTATAGGATCGAGTGGAGTTGTTCACCAGGTTGATGGATCATCGGTGCAAATCTTTGGCATTTATCACACCTTCGAACGAACTCCTTGGTATCCTTTTCCATGTTATCCCAATAACACCCCGCTCTGATCACCTTGCGAACCAAAGAGTTGGCACCAGAATGGTTCCCACAAGTGCCCTTGTGGATTTCTCATAATACATAATCGGTGTCCCCGGGTCCCAAGCACACTGCCAGTGGTCCATCGAAGGTTCTTCTATACAACATTCCATTTTCATCGAGTGAGAATCGAGTTGCTTTGGCTCGAAGTGTTCTCGACTCTTTTGGGTCCGTAGGGAACTTCCCATGCTTCAAGTAGTCGATGTACTTATTCCTCCAATCCCACGTTAAACTTGTTGAATTAATTTCTACATGGCCTTCTTCGACCACCGACCTCGATAGTTGGACGACAATCCCTGGAATGATATCATCTTCTTCAATCGATGATCCCAAGTTTGCAAGTGCATCGACCTCGCTATTATGTTCTCGAGGTACATGGTCTAGAGTTCATTCCTTGAAGCAGTGCAATGTCACTTGAAGTTTGTCTAAGTACCTCTGCATTTGATCGTCTCGAACCTCGAAGCTCCTGTTTACTTGGTTTACTACCAAAAGGGAGTCACATTTTGCCTCGATGACCTCTGCTCCAAGGCCCTTGGCTAGTTCGAGACCTGCAATCATGGACTCATACTCGGCGTCATTGTTAGTCAATTTAGAAGTTTTGATAGATTGCCTAATGACACTGCCCGTAGGCGGTTTTAAAACGATGCCAAGCCCAGATCCTTTCACATTCGAGGCACCGTCTGTGAAGAGGGTCCATACCCCCAATGGCGTACCCGTTTTTAGCAGTTCTTTTTCTACTTCGGGTATGAGGGTAGGCGTGAAATCGGCCACGAAGTCTGCCAAAATTTGAGACTTGATAGTCGTTCGAGGCTGATATTCGATATCATACCCTCCAAGTTCGATGGCCCATTTGGCCGATCTGCCCGATAATTCGGGCTTGTGCAAGACACTTCAAAGTGGGTACGTAGTCAATACACATATAGGAAGGCACTGAAAATATGTTTTTAATTTCCTAGATGTGCTTATTAATGCAAGAGCTAACTTTTCCAAATGTAGGTACCTAGTTTCAGCATCTCCTAGGGTCCGACTTACATAATAGACAGGAAATTGCATATCTTTCTCTTCTCGAACCAACACGCCACTTACTGCTACCTCAGACATGGCTAAATACAATTAGAGTGTTTCATCCTCTTTAGGAGTATGGAGCAGGGGTGGGCTCGAGAGATACCGTTTTAATTCTTCCAAGGCTTGTTGGCACTCCGGAGTCTATGCGAAGTTGTTCTTCTTCTTGAGTAGGGAAAAGAAATGATGGCTCCAATCTGATGATCTCGAGATAAATTGACTTAGGGCAACTCTCCAGCTGGCCGGCCGTTGTACGGCTTTCACATTGTTCACTACGGTGATTTCCTCGATGGCTTTGATTTTATCGGGGTTGATCTCGATACCCCTGTTCGACACCATGAAGCCTAAGAACTTGCCCGAGCTGACTCCAAAAGCGTATTTCTCGGGGTTGAGCTTCATATTGTACTTTCTTAGGATATTGAACGTCACCTGCAAATGGGTCAAATGGTCCTCTACGCGCAAGGACTTAACTAGTATGTCATCAATATAAACTTCCATGGATTTGCCTATTTGATGTTCGAACATCTTATTAACTAGGCATTGATATGTGGCTCCTGCATTTTTTTAGCCCAAAGGGCATTACATTATAACAATACGCACTATACTTCGTGATGAACGAAGTCTTTTCCTGGTCCTCCGGGTTCATTTGAATTTGGTTGTACCCGGAGTAGGCATCGATAAAAGTAAGGATCTCGTGGTCGTTCGTAGCATCGATAAAACAATCGATGTTGGGCAATGGGAAAGAATCTTTAGGGCATGCTTTGTTCAAATCTTAGTAGTCTACACACATTCTAAGTTTATTCCCCTTTTTAGGGACTACCACTATGTTAGCTAGCCAATTGGGATATTTTACTTCCTTAATGGATCCTATCTTGAGATGTTTGGTTGCCTCTTCTTTGATGAATACATGCTTTACCTCGGACTGAGGTCTCCTCTTTTGCTTTATTGGTTTAAATTTGGGATCGACACTTAGTTGATGGATAGTTATCTCCGGTGGGATCCCTGTCATATCTAAGTGGGACCAGGTGAAGCAATCAATGTTATCGATAAGAAATTAAATGAGTTTTTTCCTGAGTTCGGGGGTTAACCCCGTCCCCATGTATACCTTTTGTTCTGGAAGATGCTTGATCAATATGGCCTACTCGAGTTCTTCGACTGTGGACTTCATCACATCCGATTCCTCGGGGGCAACGAAGGCTCGGGGGATGAGGAAATCTTCTTCTTCGCCCTCAACCACCTGTTCATCGATCACCTGTCCCTCGGACTCAACCGAGGGTATGGGCTGTGATTGCTATTTGGCCACCAGTTTGTCCTTTGACTTTTCCGATGTGGATGGTGTCGATACCGATGCCAAGTCGTGTACTGCAAACATCTCCTTAGTTGCATGCTACTCTCCATATATTGTTTTCACGCCACCCTTTGTTGGGAACTTTATCATTTGATGAAGGGTCAATGGCACCGCCCTCATGCTGTGGATCCACGGCCTTCCAAGCAAAGCATTTTATCTCATGTCACCTTCGTTGACATGAAATTTGGTGTCTTGTATGGTTCTAGGCATGTTGACTGGGAGAATGATTTCTCCTTTCGTTGTTTCACTTTCCATGTTGAAGCCATTCAAGACTCGAGATGTTGGTATGATTTGACTGAGCAACCCGAGCTGCTCCACAACCCTTGACCTAATTATATTTTCCAAACTACCTGGATCCACGAGAACACATTTAATTTGAACTTTATTTAAAAGGATAGAAATTACCAGTTCATCATTGTAAGGCTGAGATAAGGCCTCGATGTCTTCCTCGCAGAATGTGAGGTATCCTCGGGCATGTAGTCCTGAGTCCTTTTCTTTCTTGTGATGGATATTTTGGTACATTTGAATATAGGTCCTTGTGGAACGTCGACTCCACCGATGATCATGTGAATGACATGTTGAGGTTCTTCATGTTCATCTTTCTATTTGCATCTCTTTCTCGAAAATTGTTCTTGGCCCAGTCGCTGAGAAATTCACGAAGATGCCCCTCGTTGAACAACAATGCTACCTCTTCTTTAAGCTGCCTGCAATTTTCGGTCCTATGTCCATGAGTACCATGATACTTGCACATCAAGTTGGGTTTCCTATGAGAAGGACCGATCTGCATAGGCTTGGGCCATCTATTATCTCTAATTTTGCCAATGGCTGAGACGATACCCAAGGCATCGATGCTGAAGTTGTACTCTGATAATCGGGGTGCCTCCGTCGGTCCCAAGTGCCTATCAAACCCGATTTTGCTCATGAGTCCCCGGGAACTTTGACCGTGATCTGCTCTTCGATCATTTCGCGGTATGTTATGCCTTGAAATGTTCCTTCGATCCTCGATGTATGGCTGATATCTTTCCTTATTCGACCTTGACCCCCTGTCTGCATTTCCTGAATCCTTTGCTAGTAACCTAATTGGATAAACTGATCTCGAGGGGGCTCCCAACTGGTCATCCTCGACCCTAATTTTTGATTGGTACCTGTTATGCACATCCGCCCAAGTTACGAGGGGATACTCGATCAAGTTCTGCTTCAGCTGCTTCGAAGCTATCGAACTTCGTTCATTTAGCCCTTGAGTGAAGGCTTGTACGGCCCAGTCATCGGAGACCAGTGGTAACTCCATTCATTCTGACTGGAAGCAGGAGATAAATTCCCTCAGCATCTCGTTCTCCCTTTGCTTTATTTTGAATACATCGGACTTCCTTGTTGCGACTTTTATGGCACCGGCATGTGCCTTTACAAATGAGTTTGCCGACATGGCAAACAAGTTGATAGAGTTCGAGGGTAAGTTATGTTACCAAATCATGGTACCCTTAGACAGAGTTTCCCCAAACATTTTTAGCAAAACAAACTCAATCTCATCGTCTTCCAAATCATTTCCTTTTATGCCACAAGTATATGTGGTGATGTGCTCATTGGGATCAGTGGTTCCGCTGTATTTTGGGATGTATGGCATTCGAAACTTCTTCGGGATGGGCTTCGGAGTCGCACTCTGGGGGAATGATTTTTGCACGAACTTCTTCGAGTCCAGTCCTTGAGGTGCTCTCGGTATCTGGTCGACCCTAGAGTTGTATATCTCCACCTTTTGGTCATTTTCTTTAATCTTTTTTTCTTCGGTCTCGATCCTTTTGGCGAGCTCTTTGAGCATCCTCATGATGGTGGGGTCAATCCCCGAGTTATTTCTGTTTGATCTCTCCGGCTCTGGTTCAGCAGGTCGAGTATTCTCATGTTTAGCTACGCTCGGGGTCTTATTTTGACTCTGAATTTGAGCGATGGCAATTTGTTGAGCTTGCAGCATCTCAAATATCACTTGGAGGCTGATCCCCCAGTCTCCTATTCCTCGTGCTCTTTGGTCACAGATCGAGCTTCCCTGCGTTTATTCCCTACGGGATCTGTGCTAGAGTCCGCATTTAGAGCATTATGTGAACTGATATCAACTAGCTCCATATTTGGCACTTCCTCAGGGTTGATTAGTGGTACACCAACCCCTATACTGTTGTTTTCTCCTAGACCTTTGTTGTTATGGACAGGTGAGTTTGTTGATCTAGACATAGCTTAGCCTGAAATCAAAGAAACTTTGACAAGAAAAAGTGTGAAGAATAACGAGTGTTATCATAAAACTGGCACTAAAATAATCACTATTATCTTTAGCCCCGTGGTGGGCGCCAAACTGTTTATCTCGAAAAATGTGAGTAACAATTAAAGGTAATTTGGTCAATTCTTTAAACTTTAAGCTTCTCAAATGAGAGTCACTCCTAAAAATCCTTTCCGAACTTCTCAAAATCCCGAACCGATAATGCACGTAAGTCATAATATACTGCGTGAACTACTCGTGACTCAAACTGTCAAACTAGACGCAATTGCTCAAAATGATCAGTCGGGTCGTTACAATAATAGATGCCTTTTCTAATCTCGTATCCTACTCTTGTTGTTGGCAATATATTTCCCTCAAAAAACGGATACTTATGAATTATCTTAATTATTTAATTGAATAAAATAATTCATATTTCTTAATACGGATATTCGTCTTGATGTGACAAAATTTATGTTAACTTTTGCTCATTCTTTGATACAATAAAAGTTTACGGGATGATATGATTCACTATCCCAAATGGAGATGGGCCAATTAGAATTCTAACCCTAAAGGAATTTACACATAATACAACCTTCTTAAAACTAATTTAAAAGAATTACAACTGCTTTCAGAAAATTACATAAGATATAATTTATTACAACTTTTTAACTTTTTAATTAAACTATGTATAACTTTTCATATCCCTTAAATATCTCCATTAAAGCCACTTAAATAGGAAACTCAAATAATTTTGAGTATTCAACCTATTTTAAACTTATCAAATACACTCTCTCTCTCTCTCCAATATACGCTTATTTTGCCATACTTAAGTGGAGAAATCATTTTTATCATTCTCTTCCACAAGTTCATAGGCATAACATTGTTTTTTTGTTTTTACTAAACCTTTTTCTTTGCCAAAATTGCCTAATCACGAACTTATTTTTCAATCTCCACTAATCTATTATTTCTAATCTCCCTATCTCATCCCAGTAATTCTCTATACTTTGATTCCAGTAAATTTTAAATTTTTTTAATTTGGGTTGATAACTCCATTTGATACAACAATGGATAGAAAAACCATTCTTTTTTTTTGGTTAAACTGAAAACTTTTATTTAACCTAGTGTAAATATATATATCCACCCACTCTTTGGACTCTAGAGTCGGGTCTTACAAAAATAGCCTATCTTTTTATCTCCTAAGTTCCACATCTGGAACTTAAACTTTTATACTAACATGGATATCTAACTCTATCCCTACTTTCTCTTCTTATCTGTTGAAACCTTCGTAGGCTCATTTCCATCCATATGTGATATACTGTTGCTGCAAAAGCATTTCCCAGAATCTTCCACTTAGTATTCCTGCTCTTTGTTTTTTGTAGTCATCCATTCAATCTCTTCCTGTCAGCTACTTATTTGTCGATCGATTTCAAACAGGCTCAAAATCTGCTTCCATATGAACTTTGAATATGAGCATTCAAAGAACAAATGATCATGAGTTTCCTCTTCATTTGTCATACACAGAATACATTCTGCAGGTACTGGTATTCCCCATCTAATTAGTCTGTCCACAGTTGCTAGTCTCTGATGCATTGCCATACACAAAATGAATTGATGCCTGGGTAACATACCTTGTGTCATGTACAGTGTCTTCCAATTAACTTTTGGATATTGTGGCATGAAGGAATGATAATCTTTGTTGATGGTATACTTTCCTTGTACAACATACTGTTCAAGCTCTTGTATTCCAGTGATTAGCCATTTTCTGGTTTCAAATATTTTCCTTACCACCCAGCTAGCTTGTTTAAGAGTTTCCATGTTTTCAATCTCCTTCTTCTTTATATAGTTGATATGTACCCACATAACCCATAACTTTTCTTTCTTCTGTGTAATTGCCCATAGCAGTTTTCCTAGAGCTGCTCTATTCCACATAGAGAAGTTTATAATGTTCAGACCCCCTGCTGCTCTAGGCTTGCAAATTGTATCCCATGCTATAGGTGCTTTTTTTCCTTCATTGCTTCCATGCCATAGAAAGTTCCTGCATATCCCTGTGACCAGATCATGAACTTTTTTTGGAATCATGAAGACTTGTGCCCAGTATGTTTGCATTTCAAACAACACATTTTTGATTAGTTGGACCCTCCCTGCATATGATAGAAACCTTGTTGTCCAGCATTTGACCTTGCTGCAATCCTATCCACCAAAGGCATGCATTGACTAATGGTGAGTTTCTTTGAGGATAGAGTAACTCCTAGGTACTTGAATGGTATTTCTCCATTAGTGAACTGCAGCTTCTCCAGTATCTCTTGCTTGTGTTGATTAGATATTCCTACCACATAAAAAGAACTATTTTCCATATTTGCCTGTAAGCCTGAAGCTGTGGAAAAAATTTCAAATTGTTTCATCACGAGCTCAATAGACACCTTATCAGCTCTACAACACATTAACAAATCATCTGCAAAACAGATGTGAACTATTCCCAGTCTTGCACATTTAGGATGGTAGTTAAAATCTGGATTTGATTTCAGCTGCTTTAAAGATCTGTTCAAATACTCCATTACCAACACAAAAAGATAAGGTGACATTGGGTCACCTTGTCTTAATCCTTTCTTTGCTTGAAACTTTGGTGTTAATCCTCCATTAATTAGTAAGGAGTAAGAAACTGTGCTTACACACTCCATAATGAGTTTGACCATTTTACCAGGGATACCAAATTCCAGCATAAGAGCCCTTAGAAAATTCCAGTCCACTGAATCATATGCCTTTCTAATATCTACCTTGACTGTACATCTTGGTGAGACTGTTTTCTGATTGTACCCCTTGATCAGTTCATAAGCTAGAATTACATTGTCCAAGATGTTTCTTCCCTCTATAAATGCTGACTGTGAAGGGCCTACCAGATAATCTACTACCAACTTCAGCCTATTAGTAAGCAGTTTTGCTATAATCTTGTACATTTTAGAACAGCATGCAATAGGTCTGAAGTCCTTTACATAATTTGGATTTGTCACCTTAGGTATAAGTGTGACAGTGGTGCAGTTGATCTCTCTAAGTAGTCTCCCTATTTCAAAGAATTGCATTACTTCTTGTATCACATCTTCACCTATTACCTCCCAGTTTTCTTTGAAGAATTCAGCTGGATATCTATCCATTCCTGGAGCTTTATCATTTGGTAATTCTTGTACCACCCTTTTGATTTCTTCTTCTGTTACAAGCCTTATCATTTGTTGATGTTGTGCCATTGACAGACAGGGTCCATCTCTGACTATGTTAACATCAATTCCAGGCATCACTAGGGCAGCCTCTCCTAATAGCTTCTTGAAAAATTATAAAAACTCCTGCTGGATTTGCAGAGGTTCAGTCAACCTTTCATTTTGTTCTGTACAAATAGATGTGACTCTATTTCTTGCCTGTCTAGCCTTCAATTGAGCATGGAAGTATTTGGTATTAGAGTCTCCATGTTTGATCCATATAGCCCTTGACTTCTGTCTTAATACCTTTTCATGTCATGCATCCCATTTCTCCATTAGCCTCAAGGTTTCCTTTTCTTACTCTATCAGTTGTGGATTTAATAGATCTTCATTTAGTTTCTGTTGTATTCCTTTAAGGTCCTCCTTCATCTGTTTGAGTTTTTCCTCCACAGATGAATATTGTCTTTGTATTCCTCTAGTGTGAATCTCTAGTAGTTTAAGCTTCCTACAGATATGTCACGACCCGGATTTTCTACCCTCGGGAGTCGTGATGGCGCCTACTAATGAGAGCTAGGCAAGCTAATCCTTAACTACTTACTTCGTTAACAATTACTTCTTTTAACAATGATCGGCAATAACATGAAAGCAACGGAATTAAATAAATATGCGGAAGACTTAAATTTAAAGAAAATTGAACAATAATGCGAGAATCAACATATGCCTCTACCCAAGAACTGGTGTCACATTACTCACGAACTTCTAAGAGTGCTAAATACAACCGTTTGAAAGAAAATATAAACTGTTTGTCTCGAATATATGAGATAACAGATGGAAATAAAAGATAGAGGAGACGTCGGGCCTGTGAACACCTGCAAGGCTACCTCAGTGTCTCACTGGACTGAAGGCTGGCTCCCGCGCTACGGCTGCTATCCAAAACCTGGATCTAAGCAAAAGCGAACAGAGCGTAGTATCAGCACAACCGGCCCCATGTGCTGGTAAGTGTCTGGCCTAATCCTGGCGAGGTAGTGACGAGGCTAGGACCAGACTCCAGATAAACCTGTAGAGTTATATAAAATATGGCAGAAAAGTAAACAAGTAATAAGCAGTTAAAGCTGGAGAAGGGGAACATGCTTCGGGGATAGCAGTTAAAAGAAATAATAGGGAATAACAAAGAAGCTAGCACTATAACTTCTATCACAAATGGAGAAAATAAAGGCAACTTTCACTTTCAGTTTCCTCTTGTTGCAGGTGTGCAACCCGATCCCATTTCTCATATCTCGTGGTAGGCGTACCACCCGCTCCTATTTCATTCTATCTCGTGGTAGGTGTACCACCCGCTCCCCTTTCATAATATCTTGTGGTAGGCGTACCACCCGCTCCCATTTCATCAATCTTGTGGTAGGCGTACCACCCACTCCCACTTCATAATATCTTATGGTAGGCGTACCACCCGCTCCCATTTCATCAATCTTGTGGTAGGCGTACCACCCGCTCCCATTTCATAATATCTTGTGGTAGGCGTACCACCCGCTCCCATTTCAGTTTATCACACAATCACAAGAAATCCCGGCAAGGGAACATAAGTAATATAATAACTTCCCAGCAAGGGAACAAGGATATCGAAATAGTCATCCCGGCAAGGGAGAATCAGCTATAACCAATCTCACTTTGCTGGTACTCAGTTCAATTAATGGAAATACTTAATCATAGAGGATCATTAATTAAAGTATACAAGGTGTCATTCAAAAACACAACAACTTTCAAGTTAAGACCCACGGTCATGCTTGACACCAACGTATAGATACTCGTCACCATGCCTATACGTCGTACTCAACAAGAAGCAAGTAGCAAATATGACTCAACTCCTAATCCCTCAAGCTAGGGTTAAACCAAACACTTACCTCGATGCCTTGAACACCACTCAAGTCTCAATTATAGCTTTACCTCTTAATTCCACCACCAATCCGCTCGAATCTAGTCATAAGTTACTTAATCACATTAATAAATGCTAAATGAATCAACCCCAATGCATGAAAATGAGTTTTCCAAAGTTTTACCCAAAAGTCAAAATTCACCCTCGGGCCCACGTGGTCGCAACCCAAGGTTCGGACCAAAACCTAATTACCCATTCCCCCACAAATTCAAATATATGGTTTGTTTTGAAATCGGACCTCAAATTGAGGTCCAAATCCCAAATTTTTGAAAAACCTAGGTTCTACCCACATCACCCAATTTCCCCATGAAAATCTTTGATTTAAAGTTGAAATCATGTTAAAAGATGTTAAGAAGTGAAGAAAATAAGTTAGAAATCACTTACCAATCGTTTCGGAGAAGAAACGTTGTTTGGAAAATCGCCTCTTATGTTTTGGGGTTTTGAAAAGTGTAAAATAACTGAAATTCACGTGTATTTATACCCCTCTGAAGTTCCCACCGCGGACCGCGCAGGCTCCCTGAAGACCTGCGGATCATTGCCCCGTGCGGACCGTACCAAGCCGACCGCGGCCGCACAGCACCCACCGCGGACCGCTCAAGGCGACCGCGGCCGAGCTGGCCCCTCCGCGGTCGCACGTGATTGCTCGCGGACTACGCAAGAGGGTTCAGAGACCTGTCAAAATTCCTGAACCTGCAACATTTGATCTTCTAAAGCCTAAGGCATCCCGGAACCTACTAGAAACTCACCCCGAGCCCTCGAAACTCTAAACCAAGCATGCACACTACCTCAAAAACACCCTACGAACATATCCGTGTGATCACATCACCAATATAACATCATGAACATTGAATTGAGCCTCAAGATCCATGAAATTTCTCATATTTCCTTTTAAACATCAATTTTCCCAATTTGGGTCTGGATCACGTCAAACGACGTCCATTTTTTACCAAACTTTACAGGAGTGATTCAAAACATATATAAGACTCGTACCGGGTGCCGGAACCAAAATACGGGCCTGATACCATTGCTTTCTAATCAGATTTCATTTCCATTTTCTTTAAACATTTTTAGAGATCAATTTCACTTAAAAATTTATAACTCGGGCTGGGGACCTCAGAATTCGATTCCGGGCATATGCCCGAGTCCCATATTTTCCTACGGACCCTCCGGGATCGTCAAATCACGGGTCCGGGTCCGTTTACCTAAAATGTTGACCAAAGTCAAATTTATTCATTTCGAGGTCAAAACTTAGCAATTTTCACAATATTTCACATTTAAGCTTTCCGGCTACGCGCCCGGACTGCGCACACAAATCGAGGCGGCTTTAAATGAGGTTTTCAGGGCCTCAGAGACATAGATTTCAATCTGAAATAGGTGATGACCCTTTTGGGTCGTCACATTCTCCACCTCTAAAACAATCATTCGTCCTCGAACGGACAGAAGAAGGAAGTACCTGAGTCGGGGAAAAGATGAGGATATCGGTCCCGCATATCGGACTCGGACTCCCAAGTCGATGCCTCAGGGGGCTGACCTCTCCACTGAACACAAACCGAAGGAAAACTCTTCGACCTCAGCTGGCGAACCTGTCGGTCTAGAATAGCCACCGTCTCCTCCTCATACGACAAATCCTTATCCAACTCGACAATGCTGAAATCTAACATGTGGGATGGATCGCTGTGATATTTCTGAAGCATGGACACATGAAACACTGGATGCACGGCTGATAAGCTAGGCGGCAATGCAAGTCTATAAGCCACCTCTCCCACTCGATCAAGGATCTCGAATGGACCAATGAACCTAGGGCTAAGCTTGCCTTTCTTCCCAAATCTCATCACGCCCTTCATAGGCGACACTCAGAGCAATACCCGCTCACCAACCATAAAAGCCACGTCTCGAACCTTACGATCTATATAGCTCTTCTGCCTGGACTGAGCTGTACGAAGCCTATCCTGAATGATCCTGACCTTGTCCAAGGCCTCCTGAACCAAATCTGTACCCAACAACCGAGCCTCTCTCGGCTCAAACCATCCAGCCGGAGATCGACACCGCCTACCATATAAAGCCTCATAAGGAGCCATCTAGATACTCGACTGGTAGCTGTTGTTGTAGGCAAACTCTGCTAAAGGCAAGAACTGATCCCACGAACCTCCAAAGCCCATAACACAAGCTCAGAGCATATACTCCAATATCTTAATAGTCCGCTCGGACTGTCCATCCATCTGAGGATGAAATGATGTACTCAACTCAACCTGGGTGTCTAACCCTCGCTGAACTGCTCTCCAGAAACGCGAGGTGAATTGCGTACCTCGATTCGAAATGATAGATACCGGCACACCATGAAGACGAACAATCTCCCGGATATAGATCTCAGCTAACCTCTCAGACGAATAGGAGACTGTCACAGGAATGAAATGCGCTGACTTGGTCAGCCTATCAACAATGACCCAAACTGCATCGAACTTCATCCGGGTCAACGGAAGTCCAATAACAAAGTCCATAGTGATTCTCTCCCACTTCCACTCGGGAAGCTCAATCCTCTAAAATAAACCACCCGGCCTCTGATGCTCATACTTAACCTGCTGACAATTCAAACACCGAGCCACATAGGCAACGATATCCTTCTTCATTCTACGCCACCAATAATGTTGCCGCAAATCCTAATACATCTTCACGACGCCCAGATGGATAGAGTATCGGGAACTATGAGCCTCCTCTAAAATCAACTCTCAAAGCCCATCCACATTAGGCACACAAACTCGACCTTGCAATCTCAAAACTCCATCATCACCTAAGGTAACCTGCTTGGCACCCCCACACTGCACCGTGTCTCTAAAGACACACAAATGGGGATCATCAAACTGCCGATCACAGATACGCTCCAATAACGAAGAACGAGCGACCGTGCAAGCTAATACTCGACTAGGCTCAGAAATATCCAACCTCACAAATCGATTGGCCAAAGCCTAAACATCCAAAGCAAGCGGCCTCCCACCGACTGGATATAAGCAAGACTGCCCATACTGGCTGACTTTCTACTCAAAGCATCGGCCACCACGTTGGCCTTTCCCGGGTGATATAGGATAGTGATGTCATAATCTTTCAACAACTCCAACCACCTCCTATGCCTCAAATTCAACTCCTTTTACTTGAACAAATACTGAAGACTCTTATGATCTGTGAACACCTCACATGCCACGCCATACAGGTAATGCCTCCAAATCTTCAATGTGTGAACAATGGATGCCAACTCTAAATCATGCACTGGATAGTTCTTCTCATGAACCTTCAACTGACTCGAAGCATAGGCAATGACCTTGCCATCCTGCATCAACACTGCACCAAGTCCAATGCGAGATGCATCACAATAAATGGTGTAAGGCCCTGAACCTATGGGCAAAACTAACACCAGCGTCGTAGTCAGGGCTGTCTTGAGCCTCTGAAAGCTCGCCTCACACTCGTCCGACCATCTGAACTGGGCACCTTTATGGGTCAACCTAGTCATCGGGGATGCAACAGATGAGAACCCCCCCCACACACACACACGAACTGACGATAGTAGCCTGCCAATCCCAAGAAACTCCGAATCTCTGTAGCTGATGCTGGTCTAGGCCAGTTCTTGACTGCCTCAATCTTCTTTGGATCAACCTGAATACCCTCTGCTGATACAACGTGACCCAGGAATGCCACTGAACTCAACCAGAACTCACACTTCGAGAACTTAGCATATAACTGACTATCCTTCAGAGTCTGAAGAACCACTCTGAGGTGTTGCTCGTGCTCCTCCTAGCTGCGGGAATATATCAGGATATCATCAATAAAGACTATCACGAACAAGTCCAAATAAGGCCTGAACACTCGGTTCATCAACTCCATAAATGTTGTTGGGGCATTGGTCAACCCGAATGACATAACCAAGAACTCATAATGCCCGTACCGAGTGCGGAAAGCTGTTTTAGGGACATCAGATGCCCTAATTCTCAACTGGTGGCAGCCATATCTCAAGTCAATCTTTGAAAATACCTTGGAACCCTGAAGCTGATCGAACAAATCATCAATCCTCGGCAGTGGATACTTATTCTTAATTGTAACCTTGTTCAATTGCCAGTAATCAATGCACATTCTCATCGAACCATCTTTTTTCTTTACAAACAAAACCGGCACACCCCAAGGCGAAATGCTGGGTCTAATGAAACCCTTCTCAAGCAAATCCTGTTGTTCCTTTAACTCTTTCAACTCCGGCGATAGAAATGGGCTGAGTGCCCAAAGCCAGATCAATGCAGAAATCAATGTCCCGGTTGGGTGGCATCCCCAGCAGGTCTGAAGGGAAAACCTCAGGAAACTCACGAACCACGGGCACAGAATCAATATAGGGAACCTCAGCACTGGAGTCACGAACATAAGCCAAATATACCAAACACCCCTTCTCGACCATACACCGAGCCTTCACATACGAAATAACACTTCGGGTAGAATGACCGGGAGTCCCTCTCCACTCTAAACGGGGCAAACCCGGTAAGGCTAAGGTCACGGTCTTGGCATGGCAATCCAAGATAGCATGGTACGGGGATCACCAATCCATTCCCAATATAACATCGAAGTCGACCATGTCTAAAAGCAACAAATCAGCACGGGTCTCAAGACCCCCAAACACTACAATACAAGAACGATGAACTCGGTTGACCACAATAGAATCACTCACCGGTGTATACACATAAACAGGAATAATCAATGAATCACTAGGCATGACTAGGTACGGGGCAAAATAAGATGACACGTACAAATACGTAGACCCTGGATCAAATAGCACTGAAGCATCTCTAACACAAACCAGTATAGTACTTGTAATGACTGCATCTGAAGACTCAGCCTCAGGCCTGGCTGGAAGTGCATAACATCGGGGCTGGGCCCCACCACCCTGAACTGCCTCTTTGGGACGGCCTGCTGCTGGTTGGCCTCCACCTCTGGCGGCTTGAGCACCACCTCTAGGACCTCTACCTCCACCTCTAACACCTCTGCCCCCACCTCTAGCTAGTTGGGCAGGCTGTGGGACATTTGGTGCCTGTACCATAGCACGAGAACCCTGATGCGGAGAACTAATCGAAGCTCGAGGGCAATACCTAGCAATGTGCCTTGTGTCGCCAAAAGTAAAACAAGCCCTCGGTTGTTGGGGCTGACGACCCTGGAAACTCTGAAGCGACGGTGCACTGATAGGTGCTGATGGTGCACTGTAAGGCTGCTGATCAGAATAGTGCGTCTGAGAACCACGACCACCTGAAGTACCATGGGAGACCTGAAGAGCTGACTGAAAGGGCCTAGGAGGATGGCCTCTACCATATGAATCTCTAACTCCAGACGAGGTACCACTAAATCTACCTGAATGATGGGGCCGTTTATCTGACCCATGACCACCTCCTTGTGACAGAACCATCTCAACTCTGCGGGCCATATTGGCCGCCTCCTGAAATGTAATCTCACTCCCGGCCTCCTTGGCCATCTGAAGACGAATCGGCTGAATAAGACCATCAATAAACCTCCTCACCCTCTCTCTCTCTCAGTGGGAAGTATGACAAGAGCATGGCGAGCTAGATCGATGAACCTGGTCTCATACTGAGTGACCGTCATGGAACCCTGCTGAAGGCACTCAAACTATCTTCGATAGGCTTTTCTCTGCGTCACGGGGAGAAACGTCTCTAGAAACAACACTGAAAACTGCTCTCATGTCAAAGATGGCGATCTGGCTGGTCTCACTAAGCAATAATCCCTCCACCAAGTCTTGGCGGATCCAGATAAGCGAAATGTAGCAAAATTGACCCCATTGGTCTCAACAATGCCCATGTTCCTGAGAACCTCGTAGCAGCTGTATAGGAAATCCTGGGGATCCTCAGAAGCAGCTTCGCTGAAAGTAGTAGTGAAGAGTTTGGTGAATCTGTCCAGTCTCCACAAAGCATCGGCGGACATAGCCGCTCCATCGCTAGTCTGAGCCACTACACTCGGCTGAACTGCCACCGCTGGAACCTGAATCTGGGGAGCTACCTGCTCCGGAGTGCATGTAGTAGGAGTCTGAGCCCCTCCTCCAGCCTGAGAAGTGGCTGGTGCTACAGGAAGCAAACATGCTCGGGTGACACTCTCCATAAGGCCCACCAATCAAACCATAGCATCCTGAAGAACTGGGGTAGCGATAAATCCCTCTGGGACCTGAGCTAGGCCCACCGGAACTGTTGGGGTTGGAACCTCCTCCTCAAAATCAACCTGAGGCTCCGCCACTGGTGCCACTGCTCGGGGCTGAGCTTTGCCCCTACCTCGGCCTCTAGCACGGCCTCGCCCTCTACCCCTAGTGGGAGCTGCTATAGGGGGCTCAGGCTGCTGAGCAGTAGATGAGGAAGCGCGTGTTCTCGCCATCTGCGAAGAACAGAGTAGAAGTTCAATTAGCATTTGAGGAACAAATCCGCACGACAAGAAAGAACAAAAGTGAAGTTTTCCTAACTCGGTAGCCTCTGGGGGATAAATACAGACGTCTCCATACCGATTCCTCAGACTCTACTGAGCTTGTCCGTGAGTTGTGAGACCTATGTAACCTAGAGCTCTGATACCAACTTGTCACGACCCGGATTTCCCACCCTCGGGAGTCGTGATGGCGCCTACTAATGAGAGCTAGGCAAGCCAATCCTTAACTGCTTACTTCGTTAACAATTACTTCTTTTAACAATGATAAGCAATAGCATGAAAGCAACGGAATTAAATAAATATGCGGAAGACTTAAATTTAAAGAAAACTGAACAATAATGCGAGAATAAACATATGCCTCTACCCAAGAACTGGTGTCACATTACTCACGAACTTCTAAGAGTGTTAAATACAACCGTTTGGAAGAAAATATAAACTGTTTGTCTCGAATATATGAGATAACATACGGAAATAAAAGATAGAGGAGACGTCGGGCCTGCTAACGCCTGCAAGGCTACCTCAGTGTCTTACTGGACTGAAGGCTGGCTCCCGCGCTACGGCTGTTGTCCAAAACCTGGATCTGTGCAAAAGAGCACAGAGCGTAGTATCAGCACAACCGGCCTCATATGCTGGTAAGTGTCTGGCCTAACCCCGGCGAGGTAGTGACGAGGCTAGGACCAGACTCCAGATAAACCTGTACAGTTATATAATATATGGCGGAAAAGTAAACAAGTAATAAGCAGTTAAAGTTGGGGAAGGGGAACATGCTTCGGAGATAGCAGTTAAAAGAAATAACAGGGAATAATAAGGAAGCTAGCACTATAACTTCTATCACAAATGAAGAAAATAAAGGCAACTTTCACTTTTAGTTTCCTCTTGTTGCAGGCATGCAACCCGATACCATTTCTCATATCTCGTGGTAGGCGTACCACCCGCTCCCATTTCATTCTATCTCGTGGTAGGCATACCACCCGCTCCCATTTCATAATATCTTGTGGTAGGCGTACCACCCGCTCCCATTTCATCAATCTTGTGGTAGGCGTACCACCCACTCCCACTTCATAATATCTTATGGTAGGCGTATCACCCGCTCCCATTTTATCAATCTTGTGGTAGGCGTACCACCCGCTCCCATTTCATAATATCTTGTGGTAGGCGTACCACCCGCTCCCATTTCAGTTCATCACACAATCATAAGAAATCCCGGCAAGGGAACATAAGTAACATAATAACTTCCCGGCAAGGGAACAAGGATATCGAAATAGTCATCCCGGCAAGGAAGAATCAGCTATAACCAATCTCACTTTTCTAGTACTCAGTTCAATTAATGGAAATACTTAATCATAGAGGATCATTAATTAAAGTATACAAGGTGTTATTCAAAAACACAACAACTTTCAAGTTAAGACCCACGGTCATGCTTGACACCAACGTATAGATACTCGTCATCATGCCTATAGGTCATACTCAACAAGAAGCAAGCAGCAAATATGACTCAACTCCTAATCCATCAAGCTAGGGTTAAACCAAACACTTACCTCGATGCCTTGAACACCACTCAAGTCTCAATTATAGCTTTACCTCTTGATTCCACCACCAATCCGCTCGAATCTAGTCATAAGTTACTTAATCACATTAATAAATTCTAAATGAATCAACCCCAATGCATAAAAATGAGTTTTCCAAAGTTTTACCCAAAAGTAAAAATTCACCCTCGGGCCCACGTGGTCGCAACCCGATGTTCGGACCAAAACCCGATTACTCATTCCCCCACAAATTCAAATATATGGTTTGTTTTGAAATCGGACCTCAAATTGAGGTCAAAATCCCTAATTTTAGAAAAACCTAGGTTCTACCCACATCACCCAATTTCCCCATGAAAATCTTTGGTTTGAAGTTGAAATCATGTTAAAAAATGTTAAGAAGTGAAGAAAATAAGTTAGAAATCACTTACCAATAGTTTCGGAGAAGAAACATTGTTTGGAAAATCGCCTATTATGTTTTGGGGTTTTGAAAAGTGTAAAATAATTGAAGTTTACGTGTATTTATACCCCTCTGAAGTTCCCACCGCGGACCGCGCAGGCTCCCTGAAGACCTACGGATCATTGCCCCGTGCGGACCGCACCAATCTGACCGCGGCCGCACAGTACCCACCGCGGATCACTCAAGGCGACTGCGGCCGCACGTGATTGCTCGCGGACTGCGCAAGAGGGTTCAGAGACCTGTTAAAATTCCTGAACCTGCAACATCTGATCTTCTAAAGCCTAAGGCATCTCGGAACCTACTAGAAACTCACCCGAGCCCTCGAAACTCTAAACCAAGCATGCACACTACCTCAAAAATACCTTACGAACATATTCGTGTGATCATATCACCAATATAACATCATGAACATCGAATTGAGCTTCAAGATCCATGAAATTTCTCATATTTTCTTTTAAACATCAATTTTCCCAATTTGGGTCCGGATCACGTCAAACGACGTCCGTTTTTTACCAAACTTTACAGAAGTGATTCAAAACATATATAAGACTTGTACCGGGTGCCGGAACCAAAATACGGGTCCGATACCATTGCTTTCTAATCAGATTTCATTTCCATTTTCTTTAAACATTTTTAGAGATCAATTTCACTTAAAAATTCATAACTCGGGTTGGGGACCTTGGAATTCAATTTCGGGCATACGCCCGAGTCCTATATTTTCCTACGGACCCTCCGGGATCGCCAAATCACGGGTCCGGGTCCATTTATCTAAAATATTGATCGAAGTCAAATTTATTCATTTTGAGGTCAAAACTTAGCAATTTTCACAAGATTTCACATTTAAGCTTTCCGGCTACGCGCCCGGACTGCGCACACAAATCAAGGCGACTCTAAATGAGGTTTTCAGGGCCTCGGAGACATAGATTTTAATTAGAAACAGGTGATGACCCTTTTGGGTCGTCACAAGATAGCATACATTGTGTATCCTTGTATGTCTTGCCTCCATATATTCTTCACTGCTGCCTTATACTCTTCCTGTTGTAACATTACATTCAGTAATCTATAAGGCTTCCTCGTCTTTATTCTTTGAACTTCTGTATTCAATAGGATTGGTGTGTGGTAAGAACATCCAGGTACTAAGTATATTCCTTCAATACCTGCATACAACCAAAACCATTATGTATTATCAAATGCCAAGTCTATATGACTGTATATCCTTTCTTCAGCCCCTCTCTTATTACTCCATAAAAACTGCATCCCTTTTTTGTTTATCAAACCTACTCCAATATCTGAAATACATTGTTTGAAATCAACCACCTCATTTTGGTGAACAGGTACCCCATTAATTCTATCCTCCACTGATAGGACACTATTGAAGTCCCCTATAATCAACCAAGGGTCATTGGTTTCTGCACTGATGTCCCTTAATTGATCCCATAGAGCTCTTCTATCTGTTATATTATGAAGGCCATACACAATAGTTAATTCACTCTGAAACTCAGAGTTTTCATCTTGTATATGGCAATGGATCAGCTGTGATGATATCTGCTTTACACCTAAGTTTATTGTTGACCCTTTCCAACACAGCCAAATTCTACCATTAGGAGCCTCAGCATAATTATCAATTACTTCCCAATCTCTACCAATCTTCTTCTGTATATCCCTTGCTCTCCTTTGTTTCACTCTAGTCTCCAAACATCCTATCAAATCAATTTTATTTTCTACAAGGAAGTCTTTAAACTCCCTCTGCTTAAAGGACTTGTTTAGTCCTCTAATATTTCATGTACTGAATATTATATTGGAGGGGTGGTATTTGGATTAGGCCTTGTGGTAATCCCCTGAATATCATTGCCTCCATGCCTATCAGGTGGCTCACCTTCCTGAATTCTCAGTGTTGCATATTAATTCCTCCTTGTCAGCTCTTCATAATCAATTGTTGGTTGGCCTTTTGTATTTGATCTACCATGGTAGACCATAGCCTGTTTACCTCTTTCTCCAATCTGAATTTGAATCTCCTATGTCTTCTCTTGTTTATTCTCTTTTTCATATGTTCCTTTCTCAGCAACAGTTGTTTCATTCTCCATAGTTGTATCTATCTTAGTTTTCCTCACCCATTTCTGCTTTTTATCCTTCTTCACCTGCATTGATCTTCCTGTCTGCTTTTCAAGCTTACATTCCCCGTTAGGATGTCCAAATTTGTTGCACTCCTGGCAGAATTTTGGTTTCCATGCATACTCCACTTTTTGCACCTTCACTTTACCATCAGAAAGCTCTAAATGCAGATCATCTGGAAACGGCTGTGTTATATCCATCTCTATCAACACACGAGATGGATATTGCTGCGAGAAAACCCAAAGGGTAAAATAGTGGAATATACACTATATTTTTTGTTTGTTTGTTGTAATTGACACAAAATATACATTATTTTGTATATATTATACTGTGTATAATATATTCATTAATACTTTCTTTCTTTCTAGTTTTATGCATTGTGTTTTATATGTGTATACAGTATATTTTAAAGCTAGATTATAGTAAAATTGTTCTATGCTGGATTTTTGTAAAGTGTTAATCAATGTCTTTATACTTTAAATTTATTTATAATATATATATATATATATATATATATATATATATATTAGATTTGTATATTATATTATATAAATTATTTAAAATATTATTGTATATTTATATAATTATATAATATATAGTTCATATAGGTAAATTGTATAAGCACGAATGTGTATTCTGACTTATGATAACTAATGTATACAGTGTCAGTATACAACATATTACACATATTTAAGGTTTACTTTTTCATAATAATTATAGTGTTATGAAGTATATATAGAGATATGAAATGCATTGCATAAAAAAATTTGATGGCAATCTAGGTTCAGAAGATGCGTATGTTTTTTGTGTAAAATAATATAATTATTCGATGAAGACCTATTGGAATGGGAAGATCTCGAATTAGCTAAAACGATAATTAATTATATATATAAAGTATACTATATCAAACATATACCATTAACATACCATTATTAAAAAGGCTATAACAAATATAATTTTTAGATAATGTTTTTCAAAGGATTATATTGTCATTGGTTGTCATTATAATATCTACTTTAATTTCACCTAAAAAGGTATAATGAAGATGATATATCTTAATTTAATTTTTTTATTTTTTTGTTTTTTGAGTAAAAGATTATTCATATTATTGAAACAAATGCATATATGCCTTTTAGATCCGATGGTGAGATATTTTTCTTAGCGTCATTTGTGTTTTGCAAGAAAGTTATTATTGTATCTAAAAAAGATATAATTAATTCGTAAGCTTAAATTTAGAGATTCTATTTTTATGTCAACTCCTTGAATATTGCATGGAGAGAAGAGTAAGTTCCTTTTTTGTATTTGTTGTACTAAACGTAATAATAAAATTTATTGTAGTTAATGTTAATTGATCTCTTAGGGTTTGTAGTTATGAAAATTATCAAAATTGAGCTACAACATTGAAAAGTTATTTCCTTCAGTCATGCGAAGTTAATATTGGTTACTGATCGAATGCAGGCCAATGAACTCAGAAAAGTATATGAAGTTCTTGATATTATTGAGTGTTTCTACATTCTACCCCCCCCCCCCCTAAAAAAATATCAAAAATAATACTCATCTTGACAAATTATATACTAAAAAGTATTTGACGTTAAAAATAAGAATAAGTCATTTATTACATTTTTCAAATTTATTCTTACTATTCCCGCTAGTCAAGAGCTCGTTTGGTCAAACTGCCAAAAATTACTTATTTTGAAAAGTATTTTTTATTCAAAAGTGATTTTCGAAAAAATAATTTTGTAGATTGGCAATTTGTATTTTTCTAATTCGTTTGAGAAATACTTTATGCTATATTTAATAAGTAAATTGTATTTGGCTAATCTTTTCAGAATTTACTTTTGATGTCAAATTACGATAAAAGACAATAAATGTTTAGATTACAGTTATCATTATTTAAAATAGAGAAATTTTAAATATTTGTTATAAAAAATATTTAATTTTTTATTTTATTTAATTAAAGTATAAAATATAAAGTAATATGTATTAAAAGTTTTAATCAATATAAGATATTAGTATATAAAAACAATAATATTGATAGGAATATATATACTTACAAGTTATATGTATGAGAAACACTATCACTTTTGAGAAATAACAAACTATGTAGTATGCATACGTCAATTATATTATATGCATGCATGCAAACAAAAAATATATAAATTATATTATATGCATGCACGCAAAGAAAATATATAAATAAAGCTACAAAGTGGAGATCATAAAAAAAATCATGCCTTACCAAAAAAGTGCTTGGATTTGGTGATTAGCCTTATTATTTCAAAGAGTAACAGGACATAAAAAAGAAGAAACGATGGAAGAGAAAATAAGAGATCTATTTATAGTAGAAAGATTATTCCAAATAAGAATAACAGAAGGAGAATAAAAATACGGTAAAAATAAAAAGAGAAAAAATGGATGGTAGAGATTAAAAAAAAGTAAAATTTAAATTAATAAGGGATAATTTAAGAAATATAATTTTATGGTAATAATATTTTTATCTTGAAAAAATTAATTTTCTGCTTCTGCTTCTCGGAAGAAGCTAGAATTTGTAGCTTCTTCCCAAAAGCAAAAAAGTTGCTTCTACGACTGCTAAAAACACTTCTTTATTTTGGCCAAAAACCTCATATTTCCAAATAAATACTTATTTTACAGAATAAAAACTTTTGACCTCCCATAACTTGGCCAAACAGGCTCTAAGTATCAATTAAATGAAAATTTTAAGGAGAAATAAATGATAATTTACACAATTACTCTTATGATTAGGGTGTTAGATGTCTTTCTTAATTAAGAAGTGTCCGAGAACCTTAGAAAATTAGTAATTTACACTAAAGCAGTATTTTAATTAAAAAAGATATAGAAATGGAAACCAATAAACAATATAGATCTGCCGAATCTCCAACCCAATTGACAAAAATATTCACTAGGTCGTGGTTGTGTAATTTCTCTATTAGCAACTATATCTGTCACTGATTAAAAATTAGTGCATTTACATATCAATCTCCACTTGTTTGATTTACCTAATTAGGTCAATTATATCCCTCTTTGACCACACCGATAAAATAAGGAGGGTTGAGGAAGTAAAGAAAAAACTTTTAAAAATTATTTTAAAATAGAGGAAAATTTTTAAAAAAATAATAGGAAAGAAAAAAAGTAATTTATTTAGAATTAGAAAAATGATATACAACGTAGAAAAGAAGAAAGAATAGTCAAAAGGTTTTGTCCCAACAGATAAGGGGTAAACAAAAGTTGTCCCGGAAATGAAGAATTTTATTTTTCGGTATTTTTTGGCTTTTCTTTTCGATCCTCTAGTACCAACTATTACTGATATCTTTAGAGAAGCAAATGGCGTGGCAAACCAATTAGCCAAGAATGGATGTAATTTAGATATGCTTAGGAGCCCACCTACTTTTGTTGCTCCACCTACTTTTGTTGTTTCCATTTTCAAGAGGGACAAACTAGGAATTAGGAACTATGTATCCTATAAGGATCCCCGTTTGTGACGAATGTTAGTATGTGTTTTTAATAAATGTCTTTTTAACCAGGAAAAAAAAACTATTACGATCAATCACTTTCATCATTAGTCGCTACCATCACAAATCACTTCTACTATCATCATCAATCACTTTTACCACCTTCATTGATCACCTCTACCACCCATTACCTCTAACATCACCCACAATCACTATTACCCTTCATTAATTCATCAACAACCACCTTAGGGTTGGCTAAAGGTCCAAGCTATTGAGCATCTGGATGGCTATGTATAAGGCCTTATATGGGAGGTGATATCATTCTTCGGTTAGTTGGTTTGATTCTGGAGAAGCTAGATTGTTGGATACAGATTTGATTCGTGATACTTTGGAGAAGGTGAAATTGATTTAGGAACAGTTTCGTTAGCACAGTCAGGCATAAGAGTTATGATGATAAGAAGATTTGTGATCTGGCTTTTACGGAGGATGAGAAGGTTCTTCTTCGAGTTTCGCCAATGAAAGACGTGATGAGATTTGGGAAGAAAGAAAAGTTGAGTCCTCGGTATATTGGTCCATTTGAGGTGTTAGAGTGAGTGGGCGAGTTGGTCTACAGACTTGATTTGCCACCTAGCTAGTTTTTCGGGAGTTCATTCGGTATTTCATGTTTTCATGATTCGGAAGTATTATGAGGATCAGTCGCATATGTTGGATTTCAGTTCAATGCAACTGGATGACAAACTTGCTTATGAAGAAAAGCCAGTGGCCATTTTGGATAAACATGTTTGAAAGCTAAGGTCTAAAAAGATTGCATCAGCGAAGGGTCAGTGGAGAGGTCAATCGGTCGTGAAAATGACTTGGGAGACCGAGCATGATATGCGGAGAAGATATCCCTATTTTTTTGACATCATAGGTATGATTTTAAACACGTTCGAGGACGAACGTTTGTTTATGAGGAGGAGAATATAACAATCCGACCAGTCGTTTTGTGTATTTGAGCCCCGTTTTTCCTATTTGATGTTTCCCATATGCTTGATTGTTGTTTTGTGACTTACGAGGTTGATTGGTTTGGTTTCGAAAAGATTCAGGAGTAAATTGGAACACTTAGTTCCCTCGTTGGAACCTTAAACTGTAAGAGTTGACCCAGATTTGACTTGTGCGTAAACAACCTCGGATTGGTGATTTGATGGATCCAATAGGCCTGTATGGTGATTCTGGACTTAGTTATATGTTCGGATTATTCTGGACATCCAATAAGATAAGTGTTAGTTATTTAATACAAAATATTCAAGTAAGGATATAGCAAGGGAGTGGGTTGAGCTGAACATGACTCTATTTTGGGTTGGCTGTAGCTTAGGCCCAATTTAGCGTTAACAGATCAACAAAAGCTGCAAAAGACGGTGACATGCCCATTGAGCAGAGTGAGGAAGAAGTAGCAGCAACAGCCCAAGAGTTCAAATTGAATTCAGTAGGGTCCAATAGTGTTCATGCAAAAGGAAGAAAGAGGACAATGATTAATATGCATTCATTGCAAAATTACAAACGAAAGATAAAGAAAACGCTACAATGCTTAACTATAAGGCAAAAGAAAGGGAAAATGAATCAAGCCAAAAACACAAAGTGATTTCTCAGACAAGATAAATAAAAATTAGAGTCCTGGAACTTTGTCTAAAGCTTGTAAATATTGGATTTCCCTTATACCCTTAACACTTCAGAGTTCACGAGAGTCTCATGAATCACTCTAGTTATCGTCCAAGGCAACACACATAACCAAAATGAAAGAACCATCCATTTGCGCTTTTTCAAAATTAGTCATGACTTTAAGGTATGAGATTATAATCAACCTAATACTGGATACCAATATGAAAGGACTACAAACTTCATCTAGCAATGTGAGACTGCAGATCATTCATAGTGAGGCCAATCACTACTAGAAATCCGGTAAATATCGATCAGAAAAACTGACCAATCAATAGTATATATAATTTATCATCAAATATATCTATTTGTAAATATCGATCAGAAAAACTGACCAACTTTGATTGGTTATGGTCAATTACCGATCAAAACGCGGCCAAATACGCTTGGTCATTATTTTGGTCCCCAGGGTCGGGTTCTTTTAGGGATAGACTTGTGAAGATCCTAATTAGTATATATAATTTATCATCAAATATATCTATTTGTAAATTGATTCATCGACTTATAACTTACTTAGATGCATCGTTGAATATTAAAAACAAAACGTCTGACCTATATCTATATCTATATAGATAAGAGTTAGGTTATTTTAGGGATTGATAAACTTTCATTGTACTACTTTAACTACATATATAGCATGTTATAGTATATATTATAGTATATGTTAGTGTATTCATTATTTGTATTACAAAAGTGTTAACGGATTATATTTATATTAGTTAGATAGTAAATATAAAAGTGATTTATAATTTTGACCAATATTGACTTAATAACCGACCAACTTTTGTCGGTTATTTTCTAGAAATTAAAATATACCGACCAAAGTTGGTCGGTAAATGCTTCCCCTGCATTAACCGATCAATGTTAATCGGTAATTTTAAATATAAATTCTTTAAATTTTATAACACATTTTAAATAATAATATAACTATTAAAAATTTAAAAAGTTGGTCGGTAATGTGAAAGTTTCTTTGACTAAGCAAGTCTGAACAGCGCGGTCAACTTGTTGACCAATTTACCGACCAACTTTGGTCGGTATTTTTTTAAAAATAAATATAAAATATTTTTTTTCCAGTTTCCGTCTAAGCTGGACGAGCTTGGACGATTTTTGATCGCTTTTTTTGACCGACCAACATTGGTCGGAAAATTTTGGTCAGTTTTTTGCGTATTTCTAGTAGGGAATCATCTCAACTTAAACATGCATTTTGTACTAGCTTATGGCAACTATGTCTTAGCTACAAAAATCATATCATAAATAGGGAATGGTCATGCTAGAACGTAAATCACATAGTTGTATTAACAGCTTACCCCAAAACGAGAACGCTGTAATTCAGGCTAATTGATTAATTTCATATTAATCGAAGCTACTAATATACTTAAACGAGGTGTTGGAGATGTAGTCTCTTTATTGAAATCAGAAACTCAGATACATGACTTGAATCGAAACCAATAATTATTTACGAAGATCCAAACTCAAAGTTGTTTACCTATAAACGGTTTAATTGAATTTGTAACGTGCTTTATAGATACGTAGATTAATTTGATCCAAGAATATGAAATAAATAAGAGCATAAATGAGATTATTAACATAAGGCGTAATGGTCTTTGGGCCACTTAAACTTGCACCGAGTTTTAAAGATGATATATGAACTTTCGATTTTTCCATTTTAGCACCTCAACTCGATAAAGATACTCATAATAAACCCCTCCCTCGGAGCGTGTATCTCAATTGTCTGACATGAATACAACGTCAGATACTAAGACCATTTAATGTTTGAAATTTGTAATATCTGGGTCTCATCCAGGAGTGCCCTCCAGAAGAAACACCATTAAAACCACCCGAACCACGAGGCCTCTTGGCCTCCTCTCCTTGCGCTCCTGGTTACGAACCATCTCTAGCTGCTGAGCAATATCAACCACCTCGTTAAACCTAGCACCTGATGCAATCTCCCGAGTCATGACGAAGCGCAGCCCAAAGTTGAGGCCATCAATAAACCTCCTAATCCTCTCCCTTTCTGTGGGAACCAACCAGATCGCGTGACGGGCCAACTCCGAAAATCTCATCTCATACTGAGCCATTAACATACTCTCATGACGTAGCTGCTTAAACTGCTTACGCAACTACCCCCTGCGGGTCTATGGAACAAACTTCTCTAAGAAGAGAACTCATAACTCATGCCACGTAAGTGGTGCAACGCCGTCTGCCCTGCTTAACTCACAGGCCTCCCACCATTTGAAGGCTGCGCCCAACAGCTGAGAAGTAGTAAATGAGACTCCACTGTTCTCCAGAATACTCGTCGTGTGAAGTATCTCCTGACACTTGTATAAGAAATCCTAAGCATCCTCTGACTGAGCCCCACTGAATGTTGGAGGACTGAGCCTCCCAAAACCGCTCTAGCCTATTCTGCTCCTCGTCACTCATATGTGGACCCACCTGGGCCTGAGCATCTAAAACCGGCTGGGCTGGTAATACCCCTGGTTTCTAAAGTCCCTGAACCACGTGCTCTAGAGTACAGGCGGCGAGAGTCAGGGAGTCTGAGTACCTTCCCTGGCTTGGAAGTGGTTGGTGCAGTCTGAACTGAAACCGCATGAATGCAGTCAATATCTGGGCCAAAGCCTCCTGAAGGCTTGGAAGCACAATGGGCACAACCGGTGCCTGAGCTGGTCCCACCGGTTCAACCACATCTGGTATCTGCTCCTGAGCTGGAGCAACTTGTGGCTCCACATGTGCTGCTTTAGTTGTTGTACGAGCTGCACCTCGACCTCTACCGCGGCCCTAGCTGGTGGTATTGGTGAACGTCTGCCCGATCCAGTCGCGCGTGTCCTCACCATATGTGAGAAATAAAATAATAGAAGTTTAGTTTTCTGGATTCAACAAATTCGCACGACAAGAATACAAGAAAGTGAAGTTTCCTAACTGGTTCAGTAGCCCCTCTAAGATAAGTACAGACGTTTTCATACCAATCCGCAAGACTCTACCAAACCTGATCATGACTCATGAGAGCTAACTAATCTAGGCTCTTATACTAACTTATCACAACTCAAATCTCAGTATATCTTGATGGCACATATCACAGTACTAATCAAGCCGACAATCACAAAATAACTACTCATTTTAAATTAAAAGCATGATGTAATAAGTTTAACAGTGAAAAAATCTCATAAATAACCGATAAGAACAACTACGACTCAACTACATCCCAAAATTCGGGTGTCACCAAGAACATGAGCTACTAAGCGTCAACAAAGTCTAAATTTATAATACAACTGCCTGAAAGATAGAACAATATAGAATAAAACTGAAAAAGAAGGAGAGTCAAGGTCTATAGGTATCAAAGCAGCTACCTAAATAATCTCCTGCCAGATACGGCTCTGAGTCTAGAAACCACCGGGTCCAGATGTACATGGATCTGCACATAAAGTGCAGAGTGTAGTATAAGTACAACTGACCTAATGTACTCAATAAGTAACAGGACTAACCTTGGGTTGAAAGCATTGACGAGCTCAGAAAGGCACAGTCCAAATCCAAATAATAACAGTACATATATAACAGGGAAATGACAGTAATAACTCACAGAAATCCCATAATCAATTTGTACACAATACAAAAATGTAGACATGCTCTCAAGTTCAAAAATTCAAACCGGCAACAGGTCAGCACGAAGTGATTCATCATGCTCAAACATGAGTTGATCGCTTGTTAGGGACGGTTTATAGATCATCAAATTCCCATGAATGGAATGAACAGTGGGTCCATGTAAATGATCAAGACCTCGCAAACAACAACGCTCCTTCCCTATATGGAGTTCGAAACCCAAAGGCAATCGTTGAGTGAACTGTATCTATTTTTTTGTTAGTTGACCTAAGCCGCATAAAATATGCCAAGTATAGCCAGCATGAGGAATGTTATGTCTCTATGCCTACATGTCAAATATGCATGTTACATGTAATGAGTCATAGTAATAAACTCGTGTACTCACACTCTTAGAGTACTTAATCTCACTCATCACACTCAATCACATAGCATGCTCATTCGCTCATCACTCTCAATCACTCAGCACTTAACGGTACCTGCGATCACTATTGGTATGTCAGACTCCAGAGGGGTGGATCCTGCCCAAGCACTAATATAAGCCAACATGGCATGTTGTGGTTTGTAGCCCGATCCTATAAATGTGTCAATAAAGCCTGTTGTGGCGTGCAGCCCGATCCCATAAACATCACTCACATGCCGTCCCTCAGGCCCCGACTTAGTCATCAATCTCCCTAGTCTCTCGGGCTCATAAATCCCATGCCAATCAGCACAAACAATGATAACATAATATAACAATAAATGATTATGGAGACTGAGATATGATGTGCAAATGATGAATGTAACTGAGTACATAATTACAATTTAAGCAAATAACTCAACAACAGAAATGACCTCAGTGGGTCCCCACAGAATAAGCATATAGCCTAAGCATGATTTCTAACATGCATCGTAGCTCAGTTACTCTAGCACATAGGGATTACATGAATAACAACAAGATTTGATAACTGCGCAGTACCACGGAATCAACCGAGTACATGCCCGTCACGTAGCATGTGCGTCACCCCAACACCAACTCTATAACACATAATCCAGGGATTTATACCCTCAGTACCAAGTTTAGAAGTGTTACTTGCATCAAACCGCGCAAATCACAACTCCAACAAGCTATTGCCTCACGAATCGGCCTCTGAACGACTCGAACCTAGCCACAAATAATTTAATACAATCAATACAAGCTATAAGAATCGATTTCATACGATAAAGCTAAGTTCTTTTACCAAAGTCAAAATGTCAACCCAAAAAGTCAACCATGGGCTCACATCTCAAAACCCAATTAAAATCACAAAATTCAAACACCCATTCAATAACGAGTCCAATCATACCAAAATCATCCAATTCCAACCTCAAATTGCCTTTCAAATCCTCAAAATATAGCTTATGAAGTTTTTCACAAATTTCCCCAATTTTCTAACCCAAAATACTAATTAAATGGTAAGAATAATGATAAATTCATGTATATTAATCAAATCTGAGTTAAAATCATTTACCCCAATCAACTCTTTGAAAATCTCTTCAAAAATCGACCAAAACTGAGGTCTCTAGCTAAAAAGATGAAAAATGGGACAAAACCCTCAATTTAGAAATAATATACTGTTGCCCAGTAGCCCTTCTTCGCGAATGCGAAAGTGCCTTGCGTTCGCGAAGCACAAAATCCTCAGCTGCCAAAACCCTCTTATGCGAATGCGAGACCTCCCTCGCGAACACGATGACCACTAAACCAATCCCTATGCGAACACGACCCATCTCCCGAGAACGCGAAGACTTACAAGCCTGGTGCCCCTATCGGCCTTGTCCTTCTAGCAAACGCGAGTCCTCTCTCACGGTCGCGATGCAAAAACTCCTTATACCTTCGCAAATGGGTGACCTTGTTCGCGAACGTGAAGAACAAACTTCACTATTCACCTAGATACACTTTGCGAACGCAAGACCTCTCTCGCAAACGCATATAAGGAAACCAAACACCAGTAATTCAACAACTCTACAAGGCCAAACTCAATCCGCAATTAATCTGAATCTCACCGAGGCCCCCGGGACCCCATCCAAACATACCAACACATTCTAAAACATCATACGAACTTAGTTGAACCCTCAAATCACATCAAACAACATCAAAAACATAAATCACACCCTGATTCAAGCCTAATGAATATTGAACTTCCAACTTCTAAAACCAATATTGAAATACACCAAATCAACTCTAATTGACCTCAAATTTTGTACACAAGTCATAAATGACACAACAGACCTATTCCAACTTTCGGAACAAAAATTCGAGCCCGGTAACAACAAAGTCAACTCTTTGTCAAACTTCTCAACTTTCCAAACCTTCAACTTTCCAACTTTCACCAATTCAAGCCAAAATGACCTACGGACCTCCAAATCAATATCAAGACACACTCCTAAGTCCATAATCACCATACGGAGCTATCGAAACCATCAAAACTCCATTCCAGAGTTATTTACACCTAAGTCAACATCTGGTCAACTCTTTTAACTTAGGCTTCAAACCTTGGAACTAAGTGTCCGAATTTATTCCGAAACATTCCTAGAACCAAACCAACCACCCTGGCAAGTTACATAAAAACAAACAAACATAAAATAAGCACTAAGGAAGAAGAAAATGACTCAAAGAGTCAAGAAAGTATGAGCCGAAATGAGAAAATGGAGGGCTTAAGGAAAGATGAAACTATCATATGCCGATAAGTCCTACCTTGATCCAAAAGCCTTCATTACATTCCCGCAAAATACTTATATGATTTCGAGTTGAGTGAGATGACATTAGTGATGATTTACATAAGGGGCAAGCTTATGGTACTTAGAGCCGGACTTGTGTCATTCTTTTGAGAGAGATGAGCGTACTTCTTCACAATTCGTGTTTTGAGTGTTACATTCTAAAGTGAGATTTGCTTATGGAGAGTAGAGGAGGAGGAGTATGGGTTCCACAATGACCTACGTAATATAGCGAGCTTCCTTGGTGAATTAAGTCAACTCTTGATGCTCTAGTGTCACATTAAAACTATGGTACTCAAAAGGTCAAAACATGGTGTTGTTGATAATTCATTTGTGTTGAGGGTAATTCTTAGTCCCAATTGATGCATGATTGATTCACCTTAGGTCAGCTGAAATATCCTTTTATTCTAGTGGAGGTAGGAATTACCTTATTTTCTTGAGGACAAGCAAAATCTTAAGTTTGGGAGAGTTGATAAGTAGGGATTTTAACCTATTATTTGCTCTCTTTTACGTGTGTTTTAGGCCAAAAATATTTGAAGGTATTTCCGAAAATTAATGTAATGTGATTGCGTGCTGGAATTGTTTAAAATGAGTCAAAGGAATCAAAACCAACTCACAAAGGAGTCAAAAGTTGAACAAAATAAAGATTGGACAAAGAAGCCTAAAGCGCGGACCGCACCAATATTGTGCGGCCGCAAAAGCCATGGTGCGGCCGCTATCAAAACTATGTTATCCCATAAGGGAGATTCTGAGAGTTGCAACTTCAGGATATAAGGTGAGCGCATACCGCACCAGAAATGTGCGGCCGCAAAAGTCCCTGCGCAGCTGCAATGAAAATTACGCGGACCGCGAGGACTAAGAATCAGAGAGTTGATTTCAAGCTAAACTCAAGCAAGTGCAGATCGCATCACTTTTATGCGGCCGCATAATCTGGAGCGCGACCGCACTTTGAATTATGTGGTCTACGAAAGTTCAGCTTAACCCAAATCCAAAAGAGAAAAACGCGGACCACATCAGAATTATGCAGTCGCACAACCTCCGCATGGACACTTTTGTCAGATATTTTCAGCTTAATATAAATAGAACTTTTTGTCATTTTTAGGTTTTGTTATGTTTTGTATGAGCACGTGAGATGGCTGAGAATTCTGTTTTCGGAAATTTTATACTAGATTCATCTGTTAACATTAAATTTTCATTCCATAAATTAATATTACGGATTTTAACTTTATTTCATCTTTAATTTCTGTTATTTTCATGATTAGCTAAACCCATAACTAGGGTTGTGACCCAACCCTAGTGTGGGTATTTAATGGGTATTTGATTTTAGGGTTTGAATGTGGATGTGTTAGTGATATTTATCCTAGTTCTTGATAGAACTATAGAATTAAAGGTTGCAAACATTGATTCATGCTTTTATGACTTAGTCTCTACTTGAGAAAGAGGGACTAAGTCTAGGACAACTAGGCTAACAAGGAATTGGGGTAAACTTAAGAAATTAATAGCCCCAATTAAAGGGTTAAACCTAGAGATAGTAATACCCGACTTGAGCTAATATCACTTGATATTTATGAATACCCATTTGGACTTGAGAAAGCCAAATTGGGCAAAATCACTCAAACTATCGAGAGGTATAGAGTGAGTACCCGGGTGTGATAGCTATATTATGATCCCAACTAATCAAGCTCTCACTAGATTTTGCTACCCGTTAAATATCCACCTAGGTAGAAGTCAGGACCCTAGTCTCTTTAAACACTTGAAAAACAACAACAAAAATATTGTCCTTAGTTTCAATCATTGCAATATTTAGAGTAAAGTTAGAAGTAGAAATCAAACCCAAACTTGTGGAAGTGTAATTGGACTCAAAGCCTGTATCTAGCTTAGATATAAACTTAATTCCAAACATTAACTCCTTGTGGATTTGATCCCGGCCTAGTTGGGTTAAAACTGCATCAACCACCCTTGCTACTCAACAGTAGTGTAGGCTTGGACCCGATCACATATGCGAAACAACGTCCATACTTAGACCTTTCAACATAAAATCTGGGCCAACAAGGCCTCAAAGTATGATGTCAATATCAAAAGAAACGTTCACAACTGACTGTGGATGAAACTTTAACATCTTACATATACATAGTTGATGTCAACAGAGTCATAACCATATTTACATACACACTGGATACAAGTCTACAAGCCACTAAGAGTATCATAATATACAACTTGGTTGGGACAAGGCCCCACCATACCTAAAAGAACATAAGCATATGCTCCAGTACCTATCGACTTCTGTATAGATACTCCGGAGAAGTGGAGTGCGACAACCAACAACTGAAACATGCACCCTAATAGGGAGGGACGTCACTGGGTCTATATATACCTGTGGGCATGAACACAACTTCCAGAAAAAATGGGCGTTAGTACGAAAGATGTACCAAGTGTGTAAGGTTGATAATGTATGTAAACCAAAAATATAACATACGAGATATGGATACATAATTTCAACCTAAACACCGAAGACAAGTCACCGGGGGCGTGCACTACAGTAACCATAAATCATGGATGCATGCAAGTTTTGAAGAAACCAGGCCACTCATTGGGGATATGCATTAAATTTTTAATATAATATAATATCTCCAACCACTCATTGGGGCATATCATCTCATATAGTACCCGACCTCAAAGAGGACTCAGTAAAGTCTTATGTCTTCAATACATCGTACCCGACCTTAGGAGGTCTTGGTTGTACCCGGCAGGACTCGATGTACCCGATCTCAATAGGACTCGGTAATATTTCACATCGCATCACTCTGTACCTGGGCTCATAGAGAACTCGGTCGTACCCGGCCTTAAGAGGACTCGATGATACCCAACCTCAATAGGACCCAACATAGTTGGCCTCAAGAGGAATCGTCTCTCCTTGAATACTAATAATTAGATTAAAAGCCTACATTGGGGGTGTTGGTGTCAAACATAAAATGGTGAAGATGCATATAATGTATAGAAGCAAAACCCTCAAGGTTATATGTTATGGAGCTTATGCCTAAATTTAGAGCCAACATAGTTAAAAATCAAAAGTTTCACATCATTTCTAGGCTACAAAATATTCAGTTTCCAAAGCAACAAAAAAAAATTGAGTCTTGAACAAATTAGCAGGAAGCATAACTAGAGGGTGATTATGAAATTCAAGGTGGCTCAATTGTGTCAACTAGAGGTCAAAAAGTTATGTAGTTAAAAGAGACGCAAAGTATGAAAATAAAGAATATGTGAGTAGTGCTCTAGGAGGGCATAGTCACTCTTACTCAAATGTTTATACTATGTGTCCTTAAGCCTACCCTATAAGCCGTGAAAGTCCTTTGTGATCAACAGTCAAGCATCTCTGAATTTGTTGTGAATAAAAATAAGGGGAAGCCTATGGTGTGGTACTTGTAACACTTAAACATTCTTTGTGATGTGTGAGTGTTTTCTGTCTATATTTCCCATGCAAATATGCATATTTGTGAGTTGGGACTTTCTTTGTTGTGAGGGTGCATGAATTGAGAGAAATAAGCGGATTCTAATCTTCTCAAATTAAAGTATATGTTCACATCTAGTTACTAACAACACTTTGTCATCATTTGAGGCTTGAAGTTCATGATTTGACTTTTTGCAGTCTAAGCACTCTTTGATCTTTGTTTTGAAATTAAAGGGTAAACTCTACTGAATTCACATGCTTGTTAATTAATAGCTAGTACTCTCTACAGTCATTCTTGCTTTGTGAAGTCTAGGGGTTAGTTTAGTGTATAGTATACCTAGGTTTTAGTTGCTTGAGAACAAGAAAAAGTTTAAGTTGGAGGTATTGATATGTCGTATAAATACGACATATTCTATGTTGTTTGCACAAGCTTTTCACTTTCCTTTAAGTATATTTTCTATCATTTCTTATGTTATTTTGTTGATTTTCAAGAAATCAGAGTTAAAGAGCAAAAAATACCCAAAAGTATCAAGTCTACTGAAGAACCCAATATGCAGAAATTCTACGATCATAGAATAGAAATGCTAGCCACAAAACGGTTGCAAAAGCAGTCAAGGATTACTTGTTTTGGAAGTCAAGTCTGCAGTACATATTGCGGACCGTAAAATATGAATGCGAGTGGCAAAGAGATCGCAGAGTGGGAATTACAGTACTAAGAAGGTAAAATATGCGGTCCATTCAGTTGACCACAAAGCTGATTTGTGAGCCACCAAACTACTATGCGATGAAGGGCCAGAAAAGCTGAAGTTCAAGTTTGCATCCAATTAAGTTTTACGGACCACAAAGACAATCTATGGTCCATTATATATCGCCACGAAAATATATCAAGGTGTCAGATCCCTATCTAAAAGTCAAGTCTACGATGTAGTATCAAGTATGCGGACCACAAATCTATTATGTAGTCTATTTCGCGGTCGTAGAAGCTCTCAGGGGGGTACTTTTATCTAAATCTGGTACATAGTTTTTGGGTTAGTGGATAGAACTCATTCTTCATGATATTTTGAGAGCTTAGGAGTGGGAGAACAAAATTTGGAAGCTAGGGGTTCATCACCCATTTCCATAGAAGTGAAGATTTGAAGCCATTGTTGAGTGTTTCTTAAAAGTTCATCTCTTTATTTTCTTGCTTTGTCTTATGATATTTGGTATAGGTGATAACTTTAGACAACAAAGTTAAAAGATTTGTTGAATAATGATTTATTTTTTTATTCTTGTCTTATGTAGTACTTTATTACTATTATTTGTCAGGAAATCGTATTATTGCTTTAATTAGTCTTGTTCTTGAATGTTTCTGTGGGGACTAACCATCCTAGACTTGCCCATTTACTTTGATTTTGACTCGAGAAAGCGAGTTAAAATTGGAAAGACTAACTAACATGATTTGGGATTTAAACCCCATCTAATAGATTCACCTAGATATGGAAGAATCTAAGTTATAGCCAAAGTTGGGTGCTATTTGAGAGAAAGTAATAAAGAATTATTACTCAAGGCTAAGAATAATTAATTTCGAAATTATTAAATAGTGGATTAGCATTACATTGGATTATTCTTGAGTTTAAGTTCAATTATTATGTGTCAAGGCCTCAAATTTCCATAGCCAGCACTTCCCATTAGTTACTTTAGTATTTCTTTTATTTCGATAATTGTAGTTTTGTAATGATCCAACCGGTCTTTTTGAGCATTTGCACTTCGCTCGGTAGTTTGAAGGCATGAGTAGCTCCGTATAATGTATTATAACTAGTGTAAATCGTCGATTTTGATTTTCAGTTTATTCGGAATCGATTTGAAAGAATGAATTTCATGAACTTTAAGTTAGAAGAGTTCACCAAGTTTGACTTTTTTTAGGATTTGACCTCGGATTGGAGTTTTGATGGTTCAGATGGTAAGTTTGAACTCGGGCGTATGCCCGGATTTGCATTTGGATGTTTCTAGAAGGTTTCGGCGCAAATTGGTGAAAATGGAAATTTGAAGGTTTGAAAAGTTCATAAGTTTGACCGAGAGTTGACTTTAATGATATCAGATTCGAATTGTAGTTTTGAGAATTTGAATAGCTTCGTTAAGTCATTTGGGACTTGTATGCAAAATTTTGGGTTCATTTTGGGTTGATTTGATATGTTTCGGCGCGAGTTTTGAAAGTTAAAAGTCCAATGTTCAGTTAAGTTCAAATTGAGGTGCGATTCGTCGTTTCGATGTTGTTATGTGTGATTTGAGGCCTCGAGTAAGTCCATATTATATTATGGGACTTGTTGGTATGTTCGAACGGGATCCCGAGGGGCTCGGGTGAGTTTCAAATAGGTTTGGATTGTGTTGCACTCATTTTTTTGTTTTGACGTCGTTTCTTCAAGCATAAATGATACCACATTAAGCAAATGATCTCCAATTTTTGTTTTGATTGAAGCATTAGATCCATATCATAATTCTATAGCAACTGGAATCATCAAGTTTCGACATTGTATGAGGAATTTATGGCCATTTTACTAAGAATTGGGTTGCCAGATTTTTCAGATTAATTACAAAATTGCTACTGAATTCGTATTTAAAAAACTGCACTATTTGCAAATATTGAAACCAACATATCTCTTTCATTATAAGGTCAAATGGAGTGATTCAAAAGCCTAACTTGACTGAAATTTCATAAGAAATCCATTAGAGGCATCAAAAGTAAGTTTCGGGGATTTTTTGGCATGTGAATTGAGGCAGAACAACTGGGCGGAAGTATATAAATCAAGGGTTTGTTCATTTGGTCATATTTTGAGTTGGGGAGCTCGGATTTGGACAATTTTTGAAGTGATTTTCACCACATGGATTAGAGTAAGTGTTATATACTCATTTGTTATTATATTTTATGAATTTATCTTCATTTTTGGCATTTGGTTGATGATTTCAAAAGTGAAATTTGGGGGTTTTGTCTAAAATTTCATAAAGTGAATTTTTTGAGTTTTGAACATCAATTTGGAGTCGGATTTGAGTGAAACTAGTATGGTTGGATTCGTAATTGAATTGGTTATCGGATTTTATATGTTTCGTCGAGTTCTGAGGTGCAAGCCTAGGTTGAACTTTTTGGTTGATTTTGGGATTTCGAGTAAAGATTCGACCTTTATCAATTGGAATTAGTTCCATAGACTTTATTTGATGTATTTGAGTTGATTTTGGCTAGTTTCGAGCAGTTCGAAGGTCAGTACACGCGGGATAGAATTTTTGGAGCATCATTTGGCTTGCTCGGTGTTGGATTTGGCTTGTTCGAGGTAAGCAACACTTTCTAAACTTGATGTTGAGGGTATGAACCCCGAATATACATGATATATGTTTGGTTGAGGTGACACACATGCTAGGTGATGGACGTGTGAGTGTGCACCATGTGAATTGTGACTCGGTTATTTCTATGGTACTATGTAGTCACCTAATCTTATTTGTGTCCATGAAATCTCTACATGCTAGAGTAATTGAGTTGTGATCCATGTTAGAAATCATGTTTAGGCTATATGCTGATCCTGTTGGGACCCACTAGGGTCATTTCTACTGTTGAGTTATCTGTTTATATTGAAATTACACACTCAGTGATACGCATTCATCTACATATCATATCTCAGTGTAAGGCCCCATAAAATTTTACTAAAAACCCGGGATCTCGTGGTGCCGAGGTAGTCTTATGTGTTAATGATTATAGGGATTCTTCACAGCAAGCTTGCTCATGCGGTACGAACTTTTTGGGTTGAACAGTGCATTGGGGAGTTGAAGAAAACTTTTGGCAGAATAGGGCATTTCTGCGGTCTACTATGCGGTCGCAGAATCACTTTGCAAGCCGTAGAATGGCCACAGAATCAAGCAGAAACTTAAGCAAAAACATTTTGCACCATTATGCGGCCGCAGAATTACTTTATGGGCCGCATATTGCATCGCAGAATCGACATGAGGAATTCTGGGAGGAGATTCTATGGTCCGTCTTGCGACCGCAGAATTGATATGCGGATCGCAGAATGGCTGCATACCAAGGCAGAGGTGCCTAGTTCCGGAGGACCATTTTGTGGCCCATTTCGTGGACCGCAAAAGCATTATTCAGTCGCATATGCGACCGCAAATCTGTTTTAGAGCTTCATTTTTCTGGTTTTTGTAACACGCCCTATTCCATTATATCTGATATTTTAACCATTTCTCAAGTAAAAACCTGATATTTTGAAAGTGAAAGAGTGCTCTAGAGTGGGAGATGAAAGAGTGCTCTAGAGTGGGAGATGGTTCCTTAATAATTTGTTCTTCAATTTTTGCTCAAATCTTGGAAGATTAGCAAGGGAAACTCACTAGGTCTTTATCCTAGAGGTAAGATTCTGCACCATAAACCTCAATTTTGAAATTTAACTAAAAATGGATAATTAGTGAGGCAATTATTGGGGGTGGTAGTTGTTCATCTTGCATGCATGTGTTATTAAAGGGTGTAGGAAGATTATTGAGCTAAAAATGGTAGATAATGGGTTGGGGATGATGGAATCCACCATAGGAGGACCTTGAAACCTTAATGCACACCTAGTGTTCAATAAAATGCTCAAATGAGTTGGAACCATAATCATCTTCCTATTTTTGTTCAATTAGTTATATTTATAAAATAGATTGAAGTTGCTAAGATTTTCGAAACATTTTAGAGTTTAAGGAAGCTCAAATGAGGTATGTTGGCTAAGCTCTTCTCTTAGAATTGAACCCCATATTCCCCTTGTAAGTTCTGAGTTGTTCATCATAAATCAATTATTCCAAATAAGCTTATTGACAAAGATATATGTTCAATACGTGTTTCAAATGCTCTTATTATGTTGTGCTTCTAGTAGAGGATGTGCTAAAAGTATGAATTGCATATCTACATGTCATAACTCCAAGTCGTGTTTAAAATGAAAGTTATTATGCCAAGTTGTGTAGAGATTGTGATTGGGATTACACCTCCACCCGCATACATTGGAGTGAGGTGGTAGGGACGCTTTATGTAGGTTTTTGGTATTGTTGTTACACCTCCACCCATATGTATTGGGGTGAGGTGGCATGGCTGCTTTGTGTAGGTTTTTGGTATTGTGGTTACACCTTCACCTGCATGCATTGGGGTGAGGCGGCATGGCTATTTGAGTAGAGTTTGTGGTATTGTGATTGCACCTCCACCCCCATACATTGGGGTGAGGCGGCGGGGCTACTTTATGTAAATGTGGTTATAGAGGACCTCGACTTAAAATTTACAAATGTTATTAACAGCTGTTGACAAATTTGCTTCGGCTTTAACGACTATCGATGCTATTCTATTATTACCCTGACTCATCATATTCATGTTGTATTTCCAAGTTCTTGATTAGGTGTTTGGTTTTCATACTAGTACTATTCGATATGTATTAACGTCCTTTTTGCCGGGGGCGCTACATTTTTAATGGATGTAGGTGGTTCCACAGTGGAAGATATTGACCAGTGATAGCGGTACTCATTTTTCCCAGCTTACTTGGTGAGCCCCATCTCATTATGGGGTCGTACATCTTTTGTTTCGTGTATATTACTATGTTTTGAGGTATGGGCGTAGCTTTGTTGCCGACACTATTATTGTACTCTTTGTATCTATTAGAGGCTCCACAGACATAGTGTGGATTGTGTAGTGGTGCTAGGAAAGTTAAACTAAAAATATCGAAATTGTATCACATGCTTCCACTGTTAAACCATGGTTGTGAAATGTGTGGTATTGTGGGACTTTAAAATGGAGTAACTAATTGTTATCGAATTAGTATTGTTCATGAATTCCCTTTTTTGGTAATAATCAATGAGACTTATCTCATCTTCTTTATCCGCGGGTGAGTTTTGGGTAGAAGGTATTGCGTAGGCTTGCTCGGTCGGGTTAACTCGGTTGAGCGTCGGTAGAGCTCCCCGAGGTTAGAGCGTGACACTTAGTCTCTGTTACCATTTATTGATACATCATATCATTATTTTTGGGCTGATCTTTCATGACATTATGAGCTCGAGAGACTGGGGAGATTGATGAGCGAGGCCAAGGGCCTGATTGTGAGGATATCGATTTATGATGGGAGCGGGCTGCACGCCGCAACAGATATTATTGATTTACGCCATGATTGGCTTATTATAGCGCTTAGGTTGAAGGAGCCCCTCCGGAGTCTGTACACACCCTAGTAAGCGCAGGTATCTATTGAGTGCGAGTGCCGAGCGCGAATGACGAGTGATTGGGAGGATTGAGTGACTATGGGGATTGAGCGATTGGGAGGATTAAGTGCATTGACACACCGAGAGTATGCATATGGTTTTATTACTGCATTGCATTACAGTTGGCATGCATACATCGACACGTAGGCATAGAGATATACTTTCCTCATGCCACTTGATAAGAAACATCTTACCTGTTGTTGGAAGTTTTTAGGAAAAACCACATTTTTCAAACTTACTCCTTTTTTTGGGTATTTTCGGTGAAAGATTTGGGATTTACTGTTATACTTGAAAAACATGCCTATTTTATGTAACTCTGAACGAGTTGAACATCTTATATCTAAGCATTTTTCTTGTACCATTATTATTATTATTTTGTTACGAACTGTTGTTAGCTATTGGTGTTGGACTCCGACCTCTGTTCCAGCTCGTTCAACCTAAGGTTAAGTTTGTTACTTATTGAATACATGTGGTCGGTTGTACTCATACTACACTTCTGTACCTTGCGTGCAGATTTGGATGTTGGTGTTGCTGTGTATGGCGGGAGCTGGCATTGAAGATGTACCTGCGTTCGGGTCATATCTTCCTCTTGTCCTCGGTAGCTTTAGAATTATGAATCTGTTCATGTATATTTCAAACATATAATGTATTTATTTCATACCAACTTTGTAAACTCTAAATCTTAGAAGCTCATGACATGTACTATTAGTCCTTAGGAATTCTTTGTATAATAGCTCAGTTGTATTATCGCTTTTTCTCTTAATAAATTGAACTGGTTTATTGTTAACTGGCTTACCTAGCGGGTCGGATGAGGTGCCATCACGGCTAGTTGGATTTTGGGTCGTGATAAGTTTAAAGCCAAACCATACTTGATTTCATTTGGTTAGCGTTAGTGAGTGACAATTCTTTTACTTTCTCAATCACCCTTGTATTGTTCTTGTAGGATTCGATCCCCATTCATAGTTGGATAAATTATATTGCATATGATAGTGAACACTTTTTATTCAATAAGAGTAAATTTGGACGTTATCAAACACCGGATGCGAGTCTCCATTTCATCCAATGCTCCAACACGATATTTGGCATCATTGTCTATCTCCCTATTTCCTTGGATTACTGACCCAAAATACTTGAAGCTTCCTCTCTTTGGGATGATTTGTGTACTAATCCTCACTTCCACATCCATCTCATGTGATGCATAACTGAACTTGCACTCGATGGACTCTGTTTTAGTCCTGCTCAACCTGAAACCTTTAGACTCTAGGGTCTGTCTTCAAATATCTAGTATATCGTTAACTTCGCCGCGTGTCTAGTCAATCAATACTATATTATCTGCAAATAACATACACCATGGTACCCCCTTTAATATGCCGTATCAATTCATATATCACCAAGGCAAATAAAAATGGGCTACGAATTAATCCCTAATGCAATCTCATCTCGACTAGTAAGTGTTCCAAGTCTCTTTCTACTATCCTCTCTCGGGTCTTGATTCCATCGTATATGTCCTTAATCGCTTTAATGTATACCACACATAAACTCCAAACATCTCCATAAAACCTCCGTTAAAAAATTATTATTTAATATTCTGATTCATAATAGCTTAAATATGAAATATATATTCAAATTTAAATATCTTAATCTTTACAAAATTAAACGGGGCCAAGTCACATTGTGTATGGAAGTATTATATCCATAATATAAAAGTATTATATAATACCACAAAATAGTACATTTTAAAATGTTACTAAGAAAAAACAATTAACAGAGTGTTTAGTGTTGAAATTGGAACCTTAATCTGCTAGATTGTTCGTTTTAATTTTTCGAAACCTTAATCTGCAAGATTGTTCGTTTTAATTTTTCGATCACTGCTATTTGGGGGACTAGTGTTTATAGTAGCCCGTAACGTCTTTTCATTAATTTCAGATATTTTATTTTACCTTTCATAGATGCACAGACAGGGACATACTCTAGTTAGAATTCAACAATTCATTTCTCGGCACCCAGAATTCCACCTTCCCCATCGTTGAACATTATTTTAGACGCCCCGCTCCTTTAACTGTGAGTAATACAGAAGCCCAGTGCTTCACCAACGCATTTTCGATTTGAAGAACCCTCTACCCCTCTGTATTCTCTCTCTCTGGATCTCCTTCTCCCTTGTACGTTTCGTCTCGGAGGGTTCCCGGGTTTCTTTATTTAAGATCTCCTCTCCCTTGTACCAAATCGGCCCATTCCTTAGTCTCGCAGATCTCCATCATGGCGGCTGCTAATGCTCCGATCACTATGAAAGAGGCCCTTACAGTAATCAATTCTAATTTCTCTTCCTCGCATTTTTCAATAATTTTATCTACTCTTTTAGTCTCTGGTATTTAGTTAATTGTCAGATCTGCGACCTAAATTATGACATTATGTTGAATTTGCTAAATGTAAAATTTTTGATTGAAATTTGGTTATTATATGACTTGGTGTTGCAGTTGTCAAGTGTAGGGGTGAACCCGCAGTTCATCACATTCACAAATGTTACCATGGAATCAGACAAGTATATATGTGTTCGAGAGACGGCACCACAAAATAGTGTGGTGATTGTTGATATGAATATGCCAATGCAGCCTTTGCGCCGCCCTATTACTGCTGACTCTGCTCTTATGAATCCCAATTCCAGAATTTTGGCTCTAAAAGGTATAATTGTATCTTTGCTGAGGAAACTTTTAGATTACTTACTGAATGTTCGTTCTATCATTGGCTAGAGTAATTGATTTACTTGCAGTTGGGATACTTGAATTGCTGATGCTATACGAATTAACTGACGGCAGTTTGTTTGGTTATTCATAGTTAAAAATGGATAAGTCGAACTTTTATTCACTTTTAATTATCAATGTGAAAGAAATTTGAAGCTTCAGTAATAAAGTCAAACAGTATAATTTAACGTGTATATATGAAGTTTTATCTGCAAAATGTCTTTGATTCTTAATATCAGTATTATCAAAGGCGAAAAGTGCAAAAAAGCTCTAAGGACGGTTCAGGCACTAAGCGCAAATAAAGCGTGAGCTTTAATGAAGAACGGGAGAAAAACTACAAATATGTATGTGTAGTCCAAGACTAATATCTATAAGCATGAATACCAAATATATGGACAATGAAATTGATTTTTTTTTACGATAAAGTGGAATATCAATTGTTTAGCGTCGCCTCTTCAGTATTACGCTCATTGGCAAGGAAAAGTATGCCTTAGAGCCTTGATGACAACACTGAAGCGCCCGCTAAGCGAAGTGAAACGCTCAACATGTTTTGAGCTTCGCTTCAGGTCTTAAGCGTGCTTTGATAACACGGCTTAACATCTAGAGGAAACAGTGCGATTGTGGAATATGTTTAGGTCTCTGATGACTACTGCATTCAGAGGCAGATATAGAGTTGACGGTATGGATTCAGCTGAACCCAGTAGCTTTGGCCCGAATCCTTAATATGTACACATTATTAATTTAGAACCCATTAACTCAAAAGGGCAAGAATCCAATACTCATAAATTTCAAATCGTGTATCTGCCTCTGGCTGCATTTAAGTCGAGACAAAGTCAATATGATAGTGGCTATTGCAGTTGTTAGCTTAAGTAGAACATCGAGATCTTTGAATTGAATGTTCATAAAACCTTCATCCAAGATATATATATATATATATCCTGTCTAATCGTGCTCTGGGTACGTTGACTTCTAAATGAGGACCAATCCGCTGTAGTTTGGACAAATCACTTTTACCACGTTACTTTGTTTACCTCCATTGCTTAAAGGGTTAGTGGATTTTTGTTGTTGTTTTCTTCAAAGAATTTTTTAATTCAATTGCGAATCATTGAATTACTGGGGATCTTGTTTTCCTTCATCCATATACGTCTTATAAGTGACAAAGAGGAAATTATAAACTGATGGGACAGCTCTTCCACTTTGGATTTCGTTAAAATACGTTTCCTGATGAAGCAATTCTGTCTTCTTTCTCCTCTTGAAGCTCAAGTACCAGGAACTACTCAAGATCACTTACAAATTTTTAATATTGACGCAAAGCAGAAAATGAAGTCACATCAGATGCCCGAGCAGGTAATAAATATCCCCATGAATTCTTTTTTATTATTTAATATTAGTTTGTTGCGTTCTTTGGGGATTTTGATAGTGTTGATATAACTCTCATTGCGTGTTATGTTTAGGTTGTTTTCTGGAAGTGGATTACTCCGAAGATTTTAGGAATTGTCACACAAACCTCAGTCTATCATTGGCCAATTGAAGGTGAGACAGTTCCCTTTTCTACTGATAATGTTTACCAATTTTTGTTCCACTTGTTTGAGTGGATAAAGGTCTAATTTTGTGTTCATTACTTTTTCTGGCCATTCTTTTTGGAATGATGGTTGGTGTTCTGTCTTTAAGATGTCCGTATTGTCTTTATCAGGTGATACTGAGCCTGTAAAGATGTTTGATAGAACAGCCAACCTAGCCAATAACCAAATAATCAATTATCGTTGTGATCCTTCAGAGAAATGGTTGGTTTTGATTGGTATTGCCCCAGGTTCACCGGAGGTGTGTAATGTTGTTAACCTGCACTGATAATGATAGTTTTGATGTTTTATTTTGATAGCAGACTTTGTTTTTATCATCTAACTCCTTCCCAAAGTATAATCAGCGAGGGAAAAGCCAGGAAAGGTCATATGAGGCTTTAATGTTGTGTTACTTTTTCTCAATCATTTCATTATGTAATGTTTCTGCGTTGCTCCATCTACCCTAATTCTTTTTTTTTTTGTAACTTGCTGATTGTATGTCATTCTCAATCTCTATTACGGTATTGTACGAAAAGGAAACTTGCATGTTAGTGCCTTGGCCATAGTACTGGTATCAGTACTTTTGTTGCCTGAATGTTGGATGCTTTCAGCTGCAGCAACCTGGCCAAAGGTGGCCCATCTGTTATATGCACTAGACGATGTTGATGAATGGCTGCAAATTATGATATTAACAAGGTTTATTCCACACCAATTTAAAGCTCAAACAACTGGCTTTTTAAACTTTCATTGAAATGTGTTCTAGGTGTAGACATTACTGTTTGATGATTTCTCCAATTCAGTATACAAAGGAGATGCTCTTTTGTCATTTGACTTTACCATTTTCCTCCATATCATTAGAGGCCCCAACTGGTCAAAGGAAATATGCAACTATTTTCAGTTGATCAGCAACGGAGTCAATCCCTCGAGGCGCACGCTGCATCATTTGCATCATTCAGAGTGAGAAAAGCTCCTCCATACAATTTGCTAATTGTTTTCCTGGCATTGCTTCCTTGTTTCCTGTTGTGACCGCTGTGTGCTTTAATCAGGTACCTGGAAGTGATAGGGATTCCATACTCATTTCTTTTGCCACGAGAAGCTTGAATGCTGGACAGGTTGTATCAAAGTTGCATGTCATTGAGCTGGGAGCCCAGCCAGGTTAATATGCCGTGTCCTATTTTCCTTTCGCCACTTTCTTAACCTTGAAAGTTATTACTAACATTGTGGTGAGAATTGCCTGATATAACTTCGTCCTTTTTTCTAATGTGATAAATGTTTGCAGGGAAACCCTCATTTACAAAAAAACAGGCCGATCTTTTCTTCCCTCCAGATTTTGCTGATGATTTCCCAGTTGCCATGCAGGTCTCAGTTGCCTTCCCTTTCTGGGGTCTGTCGCTTTGTCTTGTGTTTTTGTATTTTAAATTCAGTTTTTTTGTGACACAGTTATCCGTTTCTTTCGCAGATATCTCATAAGTATAGTTTAATTTTTGTCATCACAAAGCTTGGGCTTCTTTTTGTCTATGACCTGGAAACAGCTACTGCAGTTTACAGAAATAGGATTAGCCCAGACCCTATTTTCCTGACAGCTGAAGCTTCGTCAGTTGGTGGGTTTTATGCCGTCAACAGGCGAGGCCAAGTGTTGCTAGCCACAGTAAATGAAACTACTATTATACCTTTTATCAGTGGCCAAGTACGTTTATTTTCTTTGCATTCTGCGACCACATATTTTGTTACAATTATGTTTCTGGAAGTGTAAATTGAGGATGAATCCTGTAATCTGTCAAATTCTTACACATGCTGCAGTTGAACAATCTGGAGCTTGCTGTCAATCTTGCTAAAAGAGGAAACCTTCCAGGTGCTGAGAATTTGGTAAGTGGATATATTATTCTCGATATATCATTGTTCTGAAATGGTTTTGCGATGGGAGGGCATTCTGCCCTTTTCTTTAGGTGTACGGGATCTCTTGCCTGTGGAACTCTCTAACACTGTTAACTAGTTCATTCTACAGCTTGGTTTTTGTTCTTGAAAGTCTTCCTTCTCTAAATTGAGAAGTACTAAAATAGATTGTTGTTGCGATCATCTGCTAGGAGTAGATTTGACGAGGCTAATCCCTTTTTGTTATCAGCAGTCAGCAGTTGACAATCTTGTCATAAGATGTTGACTCTGATGGAATCAACATGGGGGAATATTGTTGCTGTCTGTTTCTTATAATGGTCTTACATCTATTAATTTCTGTCTCAGGTCGTCCAGCGCTTTCAAGAGTTGTTTGCTCAAACCAAGTACAAAGAGGCTGCTGAGCTTGCTGCTGAATCACCTCAGGGCATACTCAGGACGCCTGATACTGTTGCCAAATTTCAGGTAATGATGTTCCCTCTCAATTTTTATTGCTCATCAAGGTCTAGTTTCAAGAATAAACTGATTGTTCCTCAACTTATCGTGCAAATTATGCACATTGTATTTATGTGTCTTTTCGTCTTGTTGCAGAGTGTTCCTGTTCAACCAGGGCAAACACCTCCTCTTTTGCAGTACTTTGGGACACTTTTGACAAAAGGGAAGCTCAATGCTTTTGAGTCATTAGAATTGTCACGCCTTGTTGTCAACCAAAATAAGAAGAACCTTTTGGAGAACTGGTTAGCTGAGGATAAGTTGGAGTGCAGTGAGGATCTTGGTGACCTTGTGAAGGTTAAACTTTGAATTCAACAAGAATTTAACATAACTAGTGTTTTTCTGTTCACCACTTCAATCGATTCCCTCTTTTACACAGCCTAAAGTGCTGACAGCAGCTGCAAATTTTTTTATGTAGACTGTTGATAATGACCTTGCCTTGAAGATATACATCAAAGCAAGAGCAACTCCAAAAGTTGTCGCTGCTTTTGCGGAGCGCAGGGAGTTTGACAAGATTCTGATATATTCCAAACAGGTTAGCGAAGCATTTTTGCTGACATCATCACGTAAAATTTTATTTGGCCTGAGCTGCCATGTATGTTTTACACAGTCCAAGCGTTTCTATGAAATGTATTTGAGGTTGGTAATTAGAAAAGTTGTTTGTTGATATAGGTTGGATATACACCTGATTATCTGTTCCTCCTGCAAACAATTCTTCGATCTGATCCTCAGGTATGTAGAGAGTGGTTTATCAAAATTCATAAATTGTCAATTTCCCATCTTTCTCTGCAAGCTTCATGCGATTACATAGTTTTCCCATCATTTGGAAGTCAATAGTTTTGAATCATAGACAGTTTTGGATTTCACCTGCCCATAATTTATGGAGAAAACAATTGCTTTGATTGTTTTCATCCTTAGACATCTCTTTGATATTCTGCTCTCATGTTGGTAAAAATGCTTCTTTCTTGAAGCAAAAATCAACACAACTTCTCCAGATGCTGCTTTGTTGGTGGATTAATTTGAATAATTGTGGTTGTATATGCAGGGAGCTGTTAACTTTGCACTCATGATGTCCCAAATGGAGGGAGGTTGTCCAGTTGATTATAATACAATCACTGACCTTTTTCTCCAGGTTAATTGGCTTCTTAATGATGTCAAAATGCTTGTTTTCTGTTATGCTGACATAGTTCATTCCAATCTTCTACCTGTTAAACTAGGTGTTTTAGAAGTTTTTAACTATTTTCTACTGGGTGCAACATATAGCTGATGAGGATTCTCTTTTTTTTTTCTTGTCATCAGAGGAACTTGATCCGCGAGGCAACAGCATTTTTGTTGGATGTTCTGAAACCTAACCTTCCAGAACATGGTTTTTTGCAGACTAAGGTTTCTTTTCTCTTCTGTAGGACATCTTGCTGTTTTTGCATTTTGTTAGATTTTAATGTCTCCACTGCACAGGTATTGGAAATCAATCTTGTGACTTTCCCCAATGTAGCAGATGCTATATTAGCAAATGGAATGTTCAGTCACTATGATCGACCTCGAATTGCTCAACTTTGTGAAAAAGCTGGTCTTTACGTGCGGGCTCTGCAGGTTGAATGGTTTTCAGCAATTGCCTTTACTTTCATCTGACTGCAAGTTGGTTAATTGGTGTATTATTTCTGCAGCACTATTCTGAGCTCCCTGATATCAAGCGTGTCATTGTGAACACACATGCGATTGAGCCTCAGGTTGTTATGCTCTATAGATTGCATTGACTTATTCGTTGGAGAGAGTGGACTTTTACTTAACTATATTGTTTGTCTCAGGCTCTGGTTGAGTTCTTTGGGACTCTTTCGCGTGAATGGGCTCTTGAGTGCATGAAAGACCTCCTAGTGATCAATATCAAAGGCAACCTTCAAATAATTGTTCAGGTGCTCATTTTGGTTTGTTATATGTTTTTGCACCGAAGTTTGTGTGCTGGAATTAAATTAGAGATTCCTGAATCATGCGATCAGAGCTTTTTTTACATTATATGAAATTGTTATTTTCTGGGCCGTGTAACATACCTGTAGACATCGAAATTTTAACGGATCAAGCAAAATCCTAAATTCAAGATACTACGAGAAGACTCTTGCAATTCTCGGGGTCTATTAGGGTTGCTTGGAGGCTACCCTCAAAAACTCTAACTTGGAGGCTACTCTACCCTAACCCTAGGTTGTTCCTATAAAAAGGGTTACGTATTCCCTTTGAAAGCATCTCACAAATTGAGGTCATCTTGGGATATTCACAAAGGGGTCAAGGCATAAAATATTGTCATGATCTATAGATGTTCTTGATAATCAAATACTTCAAGAAGAACATCCACACAATGATCGACTTTCATGGAGATCAAATAATTCACAGAGGCCCGCATTATCCTACATTCGAGAATATGCTGATCCAGCCCTCGAATCACGAAGAACAATCCGGGGGAAAAATCAAGGGATAAACAGAGTTGTAACTCGCAATATTTATTAATAAAATACTTTTTTTTCTTTATAGTTGTTTGTGATTGCAGTTTTATTTTTTTGCCCAAATTTGTTACAAACAAATTGGCATGTCCAGTGGGACGATTTCTGACCTTCATCTCTTCCTCCTGCAAATAAAAAATTACTAGTTTCAAAATAATTTATTGCATGGTCTGGTACCTAAGTTTCGTCTTCAAGTTTCGCCAAGCCTACACCCGCCGACAAACCTTGAAGTAAGGCATTTGTAGACATCGAAATTTTAACTGATCAAGCAAAATCCTAAATTCAAGATACTACGAGAAGATTCTTGCAATTCTAGGAGTCTATTAGGGTTGTTTGGAAGCTACTCTCAAAAACTCTAACTTGGAGGCTACTCTACTCTAACCCTAGGTTGATCCTATAAAAAGGATTACATATTGAAAGCATCTTGCAAATTGAGGTCATCTCAGAAAATCCTATAAATTCTCGGGATATTCACAAAGGGGTCAAGGCATAACATAATGTCGTGATCTACAGATGTTCTTCTTGATAATCAAATACTTCAAGAAGAACATCCGCACAATGATCGACTTTCATGGAGATCAAATAATTCAAAGGTCCGCATTATCCTATGTTCGAGAATATGCTGATCCAACCCTCGAATCACGAAGAACAATCCGGAGGAAGAATCATGGGATAAATAGAGTTGTAACTCGCAATATTTATCAATAAAGTCCTTTTTTTTCTTTATAGTTGTTTGTGATTGCAGTTTTATTTTTCTGCCTAAATTTGTTACAAACAATACCCATAGCAACATATCTGATTATGCTTTGTGGTATTGCAGGTTGCAAAAGAGTATTGGGAGCAATTGCGTGTTGATGCCTGCATAAAGCTTTTTGAGCAATTCAAGTCTTATGATGGGTTGTACTTCTTCTTGGGATCATATTTGAGTTCCAGGTACGTATTCATGGAGAGGACATCTTGACATTTTGCTAACTTTTATCAATCACTTGTTTTGATATTTTGGCTGGCTTGGTCAACCACTCATTTTTTATTTCCTGCAGTGAGGATCCTGATATTCACTTCAAATATATTGAGGCAGCTGCCAGGACTGGACAAATCAAGGAGGTTGAGCGCGTCACAAGAGAATCAAACTTCTATGACCCTGAAAAGACGAAGAACTTCTTGATGGAAGCCAAACTTCCCGATGCTCGGCCTCTTATTAATGTTTGTGACCGCTTTGGTTTTGTTCCTGATCTCACACACTACCTCTATACCAACAATATGCTACGGTACATTGAAGGTTATGTCCAAAAGGTCAGTATGATTTCTGTGTACGACTTGATTTATTGAAGTTTTTGCAAATATGACTTACGAACTTTAATCTGCCGTTGTATAGGTCAACCCAGGAAATGCTCCTTTAGTTGTGGGACAGTTATTGGATGATGAGTGTCCTGAAGATTTTATTAAAGGCTTGATCCTTTCCGTTCGTTCTCTGCTTCCTGTTGAGCCCCTTGTGGATGAATGTGAAAAGAGGTTCTTTTTTTCAAAATTTTATTTTTATTTTTTATATCTGGTACAATTATTTTAAAGTTGGTCCCAGTAAATTATAGCATGTTAAGCTTTTGCTCTTGGTTGTCAGGAACCGCCTCCGACTGCTTACTCAGTTTTTGGAGCATCTTGTGAGTGAAGGAAGCCAAGATGTGCATGTACACAATGCTCTGGGTAAGATCATCATAGATAGCAACAATAACCCGGAGCACTTCCTGACGACCAATCCATATTATGATTCACGTGTTGTGGGTAAATATTGTGAGAAGCGCGATCCTACCCTTGCTGTTGTTGCATATCGGAGAGGGAACTGTGATGATGAACTTATCAATGTAACAAACAAGAACTCTTTGTTCAAACTGCAAGCCAGGTTTGTTATTCGTGTAGTTAGTTGTTCTATAACTGCTGATTTGTCAGATGTCTAGAGAACAAACCAAATTGTCCTAATCTTTTTAGGTATGTCGTTGAGAGAATGGATGCTGACCTTTGGGAGAAGGTTCTTAACCCTGAAAACGAGTTCAGAAGGCAGCTTATTGATCAGGTTGTCTCCACTGCTCTGTCTGAGAGCAAAAGCCCAGAACAAGTTTCTGCTGCTGTTAAAGCTTTCATGACTGCCGATCTTCCGCATGAACTGATTGAGCTTCTTGAAAAGATTGTGCTCCAGAACTCTGCATTCAGTGGGAACTTTAATCTGCAAAACTTGCTTATCTTGACAGCCATTAAAGCTGACCCTTCAAGAGTTATGGACTATATCAACAGGCTTGATAATTTTGATGGACCTGCAGTAGGGGAGGTAGCTGTAGAAGCCCAACTTTATGAAGAAGCATTTGCAATCTTCAAGAAGTTCAATTTGAATGTCCAGGCTGCCAATGTTCTGCTAGATAATATCCGCGATATAAATCGGGCTGTGGAGTTTGCCTTCCGAGTTGAAGAAGATGCTGTTTGGAGCCAAGTGGCTAAAGCTCAACTGAGAGAAGGATTAATCAGTGATGCTATTGAGTCGTTTATTCGTGCAGATGATACCACCCAATTTTTGGATGTCATTCGTGCTGCAGAGGATGCAGATGTTTACCATGATTTGGTGAAGTATCTGCTGATGGTAAGGCAGAAGTCAAAAGAGCCCAAGGTTGACAGTGAGCTAATCTATGCATATGCTAAAATAGATCGATTGAGCGACATTGAAGAGTTCATTCTCATGCCAAATGTTGCTAATCTACCGAATGTTGGTGACCGGTTGTATGATGAAGCCTTATACGAGGCTGCAAAGATCATATTTGCTTTTATTTCTAACTGGGCCAAGTTGGCTAGTACACTTGTGAAGCTATATCAGTTCCAAGGTGCTGTTGATGCAGCACGTAAAGCAAATAGTGCAAAAACGTGGAAAGAAGTCTGCTTTGCTTGTGTTGACGCTGAAGAGTTCCGCTTAGCTCAGATTTGTGGGCTTAACATTATCGTACAGGTAACTTAGCATTGTGTTTCATAAGTTACCAGGGATCCTTTCTGTGTCAACATTCTTATTTAAATTGCATTGAGATTACCTGGAATACTGTTGAAAGATTGTATCTGCTTTTGCTTTGGCAGGTGGATGATCTGGAGGAAGTGAGTGAATATTACCAAAACAGAGGATGTTTCAATGAATTGATCTCCCTTATGGAGAGTGGGCTGGGTTTGGAGCGTGCCCATATGGGTATTTTCACAGAACTTGGCGTCCTTTATGCCAGATACCGTTACGAGAAGCTCATGGAACACATTAAGTTATTTTCCACCCGTCTCAACATTCCCAAGCTTATCCGTGCCTGTGATGAGCAGCAACACTGGAAAGAACTTACATATTTGTATATCCAATATGATGAATTTGACAATGCTGCCACTACTGTCATGAATCATTCTCCGGATGCTTGGGATCATATGCAGTTCAAAGATATTGTTGTCAAAGTTGCTAATGTGGAGCTTTATTACAAGGCCGTCCATTTCTATTTGCAAGAGCATCCTGATCTTATCAATGATCTTTTAAATGTTCTTGCACTTAGAGTGGACCACACCCGTGTAGTCGACATAATGAGAAAGGTCTTACTTCTCCTAGAACCCTTATTTACTTACAAGGATTGTTGGATTAGATTGTTTGATGTTAACCCCTCCTTTTCTCCTTTTATCTTTTTCTGTTGTGATGGATAACAGGCTGGTCATCTTCGCCTAGTGAAGCCTTACATGATTGCTGTTCAAAGTAACAATGTTTCTTCTGTAAACGAGGCCCTTAATGAGATTTATGTTGAAGAAGAAGACTATGATAGATTACGTGAATCAGTTGATTTGCATGATAACTTTGACCAGATTGGCCTTGCTCAGAAGGTAAAGGATAGAGAAACTATCTCAACTTGGTGAAACTAACATTCTCAACTTGGCCTTTCTCTTTGGCCTTGCATGATATCAGTTGATTTGCTCTGATAATAATTCCACTTCTCTTTGGCTGAGTGAGCAGATAGAGAAACATGAGCTTCTTGAGATGAGGCGGGTTGCTGCTTATATCTATAAAAGGGCTGGTCGATGGAAGCAATCCAGTGCTTTGTCGAAGAAAGATAATCTTTACAAAGATGCAATGGAGACTGCCTCACAATCCGGGGATCGTGAACTTGCTGAAGATTTGCTTGTTTATTTCATTGAACAGGTAACGGTGGTTTAAATAAAACATCCATACCCCCCCCCCCCCCCCGGCAACCACCATCACACACACACACAGAGACAAAAACAAACCAACAGAAAAGGGTAAGTGAGAATACAGAAAATGGAAAAAGTTAATAGTATTGCTGGCGAAGATTACCAGATGCATAATGATTTATTGCTTGGGAAAGACTCAGGAGAATTGGTCATATTTTACTTGGAAGTGATATTTCTGGTCTGGAAAAGTCGATACGTAACTTGGAAAGCATTTATTTTTGCATTGGTTAATGCATGTCTAACTTGTAAGTTGTAATAACTGATATCTGAAAATTGTGAGTTTTGGTTATTTGTTTAACTTTAAATATTATACAAAATTGATGGAAAGTGGGTTCATGCTTCAAATTCTTGTTATATGCTCTTGCAGGGGAAGAAAGAATGCTTTGCATCGTGCCTGTTTGTTTGTTATGATTTGATTCGCCCGGATGTTGCCCTTGAGCTTGCGTGGATGAATAATATGATCGACTTTGCATTCCCGTACCTGTTACAGGTTACGCACTGACTCCCTGACCTAAGCTTGTGTGTATGTGTGTGCTTGCTTATATTCTTTCAAGGAGAAAATTCTTATCCATTCATTGTCCTTCTGGACATTTAGCCCTTTAACTCTGATGGATGTGTATGCTAGTGCATCCTTGCAGGCTATCCTTGCCAGGGCTACAAGGATGTCTGGTCCACTCTAGAAAAAACAATCTGTACTTATCAAAAATAAAAGGGGGTTTTGTGTTTCCCTTGGGTCTGTTTCACATGATATTCTTATGCATCTCTTCTGGAGCTCTATTTCTCATTATTTCCTGTTTATAGTCGTTCACTATGATGGGGGCAAATATCAGAAATATAAAGATGCCTCGCATGTCATATCATTATTATGTCCTATAGCTTATATCATTTGTGGTAATCGTTTTTGCTGTCTGCTTTAGTTTTCTGATTTTCTATTGCTTGTTGATATCTAGTGTAACCTGCAACTAGTTTCTGATTTGGAGCTCTCTTTCTCTGTCTCTTTTGCAGTTTATTCGCGAATACACTGGCAAGGTTGATGAGCTAATAAAAGATAAAATTGAGGCTCAAAATGAAGCAAAAGCCAAAGAGAATGAAGAGAAGGACGTTATGAAGCAGCAGGTATTCATTGTGTAATCTATATAGCAAGCAATTACTAGTTTACTGCTTTATGGTCACATAACCAACATTGCTAAAGCTTTTGATAAGTGCAACATCATGTTGTAAATAAGCCATTGCTAACCTTATTCTCATTTTGGTTGCAGAATATGTATGCACAGCTGCTGCCCCTGGCTTTGCCTGCTCCACCGGGTATGGGAGGTGCAGGTATGGGAGGAGGCTTTGCTCCACCACCACCACCTCCAATGGGTGGAATGGGAATGCCTCCCATGCCTCCATTTGGTATGCCACCCATGGGTCCCTACTAATCTAATGGTGCTTCACATACTGGTGTGAACAAACACTACAAGAGAGAAGTAGACAATTCAGGCCCTTTTTTGTTAGAGTTAGGGCTGTTTCCCTTACTTCTTTCAGTTTGCAGTTGTTGATTGCTGAGGGGCACAAATGGAGGCTACATAAATTGACCATTCTGTTGTGTCATAGGGTGCTAATAACTCCTTGTAATATTCTTTTAGTAGGCATTTTTTGCAGTTAGGCAGAAAATTGGGGATGTTTCATATTATTCAGAACCAAGAAGAAGATGCAATATATTGTATTTTGTACTAGGGCATTCAAAGTTTTGTACTATATATCCAGGTTAGTCATCTTTTGGATAGTCTTGTTTGAACGCTTTATATATAGTCAACTTGATGGGTATACCTTTTAGCTATTAATGTGCCCATTTTTTTATTAGTTGTTAATAGGGGTGGCAAACGGATGGGTCAGGTCGGATATGGGTGAGTCGAAAACGGGTAATACAAAAATGGATAAATTATTCAACCCGATCCATATTTAATACGGATAGAAAATGGGTTAACCGGTGATAATATGGATATCCATATTATCCATGACTTCTTGAATATAATCACTTTTGGGAGAATTTTTAGTTTCCCAAACTTAAGAACCCCCAATTTGAGTTTTTATAAATGTAAAAGTTATACTCATTAGTTATTCATTTTCTAAGTGGATAATATGGTTCTTATTCATATTTGACCTGTTTTTAAAAGTGGATAGTATAGATGGATAAATATTTTTTTAATCTATTTTGTCACTACTAGGTGTTAATGAGCCCATTTTTTATTTTTCTACTATCTTTGAATCTACCTCTTCCCTTGACTCCTTTTTACGCTTGTAAGGATCAATTTTCATTTCACCACCCGAACACAAGGTAGAGAAGTGTTTGGAATGAGGTCTAGCATGCTCAAATACCTGAACTTCAAGGTTTTCGGCATCCTCAACACCAATCATACTATAGTCAACTAAATTTGTATCATCAATGTCCTTGGCTGACTTTACTTCTTCAATATCAGCATCCTCAAATTCTAGTTGGATAGATTGTTGGTGTTCTACTCCGATCTTCTCCATTAGCACCTTAATTTTTTGCATCTAATTCACGCTCTTTTTGGCTACTATCCATAATATTGGCTTGTTGAGCATTAAAAACTTCAACCAGTTGTCTCACTTGAGCCTCCAAGTTGAGAATAGTTGCGTCTTGCCTTTCTATCTGCAGTTATTTTTTTAGTTATTTTTTTCCACAAGGCACCTTAGCATATCCTTGATCTCTTTCAGGCCATCATCCCTGGGTTCTTCAATGTTTTCCACAAGGTACCTTAGCATATCCTTGATTTCTTTCAGGCCATCATCCCCGGGTTCTTTGTTCCTATTAACTTCACAAGAAAAAGTAAAACCATCACACTAAGGGGTTGGGGGAGGATAATAAATATAAACATAACCATGAAAGTGACCATCTTGACCACCACATACATCACACATATTCCACAAATAAGATTGAGTTGGTGCACATAACTCGCTTTCGGGAACATTTCGATAATTTTGCTACGAGTGATTTCCTTCACAATATGCATGAGGATCAAAAATAGAATCACCAACACCTAAACTACCATAATTCCAAGATGTCATGTTTCTTAAATCAACAAATAGAATAAAATAAAATAAAATAAAAAAACAAACAAAACAAAATAAAAGTTCAAACTTGAAACCTAGCAATATATACAGCTACAACTACATTGTTAAGTCGCTAATAACGACGCCAAAATTTGATCACGCCCAACTATGCCTCCTAAAAGGTCTAGCGGTTGTTGCAAATATAATCCGGTTTACAAGTCCGGAGTCGAATCCCATAGGGAATTAGCCTACTAATCACATCCACTTGTTTCGCAAGAATTCAAGTAATCAACCTTCAAAAGTATTAAATAATGGTTTGAGTGTTTACTAACTAAGGGCAAAGTAATTAAAATGCAGTAATTCATAATTAACAGAGCAAATGTTGTAGATAAGATTGGAAAAATCTAGGATTTTGATTTTTCCAATTGTCAGAATCTCCTCCATTACGTTTTCTATAAATTCGTCTAAGTATTCTCTATCGATCATGAGTACTTTGGATGTCGTAATTCTCTCTCGAGCAACTACCACAATTTTCTAGATATATTCTCTCGAACTACGCTAGTTGACACTAATTTATCGCTCACTACGATCGCACTAAGGTTTGTTATTTCTAATCCCACCTTTAAACCCTCCGTATTGATTTTTCAAATACGTTAGGAGTGATGTTGTTCAACAACTATCTAAATGCGTACTCTCTCTCGAGCAGTACACACTAAATATGCATAGTTAATTGAGAGCTCTTGTAATGATCCGGCCGGTCGTTTTGAGAATTAACGCCCCGATCCCCTATTAACTGCTTTCCCCGTATTTATTTATGCTATTGTGATTTGCCGAGAAGATTCATTTTGAGTTTCTGAGTGTTTTGGGACACTTAGTCCCTAAATGAGAGCTTAAGATTTAGAATTTGGACCATAGTTGGAAGTTGGAATAGTGTGAAGACGACTTCGGAATGGAATTCCCTCGATTCCCTCGTGGCAAGAGCGTGATATCAGATTGATTTTGAGCTGGTTCGAGGTAAGTGGCTTCCCTAGCCTTGTATGGGGGAACTGCCCTTAGGATTTTGGTACTGTTGTTATATGAACGCCGTGTACGTGAGGTGACGAGTGCATACACGTGCTAACTGTTGAAGAACCCCATTTTCATTAAATACTTATATGTTTCTCCTTTATTTAAGCAAAACTAGTATGTGAAACCTTCTGTTTAGTTTAGGAAAGCATGCTTATGTGACTTAACTGTCTTACCTGCTTTAGCTGCTTACTTGGATTTTGTGCAGCATGTTTAGAGTAGAAATTTCTTGTTTTCCTAATAAGAACTTGAATAGAATTGTAGGATTCTTTCTTACGATTGTTGTGTATTTACTTTGGGACTACGGATCAGTATTCCGGGAGATCCCCCTGCATGTTTACGTTGGGACTACAAATCCGTATTCTGGGAGATCCCCCTGCACATTTATAATTGAGACTACGGGACGATATCCCGAGAGATCCCCCTGTACTGGATATTTACTTTGGGACTACAGATCGGTATTTCGGGATATTCCCCTACATATTTACAATTTGGACTACGGGACGATATCCCGGGAGATCCTCTGCACATTTACGTTTGGGACTACGGGACGATATCCTGGGAGATCCCTTATTGCTATCTCTGTGTACTGAGTTATTTCTTTATGTGATTTTATTCTTTATCGACTGTTAGTATTTTAATTATACTATCACAATTCATAAGGTTTCACCTTGTTATATAAATATAACCAGTAGGGCCATGACCTTCCTCGTCACTACTCGATCGAGGTTAGGCTTGGCACTTACTGGGTACCGCTGTGGTGTACTCATGCCTTTTCCTGCATATATTTTTTGTATGCAGATCTAGGTTCTACTTCTCAACCATACTTCCAATGAGGCGAGGCGATCCAGAGACTTCGAGATATATCTGCCGTGTCCATAGACCTAGAAGTCCCTCTCTATTCCTCATTTAGTTACACACTTCCTGTATTCTTCTTTGTTGTTAGACTTTCTGGAGATTAGATACACTATGTACTTTTGTAGCTTGTGATTTCATGAGATTCCGGGTTTTGGGGAGTGTTATGTTCAGTTGAGAGAGTATTATTATTGTAAATTGCCGAGCGGCATTTTAAACTCCTTTACTATATTTTCATATTAATTGTTAGTTTTGCATTTTTGTTTCATTTCCGAGGTTTTGTTAGGCTTACCTAGTCGTAGAGATTAGGTGTCATCACGACAATTCACGGAGGGAGAACTTGGGTCGTGACTGTTGGTATTAGAGCTCTAGGTTCATAGGAGTCATGAATCACAAACCGATTTATTAGAGTCTCGCAGATCGGTACAGAGACGTCTGTACTTATCTTCGAGAGGCTATGTAACTGTTAGGAAAATTCCACTTCATTTGATTTCCTTGTCGTGCGAGATTTTTGATATCAAAACTCTAAGCCTCTGTCTTCTATTCTCTCACAGATGGTGAGGACCTGGCTGCCAGAGATAACCAGGTACCCGTGCCCCCTGCTACAGCTGCTAGAGGTCGGGGCCGGGGTAGAGGCCGAGGACGCGCACGTGGTGCAGCCAGAGCAACAGCGCGAGCTGCTACCGAGGCGCTACCAGCAGCTCTAGCCGGAGCCCAGGAACCAGATATGCCTACTACTACTACTACTACTCCAGCTCTTCAAGAGACCCTTGCACAGTTCATGAGCATGTACACCACTATAGCTCAAGAAAGGTTGATTCCCCTTGCTGCAACCACATCCCAGGCCGGGGGAGGAGCACAGACTCCCACTGCCCGCACCCCAGAGCAGCTACTGCTACTGCTACTGCTACTGCTACTGCTACTGCTACTGCTACTGCTACTGCTACTGCTACTGCTACTGCTACTGCTACTGCTACTGCTACTGCTACTGCTACTGCTACTGCTACTGCTACTGCTACTGCTACTGCTACTGCTACTGCTACTGCTACTGCTACTGCTACTGCTACTGCTACTGCTACTGCTACTGCTACTGCTACTGCTACTGCTACTGCTACTGCTACTGCTACTGCTACTGCTACTGCTACTGCTACTGCTACTGCTACTGCTACTACTACTACTACTCCAGCTCTTCAAGAGACCCTTGCACAGTTCATGAGCATGTACACCACTATAGCTCAAGAAAGGTTGATTCCCCTTGCTGCAACCACATCCCAGGCCGGGGGAGGAGCACAGACTCCCACTGCCCGCACCCCAGAGCAGCTAGTCTAAGTTGATCAGATCCCATAGGTTATACCGGTACCGCCTATAGCCCCAATTCAGCCTGAAGACAGGGCAACAGCTTTAGAGGATGAGCAGCAGAGGCTTGAGAGGATCAAGAAGTACAAAACTCCTACATTCAGTGGTTTAGCATCAGAGGATGCTCTAGGATTTCTGGAGGAGTGCTACCGTATCCTCCGCACTATGGGTATATTGGGATCGAGTGGTTTTTTTTACTGCCTTCCAGCTTCGAGCAGCAGCCTATCAGTGGTGGCGTACTTTTGAGTTGGATAGTCCAGCTGAGGCAGTTTCCCTTGTATGGACCCAATTTTCAGATATGTTCTTGAGGGAGTATGTTCCTCAGAGCCTCAAGGACGCCTGGCGTGCAAAGTTTGAGCATTTGCGCCAGGGTACTATGACTATTCCGGAGTATACTGTCCGTTTCAATGACTTGGCTAGACATGCACCGGCCTTGGTTTCTACAGTTCGTGGGAGATTTCACCGGTTTATTGAGAGGCTCATTCCCAACATCAGGTCCAGCATGGCCCGGGAGTTGGAGATGGATATTTCTTATTAGCAGGTGGTGAGCATTGCTAGGAGAGTAGAGGGCATGCTTGCTTGGGATAGAGAGGATAGGGAGGCCAAGAGGTCTCGAGAGTCGGCCGATTATTCTGGTGCCCGTTCTCCAGCTGCAGTTCGTCATGGTAGGGGTTATATGAGTCGCCCCGTTCATTTAGCTCTTCCAGCACCCAGTGGTATTCCAGCTCCTCTTAGACCTCAGGAGCCTTACTATGCACCTCCAGTATCTAGTGTGCCTCCTGCACGGGGTGCTTTCAGTGGTCAGTCTAACAGACCTAGCCCGAGCCAATCATAACCGCCACATCCTCCCAGAGCTTGTTTAGAGTGTGGTGACACATGCCATATGGTGAGGTATTTCCCCAGACTTAGGAGGGGTGCACCTCCGTAGATTTCTCAGCCACAGCGTGCTCCGTAGTGTTCTCAAGCTATGATTACAACACCAGTTGCTACCCCACCTGCTCAGCCAGCTAGAGGTGGAGGTCGGGGAGGTAGAGGTCACCCTAGAGGGGGAGGCCAGGCCAGATACTATGCCCTTCCTGCCCGTATTGAGGCTGTCGCCTCCGATTTTGTCATCACAGGTATTGTCCTGGTTTGTCATAGAGATGCATCAGTTCTATTCGATCCAGGCTCCACTTATTCTTATGTGTCCTCTTATTTTGCCTCGCATTTGGGCGTATCTCGGGATTCTTTGAGTTCCCCTATTTATGTTTCTACTCCTGTGGGAGATTCTCTTATTATAGACCGCATTTATTGGTCGTGTTTGATTGCTCTTAGTGGTTTTGAGACCATAGTTGATTTATTACTGCTCAGCATGGTAGATTTTGATGTTATCTTGGGCATGAACTGGTTGTCTCCCCATTATGCTATTCTTGATTGTCATGCCAAAACCATAAAGCTAGCTATGCCAGGTGTACCGCGAGTAGAGTGGAGGGGTACATTAGATCACACTACCAGTAGAGTTATTTCATTTCTTAAGACTCAGTAAATGGTTGAGAAGAGATGTGACGCATATCTAACCTATGTGAGAGATGTCAATATTGACCCCTATAGTTGATCCAGTCCCAGTAGTGAGGGATTTTCCTGATGTGTTTCCAGCTGATCTTCCGGGTATGCCACCCGATAGAGATATTGATTTCGGAATTGATTTGTTACCGGGCACTCAGCCCATTTTTATTCCTCCTTATCATATGGCTCCTCCTGAGTTGAAGGAGTTGAAGGATCAGTTACAAGAATTGCTTGATAAGGGTTTTATTCAGCCCAGTGTGTCACCTTGGGGTGCTCCCGTCCTGTTTGTGAAGAAAAAAGATGGTTCTATGCGTATGTGCATTGATTATTGCAGTTGAACAAAGTTATGGTAAAGAACCGATATCTTTTGCCTCGTATTGATGATCTGTTTGACCAGTCACAGGGTGCTTGAGTGTTTTCTAAGATTGACTTGCGTTCAGGTTATCATCAGTTGAAGATTCGGGAGCCAGATATCCCGAAGACTACTTTCAGGACTCGATATGGTCATTACGAGTTCCTTGTTATGTCATTTGGGCTGACAAATGCCCCAGCAACATTTATGCATTTGATGCACAGTGTATTCCGACCATATCTTGACTCGTTCGTCATTGTTTTTATTGATGACATTTTGGTATACTTCCGGAGTCGGGAAGATCATGAGCAGCACCTGAGGACAGTGCTTCAAACTTTGAGAGAAAAGAAATTATATGCAAAGTTCTCAAAATGTGAGCTCTGGTTAGATTCCGTGGCATTTTTGGGTCACGTGGTATCGAGTGAAGGGATCAAAGTGGATTCGAAGAAAATGGAAGCAGTGTAGAGTTGGCCCAGACCATCCTCAGCTACAGAGATCCGTAGTTTTCTTGGCTTGGTAGGTTATTACCGTCATTTTGTTGAGGGAGTTTCATCTATTGTAGCACCCATGACTAGGTTGACCCAGAAGAGTCCTCCGTTCAGGTGTATAGAAGAGTGTGAGGAGAGCTTTCAGAAGCTCAAGACATCTTTGACTACAGCCCCAATATTGATATTGCCTACAGGTTCGGGGTCTTATACTGTCTATTGTGATGCCTCGAGGATTGGCCTTGAAACGGTATTAATGCAGGACGGTAGGGTGATTGCCTACGCGTCCCGACAACTGAAAGTGCATGAGAAGAATTATCCAGTCCATGATCTCGAGTTAGCTTCTATTGTTAACACCTTGAAGATCTAGCGTCATTATTTGTACGATGTTCCTTGTGAGATCTACACTGATCATCAGAGTTTGCAGCATCTATTCAAGCAGAAGGACCTTAATTTGCATAAGAGAAGATGGTTAGAGCTGCTTAAGGATTATGACATCACTATATTGTACCACCCGGGAAAGGCCAATGTGGTGGCCGATGCTTTGAGTCGCCGGGTAGAGAGTTTGGGGAGTTTGAATTATCTATCAGCAGTAGAGAGGCCCATGGCGATGGATGTTCAGGCCCTAGCCAGGCTAGTTTGTGAGGTTGGATATTTCGGAGCCCAGTCGGGTTCTAGCTTGTGTGATTTCTCGGTCTTCCTTTTTTGATCGTATTAGAGAGCGTCAGCATGATGACCCTCATTTGCTTGTCCTCAAGGACAAGGTTCTGCATGGTGATTCCAAAGATATGATCATTGGTGATGCCGGGGTATTGAGGATTCAGGGTCGAGTATGTGTACCCAATGTTGATAGGCTTCGGGAGTTGATTCTAGAGGAGGCCCACAGTCCGCAGTATTCCATCCATCCGGGTGCCGTGAAGATGTATCAAGATTTGAGGCAGCACTATTGGTGGAGGCGGATGAAGAAAGATATAGTTGGATTTGTAGCTCGGTGCCTTAACTGTCAGCAGGTGAAGTATGAGCACCAGAGACTGGGTGGGTTGCTTCAGCAGATAGAGATTCCAGAGTGGAAGTTGGAGCGAATCACCATGGACTTTGTAGTTGGGCTCCCACGGACTTTGAGAAAGTTCGATGCTATTTAGGTGATTGTGGATCGGCTGACCAAGTCCGATCACTTTATTCCTGTGTGTACTACTTGTAAGCACGTGATTTTTGCTTCACGAGCAATCACTCCAAAAGGAAAACAAAAAAAATAAAAATAGTGACGGATGATTTCGCTGTACAATTTTTCGATTTTTTTTTCCGTGACATGTGTTATTAGTCGTTTGTAGGTCTGTCCATTTTGCATTTTAATCATTATCAAACAAAATACAAAAAATATATGTCATTAAAAGAAAATTCAAAAATATAAATATATGTGCGTCGTTCGTTTTAGGTTGTGATTTAACTTACTTAAACATTTTTATTTGGTATGATAATTATGTTGAAGTGCTATATTGTTATTTGTTTTAATTTCATTTGTTTTATTAGTTATTTTTATTTTTTAAATTGGAAAACAAAAGAAGGCTGAAATCAATTTGGGCCCAAAAAAATAAGACAAAAACAGGCCCAAACCAACGATCTGACCCGGTCCAAACCAGGCCTGCCCAGGCACCTCCTGAAACGACGTCGTTTCAGGCAAATCAATCTGAGCCGTCCGTCCCAGCCGATCTAACGGTTCAGGACCTCTTTCAGCGACCCATGTTCAAACCCGACCCAAATAACCAGTCTGACCCAACCCCTCACTTAAACCAAACGACCCCGTTTAACTACCAAGCGACCCCGTCTCATTTCTCATCCTCAGATCCAAGCCGTTGAGATCATCTGATCTAACGGCTCAGATCCAATCCCATAGACCATATATAAACCTTCCCTTACACCCACGCCCCCTATACCAACACCCCACCCCTTCGTCCCCAAGCTCAAACCCGGACCTCCCATTAGAAACCCTAGCCGCCCCCGTCTCCCTCGCCATTAAAGCCGGCGGCATGGACGCCGGTGGCCACCTCCTGAACACCCTAAGACCCCCTCACTCTCCTGAACATGGATCTGTTACCCCCTAGACTCGAATCACTTTCCTTCGTCTCGAATCTTCATTTGAAGATTTGAGTCGAACCCGGACCTATGCCAAACCACCCCATCTTCATACCAGACACTCCCCTGACCTTCCTCGTGACCAAACCAAGCTTGGTTTGGTCCGAATCTACCCACAACTCCCTAAAAATCTGATCTGGAAATCCAGACCTTAGAACACATGCACCTGGGGAATCCGGCCGGCCTTGACAAGGGTTTGAGGTCTAATAGACCTTAATCAAGGTGTTCTCATGTGAGAACACCCTGATTAAAGTTTGTTCGGCCTCAAGAGTTCGAAGTTGAGTCTGATGTGGGTCCGTTTTGATTTTAAACTTTGTCGGTAAGTTTTCTTTCCTTTTTCGTTTATATCAACTGCTGATTAAGTCATTAGCATGCTTTGTGATAATAGTTTGTTATTTTCTGACAGTTTCTTAATTTCTTTCTTCTCTGTAAAGGCCTTTTTATTTGGTCGATTGTTTTCTGTGTATGATTTAAATGTATCCTATGATAAGCATGTCCGATTAGTATAGTCGTCGCATGAATAAACTTATATAGGTTCCCAGTAATTGAACACAAAATTGTCTGATGCCCTTTAGGTCCCTGAACATATTGTTTATGTGAGCGACTGATTATTACCTGCTATAATTAGTATAGTCGACTCGATAAATGTCGTTGATTAGTTTCTATAACTAATGAATCAAACGAGCTAATAATGTCGCATGACTAATTGAACTTTGCCACTGATTGAAGGCCCCAACATTGTTTGAAATAGTTTGTTTGCATTGAAAAATGACTGAAAAGGTTCAGTCTAGGCAGTCTTGAATTTGAACTTTCATCAGTTCAAAAATGCCCTGATGCTGCAAAGGGTCAAGACAGTGATAACCAGGGTTTAACAGGGGTAGTCTGGGGTTTGAAAAGAACAAAAATGATTAGTTTAAATGAGCTGACAAGTAGGGTACTAATTTAGGATTAAACTAATACCAATGGGGAGCAAGACATAAGAGTATGGGGTTTGAAATGAATAATAAAATGATGCCCATAACTCTTGATTAAACAAAAGACCAGGCGTGGGGAACAAAAGGGGCTGGCACAAAAGATGCTTAGGCATGGCTTTAACAGAGTATGGGCAGGCTGCAAAGTTGCAGCACGAGGGCAGCCTAGCTGCACTGAGTCATTTGGCTTATAAATAGGCCATTTGAGAACTTAGAAAGGGCTGGACTTTTAGTCTTCAGAAAGGAAGAATTTTTAGTCTTAAAGCTGAAACTTTTAGTCTGAAGAAAGGTTTACTGAGTTTAAAGAAGGTTGGACATTTCTTAGTCTTCAGAAAAGAAAAACAAGAAACATAAAGTCTCAGAATATTGTAACCAAACACTGTCTGAAAAATTACATAAGAGTTTATGTTGGTTTAGCTGTCTTGGCCAATTACTGTTGGTTGCCTGTTTGAGCTGCTTGTGGTTGTTGAATTGCTGGGGTGTTTACATTGAATACTCTGCTGTCTCTGCTGGTTCCTACTCTGTTTCTGGGATTTGTTGTTTGTTGCTCGACTACTCGGGAGCTTCATCTTTGTTGGTTGATTTTGTTGCTGTGTTGTTGCTGTGTGTCTGCTGCTGCTGTATTCGTTGCATACTACTCAACTGATCACTCTCTTTCTTCCTTTCCTTCCTATACCAGGTACACACCCAATACACTGTCAGATGTAGCTGGAAATTTGAGCATGAATGTAAATGAAAGACCTGAAGAATTTTGTTTATATACATAGTTTGCCCTTTTAAATATCATGTAATGTAGGAAATTTTATGCCTGTTTTGGATGCTGGAGATAGCCTTCAGGCCTGATAACTATCAATGAATGTTAGTTGAATGTTAGATTGTGTATATAGGATGGTGATAAGAGTATGCCTAAGGCAACAGGTTGTATCTCAGATTTAGTGCAATAGTGTAGTATAAGCATGTAATGTATGCCAAGCATAAAATTCGTACACTAAATAAGTTCTTTCCTTTCCAATAAATTGCTATATATAACTCTTAAAACCATGCCTTAAGATCAGGAACACAAATTCAGGGCCTCAACCTCACAAGGGTCGAGTTCAGGCCAAAACAGGCCCAGCCGGCCTGCTTCGAACAAGCAGTGGCCCAGGTCTGGCCAATCACGCTGGGCTGGATTTGGGCCCGTGATTACTTGTTCGGACAGCCTCGTTTCTGATTTTAGGCATTTCTGAATGTTGTTACAAACAACTTGCAAGCATGTAATTAATTAGGACTATCTACTGTTTTCAATTGATAAGGACAAACGCGATAAGAAACGTAGTTGCTATAGGATATCCTTTTAAAATAAGAACGAGATGAGCCTCGATGAAAATAAACAAAACGTGCAAATGCGGGGCCCTTGTTTAAATGTATATTATCGAAGCATTTAGGTTCCAGGACGGGATGTTTAGCAAATCTCACAACCCTCCTAAAATAACAATACAATAGACTCTTTAGGACGCGCCTTAATAAATCTTACCTTCTTAAACTCGGGTGCGCATTTATACGACCCAAATCCAATTCTCAACGGAGTCGAAATGTATTTCTAATCACGGGTACATCGACTGTGACGTGGTTCGAGATGCATGTCCATGACGTTGCAAATTCATTAAAAATAAAGAACGAGATGAGCCTCGCCAAATAAAACATACAAATTGCGGGGCCCTCAGTCAATATTTGCTTTAAAAATTATTTGGACTTCGGGATGGACTGTCAGTAAAATTCCACGGTCTTACCCAAAATAAATACGCTAGTCGCTTTAGGCGCGTCTTTAATAATTTAATTTCTTTAAACTCGGGTACGCATTGATGTGACCCAAATCCAAATCTCAACGGAGTCAAAGTATGTCGACGACCACGGGTACATTGATTGTAACGCGGTTCGAGATACATTTTCACAACGTTGCAATTCCTGATAAAAACAGTAAAGTGATAAAAGCGGTTTAAAGATAAAATTTGCACACAAGTTCATATTGTATTTAAAAACAGATAAATAAGCCAAATATAACAGTTGAGCGACCGTGCTAGAACCACGGAACTCGGGAATGCCTAACACCTTCTCCCGGGTTAACAGAATTCCTTATCCGGATTTCTGGTACGCAGACTGTAATATAAAGTCATTAATTTCCTCGATTCGGGATTAAAATTGGTGACTTGGGACACCCTAAACCTCCCAAGTGGCGACTCTGAAATAAACAAATAAATCTCGTTTCGATTGTCCTTTAATTGGAAAAACTCCCTCGTACCCTCACGGGTACGTAAAAAGGAGGTGTGACACTACTTATTCCTCAGAGCGGTTGGCGAAGATTTATATCTGCGAGATTGTTCGTCTGCATGGTATTCCAGTGTCCATCATTTCAGATAGAGGTACTCAGTTCACATCACGATTCTGGAGGGCCGTTAAGCATGAGGTGGGTACTCAAGTGGAGTTGAGTACATCATTCCACCCTCAGACGGACGGACAGTCCGAGCGCACTATTCAAATTTTTGAGGATATGCTCCGTGCGTGTGTGATTGAGTTTGGAGGGTCTTGGGATCAGTTCTTGCCATTGGCGGAGTTTGCCTACAACAATAGCTATCAATCCAGCATTCAGATGGCACCGTATGAGGCTTTATATGGGAGACGGTGTAGGTCCCCGGTGGGTTGGTTTGAGCCGGGTGAGGCCAGATTATTGGGCACCGACTTGGTTCAGAACGCCTTGGAGAAGGTTAAGGTGATTCAGGATAGACTCCGCACAGCCCAGTCCAGACAGAAGAGTTATACGGACCGGAAGGTTTGTGATGTTTCCTATATGGTTGGAGAGCGATTCTTGCTTCGAGTTTCGCCTATGAAGGGCGTTATGAGATTTGGGAAGAAGGGAAAATTGAGCCCAAGGTTTATTGGTCCCTTTGAGGTGTTGTGACGTGTTGTGGAGGTTGCTTATGAGCTTGCCTTACCTCCTAACTTGGCAGGAGTTCATCCGGTATTTCATGTTTTGATGCTTCGGAGGTATCACGGTGATCCATCGCACGTGTTGGATTTTAGTTCAGTCTAGTTGGACAAGGATCTATCTTATGTTGAGGATCCAGTGGCTATATTGGACATATAGGTTCGAAAGCTGAGGTCAAAGATTATTGCATCAGTAAAGGTTTAGTAGTCGGGTCAGCTGGTCGAGGAGGCGACTTGGGAGACCGAGCAGGATATGCGCAGCCATTACCCTCATCTTTTCACCACTTCAGGTATGTCTCTATGCTCGTTCGAGTACGAACGAATATTTTAAGAGGGGAAGATGTAACGACCCAGCCGGTCATTTTGAGAATTAATGCCCCGATCTCCTATTAACTGCTTTTCCCATGTTTATTTCTGCTATTGTGATTTCCCGGGAAGATTCTTTTTGAGTTTCGGAGTGTTTTGGGATACTTAGTCCCTAAATAATAGTTTAAGCTTTAGAATTTGGACCGTAGTCGGAACAGTGTGAAGACAGCTTCGGAATGGAATTCCATCAATTCCGTTAGATCCGTTGGGTGATTTCGGGTTTAGGGGCATGTCCGGATTGTGTTTTGGAGGTCTGTAGCTTATTTAGGCTTGAAATACCGATAGTTGAAATTTTGAAGTTTTCGGATCAATAGTGAGATTTTGATATCGGGGTCGAAATCCAATTCCGAAAGTTGGAATAGTTTCGTACTGTTGAATGTGACTTGTGTGCAAAATTTGGAGTCAATCGGACATGGTTTGGTTGGTTTCGACATCGGTTGTAGAATTCTTGAGATTTCAAGTTCATTAGGCTTGGTTGGAGGGTGATTCGTGGTTTTAATGTTGGTTGATGTGATTTGAGGGTTCGACTGAATCCGTATGATGTTTTAGGATTGGTTGGTATGTTTGGTTGAGGTCCCGGGGGCCTCGAGTGAGTTTCGGATGTTTAACGGAAGTTGAATTGGACTTGGGCAATTTCTGAACTTGCTGAACCTGTTGGTTTCGCACCTGTGGAGTTTGGACCGCAGGTGCGGTGCCGCAAAAGCGGGTTGGTGACCGTAAATGCGGTCTGAGGCTTGGAGATTAGAGGTCGCAGATGCAGCTTAAGGACCGCAATGCGGTTCCCGCACCCGCAGGTGCGGAAATCTGGTCATTTAATGAAATTTCGCAGGTGCGGAGTAGGAGCCCCATGAGCGGGACCACATGTGCGGTGGACCCCTCGCAGAAGCGAAATTCGCTGGGAAGAAAAAGAGAAAACGAGGGTTTGATATTCATAACTTCTAAAATCAAATTGGAGCTCGGTGGAGGGCGATTTCTGGAGAGATTTTGAAGGAGAAAGATTGGATAATGAATTCTAACTCTAATTTGGTTCTAATACACTAATCTATTATTATTTTCCTCATTTAATCTAATAATTTGAGTGGAAGAATAGGGATTTGGGGGAAAAGTTTCTCAACCAAGTTTTTGGGTTTTGATTGGGATTTGGTTGTCAGAATTGAGTGATTTTTGGACGAGTTGTCTCGTGAGTGAATGGGTGTTCATAATTTGTGACTTTTACTCTATTTTGAGACGTAGGCCCGGGGAGGATTTTTGGGCGTTTTCTAATTTCTCGCCGTAGCTTTGAATTGATTAGTTAAATTAGTTGCTTGTAGTTTTATTTACGTTATGTAATTGATTTGATTAGATTTGGGCCACTCAGAGTTGGATACTCGTGGCAAGAGCATGATATCGGATTGATTTTGAGCTTGTTCGAGGTAAGTGGCTTGCCTAACCTTGTGTGGGGGAACTTCCCTTAGGATTTTAGTACTTTTGTTATATAAATGCTGTGTACGTGAGGTGACGAGTCCGTACACGTGCTAATTGTTGAAAAACCCCATTTTCATTAAATACTTATCTATGTTTCTCCTTTAATTGAGCGAAACTAGTATGTGAAACCTTCTGTTTAGCTTAGGAAAGCATGCTTATGTGACTTAACTGTCTTACCTGCTTTAACTTCTTACTTGGATTTTGTGCAGCATGTTTAGAGTAGAAATTTCCTATTTTCCTGATAAGAACTTGAATAGAATTGTAGGATTCTTTCTTGAAACTGTTGTGTATTTACTTTGAGACTACAGATCGGTATTCCGGGAGATCCCCCTGCATGTTTACTTTGGGACTACAGATCGGTATTCCGAGAGATCCCCCTGCACATTTATAATTGGGAGTACGGGATGATATCCGGGAAATCCCCTTGTACTGGATATTTACTTTGGGACTACGGATCAGTATTCTGGGAGATTCCTCTACATATTTAAGATTTGGACTACGGGACAATATCCCAGGAGATCCTCTGCACATTTACGTTTGGGAGTACAGGACGATATCCTGGGAGATCCCCTGTTGCTATCTCTGTGTATTGAGTTATTTTTTTCTGTGATTTTATTCTTTATCGACTGTTAGTATTTTACTTTATCTGTGTACTGAGTTATGCTCTTTTTGTGATTTCATTTCATTGACTGTTAGCAATTATCTTCTCTTCCATATTTCATATTGTTTTATCTTTACATATATAACCAGTAGGGCCCCGACCTGATCTCGTCACTACTCGATCGAGGTTAGGCTTGGCACTTACTGGGTACTGTTGTGGTGTACTCATGCCCTTTCCTGCACATGCTTTTTATGTGCAGATCCAGGTTCTTCTGCTTAGCCATACTATCCGTGAAGCGAGGTGATCCAGAGACTTCGAGGTATATCTGCCGCGTCCACAGACCTAGAAGTCCCTCTCTATTTCTCCTTTAGCTACATACTTCCTGTATTTTTCTTCGTTGTTAGACTTTCTGGAGATTAGAATACATTTTGTACTTCTGTATTTCATAAGATTCCGGATTTTGGGAGTGTTATGTTCAGTTGAGAGAGTGTTATTATTGTAAATTGCCGAGCGGCATTTTAATTTCCTTTACTCTATTTTCCTGTTAATTGTTAGTTTCGCATTTTTGTTTCATTTCTGAGGTTTTGTTAGGCTTACCTAGTCATAGAGACTAGGTGCCATCACGACAATTCACGAAGGGGAGAACTTGGGTCGTGACAGCTCTTCAATCAACAACAACGAAAATATAGTTGAACAAGTAGAGAAAAATCAACGACAAATTTATATTAAACGTAGTGGAAATCATCCTTCAATAGGTTCCATCAAACCCAAGATGAGAGAGTTTAGCCACTCATAAATGTATAAACAATCATCATGATGTTCAAATATATTAAACTACAAAGTAAAGAGAAACAAAGGGAAAATTTGTTTGATTCTTGCTACACAGTGCTCTATAGCTTTTTTCTTCTCCAAAATAATGTCCAACCCTTTCTTAACTCGTTTAGGGAGTATTTTTTTTTTAGGGTCGATGTCCTTGAGTCCTACTCCGGGTCAGAGTCTTTTAATTCACGCGCTTTTGATCACTGGGCTATAGACCTCGTGAGGCCAGATCTATAGCGCGGTCAGCCTGGCTACAGAGTTGGCTATGTATTGCCTGTAGCGCGGTCAAACTAGCTATTGAGATGGCTATGCGTGGCCTATATCTTGGTACAACTGGCTACAGAGCTGGCTGCGCTTGGCCTTTAGCCAAGCTTGGGTACTTGGCATTTTTGTGTTTTTTTTTTGCATTTTCGTACTCTTTTCGTGCAACTTTCATTCGACTCTTTCTTCCGATGCTCCTACAAATAATATAACATAATTTAGCTCAAATGTCGCATAATTAATAACTAAACCAACAAAATATAGGGCGAGTAATGTACTAAAAGTATAACATTAATATCAAGCGGCAGTAATATTTGCAACGATTCTCAATATCACTCAGGTGGTTATCCAAGAACAAGCAAAAATTTTGGCTTTTCCCCCTCAATAAGCGGAGACTGGTTTAAGAGTTGCAACTTGCAAGATATATTACAAGGTTTGTTAAATCAATAAAGAGATGATCTTTTATGCATGATTTCAGGGCCTAAACTCTAGGTATTTGATTAGATTACCACCGGAGCTTGGTTTAACCAAGGAAAGAGCAAGATGGTAGTTTAGCGGAGATCATCTGTTTGAAAAAAAAGGATATATCTTTTTCACCTAAAAGAATATAAATTTGAAGTAGAAGGTGTTATAAAATAACAGAAATGCAAGACAAGAGACGTAGTTTATTTCTCTTGAAATTGATGTATAAAATGAAATGTTTTGGCTTCCTATTTATAGAAGAAATGAAGTTGTTGTGAGGCTTTTCAGGAAGCTGCTTGCATGAACTACTTGTAAGCTGCCGACATGATGTACTTCCAAGTTGCTTGCTTTAGGAAGCTTCTGCAAGGTTTACATGAAGTTTCTTCCAAGCTGCCTACATGAGCTACTTGCAAGTTGTTTGCTTGATCACAAACTTCTTTAGAAAGTTGTAAGAGCAATAATAGACATACACCATATAGTGTATTCATAACACTCCCCCAGGATATTATTAATACATAAGATGCATCATTAAAACCCTACTCGTTAAAACCTAATATGCTCATATTACACTTTAATTAAATAGTGTAAGGTAGTCATTGTCACATATAATAACCCAACAAGGTTGGGGTCGAATCCCACAGGGAATATGGTGTGAAAAGTTTACTTGAGTAGTGTGAAACTTGACTTAGGTCATAATTCTATTCCTTTAATGTAACAAGAGAATGATATAGTTGTGAATTAAGGAGATAACTAATTGTGTTATGATAATGTAAATAATTTGATTAAGGAAACCAAGGTTGTGTCCCCATCAATGGAATGTAATGCTATCAGTGTTAATATGATATATTTCTAATGGAAGGTCCTTTGATATGCAAATGATTTCTAAATGACTACCCAATATTTTCCAACGGTTGGGTAGTATTTTCACTTTGTGATTTTTCCAAATATAAAAGATTTGCAATTTAAGAACAACCAATTTATGCCAAGTAGAACTCACTTATTCCTAAGCGATTTTATTAAACAAAATTTAAAGTCTTGAATTCTTGATATTCAATTCTACCAAACCCTAACTCATTTTCCCAAGCAAAGAAAGAGTAAAATGGAATAGATTAATGTTTGCAACCACCAACCATAAATAAAGAACAAGAATTGAATAAATATCAACCAACCATTATATATATATATATATATATATATATATATATATATATATATATATATATATATATATATATATATATATATATATATATATATATTCATTGTTAAACACCCATTAACATTACACCCATCTAGGGTCCACAACCTTAATATTTAAAACTAGTTACTCATACTAAAATATAAGAACAAAGTATTTAATAAAGTCATAAAGCTTACAAAAGTGCAAGATTCCTTCTTCACAAGATTCCAAATTAATGGAGTAGTCAATGCTCTCTATGTAGGACTCTTTTCAGACTTGAATGACCCACAAAAATCCTACTTATTCTTTTTATAATGGACCAAAAATCGTGGTCAAAATCGGACAAAAATGCCCCTTCAGACAGCTTATGCGACCGCATAATGGTCGCAGACCACGTATGTGGTCCGCATATTCTTCATTCTCATTGCAGACTTAATAAATCACCAGTTCCAGCTTCCACCGCATATCGATTATGCAGTCCGCATGTGTGTTATGCGACCGCATATGCCATCATAAATCATGTTGAGTAGCTTCTTCTACTGGGATTATGCGACCATTATGCAGCTCGCAAAGGTATTATGCGATCGCATAATGGACCGCATATCCTTCGCTTCATTTGGCCAATAAGTCTGTTTCAGTTTGTGATCAACCTCTGAGTTATGCGGTCCGCATGTGTATTATGCGGTCGCATACTTGTAGCATTTCCCTTCTTTTGTGACCTTTTGACTTCTTTTCCATGTTTTTGGGTCTTCAAGCTCATGCATTACAAAACAATCAAACTTGATCAGAATTAACTAAAAATACATTAAAAGACGAGTTAAAATCTAAGTAATTGGTATCAAATATGCCGAAATTCTATGGCACATCAGTCACCGGCACAATACATACCCGATCAGTCATAAACCTTTCATTTGATCCCATCCAGGAGAAAATCACAATATGCAACATGCTCCTCACATCGGTAGGAAATATCCATCTCAAATCGTGGTAGAAATCTCGAAAACTCTTCGAACCTCGTTTGCACATAACCAAGCCATCAGAAATGAATCTCTCTAACTCAACCAGGCTACGCAGGTCATCAAAACTCAAGAGCATTTTCACAAAACACTTGTAGAGACTCGCCACATCATAAGTACCCAAAGGACCGATCATATCCATTATCGTTCTGATCTAACCTACTACCAAGTTGTCCTATTTCTCCGAGTTCCTTCTGAATTACCCTCAAGTTGACACTTCTCCTTGATAGAACACCACGATCCTCCACCAAAATGCACCATACGAGACCCTAGCATAAAGCCACACCGCCGTAAGGCCCATAAGCTGTTGTATTCCCTCTTAGCACCCCAAAATACCACAATCGAGACACCCACTTTGAGGAGACCTCATGTGAACCTAAAATTGTTTCATTTACCTTCCTGATACTGAAATATAGAATCCATAGTGATACTGAAATACCTTGAGTCCCGACACCATCCAATGCATATTCCAGATCTTGCCATATACAACTCCGAATAAATTCTCGATTGCTACATATAAATCTTGAATCCATTAGAGCCTTCTCGAGAGTCATCTACTCTACTCAAATCTTAATTGCACCACCCAAACGGGTCGAATAACATGTGCCCCATTAGCACAATAACACCCAAAGAAGTAATCCATACATCTAAACAACCAAGTAAATTCCTATTCCATGTGCACTATATCCCTCATGAATAACCATTCAATCATTCCATGATTCACAGATACACATAGAGTGTAATACAACCTGTATCTAGAAATTTCCTCACTCGAGTTATCCTCGATCTGAACCTTTGCAAGTCATAACTGATTCACAAGTATGCGTCAGACTGAAACCAATACAATACGTAACAATGCAACCAAATCATCGATAGCAGTCTCCCCCACTTCGCTCAAATCCATAGATCCAAACACTTGGTAACTCACAATGCCCATACTTTATTACTGCCATAGTATCGCAGTGAGATTCAACTAAATCCTTCATAATCTCATGTAATACAAACTATATAATACCTCAAATCATCTACAATCTCACATTCATCCTCGTGACGGTCAGGTCGACTATTACAACCAATCCAAACTCAAATCGCCATACCCATAACCCACTAATAGAAAAAAAAGACCTCATCACAAATTCATAAGGATCACCCATTTGTAGATTACCCCGTAGTTTATAACTCACCTGCTTACCTCAAACTGACATCTCTCTATACCCTTTAATAGCCGCAACTATTCCGCAATCACTTAATCTTCCTGAGTCTGAACGCATCAATAAGACATGAAAATCTACTTCATTCCACAATTAAACGACATGAAAAAACATCTTTCAACACGTTCATAACTCGAGATTATACGTAACATCAAGACATAAATCAATCACCCAATAGTCCTTTTTTACATCTCAATAAAACTTTTCTCGTCACATTCAAACCGCCTGAACATATTCTGCCGTCACATCATACTCATGGTATAGCTATCCAGCCACTCATCGAGCCACAAATCCCACTCATAGGGACATTACCGCACATATAAGTACAAAAGCACGTGCTCACACAATCAAAATCCTCGTGCTCAAGCTACAGTCAAAACCCGGCCTCAACTCCTCTAGAATGGCCCATCATTAGCACACCGAAATTACATCTCGCACCTCATCCATGAAATCACAAGCCATCGATGCACAACTGATACCGAGCGCTCACATGTGCATATAAGTGCATGGAAGGAATTCAAAGAATTACGCTTCAAGTTGAATCAATGCCGCATGATGAGGAAAGAAAGTTGAGAAGTTTATCCTAAATGCCCCGTAGCCTCTCGAAGATAGGTATGGATGTCATCATACCGATCTGCAAGACTCTACTAGACACTTGCTCATGACTTGTAGAACTTATGAACCTAGAGCTCTGATACCAACTTGTCATGACCCAAAATTCAACTAGTTGTGATGGCACCTATCCTAACCCGCTAGGTAAGCCAATAACCAACTATCCAATTTAATGAGATTTATTAAGAGAAGAAAAGATAATAGAATTGCTTTTATACAAAGAATTCCCCAAGGACTGGTAGTATAAATCATGAGTTTCTAAGATTTAGATTTTACAAAATAGAATTGAAATAATTACAACATCTGTTTGAAATGTAAATAAATAGAATTTGAATCTAATGCTACCAAGGACTAGTGATAGCCATAATTGGAAAGCAGGCACCTCTTCCGATCCGGCTCCTGCCGTACGCAACAACATCAGTATCCAACATCTGCACGCAAGGTTCTGAAGTGAGTATGAATACAACCGACCATATGTACTCAATAAGTAACAAACCTAACCTTAGGTTGAAAGTAGTGACGAGTTGGGACAAGGGTCAGAGTCCAACTCCAATAACCAACCACAGTTCATAACGATATAATAATAATGGTACGAGAAAATAGCTTAGAGATAAATGCTCAACTCGTTTACAGTTATAAAAAATAGGCATGCTTTGACAGTATAACAGTATATCCCAAATCTTTCACCAAAAATACCAAAAACTTATGAGTAAGTTTGAAAACTGTGATTTTCCCAAAAACCCTTCAACAATAAATAAGATGTTTCATTTTAAGATAGCATGAGGAAAGAACATCTCTATGCCTACATGTCAATATGTAGGAAAAATCATAAATGTCACCAAAACTGGGTAGCGTGAGAAAATGCACCTCTAAGCCTGTATCTCAAGTACGTATGTCAAATGTAATGCATCTTAGTGATGAACTCATGTACTCACACTCTCAGAGTACTCAATCTACTTGTCTCGTAATCTCACTCACAATGCTCGACACTCAGTCACTTAGTACTGTACAGGGCAGATCCAACCCAATGCAAATGAACCAGGGCATACCCAGCCCCAAATGCAAATAAACTAGGGCAGGTCCAGCCCAAATATAAGTAATTGCTAGAAACTACGCCCTCTATGGATGTGCAGATTCCTGAGGGGCCGATCCAGCCCAAGCGCTATAATAAGCCAAATCCTAGCATGGATCAATAAATCATGTTGCGGCGTGCAGCCCGATCCCATCAATATCTCTCACAACAGGCCCTCGGCCTCACTCAGTCATCAATCTATTTAGTCCCCCGGGCTCACAACACTCATGCTAAGTAGCCCTAATAAATGATACGAGATGTGACAATATACGATAATAGATATTGAGATATGATGCGTAAAGATGAATGTGACTGAGTACATAACTACAATTAAGCAAATAACTCAATAGCAAAGAACGATCACTGTGGGTCCCAATAGTACCAGAATATAGCCTAAACATGATTTTTAGCATAAATTACAGTTCAAGTACTCTAACACATAGAGTACAGTAAAAATGTTCTGATAAGATAGCTACACAGTTCCATGGAATCGACTAAATCAAAATTCACAAAGTGCACGCCCACAAGTACGTCACCTAGCATGCGCGTCACCTCAAAATCAATCACATAACATGTAATTCGGGGGTTTCATACCCTCAGTAACAAGTTTAAAAGTGTTACTTACCTCGAACAAGCCAAATCCAATAACGAGCAAGCCAAACGATGCTCCAAAAATGTCATCCCGCACGTACCGACCTCTGAACGGCTCGAAACTAGCCAAAAGCAACTCAAGAATATCAAATAATGCCTAAGGAAATAATTCCAAATAATAAAGGTCGAATCTATAATCAAAACCCCAAAGTCAACTAAAAAGTTAAACACGGGCCCGTACCTCGGAATCTGACAAAACTCACAAAATTCGATAACCCATTAAATTACGAGTCCAACCATACTACTTTCACTCAAATGTGACTCCGAATCGATGTTCAAAACTCAAAAAATTACTTTATCAAATTTTAGACAAAACTCCCCAAATTTCACTTTGAAATCACCAATCAAATTCCATAAATGAAGATGGATTTATGAAATATAACCAAAATCGAGTATAGAACACTTACCCCAATCTATGTGGTAAAAATTACCTCAAAAATTGCCCAAATCCGCGCTCCCCAACTCAAAATATGACCAAATGAACAAACCCTCGATATTAAATATTTTTTGCTCAACTGTTCTGCCTCGTTTCTTATGCCAAATAATCTCGAAACTTACTTTTGATGCCTCCAATGGATTCCTAGTGAAATTTCAGTCAAATTAGACTTTTGAATCACTCCATTTGACCTTATAATGAAGGAGATATGTTGGTTTCAATATTTGAAAATAGTGCAGATTTTTAAAATACGAAGTCAGTGGCAATTTCGTAATTAATCTGTAAAATCTGACAACCCAATTCTTAGTAAAATGACCATAAACTCCTCGTACGATGTTCAAATTCGACGATTCTTTTTGCCATGGTTCCGTAATTATGATAAGGATCTAATGCTTCAATCAAAACAGAAATTGGAACTCATTTGCCTAATATGGTACCATTTATGCTTGAAGAAACGACGTCGAAACATAATTAAAAATGAGCACAACACACCCCAAACCTATGAGAAACTCACCCGAGCCCCTCGGGACCCCGTCCGGACATACCAACAAGTCTTATAACATAACACAGACCTATTCGAGGCCTCAAATCATGCATAACAATATTGAAACGACGAGTCGCACCTCAAATCAAACTTAATGAACTTTTGAACTTTCAACTTTCAAAACCCGCGCCGAAAAATATCAAATCAACCCGGAATGAACTCAGATTTTGCACACAAGTCCCAAATAATATAACGAAGCTATTCCAATTCCCGAAACCACAATCCAAATTCGATATCCTCAAAGTCAACTCTCGGTCAAACTTATGAACTTTCCAAACCTTCAAATTTCTAACTTTTGCCAATTAGCGCCGAAACCTTCTAGAAATATCCAAATGCAAATTCGGGCATACACCCAAGTCCAAAATCACCATCCAGACCTAACGAAACTATCAAACTCTATTTCCGGGTCAAATACTAAAAAGTCAAACTCGGTCAACTCTTCCAACTCTAAAGCTTCAATCATGAAATTCATTCTTCCAAAATAATTCCTAATAACCCGAAAATCAAAACCGACAATTCACACAAGCCATAATACATCATACGATGATGTTCAAGACTTCAAATAGCTGAACGAAAAGCAAATGCTTAAAAGACCGATTGGATCGTTACAAATATTATTATTTTGTTTTTAACTGCTAACATTGGTTAGTTAATTATTTCACGTCGGCTTGCTTAGCAAGTGCATGTTAGGCTCCATCACGACCCAGAAGTTGGGATTTCGGACCATGACAATATATTGCACAGGTTATTGACTAGTGAGTATCATATAACTTGAACCTCATCACTACTTCACCGATGTTTGTCTTGATACTTACTGAGTATACGTTATCCCGCAATCATACTATACTCATGTATATTTTTGTATGGATCTGGGTGTTGGTGGCAGCGGATCTCAGGAGTGAGCATTACTTTTGATAGAGAGTATTCAAGGTAGCGCAGCTTGTACATCGTAGGCCCTTGGAGTCCTCTTCCCTTATCTATTGGTATTTATACATTCGGACAGTATTGTACTATTGAGACATCTCTTGTATCCGATTTTAGAGCTCATGACTCTATACTACCTTGTTCTAAAAATTTGATGTTATGATATCATTTTATTAGCTATTTCTGAAGTTTTATTCCACTTTTAATGTTATTTCAAACATATTATATCTTATTCATTTTTTTGAATTCCTATTGCATGTTGGCTTGCCTAGTCTTGGAGGTAGGTGCCATCACGACCTTTGTTGGAATTTTGGGTCGTGTCAGATATATACTATTAATCATGAGTTTGAATATAGTATTTATTATGAAATTATTTATTCAATCTTAATAAAGTTTTAATTGAACATATATTCGTATTTGTCCTTTGCTTATATAGTAGACGACTTAGTGTATAGAGTCTAGATTATACACAGAAGATTGAATCATCAGTTCTTATAAGTACAAAGTTTGAGTTCACAATCTAATGATGGAATTGGACAAGCCATCAGAAATGTTGTATCATAAAATTAAATGTAATTTATCTTGATTATGAAAGATGGTTTAATTCTGACTTCACGTGCTAATACAATTTGTATGTATTGAACGGACTAAGTAGAGATAAATATTTTATACTGACTTAATAAAATAAATTCTCTAGTCATTAAATGTACTTATACTCTTAATCTTGATATAATTAATATTAGTTATGTATATTATTTATTATTTTTATTTATTAAAAGGCGAGATTCTTTCATTAGTCAATAGGCCTGATAAGCCTAAAGGAAATAATAAATAAATTAAATTATCATTAATTTAATTTAATTAATTAGTATCTGGATCTTAACATGAGAAGCTAAATAAGATTTGATAGAACAATTGTGAAATTGAACTAAGAACTGAAATTATAAATTTTTAGTGGGAATAATTCATAATTAATTATGGTGAATATTAATTTCGAAAATTGAAAATTAATTCCATAATTGGAAGCTTTGTTAATTAAATTCTGTGGTCTCTGATGTGCCTAAAGAATAGGAAATAAAGGAATTATTTTTCTGGTGGAAAAGAAAACCCAACAGGTTTTGAAAAAAGGTTTTAACCCTTAAAACTTGCGTTATAAATACATAAGGTTTTCCACATAGAAGAGGTAGAACAAGGTGACCGAAAATTTCAGCCTTTTTCCTAGAAATTTCGCCCGCACAAAATTAGTATTTTTTGAATATTATTTAGGTAACATAGAAGAGTATCATGGAACATTTGAGGATTGTAACCGTGCTGATAGTTAAGATTTCAAAGTATTTCTAGGGAACTGGAGACTCTCATGATAGAGAGCTTTATTCATGCCTCAAGAGCTAATATGTGAAACCTCGTACGTGTTATTTATTTATTTACATGATATTGCGGTTGCTCCGATACGGTGGCCAAGTTTCTAAATTTGACATACTAACATAGAATAATTGAATGCGAAACTTGAATAATAAAAAACTAAAACCTTTCATATCTGGCTAATCACATGCCAAATCGTGGATAAAAAAAAATCATAGTACCACAACTTAGGCATACAGAAAAACTAAGAATCACAGGCAAAACGAAAAGTTAAATCTGCCATTAAAACAAGAAATCAAGAAAGATTTTTGGCATAAATTAATAAGGTAGACATGAAAAATTAAATACCATTAAAAATCAACAGACATAAAATTGGCATATATAATTATTTTTGGGTAATTAGGTAAAAGGGGAGATGCTGGTGGAAGAAGAAGTAGCAAAGGAGATGCTGAGTAGGAGAGGCTAAAATAGGGCCGGTAATATAGCATGTTATGTGGCGCTAAAATGTTAGGCAAACGTGAGATGAGGATGACGGTGGGCATAGTGAAGGGCCCCAATGGATGATAGATAGTTTTGCACCACTTCTATAACGTGGGAATTTGGGGGAGGGGGGTGCGGGGGCTATTAGAGGATATAAATGATTATTTTTGCGTAATAAAAAGAAATTGTTGACTATTTTCCTTCTTTTATTATATATATATAAATATATACAAAAGACTTGATTTGAAATAAATATTATGCGGAAATAAGTAATACCGGCGTACAGCTAATAAATGGACTCCTCGGAAAAATATATTGGAGGATGAATACGGCTCTCTATCTGCATCATTCATTTTATTATCCTCAGAGCGCTAGGTGTAAAGTTTTCCCTCTCATCTTTCCCGCAAACTTTGGCGTGCAAGATTTCATGGTTGGGCCTTAACTCATTCTGAGCAACCACACACAATAAGTAGGGAGTTGATGGCTGTTTCTTTGAATTCCGTTCTAGGCTTTCGCTCAACTGTATGTCTCCTCCTCCTCTTTCTTTTTCCCTGTAATTGTAGACCCTTTTACTTTACTTGTTCCCGGTTCTCACGTTTCATTGCTTAAGTGTTGTATAAATTGCTTTGCTGTACTAAATTACGCCGGTGATTAGTTAGCAAATGAGGTAGCAGAAGCAATAATTCATTTTCCTTAACGTGTAAATGATATATTAGGGATATTGTCATGATTCCACACTACTTAATTAGAAATGAGTTTAATTTTTACTATATGAAACATTGATTGGCAATCTTTAATAAATTATAAGAAACCTCTTATAGCAGGTTAAATTAGAAAAATTCATTACCCTGAAAGTGCATATAACTTAATTCAAGCTTAATTCTTAGCTAATAGACTTAGTGCCCAACATAGCTTGATGGTTCTGGATATGAAGCAAAGGAGTAGGCAAAAAGGAGGAGTTGCAAGCAGCACATAATTAGGAACAAAAAACCAAATAGCATTTAATGACAAGCTATATTGAAAGTCGGATCATGGGACTTAGGAGCGGACACAATACCCAGAGGAAGGAAATGACAACGTACATCAAGAAAGTAGTAGTTGAAGTGCAAAGAGCATTTAAAGTAAAAAGAGATCTAGTGGCACATGAAGTTACCAAAAGAAAAAGATGGAGTAGCTATTGAAAAGCGTAAGAGAGCTAAGAGTGGAGATTAAGAGGATGCAATCAAAGCCTGAGGTAAACCCTATGGGATTTCTGGCAAAAGTTAGAAATGCGGAAAAAGGAGAAAGAAATTTATAAACCAGTATGATTGACAGAAAAGAGGGATCAGCTTAAATTTATTAAAAATGATTCCCAATAAGTTTTGACAGGAGACAGTGAGATCAAAGAGGGATGGAGAGGCAGATGCTATTTGATCGATTGCTCAACTCAAATTACGAGGATAACTTTAAAGATTGATATCTCATTTAAGACAGTAACCTCACTACACTCGTAGAATTAGGTTTGCACAAGTGAAAAATGCTGTGAATATAAAGAATAGACAAACTTGTGCCATATGGTACAATATACATGTATGGGAGTGGCTTGGATAGCATGAAGTAATATGGTTTATTAAGCAAATCAATGTCATTTTAACAGTTGAAAGATGCCAAATTAATGAAGAAAGAGTTCCTTGTTTCGATAAATGAGAACAAGTGAGCTATTTAAAGCTGTATGTATTAACCTAATGAGTCATACGATTAAACATCGGGAAAGGGTGATCGAATGTGGGCAGATTTATGCCTATTAAATCTAAGATGGAGGCTATATTTTTTTCAAGAAAATGATAAAAGTTTATAAGGAATGGAAGCATGATTTCCATTGATATTCATTGACCTACCACATATGATAAAATGTCAAGGAAAAGTTCTTTTGTGGACTCTGAAGAATAAATGCACTCCGATAATGTGCATAAACTTCATAAAGGATATATCTGAGCCATGACATGTGTAAGAATACCAAGAGGAGATATAGAGGAGCTTCCATATATGTGGTTTTACACTGCTTGAGCCCATACCTTTTTACCTTACTTATGGATTAGTTAACCAATAATATACAAAAATGGGGTGCCATGGTGCATGCTATTCACAAACATTGTTGTGCTGATGAAACTAGCAAGGAAAAACTTGAACTGTGGAGAGGCACTATAGCGAGTAAGAGTTTTAATATAAGTAAGACAGATGTTATACATGTGATATTAGATTATACTATGATGCTTAAATGCAAATATTTCTGATATATACACTCAGTCTTTTAGGAGAATAATATAACAGATGGAGATATAACACAAAACTAAAATAGGATGGTTGAAATGGAGGTATGAATAAGGGTTATGTGCGATAGGAGGACCCTACCAAAATGAAAGGCTAGTTTTTATATTATAGCAGTGAACCAACAATCACATATTGGAGTGAATGTTGAGCCTTTAAGGTACAATATATCCACAAGTTAGGATGTGAAGATATGAGCGATCAGACATGATTAGAAATGATCACATCCGACAGAATATGCAAATACCACATATGGAGAGGAAAAAAAGCGAGAAAATTGCTTGAGATAGTCCGTTCATGTTCTACGTGGACCTCCAAATGTATTGGTCAGCAGATGCAGCTCCTCAATAGTTGAAGTGTTAAAATGTGATATGGTAAGTCTAAATATCACTTGAATGGAAGTTTCTTCAAATACTTACTGCTTACAATTTCTAGAAATCCACGTAAGCTTAGTAAATAACCAAATGCAATAATGTGTCCTTATAGGTGAATACTAACTAATTGGGGTAATTGTCATTGACACACCTACATTAGATCCATTGTTTGACATGAGTCTTTCTAGTTTGATTAGAGATTGTATGACAGTTTAGTTGCATGTCTGAGAATTGGAGATTCCCTAATTTCACAATAACTTGAATTTGACTTAGCACAAACTATTGAGTAGTGGAATGAAAGGAGCCAAAAGAGAGCGAAATAGATATGGATGATTCATATAATAACCTCAAGTAGTTTGCAATTGAGGCATAATTATTGTTTTTGTTTAGGCTAGGAGTGATGCTCACATTTATTGATTTATGAATTTGGCATCAAATTTATCACAACAATTTATTTGTTTCTTCTCAATGAGAGCTGCAGGCCTACTGCCATCTCTCTAGGAGTGCCTCACTACAGAAGGTTCCGCACTTCCCATCTTCCTTTCAGGTGCTAGGGTTAAGAAGATGCACAGCTGTTACTAAGCAGAGTTTCTTTCTTTTAGTTGCAAAAAATGATCGTCTTCAAACGGAAGTTAATGGTAAGGACTCTGACGTTATTACAACTACTGTAAATCCATCATCCTCTGAATCTTCAAAAACAGAAGGTGAAATGCAGTCCAATGGTCAAACTGAGTCGGTAGTGCAAGCATCCAAAGTTTCAAATGGGTCTGTAACTTCCACAAACTTGCAACAGGAAGCATCTTCCGCCATTCCAAAACCAGCCGTTAAGAGATCTCCATTGACAGCAAGAGAGAAACTTAGGGCAGCTAGGGTCCTCAGCCGGTACAATGAATCAAAGGCCTCTAAACCTGAGCTTGGAAGCAAATTAATTGAGGCCTTGCGAGAAAGTGAGAAGGGGAAAAAGAGATCAGGACTTCCAGAGGCTCCTACGAATTTGTTCGATGATAGCAAAAGAGGGATGCCAAAACCAGGTTGGACTTTTGAGTTTCCAGGAGGATTTGATGTCTTTCTCGTTGCATTTTCATTTATATTTATCAGCACAATTATGTTTGCTACAACTTACATTGTGTGGAAAGTTGGTGCTATCCATTTCAATGAGTACTGATTTAGATGGTTGCTATAGCTGGTTTTCTTCTTGGCTTTTGGGGCATGGTATTGGTCTATCCATCCACGAGAACCCGAGATGAGTAGTTTGTGTACAACAGATGCGTTCCGTGGTGCCAGTTTAAGGTTATTTTGAATTCCAGAGTTCTCAGGTGCGCGGTGCAGAATGGGGTTGCGAAGGCGAACTATAGTTGAATACAAAAATGTAGCTCTTCAACACTGTATTATCTAACCATCTTATTGCCTTAATGTTTGGTTTGTGACTTCATCAATTAAATGTACAGTATCTATTCTTCTTTAACAGGGACTTCACGAGCTTGTATATGTATGGTGTACCAACGAGTGGCTGCACCTTCATGTAAAATTTCAAGCATCTTTATGGTTGGATTAAAGTGCCAAAGGAGAGAATAAGGATCACTATGTCAACTTAAGACGGCCCATCATACCAAATCTAAAATGGAATGAGGTGAATGTGAGAAATAAAGGCACGAGAGAAAAATATTATTGACATTATTTTGTATTACATTAAGGGGTCGTTTGGTAGGAGATATTAGAAAAAATAATGCAAGCATTAGCTTTATGCATTACTAATACCTTGTTTGGTACCTTTTTTCAACTTATGTATAACTAATACATAAGTAATGCATAGAAAACCATGGCATTAGTAATACCTAGGCTTTAATGTATGCATTAGCATGGTTAAAGATAAAATTGTCCTTAAAGTCCCTTAAAGCTAGAGGATATGGAGGGCATTTTTGTAAGCAACTATTTTTTTTTAAAATTATGCAATGAATTATAATTTTAATACACCACACCAAACAATAGATAAGAAATATTATTTGCATAACTAATGCTTGCATTACTAATACACATTATTCCGCACTATTCTTATACACCCTACCAAACGACCCCTGAGTCTTTTTTATATACAAATATTACATAACCCTAATACCTGTTCTCCGATGTGGAACGTTAATATATTACTATATATTTTATTATCTAACACTCTCCTCAAGTTGGTGCATATAAGTCATATTAGTGTTTGGGCACGCGCGTTGCGCGTGTACCCCGTAACAATGAGTATTTTTTTTAAAAAAAAATAGATAAATATTGTTTATAATAATAAGTATCAGTTGCAAAATAAAAGTTAAAGCCAAATTTGATATAAAATGATGACAATGATGAATTTTAATCTTATTTAGCTAACCCAATAAAGGAAGAAATAATAACTATTACAAATTTATATGAAGAATAACAAATTAGCAATTGCCTGCTTATTTTTAAAAATATTTGTTTAAATTGCACAATAGAAATAAAAGCATATAAAAATAAAACATATTTACGTTGGTTTCTTTACTTCGCTCTTTATGGCTATAGTGTAGTTATCTTATAAATATAATATTATATTCACATTAGTGAGAAATCTCACGTTAATAAGATGTTAGAGCATATTTATAATGCGTACCTTAAATCTTACGGTAGAAAAGTTATTTACCAATATGAAGATTTGAGTATCTTACTCAAATTTCTAAAATATTTCTATTGTTAAAAAATAGACAGTTATTCTTTCTACTTTTATAAGGACTTTTTATTTTTTTCCTATGAATTTCAATATTGTCTAAGTGAAAATAAGATAAAAAACCCACAACTAAAAATATTTTTGGGGCCCCAAAATTTAGGGGCCTAAAGCAAAGACTTTATTAGCCTCCCCTTGAGCGGCCCCTAAAGTGAACATGAAAATATGACATTGATCCCCAAATTTCCATTTAAATTTTGGAATTTGTCTCATCTATGAACATTATACTTTAGAAAAAAAGAATAGAACACTAACATTATTATTCGAAATTGAAAATTGAGACAAACGAAATAAAGTAAGAATTCAAATTATATACAAACGAAAATCATTTTCTAACAAGTTATTTTCTTTCTTTTAGAGATAGCTATTTGTTTTGATAAAGTATCTTTCTTAAATATAAAATATTTTCGAAAATTCATGGTAGTCAACTATTAAATTAATGTTGTCAAAGAAATATCATATTTGCCTCTTTTATACCACACGGGAAAAAGAAACCAACAGTAACACTTGAGAGGTAAAGAGAAAAGAAAACTAAAGAAGAAAGTTATATACAAAAACAAAAACAAAAAAGGAAAAAAGAAAAAAATTGAATTAAATATTGGAGGAAGGTAAATGAAACGGTTTTGAACTGGAAATATTGGAAAGAGAAAATAGATGTGGAAGAAGAAGATGTATACAAAAGACACTCTCATCTTGTTAATCAGTGACGTCAACAATATATGTAATCCTCCCAAGTCCAAATTATTAGCACAATTCACATTTTTTAATGATTGCATTGCAAAACAATTTAGATGTTGTTTATTTTCTTAAACTCGGCCTTAAATCTGTTAGCTAGTCGCAATTTGCAAGAAACAATTAATAGATAGGTGACGGGAAGAGTCCATTATTTATATGATCACTCAACTGTTTGAAATTATCTACCAAAGTCATCTTTCTTTTCGTTTGTAACAGAAAAGTCACTTAGTTATGCCTATAGCACTTAGAAGGCAACTCAACCAAATTTCTCAAACTTTTGATTGTCAAATACCTATTTTACCCTCTAAATTATCAACTTTTATATTCTTCTTCTTCTTTTTCTTCTTCTTCTTCTTTTTTCACTTTTCTAATATTATGATTTTTCTCTTTTTAATCTATATTAGACTTACCTATAGAAAAAATATTTTTTTTAAAAAAAATAAAAAGTATTTTTCTAGCATATATAATGTCGAAATAATAATATAATTGAGCGAATATTAAAGAATATGTATATTAAAAAATACCTTTATTTTAAATAATTTTTTTATAGTACGTGCATGGAATATATATTTTAAAACTTTTATTTTCTTTCATTCTCAATTGTTTAAATAAAATTTTTAGTTTTTGTTGTTAATATCAAAATTATTATTATGAACAAATTTTTCTAATTAAGTTTTTACTATGGTCAATATTTTATTATTCCAACACTATATACGCTTAATTATTATTTTATTTTTTAATTTGTAAATAAAATATGAATTAAAAAGAGAAAAAATTATAATACTGAAAATCTATAAAAAAAAAATGATAAAAGTTGTTAATTTTGAGGGTAAAAAATAGGTATTTGGCAATCAAAAGTTTGAGAAAACTAGTTGAATGATCTTCTGAGTACTATAGGCATAGTTAAGTGACTTTGTTGTTACAAGCAAAAAAAAGATAATTTTGCTAGATAATTTCGGATAGTTGAGTGACCATCTGAATAATGGACTCGTGATGTCTGTTGTTATCCCCAAGCGATATTACCTACCGTAGGACCTCCGTCCCCGAAGCGAAGAAAGAGGAGCAGGAACAAGAGGTTATCCTCTCCCGGCCCAGTAGTTCCGTAACTACTATCGTGGTTGTTGCGCGGCAAGGCCATGTTGTTCAGTTGGAAGCCTAAGCCAAGAAGGTACGAACGAAGTGACGGACCTCTTTAGAAGATAGGGGGCGGCTTTCTTGTGGTAGTAATTGCGAACATCTCTCCTCTTCTCTTAGCGTGCACAGTTTGCTTGCATGCTCCCTTAGGCACGTCGAAAAGAAGAATATTTTCTCGTGGTTATAATTCACAAAAATCAAGAAGTACAGACATCTAATTATGAACTAGAAATCTCCACAGGTCACGTTGGAGAAAATAAGAAGGAGATTAGGAAAAGGTAAAAAAAGGAAATTATAAAAGTCAATTATGAAAAAAAAAATGATAACGTATAAAGATTTCATAAGTATTTACCTTGTAAAGCGCAAGTACAAATTTTAAATGTACACTTAATATCTCAAGACGAGCTTTAAATAAACTCAAACCAAATATTTTGATGATTTACGTCCATTAATATGTTTTTCTATTATTATCCTTCAACAAAAAGGACTACTTTAGAGGAAACTTTGATACACCTTTCAAGACTACCTCTCAAAACAAGAACCAAAAAAATTATCAACATTATCATCTATTCTCGTTCATTTGTGTATGTTTATCCTTGTTCACTTTGAGCCTCTTCAGTGAATTGAACACAGTTACTAACTGACAAAGAAAATAAAAACAAAAAGTAAAATGAGAATTGAAAGTCAAGGAAGAATTCTTTCTCACCGGCTATCAAAAGAGTATTGTACCTTTTTTGTAAAAGTTGCAAGCAATACACCAAGAAATGGATTTTTTTTACAGAAAAAATAATATATGATTTGACATTAAAAAATAAAAAATGAAGGCTAAATTGATTTGAAGTAGATCACTACCACTGTTTTAAAAGGCTTTTCTGGGACTCGCCTCGGGGCTCGCCCCGGGGCGGGGCACTATCAAAACGTCTTGAGACTCATGTGTGGGGCTTAGTTTTCTGAGGCTTACGCCCCTAAGCGCTCGACGGTGCGCCCTAAACACGCCTAACACTCAACGCTCGGGACTCGCCCAACCGTTCCTATATAAATCATGTGTTGAATTCACTAATTTGTATTGTTAACTCTCAAAATTATTTAACAAATGAATGATTAAAGTTATTTTTATCTATAGAAATATGAAAATTGTGAATAACTCAAATAACAAAACATATTATTGCATACATATTTACTAATTGAGAACATCGTAAGGGTGAATATTTCTTCTAAAAATAGATAACCAAAATTTGTATCTTTACATGATAGATCTTCATGTCTTAAATCTGTGTCTCTCAAAATTATCATGCATTTTTTATTTTACTATTTAAAAATAATTTTATATTATTCATGAAAGAGTAATATTTTAAATTACGGTATTGAAAAATTTATTGTGTATTTACTTTTAAAGAGGTAATATATGCAGTTTGATAATATTTTGTAAGAAATTACAATTTTTAATTGATTGAAAGTTAATAGGTTGGAGTTAATTTATATTTCATAGTAACTTTAACAGTAGTATTATTTATACTTGTAAAATATGCTAAATATTTTATTTTATATGAGTTTTTTTAATTTTTTTTTTAGTTTTTTTGAACTTTTAATGCATCTTTTATATTTTATTGTGTTGTAATACTATATTATTAATTCATAAATTTAAAAAATTAAAGATCCGTGGGGCTTACGCCCCATGTTTCGAGGCTTTCGCCTCGCCCCGTATAAAGTAAAACGCCCCGCCTCACGCCCTTGCCTTTTAAAACACTGATCACTACTCTGGTGCACTTTATAAAATCTATGAGAGGATATGAAAAATTTAAATAACGGCTGAAAGCTTAAAAAGGAGAAAATAAATATGGGATGTCAAAAGGTTAGTTCGTCGGTTAAAGTTCTTATCTTTGCAGATCAGTAGGTAGATGAAAGACTTGATAATTAATTGAATTTTACTCATCTAATATGAATGTAATTTTTTTGTATAAGGACAAAATGGTCAGTTAACTTCTGAAGGATATTTTAGTAAATTAAGATTTGACTTAGGATCTATGAGAGGATATGAAAAGTTTAAATAATGGTGTGAGAGCTTAAAATGAAGAAAATAAATATAGGATGTGAAAAGGTTAGTTCGTGTCACGAACCAAAATTCAAACCGTCGTGATAGAACCTAACCCAACCTGTTAGGTAAGTCAATTAACAAAATAACATAATATAATAACACTGATGTGAATCAAAGATTAGATAATTGAATTTTATACAACTACCCAAGGACTGGTAGTACAAATCATGAGCTTCTAAAATATAGAGTTTACAAAACTAGTTGGAAATAAAATACACCATCTGTCTGAATTATACATGAACAGATCTGAAATACTAAGGCTACCAGGATCAAGAGACAGCTATGACAGGGATGTAGATACATCTTCAGATCCAACTCCCTCTGTACGCAGCAACATCGGCAGCCAATATCTACACACAAGGTGCATAAGTATAGTATGAGTATAACCGACCCATGTATTTAATAAGTAACAAACATAACCTTAGGTTGAAAGTAGTGACGAGCTGGAAAAACGGTCGGAGTCCAATACCAATAACCGACAACAGTTTATAATAACATAATAAAAGTGCTTTAAGAAACAACTCAGAGATAAAATGCTTAGCTCGTTCACAGTTAAATAGGCATGCTTTTCAAGTATACCAGTAGATCCCAAATCCTTCACCGAAAACCCCAAAATATATGAGTAAGTTTGAAAATTGTGATCTTTCCCAAAATCTTTCAGCAATAATTAAGATGTTTCATTTTCAGATAACATGAGTAAAATACATCTCTATGCCTATATGCCAATATAAAGGTAAAATCATGAATGTCACCAAAAATTGGGTAATAGAAGGAAATGCATCTCTATGCATGTATCTCAAGTACGCATGTGAAATACAATGCTCTCAATGATCAACACATGTACTCACACTCTCAGAGTACTCAATCTCACTGTCTCATACTTTCCACTCATCAAGCTCAATCACTCGACACACTCAATCACTCAATACCGAACAGGGCAGATCCAACCCAAATATAATAACTGCTAGCAACTGCTCTCATCGGGGGTGTACAGACTTAGGAGGAGCTCCTTCAACCCAAGCGTTATAATCCGCACGAACAACTCACGTGATGCACTGACAACTCACGTGATATATTATTAATATCTGGATCTGAACGGACAACTCGCATGCTATAATATAAATACCTAGATCCGCACGGACAACTCACGTGTTGCACGGATAACTCACGTGATGCATGGACAATTCACGTGCTATAGTATCAATATCTTCACAATCAGTCCCTCAACCTCACTCAGTAATCAATCTTTCTAGTCTCTCGGCCTCACAACACTCATGCTAAGCAGCCCAAGTCACTGATATGAGATGCGACAATATATAATAACAGAGACTGAGATATGACAACACTCAAGTGCTCTAACACATAGAGCACAGTAAAAATATTCAGATAAAATAACTACACAGTTCTATGGAATCAACTAGATCACAATTCACATGGTGCACGCCCACACACCCGTCACCTAGCATGCACGTCACTTCAACGTCAATCACATAACACGTAATTCAGGGTTTCATACCCTCAGCATCAAGTTTAGAAATGTTACTTACCCCGAAAAAGTCAAATCCAATACCGAGCAAGCCAAATGATGCTCCAAAATGCCATCCTGCGTGTATAGACCTCCAAACGGCTCGAAACTAGCCAAAAACAACTCGAATATATCAAACAATGCCAGAGGGAACAAACCTAATCAATAAAGGTTGAATTTTTTAATCAAAGCCCAAAAATCACCCCAAAAGTCCAACCCGGGCCCGCACCTCGAAACCCGACAGAACTCATAAAATTCGATAACCATTCAATTACGAGTCCAACCATACTAGTTTCATTCAAATCCGACTCCAAATCAGTGTTCAAAACTCAATAATTTGCACTAAGAAACTTTGGACAAAAACCTTTGATATTCTCTTTAAAATTCATAATCCAAATGCCAAAATTGAAGATATATTCACGAAATATAACCAAAACCGAGTATTGGATACTTACACCAATCCTTATGATGAAATTTACCTCCAAAATCGCTCAATTGAAGTATATAGCTCAATATGTGATAAAATGGCCAACCTCGAACTTAAAGCATTCTGCCCAGCGTTTCCCGCATTTTCGGACAGTAGGTCGCACCTGTGACATTCACTTCTATGGAACAAAGTCACGCACCTGCAAGACAGCCTTGGCCACCAGTAGCCGTTTCTGTGATGTACAAGGTTGTTTTTGCGATCGCGCTTATGCACAAGCCTCCCCAGCCAGCCTTTCCCATGTCGCTTCTGCGACCAGCTTCACGTTAACGTGAGCACGCACCTGCGGTACCTTATGCGCAAGTGCGAAGACATCATTAACCAAAAATTTTAGCAACTTCAACAAGGCTCCAACCGATTTGAACCCCGTACTGAACTCACCGAGCCACTTGGAACCTCGTCCGAAGATACCAATAAGTCCCATAACATAACACGGACCTACTCGAGGTCTCAAATCACATCAAACAACATCGAAATTACAAATTGCACCTCGAATAGAGCTTGTGAATTTTCAAAACTTTCCAATTTATAGAAATCGTGTCGAACGTATCAAATCAATGCAGAATAAACCCAAGTTGTGCACACAAGTCCCAAATAACATAACGAAGTAATTCCAATTCCCGGAACCATAATTCGAATCTGATATCCTCAAAGTCAACTTCCGATCAATTTTATGAACTTTCTAAACCTTCAAATTTTCCAACTTTCGCAAATTAGTGTTGAACCCTTCTAGAAATATCCAAATGTGAATCTGGGCATGCGCTCGAGTCCAGAATCACCATCCAGACCTAATGGAACCATCAAAACTCCGTTCCGAGGTCAACTTCACAAAGTCAAACCTGGTCAACTCTTCCAAATAAAGCTTCAACAATGAAATTCACTCTTCCAAGTCGGTTCCAAATAACCTGGAAACCAAATCCGATGATTTATGCAAGTCATAATACATCATATGGAGATACTCATTCCCCAAAGCTACAAGCGAAGTACAAATTCTCAAAATGACTAGTCGGGTCGTTACATTCTCCCCCACTTATACATGCGTTCGCCCTCGAACGTGCCGAGAGTTATTCCAAAGCTATCAAACTGTCGTGTAACATTACCATGCACATGCCCGGGGGTGATCTCCGTCACCCTATTCCATATAGGCCCGACAACACAACATAACTGAAGATTATTACTTCAACCTTAGTGCGTAAACCACATAATCCAATTTCCATCATCCGGAATTTCCTACAAGATCCGAGCCTCACATCTATACACTGTATAAGTCTGAACAAACTGTATCAAGTGATAACCATAACCCAAGATGTAATTACATGACATACCACACGACCTGCATACTCGTAGCAAAATTTCTGATCACAATAGTTGCTCAAAAAAACTGAATATCGGTAATAAACCTCAGATGATGAAAGAAACATGCAGCAACTAATAACCACTCATCAGATCAACGGGTCATGGAGCTCCCTCTCATTCGACAAGAACTATAGCCAATTTCTAAGCCGAACAGGGACATTATCCTTCCAAATATATTGCAATCAGATCCGATAGCACCCATTCTAGGTCTGACGACCTCGTCTTATCAAATACATCCGCCTTACTGACATGCCCCACCAATACAACCTTAAGCCATAAACTGTGCAATCCGTGCACCAATACGGAACAATTCAAGTGTACTCAAACATAGAAAATAACTCAAATGAGAGAATCGTCCCGCAAGCTCAACAAGTACCGCGAAAACACAATGCTAAGAACCTATCACACATTGTAGAACCATAACACATGAATCTAACACAAAGGATCATATCTCAACATAACTCCGCTGCAATGCGTGACCCCATCCAAACATTGTTCCATATGAAATACCTCAAACCACCATGCTCAAAATCAATAACTCGCGCAATTCGACATCAAGTACCAAAACTGTATGACCATAACCCCTGAGAAGCAAATAACTCAAAACCATAGTCCAAAAGAACATAACCAAATGCGCAATCAATCATTCAACACCCTAATACCCATGTCACCTAAATTCCGTTATAAGGCCCAAATAGAACCGCACCATGTGTGCATATAACCAACGGATCATAACCTTTCGTAGCATAGAAGAGTCACTAATAGAATATAACAAAACACAAATAAGCTCAACTCTAACCGAATGGCAGACCCGGTTTGGAGTACACATACTCATTATGCCTACCAATGGCCCCAAATCAACTCTAGTCATCCATAAATAGATAAATAACCCTCCAAAAGTCCACATTGACCTAACCTTAACACATACCCTCTGGCTAGCTTTGGCCACATTCTCACAGTCCACAACCATGAATCAATCTTCTCCTGAGAACTCTCGTTCTCCATATCTATAGAACACATGAACCACCATATTTGATCCCAGCTCCATCGCCCGAATGTCTAACACATCTCTCACACACGATCATCCCACGAGGAATACTCCTATAATTCTTCCCTACCACATTGCAAAAAAGATCTAAATATCAGCAGTCGATGAACCAGACGAGTACCACAATACCAATGAAGTATTTGTAAGTCAGAACACAATGCACCTTCTGAAATACGCACCCTTATTAGGCAATGCCAAGTATTCTAACACATAGAGTACAGTAAAAATGTTCAAATAAGATAGCTACACAGTTCTATGGAATCAACTAAATCACAATTCATATGGTGCACTCCATACGCCTATCACCTAGCATGCGCGTCACCTAAACATCAATGACATAACACTTAATTTGGGGTTTTATACCCTCATCACAAGTTTAGAAGTGTTACTTACCCTGAACAAGCCAAATGCAATATCGAGCAAGCTAAACGATGCTCAAAAATGTCATCCCATGCATACCGACCTCCAAACGGCTCGAAACTAGCTAAAAGCAACTCAAATACATCAAATAATGCCATAGGAATCAAACCCAATCGATAAAGGTCGAATCTTTATACATTTACTCAATGTCAACCAAAAAGTCAAACACGGGCTCATACCTCGAAACCCGACGAAACTCACAAAATCTGACAACCCATTCAATTACGAGTCCAACCATACTAATTTCACTCAAATCTGACTCCAAATCAATGTTAAAAATTCAAAAATTCACTTTAGGAAAGTTTAGACAGAAACTCCCAATTTCTCTTTTGAAACCCTCGATCAAATGCCAAAAACGAATATAGATTCATGATATAAATCAAAAACTAGTAGAGAACACTTACCCCAATCCACATGGTAAAAATTGCTTCAAGAATCGACTCAATCCGAGCTCCATAGCTCCAAATATGTAAAAAATGGTCGAAACCCCCGAAATAGAGTACTTTATAATCACTGGAAAGAAATACCATACGCAATCACCGGACATCCTTCGCGATCGCGAAGAACAAATGCTACTGCCATCAAATTACACTATGTGTTCACGATAGCCACTGGTATTAAGGCTCCACGAACACGAACTGACTTGCACGAATGTGATGAAGAATTCTCCAGCTCTAGCTCCCGCTCAACCGTACATGTCCGCGATAACCCATGCGCGAACGCGAACATCAACCAATCCAACCTTTTGCGATCACGTACCACCTTCCATGTCTGCGATAACCCATGCGCGAAAATCCAACCTTTCGTGATCATGTACCACCTACCGCGTCCGCGATTAACAAATCCAACAACAAAAACCAGCAATGCATGAAAACTCTAAAGTGGTCCGAAATCAATTCGAAATGCATCTGAGCCCCTCGGGACACCATCTGGAAATTACCAACAAGTCCCATATGTAATGCAGACCTACTCGAGACCTCAAACCACACATAACAACATCGAAATGAAGAACCACACCTCAAATCAAAAATCAATGAACTTTGAACTTTCGGTTTCCAAAACTCGCGCTGAAACATATCAAATCAACCTGGAATTAACTCAAATTTTGCACAAAAGTCCCAAATGACATATCGAAGATATTCCAATCCCTAGAACCATAATCTGAATCCGATATACTCAAAGTCAACTCCCGGTCAAATTTATGAACTTTCCAAACTTTTAAATTTACAACTTTCGCCAATTAGTGTCGAATCCTTCTAGAAATATCCAAATGTAAATCTGGGAATATGCCCGAGTCCAAGATTACCATCTGGACAAAATAGAACCATCAAAACTCCAATCCAAGATCGAACGCTAAAAAGCTAACAAGTCAAATGTGTTCTAATATGTTCCATGTGTTACTCTCCTATGCTACGGTCAGTTGTGAGACTCTTGACTATTTGCACACATGATGCAGTACTATTTGGACTTTATGGCTGAATTCAAGCGGGATAGCTCCTAGGGTCTTGAATGGTTGAGTGTGCCTTTGTTATGGTCTTCTTATTTGTGGTATATATATATATAGTGATATCCATTTCTCCATGGCTATAGTCGTGCACCTCGCGTGTTTATTGAATATTACGCATATGGTTATTGATTGTCAGACTCATGCCTCGAGGTATTCCATATGGACCGATGTTTGGATCGGGTCACGCATCGAAGGGGGATTATGTTGGGATATGATACTTTATGCTCATTTCGTGTGTTTTGTTTCTCCTTTGTGAGATGGGTTCATAGCTGTAAGACCCCGTAAAATTTTACCTGAAAACTCAGAATTTCATGGTGCTGAATTAGGCTTAAAAGTTAAAGATTGTAGAGAGTTTTCGCAGCTCACAAGCTCTATGCGGTACGAACTTTTTAGGTTGAACAATGCACTGAGGAGTTACAGAAAAATGTTGGCAGAAGAAGGCATTTCTGTAGCCCACTATGTGGCCGCAGAATGAGCGAGAGTGAAGTGGAAAATTGAGCAAAAATTGGGGACCAATTCGCGGTCCATTATGCGGCCGCACAACAATTTCGCGGGTCGTACACCGATCACAAATTTAGCATGGAAAATCTTCGGAGGGAGGTTCTGCGGCGCATTATGTGGTCGCGGAACAGGTCTGCGGACCGCATAATGGCTGCAAAGTGGGGCAGACTTGCTCAGTTCCGGAGGGCCATTTTGCAGTCCATTTCGCGGATCGCAGAAGCAACATGCGGTCGCATATGCAACCGCAGGCCTGTGTCGGGGCTCCTATTTTTCTAATTTTTGAACCCGTCCCCATTCTAATAAAACACTTTTTGGGGTCATTTTAGAAGGAAAATCATATGTTTCTAGAGATAGGGAGTGGCATAGAGTGAGATAGGGAGTTCCTAAACTTTATCCACCAATTCCTACTCAAATCTTGGAAGATTAACAAGGAAAATGCACTAGGCCTTCATCCTATAGGTAGCATTCTACATCATAATTCTTAATTTCGAAAATTTAACTACAAATAGGTAATGAGCAAGGCAATTCTTGGGTGTGAGAGTTGTTTATTTTGCATGCATGTGTTAACAAAAGGTGTAGGAAGATTGTGAGCTAAAAATAATAAAGAATGGGTTGTGGGATGAGGGAATCCTCCATAAAAAAGTGTCTTGAAACCTTAATGCACATCTAGTGTTTGATAAAATGCTCAAATGAGCTAGAACCATGATAATCTCCCTAATTTTAGTTCAATTTGTCATATTTCTAAATTAGATTGAAGTTGCTAAGAGTTCCGTAATATTTTAGAGTTTAAAGAAGCTCAATTGAGGTATGTTGGCTAACCTCCTTTCTTAGAATTAAATTCCACGGTGTTCATGTAAGTTATGTAAGACCCGAGTTGATCATTATGAAATTGGCTATTCCGAGTAAACTTGAGTTGAAAGATATATGTTCAATATGTGTTCCAAATATTTTTATCATGCTATGTTATCATTTGAGGATATGTTCAAAGTATGGGTTGTGTGTTATAAAAGTTACGACTTTAAGTCAAGTTTGAATGAAGGTTATTATGCCAAATTATGTGAAAAATCTCTATATGTCTAAAAATCTTAATTGCTCACATGTTTACTTAATGTCTTTAATTGAAAAGCCTTGTTGTTTACAATGATGATGATGTTTGAAAGTGAATAAGGTGAGCACAAAATATGAAATACGACCAAGTGCCAAGAATGATACTATAATTGTGCCACTAGTGCCAATGAATTGAAAAGATGTGAACTGAGGATGAAGTGAGATGACTGATAAAAAAGGTAATGTCTGGGGTGAGACGGCCTAGCCGATCAGGCCGTGATTGGATGCCATGCCTCACACATGGTGGTGATTGTGTTGAAAATTGTAAATGAAATGGTGATTGTGGTTGATGTCTCAAATGAGTCAGCCTAGTCGATCGGGACGTGATTGGACTCCATGTAAAAGTACGTTGGTATTGTGAATGATGGTATATTGGTACTAAAGATCTCCCAATCTAAAAACACGAAAATTTACTTGAAAACTTATGTGGTTCTTAACTTGATGTTTTGGTATTTTTTGAGGCTTCTATTGATTTCATGATTGTTCCTCCTTGTATTGTTATTAATTCTATTGAGATGGTGTTTAGTTATACATACTAGTACTATTCCATGGTACTAACGTCCCTTTTGTTAAGGGCGCTGCATCTTTTATAGATGCAGGTGGTTCCACAACAAGCAACATTGATCAGTGATAGCAGTACATCCTCTTCCCAGTAGACTTAGTGAGCCCCACTTCATTCCGGTGTCATGTATCTTTTGTTTATTATAGAATATTTCGAAAATCATAAACCTCAAATTCATTAGTAATGGAAACTTTAAACACAAACAAGTTTAATTTCAAAAGAACGGGGCACACCGACCAGCAATAGAAACACACATCAAAATCATAAACAAACAATACACTATTTATTCTTGAAATACTCTTTCCCAAAAACGACAATGTACAATTTCAACACCTGAGTATGTAATAACTCGAATCACGTTAGATATATTTATAAAGCAAAGCATTAGTTAAAACAACCACTTATGGGAATGAATTGAGTCCAAAAGCTTTTAGGCAATTCTATTTTTGAAGTCATTTTAAAACAGTCGAGTCGAGGCTCATTTCATAATCTTTCTCACACTCGCTCTTTCATTGGCACCACTATCTACAATTATAACTTACATCTTGGCACGTTGGCCACTATAATGACCCGGCCGGTCATTTTGAGAATTTAAGCTCCATTTGGCAGTGTAAGGTATTGAATAGCTTCATATTATGTTCGACTTGCGTGCATGGTTGAATTCAGTTATCGGATGATTCAGAGTCGAATTGGAAGAAGGAATCTAGTTTGAAAGCTTAAGCGGTGAGAATTTGACCGGAATGTGACTTTTGTGTAAACGGCTCCGGAATTAGTTTTGGATGATGTCAGCATCTTTGTATGGTGATTTTGGACTCAGGCGCGCATCCGGATTTGGATTTGGAGGTCCGTAGAGTAATTTGAGGCAAATCTGCGGAAGTTAGAAAAATTGAAGTTTGGAAAATGGAGAAGTTTGACACATAGTTGACTTTTGTGATATCGGGGTCGGAATGCAATTCCGAGAGTTGGAGCAGCTCCGTCATGTGATTTTGGACTTGTCTGCAAAATTTAGCATCATTTCGAGTTGATTTGATTGGTTTCGGCACGAGTTTTCGAAGTTGGAAGATTGGGAAGTTCATAGTTCGATTCATGGTGCGATTTTCCATTTTGCATTGTTTGATATGATTTGAGACCCCGAGTGAGTCCATGTTAGGTTATAGAACTTGTTTGTATGCTTAGACGGGGTCCCAGTGGTGTCGGGTGTGTTTCGGGTGGGCTACGGCTAATCATGAAGCCCATCAAATATCTATAATGGAAAGTCTATCACTCTACGCAAGTGTAGTCTCAAGTCATAATGAGAAATAAAGGAAATAAACGAGCAAAGATAACCCCTATAGTACAAGTATAACATGATGTGAACCTAAGTCTACCTGGACAATTACACAAATCTTGCTACGTACGGACTCTCGTCACCTCGTGCATCTGTAACCCCCGCAATAAGTAACACATATCAAATACATCACCTAGGGGTAGTTTCCCCCTCACAGAGTTAGACATGAGACTTATTTCGCTACGGAGTTCCATAACCGGCTCCAAAGCCTCTCTAACACCTCAAACCGGTGCCCGTCGCTTCAAAACTAGTCAAACAGTGTACAAATCCATAAATATATACTCTAAATACTCATAATAAATCAATTTAGAATAATTTTCAAATCCGCTCGAAAAGTTGATAAAGTCACCCTCGGGCCCACGTGCCCGTTTCGAAAAACTTCGAAGATAATCATTATCTATAATACTATGAACTCAAGTATATAATTTATTCTCAATTCCATGTCCAATTTCGTGGTCAAAATCTAAAAATATCAAATTTTAGGTTTTCTACCAAAATCTCAAATTCCTACTAATTTTCATGTTTAAACTTATATATAAACCATGTACTTAACTTGTAATAGGTGGAATCACTTAACTTGTGTTGCTTGATGAAAATCTCCCCTTGAAAATGGGAGAAAATGGGCCAAATCCTGTTTTTATAAAAATCTCACTGCCCAGCGACATCTCGCACCTGTAGTCACTCGACCGCTTCTGCGGTTCTGCAGGTGCGACCAAAATACCGCTTCTGCGGTCCTCCTTCAGGCCCCAGTAGCGCTTCTGCAGCTCCTAGTGAGCAGGTGCGGTCCCGCTTCTGCGAAACTTGACCGCATCTGTTGTCCCAGCCTTCCCAACAATTCCACTTTTGCGCTCAGGACACCGCATCTGCGCCATCGCAGATGCGAAAATGGTCTTGCACCTGCGCCACTGCCCAGCTCGCCCAGAACCGCTTCTGCGACCCTCTTGGCCTCTTCTGCGGCCAAAATCTCGCAGGTGTTGTTACACCAGATGACAGTTGCTTCAGCATTCCCCCAAGTCCAAACTCGATCCGTTTACCATCCAGAATCTACCCAAGGCCCTCGGGACCTTAACCAATTATACCAACGCGTTCCAAAACACATGATGAACTTATTCGAGGCCTCAAATCATGCCAAATAACATCGAAAGTACGAATCGACCATCGAAATCCTTCTTTAACTTTTCAAACTTCGACGAACACGTCCAATCATATCAAAACATTCCGGAATGACGCCAAACTTTGCGCACAAGTCATAAATCACAATACAAATATATTCCAAGGGTCGGAATACCAAACAGACATCGATAACACCAAGGTCTACCTCAAACCAAACTTAAGAAATTATTAAACCTTCAAAATGCCAACTTTCCCTAATAAGCGCCGAATTGCTCCCAGGCGCTAGAGCTCAAAACGACTGGTCGGTTCGTTATACTTGTTATTTTTTTCGTATTAGGTAGCAAAATAACAAGGATGTTCATAAGAAATTCACATATATCCTAAGAAATTACAATAACGCATATGTAAGACAATTTTTATTTATTTATTGAACTAGCTAAATTGGATCAATATTTATATTTCTTAGGAGCTCAAATCTTTTTCATTAATTTTTATTCAATAACTCAAATAAATTATTTAATATAGTTACCTATTTTTAAAAAAAATTGTATACTCATGGTATAGGTACACGCGTAAAGCGCATACTCTAAGACTAGTAAATCAAAAAGTACTTATAAGCTAGTTTGATCTAACTTATAATCTTACTCAATCACCTTCTTTATTAAAAAATTAAAAAATTAAAATTAGGCTCCCAACTGAACAATAGGTTGAAATTCTTTAGCTAATTGTAATTTATATTTCTTTTGGGCGTCCTCCCTAGATTTTACCACAAATCCAAATGAATCACGGTAAGTATTGCCCATTATCAAATAATAAATCTTGCCGACCGGCAAGATTTTACTCTTACGGATCACCATAAATCTTGCCCTTTCAGGATTTCGGAGGTGGAGTTTATTTTCTCAAAATTTTAACGGTTTTACCGAAAAATCCTGTTTATAATCACCCTATTTTTCTTTCTTACCATGAATCGGTACGTTGATAATTCTGAAAGGTAAGATAGGAATTCTTTGATCACCACTAAAGTATCTGGTGCAGTGGACGAGATTGCTCTTCTCTTAACTAGAGGGCTTTCCTGCGAATGGGGCCCTATACGACGCGAATCCGGATATAGTCGGGCTCCAATGCAGGTACCAAACACCGGGTGAAAAATAAAAAAAAAAGGAATTCTTTGATCCTTCCGAAATGGAAAATAGTAAACGGGCTCCAGTTCACGGACATGGAATGTGGCATCCTGTCTTTCCTAAATGGCCCAAATAACTATCAAACTCAAATGGCAATGGGCTCGACCAGGGGTGGCAAACGGACAAGTCAAGTTAGATATGAGCGAATAAAAAAGGGAATTTTTAAATGGGTAATTTTAAAAAAAGGATAAATTATCCGACCTGATCTGTATTTGAGACGAATAAAAAATGAATTATCCGGCAGATAATATGGATACCCATATTATCCATGACTTCTTGAAAATGATCATTCGTGAAGGAATTCCTAATTTTCCAAACTTAAAGAACCATACTTTAAGGCTTTATAAATGTAAAAATTAAATACATTAGTTATATTATTGATTTGGTTAATCATTTTTTATAAGTGAATAATATAATTTTTATTCCTATTTAAATGACTGATAATTCCCCATTGAAACAGAAACCCTAGAAATGCTAGCACTTCGCAAGCTCTCCTCAAGCTCAAAATCATCTAGCTTTCTCTGTTCCTTCGCTATCCAAAGCTCAATCTGCAGCTCCGCCACGATACCCGACTTTCCCAGTTGCACTTACTACGACGCGCTCATCAACGAGGCTGGCCGGCAAGGAGATTTCGCCACTCTCCACCACCTCCTCAACAAGCGCGTGAGCGATGGCTTCTTCAACACCAACAATACCTTCAAGTTCGTTTCTACAACTAACCTCTCCATACTCGACGATCTATTGGATACGATAGCTCGCTTAGACAATGGTTACCCAAAAAAGTGCTCCTACGACTGTCTCATCGCGCGTCTCTCGAAGATGCACTGCATTTCGGAGGCCACGCGTGTTGCCGAAACCATGGTGAGTAAAAGGCACGGAGCGAACGATGTCACGTTTCATCCCATAATCAACGCGCTCACGAAGAAGGAGGAATTCCACGAAGCGTGGCGCGTGATGGACGTGATGAGATCTAACGGTATCGCACCCGATTTAACGGCGTATAATTTTCTGCTGACCGGTTATTGTTTCACAGGAGATGTGGTATCGGCTGCCGTAGTTCTAGCGAAGATGGAGGAGGAAGAGCTGGGGGCAGATACGAGGACGTACGACGCACTGGTTTTAGGCACGTGTAGAGTTGGGAAATTGGATGCGGCTTTGGCAGTGTTGAGGAGGATGGTAGATGATGGAGTTTCGCCATTGTATTGCACACATGCCCACATTATCGGCGCGTTGCTGAAGTACCAGTTTTCTGAACAAGCAGCGGAGTTTGTTAGAAGCTATGCAGGGAGAGACGTGAAATTGGATTCGGAGAATTTTGGAATACTGGCAACCAGGTTGATCACTAGAGGTAAATTCGAGGAAGCTAAGGAACTGGTGAAAGAGATGACTGAAAGGAGATTGGCATTGGGTCCTAGATTGAAGGATTTCTATGAATTGTATGTTAGATCATGAGATATTGAGATAATTATTACTAAGTATGAATGCAGCATTGTTGAAATATATAGACTTGGTTTTGTTGTGTTGTTAGCAAAGAAAAAAAATTCTTGAAGTATTCATTATATGATGTATACGGATTATGATTTTGATCCATCGATCCATCATAATGGAACGTTGATTTGATACAATTAGTTGTAAAGATAAATAAAAGAGCTGAAATATTATGCTGTGCAGTTACGCTTTTCATCTAGATTCTAATGCTAGATTGATTTGTTCAAGTTTTAGATCTTTTTGGAACGGGCCATGTTGCTTTCAAGGTTTAAAGATCAATGTGGTTACGAACACATCCAGATGATTAAGGAGATAAAATTAATCAATTGATCCATGAAGAACATGGTTGGTGTTAAACAATAATATATCTTTTCCTTCATGTTTTCTTCAAGGAACAATACTGTTTATAAAAAAAGTACCTCAAGGGAATGCTAAAAGCATATAATGGCGTACATGGATTGCTTTGGCTAGTTCGATTGAGAAGATAAATGGGAAGATCAGTGAGAATATCTTGAGAACTTGAAGCAGCAGCAGCTAATAGAGTTGGTAAAGGGCAGTATCTACTCAAAGGATATTTTGGATGGTCTATCATAAGTTGAAAGATTGAAACGTCCATCCACACACCCTGCTCTTACCGGTAAGCCGTAAGCCAACTTAAACTCGTGCCCTCACAAGTTAGTTATATCCATTTTACTCTGCAGCAATGGTTTTGAACCAACCTGTCATTTATCTTTCAATGTCAACATGATCAATTTATCATATTTGAAGAATAAAGCATCAAATACCCTTTAGACATCTTTGGAAGTGTGTTGAGGTTTCCTTATGAAATTATCCCCTTCTGGTGTTCCTTAAGCCCTTTAAAGTTGCAGTTAAAAATGCTAGATATCGGTTATTGGCCGTGTATAATGCCTTACCCAGTCTATTTGCTCCACATTATTCCAGAAACTGTCGATCGGACAAGTTGGCTGGCTAGCAGGCAAGTTTAGGGTTTTATATTCCTTGTTGTTAATTCAATGTGATATCTGATTTCTATAGGGTTGATTCGTCCTTGCATTAGTTTGGGTTTGTTTCCCCATGAGTCCACTGAAGTACAAGGTGGTAAAAAAAGCTGTACAAATTATCAATTTAAGGCTGGAACCTTGGCAGTCTTCTAAGTTTTCAGCATGTTAGATGTTTCTGGAGATACTAACTCAGTCTACAAAATTGTTCAACTTGTAAGTCTCCGTAGGTAGTACATGTTTCCCTGGAAAGCAAAACTGAAGATCTGGCATGGTCCTCAAAGCTGATGCTAGGTATGTGTGATTCAGCTTGACCAGCTTGTAGGCATTTTACTCACTAAATTTTACTAATTCAAATTAGATGGTTGAAATGAGAGACCTTTGAATGCTTCATCAAAATAATGAGATATCTGTGAGTGAATGCTGGGCCGGATGTTAAGACCAGCTGAAAATAAAGGAGATGTTGGTACTATGATGGATATGTGGTCTTAGAGGATGACCAAATTAGAATATGGAACGTGGAGGGTAAAATTAGAGGTCCCTGTGGATATTTTGATCATCTCCTACCAGGGATGGCAATGGGGCGGGGCGGGTGCGGGTTTTGTCTTAACCCACAAAATTTCAACCCGCCCCGCATAGTATTTGCACCCGCATTCACTCGCCCCGCCCCTCACCCACCCCCCCACCCCGCCCCGCCCCGCTCATTTTTTAACTGAATACATTTGGAAAAAAAAAGATTAAGAACAATTAAAACAATCAATTGCGGAATACCGGTTCAATTTTTATTGCTTTAGCATGACAGTACCCACGTTTTACTTAATAAATATTTCATGCATCTTAACTTTTTATATTTGATATTATAAATCTTTATTTTATTTTTCGTGTATTCAGGCTTATATTAGAAATTGGAAAAGAACGTATGTCAAGATCAATTAATGGATATTTCAGTTTGATTAGTAAAACAGATTTAGAATTAATTGAGAACTATATGTTAGATATTACAGTTTTAGAATTTCCATACAAGGATGAAAATCTGACGTGCAAACATTTCTTTCAAATATGAAACTTTGTTTGTTATATTGCATCGGTTTCATCTCCTGAAAGGCTCAAAAATGAGTTTCCTTCTTTGATAAATATTTTAAACCCGCACCCGCAAAATATTTTAAAAAATTTATTTCAACCCGCCCCACCCCGCCCCGCAACCGTATATGCTTAAACCCACACCGCCCCGCATATGTTTAAACCCACACCGCCCCGCACCCGCACCGTCCCATTGCCATTCCTATCTCCTACATAGACCTATGCACCAATTCGTAGGTTTGCCCCCATGATAATTGAAGTGCTCAAGGACGACACAGACCTTAATTCACATGGAGGGAAGTTATGTAGAAAGACCTACAATTCTTTGAAATCCATGCACACTGAGCTAATTGAATTAGAAGATCCGACTATTTTGGGATCGATGCATGGTTGATTAAATGATTTATTGATTGACCTGATCCTACTAAATTCACTTCAGTTGAAAATACTGCTGGCCATTTTGTAGGTTCCCTCCTATTGCTAAATATTTCCTCTGCTGAAAAATTATTCTCATGAAGCTCCCAAGGGCGTGGCGTAGTGAAGTGATGAGAACCATGAGGTCTCAGGTTCAAATCTCAGTGAAGGAAAAAAACACTAGGTGATTTCTTCCCATCTGTTCAAGCCTTGGTGGGTAGAGTTACCTGGTACCTATTGCTAGTGGGAGGTAGCAGGTATCACGTGAAATTAATGGAGGTGCGCGCAAGCTGACCCGGACACTACGGGTATAAAAAAAAAAAAAAAAGTTCTCCCCATGAATACTACAGCCATTTGTGACTTGGCCTAAATTTTCTTCTTTGGCACCATCCAATTTCATTAGTTTTGAACTTTTCGAGCATTAAATTTTGTGTTCTTTAAAGTTCCAAAAAAACAACTTTCTATTCTTGGAACTGATAAAGATAATTTCTGGTTACCATTTAAATTCTCTTTTGATTGTTTATATATTAAGCATCTCTGAGATGCCTTTATTTCTATATGGTCATTCAACTACTTGTACCTTGAGGGCATGTCCAGCTACTAAATTTAGCTCAGTTTTTATATTTATGTACAGTAATCACTTTGTTCCTCATGCTTTTGCATTGAGCAAGTAACTACGGCAAATCTGAAGCAATTGAAGCTCAAATACTGGATACACATGATCTAAGAGGTATTATTTTAGAAGTTGCATTTGGGCTTTCATGTGAACAGAGATTGTTAAATGTATTCTCGAAATGCTGCTTCTACCATGCAGTTCAAATTTATTAAGAGTAGCTGATCCTGTCGAACAGCCTACTTAACCTCTTTACTGCTGTTGGAGATGGCACTTCTACTTATTAGTATATGCTGGACTAGTAGTTCTTTGCTATGAGAAAGGCTTTTACTGTATTTGGAGAATTTTGCTAGTCTGAGCCACACTGGTTTGAGCAAAGTGGAGATTTGATTGGGTTGTGGCTTCAATGTCTGATCTCTTGTATGGTTTGGAAACAGTATCCAGAAAACTAGTATTTGTGTTTGGCTGCTGGGTACAGCAACTGGTATAAGGTATGAGTTTTAATAAGAGGTTATAGTGAGTGAAGTCTCTGACAAACCCACAGTGAGATCAGTGTGGAATGTCTAACTGCTTTATTTGTTACTAAAATAGATATACATAATTCCTTCTCAAAAAAAAAAAAATAAAAAAAATTAATGTACATCATTTGAAAGGAAAAAATAACTGTTCATGTCCATATGAGTCTCCCATTACTTCTTTAGTCTGATCTCAGTAAAACATACTTTTATTTACGGTCAAGAAGTCTCAGAACCAGAGCTTGTGGCTCCATCGTTGTAGTAGCGGTTTTAGCAAGACTAAATAATTGCTGGATTTTGTAATACAGAATCGTGTCCTCTGTAGTATCATTTCGTGCATATCAATTTCCAGGGTACTGTATATGAGTTATGTGTTCTGCTTGTGCATGGTTTCTTTCCCACTCATATGCAAAACTTTGAGCAGTTTTAACTTGGAAAAAATAGTGCAATTGTACTTTGCACCACTTTTTTGCCATAGGATTCTTGCTCCTCGCTTGCACATGGGACATAGTATGAAGTATTTCTCGATATGCCCTTTTTAACATTCATTTTTTTTTTGGATTGATAATAAAATCTTCAATTTTTCTTGCTTACATGATTGGCAGTTGAATAAGTATGCACTTCTTAATGATGTTCGTGTTGCTATACACGTAAGTTTTTAGCTTCTTTTCTAAAAAGCTGTAGTTTATGTCAGCAGTTGCATCCAGAAAGAGGAGATCCAATGAAGTTCACTGCTGTGCAAAGGTTAATTCACTCGGTTGCTTGTAAATTGTTGTGTGGATAACTTGTCATTTTCTAAGGTAGAAAAAAGATATTTTTATCGGGTGTATGACAGAATCACCTTGAGGCTTATCTCTGATGAATGATTAATGCACGTACTTGGACTTCCCTTATTTGCTCCATCAGCAGGTCACTGCATGCTGTCAAAGAATTGACATCATAGTTTCATCTCTGAGAAAAAGAATTGATGATGTAAGCCCGGCTCCAGTTGTATCCCTCTGCTCACTGTGGTTGCGTTTTTAGGTAATTAGGTCTCCAAGTTTTCTTATATACCTAATGATTTGCAGCTAATGATGTTAATATTGCTACATACTTTCCATTTTGAAAAAGAAAAAATGTTGCTATACACTTGGAGTTTATTTGCTTATTATTTAGAAAGTTGTAGGTATGAGCAGCTGTTGCATCTTGAATGACAGACGGTGAAGTTCACTGCTGATCGAAGTTTAATTCACGTAGTTGCTTGTAAATTTTGGTGCAGTAACTTGTCATTTATTAAAGTAAATATTTTCACGGTGTATGAAATATTTGTCTTGAGGTTTCCCTTATTTGCTCCATCAAGCTGGTCATTGTATACAACAATAACAACCTAGTGTAATCCCACAAGTGGGGTCTGGGGAGGGTAGTGAGTACGCAGACCTTACCCCTACCCCGAGAAGTAGAGAGCTTGTTTTCGAAAGACCCTCGGCTCAAGAAGACGAACAGAGACAATAAATAAGAATTTATCAACAGAAATCATAGAAATAATAACAGCAATATAAGGACCCGAAAATAGATGAAAACAATAACAATAACAAGTAAATAAGGCCCGGTACTATGAAAAATGGAAGAATAGTGTGGACGCATCATCAATCACTAGCAGTCTAAGACAAAACCCTATCGGGCTAGTCTCTCACCCAAAACGAAGTAGAAAAATGCTCAACTACCTCCTAACCTACAACCCTAATGCTCGACCTCCATACCTTCCTATAAAGGGCCATGTCCTCGGAAATTTGAAGCCACGACATGTTTTGCCTGATCACCTCTCCCCAATACTCTTGAGGCCACCCTCTACCTCTTCTCGTACCAGCCAACGCCAACCGCTCACACCTCCTTACCGGGGCTTCTAGGCTTCTCCTCCGTACATGCCCGAACCATCTGAGCCCCGCTTCCCGCATCTTGTCATCCATAAATCCATAGGAATCACACCCACCTTCTTCCGAATATCTTCATTCCTAATCTTATCCATCCTAGTGTGCTCGCACATTCACCTCAACATCCTCATTTCTACTATTATCTTCTGGATATGTGAGTTCTTAACTGGCTAACACTCTGCCCCATACAACGTAGCTGATCTAACACTTTTGAGCATCAGTGGCACTTTCTTGTCACACAGAACTCCAGATGCTAACCTCCATTTCATCCACCTCACCCTTATACAGTGTGCGATATCCTTGTCGATCTCCCCATCCTGTATAACCAACCCAAGGTACTTGAAACTGCCTCTCTAGGGGATGACTTGAGATCCAAGACTCACGTCCATGCCATCTTCCCTTGACTCGGCGCTGAACCTGCACTCCAGGTATTTTTGTCTTCGTCCTGCTCAACTTGAAACCCATAAACTCAAGGGTCTGTCTCCAAACCTCCAGCCTCTCGTCACCACCGCCTCGCATTTCATCAATCAGACATTTGTCATCCGCGATTAACATGCACCATGGCACCTCCCCTTGAATATGGTGCGTCAGAGCATCCATCACCCTAGGCACCTTGTCATACGCTTTCTCCAGGTCAATAAACACCATGTATAGATCCTTCTTCCTATCCCTGTACTCTTCCACCAACCTCCTAATAAGGTGGATAACTTTCATAGTCGAACAACCTGGCATGAACCCGAACTGGTTTTCGGATATAGACACCGTCCTTCTCACTCTCATTTCCACCACCCTTTCCCAAACTTTTATGGTATGACTTAGTAACTTGATACCCGTATAGTTATTACAACTCTGGATATCGCCTTTGTTCTTGTACAGCGGTACCACCGTACTCCATCTCCACTCGTCGGACATCTTCTTTGTCTTGAAAATAACATTAAACAGCCTAGTCAACCACTCCAAGCTTGCTCTACCCACACACTCCAAAATTCTACCGAAATTTCGTCTGGCCCGGTTGCTCTGCCGCTACTCATCTTATGCATAGCCCTACGACCTCCTCAACCTTAATGCGTCTACAGTACCTAAAATCTCGGTGACTGCCGGAATGCCCCAATTAACCTAGCACAATATCCCTGTCCCCTTCTTCATTCAGAAGTTTATAAAAGTACGTCTGCCATCTCCGCTTAATCTGAGTTTCTCCCATCAATACTCTATCGTCTTCGTCTCTGAGGCACCTCCCTTGGTCCAAATCCCAAGCCTTCCTCTCTCTCGCCTTGGCCAGCCGGAATAGTTTCTTATCCTCGCCTTTGTCCCCCAATTCCTCGTACAGACGGCCAAATGCTGCAGTCTTAGCCTCTGTGACTGCCAACTTCACCTCCTTCCTAGCTACCTTATACCTCTCTTTGTTCGCCTTCACTTCCACTTTACCTTGGACTACTTCATTCCACCACCAGTCACCTTTGTGCCATCAGAGTAACTCCTCGAGACCCCTAATACCTCTCTCGTCGCCTCCCTTATACAATTCACTGTCGTCATCCACATGGCGCTCGCGTCCCCGCTACTCATCCATGCTCCCACAGCTGATAACCTCCTCTCCAACTCCTGAGCTTTATCCTAAGTCAAGGCTCCCCACCTGATCCTCGATCGTCCTTGAACAGACCTCTTTTCCTCTTTATCGTGATACCAACATCCATCACCAAGAGCCTATGTTGCGTCACGAGGATCTCACCCGGGATAACCTTGCAATCCTTACACAACCCTCTATCACACCTTCGGAGGAGGAGGTAGTCAATCTGAGTCTTCGCCATCGTACTCTGGAACGTAACCAAATGCTCCTCCCTCTTCGGAAAACCAGAGTTCGCAGTCACCAGCTCAATGCTTTAGCGAAATCCAACAGTGAAGTTTGGAGACAGACCGTAGAATCTAAAGGTTTCAAGTTGAGCAGGAGTAAGACAAAATATTTGGAGTGCAAGTTCAACGATGTGAGGGAGGAAACAGACATAAACATGAGGTTTGATTCACAGGTCATCCCCAAAATAGGAAGTTACAAGTATCTTGGGTTTGTAACCCAAGGTAATGGAGAGATTGACTAGGACGTCATACATCGTATTGAAGCGGGGTGGATGAAATGGAGGCTAGCATCCGGCGTCTTGTATGATAAGAATATGCCACCGAAACTTAAAGACAAGTTCTACAGACTGATGGTTAGACCGACTATGTTGTATGAGGCAGAATGCTGGCCAGTCAAAATTCCTATATCCAGAAGATGAAAGTAACAGAAATGAGGATGCTGAGATGAATGCGTGAGCATACCAGGTTGGATAAGATAAGGAATGGAGATATCTGGATGAAGGTGGGCGTGGCCCGGTGGAGGACAACATGCGGGAAGCGAGACTGAGATGGTTCGGGTATATGAGGAGGGAAGCTCAGATGCCCAGTGAGGAGGAGGTGCGAGTGGTTGGCTTTGGTAGGTCGAAGTAGAGGTAGATAGAGACCTAAGAAGTATTGGGGAGGAGGCGATCAAGCAGGACTTGGTTCAGCTTCATCTTACAGAGGACATGTCCCTTGATAGGAGAGTGTGGAGGTCGAGAATTAGGATAGAAGGTTAGTAGGTAGTCGAGCGTATTTCTATTCCGTACCGATGGTTTTAGGTTAATCTGGTAGTTTTTTTGTCTTAGATTGCTAGTATTTCCTACTGTTTTCCGATTATCTTCGCTTCGGTTGCTTAGTATTTTGCTGTTGTTATTGCTTGTTGCTACTATTTCCTTCCATCCATTTTGTAGCTCTGTGTTTGTTGTTAATATCGCTCTTTGTTTATATTTTTGCTTATTTTTACTGTTTCTTCTCATCTTTCTTGAGCTGAGGGTCTATAAGAAACAATGTCTCTACCTTCCTAGGGTAGGGATAAGGTCTGCGTACATACTACCCTCCCCAGACCCCAATTATGGAATTCCAACTGGGTTGTTGTTGTTGGTTTTCATATGTGAGAACAAGGACTGATGGTGTAAGCCAGCTCCAGGCTCCTGTTGTATTGTTGCTGGGGCAGAGCACTGAAGCTTGACAGGATTCTATCACATGGTGGGTACATTGCTGGATAATGTAGCAATAATGTAGCACCTAGCAAGCTGGGACGGAGTTTCAGGCACCCCAATAAAAGAACTGTGGATCCTTTGTACCAGCAGCTAACTAGTACTGTACCTCTCAAAAGCTGCTGGATACTTGTGGATTTGGATTTAATTTTTGTGGAGCTTCAGTGATCGAACGTAAGTACTGCTTTATTAATTTTCCATCATTGCAGTATATTAGATTCTACTAGATTATCATCATAACATAGTTTATTTACAGAATTTGTATAAATCGTGATAAGAAATCAATGTTGATGTATGATGTACTTCGCAAATTTGAATTCAATGTCAGAATTTGTTCGTGGCAATGTTTCATGCAGAGAGCTTGGGCATCGAGCCTTGTGGGCAACTGCAATGCCATGCTAGTTGCTGAAAAATTGTTTACATGCTCCATCCTTCTCAAATTAATCTAGGTTATGCTATTTTCTTGATTGTCTTTATGAAACATGTTCAATTTCTTCAAAAATGAATTCTTTCATACTTTTCTGTATCAATCATATCAGTATAACTATTGAAGCTCAAAATATATCCTTGTGATTTTGTTGAGTTTGGTTTTCTTTCCGGAGAATGGGAATCGGCTCAAAGCGCTTGTGGTTTTCAACACCCGTGCATAAATGATTATGTGGCTATAGCAGTTTATCAGAAAAGCAAACGACCAAATTAGTCTTTGATTGATTTACTAGGCAAATGATCATAACATGTACAAAAACGAATATATTTACCTTTAACGAGCCGCTCTTCCTCTTATATATACAAGGAAATGCGTAATCAACCCATAACTGTAAGAAGAGAGCGAGATGAAGTTATCATGGAAATGGGAATTGGCCAAATTCATTCGTGGATCCAGTACTGTTGTCCATGCCGAAGGAGTTCTGGGTGAAGTTATCCAAGAATCCACCAGACAGCGACGTGTCCACGAAAACAGAAGGCACATTGACATTGAGGGGATCATAATCCAAGAATGAACAAGAAGTGCTAGGCTTAGCTTCATAGTAAGCAAGATGAGCTCTAGTAACCATCAGATCATGTTGCAGCTCCACCATTTTCCGCTGCAAAGACGCTATGGCTCCAATGCAACCGTAAACGGGATCCCTGAGCCTCACCTCAGCCTCGTAAACCAGAGAGTTGACAGTGTCTTCTCGCTGGTCCTGTGGCACTTCATTCAGGATCTTGATCACGTTGCTAGCTCCAAACACCTTGTGAACGTTGGCGAATTTCTTGGGCTCGTCCGACCGGAAATATGGTGCAAATTGGCAATTGGAAGTGCACCTTCTCTTCAACAACTTACAAGCTGCACAAGAAGAGCTTGAACGAGACTCATTACTCTTCATGGCTTCCTTTTTTCTTGAAAGCTTCGGTTTCACACGACTTTGGCTCTTTATAAGTAGGGTTGTATCAGTGTTTTAATTTTAATTTATATAATCTTTATCGTGACCAAACCAACTGGCCCATTAGCTCAGTTGGTTAGAGCGTCGTGCTAATAACGCGAAGGTCACAGGTTCGAGACCTGCATGGGCCATTTATTTTCATTTTTACCACAGTTTCCTATCCTCCTCAAAACAATTATCCTATTTCACCAAGAAAAAGTACTCGTTTGTATTTCCTGTGGAAAATTCAGAAATGGCAATGCAACTAATTTTTTCTTGTCCTGTTTCTATTTTTATTTTTAAAAGGAAAAAGCAAGAAATAGCAAATCTAAAAACTGACCCCTTTTACTGATAAAAGGGTAGCGGATGGAAAGTAGTGCAAGATGGGGTATGTGTGTGTCTTGGAGAAGTATTATAAGATATGACAGATCAAGAAAAAGCTACAAATAAGTAAAAGGAAAATTGTTCAATTTTGCCCTATGTAACAATTTTTTGTTTATTCTACACTTTGTTGTTAACAAATCATTTTGTATCTGTCCTTGCAATTAACGGATTTCTATTGTGAAATGGATAAACTCCATGCATTCAAATTCTTCGACAAAAATCAATCAAAATTTATTCCCCAACTTGTGTCTATATATTATTTGATATTACCCTTAGATTAAAGCTCCCTTATGGATCAAGGGCAACAACAACTTTTTTTTCTATCGAGGTAAAACAAAAAGTCCAACAAGCGGCAATTTTCATTTTCGGATATTATATGAGCAAATCTAACCAATATTGTTCCATGAATAAATAAATAAATAAATAAAAGTTTTCCTTGATATCTTGACAGGCGGACGGGACATGATATATCACAAAAGAAACATGAGATGTTACAATTGATTATGAAAGAAAAGAAATTTCACAAGAATAGGAAACCCTACACAAAGTCATATTCTGTAAAAGATGGAAACCTAATACCTATGCACGCCTCGACTACACAAAGATTCAAAGACTGAACTGCATTTTATATGGATCTCGAGTTTGAAAGGAATAAAGCGAACATCGTTTCTAATTAGTAGGATCTTGATTTTTATCTATTTTCTAGTCCTTATAAGTGAGAATCTAAAGATATCTTATCAAGCAATTCATTGCTTTTGTTAGTAAAAAAGAACCTATACAAGCCACTCCCATTTTAAATCTTTTGTTTGTCCTTTTATTCTTTCTGAAATGATAATTGTAGAGTCGAGTTCAAACTTTAATAAGAAACATTTGAAGTAGGTTTATACGTAGGGAAAATGATCAAATATACTCATCTACTTTTGGATATGGTCTATATTTAACCCCGTTTTACTATCCGACCAAAATTAATCCTACCGTTATACTATCCGACCAAAATTAACCCTACCGTTATACTATCCGACCAAAATTAACCCTACCGTTATACTATCCAGCCAAGTTTACCCCTACCATCAGCAAACTTTTAAAATTAGCCCTTAATCTGTTAGGTAATTCAAAATCTCCCAATTTATTTTTATTTAGATCACTTGTTGTTCTTCTTGCTCCACTATTTAGTTTTCAACCATATACACATCATAGAATTCAGTGGGTCTATTTATTATCTATTCTATGCAGCTGCTCATCATGTATGTTTATATATTGTTATTGTCTGGTTAGTATACAGTTCGATCAACTAACTTAAGAATGCGTAGGCATTTGATTAAGGCATTTGATTAAAGCAAAGTTGAATTCGACAATATAAAGTATCCAAAGAACTTTAACTTCTATCACAATTACTTGCAAAGTCTCCATATCTTTGGTGCAACGATTTCATTAAAGTTGGGGTATTGTAAATACTTTTGGAATTTAGACAAGCTACCTAATTTAGATTCTTCAATTTACTATATTTTGTTTACTAACCATTGCATTATTTTAATATTTCTTTCTCTTAAAAGTTTGATGGAAGGGGTAAATTTGGCCGGATAGTATAACGATAGGGTAAATTTGGCCGAATAGTAAAACGAGGGTTAAGATGTAGACAATATTCGAAAGTAAAGAGATTAGATGTAGATAATATTCGAAAGTACAAAAGTAAATTTGGATATTTTCCTTATAACATTTTAATTATTTTAGACATGGTGATAAGCTAAGCCTGTCATTATCATATCACTAGTATTTACTACTATGAAGTAAGAAATGATTCTAAAGAAAGCGTATCATATTTTCTTTTCCACCACCTAAGTTGCTTTACAACATTTGAGCGTGATATCATTTTAGTCAACAGGTCAACAAGATTTGAAGATTCTCCAATCACTACTTTGTTTGGAAACTTTTAAGAATTGAATTAGTGAGAGTTTACTTTCCTAACCTAGTTAGAAATGTTTGGATTTCGTTTGCATTAAATTTGGTTAAGGTCTAGTTTTTTCTTAAGGGAAAGAAATCATTTTATTTAACTAAATTGTCTTCTGACCTGATTGGGAGTGCAATAACTTTACTATAATGTGTGTGCAGGAAATTACGCCGAATGAATCCTTTTAAAATCACTTATATTTGATAAACCTCGCTGCTAGATTTGAGGTTGCTGCGAGAATTTTGAAGGTTGTTGTCAGAATTAAATTTCGACGATTACCATATTTTTTGTGATAAATTCCGATAATCACCATATAAAAGCTTTTGGCGATTGTCATAATTTTACAAATCCTGGTAATCACTACATGAAAATTTCTAGCGATTACCATATTTTGTGGCAGAATCCCGGTGATCATTATATGAAAATTTATGGCGATTGACATTTTTTTTTTTTGAAAAATCTGATGATCACCATATCAAAAATTCTGGCGATTGCCAGGAGCATTTCCCAAAATTCTGACAAAGTTTATTTTCCCAGGACTTTTCTTATCGGAATCAAAAAATCAGTAATGACATCAACAACAACAACAACAACAATCCAGTGTAATCCCACAAGTGGGGTCTGGGGAGGGTAATATGTACGCAGACCTTACCTCTACCCCGAGGGGCAGAGAGGCTGTTACCTCAGTAATGACATCAAAATATCCTATTTCTTACGTTCTCCCATATGTGCGCATGTATAGTTCCAATATAAATAAACTTTTAAACAACCATATCTGCACTTTATCATTTGGTTCATGGACTTGATTTTGGAAAGTAATATTAGTATTTCATCTATGGAATTATTTATTAAAAAAAAACTCAATACCTTCTATAGTGATATGAGAGTGGGAAATTGTCTTTTGAAAATAGCTTCTATAGTATTTTTGCCCCCGATAAATGTGGATTTAATCACTTATTAGTACCTTTTTGCTTTAGTTTTAGTCCGAAAGTGTTGATTCTTGTTTCCAGAACTAATGAAATTGTACAAGTTGCAGGCATGTTGGAGGATTGGAGTTTAACGAAGAATTCTAACTCAAAAAAGAGTGTTCCATCTTATAAAGGCAAGAATGAGTGCATCATGCCAAAGTGCGATCCCTAGAAGTAATTCTGCAGTCGCAGAAGAAAGTGCAGTCCGCAGAAATATATTGGCGGCAAAGTTTATTGCTAAGTTTTTCTCCGGGGCATATGGCTACTCTTAGGGATGAAATATTGGCTTTCAAGCAAGAGCCCAATGAATATTTGCATGAGATTTGGGAGAAGTATCGAACAATAGTGAAGGAGTGCCCAAACAATGATATGACCGACAACATAATCCAACAAACTTTCTACCGTGGTATTAATACTACAAACCAATGTGTGGTCAATCAATTGGTCGGTGGAAACTTTATGACAACACCTTACGCGGAGGCATGTGAGATTCTTGATGAGATGGTAGAAACGATGTCGGCTTGGCAATCCCAAGCTAATGTTCCACAAGGTGATCCCAGCATGATTCACCTCTACAAAGAGTTGCAAGACCATAGACAAGACATTACTGAATTGAAAACAACAATGTATCAACTAGAAAAACCCAACTTAATCAAGTGCAATCTCCTAAGTAAGTTCATGCTATGGAGGGAGTAAATGTGTTGGTTAATAAGGAGAGGACCAAGGGTCCACAAATGCAAATCCGAGTGGAGAGTTATGTGCAAGATGATTGTGGTTTTGATCAAGATGATTCTTATCATGAGTAAGAAGAAGAGGTTCAACATGTGAACAATTGCCAAGGGCAAATGAACAACTTCCAAGGCTTCAATCAATAACAATGGCGACCACAAAATAACCAAGGCAATTGGAATTCTAACAATCAAGGAAATTGGCACCGCAATAACAATCAAGGAAATTGGAGTGGAAACAATGAAGGAAATTGGAGAGGCAACAATCAAAGTGGCTGGGGAAACAATCAAGAAACTGGGGGTCGAGTTTTCAAAGGACCTAATGTATCAACAACCTAGCAACCCACCTCCTTATTTTTCCCATGGTTCAAGTTCTTCAAGCAATTAGATGAGTGTTTAAGCAAATGATGGAGAAAAATGCCAATTCGGATGCCCAACTTGCCTTACACAACACATCAATCCGTAATCTAGAAGTTCAAATGGAAAAAATCTCTCAAGCTCTTAATTCTCATCCTAAAGGTGCACTACCAAGTGACATGGTGGTGAACCCGAAGGGTGGTAACAATACGGGACATGCTATGACAGTTATCACAAAAAGTGGAAGATGCGAGAATGCACCCACAACTAGTGAAAGGAGACTTGTGGATGATGACCAAGTGATACAAGAAGAGGAAATTCCAAAAAATGATGTTCAAGCAAATGATGAGGTTCGGATTTGCATTGATGATAGTGTTGAAGGGAATCAAGAGGAGATAAACCCGTCTAGGGAGCACAACATTGACTTACCGGAGCCGGTAGTATAAAAGGCTAAGGCACCATTGTCCACCTCTCTATCCTCAAAGACTTGCCAAAAAAATGGTGAAAATCAATTCAAGAAGTTCATTCAAATGATAAAGAGTCTCTCTATTAATGTGCAATTGGCAGAAGCTTTGGAACAAATGTCCGCTTATGTAACGTTATGAAAGATCTTGTGACCAAGAGGCGGTTCAATAAATTTTCAAACTATCAAGGTCACTCATCAAGTGAGTGCAATTGTTTATTCCATGGCTCCTAAGTTGGAGGATTCCGGTGTTTTCACGATTCCTTGTACAATTGGGAGTGATCATTTTGCTAAAGCTCTTTGTGATCTTAGGGAGAATATAAATTTGATGCCCTATTCGGTTTTCAAAACTTTAGAAATTGGGAAACCAAGACCCACATCTATGAGGTTGAATATGGCCGATCGTACCATGAAGTGGCCATTTGGAGTGATTGACGATGTTTTGGTCCAGGTTGATAAGTTCATTCTTCCTGTGGACTTTGTTATTCTAGATTGTGAAGCTGATTATGAAGTGCCTATCATTCTTGAGAGGCCTTTCCTTTCTACGGGTAAGGCTCTTTGTGATGTGGAAGCTGGAGAACTTAATTTTTGGGTTGGTGATAAAAAACTACTATTTCATGTGTGTAAGTCTATGTGGCAACCAAATAGCAATGAGATGTGTTCTTTTGTGATTTGGTGACTGATGTTATTGTTGATGATACAAGTGCTACAATCAATGTTGGTGATATGTTGGAACTTGTTTTGCTCAACATTGATGATGACGAGATGGATGGTTTCATGGAGTGTGTGAGTTCTTTCGAAGGAATGGGGTCGTGTAACTATGCACCCGAAAAATTATCTTTAGATCTTGAGAATAAGAAGACTCCTCCTACAAAGTATTCTATTTAATAGCCACCTATTTTGGAGTTGAAACCATTGCCTCCACACCTTCGGTATCAATTTCTTGACCTTTGCTCTACTTTACCGGTTATTCTTTCCTCTTGTTTGACTAACTTGCAGGTTGATTCCATATTGGCGGTATTGCAAAAGAGGAAGAAGGCTATTGGATGGACTTTGGCAGATATTTGGGGTATAATGTCATGACCCAAAATCCCTCCGTAGGAGTCGCGATGGCACCTAGTCTCAAAGACTAGGTAAGCCTAACACTTACTGAATTAATAACAAATTTTAACCAATCGACTATTAAACATAAACCAGAACTTTCTATACAAAGCCGACAATCCAAGGTAGATATACAACATCCCAAAACCGGGCAGTACAAGTTATAAGCTCTACTGAGTTCACTAGAAAATATCTAAGTACAACTGTTCCGGAATAGAAATAAACAGTACAAAATAAACTTCAGAAGGTGACTCCGAGGCCCGCGAACGCGATGATAGGTATACCTTGAAGTCTCCCCAGCAATACTCGATCAACTATCTAATGACCAACACGCTCCGAGGTACCTGGATCTGCACAAAAATGTGCAGCAAGTATAGCATGAGTACACTATGGCGGTACCCAGTAAGTATCAAGACTAACCTCAATGAAGTAGCGACGAGGAACAGTGAAGACACCTACTAAACATATTAAACTGTACAAGTATGAACATAAAACTAACAGGGAGCAATATCAGTATCAAGCTAAACATGGTGAGAATGACAATATAATACTTGCAAATAGAATTGAAAGCAACAATTAGCAACAAGGAGCAAACATGTAATAACAACGTAAAGTAAGCGGAATACAGTTAAAGTCCGGAGAAACCAAGTAAGGGAAAACAAGTAACAACCCGATAAAACAACCGATTTCACACAAGGTTTATACAAGAATTTCCCCAAGGTACCACACCTTATAATCACAAATCACCGGTCCCAAATCATGAATCCTAATCACTTGGCATCTTGTGCCCATATTACAAATCACAATTGCACGGACAACTCACGTGCTGTACGGATAACTCATGTCCCAATATCATTAATACCTCATAACTGCACGGACAACTCACGTGCTAAGATAGTAACAATATCGCATATCCACACGGACAACTCATGTGCTAGTAGTAATAATATATCATAACCGCACAGACAACTCACGTGCTAATGGTGCAACTCACACACAGAAAGAAGATATACAAGAATACATGTAATCGATCAATAAACATCAAGGTTCATCTTCTTAGACTGATATGAGTGACTAATTATGGTGTATGCTTGTGCAAGTGTTATATCATAGCTCGTGTCAACAAGTAAGATAAGAGACAACAAATGGCACATAGGAAACAACACAACAAAAACCGTATTATGCATAACTCACACAAGGTAGGCACACCACTATACAAATATCATCAATAACATTGCCTCCAGGCCATCACAAGTCATCACAAATCATCCCCGACATAGCACCCCCTGTCTCTCCGCGTGTGCAATAATAAAGTAAGTGCCCGCCTTGTCTCGCCACCCGCGCATATAATATTCCTACCTTGTCTTGCCACATACGCAAACTCACATATATACCCCGCCTTGTCATGCCGTATGTTCAAATATCAATGATAATAATAGTACGGACAACTCACGTGCAAACAACCAACAATCCTCTCAATAATACCATGTGTGCCAAAAATATAACACAATATAACAATTCGCACCACATGTGCCCATATGCCACAACATTTCCTTAAAAACAATTCCAACACCACAACCACATATAGAACTCGTCTCAACAATACTGAGTACAACAACAACAATAATAACACGGGAGTATGGTAAGTAAATCAACAAAAGAATTACAAAAATACAATGAAACAGAAGAATGAGCTCACAATGAAAGACATAACAAGTAATGATGGCCTCAAATAAGAATAACTCAATAATGAGAAAGATAGTGTATAACAACAATATCAAATAAGAATAACTCAACAATAGGAAGATAACATGTAACAATGATTTCAAATAAGAATAACTCAACAATAAGAGAGATAACATGTAACTGCAATTTCAAGTAAGGATAAATCACAATGGAAGAGATAACATGTAACAATGAAAGGGGCAACAACTTCAATTAAGGGTAAATCAATAATGGAAAAGATAGCATGGCAATAAAAGAGGCAACAACTTCAATTAAATCATATAAGAGTATACTTGGCAATAAAGAGGCAACAACTTCAACCAATAACTTCAAATTGAGGCATGTAAGGGTAAATTAAGCAATGGAGGATATAACATGATAAGGCAACTTCATTTTAATGTGCATAAGAAACCTAAGAGTCTAAAATGGTCAAATTTCCACATATAAGCCGTGTACACACTCGTCACCTCGTGTACACGTCTTTCACGTAGTTCAAATAGTGCAAACAAACCAATCCCTACGGGGTAATTCCCCCACCCCAATATTAGGCAATATACTTACCTCAAAATCCCTCAATCAACATTCTAAAATAGCTTTTCCTTTATAATTCACCGCCGCTCGGATCAAATCCAACCAAAATCGATGTAATAACATAAAATAATGCAAGAGAAATCAATTTCAATAAATAAAGTTATGATCTTTGCAAAATATCTCAAAAGTAAAAAAAAAAAGTCAACCATGGGCTCGCCCGGTAAAAATTCGGGTCCAAGGGTAGATTCCGACTACACATAACCCCATGAGCTCATATATATTCTTTGTTTCAAAGTCCGAGTCCAGATTGACTCTTAAAACTCAAATTTTTCAAAATATAGACAAAGTTTCTCAAAATTTCACTTTGATTCTCATAATTTTGATGTTAAAACTCACATATAATCATGTAATATAGTTGGAAATTTATCAAAATCACTTACCTAATGATTGTAGATAAAAATTCCTCTTCAAAATCGCCTCCTACCGAGTCTAAGGTTCAAAGATATGAAAATGAGGTCCCTCAATTTTTATGTCCAGTCGCAATTGCGACCTGGGGTTTGCAAATGCGACCCCACAAATGCGAGAAAACCATAACAAAAGTGAAGTCCCTCACACCCATGCTGCCATCGCAAATACGACGAATAGTTCGCAATTGCGAACAATGGACTTATCACAAAAACGACCTTTTGATCACAAATGTGGAACTGTCCCAGCCCAGACCACTTCGCAAATATGAAGAAAATGTTAGAAAAGCGAACCAAGAAGTCCCAGCCTTTTCTCGCAAAGCGATGCCCCTCCTCACAAATGTGAGACTTGAAGCATCTATTCATACCAACAATTTCTAAAACTCTTCCAAGCATTCCAAAACGTGTCCGAAACTCACCCGAGCCCTCGGGGCTCCAAATCAAACATCAACAGAAGTCTAAAAATATAACACGAACTTTATTGCATGATTGAATCATCAAAATAACATCCGAAGCCATGAATCAGACCTCCAAAACACATGCAATCAATATGAAACTCAAGAACTTCTAAAAATACAACCGCGCATATGATTCCTATCAGATCAACTCGGAATGATTCCAAACTTTGCGGGAAAGTTCCAAATGACAAAACAATCCTATTCTAAGTCTTGAAACAAAAATCCAAACATGATAGCTATGAAGTCAACCTATGGTCAAACTTATCAATATTCTAAGCCTTTAAATTGCCAACTTTTGGCATAACAATACAAATTAAACTACAAACATTCGAATTCGATTTTGGGCTTATGCCCAAGTCTAAAATTACGATACGAACCTATCGGATCCATCAAAATACCGTTCGGGATCATTTTCACAAAAGTCAAACCTCGGTCAACATTTTTAACTTAAGCTTCTAAAGTGAGAATCACTCATCAAAATAGATCCTAAAGCATCCGAAAATCAAATCCAACCATCCACACAATTCATAACAAACAATATGAAGCCACTCAAGACCTCGAACCACTGAACGGAATGTTAAGACTCAAAACGACCGGTCGGATCGTTACATATTGTCACACCTCCTTTTTACGTCCCCGCGAGGGGTGAATGAGTTTTTTCAATTAAAGGACAATCGAAACGGGATTTGTTTATTTATTTCAGAGTCGCCATTTGGGAGATTTAGGGTGTCCAAAGTCACCAATTTAATCCCGAATCGAGGAAAAGAATGACTCTGTTTAACAGTCTGCGAACCAGAAATCCGGATAAGGAATTCTGTTAAACCGGGAGAAGGTGTTAGGCATTCCCGAGTGCCGTGGTTCTAGCACGGTCGCTCAACTGTTGCATTTAGCTATTATCTGATTTTTTACATGAATAACCTATGTGCTGATTCTACTTTTTACTGCTTTTACATATACATATTTATTCGAGAAATTGAACGCCGTTTAAAGTATGTTTTCGGATTGCGCCGCATCAAATGAACCCGCAATCTTAGGCACACTCTATTCAACGTCTTAGGATTTGGATTCGGGCCGCATAAAATGCCCACCCATATTTAGGAATGTAATTTACTAAAGCCACGCCTAAAGATTCTAGCGCGTTATTATCTTTTGGGAGGGCCGTGAAATTCGCTAAACGGCCCTTCCCGACTTCTAAAAATCTTAAACCTTTACTGAGGGCCCCGCAATTTTTTTTTATATTTTGGCGAAGCTCGTCTCATTTATTTTAAAAGGGCAATCCTAAAGTAACTACATTTCTATTTTAATTTGTCTCTAAATTAAAAAAAAAGAAGAAAAAAGGCGTTATTAAAAAAAAAAAGAAAAAAAAGAAAAATCCTGGTTAATTACATGCTGGAAAAAATCGTAACTTATTTAATTAATAGGTTACAACAGATGCTAACGAAAAATTGTACTCGAACTTGTAAAAATGGAAAATTATTTCGCGCCTTATTCCATAAGCTAATATTACTAAAAAAATGGAATTATGTATACAAAAAAACGTACAAGATTGACTAAACGTTACTACAATTAGCCATTTTTAACTGTGGTAAGGTTAACTAAATGATCAAAGCTATAGACTAATTCATTAACCCTAATGGATCCGCAATTTAACTATTCTAAATGCTTATTGAAACTACTCTACATTAGTATAAGTATGCTTAATCATAACAAATAAAATTATCGACTGCGGCCTTTATTTTTTTTTTTTTTTTGATTTTTATTGGAACTACAATGTTGACACTACCTAACCACCTTACTTTCACATTTTTAGCAAGTCCACAACCTATCTATGTGAGATTATTTGTAACATGAATTAATGCCAATACTTATGAGATTATAATCACTTAAGAGGATTAATGGAAATTAGTTTTAACCACCTAAACGAAATACTAATCGGGATTTGACTAAGTACTCTATCTCGTTTGTGGACTACTTGAATATATGCATGGAAACAAACAACTAACTAGAGATATGATACTAACATGATTTACCCCATTAATCTAACAAAAAATTGAAAGGTTCATATTATATCAGCGCATGACCATTTATACAATTCCTTCTCTTTTCAGTCAGTTATACAAAAAATTAAAACAGTTCACAAAGAAAAACTAAATAGACCAAATTGCCTACTATCTACTTTATTGAAGCGGTTGGATTTCATTGTTGCATTTCAACTTCAAAGCTTTATCACTACAAGATTCGAATGTGTACCTGGAATTCGAATTACAATAAGAGAGAAAAGAGGTCAGGAGCGATAATGTACAATAGTAGTACAACAACAGAATAGCACAACAAATAACAACAACAAAAACCAGCAATAACCAATGTAACAATGGTCAGAACCAAACTGAAAACCCCGGAAAACCTGACTGAAAATCAGATAGTACTAAACGCAATCCACAGAGGCAGTAACAAAGTTCTGATTTCAGTAGTAAAGAAAAGGACCTCACTTTCAGTTTTTAGCTCTCAAAGATTGACTCTTTTAGTTCTGAAAAATTAGCCTATCTCTCACTTTTAAGTTCTGAAAGTTTCTAATGTGTAAATTTTTCAGTCCCCTTTTCTATATCAACTCCTCCTATTTATAGGCTAGAACTAAACATTATTTATTCAAAGTTTTTTTTTTCACTTTCAGCCTGTATATTCCCTCCCATGTGCATTTATACCCTTTTATCATTAATCCCATGCTTATTTTCTGATTTTCCACCCTTAAAGATACCAGACAGGGTGTATTCTACACTACTAATTCCATTTTCATTAAATAATTCATTAATTTAATTATACACTGAATATTCAACCGGCAGACCACTAACACTAAACATTTTAAATCTTTTAACACCCAAAAATACCCCTAAAAACCCCCTATTATTATTGCCTTGCCCTGACTCTTAACAATCTGTATTTAAACCTCTCTGATTTACAACTACACCAAATCACTACACAACTACAACCAATCCTTAAGTCAAATTCACACAAATGATTCAAGCATCAAAACAGACCAACGAAGTGATTAAGGTTGTACTCGTCCAAACAAAGCAGTCATAAACTAACTATTCGACAAAGTTGTTCAAATCAAATGTAGCTTATAACGCACGCTCAAACAAACAGAAGAAAAACTTTGACCAAATAAAAGGTCTTGAAGAAGAAGGAGAACTAATGAACAAGACAAGATTACAAAATAACACTTTAAACAAAGAATCAATAATCCGAAAAATAGAACGAACAAGACAAGATTACAACCAACACTTACAACCAAAAACAATAACAGAAAATAGATCAAAGGAACTAAATAATCTTGAAAGAAAAATCTGAAAATTGAACGAACCCAAGTCGAACTCGGATTTGAACTATTGGAGGTTGAACGGACTGTTTGTGAGTGTTGAAAAAGGATGAAGCAGAAGCTGGTCGTTCGGACTGTGGCGGACTAGCTGGAGGGATGAGGGTGGTCGTGAGGAGCAGCAGCGGCAACAACTGGACTCGCTGCTGCTGATGGCGTTGTGGGCTGGTGTTGGGCAGTAGGGTGGTGGTCGACGTAAAGCAGTGGTCGACGGGGAAGGCTCGACGTGAGGGAGCTGGAGTGGACGTGAATGTGATGGCGTCGAGCAGCTGGAGGTGGCAGTGATGGCTGCTGCTCGTCGTAGGTGAGCAGCTGAGCTTGTTTGGTCGTCCATTGCTGTTTCGCGAAAGGAGAAGGAGCAGCGGTCATGGCTATTTCGTGAAGGAAAAGAAAAAACGTTTATGGAGGAGAAGAGGTTGTTTGGCGACTTGAATACAAGGATGACGGTTGGAGATGATTAGTTTTTTTTTCTTTTTTTCTTTCTAGGGTTTCTTCTTCTTGAAGAAGAAGAAGAAGAAGGTGAAACTTCTTGAAGAAAAAGATACGGCTGATGCATAAGTGTAGGGTTTGGGTATTTGGGTTGTGGACCAAGTAGGGTATGAGCCTGGTATTGTTTTGGGTTGGATAGAAGTGTTTTGGGCCTATTTTTAATTCTGAAAATTGGCCCAATCCGAGTTTGTTCTTCTTATTTTTTTTTGTTTCTCTTTTCTTTTAATTGATAAAACTAAAATTCTAAATTGAGTTATAAACTAAATTAACTCAAAAAATACTAATTAAACTCCTAACAACAATTATCATACACAATTAAACACCTTAAAACAAAATTGCACAATTTGACATTAAATGCAAACAATGCAAAAGATTCCTATTTTTGTGATTTTTATTTTTGTAAAACAAACTTAATTACCCCTAATGGTAAACTTGAATCCTAAATGCAAAATGCGACATATTTTTGTATTTTTTATTAATTCAACAAATGGACATGCACATACGAAAAAAAAATAAAAAATGCAAATAATACATGGAAAATAACACCAAATTCACAACAATTGCAAAAAAAAAATATTTTATTTTGAATTTTTGGGAGTAATGTATATATAAGGCAAAAAATCACGTGCTCACAGTTGCCCCTCTTTGTCCGAAAACACAAAGAGTTTTCGTGCAAAGATAAAGTGAGCGGATACGAACGATTTTTGCCCGTTAGAACACTCCGTGTGAAGCATTTTTTTTTTGAAAAAAAGATTTAACCAAACCTTTGCTTCAAAGGTTTCCTACATATCCCTGGCTAAAAGGGAATCAGGTTAGTGTAGTTCGGGATGTCTTGGTAGCTGGGACTACCGGGGAACTGTGGTTATGCTGTTACTGCTGTTGTGTACTGTTACCACTGCCTTACTGATCTCCTTATTACACCGTATCAAAAAAAAAAAAAAAAGAAAACAAGAAAATAAGAAGCTAGGCTAGCCTATGGATCACAAGATCTTATCTATCTTCAACTTGTTTTTGCTGCCCTGCTTTCTTGTCGGCTTGTGTTTCTTCCGCCGCTTCTTTATTCCGAAAACTTGGGGATGGCACTGGCCTTTTGCTTTTCTGAATCCCAGTTTTCACTATCTTGTTCGGTCCGCTGGGATATGGCTTCCTCCACTAAACTTTCGGAGGTTTCTCTGGGGATACGACTTTTCTTCATCAGATTTGTTATGCTGGGAACAATTGAGGTTCAAAGGCCGCTTCTCTTGAGATTTGTCTTATCTTCCCTTTGACTCATGCGCTTGACTTTGTGCTGGACTTCTCGTTGTAACATTCTGCCTTCTTTCTAATTTCTGAATTTGGACTTATGCTGGGGATTTTTTGTTATAACTCTCTGTTTTATTACCTTCTGGCGGGTTATTGATTTCAGGACCTGAAGTATAAGACTGAAAAGTATTCCTCTCGTTATACAGGTGGGCACCTGAATGCAAAAATATGAAATGTATTCCCTCATTATACTGGTAGGCGACCTAGGACATGAAATGAAAAACAGAAATGTATTTCCTCATTATACTGGTGGGCGCCTAGGACATGAAATGAAAAAACAGAAATGTATTCCCTCGTTATACTGGTGGGCGCCTAGGACATGAAATGAAAAAACAGAACTGTATTCCCTCGTTATACTGGTGGGCGCCTAGGACATTAAATAGAAAAACAGAAATGTATTCCCTCGTTATACTGGTGGGCGCCTAGGACATGAAATGAAAAAAACAGAAATGTATTCCCTCGTTATACTGGACAGAAATGTATTCCCTCATTATACTGGTGGGCGCCTAGGACATGAAATGAAAAAACAGAAATGTATTCCCTCGTTATACTGGTGGGCCCCTAGGACATGAAATGAAAAAACAGAAATGTATTCCCTCGTTATACTGGTGGGCGCCTAGGACATTAAATGAAAAAACAGAAATGTATTCCCTCGTTATACTGGTGGGCGCCTAGGACATTAAATGAAAAAACAGAAATGTATTCCCTCGTTATACTGGTGGGCGCCTAGGACATTAAATGAAAAAACAGAAATGTATTCCCTCGTTATACTGGTGGGCGCCTAGGACATGAAATGAAAAAACAGAAAAGTATTCCCTCGTTATACTGGTGGGCGCCTAGGACATGAAATGAAAAAACAGAAATGTATTCCCTCGTTATACTGGTGGGCGCCTATGACATGAAATGTAAAGACTGAAAAGTATTTGGATTTGTTTCCTCGTTCCTTCGAGAAAATATTTGACAACGGCAGAAAATTTTCTGCCCCGGTTTTGGTGACCTTCTTTGTGGCGTGTCTTTCTGCCATCATCAACCTTTATTTTCTTGTAGAAATCAAAGAAAATTTTGTTAGTTTTAACATGGTGATTGATCGTGTCACTCCTTCTAGGGGATGATATTTCCTTTCCCTTTCCCTTGCTCTATGCTCCCAAAACTGGTTGGGGATAAAGTTGCTTGTTGGGGATGATATTTCTGCTGGGGATGATATTCCTGCTGAGGATGGTTTTCCATTTATCCCTTCCCCGCTCTTTTGTTTCAAAACATGCTGGGGGAGTCCTCTTCAACTCCAAAACTACTCTCTTAAAAGTTTATTTTCTCCCAGCACTGCAGGGCATAAAATATTATCATCTGGGGATAACGTTATTGAGGATAGGACTATTGGGGTTATCTTGCTGCGGATTAATTCTCTCTTCCTCCTTCCCCCTTTCTGTGTTGTCTGACCCCCTTGGACCTTGGTTAGTGATCTATCGAAGTTCTGCTGGGGATCTTCTTGGAACTTGGTCCATAAGTCCCTCAACCATCGTTTCCCGCTTTTCTTCATGTTCCCCTTAACTTTCTAGGCCAGTTTGTCATTTGGTTTTGCAACAAACGCCTTTTGTCTTATTGCCTTGACTTTGGCCTGTCCCCTTCGCATTTTGCTTTATACCATTTCGGCCCCTGGTAGTAAACTCTGAAAACTCCTTCTCGAAACAAATTTCTGGAAAAAGTCTTTTTAGACAAAGAAATGGAAAGATAGAAAAAGAGAAAAATCTTTCTGAACAAATGCTGGGGAAGAAGAAAAGGAAAGAACTTATCTGGACGGTATGACTGGTCTCAATGATCATGTCGTGCATTACGGATTAATCGACCCAGTCTATTTGTATCAATCAATCTTCCTGATGGCCTCACTTGCTGGGGATAAATAGGTGCCCACCTCTTCGCAAATGCGGATCCTTTTTGCCAATCTATCTTGTCGCCTTATAGTGCCCTTCGAGGGGTTTTCACTAATAAGACTCTCTCCTTTCCCTCAGCTCCCGTCGCCTTATGGTGCCTGTGAAGGTTTTCACCGATAAGACTCTCTCGTTTTATTTCTCTCATATTTCGTCGCCTTATGGTGCCTGTGAAGGTTTTCACCGATAAGACTCTCTCATTTTATTTTTTCAGCGGGGGATTGGAGTGCTGCCGATATGACTCTCTCTTCTAGAGATTCTTTTCGGCTATCAATTCATTTCCACTTTAAGATCCTATTCTTGCTGGGGATTAGTGCATTATTCTCGGCTTTCATTTGCCTGACTTGGCACCTCTCGGATATTGATCGGGAGGTCTTTTTTTGGACATCGATGTTGGTTTTGGTGTGGGGCTAAAAGAAAGGCTATCAAAAATTCAAAATAACTTTGATGGGTGAATTACTACAACTCTTGGAATCAAACCTTTTTTGAAACTTTAAAAACTAACTTCTGCCCCAGTTTTCTTTGCTTGGGGGATTTTATTTTTGTTACACTATGTTGAACTATGCACACTATGACCGATCCGTGAGGCGCCTACGTATCCTCTTTGAGGAATCAGGTCAAACATAGTTCCCACCGATTCCTTTGTTTTTCTTGTGACCTTTATCTTGTTTTCATTTTTTTTCTTTATTCCTTTTTTTTCATATATTTTTTAGTGACTCCAAAAGAGGGGTATGAAAGAATAAATAAGATTAAAAGGGGGAAGCAAAGGTTAAAAGTGTTTGGATAGGAATTGCCTCCGTCATTTCATTATCCAATAAGTACTAAGTACAAGCAAACGAACCAATAACTATCATAATCAAAGAAATTACGCATAATATCTTTTGACTGCATCAGAATTGATAGCCATGTCGACGCATCTTCCTTCGATATCCATCAGACTTAAAGTGCCGTTGGATAACACTCTAGTCACAACATAAGGCCCTTGCCAATTTGGGGCGAACTTGCCTTTTGCTTCGATCTGATGTGGGAGGATCCGTTTCAACACTTGCTGCCCTACTTCAAATTTTTTGGGGCGCACCTTCTTATTGTATGCCCTTGCCATTCTCTTCTGATACAACTGGCCATGACACACTGCTGCCAATCTTTTTTCATCTATTAAGTTCAACTGCTCTAGTCGAGTTTTGACCCATTCATCGTCGTCAATCCCGGCTTCAGCGACAATTCGGAGGGACGGAATTTCGACCTCTGCTGGTATTACTGCTTCAGTTCTGTATACCAACAAATAAGGAGTTGCACCAACTGAAGTCCGGACTGTAGTGCGATAACCCAACAAGGCAAAGGGTAATTTCTCATGCCATTGTCTAGATCCTTCTACCATCTTCCTCAGTATCTTCTTGATGTTCTTGTTGGCTGCTTCACTGCTCCATTCGCCTTGGGACGATATGGGGTAGAATTGCGGTGTGTAATCTTGAAATGTTGGCATACCTCCCTCATCAAATTGCTTGTTAAGATTTGCACCATTATCCGTGATGATCACTTTTGGGACCCCAAATCTGCAGATGATATGGGAGTGGACAAAATCCACCACTGCCTTCTTGGTTACCGACTTGAAAGTTTTAGCTTCGACCCACTTGGTGAAGTAGTCGATGGTCACCAGGATGAACCTATGGTCGTTGGTCGCTGCCGGCTCAATAGGCTCAATGACATCCATGCCCCATGCGACAAATGGCCATGGCGCTGACATTGTATGCAATTCTGTCGGCGGAGAATGAATCAGATCTCCGTGTATCTGACATTGATGGCATTTCCTCACGAAATTGATACAATCATGCTCCATAGTGAGCCAATAGTACCCTGCTCGAAGAATCTTCTTTGCCAATACATATCCGCTCATATGTGGCCCACAGACTCTAACATGCACCTCTACCATAACTGTCGTGGCTTGACCGATGTCTATACATCTTAGCAATCCCAAGTCTGGGGTTCTTCTGTACAACACTCCTCCACTGAGGAAGAAACCATTTGACAAACGCCGAATGGCTATTTTTTGGTCTCCGGTGGCCTGCTCCGGATATATCCCCATCTTGAGGTACTCCTTTATGTCATAAAACCATGGTTCGCCATCCACTTCCTCCTCTACCACGTTGCAATAAGCATGCTGATCACGACCCTGAATATGCAAGGGGCCAACATACATTTTGTCGAGGTGGTGTAACATTGATGCTAAGGTGGCCAATGCATCGGCAACCTCATTATGAACTCTTGGGATGTGTCTGAATTCCACTGATCGAAATCGCTTGCTCAGATCGTGCAAACATTGTCGATATGGTATGAGTTTCAAATCCCGTGTTTCCCACTCACCCTGAATCTGATGCACCTGGAGGTCCGAGTCTCCCAAGACCAAAACGTCCTGGACATCTATGTTTGCAGCTAGTCGCAGACCCAAAATGCATGCTTCATACTCGGCCATGTTGTTGGTACAATAGAAATGTAGCTGAGCTGTAACAGGATAGTGACGTCCTGTTTCAGAAATGAGTACCGCTCCTATTCCCACCCCTTTCGCATTTGCGGCTCCATCAAAGAAAAGCTTCCAACTTGGTTCCTCGGGTAATTCCAGCTCACCTATATGCATTACTTCCTCGTCCGGAAAATACGTCCTCAAAGGCTCGTATTCTTTATCAACGGGATTCTCAATCAAATGATCGGCCAACGCTTGGGCTTTGATGACCGTCCTCGTCACATAGACAATATCAAACTCTGTGAGCAAAATTTGCCATTTTGCTAACCTCCCTGTAGGCATAGGTTTCTGGAAAGTGTACTTTAATGGATCCAAACGGGAAATAAGATAAGTAGTATATGAGGATAAATAGTGCTTTAACTTCTGAGCCACCCAGTTAGGGCACAACATGTCCTCTCGAGTTGAGTGTACTTGACCTCATATATAGTAAACTTCTTGCTAAGATAATAAATGGCCCGCTCCTTCCTTCCTGTAATGTCGTGTTGCCCCAACACGCAGCCAAACGAATTCTCCAGGACCGTCAGATAAAGAATTAATGGTCTCCCCGACTCAGGTGGGACCAGCACAAGTGGATTTGACAAATACCCTTTGATCTGGTCGAAGGCTTCTTGACACTCTGCCGTCCAGTCTACCACAGCATCTTTCTTCAGCAGCCGAAATATGGGTTCACAAGTCGCCGTGAGTTGAGCGATGAACCTGCTGATATAATTTAGTCTTCCCAGCAAACTCATTACCTCCGTTTTATTCTTTGGCGGTGGCAAATCCTGGATGGATTTGATCTTAGATGGGTCCAACTCAATACCCCGTCGACTGACGATGAATCCTAACAGCTTTCCTGATGGAACCCCGAAGGCGCATTTGGCCGGGTTGAGCTTAATATCATACCTTCGCAGTCTTTGAAAAAACTTCCTTAGGTCTGCTACATGGTCTTCCTGACGCCAAGACTTTATGATCACATCATCTACGTACACCTCAATTTCTTTGTGTATCATGTCATGAAACACAGTAGTCATTGCTCGCATGTACGTTGCCCCAGCATTCTTCAGTCCGAATGGCATTACCCGGTAGCAGTAAGTTCCCCATGGCGTAATGAAAGTCGTCTTTTCCGCATCTTCTTCGTCCATTAAGATCTGATGATATCCTGCATAGCAGTCCACAAAGGATTCGATCTCGCGCCCAGCGCAATTATCGATCACGATATGAATGTTGGGCAATGGAAAATTATCCTTAGGACTTGCCTTGTTGAGATTGCGGTAGTCGACACATACCCTGATTTTCCCGTCCTTCTTCGGCACTGGTACCACATTGGCCAACCAATCGGGATATCGAGTGACCCGAATGACTTTCGCCTGCAGCTGCTTGGTCACTTCTTCTTTGATCTTCACACTCATATCCGTCTTAAACTTCCTCAGTTTTTGCTTGATCGGAGGGTATGCCGGGTCAGTGGGCAATTTGTGAACCACTAGATCGGTGCTTAATCCCGGCATATCATCATATGACCATGCAAAAACATCTTTGAACTCAATGAGGGATTTGATTAATTCCTCCCTGATGTTTGGATCAATGTGGATGCTGATTTTGGTTTCTCTGACGTTATCTGCATCCCCTAGATTTACAGCTTCGGTGTCATTCAGATTAGGCTTCGGTTTTTCTTCGAATTGGCACAATTCTTGGTTTATTTCTTTGAAGGCTTCATCCTCGTCATATTCGGACTCATCATCATAACCGATCTCTTGTATAATTAAGCCGGAGTCAGATTGATTTATTAGACTAGGTCGAAGATCCGTTGTGCATGCCATGTCATTAGAACCAGTAAAAAGAGAACTGTTCAGAAAGAGAAAAGAACAAAACAAAATTAAAATGAGACAAGAAAAGAGAATTTTATTAAAAATGCGGGATAACAGGGTTCACACTTTACAAAATAAAATGAGATTTGGATTACACCCTGGAATAATCCGAAAAACAAGAAAGAAAAATCAAAGCCTACTACCAGGACTCCCCCCGGGTAGGAAGAGGAGTAACCGTCCAATTGTTGGTATTGGCCTTAGGCCCCACAAACTGTATGTCTGCTCTGCTGGAACCCTCTCCAACTTCTATTACATGGACATCAGCAAACAGCCTTTCGAAGCTCCGATTCAAATCCCCGTCCATCCCAATCAATGGCCCGAGAATTTTCGGGACCGGTGATCCCTTGGCACTTGCTCTAACAAAGGATCTGGAGACACGCAGAATTGGTTTGGGAAGAACCCAAACTCTCTTCTTCATTTTCCGCGCTCGCTTTACATCTGCTACAGTAGGTTTGAACCCCAATCCAAAGGTCTCTAAATTCTTGGGCAAGGAGACAGGTTGAACAATCCCTTGAAGCTCAGCCCCCAGGCCTTTTCCCAGCACAAACCCATTACCCAGCATCTCTGAAACCATCATGACGGTTGCGGAAGCTACCTTGGGGTGTGGAATGATTTCACCCTCGGGAATCTTGTTTGCTGACACTGCATCGAAAATCTGGTAAACCTAGGGACCTTTGTCATCATTGGTTTCTATGAAGGGCACAATGGTGCCTCCCATGGTGCACGCAGTGTCTTCCCCATGCAGCACGACATCTTGTCTGTCCCATTCGAACTTGACCATTTGATGCAAGGTGGATGGCACCGCTTTGGCCGCGTGGATCCACGGTCGTCCCAACAACAGGTTATAAGATACCGCGACATCCAATACCTGGAACTCCATAGTAAACTTAACCAGGCCGATGGTTAACTCAAGTATAATATCCCCCACGGTGTCCGTTCCACTTCCGTCAAATCCTCGGACGCAAATGCTGTTCTTGTGGATTCTACCATAGTCAACCTTCAACTGGTTCAGGGTGGATGATGGACAAATATTGGCACTTGAGCCATTATCCACCAACGCCCGAGTAACTGCCGAATCTTCACATTTGACAGTCAAGTAGGGAGCTTTATTATGTTCCGTGCCTTCCACTGGCAGATCATCATCAGAGAACGTTACCCTGTTTACCTCAAAAATTTTGTTGGCAATCGTTTCAAGGTGGTTTACTGAAATTTCATTGGGCACATGAGCTTCATTCAGTATCTTAATTAGGGCCCGGCGATGTTCATCTAAATGGATCAGTAGTGATAACAACGAGATTTGGGTCGGTGTTTTCTTCAATTGTTCGACAACGGAATAATCTTGCACTTTCATTTTTTTCAAGAATTCCTCCGCCTCTTCTTCGGACACGGGTTTCTTTGTTACTGCTGGATTGGACCTTCTCAACTCCACTGGAGCAAAACACCGTCCCGATCGAGTCAGTCCCTGCGCCTCACAACTATCCTCCTCCACTTGCTTTCCCTTGTACATTACCACTGCCTTTTCATACTTCCAAGGCACAGCCTTGCTATCAACCACTGGAAATTGGACTACCGGCTTTATAATGACTGGTTCCCTGCAGACCCCCTTCACGACAATTACGGGCGCAGATGATGCTCCCGATACTGCCAATTTGGTTGGCTCTGGTTTCCTTGTTGCGGTGGATGGACTCTTCCCTAATATCACCACTGGCTTGACATCTTCCCCCTTCAACTGTACCCCTGCTTCCCCACCGGTCAACTTTTCTCTCGGAGTGGCACGGATCATCATCACTATCTGTGAGGGTTTCTTGGGTTCCCCTCCTTTGTGCACCAGCTCGATCATGTGAGCTTCGTGGTGCACTGGCAATGGGTTCTTGTTGATATTGGGTGCCTCTGGCGTCTGGACCTCGATCTTGTTGGCATCAATAAGATCTTGTATTGCATGCCTCAACCTCCAACATTTTTCGGTATCATGCCCTAACATTCCTGAGCAGTACTCACAGCTTATCGATCGATCCAAATTTTGGGGCAGGGGGTTTGGCCTCCTAGGCTCGACAGGACTTACCAAACCTAGCTGCCTTAATTTGTGGAACAAGGCGGTATAGGTCTCTCCCAACTCAGTAAAAGCTCTCTGTCTCTGTAGCCTGTCATTTCTAGCAGCTTGATTTCCTCGAAAGCCCGCCCCTGGAGGGTTCCTGTATGCCCTTGGTGGAGGGTAGGTGTTTTGGGGTGGAGGGTATGTTTTCTGTGGAGGTGTATATGCGTTTTGGGGAGCCGGCGCGCGCCATTGCGGACGAACTGGAGGCTGAGTGTATGTCTGGGCTTGGTGCACAGAGAAGTGTGGCTCTTGAGGTGGATAATAGTATTGTGGTGGGCTGTATGGATAATTTGGACTGTGGAGTCTGGGTTAGTTGTAGTATGGTTTGACGGACCTGGACCAACTGCCTGCCTCAACCGTGGCAACTTCTTCTTTCTTTTTCCTTCCCAGTGCACCTCCCGTGCCGCTCTGAATAGCCTGGGTCGTTGCCTTGAGCGCTGAGTAATTCAGGATTTTATCGGACCTCAGTCCCTCCTCTATTATAACCCCTATCTTTACTACTTCATTGAAGGATTTTCCAACCGTCGTCACCAAGTGACCAAAGTAAGTTGGATCCAGCGTTTGCAGGAAGTAGTCCACCATTTCCCCCTCTCTCATGGGAGGATCAACCCTGGCTGCTTGTTCTCTCCAGCGGAAACCAAACTCACAAAAGCTTTCCCCAGGCTTCTTTCCGATCCTTATTAATGTGAGACGGTCAGGGACTATCTCGAGATTGTATTGAAAGTGACCCGTGAAAGCCTGCGCTAGATCATCCCAATTGTACCATCTGTTGGGATCTTGTCTGGTATACCATTCCAATGCCGATCCACTTAAGCTTTGACCAAAATACGCTATCAGTAGCTCATCTTTGCCGCCTGCGCCTCTTATTTTGCTGCAAAAACCCCGTAAATGTGCCATAGGATCACCGTGCCCCTCGTATAAGTCAAACTTGGGCATCTTGAACCCTGTTGGTAACTGGACGTCGGGGAAAGGGCATAGATCTTTGTAAGCCACACTGACCTGATTGCCCAACTCATGCATGCTCCTGAAGGTTTGCTCCAGGCTTTTGAACTTACTCATTACCTCATCTTGTTCCGGGACCTTTGCCGGCTTCTCAATCTCCACCGGGATTTCCAAGCGAGGATTATGGGGTTCTGGTGCATTGAATGTGGGTTCTGCGGGATAATATTGGGCATCATGAGCCTGAAACAATGGCTCACTATTTGATCTCTGCAGCGTGGCTGGTGGGGGTCCCATAAAAACAGGAATGTTTGGTGGTGGAAAATGTTGATTGGGAGGTGGAGCTTGGGTATCATAGGGGCTTATCCCCTGATAATAATGATGATTCGGTAGGCTTGTTGAAGGGCCCAGGAGAGGGTATTCCGGCATATGCCCTAATGTATGAGTAACGGGTGGTTCCGGGCTCTTCTGCACTTTAGCCAAGGCTAAGTGCATCGCATTCATTTCCAACCCTATCCTTTCTATCTTCTCCATTGCCTCTTTCAGCAACTGGCTTACTGGCCTCTCTTCCTCGACGCTATGTTTTGAAGTAGTCATGCTTATTGGGATAGGTCCTTTGGATCTGGTCTGATAGCGATGTGCTGCCAGAACGCTTTAACAACTAACTGTCTGGAATTCGGAAAACAACAAACTTGTTAGCGTTAGAGTTTAACAAATTTGGTAATTGCACATTGGGGATGCAATGTTCCTAAACAGTTAACCATTTCTAACATGTTTTTGCTCCAACCGCATGCGTCATCCCGGCTTGTTTTAATCATGCCTTTAAAGTGTTTTGGGAACCCTCCACTTTCTCTCTTTTATTTTCTTTTCTTTTTTCTTTTTTCTTTTTTTCTTTTTATTGGTGGTCGAATCTTACGTGGATTGCCTACGTATCACGTCCCCGCGTGAATCAGACCGGGCGTAGTTCTGCCATAAAGTAAAGACACAAAATTCTTTTGAAATCATTCAATTCATCATCAAAATTTGCTGTTACAAACTACTTATTTCAAACGAAGAAATAGCAAAAATACAGATTCCAAAATTCTTAACCTGACTTAAAAAAAACAACATATGGGAAAACAATGGACCCATAAAGCCAACAAACAAGACTCGAACTAGGGATACATTAAAGATTTCAACTTACGTACTCGCGAGGCATCATTCGGCCTTTCCGCGGGTTTTGGTGTAAGAACCCTCTGCAAGCTCTTCAACTCATTCATGATCTGGTGGACGTAGCTCATGATGGAGGCAAGAAGGGTATCACGAGGTATTTGCTCACATGCTAGGCATCTCATGTAGATGTAGTGCCCAATCTCATCAATCCTACCCCGGATGTTATCCCTTTCCCTGAATAGTTGTTCTATTTGTCGGTTATTTAGCCCCAGCATTTGAGCATTGTCGGCGAGTCGATCCTGAAACCTCTACATTCGTTCTTCCATTATGGCCATCAAATCATAACAGTGCCTTCTGTCTGCCCGGGCATCTCGGGCTTGTTTAAAGACCTGCTCCTGAAGAGTGGAGTTTGTTTCTCTTAATAGTCCAATGCTTATTTCAGAATCCCTTATGACTTGTTGTAGATGCTTCCTCCGTGACATTGTCCCTTTTGCCCATCTGACTCGCATTCTTGCTATGCAAACCTCGGATCTCTCCAAGTCCTCTCGGCTTTTGCCGACTTGATTTCTCAACTCTGCTATCAACCTTTCATCGGAGCGACGTTTCTGTCGGTCGTTGTTACTCTTACTGATTTGGCGAATTCGGGCTTTCAATGCCTGTTTTTCTTTGGTTAATTTATTCTTTTCACCCTGTTCTGAGGTGACTTGCACGCTGTTCTCAAATATAAGCCTTTCAACTTGTTGCTTCAGCTTCCCGATTTCAACCTGGTAACCTTCTTCTCTTGCCAACCAACCCCACTGCTCTTGCGAATCATCCATAAATTTTTGTACATGATCTCTTTTAGCAGGTCTCTGATTAATCTGGAACCTTTTACCGAACCAAGCATTGTATTTTGGATCTACCTCACCCTTAGCCAATTCTCGAACCATAGTCTTGGGCTCCAGGAACCTACATTCGTGCCACAACTTTCTAATTTTTCCTTTGAGGAATGCGACTCCTGGGCTCAACTCAATGGCGTGCTTGCTTAGATCCTCATCAGTGGGAATTACCTGAAATCTTCCTAGCTGGCGCAATACCCGATGATGAGCATATGGTTGGATACTGCGAACTCCTATCAAAAGAATATGACATTCCTCGGCCGACATGTATATTACCTCAGTATCAGGAAACCACCCAAATGCCCATTCAATTTGGTCAGCCGTCATTGAACTTAATCGTGCAAGCCATGCTTCGACACCTTCGGGGAATACAACGCCTATCATCCGTTTCTCAAAACCACTAATACAGTTTTTTCCGGTCAACCCGTGATTCATGTATCCTACTCGGTGACAGAGGTGTTCTTGCATCCACAACTGGAGTAATAAATTGCATCCCTGGAAGAAATTGCCTCCCTCTCGGCATATAGTCAAAGCTCGGTAGATTTCGGACAAAACCAAAGGGACCATAGTACTGTTAGTTTTTTTGATTGCAACATCAGCCATCCCTACAAGGCCTATCTCTATTTTCTTATCTTTGCGGGGATAAACCATGATTCCCAAGAAGGCTGTTATGAATGCCAAAGTACGTCTTGCCTCCCACTTGTTTCTGTCCCCACCATGAGTTAGTCCGAGGTTCGGTTCTTCGAAACCTTGAGGAGTACCATACCGTTGATATAAGAATTGAAGAGCACAATAACCTTTCGACGAATCATCATCTTGCACCTTCCGATTAATGTGTAGCAAATTCAAAAACCCATGTGGAGACACTGGTCTAGGTGAAAGCAAATATTGCCCCCTCAATTTTCCATCCAAACCTACATAACCTGCAATCTCCTCTAATGTAGGTGTAAGCTCAAAGTCTGCAAAGCGGAATACATTACGGGTTGGATCCCAGAATGGTATTAAAGCTTTAATGACGTCTGTCCTTGGCTTGATATCTAACAGACTGATGAGGCCTCCCAAAATTCTTTCCACTATATTTTTACTATCATTTCCCAAATCATTCCACCACATGTGGAGCTGTAGAGGCACCTTGCTAAAGACTGAGAACAGTTCAATTTGATTTGTGCTCATCCTGGACATTTATTAAGGTGATTAAGAAAAAAGAGAGACTTTTATTCGACTAAAAAATAAAACTATTTATATGTTGTTTTGTGTGTTTTCAAATTGGGAAAAATAAAAAACTCGATTTTCAAACACGGCCTTTCAGCACTTCGGAAGCGAAGATTTTAAGGCTGTGTAGTCTACTGGTAAATTTCCTAAAAAGAATGACCCAAGGTGGCCGTTTATGCAAAGTCAATCTTCCGGTGTTCCTTTAGAGAACATTCGGCTATTTATGACAAAAACGGCATCACCCGACTTATTTATGACGACTATTAAAATTTTGGCATTTTCGGACTATATTTCGTAAAAGGGAGGTTGGACCCGATGAGGGTTGCCTACGTATCTCACATCCGGTGAGAATCAAACCCGCGTAGTTCAGGCAAATTAACCGAACTATTTTAAAATAAGACTCTTTTTCGTTTTCATTTTTGACATTTCATAAGCAAAAATAAAAAACTATTTTTAAAAGCAAGACCCTTTTTTTTCTCTTTTTCAACAGACAACCTATTTTCCAATTAAAATAAAACTCTTTTTTTTCTTTCAACAAACAATATAACAACCTATTTTTCGAATTAAAAAAAAACGACTCTTTTTTCCTTTTCTTTTCAGCAAACAATTTCCAAAAATGAAACACTCTCTTTTTCCTATTTTCCTTTGCCTTTTTTTAGTAAAACAAACCATTAAAAATAAAACTTTTTTTTTTATTTTTCCAGAGTTTCGACAGTACTTAGGCATTGGTTTTTTTTCAAAACAATCAGTTAACTCTCCAACTGCTATATTTCTTTTTCTCTTTTTCTTAATTTTCTAACATTCCCGAAATTCAAAAACCGGTCAACATCCAGGCCCGAGCAAATAAATGCACAAAAAATAATTAGGATGCATCAGGATGGTCTTTTCGTTTCATGTTGCTAGCCCTAGACGGACCCAACCCCTGTGTTGAGTCCCCTGAGTTAAAATGCACATGATACAAACAAGCGTTCCTACTAGGGATCTGGCATGAGGCTGAGTTATTCTAGGTTCAAAACCTGGGTGTTTGTTCTAGACCTGGCTTACCCGAGCGGACAACTCGAGCCGAGGAGGAGGCGGCAATCCGGGAATACAGAAGCTTCACCGGCTTTGCGACTTATCCAAACCTCGTTCTAAATTGGGACTTGACACTAGACAGAAAAGAAGTCGTACACCGTACACCCTTCTTCACAATTCAGAAGACTCAGAGAGGAGATGGGTTTCGGCACAGCTTATATACAGTTCACAAAATATCAAAGCAGTAAAAGCAGTTAGTTAGCACAGTATGCACAGATCATGTAACAAAATCTGATAAAGCTGAATACAACAATTATTCCAAGCTCGAATTCTGAACCCTGAACCAGAGATTCTGGGTTCGTTGTCCCCAGCGGAGTCGCCAGAGTTGTCACACCTTCTTTTTACGTCCCCGCGAGGGGTGAAGGAGTTTTTCCAATTAAAGGACAATCGAAACGGGATTTGTTTATTTATTTCAGAGTCGCCACTTGGGAGATTTAGGGTGTTCCAAGTCACCAATTTAATCCTGAATCGAGGAAAAGAATGACTCTGTTTAACAGTCTGCGAACCAGAAATCCGGATAAGGAATTCTGTTAACCCGGGAGAAGGTGTTAGGCATTCCCGAGTCCGTGGTTCTAGCACGGTCGCTCAACTGTTACATTTAGCTATTATCTGATTTTTTACATGAATAACCTATGCGCTGATTCTACTTTTTACTGCTTTTACATATACATATTTATTCGAGAAATTGAACGCCGTTTAAAGTATGTTTTCGGATTGCGCCGCATCAAATGAACCCGCAATCTTAGGCACACTCTATTCAACGTCTTAGGATTTGGATTCGGGCCGCATAAAATGCCCACCCATATTTAGGAATGTAATTTACTAAAGCCACGCCTAAAGATTCTAGCGCGTTATTATCTTTTGGGAGGGCCGTAAAATTCGCTAAACGACCCTTCCCGACTTCTAAAAATCTTAAACCTTTACTGAGGGCCCCGCAATTTTTTTTTATTTTGGTGAAGCTCGTCTCATTTATTTTAAAAGGGCAATCCTAAAGTAACTACATTTCTATTTTAATTTGTCTCTAAATTAAAAAAAAAAGAAAAAAAGGCGTTATTAAAAAAAAAAAGAAAAAAAAGAAAAATCCTGGTTAATTACATGCTGGAAAAAACCGTAACTTATTTAATTAATAGGTTACAACAGATGCTAACGAAAAATTGTACTCGAACTTGTAAAAATGGAAAATTATTTCGCGCCTTATTCCATAAGCTAATATTACTAAAAAAATGGAATTATGTATACAAAAAAACGTACAAGATTGACTAAACGTTACTACAATTAGCCATTTTTAACTGTGGTAAGGTTAACTAAATGATCAAAGCTATAGACTAATTCATTAACCCTAATGGATCCGCAATTTAACTATTCTAAATGCTTATTGAAACTACTCTACATTAGTATAAGTATGCTTAATCATAATAAATAAAATTATCGACTACGACCTTTATTTTATTTTTTGATTTTATTTTTTGATTTTTATTGGAACTACAATGTTGACACTACCTAACCACCTTACTTTCACATTTTTAGCAATTCCACAACCTATCTATGTGAGATTATTTGTAACATGAATTAATGCCAATACTTATGAGATTATAATCACTTAAGAGGATTAATGGAAATTAGTTTTAACCACCTAAACGAAATACTAATCGGGATTTGACTAAGTACTCTATCTCGTTTGTGGACTACTTGAATATATGCATGGAAACAAACAACTAACTAGAGATATGCTACTAACATGATTTCCCCATTAATCTAACAAAAAATTGAAAGGTTCATATTATATCAGCGCATAACCATTTATACAATTCCTTCTCTTTTCAGTCCAATTATACAAAAAATTAAAACAGTTCACAAACAAAAACTAAATAGACCAAATTGCCTACTATCTACTTTATTGAAGCGGTTGGATTTCATTGTTGCATTTCAACTTCAAAGCTTTATCACTACAAGATTCGAATGTGTATATGGAATTCGAATTACAATAAGAGAGAAAAGAGGTCAGGAGAGACAATGTACAACAGTAGTACAGCAACAGAATACCACAACAAATAACAGCAACAAAAACCAGCAATAACCAATGTAACAATGGTCAGAACCAAACTGAAAACCCCGAAAAACCTGACTGAAAATCAGATAGTACTAAACGCAATCCACAAAGGAGGTAATAAAGTTCTGATTTCAGTAGTAAAGAAAAGGACCTCACTTTCAGTTTTTAGCTCTCAAAGATTGACTCTTTTAGTTCTGTAAAATTATCCTGTCTCTCACTTTTAAGTTCTTAAAGTTTCTGATGTGTAAATTTTTCAGTCCCCTTTTCTATATCAACTCCTCCTATTTATAGGCTAGAACTAAACATTATTTATTCAAAGTTTTTTTTTCACTTTCAGCCTGTATATTCCCTCCCATGTGCATTTATACCCTTTTATCATTAATCCCATGCTTATTTTCTGATTTCCCACCCTTAAAGATACCAGACAGGGTGTATTCTGCACTACTAATTCCCTTTTCATTAAATAATTCATTAATTTAATTGTACACTGAATATTCAACTGGCAGACCACTAACACTAAACATTTTATATCTTTTAACACCTAAAAATACCCCTGAAAACCCCCTATTATTATTGCCTTACCCTGACTCTTAACAATCTATATTTAAACCTCTCTGATTTACAACTACACCAAATCACTACACAGCTACAACCAATCCTTAAGTCAAATTCACACAAATGATTCAAGCATCAAAACAGACCAACGAAGTGATTAAGGTTGTACTCGTCCAAACAAAGCAGTCATAAACTAACTATTCGACGAAGTTGTTCAAATCGAATGTAGCTTATAACGCACGCTCAAACAAATAGAAGAAAAACTTTGACCAAATAAAAGGTCTTGAAGAAGAAGGAGAACTAATGAACAAGACAAGATTACAAAATAACACTTTAAACAAAGAATCAATAATCCGAAAAATAGAACGAACAAGACAAGATTACAACTAACACTTAAAACCAAAAACAATAACAGAAAATAGATCAAAGGAACTAAATAATCTTGAAAGAAAAATCTGAAAATTGAACGAACCCAAGTCGAACTCGGATTTGAACTATTGGAGGTTGAACGGACTATTTGTGAGTGTTGAAAAAGGATGAAGCAAAAGCTGGTCGTTTGGACTGTGGCGGACTAGCTGGAGAGATGAGGGTGGTCGTGAGGAGCAGCAGCGGCAGCAGCTGGACTCGCTGCTGCTGATGGCGTCATGGGCTGGTGTTGGGCAGTGGGGTGGTGGTCGACGTGAAGTAGTGGTCAATGGGGAAGGCTCAACGTGAGGGAGCTGGAGTGGACGTAAAGGTGATGGCGTCGAGCAGCTGGAGGTGGCAGTGATGGCTGCTGCTCGTCGTAGGCGAGCAACTGAGCTCGTTTGGTCGTCCATGGCTGTTTCGCGAAAGGAGAAGGAGCATCGGTCATGGCTGTTTCGTGAAGGAAAAGAAACAACGTTTACGGAGGAGAAGAGGTTGTTTGGCGACTTGAAGACGAGGATGACGGCTGGAGATGATTAGCTTTTTTTTTTCTTTCTAGGGTTTCTTCTTCTTGAAGAAGAAGAAGAAGAAGGTGAAGCTTCTTGAAGAAAAAGATACGGCTGATGCATAAGTGTAGGGTTTGGGTATTTGGGTTGTGGACCAAGTAGGGTATGGGTCATGGGTGTGGGCCTGGTATTGTTTTGGGTTGGGTAGAAGTGTTTTGGGCCTATTTTTAATTCCGAAAATTGGCCCAATCCAAGTTTGTTCTTCTTATTATTATTTTTGTTTCTCTTTTCTTTTAATTGATAAAACTAAAATTCTAAATTGAGTTATAAACTAAATTAACTCCAAAATACTAATTAAACTCCTAACAACAATTATCATACACAATTAAATACCAATTAAAACAAAATTGCACAATTTGACATTAAATGCTAACAATGCAAAAGATTCCTATTTTTGTGATTTTCATTTTTGTAAAACAAACTTAATTACCCCTAATGGTAAACTTGAATCCTAAATGTAAAATGCGACATATTTTTGTATTTTTTATTAATTCAACAAATGGACATGCACATACGAAAAAAAATAAAAAAAATGCAAATAATACATGGAAAATAACACTAAATTCACAAAAATTGCAAACAAAAAAAATGTTTTATTTTGAATTTTTGGGAGTAATGTATATATAAGGCAAAAAATCACGTGCTCACACATATAAGCCTCGCATTTTGCATGTATAAGATCAAGCTGGAGGATGGTGCTAAACCATCCATTGAACATCAAATAAGACTAAATAAGGCTATGCAAGAAGTGGTCAAGAAGGAGATTATCAAGTGGTTGGATGCGGGTTTGTCTATCCCATCTCCAATAGTTTGTGGACCTCTCCGATTCATTTTGTTGCTTTATTTTGATTTTTAAATTTTTAACTTCTTTTTAGGCCATATGTTATTATATTTCATCCATGTATTCACATGGGGTATATCTGTACTAGGTAGTTGTTATAACATGCTAGAATGGGTTGTGTTAGTTGAATCTTATGTGTATGCCATGTTTCCAAGTAGATTTGAAATAGTATTTGAAAACTCTAGGTAAAAAGAAAACCCCGTTCGTTTAATTTTTGAAATTTGCAGCCGCACTTGAAATTGTGCGGTCCGTAGTTGGCTGATTGTGGTGACTAGTTGAAGGAAAGTGCTTATGCGGCCGCACTTTAATTGTACGGACCACAAAATTCTTAGAGAGGCAGCACTGAGGTCCGCACAGTCTATCAGAGAGTTGTCTCTTGAGAAGACGATTGTGCAGACTGCACTTTAATTTTTGCAGACTGTAGATGAATTCTGTGGCTGCACAATGACATCGAACTGTCTTTTAGAGAAGATGTCTCTGAACCTCTGAAGTTTTTTATCTCTATAAACTACATATCATAGAAATAAACTACATCTCATAGATTCCATTGTTTACTCTAAAATTGGAGAACAATTGAATTTATACGCGGTTTGAAGGATACGTGGCACAAATTTAAAAGAATAGATTAGTATTGAAATAGACAATTAAAGAATAAATGAAAACCACACAAACTGAACAGCCTTGGCCCTCGAGTTCAGTCACCCTTGAACCAAATATGTATCGATCAACTTAATAACAGAATAACAAGACAATGGTAACTAGTTATTGCTTTGTTTGCGTGAATATGATGATGTTTACAAATGATCAGACCCCCTTTATATAGTAGGGTAGTCATACTCTTGATACAATTCTAAATACGGTAAGAAATCCCATGATTGGCTAATTAATCGGCCTTTTCTTGATACATGCCAGGATCCTCACCGTGATCCTCACCTGATTGCGAATATTTCGTCTTTTCATTATTCGACTCAGTAAACTTCCCTCGATCTCCATCTTATTCGATCTCGATCTTGGTCGATCTCGATTTTGGTCGATCTCAATCTTAATCGGTCTCAGGGCCTCGAGCTTTTCAACCTAACTTTGCACCATCTTTCGATATAATATAAGGCTGATCCTTGGCTTATCACACTCCAGTTTCGATCAGTCACACGGAAAGGGCAAGCTAAATTTGACCGTATACAGATAGTCTCCTTGTTTCTCAAAGAGAAGACGACGAGAAACAACATGAATTTTTCCAATCCCGCCTCGATACGTCGTGATGTAAGTGCCGAACCCGAATATGGCGTCACTAACAAGTAGGTACTGAAACGTCCCGTCGATTTGGTTACCAATGCATTAAATGCCTATCAATTTCTGGTCGGCCATCATCGGATCAGAACCGTCACTAGCAAGTTATAAGTACCGCCACCTTCTTCCCCTTAAACTTTTACGCTCAAAATGTCTTTTATTGCTGCTTTTCATAAAAAATTTCTTTGCTTTGCAAGTCTTGCTCCTAAATTTCTTGAATGTCAAGCAAATCACCCTAATCCCCTTCTTTTCTACTTTATAATGGCAAAAACTTCTAAAACCGCACCGCAAAAGGAGACCGCTTCCTCTTCACAGCCCGCCGATGACGGGGCTACGATGGATCCCCCCTTGAGGATTTCATCTTCGAAAAGGTGACCTACTATCACCATTTTAATATTTAAAACACCTCCTCAGTACCTGGTTGTTGCGAACCTGTCTTGAGGTACATATGTACGATAACAGAAGACATCCTCGAAATGGTTAAAGAGGAGTGTAACTGGGGTGAACGCGGATGTAGTAGTTCCTTCTCCTAAGGAATCGATAACCACGTACGTGGAGGGGTATCTAAGCGTTTATACTTACCCCTACGATGGGTCCCTTAGACCTCATAATCATCGCCTTTTGCAAGAGGTACGATTTCACCCTCGGCCAAATCCACCCTTTATTCTAGAGAATAGTCATTCTCCTTCGTTTCTTCAAAAGCAAAATCGAGGGATGTACTTTCACCCTTGATCACCTTATACGCCTTTATAGTCCCTGACTTTATCGAGGAGGGTTGATCAAGCTCGCTCGTCGGGCCGTCAAGGCCCCGTTCTCGAGCATAGATGAGTCTTGCGACCGATGTTGGATATGCCGATTCATTCGAGTAAGGACTTTGGACCTGATCCCTGCTGAAGACATGCCATTTTTGGAGAAATGGAATATGAACCGTGAGTAGTGTTTTGTCACTTTAATTTTATTGCTTTCACTTTAATTTTGTTGCTTTACCTCCTATCTTTTTTCCTTATCTGTATTTTTTGATGTTCCAGCTGTAACCCAATCGCCAGAGTTAATCCCCGATCTCAAGCAATGGGTCGAGAGCCTAGTATCAGAGAGACCTTACTCCGAGCTTGCTTGGATGGAATTTTCAAAGGGTCCATGGGAGGCCCGCAATCATGATAAGTTTCTTTCCTTGAACGGTTATCATTCGGGTCACTTTCTCGAGATTACTCATCTTGTTTCCTTCGTAAGCCTCAGGAAGGACGTGGAAATGAGGCCCCAACTGAAGAAGAAATCCGTTCCCAACTACCTGCTCCGAAGCAGGCCACAGAGAAGAAGAGAAAAGGGGCTCCGAGTTCCCCGAACTCGAAAAAGCAAAAGCCAAAGAAAAGGCAAGCCCGTAAACCCAAGGGGAGAACTATTGCTCTAAGTTTGGACTCAGTCTATCGGCTAAGAGACAAGCCCGAAGATGAATAAGAAGAGGAATCAAATCTGGTAGCCGGTGTGCGGGCTAGTGTTTCGATACAAAAGTCCTCCAAACCGGAGGAGGTTGACGAGGGAGCCTCGGCCAAAGTTCCTGAACCAGAAAAAATTGAGGCCATTTCATCCCTAGCCGAGATGGTCGAGGGAGAAACCGGGGGAGATGCTTCTCGAATAGCTGAAGATGTCCTGAGGGACGATCTCAAAGTGATTCATATCTCTGAATTCCCTCACTTTTCGTACTCCATAATTCGTGAGGCCAATATGCTGGAGGGCCGTTCTTGTGAGGGCCCTCAGAAAACGGTTGATATCCATGGATTCTTGGATGGGGTTAAGTTTGCTGCTTTGGGAGATGTCACCGAGTTTGGTGACTTACCAGTGCCAAAGAAACATCATTCCTGGGCGCTACTAGGTCTTCATCGATTCCAAAACTGGTGGACAGATTCTCGACCCCGAGTGTTAACCCCGCCCGTAGGTGGAATATATTATTTTCTGTACGGGAGGATGCCCGGGTCTTCTCTCGCCCCGTGGGGATTGCCAGCTATTTGAGGTGCTTGGTGAACGAGAAAGACCAAGCTGTGATGAATGCGGTGGGAGCCGCTTGCTTGTTCAACGAGGCCCAACATGATCTGAATCAGGTAACTTCGAAGGTCATTCCATTATCTCTTTCAAACTTGGAGCCATATGTAATTCTAACATTTTCTTCCTTGCTTGTAGGCTTCGATGTTGCATCGTGAGTGTTTCCTTCGAATTCGGGAGGAGTGAGAGGCTGAGGTTTGCAACCTCACTAAGAAAAATAACACTTACAAGCTTCTCAATCAGAAGCTTCAGGTAGATTTAGTGATGGCTCGGGATGAGCATGCTGAGATGGCCGAACAAGTATTCCGAGTGCTTCATGATAGTGAAGACAAATTGGAGATAACAACTAATGATTCGATTCTACATGTTCGGCAGAGGCACGAATAGATCGGGGATCTTAAGAAATAAATAGATGCAATTCGAGCCGAGGCTAAAGAGTTCAAGAAAAACATGGATATCTTAGCCTCGAAAAAGAAGGCCATCCAAGCAGAGTTGGAGTCAGCCGAATCCCAGCTCTAGGTTGCAAGAGAGAGAACCTCGATGCAAGCAAAGAAAATCAAGGAGCTTCAATCCCAGTTAGGCTAACTTGGCTAATGAGCTCGAGGTGGCCAAATCTGAGGTGGAAGCAGCCAATACTAAAGCCACTTCTACTGTGACCCAGTATAAGGTTCAAGCCCTATGCACGGACTTCCTCGAGGGCTTCCCAAGCTTTCCACTTTGCATGATCCGCCATGCTTTTGGCCTGCACCTGTGTGGCCCCAACGTCGCCCGTTGTAGATTTTGTATTAGGCCGATTTGGCCTTTGTTAAAAAATATTGTGTATAAATATCAGGTTTTTATTTCCCTTTCGGCTTTCATGATTTTTCCTTTGATTTATCATTCGTATTCACAAAGGTTGGGATGCCTTAGCATGCAATAGTAAGGTTGTGTTCGAGGGTTCGAACAAACCTTGCCTTTATTGCCTTTCTAAGTTAAGGCATTATCGGGGTTCGATGTTACCAAAGTTTTCTCCTCAAAATATCTTAAGGTTAAGATTCTGCCGAGTGTAGCCTTTAGAACCAGTTGTGAAAGAATTTTTTTTTCGAAGGCCTATTTTTGTTACGAATTTCGAACACTTCCGAACCGTGTTAAGTTAGCCGTAGACTTTTAGTTCGGGCATAGCCCAGTGAGCTTTCTTTCCCGAGTTAGCTAGGCTTGCCTAAGATAACAGTCCCCGAGTGGGTATGGCTGTGGCCTTTAAATTTTGGGGGTTGCCTAAAAGGTCTTATGCCCTTGACGCTTAATAGTTCGATCTGTTCGAGTTTATTTTTCGGATGACAGTCCCCGAGTGTGGGAGTGATTATCCAAACTCTAGTTATAATCGGCCCTTGAGCTCATTTCCGTAATAGATCGAAAGTACGAAATTGTAAAGTAGAAATACTTTTTCTAAGACATGAGATAATTGCAAGGAAAAATACTTCTCTTTATTCTTGTAAAAAATGGTTACACATGCGTACATGTTTTGTGCCAGGGCTCAGGCAACGTATGTGGGCACGGTTCATTTGAACGTTTGACCCTTAGAACAAATCTCACCTATCGAGACCCCACTATTATGAAGTAATTTCCTCACAACAAAGCTGACATCTAAGGGCAATGCCCCCAGTATTTGAGGTTGATTGTAGAGGAACCTCAGATACTATTAGTGTTGTCTTTGACACCGATTCATGATCGGCCTTCGATTATATGTTAGTACGATCCACTGCTGCCTCGTTAAAAACCTTGCCGAAAAACACAATTGGGACAAAAATGGTTCAAGGAAAAAGAGTATAACGCGTGCTTTCAGACCAAAAGGTTTCGTGTTGCTCCTTGTCGATAACCTGCAAGTGTTAGTTAAAGATAGAAAGATTTGAAATGGGGTCGTACCCCAGCAGTAATACCGTTTAAGATGAGTTACTTTCCAATTGTTTGGTAGTTGTTCTCTGTCCATTATTCCGAGCTTAAAGGATCCTTTCCCTGTGATCTTGAGAATCTAGTACGACTCTTCCCAGTTCGGACCCAATTTCTCTTCATTTGGATTTTGGGTGTTTAACGTGACCTTTCTCAATACCAAGTCCCCGACTTTAAAATATTGAAGGTTGGCCCTTCGATTGTAATACCTTTTGATTTGTTGCTTCTGGGCAGCCAATCGAACAAAGGCAACTTCACACCGTTCATATAATAGCTCCAAACTTGTATTCATGGCCTCATCATTTGATTCGATTCCTTTATCACATATCGAAATCTGATGCTCGGCTCCTCGACTTCAATCTATATTAAAGGCTTAACGCCATAAACCAAAGAGAATGAGATGGCCCCGGTACCGGAGTTCGAAGTTGTGCGATACGCCTATAGGACTTCGGGCTAGATCTCTCTCCATTTTCCCTTAGCGCCGGTCGACATTTTCTTAAGGTTTTGGATTATGGTTTTGTTGGTAGATTCGGCCTGCCCATTCCCACTAGGATGATAAGGTGTTGATAAGATCCATTTGATCTTATGGTCTTTAAGAAATTTGGTCACCTTGATGCTGATAAACTATTTTCTGGTGTCACATGCAATTTCAGATGGTATTCCGAATCGACATATGATGTAGTCCCAAATGAAGTCGATGACTTCCTTTCCCTAATCTTATAGTAGGCCTATGCTTCAACCCACTTAGAGAAATAGTCAGTCATAAATAAAACAAATTGAGCCTTACCTAGTGCCGATGGAAGAGGGCTGATGATGTCTATCCCCCACTCATGAACGGCCATGGCGATAAAACCGAATGTAGAAACTCCCCTGGTTGATGAGTCATCGGAGCATGTCTTTGAGATTTATCACATTTTTGCACAAACTCCTTATTATCTTTTTCCATATCAACCCAGTAATAGCCGGCTCTGATTACCTTTTGACTCAATGATTTGGCGCCTAAGTGGTTCCCGCATGTGCCTTCATGGACTTCCCTCAAAACATACTCGGTATCTCCCGGTCTCAGACATATTACTACTGTACCGTAGAACGTCCTCCTGAGTAAGGTACCATCTTCGGACCAGCTAAATTGGGCTGCCTTTGTGCGTAGGACCCTCGATTCCTTTGGATTTGAGTGAAGTTTTCCGGTCTTCAAATATTCTATGTACTTATTTCTCCAATCCCAAGTCAAGTTTGTGCCTTCTTCTAATACCGACCTCATATGCTATACGACCGCCCCCGAGTTAAGCTCGTTGTCTTTGATCGACGACCCTAAGTTTGCGAGGGCATCAACTTTACTGTTTTAATCTTGAGGAACGTGCTGCAAAGTCCATTCTTTGAAATGATGCAACATTACCTGTAGCTTGTCCAAGTACCATTGAATTCGTTCATCCCTGACCTCAAACTTTCCATTTACTTGGTTTACTACCAAGAGGGAGTCACATTTAGCCTCGATCACCTCTGCTCCCAAGCCTTTGGCTAGTTCGAGACATGCAATCATGGTCTCATACTCGACTTCGTTGTTAGTCAATTTTATAGTTCTAAGATTTTTTAACTATATTGCTTGTGGGAGGCTTTAGTACGATGCCAAGTTTGGACCCTTTTACGTTCGAGGCATCGTCCGTAAAAGAGGGTCCAGATTCCCGCAGATGTTCCCGAGTTTACCAACAACTCCCTTTCTACTTCGGGTATTAGGGCCAATGTAAAGTCGGCTACGAAGTCTGCCAAAATTTGGTATTTAATGGGCATTCGATGTTGATATTCGTTATCGTACCCGCTGATTTTGACGGCCTATTTGGCCAACCATCCCGAGAGTTCGGGTTTATGCATTATATTTTGTAAAGGGTAGGTTGTCACAACACATATAGGATGACACTAAAAATATGGTTTCAGTTTCATAGAGGCGCTTAGCAAGGCGAGTGACAACTTTTCTTAGTTTCGGCCTCACCTAAGGTCCTACTGGCATAATAAATCGAAATTTGCATACCTTGTTCTTCTCGGACTATGACTCCACTTACCGCAACTTCTGATACCGCTAGGTATAGGTACAATCATTCGTTCACCCTCAGCGTGTAAAGCAATGGTGGTATCGATAAGTATTGCTTAAGTTCCTCCAAAGCTTGTTGACATTCTGGGGTCTATGTGAATATTTTCTTCTTTTTCAGCAACAAGAAGAATCGATGACTTCTATCGAACAACCTCGAGATGAATCGATCCAGGGCAGCAATGCGCCCAGTTAGCCTTTGCACAACCTTCACATTATCTACGACCGTGATATCTTCTATAGCTTTGATCTTATATGGGTTGATCTCGATTCCCCGATTGGACACCATGAATTCGAGAAATTTGCCGGACCCGACCCCAATTGCACATTTTTCTAGATTCAGCTTCATGTTGTACTTCTTCAATATACTGAAGGTTTCCTGCAAAAGCAGGGACTTAACTAGCACATCGTCGATATAAATTTCCATGGTTTTTCCTATTTGTTCTTCGAACATTTGGTTTACTAGTCGTTGGTAAGTAGCACCGACATATTTTAATCCGAAAGGCAATACGTTATGGCAGTACGTGCCATACTTGGTGACGAAAAAGGTTTTTTCTTGGTCACCTGGGTTCATCCGTATTTTGTTGTACCCGAAATAGGCATCGATAAAACTTAGAATCTCGTGGCCGGCCATGGCATCGATCATGTGATCGATGTTAGGCAAAGGGAAAGAATCTTTGGGGCATGCTCTATTTAGATCTTTATAAGCTACACACATTCTTAGTTGTTTCCTTTTTTAGGAACCATGACTACGTTCGCTAACCATGCCGGGTATTTGACCTCCCGGATGGACCCTATTTTAAGAAGCTTAGTGGCCCCATCCTTGATGAAGGCATGTTTGATATCGGACTGAGGTCTCCTTTTTTGTTTCACCGGCCGGAACTTCAGGTCCAAGCTTAGGTAATGAGTAGTGAGTTCCGGTGGGATCCCTGCCATATCGAGATGGGACCAAGAAAAAAATCCATATTAGCTATATGAAATTGAATAAGTTTTTCCCTGAGCTGAAGAATTAACCCCATGCCCAAGTATACCTTCCGATCAGGCAGATGTTCGATCAGCACGACCTGCTCCAATTCTTTGACCGTTGACTTGGTGGCATCAGAATCATTGGGGGCGATAAAAGATCGAGGAACCCCAAAGTCATCATCTTTATCAATCCCTTGATCGTTTGATTGGGTCAAAGCTGGCACTGATAATTGCTATTTGGCTCCTTGTTTCGCTTTCGAACCTGAGTCCTTTGTCAATGAGAGTGTTGATATTGGAATTACTTCATCGACTGCAAACATTTCCTTCGCAGTGGGTTGTTCCCCTAAATAATCTCTATCCCCCCTGGTGTTGGAAATTTTAATACATGGTGGAGGGTCGAAGGTACAACCTTAATGTTATGGATCCATAGTCTCCCGAACAGGGCGTTGTATCATATGTCCCCCTCGATTATATAGAACTTGGTTTCTTGGATGGTATCGGTAATGTTATTTCTCCCTTAGTAGTTTCGCAAGCCATGTTGAATCCATTTAGTGCTCAGGCTACTGGTACGATCTGGTCTTACATACCGAGTTGTTCTACAACCCTTGATCGTATGATGTTGGCTGAGCTAACTGGATTAATTAGCACACGTTTAACTCTAGTTTATTCATAAGTACAGAGATTACCAGTGCGTCATTATGAGGTTGCATGATTCCTTTCACGTCCTCATCATTGAAAGATAGAGTCCCTTCTGGTAAGTAAACCCGAGTCCGTTGTTCTTTTGTGATCGACACCTTGGTGCGTTTCATCATCGGACCTTGGGGAATATCGACCCCTCCAATGATCATATGGATGACGTGTTGGGGTTCGTCCTGTCTGTTTTCTTTGTTGGAATCTTTGTTTCTGAAGTGGTTCTTAGCCCGATCACTCAGAAACTCTTGAAGATGACTGTCGTTGAACAAACGAGCTATTTCCTCCCTTAGTTGGCGACAATCCTCCATCCTGTGGCCATGTGTGCCATGATATTTGCATTTTTGGCTGGGATCACTTTGTACTGGATCAGTTTGCAAAGGTCGAGGCCACTTGGTATCTTTGATGTGTCTAATGGCCGATACGATGGTAGCTACATCCATATTAAAGTTGTACTCCGACAATCGTGGTGCTTCTTTGTGACTGGTAGATCTATCGAAGCCGTTTTTAGTCATAAGTCCCCGTGAACTTTGATCTCGATCATTTCTCCTCTCATTCCATGCAGAATTTTGCCCAGATTCACTGCCTCTCTGGTCTCCATTATACGGTTGATATCGATCTCTATTCAACCTTGGTTCTCAGTCAATATCCCTCTTGAATCTATCTACAGGCCTGATAGGATAAACGGACCCAGAAGGTGCTCCTAGTTGATCATCCTCGACCCTGATCTTCGACTGGTATCGATTATGCACATCGGCCCAAGTGATAGCTGGGTATTCGATCAAATTCAGCTTCAACTACTGTGAAGCCACTAAACTTCGAACGTTGAGACCTTGAGTGAAAGCTTGAACAGTCCAATCGTCGGTGACCGGTGGCAAATCCATTCATTCCATTTGGAATCGAGATACATCTGAGCATCTAGTTGTCCTTCTATCTTACCTTAAAAAGGTCCGACTTCCTTGTTGCTACCTTAATGGCCCCGGGTGTGCCTTTATGAAAGAATCTGCAAGCATAGCAAATGAGTCAATAGAATTAGGCAGTAAATTATGATACCATATCATAGCACCCTTCGATAGAGTCTCCCCGAATTTATTCAGCAAGACGGATTCGATCTCGTCATCTACCAAGTCATTTCCTTTGATAGCACACTATAGGGGGTGAAGTGTTCATTTGGATCAGTCGTCCCATTATATTTAGGAATCTTGGGCATACAAAACTTCTTGGGGATTGGCTTCGGAGCTGCACTCGGGGGGAAAGGTTTTTGTACAAACCTTTTGGAATCTAGTCCTTTCAATATTGGTGGTGCCCCCGGGATTTGGTCGACCCTAGAATTATAGGTTTCCACCTTTTTGTCGTTTTCCTCGATCTTCTTTTTCCCTATCTCGATTCGCTTAGTCAGTTCTTCGAGCATCTTTATGATATCAGGGTTGGTCTCCGATTCCTTCTCGTCCGACCTCTTCGAAGTCGATTCAACCCTGTGTATGATTTCCGGGGATGACTCAGGTTCGACCTTGCTCGGTGTGTGGTTCTGATTTTGGAGCTGGGCTATTGCCGCCTAATGATCCTGTAACATTTTGAAGATCACCCGCAGGCTGATCCCGCCATCTTCACCACCACGTGCGCTCTAAGTAGATGATCGGGCATCCCCGCGGATGCTAATTTCGGGATCAATGGCAAAATTTCCATTGATGACTACATGCAAACTGACGTCGATTGGATCTACAGTCGGAATTCCATCGAGGCCAGTAGGGGGTACAACGTTTCTTGGTGCAATGTTCTCATTTTCGTCGTGGTGGCCGAGATCATTGTCAATGTGTTGAGGTGCTGACTTAGAGTTTGACATTTTCTAATCCTGTAATCAAAGATAATTCAAAGAACAAGTGTAAAATAGTGTGTGTTACGAAAGTTTGTATCAGGTAACCACTATTATCTTTAGCCCCACGGTGGGCGCCAAACTGTTTACCGTAAAATCGGATAACAGTTAAATTTATACGCGGTTTTAAGGATACGTGGTATAACTTGGCATAAATTTAAAAGAATAGATTAGTATTGAAATAGACAACTAAAGAATATGCAAACCACACAAAATGAACAACCTTGACCCTCGATTTCAGTCACCCTTGAACCAAATATGTATCGATCGACTTAAGAACAGAATAACAAGACAATAGTAACTAGAGAATGACAGTATATTTCTTTGTATTGCGTGGATATGATGATATTTACAAATGATCAGACCCCCTTTATATAGTAGGGGAGTCCTACTCTTGATACAATTCTAAATACGGTAAAAAATCTCATGATTGGCTAATTAATCAGCCTCTTCTTGATACGTGCCATGATTCGCGCCGTGATCCTCGCCCGATTGCAGATATTTCATCTTTCTGTTATTCGACTCAGTAAGCTTCCCTCGATCTTGGTCGATCTCGATTTTGGTCGATCTCAATCTTAATCGATCTCACGGCTTCGAGCTCGACAACCTAACTTTGCACCATCGTTCGATATAATACAAGACTGATCTTGGCTTATCGCGCTCCAGTCTTGATCAGTCACACGGAAAGGGCAAGCCCGAATTTAACCGTATACATCCATCTCTTGTATAACATATATTTATAGAGGATTATTATTTCTCTATCAAGCAGTGAAATATACGACTCCCTTGCTACCTTTATACAACAGTACTGTATTTGTTAGTCCTATAATAAGTGCAATAACCCGAGCATTATAAGTAGTGCACATAATATGACATGAGAGAACAAATTAATTTTCCTTTCACAATTGACCTAATTAGGAAACATGTCTAATAATAAGATAAAAACTAAATATTACAGGAAATGAAATAGTTGGTACGTACACCTTTATAAAAGAAATAAATTTAAAAGAAAATATAGAAAGCAAAAAAAAAAAAAAGTCACTTCAGCAAGGTAAAGGAGAATAAAAGATAATGGCTACTCCAAAATCCAAAGCCCCACTCAGAAAGAAAGTGTCAAAATAATAATTGTCATTTCCCATCAAACAATGAGGACTGGCACATGCCCGTAATGTGTCATCTCAAAACTCCTCACTAAGCTCTCACCAGTCATCACCAACTTCTTCTTTTATTACCTTTTAAATGAAAAAAGATAATCAAACGTGTGTTCTAAACATGTTTGGATATCAAATCAAAAACCAAAGACCAAAGACCAAAGCACTACTTTGAGTTGATATTTTAGCATTGCCTTTTAAATGAAGTGTTGTGTCAATCACTGTAGATTGATTGGTTGTTTGTTTTCTCTTTCTGTTTGCTTACTTTTTTTCCTTTTTAATTTTTTGCTCCATTGTCTTCATACAAGGGCGGATCTACGTGAATCCGGAACCAAAATGTGATTTTTTTTGGACAAGTAACACCTTAATAAATATAAAAAGAAGATGATATTTTTATATATAACGCCCAAATACTGGGCGCTATACATTAACGTTAACTGTGCCGTTAATGTATAGCGCCAAGTATTTGGGCGCTATATATAAAAAGCTGACACTAACAGTATAGCGCCCAAATACCCGGCGCTATACATATTTTATAAAAATCAATGGTCTTCTTCAAGACGACGATTCTGCTTCATCTTCCTCAATGTTTAACATATTCTTCTTCTTGGTCCTCCACTCCCATACCTGCTGTCCCACCATTTAAATTTTTTTTTTGGGTCCCCCATCACATAAAAGGTGAAGAACGTAGGTCCCACATTCGAGTAGAGCTTTGTATTATTGTTGATTCACACTTTCAGAGTCAAAATTTCAATCTATTTGCTTTCCAAAAATTCTAAATCGAGATATTTATGTTTATTTTAAGTTGAAACTTTTATAATAATGCATATTATTTTAATGTAGGGGCTTGGGGCGGTACGCCATCCAATTACTCGAGTAAAATCATATGTGTCCTAGTATTTTCCTCAAAATATTGAACATATATAACGAATGGCACCGCACCCAAATCACAAAATGACTGCAGGTGCCACGGTTAAAGCACTGACGCTCCACATGAAATACCAAGACTAGTTCTTTATGCTCCTTTTAAATTCTTTTAATTTCTTCACCTATGTATTTTGCTCTATTTGTACAATCTCCTTTTTATTATTTATTTAAATTGTGTATTTGCTTCCTTTTCTTTTTCTAGATCTTTATTTGAATGTGATTTTAATCATTTTCTCTTTTTATCCATCTAATGTTATTTTATTAATTTTAAAAATTAGAGTGATGCATCAAAGACATAATATTAATCGAACTATATGTAGATTAACGTGGTGTATTTTCTAATTTAAAATTTTATTTTTCTTTATATTATTTAATCATAGTAATCGAATTTGAACCCAGAGAATTAGACCGAATTGGATAGAACCTATTCGATTTTGTGATCACATATTCATTTATGCATAAAACAATCTTTTAAATTGAATTGAATTAATTCAGAATGGATAGAACCGAACCAAATTAATCAAAAATAGAAAACGATTAAATGTACACCCAAGTTCAATCTCTTCACTATGGTCGGTTTGCATTAAAAGCAGTGGCACCATGGGCATTCATGGAATTTTTGTAAGCAGCTGTGTCAAAATTTATAAAATAATGAGAATAATAACTTTAATTATCATGCTTCTAGACAAGAAATAACTTTGTTCTATTGGTTTTGTTGAGTCTTAAGTTAGAAAAAGTCCTGAATTAAATTTTACTTCATCACAATTTTTAACTACATAATTCTCTCAAATATTTGCAAAAAAAGATATGCTAGTTGAGGTTCGAACCTCTGACCTCTTAGAGCAAAATCAAGCATATAATCAATACGCGAAGAGATAAATTATGTCAAGTGATGTCATTTTTTCTTACTTATCCGCTTCCTCGCAGTATTAATACATATATTTAACAAAAGAATTCGACGAAACAGTATCGCGTGACACCGCTTCGATAATTGTGCATTCGCCCCTAAGTGACACCCGTAACCATCAAATCCTAAATTCGACTCTGCCTTTATTGTACTTCATAATGATCTTTGTAACTTCCACCGCTAGTTTTAATTTGGCATATGATCTTGAAGAAAGATTTGTCGGACGTTTTTCTTTTGTTTCTTCTTATGTTGTGTGTTACGTTACTTTCAGTCTGTTCTCCTGGTAATTATTAATTGATCTTTGTTATTTTTATATACTTAATTTCAAGACATATACAGCATGTGTATGTATGAGAACTTCTCATCATCAATGTTAACACCAAAGCTCTAAATGGACCTTGTCAACAGAAAAATTGGACCACTACAAGATGGTTTCAGCATGTTTAATAGATTGGAATGTCGCTACTACAGTGTGATTTAAGTTCGGAATATTCAGGTGCATTGAGATGCGTGCCGGACAAGTTCAAATATGCTGATTATTTTTAGATTAAGTGGTTGGTGAGTGACCAATAAAAGGTGCTAATCGGGCCGGGCTAACCCATTTTCAACCCGTTTCGGTCCGGGTCAACCCGTTATTGTAGCGTTTAGGTGCAGGCTGGGACAGGTAAACGAACACATTTTGAATACTGGTGCACCATAACCCGCTAAGCTAACCCGTTAACGGGTTGTTAACGGGCTACAACCCGATTCAACCCTGTTATCATTACAATTTTTTTTAAAAAATTATTTGGACCGTTGTCAACGGTCAAATTCAGAAATGACCGTTGGGGAACGGCAATGGCCATTTCGACCTCCCCCATTAAAAATATAACTCTCCCACCCCTAATAATTGAAAAATTACATTTTTAACCTTTTAAAACCTATAAATAGCCCCCCTTCTTCTTCATTTTTTCTTACAATTTACTCTTTTACTACTCTAATTCTCTCTTGATATTATTGTTCTTAAATTCTCAAATCTCAGTTACTTATTATTTCAAGTTTCATCTATTCTTTAGTTTAGCCATTACAAAATTATTATTATCAATTATCAAGTATTCAAGTGAAGTGTGGTATCAACTATCAAGTACTATCAAGTATCAACTATAAAGTTTTGGACTTTTGGTCTACCAATTGAAGTTTGATTTTTGATATCAAAATTAGTGCGGCATCCGGAATCCCGGTACACTCGTTCTATCTCTTTCTCTTATTTGGTGTACACTTATTTTATTATTTTAAATTATTAATTATTAATTTAATTTCTTAAATTAATTTACATAATGGATTTACTTAGAGCAGCAAAAAAAGCGTGCACTAGTAGAGGTGGTAGTGGTAGTAAGAAAACTTCCAAAAGATCAAGAGGTGGTGTTGGTTCTTCTAGTAGCTTTGCACATATTTCTGAAAGTTCACCTGAAAATTTAAATGTAGATTATGAGCGAATGCGAGAAAATTATGGTATAGATTATGATTTAGATGATATTCAATCACCCGATAATCTTGAAACACCACCACCTACACCTGGTAATGCTAGTCAAACTCAAAATATTAGGGGTGGAATAAGTACGCCTCCCCTCCCTATTAAGAAGAATCGAAGATTACGAAGTAAGTGTTGAAATTTTTTTGACAGACTAGAAGATAAATTTTTTTATGTAAAATGTAAAATTTGTAATGAACTTTATAAACATGAGCCGGGTAAGGGAGGGAGAATGGGTCAACTTCGTAGGCATATGGAAGAGCTCCACCCTCTTGATTGGGGAGTAGATGAGCAATATGGGCAACAAAAACCTAACCCGAGTACTGGGGGGTTAATGGGCAAATACAATATTAAGAAAGATCGGGAAGAATTAGCTAAAATGATTGTTTTAGGTTGTTTACCTTTTAGTTTTGCTTCTTCACCGTATCTTGTTACTTATATTCAAAGAATTTATAACCCTATGTTTAAAGGTATTCCTAGAAGTACTTGTAGAGCTGATATCTTTAGGCTTTTTGGACAATATCAGACATATATACGTTATTTGTTCGCAAGTCTTCCTTGTAGAGTTTCTCTTACTTCTGATATTGGTTGTGCTATAAATGGAAATGATTATTTGACTGTTACATGTCATTGAATAGATGATAATTTTTGTATGCAAAAACATATTGTTGCTTTTAGATATGATGAATATCAAAGTCATACTGGTGCATTTATAAGTAATACTATCCATGAAGTTGATATATTTTATAATCGTGCAGAAAAAGTTTTGTATATGTCATTTGATAATGCTTCTAAGAAGCTACGAACATAAATAAGAAGCTAAGAAATAAAAATTACAGAAAGTAAAATGAATATATACAAGATGAGATTTAATCGAATATACAATAGATGGGATGAATATGTACAATGTAACATAACTTTATATACAGACCCAAAGTAAAATAAAAGTACGAGAAATGTAACGAAATGTTAAAATTATATACAAACCAAAGATGAAAAATAAAGAAAGCATAAAAATTGTCAAATATATACAATAATCCAAATCCATAAAAGTAGGGCCTACCCCCTCAAATGAAAGCTGACATTGTCCTCAATGCCATCTAAGCCAAATAAGCACCAAAAATAAAAAGGGAAAAGGATGTAGAGACTCCCTATGGCCCGTCTGTCTACATGGGATCCTGAGTGGTCCCTGGATCCTCAATATGCTCGGGAACCTCAGACTGGTTCCCTATAGCCTACTGCTCTGCTGCTGGGACCTGGGCCTGGATAGGCTCTTGGGATGCATCTTGTGGCTGATTGAAGGAGGTCTCCGCTGGGTCTGCCAACTGGATGACTGCATCATCTGCTCTGGGAATCATTCTCTTCCTTTTGGGAGGCCTCTAGGACTGCTCTGGCTGGGGGTGGGCTGCTGGCATAGGGTTATGTAACAATAAATCCAAAGGCAGATGATCTGCCTTCAACTTGTCAACCTCAACTCCTTCAAGGACTCCTTGGAAGCCCGCATCTTCCTCAACTTCTTGTGCTCTTTAGCAAGCTCCATGAGATCTTTGATGTGTGAATCAACAACGTTTGTGAGCACTTTCTGGGTGTCAAGGATTTTCTTCTGGTTGGCCAGAATCTCCTTGAGGGCGTCCTCAATAGACTGCGGGACCTGCGGAGGCGGAGGTGTCGACTGAGCTTCCACTGTAGTAGTGAGGACAGACAACTTGGATGAAGCTGACTGTATCCAGTTGTTGATGCTGAGAAGAGCTTGGCTCAGTCGGTGTGTAGTCACTGGGTAGGCTCAGGTAGAGGGTATATCTGGATCTGCTGAAGTGGATGGACCAGGGGGAATGTCCTATGTGGTGGAGGCAGGTTGAGTAGGAGCCAACCTGCTACTGAATGGCTAGTTGGAGCAGTAGTTGTTCCCTTGAAGTTCTTGCTTTTTGGGTTGTCATCACCCTGCATGCTGTACCATGAGAACGGGGCCTTTACTTTTACTTTGATATCAAATGACCGCTTTTCTACCTTTAAGTCCGTGAAGTACATGGTTAAGAAGCTGGGGAAGGGGTAATTTCTGTCACCTTCACTGCCTACCTGTGTAATCACCCGAGACATCATCTTCCTGACGTTAATCGGGTACCCCTCCATGATTGATGCTACCAATACTGCCCGGTGAAGAGGGAGTGAGTTGTCATGAGTAGTGCGATCCAATATGTTGCACACGAATGTTTCCCACCCCTTGACCTCGAAATTCAAACTTCTTCTCAAAATTTTCACTCCCGCATTCAACCAATCGGGGGTGGTACCTGGGATTGCCAGATACTGTGCCAACTAAAGACGGACCTCCTCACCTAATTCCATCTTCGCCAAATACAGCGACTCATCCTCCTCATCAAAGCCCAAGTAGTCATTTATGGTTTTCCCATCGAACATCACTTTCAAATTGTGCACCTTGGTCACTTTGGTGCCCTTCTTGATGTGGGCAACATTGGTGTAGAATTCCTTGACCAGGTGCTCGTTTGCATCCTCACAGTTGTTTAAGAAATACTCCCAACCCAATCTCTCTCTAAACTGCCTTCTCACATTGGGGTTGTGAGGCAAAAGATTTCTAACTGCAAAACTTCTCCCCGAAATTAATTTCCTCACAGGCCACCATTCTCTGAATTTATGGTAGGCCACCTCGCTCACAAAGCGGTCTTGCCACACCTCCAGGTTTCTAGTTCGTTCTACCCTGCCAACCTGGGGCTCACCCTTTCTCCTACTACCTCTTCTTCTCCTATTGCACCCTCTCCAGATAATGAAGCTGTGAGAGAGGTAGAGTATTCATCCCCACTGCCTTCAGCTAAGCCCTCAGAAGACCTAGAAGATACATTTACTGACGCTTGGGCAGCGAGGGAAGGTGGAGGAGTGTCTCTTAGTCTGTTTCTCTCCGACCGGTCAGGGATGTACTCTGGGATTGAGTATGAATATATATCTTGGGAGGGCTCATATTCGCTCCCAGACTGGTCAATGGCCCTATCAGCAGCTTTAATCATCTTCCTCATGTTTTTAATGTTTTGCCGGGCTTGAGGAGTCAGTCTTACCATTTTCTGTTTCCCTCCCCGGGAGGATTCACCTCGACCAACTTGTTTAGAACCCTTGCCTCTTTGTTTTACCATTGTCTGCAAACAACATCCATTAGGCTTGTTAGTATCAGTAGAAGTAATTAAGATCAGAGTTGCAGAAAAGAAAAGGTTGCAGACAGTTGCAGATACTACACAGTGCAGACCGCATAAAAATGGAGTGTGGATGCACAGAGGCCAATGTGGACCACACAAAATGGCAATGCAGTCCGCACAGAGGTGGGGTTCAGACTACCCATCTCTGTATCTAGGCAATACGGACCGCACAAAATGTAGTGCGGCCGGACAGGGACCAATGCGGACCGCACAAAATGTAGTGCGGCCGTAGTCCCCAAAGATCAGATTACATACACTCATCAATGCGGTCCGCACAAAATGCCATTGCGGACCGCACAGAATCGACTGCGGTCCGCACTGAGTGCCCAGAAGCAACACTAACTTAGGGTTCAATATATTTTGATTTTAAGTCCAATTTTACACCTAAGAAAGGTTCCTATGTACTTGCCCAATGTTTCTAACTACCTAATTCTACTTTAATCAAGAAAATAACTAACCTAATTTTACCAAATCAATAAAAGTACGGGAAGAACAGAAAGGAAGCAAGAAAAACAAAAATTAAGAGAAGTTAACAAAATTAAACAATTAAAAAGAAGTTAATGGTACCAGATGTGGATGAACTGAAGGTAAATGAGTCCAAGCAGTTTTTACGAGCAAAAGGAAAGATGTACAGTGCTTTTATGAGTTCTGAGAGCAACATGATCGAAAAGTGTAAAAGGAGGGCCTCAGTCCCTATTTATAGAAGAGGACCTGGGGCACAGCTTACCAACCCAATGCGGACCGCACAAAATGTACTACGGTCCGAACCACACAACATTTTTTCAAGTTTGAGAAGGCAACCCACTACGGTCCGCACAAAATGCCGTGCGGTCGCAGTGGTCCACCGAGGACTGCACAAAATGTAATGAGGCCACCGTAGCAAACTTCAGAGAGCTGGACTTTTTGTCCTTCATCAGTGTGGTCCGCACTAAATGTAGTGCGTCCGCATTGAAAATTTCAGAGACCTGAACACTTTTTTCACTATGTCCTGCACTGCATCAACACAATCCTGTAGCATCTCACAACTAGTTAGTGCAAAAATAAATCCTGTACTACAATGAAAATCAAATAAAAACAAGAAGAAAAACACATGGGTTGCCTCCCAAAAAGCGCCTGATTTAACGTCGTGGCACGATGCAGGTTACCATCAAATCATTTGAAATGAAGAAGTTCCACCACTTGGCTGTCATCAATTTTTCCCAAGTAGTACTTGAACCTATGCCCATTCACTCTGAAAACTTCCCCATTTTTGTTCTTTAAATAAAGTGCACCAAACGGGGTCACACACACTACTTCAAAAGGTCCACTCCATTTTGACTTAAGCTTTCCCGGAAACAGACGTAACCGAGAGTTCAACAAGAGAACCAAATCACCAACTTTAAACTCCTTGCTACGAGCATATTTATCATGAAGGTACTTCATCTTATCCTTGTACAAGGAAGAACTGGAGTAGGCATGGAATCAGAATTCATCAAGTTCATTAAGCTGCTCCACACGAAGATTTGCTGCAACATCCCATTCATGATTTAGCTTCCTCAAAGCCCACATGGCCTTGTTCTCTAACTCAACTGGTAGATAGCAAGCTTTCCCAAACACCAACCAATACGGAGACATACCAACCAGAGTCTTGTAAGCAATCCTATAAGCCCATAGAGCATCATCCAACTTTTTTGACCAATCGGTCCTATTTGCATTGACCGTCTTTGACAATATGCTTTTGATTTCCCTGTTGGAGACTTCAACTTGACCACTTGCTTGAGGATGATAGGGAGTAGAAACTTTGTAATTGATACCATACTTTGAAAGCAAAGTGTCAAAAGCTCTATTGCAAAAATGAGACCCCCCATCACTTATGATTGCACGAGGAGTACCAAACCTTGTAAGAATGCTCTTCTTGAGAAATTACCAAATGACAAGCCTCCAAGATACTCAATTGCTCTTCCTCCGAGACACACCTTCTGATCACACCATCCGTGCAAATCTTGAACAAGTACGGCTCATCCCAATAGAAATCCAAACTATCCCGTTTGAGCTTCTTCCTTTGGTTAGAAGAGAGCTCACACGTGATTATACCTGTCACAAGGAAATTAGCAACATCGGCAAACCATGGCATATCATTCATCAACACCGAAAGGAGTTGTTCATCGGGAAATGAATCATTGATCTCTAGGCCGTCATGAGGCCTCCCCTCTTCCTCTAAGTGGGACAAGTGGTCTGCCACTTGGTTCTCACTACCCTTCCAGTCCACAATCTCCAAATCAAACTCTTGAATTAACAAGACCCATTACATCAGCCTAGCTTTGGAATCCTTCTTCGTCATCAAGTACCGGAGTGCGGCGTGGTCAGTATGAATAATAACCTTAGCACCCGTAAGATACAACCAGAATTTTTTCATTGCGAACACAATAGCCAAAAGTTCTTTCTCGGTCACCGTGTAGTTCACTTGAGCATCATTCATTCTCTTGCTCGCATAGTACACCAGATGAAACATTTTGTTCACTCTTTGACCCAAAACCGCCCCAACCGCAACATCGCTCGCATCACATATGAGCTCAAAGGGCAAGCTCCAATTAGGTGCGGTAATGATAGGAGTGGTGGTCAACTTATGCTTGAGAAGTTCAAAGGCTTGCATACATTTTTTATCAAACACGAACTTAACATCTTTTTACATGAACTTGCACAAGGGATTCACTACCTTCGAAAAGTCTTTGATAAATCTATGGTAGAACCCCGCATGCCCAAGTAAACTTCGAACTCCCTTGATAGATGTAGGGGGAGGGAGCCTTGAAATCACGTCAATTTTTGCTTTGTCTATCTCAATACCATGCTTTGAAATTTTATGCCCAAGAACTATCCCCTCTTCCACCATAAAGTGACATTTCTCCCAATTGAGAACAAGATTGGTTTCTTCACAACGGGCCAAGACCCTATCAAGATATTTCAAGCACTCATCAAATGAATCCCCTACAACACTAAAGTAGTCCATGAACACCTCCAAAATGTCTTCCACCATATCGGTGAAAATGGCCATCATACACTGCTGAAATGTAGCCGGTGCATTAAACAACCCAAAAGGCATCCTAGAAAAGGCAAAGGTTCCATATGGACAAGTGAATGTGGTCTTCTCCTAATATTCCGGAGCAATCAAGATTTGGTTGTACCCAGAATACCCATTCAAGAAACAGTAGAAGGCACGCCCAGCAAGTCGATCTAACATCTGATCAAGAAAAGGCAAAGGAAAGTGATCCTTGCGGGTCACTTCATTCAACTTACGGTAGTCCATGCATACTCTCCAACTTGTGACGGTTCTTGTAGGAATCAACTCATTTTGTGAATTTGTAACCACGTTCATTCCACCCTTCTTCAGTTTAAATTACACTGGTGAAGTCCAAAAGCTATCAGAGATGGGGTACACAACCCCGACATCCAACTACTTGATCACTTTCTTGTTCACCACTTCTTGCATTGCCTCGTTCAACCTCCGTTGATGCTCCAAGGAGGGATTTGCATTATCTTCCATAATAATCTTATGCATACAAAATGCGGGGCTTATCCCCTGAATATCAGCTGAAGTCCTTCCAATTGCCTTTTTCCGCTTTTGAAGCACTGCCAATGTGGCATCAACCTGCATGTTAGTAAGACAAGAAGAAAGAATAACTGGTAAAGTAGAATTTGAGCCTAAGAACTCATACCTGAGGTGTGGAGGCAGTGGTTTCAACTCCAACACCGGACGTTCCTCAATTGAAGGTTTTGTTGGTGGAGTCTTTCTATTCTCGAGGTACAAAGATAATTTCCTAGGCTCATAAGAGTAAGAGCCCATTCCATGTAAAGCACTCACGCACTCCACTCGGCTTGCGTCCTCATTGACATCAAGATTCAATAGTATGGACTCCAATGGGTCCTCCACATTGATCATTGCACTGGTGTCATCAATTATCACTGCTATGACGAGGTCCACAAAAGAGCACATCTCGGTACTATCGGGCTGCTTCATTGATTTGCACACATGAAAGACCACCTTTTCATCACCCACCCGGAAGGTGAGTTCCCCTGCTTCCACATCAACTAAGGCCTTCCCAGTGGCAAGGAAAGGTTTTCCCAATATGATAGGAACTTTATAGTCCACCTCGTAGTCCAAGATCACAAAGTAAGCTGGCAAGATAAATTTGTCCACCCAGACAAACACATCATTAATACTACCCAATGGTCTCTTCATCGATCTATCCGCCATTTGTAATCTCATGGAAGTCGGCCTAGGTTGCCCAATACCCAAGGTTTTGAAAACAGAATAGGGCATCAAATTGATACTAGCCCTCAAATCACATAGAGCTTTAGCAAAATCTGCACTCCCAATGGTGCAAGGAATGGTGAAAGCATCGGGATCTTCAAGCTTCGGGGCCATTGAATGAACTATTACACTAACTTGGTGAGTCATCTTTATAGTTTCACAATCCATAGACCGCTTCTTTGTTACCAAGTCCTTCACGAATTTAGCATAGCCCGATATTTGTTTAAGAGCCTCCACCAAAAACATATTGATGGATAAGTGCTTCATCATGTCAATGAACTTTTTAAACTGATTTTCATTTTTCTGCTTCGCTAGCCTTTGAGGATAAGGCGGAGGTGGCCTTGGAAAAGGAGCCTTGGTTTTAGGCACAACCGGCTCAGGCATGTCTATTATGTGTTCCCTAAATGGGTTCACATCATTTTGAGTTTCAACTTCGACATCTTGAATATCAATCCTCACTTCTTCATTCATATTTTCATCAATCACATTTTCAACCACCAAAGGAACTTCCTCTTCTTGCAACTCAACATCATCACTCAAAATTTGCTTTTGTTTGGAGGCATTCACATTACCGCCTCTCCCACTTCTTGTTGTTACCGTCATAACATGATTGTTCCCACCCTTCGGGTTCACTATCATATCACTTGGTAGAGAACCTTTAGGGCGTGTATTCAAGGATTGAGAGATTTGACCTAACTGAACCTCCAGATTTCTGATTGAGGTATTGTGGGAAGCCAACTGTGCATCAGAATCCACATTCTTCATCATCATTTGTTCAAACATCATTTCAATTCTACCCACATCATTGCTAGAAGAACTAGGACCTTGAGATGGAAATGGAGGTGGATTGTTCGGTTGTTCGTACATTGGGGGCCTTTGAAAGCCTTGCCCCCAGTTTCCTTAGTTTCCATTGTTCCATCCACCTTGATTGTTATTACCACCCCAATTGTTGTTATTACCATTCCAATTTCCTTGGTTGTTTTGATTGTTGTTTTGATTGCCCCAGTTGTTGTTTTGGTTGTTGTTCCCTTAATTACCATTGCCTTGTTGTTGATTGCCCCAATTTCCTTGGGGTCACTATTGTTGTTGATTAGAAGAGTTGCCCCTTTGGCCTTGACAATTATTCACATATTGTACCTCTTCGTTTTGTTCATCATAACCATCACTTTGAAATCCACCATAGTCATTATCAAATTGCTCAGAATTCCCTTGATTTTGTTGACCTCTTTGTCTTCTTTTGTTGACAAGCATGTTGACAACCTCCATGGTATTCACTTGACAAGGATTTTGAACTTGTTGCAACTGTGCCTTTGCTAGTTGGTTCATCGTAGTTGTCAACTCAGCTATAGCCTGCCCATGATCATGTAACTCCTTATGCAAATGAGTAACCGTGAGGTCACCCTAGGGCACATTGGCTCTACTTTGCCACGCATAAGAAGTGTCAGCCATCTCATAAAGAATATCACATGCCTCATCATACGACAACTTCATAAAGTTTCCCCCAAAAAGTTGGTTCACTATGTATTGGTTTATGGTGTTAATACGCCGGTAGAAAGTCCGTCGGATCATCGCCTTGGTCATATCATTGTTGGGACATTCCTTCACCATTGTTATATAATTCTCCCAAATCTCATGCAAAGGTTCCGTGGGCTCTTGCTTGAAAGACAATATATCATCTCGCAATGCCGCCATATGCCCCGGTGAGAAAAATTTGGCAGTGAACTTGTCCGCCAACTCATACCAAGTAGTGATGGAATGGTTGGGAAGTCGCTCGAGCCAATCCAATGCCTTCCCTCTGAGTGATAATGGGAAGAGTCTCAACCTAAGATCATCCTCGTACACATTAGTCTACTTGATCCACCAACATGTATCCACGAACCCTTTGAGATATTTGTAAGCATTTTGATTTGCAGCGCCCGTGAATTACCCACGATGCTCTAGTAATGGCAACATCACATTGGTTATTTGAAAATTTCCCGCCCAGATTCGGGGTGGGACAATAGCACTTGCATAGCCTTGGTTCGGAAGCACTCTAGGAGCCACTCTAAGAGGTGGCGGAGGAGGGTCTGGAATATTGTCATTTGCATTAGCATTGGACTGGTGGCCTCTACGTTGTCTTTGAGGTACAAGAGGCACCTCATCATCTCCGACATCGTCTACCTCCTCCCCCACAATCACATTTCCAAGAGGGTCACTGGTGTTGTTAGCTGCCATTTGGTACCTGAAGTTGTGACACACACAAATTAGTAACAAAGAAGGAAAGAAGAACAATACACAAAACTATTTAGATAGATAGCCAAAACCGTTAGCTCCCCAGCAACGACGCCAAAAAGTTGATCGAAGACAACCCTGCAATACTATTGAGTAGCAAGAGAGGGTCGAAGCAGCTTTTACCCGATTAAGGTCGGGATCAATTTCCACAGGGAGCTAGAAGTTGGAGTCGGGTGTCTATCTAAAGTGGAGTTATGTATGTGTTCAAAATTGTACTTCTAAACATTTTTGGGTTTTGATTTACTTCTAATTATATAAAAGATAATGCGCAATTAAACTAGAATAATCTAAGAGTAAACTACTGCGAGTTGTTTAAATGGTTAAAAGGCACTAGGGTATTGAATTTCGCCTAGGTGGTCAATTGATGGGTTCTTGAGTCTAAGGCATGATTGACACATTTGGGGAGTATGATATAACCATTGCACGATTTTACCCACTCTACACCTTTCGGTGGTTCAAGTGATTTGGCCCGGATTGACTTTCTCAAGACCGATTGGGTATGTAAATTTGCACAAGCAATCCAGGTTCAAGTCGGGATTACTATATCTAGATTTAACCCTTTAATTGGGACTATCAATCTCTTGAGTACGCCTCAATTCCTTGTTGGACTAATTTCAGAGACTTAGACTCTCTTTCTCAAGAAGAGCCAAAGTCAACTAAACACAAACTAGTGTTTGCAACCAGTAATTCAGCAAATAAACATGAACTTAGTCCAAATATCAAACACCCATAGACAATCAAGCATCAAAACACAAGATCCATCAATTATCCACACTAGAGTTGAGCCGCAACCCTAGCTTATGGGTCTTGCTACTCATAATTAGAGAAGAAAACAAAGAAATAGATGAAGAAAAACTCATATTAATTAATTGCTAAGATAAACTAGAAGATTCAATGTTGAAATGAAGTTAAAATTGCTAAAAATAGCTAAAACTATTGAAGTCACGAGCGCAACTCAGTACTGTCGCCCCCCCTTTTTCTCGCAAAATCGGGCTTGTGACATTTAGGAGGTCAACTCGTTCCCCTTTGGGAATTGGGTTTTGGAATTTGAAGAGTCGCCAAGTAATGATTAAGTGCATTCTGACACTAAGAAGGGTTTAAGTTTGAAGAATCAGAGTTTGTGTAAGGGCTAGAAATTATATTGAGGGGAAGGTGTTAGGCACCTCTCAAGATCCACTAGTGTGGTTCCTGGCCATGTTACAATTGTGACTTCACATAATCAAATACGAAATTAAGGGCCTCAAATAGAATGGGATTTTCACATATTATTGCAAGCAAATTGAAAGTGTGAAGAGAATAAAGAAAAGCAGAAATTTTAAGGAAATAGTTCGGACATTAAAACAAGTTAAAAAGAAAGAGGGTCCTAGGTTTACAAACAATATAGATCACGTCAATGCAATACCCGGAAATCACTCCTCAGAAGAGGGGTTGCACATGGTATTAGCGCACCGGTCATCATATCCATATCTACCCCTCCCAACCCGTTAAGGTAGTAAAGCGCAGAATGGTGTCGTTACTTATTGCATGCTAGTACCCGCCCCAATCCTATCAGTCCCGGAGGCATTTGGGACTACTAGTCCTAAAGGGAAGGGAAATTTGGCTTTCCAGAGTCTTAAAAGGATAAAATTCTAGGGCGACAATCAAAACATATAAGGCAGGTATGGGAAGAACACATAACAATTTAAAAGGCTCAAACATGCCTCCTCATTTAAAGAGATAAAGTGGTTAGCATGACTTACAAGTACCGGTTATGGTCTGAATTAAATTAAAGCATAGGATAGGCTGATTCATCACATATTTCTCAGATGAGGAGTCCGAATTAGCCTTCCCTGGTTGTAATTTATCAAAAACTGATGCAGTTAATCAGTTATCTACTGGCTTGCCTAGGTGAAACTTATAGGCATGATATCTAACAGTGCTTACTCCGATTTTAAAGAAGGCTTACTGATTGCAGAAAAACATAAGTTCTGCAAATGTTAAACGACATTACCACTGATTTTGAGACTTGTAGATGAAGTAAACGAATCAGATTCAACTGGTTACTTCTATAGGCATGATTTCTAGGCGTTGTTGATTTTAAGACGATTATAAAAGTGCAGGGAGTACTATAGACATGGTATCTAGAAGGCAGTTAATTATTATTTTAACCTATAATCATTTGCCTAATGATAGATAAAAAATGCGGAAGTGCATAAATTATAGGCAGGATTTCAATATGACGTGATTTCAATATGACGTGCATGGATGTAGAAAACTTATAGGTAGGATTTCTATATGACGTACATGAATGCAGAAAACTATAGGCAAGATTTCTATATGACGTGCATGGATGTAGAAAACGTATAGGCAAGATTTCTATATGATATGCGAAAGTGTAGAAATTTTGAATAGTAACGCCTATGAGCATGCTGTCTACTCTTTGCATACATAAGTGACCCTACCCTTTTCACTAGAACCCCATAAGTTGTTACAACATATTACAGACCAGAATGAATTAAGAAAAGTAAAATTACATCAGAAATTAAGCTACAACCAATGAGCCTAATTCAGACTCAAGGTCCAATAATATGAGGTGAACCAACTTCCAGGATCAGGTTTCCAAAGCCTTCTCTTATTTGGGATGTGTCAAAGTTCCTCAAGAGCCTCAAATGGACTCCGGGCAGTGCTTACAACCCAAATATATTGCAGAATTAAGAGCATAGTGCAGTGTGGAAATGCCAGCCCTCAGATGTCCAAGTTCAGAGGGAATTCAAGGTCCCAAAGCAAGGCTCATAAGAGGGGGCAGAACTTAGAATCTAAGAGTAAGTGTAAGTGCATAGAGGGGGAATTCGGGGGAGAGCCATGGCAGGCTGGTGGTCATGCCCAGCAAGGAGTGCTGGCACACCCCTGACTAGCCTATTAGCCACATTTTGAGAGTTGGGATCCATTGAGGATCAGGTTCAGACCTAAGCAGCAATTTTGATGTCGTCAGGCCATGAACCTTAACTCAAACACATAGAAGGGGGTGGGGGTATAGGGAGTTCATAACAAACAGTAGATGCAAAGAAAGAGTAGCATTCTCAATACAGAACATGAACAACAAAATAGACAGGAGTGTAGCAACTGTAAAATAAACATATAGGGATGGTGCTTAAATCGAAATTAAGGCATACCAGTTTCAGGGAAACAAATAAGTGAAAGCTGAAGTCTTGTAAACCAAATTGCAAGCAAACAGTACAAAAGATCTCAGAAGAGAGTAGAGTATTGAAAGAGTATTGTAATTGATAGGTGTGCGTGTAAAGTGTTGAATTCGAAGTGTTGAACTGAAGGTTCAAGGTGTCTAAGTGCAGAAGGGTTGTGCTCCTTTTATAGTGTAGAAAACAAGTAAGAAAAGGTAAGGTAATAGTTTGCAATGAATCACACAGAATCTCCCTTCAGTTAAGGGATTCTGATTTAAAATGGGTAGAAGACAATTAAGGAAAGAATTGGATTAAAATCTTTTCCAAAGTAACACAAGAAGGGCAAATACATAGAAACTATTTAAGGAAAGAGTTTGATAGCAACACAGTTTGTGCAAATAAGGAAAGACAATCAATCATCAGCTAGTAAAAATCAGAAATTGAGTTTTGGTATGGATGAATCCAACCAGAAAAGGTGAAGAAAGGTTTAATTTAAAGAAAATCAGTAACAATCAATCAAACCCCCATTAGAGTATTTCAGAATCAATTATTAGTTGGTAAAAACCTTTTGAAAGCAGAGTTTCTAATATATAAAGCACACAAATATGTGAATCAAGAAGGAACTGTCATGTTACTTAGAAAAGAATCTAACATAGAAAGGTTCAGAATCATAAGCAAAGGGATACGAGTTCAGTTTGTAGACTCATAATGAGTCTGAGAGTCCAGGGTCCCAAAGTAGAACCCTAGTCCAAGGTAAAACTTGCCAAAACCCAAATCCTAGGGTTTTCAACTTTAATCAGAAGCAGAGACGAAAGGACAAATAAAAGGCTCAGAGGTCTCTTTCAGAGACTCATGAGAAACAAACAGACATGATACACAGTCAAGAGCATAGAGAACACGTTTTGAGAAAAACTCAGAACTTAAGTAAGTTTAGAAGAAAAAGTGATACAAACTTAAGAAGCGGTAGATGAAACACATTTAGCAAGAACACGAACAGAGTCCAGTAAAGCAAATGAAATTGAAGAACTTAACAGTAAACACATATAGTAGAAGAGTAATGAAAACATAACAAGGATAATCATGTGAGCACAAGAGTAACATGTATAAAAGAAAGGTAGAAGGACAGTACATGCATAGTAAAAAGAAGTCACACGAGCATGATATATACAAACACACATAAAGAAAAGAAGAAGAAGAATTAGAAGGATGTTTTTTGAAAAACCTTTCAGAAACCCTAAATCGAAGACAAACGATTTTGAAAAGAAAATTTTGGGAAAATACTTTAAATGTCAAGTAAAGCATAGATACAACACAGATCTAAGCAAACAAACAGAGAAAGAACCTCGAATAGCTTAGGGTTTCGGTGAAACCCTAGAAATGAGAAAGGCTTGGAAGAAGGTCCAATCTTGAGTCAGATGAGTTAGAATCAGGCTCCTAATGCTTGAATATGCCGGAGCATGGCCAGAGAAGCCATAGAACTGCAGATCTGAGAAGGATCTGAAGAGAGCCATCGGAGTCGGGTCTCGAAGCTTTGAACAACCATGGTTTGATGGTGAGAGACGGTGAGTACAGGCCATCTATGGCCTGAAACGCCATGGATTCTGGTAAAAACATGGTAGAATAAGGTGAGAGATGGCTAGGGTTTCAGAGAGCTTGAGAGTGTTTTGAGAGACGAAGGGTTTCAAGGCGGCGGGTCAGGTGAGAATGAGGGAGATTAGGGTAGTAATTTAGGTTTAATTAGGAAAGGGCTATTTTTGGCCATTGATCTTGAGTGATCAACGGTCCAGATTTAAGTGGTAGGTGGGGAACAGGTTGGGTTATTTAAAATCGGGTCGTGGGTTGGGTAAAAATTAGAATTGGGCCGGTCCGGTTGGGGTTAGGATTGGGTCAATTTAAGGGATAAAATTGAAATGAAATGGGGTTATAATTGAAATGAAATGGGGCTAAATGTTTAATAGCCAGTTTTTCCTTTTATTTTATAAATAATAGTAAAAATGATTTTAAAAGAAAATTAAAAGTATTGAGCCAATTAATAATATATAAATATCAATTTAAAAATACTAGAACCAATTTTACCATTATAAAATGCTAAAGTAGGCTTGAATTGCAATTATATGCAATTTAGTCTTTTAAATACCAAATAAATTTGTAAAAATGTACAAATATTATCTTAACTATATTTTGGTATAAATATGGGAATAAAATAAATTATTCTCCAAAATTGATGATTTTGGGAATAATTATGGATTTTGTACTGCCAAAATGGATAGTAAATTGATTTTAAAAACTCTTCAAAAGATCGGAAAAATACTAAAACACTTGGGTATGCTTATGTATGCATATATATGCTATTTTGAAAGTATTTTGTATATAAAAATACATAGGAAAATAATTGGGTATCAACAACTGCCCCTCTTTACCCGGAAAGGATGAAAGAGTTGCTGGTAAAGATATGATGACCAATTTTTGACTGAATGAAACGATTTGAAGAATTTTGACCAAGCTCTGGTTCCTGAGCTACCTACATATCCCTGGTCTTATAGGAATCAGGCCATATGTAGTTCAGGATCCATTGGCGGAATATACCGATGGAGATTTCGAAAAGCGGACGTGATGTTTGGGTTGAGAAGGATGGTCAGAGTCTGATAGGCTGCGGGAACTGGAGCGAGATCGCCCTTACTGAGGCGGCCGTTGCTAGCCAGTTTACCTGCAAGTGAGCATATATTGTGCATAAATTTAAATGTGATGCAAGTTCTCATTGGACCATGAATGCTGTCCTCGAACGGTTAGGATGACGTCCTCGGACTATGACGTCCTGGGCCATGAAGCATATGATAAAGGATTCGAAGGCTATGAAATGATGTTCTCGGGCTATGAGAATGATGCCTTCGAACTATGATGCCTTTGAATAATGATATGCAAGAGATAAAATGCGGTCCCCAGGCCATGGCATGGCGTTCTCGGGCTATGCAAATGGTGCCTCCGAACAATGACGCCTTTGGACAATTTGGCAATCTTTCAGCCCATGAAATGCAGAAGGTGGCGATGTTTCAGCTGATGCAAGACGTAAATAAAAGGTGGCGATATTTCAGCCGATGCAAGAGCGATAAAGTGGCGATATTTCAGCCTTGCAGGATGGAGACAGTGCTTAGTCTCGGAAGACAGAACAGTAGCCTTATGCAATACAGAGCAATGCAGGATGGAGACAGTGCTTAGTCTCGGAAGGCAGAAAGGTAGCCTTATGCAATGCAGAGAAATGCAGATGGAGGTAGAGCTTAACCTCAGAAGGCAGAAAGGTAGCCTTATGCAATGCAGAGAAATGCAGATGGAGACAATGCTTAGTCTCGGAAGGCAGAAAGGTAGCCTTATGCAATGCAGAGAAATGCAGCTGGAGACAATGCTTAGTCTCGGAAGGTAGAAAGGTAGCCTTATGCAATGCAGGGAAATGCAGACGGAGACAATGCTTAGTCTCGGAGGGCAAAAAGATAGCCTTATGCAATGCAGAGAATGCAGATGGAGACAATACTTAGTCTCGAAAGGCAGAAAGGTAGCCTTATGTAATGCATGAATGTAGATGGAGACAATGCTTAGTCTCGGAAGGCAAAAAGGTAGCCTTATGCAATGCAGAGAAATGCAGATGGAGACAATGCTTAGTCTCGGAAGGCAGAAAGGTAGCCTTATGCAATGCAGAGAAATGCACATGGAGACAATGCTTAGTCTCGGAAAGCAGAAAGGTAGCCTTATGCAAGGAGTAAAAGGGCAAAATGATGATAGAATTTTCTTAGGTAATAGTGGATCGAGATATTGCGACTGCTGGGGATACTGTGTCTACTGGGAACACTGTGTGCGGATAGCAGCTGTGAGTAAGTGCGACGGTTTTGCGAGTTATGTTCCTGAGCAATGTGAGTCTCGTGAGTGTATAGTATGATTTTGCAACTCAAGTGCCTACATTCAAAGAAAAATTGTGACTTTTGTAAAGAGGGGAGGTTAGTTCGTATTCCCGCTGGTCCTGCTTGACCTGCTCGGCTCCGTTCCGCTGATATTGGGCGTATTATTGAGGTAGCGTTGCTAAACGAAGCAACTTTGGTATCAGACATGCATGATTTAGTAAAGAAATATGACAATAAATACATAATTAAGAATAGTTTTCTTTAGATGAACTGATGACTGGGACGTGGTCCAAGATACTGCAACTTCTCTTGCTCCAGAATTTTTCCTCCTCAAAATTCTGCCCCAGTTTACCAGGCTGTTGCTTCCGACGGTTGCTTGCGTCGAATGGCTGAAATCACTTCGGAATTTTGAGGGTCCTCCTCAAAATTCTACCCAGTTTCCAATAACGGGGGAAATGAAAATTTTATTGAATTATGACCAAACCCATAGGGCTGCCTACGTATCCCCTCTTAAACGGGAATCAGGTCAGGCGTAGTTCCAATTACATCATATGGGGAAAGCATAAAAGTCACACATAGTATCGCTTCATTGCATCTGAATTGATCTTCTTTGGCCAAACTTCACCGTCCATTTCTGCAAGTATGAGGGCTCCTCCGGTTAGAACCCGGTGAACCATGTATGGACCCTGCCAGTTAGGAGAGAACATACCTATGGCTTCATCTTGATGCGGGAAAATCTTCTTTACCACCAGCTGCCCCGGTGTAAACTGTCTCGACTTGACTCTTTTATTGAAGGCTCTGGACATTCTGTTCTGATAGAGCTGACCATGGCAAACCGCATTCATTCTCTTTCCGTCTATAAGAGCTAGCTTCTCGTAGTGACTCTCTACCCATTCTGCATCGTCAAGTTTGGCTTCCTGTATGATTCTTAAGGAGGGAATTTCTACCTCGGCGGGAATGACTGCTTCTGTACCATAAACCAACATATACGGAGTTGCCCCGGTTGATGTGCGAACTGTGGTGTGGTATCCTAACAAGGTAAATGATAACTTCTCATGCCACTGCTTGTGCTTTTCTATCATCTTCCTTAGTATCTTCTTGATATTCTTATTGGCGGCTTCTTCAGCTCCGTTCATTTGAGGTCTGTAAGCTGTAGAATTCTTATGTTTGATCTTGAAGGTTTCACACATGGCTTTCATCAGGTCGTTGTTGAGATTGGAACCATTATCAGTGATGATTGACTCTGGAATTCCGAACTGACAAACAATACGGTCACGGACAAAATCTGCTACCACTTTCTTAGTCACTGCTTTGTACGATGCTGCTTCAACCCATTTGGTGAAATAATCAATTGCCACTAGAATGAACCTGTGCCCGTTTGATGCGGCAGGCTCGATAGGTCCGATACCATCCATTCTCGAAGCGGCGAACGACCATGGCGAGCTTGTTGCAGTAAGCTTGTTTGGAGGCACCTTTATCATGTTTGCATGTATCTGACAGCGATGGAATTTTCGAACATACTGGATATAGTCCGTTTCCATAGTCATCCAAAAATAACCAGCTCGAAGTATCTTCTTAGCTAAGACAAAGCCGTTCATATGCGGACCACAGGTCCCTACATGAATTTCTTCTAATAGCTTGGATGCTTCCTTTGCATCGACATTGCTCAATAATCCCAAATCAGGAGTCCTCCTATACATGATTCCTCCGCTATGAAAGAAGTTGTTAGATAATCTCCGAAGTGTGTGTTTTTGAGTAGGATTTGCGAGTTCTGGATATTCTCCTTTCGTCAAATATTCCTTGATATCATGAAACCAAGGTTTTCCGTCTGCTTCTTCTTCTACATGAGTGCAGTAAGCTGGCTGATCATAGATCTTTACCGGAATAGGATCAATGAAGTTCTTGTCGGGGTGCTGTATCATGGACGATAGGGTAGCCAATGCATCGACAAACTCATTCTGAACTTTGGGAATATGTTGGAACTCTGTCTTTGTGAACCTTTTCCTCAATTCCTGTACATGATGCAGATAAGGGAGTATCTTGGAGTTCTTGGTTGCCCATTCTTTTCGGACCTGATGTATAAGTAGGTCTGAATCTCCGATCACTAGCAATTCCTGAATGTTCATGTCAATGGCCATCTTGAGCCCTAAGATGCAGGCTTCGTATTCGGCCATGTTGTTGGTGCACGAGAACTTGATCTTGGCAGATACCGGATAATGCTGACCGGTTTCTGATACTAGGACTGCTCCTATGCCAACTCCTTTGAAATTTGCTGCTCAATCGAAAAACATTCTCCAACTATCATAGGATTCTGCAATGTCTCCTCCTATGAAAGATACCTCTTCATAAGGAAAATACGTCTTTAGAGGCTCGTATTCTCCATCCACGGGATTTTCAGCAAGATGATCTGCTAGTGCTTGTCCTTTGATTGCCTTTTGAGTCACGTAAACAATGTCGAATTCACTCAGCCGGATTTTCCACTTGGCTAGCTTGCCAGTGGGCATGGGGTTCTGAAAAATGTACTTCAAAGGATCCTTCTTGATATGGGGTAGGTGGTATAGGCACAAAAATAGTGTCTCAACTTCTGAGCTACCCAAGTCAGGGCACAACAGGTGCGTTCCAATAGAGAATACCGGGCCTCGTACGGGGTGAACTTCTTGCTGAGATAATAGATGGCCTGCTCCTTTCTTCCCGTTTCATCATGCTTTCCCAGAACACAACCAAAAGCTCCATCCAATACAGCAAGGTAGAGTAATAGAGGTCTACCCGGCTCGGGCAGGACCAAAACTAGCGGCGTTGACAGGTATTCTTTGATTCTGTCAAAGGCTTTCTGACAATCATCAGTCCATTTAGTAGCGGCGTCCTTCTTCAACATCCTAAAGGTTGGCTCACAAATGATAGTGGATTGAGCTATGAATCGGCCGATGTAGTTAAGTCTTCCCAAGAAACTCATAACCTCTTTCTTGTTCTTCGGTGTGGCAATTCTTGGATGGCTTTGACCTTTGACGAATCCAGTTCTATTCCTTGACGACTCATAATGAACCCAATTAGTTTTCCGGCAGGAACCTCGAATGCACACTTGGCGAGATTCGGCTTCAAGTTGTACCTCCTTAGTCTATTGAAGAACTTCCTCAGATCTTCCATGTGGTTAGTGGATCTCTTGGATTTGACGCTGACATCGTCTACATACACCTCGATCTCTTTGTATACCATGTCATCGAAAATAGTAGTCATGGCCCTCATGTAGGTGGCCCCAGCATTCTTTAACCCGAACGACATCATCTTGTAACAATACATCCCCCACGGTGTAATGAAAGCCGTTTTCTTCGCATCTTCCTCATCCATCCATATCTGATGATACCTAGAGAAACAATCAACGAACGACTGCAGTTCATGCTTGGCGCAATTGTCATTTAGAATATGTATGTTCGGCAAGTGGAAGTCATCTTTCGGACTGGCCCGGTTAAGATCCCAGTAGTCGACATAGATTCTAACTTTCCCGTCCTTCTTCGGCACTGGCACAATATTGGCTAACCATGTTGGATACTCTACTACCCTAAGAACCTTGGCTTTGACTTGCTTGGTAACTTCTTCCTTGATTTTCAAACTCATGTCAGGTTTGAACTTCCTGAGCTTCTGTTTTACTGGTGGACATGTCGGATCGGTTGGCAGTTTATGAGCTACAATAGATGTACTGAGACCAGTCATGTCATCATAAGACCAGGGAATATGTCCTCATATTCCCTTAGAAATTCCGTGTACTCTTTCTTTTCTGATGGTGATAGATGAACGCTGATTCGTGTTTCTTTGACATTTTCTGCATCTACCTGGTTGACAATCTCAGTTTCGTCCATGTTAGACTTAGGTCTGTTCTCAAAATCCTTAACCTCTTTAACAACCTCTTCTTATATATCATCTTCTTCTGAGTCCATATCCATTTGTCGCGTTATCTCGTCGCATGTCACAATCGTCGGTTCATCAAGATAAGTAATAGTAATGCTGTGTAAATAAAGTAAACGATAAAAAGTAATAAGAGCAAGATTTATAAGAAACTGAAATGCTTTGATAAATTTCATAATTGTTTTGAACATTGGAGCTCTTATTTCAATATTAAAAATGCGGAAAGAAAGTCAATTAGCGAAGAAATAAAGATAATGCATGGTGCTTTGTTCAGCCTTGCTACCCCAAAGCTTTCCGGGCCCTGGTGGTTCTGATGGACCAATTGTTGAGGCGTGGTCCTCGGCTCACAGCCTGTATAGAAGGGCTTTCCTCCGCTTTCTCCTCGAAAATGACACAACAGTCCATATTATCATCTTCCAAAAACAAATTCCTCATCGCCGCCAGTGCTTCCTCTTCTCCCGACCCATATATGACATTGGCAGGCTGGAAAGCCTGTTCCAAGCGAGGTATTAGATGCTCTAGTGGGTAGTAGGGACTGTGCCATGGTGGCGACCAGTGGTTGAATTCCCCCCAAGTGTATTTATATCCCAAACCGAAAGTGGTACCGTGTTTCTTCAGCTTGATAGGCTTAGTGATTCCTTGGAGATTCTTGCCAAGTCCCTTGCCAGGTTCGTATCCGCACCAATTCAGTATACTTTCAATTTTGCTATCTCACCATTTGTCCTTGTCCACGGCGTTGACTCGCTCAATGTGATGGTAGGTTTCTCCGTCTATCTTCCTTCTTCCTCCGATTGCTGGGATGGTCTGGCGACTGCATATGGGATTGCTACCGTTGCCGTGAATAATTACCTCTTAGTGATTCCACTCGAATTTCACCGCTTGATGTAGGGTTAATGCCACAGCCCCAGCGGCATGGATCCAGGGCTGTCCCAATAGCAAGTTGTAAGATGCTGGGACGTCTATCACTTGAAAATCAACATCGAACCAAGTCGGTCCCATTTGCAGACACAAACAGATTTCCCCAATAGTGGACCTTTGGGATCCATCGAAAGCTTTGACATTGATGGCTCCATCCTTGATATCATGCAGGATCTTTCCCAATGTTCTGAGAGTCACCAATGGACAAATATTGAGGCTGGACCCTCCGTCAATCAAGATTCTGGTGATGAAATAATCTTCACACTACACAGTGATGTGCAATGCCTTGTTGTGGCTTAGCCCTTCAGGTGGCAGCTCATCTTTGTGGAAAGAGATTTTGTGACTCTCCAATACTTGCCCTACCATGTTTGCCATTTCTCCTCCAGTTATGTTGCTGGGCACATATGCCTCGCTCAGCACCTTCAATAAGGCATTCTTATGTGCGTCAGAGCTTTGTAGCAGAGCCAAGATAGAGATCTGGGCTGGCGTTTTGTTCAACTGATCAATGACCGAATACTCTTTGGCTTGTATCTTCCTCCAGAGATCATCAGGCCCAGTTTCAGTGACGGTTGGTCGTCTAGAGGCCTGCTTACTAGACTCGTCTAGGTGTTCTAGGGTATAAACCCTGCCGGTTCTTGTCATACCCTGTGCTGCAATTGCTTCTCCATATTTGGTTTTCCCTTTCCTTCTCGCCTCGGCAGTGTAATCTCATGGTATGGCCTTTAGATGGAATGGTGTTACGGCTGTCATGGCCACCGTGATGGGTACCTTTGCCTTGGATGGTAACATAGCCACTTCGAATGGTACATGTGTCTTTGGAGACCCAAACTCGACCTCAATAGGTCCTGGCGTCTTTGCAGAAGAAGTGCTTCAAACTCAAGTGGTATGGACATGTCTACTTCAGTATTTTCGGAAGGCTGGATCTGGACCACAATCGGATTAAGTGTGATCGTTGGTTCCTTTGGCTCGTCACTTTCAGTAATCAATCTGATCGACCCTTGGGTCCCCAATCATCCTTTATCTCAATCATGTGAATGCCCCCACCCTTGTGGTCAGGCAGAGGGTTGTTGCATACATTCGGAGTTGGCTCCTTTGCTATGATGATCTTGTTGTCAATCAAAGCTTGGATCTTATCCTTCAGAGAGCGGCACTCATCAATGGTATGCCCCTTCATGCTGGAATGGTATGCACATGTTTTGTTTGGGTTGACCCATTGGAAGGGGTTTTCGGGGTTTATAGAAGGGATATGGGTGATGTAACCAACAACTTTGAGCCTTTCATACAGCTGGTCGATAGATTCGGCAATGACGGTATACTGTTTGGGGGGTCTGCAGTCGAAGTTTGGTCGGGGTCTAGGAAAGTTTTGGCGGGTGGGAGGTGGTTGATAGTGAGATGGCTGAGTATTGTAGGCTTGATAGACATGTGCGGGTTGGGAATATCTGAGCGAAGTGGGCTGATATGTGGGAGGTGGAGGTGATTGGTAAGTAGGTGGTGGAGTTTGGTAAGAGGGCGAGGGTGCTTGGTAATTTGGGGTAGGTTGATATGTGAGTGGAGATATTGGGTAGGTTTGGTATTCAATTGGGGATTTTGTTCTTTGTGCAACCATCACGGCGCTCACGTCCCTTTTCTTGGACGTGCCACCAGACTGTAGAGCCTTGTTGGTGTCCTGCAAAGCTTCAAAGTTAGTGACCATACCACTTTTGATACCTTCCTCGATCCTTTCCCCTAGCTTGATGATGTCGGAAAATTTCTGGCTTTCAATCAGCATTAACCTTTCATAGTACTGTGGGTCTTGAGCTCGGATGAAAAACCTGTTCATTTGTTCTTCTTCTAAAGCTAGTCTGACCTTAGCAGCTTCTGATCTCCAACGAGTAGCATACTCGCGGAATGTCTTTGAGGGTTTTTTCTTTAAGTTCTGGATGTAGAACATGTCTGGTGCATTTTCCGCGTTGGACCTGAACCTGTCCATGAAATCGGATGCCATACTTACCCAATTTTACCATTTCTTAGGGTCTTGGTTGATGTACCAAGACAAATCATCTCCTTTCAGACTTCTCATAAAGAGTTTCATGCGAATCTTTTCATCCCTTCCTACTCCGACCAGCTTGTCGCAGTACGTCCTCAAATGGACTCTGGGATCCCCTGTGCCATCAAACATCTCGAACTTGGGAGGTTTGTACCCCTCAGGAAGTTCGACATCTGGCTGAATGCAAAGGTCCTTGTAATTTAGTCCCTCAACCCCTTTGCTTCCTTCGACACCCTGAACTCAGCTAGTCAGCTTATTGAGTTCCGCGGCCAGATTCCTGATAAGAGAGTTAGACTCTGGTGTGCTTGAAATAGGTTGAGTATAGTGTGGTGTAGTTTCCACATAGATGGGGGGGGGGGGTGTTATGGGGATGATCATTTGTGGAGTTTAGTGGTTCAGGAATAAGCAGTGGGGTGTTGTCTGAAGTGTGGCATGTGTTGCAGTGGTGATGGGGAGCAGGTTGGTTTTATGGTTTCAGGATGCTTTGTGGAGGTGTGGGGTTTTGAGTCTTGGCAAAGTTGACATATGGGGTAGTGAGGGAAAATGACAAATTCGCCAAGTTCTGAACTTGGTCCAGTTCTTCCTAAAACTTCAATAACTTCTGTTCGAGCTGGGACGCACTTTCCTTGGAAACCTGAATACCCTGAGGAACCTCTACCCTTTCAACTAAGTTCTCCTTTCTGATGTTGCTCAAATCTTCCATCTTTCCCTTGTTCTTATTTCTGATAGGACTCGGACGAAGAGGAGGTAGAGGACCCTTAGATCTTGTGGAGTATGATGACGATGCTAGAGTTCACGAACTAACCTTTAGGGAGGGGAATAAACAAAAGGTAAAAACAAAAAAGGTAGCAAGTTAGTGCGGATTAGGAGAAGAAAACGTTGCAATATTTAAATGCATAGTGCAAGAATATAAATCTTGTCCTAATTAAGGAGCCTCGTTGTGCCCGAGGTAGACCTAGTGACAAGTTGATTTGGAGAACTTATAATGCTAAGTGCCTCATTTTATTGATAAAAATAAGACGAGTCCCAAAACGACACTAAAATAGCAGAAAAATAAAATGTTACTAATGGCCGTTGGCCTTATTACATTTTTAAAACAAAAGAAAAGACTACTAACTAATTGATCCTAGAAGGACCTTCCCCAGAATCGACATCTTTAGCTCCATCGAACAGCTTCACCAACTCATGCAATCCTAGCAGTAAATAGGCTCTAGCCAAGTGTCCTCCTTCATTTCCCTCAGTGTTCTGGCAGTTTTCAATCCTCTGGATGAACTTCCTTTCCAATTCCACTAAACCCCGCTCCAAATACCCTAGTCGCTTGTTGGCGCTGAAAGCCATATCTTTCCATTCTCCAATCAACTTTTGATGGGCTTCTTGAATCTCCCGGTGCTCACTTTCGCATTCCCGTATCCTCTTGCGCAATTGGTTGTACTTGACCTGTGCTTTAGCCTTTTCATCGATGATATTGTGACCTCGAACAAACCCAGGTTGGCCTAGACCATTGTGATTATCCTCCAGCCATCCTGAATAGTATAGGGTGCAACAAACATGGTATCTATCTGGTTCGATAGTATCTCTCCCCATGATGATCTTGCAATGCCACATATGCTGAGTTTGGCACTTATAAGGACTATCATCAGCTTGGAAATCAGCCCGGAAGTGACTCATCTTGTCGACCCTTGGTATAACCTGCTTCTTACCAGCCTGTCTCATGATCTGGAGGAGGACATAAGGGAGGTTCCTCTTAAACCAATCAGTATTAGAAATGGCGCGTCCCTGGATCGGGTGATGAACTCGTCAGCAGGGAACCATTCAAACATCCATTGTATTTGATCCTTCGTCAGATTTTCAAACAGCTCCACCCATCCTTTGGCATCTTCTGGCTGAGCAAACATGTCAGGCATGTAGTTCATTCACCCTGGTTGATGGAAGGCTATATGATCGTCCTAGTCTCTCCGCTGAATCTCTTGCCGATATTCACCCCTTTGGATATGCTCCATGAGCCAGAGCTGGAGTAGCAAGTTGCAGCCTTCGAAGTGTGGGCTCCTTGTTGACACTTTTCCAAGGCTCGGTACATTTCTGCAATGATCATGGGCACTATGCTAAAGGGTTGTCCAGTAATTCCCTCTATTAAGGTTTTAGTGACCATAGCTAGCCTGATCTCAATCCTTGCTTTCTTCATAGGAAACACTATCATCCCCAAGAAGCAAAACATAAATACAAAGACCCTTCTGTGGATATGCCCCAATGAGGTGAGGGCGAATTCATCTGGGTAAGTGCGGTAGGACTTACTATGGCCGTACCTTTAGTACAGATAGTCGAAAGGAATGTAGGAATCCTTCAAACAGGTCAAGTCTGTGTTTTTCTTTAGTCCCATACTTTTGAAAAAACCCCTACCCTTGCGATTTTCCGGCATAAGAAAACTCGGAGTCTCCTACGAAATACCAGCTAATCCTCCTATTTCCTCAAGCAGAGGTGTCATCTCAATCTCCCCGAAGCGAAACACAGACCTATCACATTCCTAGAACAGAGTAGCAACTTCTATGTTTTTGTTGCCGGGTTGGATCTCCAGGAGAGAAGGCAAATTGCCTAGGTATTTCCGGACAAATGCCTGATCACTGGAGTGAAGATCCTCCCACTAGCTTAGTAACCTTGGGTGGATGTTAGTGACCATGCCAAATCTGGGGACTTCGTGCCTCATTTCTACAAAACAAAGTGTTAGACCCTTACCCCGCCAGACTCGACTATTTAAACCAATAATTAGCATAAGCAACATTTAGTTCTCCAAATAAATGCACAGAATATGGTAACGTCCGTTTGGGTTCCCAGGAAACCTAGTGGACTTTGGACAAGACTAACTTAAGCGGACAACTCAACAGGGAAAGGCACGGTACTGTCGACTACACCATTGATCGACTGGTTTTACCGCAAATACGCCTTTTCCAAATTTAGGGGGTAATGATATCGGAAGGGAGGAACCACTCATTATAAGCATTGCTATGGTATTTTGTTTGGCACGAGTGGAATATGATGTTGAATATGTAGTTACAATTTGTCATGTATTTGCACGTTCATAAAGGAATGATTACAATAATTGCTCATACTTACAACAACATTGAAGGAAAATAGTAAAGGAAAACATTAAAGAAAAGAAACAAAGAGCCAAGTCAGTTTCGTAATAGAAGAGAAATAATGACATTAAATAAAGGCAATGAAGAAGCAGTAAAGTCACAAGTAACATGAAATGGTAAAAGCCTAAAAGAAATATCTCCAGCAGAGTCGCCACGCTGTCGCGCCCACTTTTTCTTGCGAAATCAGGCTTGTGACATTTATGAGGTCAACTCGTTCCCTTTTGGGAATTGGGTTTTAGAATTTGAAGAGTCGCCACCTAATGATTAAGTGCATTAGGACACTAAGAAGGGTTTGAGTTTGAAGAACCAGAGTTTGGGTAAGAGCTAGAAATTATCTCGAGGGGAAGGTGTTAGGCACCCCTCAAGATCCACTAGTGTGGTTCCCGGCCATGTTACAATTGTGACTTCACATAATCAAATAGGCAATTAAGGGCCTCAAATAGAAGGGTATTTTCACATATTATTGCAAGCAAATTGAAAGTTTTTGAGAATAAAGAAAAGCAGAAATTTTAAGGAAATAGTTCGGACAGTAAAACAAGTTAAAAACGAAAGAGGTCCTAGGTTTACAAACAATATGGATCATGTCAATGCAATACCCGGCAATCACTCCTCAGAAGAGGGGTTGCACGTGATATTAGCGCATCGTTACTTATTGCATGCTAGTACCCGCCCCAATCCTATCAGTCTCGGAGGCATTTGGGACTACTAGTCCTAAAGGGAAGGGAAATTTGGCTTTCCAGAGTCATAAAAGGATAAAATTCTAGGGCAACAATCAAAACATATAAGGCAGGTATGGGGAGAACACATAACAATTTAAAAGTCTCAAACATGCCTCCTCATTTAAAGAGACAAATTGGCTAGCATGACTTACAAGTACTGGTTATGGTCTGAAATAAATTAAAGCGTAGGATAGGCTGATTCATCACATATTTCTTAGATGAGGAGTCCGAATTAGCCTTCCCTGGTTGTAACTTATCAAAAATTGATGCAGTTAATCAGTTATCTACTGGCTTGCCTAGGTGAAACTTATAGGCATGAAATCTAATAGTGCCTACTCCGATTTTAAAGAAGTCTTACTGATTGCGGAAAACACATAAGTTCTGCAGATGTTAAACGACATTACCACTGATTTTGAGACTTGTAGATGAAGCAAACAAATCAGATTCAACTGGTTACTCCTATAGGCATGATTTCATGGCGTTGTTGATTTTAAGACGATTATATAAGTGCAGGGAGTCCTATAGACATGGTATCTTGAAGGCAGTTGATTATTGTTTTAACCTATAACCGTTTGCCTAATGACAGATAAAAAATGCGGAAGTGCAGAAACTATAGGCATGATTTCTATATGACGTGCATGGATGCAGAAAACTTATAGGCAAGATTTCTATATGATATGCGAAAGTGTAGAAATTATGAATAGCAATGCCTATGAGTATGCTGTCTACCCTTTGCATACATAAGTGACCCTCCCTTTCTCACTAGAACCCCATAAGTTGTTACAACATATTACAGACTAGAATGAATTAGGAAAAGTAAAATTACATCAAAAATTAAGCTACAACCAAGGAGCCTAATTCAGACTCAAGGTCCAATAATATGAGGTGAACCAACTTCCAGGATCAGGTTTCCAAAGCCTTCTCTTATTTGGGTTGTGTCAAAGTTCCTCAAGAGCCTCAAATGGACTCTGGGTAGTGCTTACAACCCAAATAGATTGCAGAATTAAGAGCATAGTGCAATGTGGAAATGCCAACCCTCAGATGTCCAAGTTCAGAGGGAACTCAAGGTCCCAAAGCAAGGCTCACAAGAGGGGGGCAGAACTTAGAATCTAAGAGTAAGTGTAAGTGCATAGAGAGGGAATTAGGGGAAGAGCCATGGCAGGCTGGTGGTCATGCCCAGCAATCAGGAGTGCTGGCATACCCCTGACTAGCCTATTAGCCATATTTTGAGAGTTGGGATCCATTGAGGATCAGGTTCAGACCTAAGCAGCAATTTGGATGCCGTCAGGCCATGAACCTTAACTCAAACACATAGAAGAGGGTGGGGGTATAGGGAGTTCATAACAAACAGCAGATGCAAAGAGAGAGTACCATTCTCAATACAGAAAATGAACAACAAAATAGACAGGAGTGTAGCAACTGTAAAATAAACACATAGGGATGGTGCTAAAATCGAAATTAAGGCATACCTGTTTCAGGGAAACAAATAAGTGAAAGCTGAAGTCTTGTAAACCAAATTGCAAGCAAACAGTACAAAAGATCTCAGAAGAGAGTAGAGTATTGAAAGAGTATTGTATTTGAGAGGTGTGTGTGTAAAGTGTTGAATTCGAAGTGTTGAACTGAAGGTTCAAGGTGTCTAAGTGCAGAAGGGTCGTGCCCCTTTTATAGTGCAGAAAACAAGTAAGAAAAGGTAAGGGAATAGTTTGCAAATAATCACACAGAATCTCCCTTCAGTTAAGGGATTCTGATTTCAAACGGGTAGAAGACAATTAAGGAAAGAATTGGATTAAAATCTTTTCCAAAGTAACACAAGAAGGGCAAATACATAGAAACTATTTAAGGAAAAAGTTTGATAGCAGCACAATTTGTGCAAATAAGGAAAGGCAATCAATCATCAGCCAGTAAAAATCAGAAATTGAGTTTTGGTATGAATGAATCTAACCAGAATAGGTGAAGAAAGGTTTAATTTAAAGAAAATCAGTAACAATCAATCAAACCCCCATTAGAGGATTTCAGAATCAATCATTAGTTGGTAAAAACCTTTTGAAAGCAGAGTTTATCATATATAAAGCACACAAATATGTGAATCAAGAAGGAACTGTCATGTTACTTAGAAAAGAGTTTAACATAGAAAGGTTCAGAATCATAAGCAAAGGGATACAAGTTCAGTTTGTAGACTCATAATGAGTCTAAGAGTCCAGGGACCCAAAGTAGAACCCTAGTCCAAGATAAAACTTGCCAAAGCCCAAAGCCTAGGGTTTTCAACTTTAATCAGAAGTAGAGACTAAAGGATAGATAACAGGCTCAGAGGTCTCTTTCAGAGACTCATGAGAATCAAACAGACATGATACACAATCAAGAGCATAGAGAACACGTTTTGAGAAAAACTCAGAACTTAAGCAAGTTCAAAAGAAAAAGTGATACAAACTTAAGAAGCGGTAGATGAAACACATTTAGCAAGAACACGAATAGAGTCCAGTAAAGCAAACAAAATTGAAGAACTTAACAGTAAACACATATAGTAGAAGAGTAATGAAAACATAACAAGGATAATTATGTAAGCACAGGAGTAACATGTATAAAAGAAAAGTAGAAGGACAGTACTAGCGTAGTAAAAAGAAGTCACACGAGCTTGATATATACAAACACACATAAAGAAAAGAAGAAGAAGAATCAGAAAGATGTTTTTTGAAAAACCTTTCAGAAACCCTAAATCGAAAACAAACGATTTTGAAAAGAATATTTGGGGAAAATACTTTAAATGTCAAGTAAAGCATCGATACAACACAGATCTAAGCAAACAAACAGAGAAAGAACCTCGAATAGCTTAGGGTTTCGGCGAAACCCTATAAATAAGAAAGGCTTAGAAGAAGGTCGGATCTTGAGTCGGATGAGTTAGAATAAGGCTCCTAATGCTTGAATGTGCCGGAGCATGGCCGGAGAAGCCATAGAACTGCAGATCTGAGAAGGATCTGAAGAGAGCCATCGGAGTCGGGCCTCGAAGCTTCGAACAACCATGGTTTGATGGTGGAGGGGGGTGAGTACAGGCTATCCATGGCCTGAGAAGCCATGGATTCCGGTAGAAACATGGTAGAATAAGGTGGGAGATGGCTAGGGTTTCGGAGAGCTTGAGAGTGTTTTGAGAGACTAAGGGTTTCAAGGCGGTGAGTCAGGTGAGAATGAGGGAGATTAGGGTAGTCGTTTAGATTTAATTAGGAAAGGGCTATTTTTGGCCATTGATCTTGAGTGCTCAACGGTCCAGATTTAAGTGGTAGGTGGAGAACGTGTTGGGTTATTTAAAATCAGGTCGTGGGTTGGGTAAAAATTGGAATTGAGCCGGTCCGATTAGGGTTAGGATTGGGTCAATTTAAGGGCTAAAATTGAAATGAAATGGGGCTGTAATTGAAATGAAATGGGGCTAAATGTTAAATAGCCAGTTTTTCCTTTTATTTTATAAAAAATAGTAAAAATGATTTCAAAATAAAATTAAAAGTACTAAGCCAATTAATAATATATAAATATCAATTTAAAAATACTGGAACCTATTTTACCATTATAAAATGCTATTAATCTTAAAGTAGGCTAGAATTGCAATTATATGCAATTTAGTCTTTTAAATACCAAATAAATTTGTAAAAATGTACAAAAATTATCTTAATTATATTTTGGTATAAATATGGGAATAAAATAAATTATTCACCAAAATTGATGATTTTGGGAATAATTATGGATTTAGTACTACTAAAATGGATAGTAAATTGATTTTAAAAACTCTTCAAAAGATCGGAAAAATACTAAAATACTTGGGTATGCTTATGTATGCATATATATGCTATTTTGTATATAAAAATATATAGGAAAAAATTGGGTATCAACAACAGTATTAATAGGAAAAAATTGGGTATCAATAAGTACATAAACTATCTGATGACCTAAAAATGGGAAAAGAAGCTATTTATACTAAGCTGAAAAATCTGGACAAAAATACCCCAGCGGGGCTAGTGCGGACCACACAAAATCACGTGCGGCCGCACTAGGGCTCTGAATTTGAAAATCCAAATGCGGACCGCACAGAATCGAGTGCGGCCGCGGTGGCTTCTAGTGGAGTCCGCATGAAATGGAGCGCGGACCGCATTAGCTTCAATCTCCAAACTGGCACTTTTCTGATCCTTGGTTCTGCGAACCGCACTAATTCGAGTACGGCCGCAGTGACTCCAATGCGTACCGCATTAAATCTCATGCGGCCGCATTGCCTATTGGCTACCTCTCTGAACCTCACTTGTGCGGACCGCACAGAATGGTGTTGTGAGGCCCCGTAAAAAAATTTCCACTCTAAAACCCGGAAGCTTGTAGTGGCAATTAGGATTATGTGTTAGAGATGCGTAAAATTCTTTTGTAAATGAAAAAGAAGTACCCACATTTGTTTGAATTGTCATGTAATAGCTTTTGTGTATTTAGCCCGTATGAACTATCATCTTCTGGCTTGATCTATGTAAAGCTGTCCCCTTTTTGTAATATGTTGTCTATACGGCCATGGTTGATGTTGTACAAGTTATATTATATCTATGGAATATGTTTATGCTATTAGGATATGTTTCTGGGTCTCTCTGACAGGTGGATAAGGCCTAGGTACAAAGGAAACTCTGACAAAAATTTTAGAAATTCAAGGAGTTAGCCAAATTTGGAGACTAATAGTGTGTTTAGGATGTAAAAAGTAGAAGGTCGCGTAGAGATTTCTAATAAGCGAACCTTGATCCTCATTCGAGTATGAATGATCTTAAGAGGGGGAGGATATGAGGCACCGTAAAAAAATTTCTACTCTAGAACCTGGAAGCTCGTAGTGGCAATTAGGATCATGTGTTAGAGATGCGGTTCGGACCTTTGTGGACTGATCTATGCTCTAAAAAGTCAAGAAATAATATTTTCCAGAAAAAGTGCGATTTTGCGGTCGAGAATGCGGTCACATATCAGGTATGCGGACCGCATAGTCGCCACAAAATAAGTCAGTGTGTTGGTCAAATTTGAGGTCAACTATGCGATCACATAACTAATATGAAGACCGCATAGTCCTCGCATATTTCCCTTGGGATTTTGTAAGGGGCAGTTCTGCGGTGCATTATGCGACCGCAGAATGGGTATGCGGACCGCATTTCTGCCACATACCCAGACAGTGTGTTCAGGTTTTGGGGAGCATCTTTGCGGTCCATTATGTGAGCCACATGTCAGCTTTGCGATCGCAGATCTGACTCGGGGCTTCAATTTTCTAAATTTTAAACCCGACCCCCTATGGTTATATACGGTGTAATAGCTCATTTTGAGTCTGTTTTCCTGATGCTTTTAGAGAGAGAGAGAGAGGGTCTTAGAGAGGGGAAGTGACTTTCATCAATATTGATCCAAAAATCCTTGTTAAAACATTGAAAATAATCAAGTGAAGGCACCTAAATCTTCACCCCAAGAGGCAAGGTATTGCGATGCTTCCAGGATCGGGCTCGGGTGCGTGTTAATGTAGCATGACAAGGTAATAGCCTACGCTTCTAGGTAACTTAAGAATCATGAAAAGAACTATCCAACCCATGACTTAGAGCTAGCGGCAGTGGTGTTTGCACAAAAAATTTGGCGACATTATTTGTATGGGGTCCATGTGGATGTGTTTACGGATCATAAGAGCCTTCAATATATTTTCAAGCAGAAGGAGTTGAATCTGAGGCAAAGAAGATGGCTAGAGTTACTCAAGGATTATGACATTGATATTCTCTATCACCCGGGAAAGGCAAATGTTGTGGTAGACACTCTTAGTCAAAAATCTATGGGAAGTTTGGCTCATTTGGAGGTATATCAGATGCCGTTAGCTAGGGAGGTTTACCAGTTGGCTTGTTTGGGAGTTCGCCTTGCAGACTCTAATGAAGGAGGGGTAATTGTGCAGTATAGGGCTGAATCATCGCTGGTGGCGGAGGTGAAAGAAAAGCAATACAATGATCCATTGATAGCACAACTGAGAGAGGGGATTCACAAACACAAGACCACAACTTTTTCCCTTGGCAAGGATGATGGTACCCTACGGTACCAAGACCGCCTATGTGTTCCTGATATCGACGGTCTTCGAGAAAGGATCATGGCAGAAGCTCACACTTCCAAGTATTCAGTGCACCCAGGTTCTACAAAAATGTATCATGATCTTAAGGCAACTTATTGATGGAACAACATGAAAAGGGATGTGGCGGACTTTGTGGCTAGATGTCCGAACTGTCAGCAAGTGAAGGCCGAATATCAAAGGCTCGATGGATTGGCTCAAAGCATAGAAATTCCAATGTGGAAATGGGAGATGATTAACATGGATTTCATGGTAGGGTTGCCACGCAAGTTTGAATCAATTTGGGTAATCATGGATCGACTCATGAAATCAGCGCACTTCTTGCCAGTTAAAGCTACCGACAGAGCGGAATGTATGCCCAGTTGTATTTCAAGGAAATAGTCAGGTTGCATGGTACTCCAGTCTCAATCATATTCGATCGAGGGGCTCAGTTCACAACCAACTTTTGGAAGACATTTTAGCAAGGTTTGGGCATGCAGATAAATTTTCGCACAGCGTTTCACCCCCAAACCAACGGGCAAGCAGAGCGGACTATTCAGACGCTTGAGGATATGTTGCGTGCATGTACTCTCGATTTCAAAGGTAGCTGGGATGATCATTTGCCACTCATAGAGTTTGCTTACAACAACAACTTCCATGTTAGTATCCAAATGGCACCATTTGAAACATTGTATGGTAGGAGATGTAGGTCTCCCATTGGGTGGTTCGAGGTTGGAGAAACGAAATTGATAGGGCCGGACCTCGTGAATCAGGCCATGGAGAAAGTCAAGATTATCAAGGAGAGGTTGAAAACTGCTCAGAGTCGCCAAAAGTCTTACTCGGATGTCTGTCGCAGAGATTTAGAGTTCAAAGGAAATGATTGGGTATTTTTGAAAGTTTCCCCTATGAAGGGTATCATGCGGTTTGGAATGAAGGGAAAATTGAGTCCGAGATATGTCGGACCATACCAAATCATTCAGAGGATTGGTCCGGTGGCATACAAGCTCGTGCTGCCACGCGAGATGTCACTGGTACACCCGGTATTTCATGTGTCCATGTTGAGAAAGGTAGTGGGACATCCGTCCATTATTGTGCCAGTTGAAACCATTGAGGTTAATGAAGAGGTGTCGTATGAAGAAGTTCCAGTTGCCATTCTTGATAGGCAAGTTCGGAAATTGAGAAATAAGGAAATTGCATCCGTGAAAGTGTTATGGTGGAACCACTAAGTTGAGGAAGCCACTTGGGAAGCCGAGGATGCACTACTGGAAAATGAGCCTATTGCAACAGCCGTAAAACCGTTGCAATAGAGAGTTAAACCGTTGCCATAGAGTTTTTGGAACGGTTTAGCAACTGTTACATATGCTGTCGTGCCAGTAGATCTAGAGTAACGGTTCTTGCAACGGTTATCCGAACCGTTGCTTAAGGTATATCTATAGCAACAGTTGTTCCTCTGTCTGAAGCAACGAGTATTTCTTTCCAGTTGTAACGGTTACAAACCGTTGCCATTAGTTTATAGCAACGGTTGGCAGCCGTTACCATATAATATGTTGCAACGGTTATTTAAGCTATTGCAACGTTTATTTACAAATATTCTAATGGTTTCATTACGCTACTGTAATGGTTTTATTTCTTTTGCAAAGATTTTAACTACCTATTGTGTCAGTTTGTTGCACATTTTGGAATGATTTGTAAGCCCTAATGGAACGGTTTTGAATACCTATTGGAATGGTTCTTGTAGACTATTTTGGAGCAATTTGCCATACCTATTGGAACAGTTTGCAAGACCTATTGGAACGGTTCTATTAGACTATTACGCACTGGCTGTAAATGAATATTTAGATATATAAAATTTGTAATAACTTGAAATTTATATAAATAAAAAGATAAAACACTTCATAATCTATATTATCTCCATAAAACCAAAATATTTAACCCAATCACATAAGTTTTACATCAACACTTACTCCATAACACCAAAATATTTTAACCCAATCACATAAGTTTTACATCAACACTTCAAGAGTTAGTTCAAATGTTGATAACAAAAGATTTCTAGAACATGGACACCAATTCAAAGTTCTTAAGTAAGGTCTAGATCTTCACAATCTCCATCTTCCCTTTCTTCAATTGCTCCACCTACAAAAGAGGATAAATAAAGTCATTATCCTTCAAGAGTTGGTTTATCATTATAAGAATGGGTATGGTCCATAAACAATGCATAAAGCACAAAGTCTTCAAATGTACTAGAATGTCGATCTCTAAGTCTTCAGTTCTTTTCGCTAGGATGAAACAATCTTATATCCAGTAAAAATCTTAAAGCACGAAGTTTTTCAAAAACAAGTCAGAGATGACAACAAGTAATTGTTTGTCTTTAAATCCATGTAAGAATGCAAAAGACTCTGTACTCCCAAAGCCTCCAAAAGTAGTAGCTAACCAGGTAAGAGATGAAGCACAACAATGTTATACCCAATGGGCACTTCAAGAAGCATTGGCAAAACTATGTAAGGACTTGGTTCAACCATCCAGCTAGGAAAACAAGGAGACGTGCTGCTAGACAGTAGAAAGCTGTGAAGATCTTCCCTAGGCCAACTGCGGGATCACTTCGACCTATTGTTCATGGACAAACACTGAAATACAACATGAAAGTCTGGGTTGGGAGGGAATTTTCTCTTGAAGAACTGAAAGCAGCTGGTATTCCCAAGAAACTAGCACCAACCATTGGCATTGCTATTGATCATTGCCGCAGGAACAACTAAGCTTACAAAGCTAAGCTTGTCATCTTCCCAAGGCGTGCTAAGAAAGTCAAGGCTGGTGATTCTAGTGCATAGGAACTTGCTACTGCCACCCAGGTCCAGGGTTCATACATGCCTATTACTATGAGCAGCCAACTGTTGACCTTGTCAAGGTCACAGATGAGATGAAATCATTCAATGCCTATGGCAAGCTGCGTATCGAGAGTACAAATGCGTGACACATCGAAGCCAAGTTAAAGAGGGCTGCTGAAGCAGAAAAGGAAGATCATGCAAATCTTTTGATGGTGTTTATGTTATAGCATAAGTCCTATTGCTCTCTTGAAAAAAATGCAAAAGAAACTTTAATAGAATTCCAAACTGGGAATTCACAACTTAAAAAACTAGCCACTAATACCTAATAATATTATCTTAATCTTTCCTAATTCATTAGTTTACCACATTGCCGAAAGCTTATATAATACTTCTCTTATTCACTTCCTTCCAGACACAGTAACAGTGTTTCACCAGATGACTTTCTTCAGCTTAACAAACTGTTCAGTTAGTTATTTTCATATCAAACATTGAAACTAGTTAAACACAACATAAGCAACAAAAAAGGCAAATTTTGCATCCTTTTGAAGAATGCCCTTATAAATCTTTCTTGGGACCAATGTAACAAAGGGAAAACGAGAGAAGAGTTAACAGAAGCTCAACTATAGCTAGTTGACAGAAGCCTTCAATCTAGAGAGTCTACTATGAGGATTTAGAAAGAAAAGAAAAAAAAGCAAATGGTAAGCAATTGAAACAAATGGTCACCAGTGAAGTATGGAGTTGAGCCCAACTAGTTTGTAACTGAAACGTAGTTTACTAATTAATTGATTTAAGTTCCAAAGATGCAAAAACCAGCCAGCCACACAATAGATGTTGTTTTTGCCAATCAATAGATGGCTTTGTACAGAAAACTAAGATAAACAGGAAGCAACATGTGTGAGGAAGCAACATGTGTTGATATTATAAGCCAATTATTCTCTTTATAAAAGGTTATAGCTAATCCGAATAAGTTTAAGTGAAACTTTAAAAAAGAAGCAGAAGGAGGAGAAGAAGAAAGCAAGAAAGAAACAAAGATAGACGTACTGACCTTGATTATTACTCCTAGTAGATAGGTGATTGATTAGTTGCACAACAACTTGTTGTGCATAGGAAGCTTCTCCAGGTGAACGAGCATTGAAACCTAGCATGCTGGGATCAACCCGTAAATCTGGATTCATATGCTTAAGTTGTGAAATAATGTTAACTGCAACTTGTAGTTCCATGGCATCTTTTTGTGCATTGAACTTTTCCTGTAATCTTTGATGCATCCTTTCTTCCATTTCATCCAATATTTGCTGCATCACCTCATCCGTAGAACTTAAAGAGGGCCCAAAATCTCCCACTTTTCTTTTTAAGGATGTCTTGGTAACCCCACGTCCATACAATCTTAGGCGACCTAGATGCTCAGGTCCCATGACTGATGCAAATGCATCAACTGATTGACTGCCATCTTGACTTTATTGTGTTGATTGTAATCTTTCCATTTCAGCCTACAATACCAAATTGAGTCATTATTAAATCAGAAAGTATATGACACTGAGTCAATAACTAAGAACAGACAAATGATAACAACAAACTTTAAATTAATAACTCGTACAATTTTATTAAGAGTATCCGCATACGAGGCCTTGTATACTCGATCAACTTTTCTTTTTCTCGTAGCCACAAAGATGTCCTTGCTTGATAGAGGCTCAGAAGTTTCTTTCTTTTTTTCCTGATTATATAAAAAGTGGTATAAAAATATCTTGGACTAAAGTTAATAAGTTCATATTTAAAAGAATAATATTAAGAAAAAAAATATCAAACCTCGCATATTCGAGCAAAACTTCTTTTGCCAGCAGTGTGTGGATATTTCAACTTTTTGCGATTCTCGGTATTGGTTTGGGATATTTTCTACAAATCGGCCAATAAATACAAAGTTATCAAGTTCAGTTGTCCCAACAAATTCAAATCAAACTTAAATTTTGCACTAGGTCATGTAACCTAAGTGCATTTGATGTATAAAAAAATAAAGTGATTTCTAATTAAACATAAACCAGACATTCTCAGCAAATCATGGGATAGTACTTAGTTTTACCTTGTTGGCATCAGAGTTCCAATAATTAAGAAGATCCCTAAATTGAGATTCAGGAACATCAACCGGCCTTTGCTCCATTCGAAGCTCGTCATTCTCATAGGGTTTATAATGGTCGTTAAATAGTTGATTCTTATACTTTCTCCAAGCATTCTGAATCGAATAAAAAACCCACCTTTTTGCAGCATCAGGAATATCATATTTTCCCTACAAATTTAATTTGGTACAGTTAGGTTAGTGTAAAAATATGAAATATCTACACAGAATATTGCGAACTTCAAACCTTGATATATATCCACATATCTTCTTTTGTTTGAAGTTTTCTCCAATTAAACACATTAAGAGGACAAAAGGCCGCATTCCTTGCCAATGTGCCGAGGAAGCTACCCAACTCTGCTACAACATCACCAGTAGGACCTATGGGTTGATTGTTCTCGTTTAGCACAATTAGCTTGCGCTCTTTCCTACCATGAACACTTGGCATCAAAGTTTTTCCTCTTTTTCTTTTTTCGTCAGAAGGACCTGCATTAATATTAAGTAAGAATAATCACCATATATCACGTCCATATTGTTTGCTAATTTAACGAAATAAAATTTATATGTTCTTTCCTTGTTCCTCGGATTGTTCGTTTGTTTCATGATTGGAAGAATTCTCAAATTGTTCATGTACCATTTATGAAGTACGAGTGGTGGAATCCAGTGGCAGTTGCTGCAATTGTTCACGTACTGCTTGTGATGCAAGAGAGGTAGAGTTCAGTGACTTTTGTTGCACATGTTCATGTACATTTTGTATTAGAGGAGAAGTAGAAGGCTGAGGCAGTTGCAACAATTGTTCTTGCACTTGAGATCCTAATGCGGAAGTTTTTTTTTCAATTAAATTCAGATGATGCTTGTCATTTGTCCTTGTAGATTGAACAATTCTTTTTGTTTTCAATGATGAAACTTTTTGGTTCAGCAAAGATGCAAGTGATCCAGCTGCAATGCAATTTTTAGCTTTTTTGTTTTTACTTGAGTGCCCTTCTTGATTCATGACTATTCAAATTCCTATCAAATTCAGAAAATTAAATAAAAAATAAGTTATCAAAGCATTAACAACAAGACCACTAATATGCTTGAAGAAGGAAAGGTGACATGCACAAGCATGAGAATGAAATCATAGACTTGCTTAAGCTTAAATATTTCATGCACAAAGGCTACAACAAGAATCAGATGGAGGCTACAGGAAATGGAAGCAAAAAGCAGCAGAAATATGCAGGCACAGACTCATGGGCAACACTTTTTTTGCTTTATAATTCTGGACACGAGGACTGCTATCTGGGCTGAAGATGCAATGCAATATGATGCTATGTTACCTTAGGAAGTATTGCATCCACAAAATACAACAAGAGCAGAAAAAGAAATATGCAAAAAAGACAGTACAAGTATAGGCATCGCAGTACTTGACAGTACAAATACTCTCTACAGGTATATTTAATGAAAGTGTGCACTACTGGGAGGAAATTCTAGACAACCGGACAAAGTAAATGACAATACAAGTTCAGCAAATACAGCCTCAATGTGCTATAGGCTTGACAGTAGCTATCACTATGCAAAGAGGCTATTTGTGCAAACACGAGGCAGCATCACAGGGGAGTACCTCACTCACTTTTGATAATAGGGTCTATGTATTTATCAGAATGTTTAGAGAAGACAATAGCAACACCGAATGTTACAAGGCTACTGAGCTAGTTTGTGAAGAAGTAAACTGTCCGTGATGGTGATTCGAGTCCAAGGGTACTTCCTGCGCAAGTTTATGAAATTTGGGAATGGTAGAGTTGTCTCTGAGTTGTTTGGATCATAATTGGCTCTTTTTTATGCTTCATATGGACAAATAAGCTGAAACACTTAGTTCGTACCTGCCAATATTCACTGATTGTGTCGACACCAATGATGCCAAGGTCTAAATCTCCTGATACCAACTTCCGAACAATGTCTTTTGGCCGTTGAAACCAAATCTGGACCAGATTAGATATCTGTAATCCACAAAGAAAAAGAAGGTGCGTAATTAAAGTAGATCATGTGTTCTCCTAAATAATAAGCTCTAGATTCCAAAGAGATAATCCAAAAAAAATGCAATGCTTAAATTAGACATTTCCATGCAGCTTTGGCAATTTATTCACTTAAATACAACATTGTGATGAAAAGCATGCTTCACCACTCCTATCTCCTAGGCTTAGAAATATTAACAGGCCTGCATTATGCAGAGGGAGTTTAAGCACATGTTCTGTTGGTTTCACAATCGAGCTAAGAGCAGGCACACATCTCACTAAGACATGGTCACCTTAATAGTTAAACTAACAACTCACAGTACATTAACACACAAATATGCAAATAGGTCCAATTAGTACATGAGTTAGTATATGGTCCATTATAACACATTGGCTTAGCTTACTAGATAAAATTATTTGAACAAGGACAGATCATTAGGGTAAGTTCTTTACAAGATCACTTACACTAACCATTTCCTTTATCACAAAAGATTAGGAACTACTAGAAGGGAACAAAGGGATGTAAAGATAAACTTATTCAAGCTACTGTCATGAAGTGCCCTATGGGTATATAAATTATTAAAATTATATAAACAAGAGCAATTATAAAATATTGATAAAAAATATTATTACTCACTCTAAACAAAATATATTTAAAAGAATATAAGAAGTTTCTTCTTTAATCATCTGATTCCATCCAGTCCCAATCAGTATCATCAAACTCATTCTCCTCTTCCGATGTTTCTATAATTGTATCATGTGAATGTTGTGCATTAGATGGAATATCAACAACATCAACGGGTACATCGTTTCTTGAGCATCCAAACTCAACATCAACTAATCCACTTAAGGAACCAACGTCATCATTAGGCTCCCTCCAAAATGCGTCTTCAATATTGGGGCAATTCTCTTCCTCTAAATCATATAAATCAACAGGGACTTTATTCCTTGTATAATAAACATCTTTCTCAATAGGATCCTCCACATAAAAAACTTGATAAACTTGTGATGCTAACAAAAAAGGGTCATCTGTACTACATAATTTCTTAAAGTACACACGGGTTAACCCATATTCATCTAGTTCATTACGAAACCAGTCGCATCTAAATAGTACAACACTAAAACAACCCCAATAATCAATCTAAATGATATCCTGAATAGCTCCATAATAGATAACCTCACCATCGATGGGATTTTGGTCCCTAGAGCTAGCAAAGCTCTCGGTTGTTGCCGATAAAGTCACTCCATTGTTTTGAGTCTTGCATCGGGAATCCCGTTCTATGGTATGAAATTGGTATCCATTAATGAAATATGCAGTATATATTTTGGCGATCGCATTAGGCCCTTTAGCTAACCATCTTACATAATTGGGCACTTCAATATTTTTAACTTTCTCAGCAAACCAATTGTTGAATTCCCGACTATAATTTCTTGCCCTTTCCCATGCATTTGATCTACTGCGATTACCAATTAAATTCTTATGTTCCATGCAATCATGAATATTTTAAGATTATATCATTAAAAAAATGAAGTATAGAATAAGTGTTATACAATTTATCTTACTCGATAAATGTTTCCACTTGTTCATCTCCAGTATTGAATAGAGCATATTGATGTTCTTCATAACATAACTGTGGATCCATGAGAAAAGTATTTTTCTTCTTACTTCCAATTGGATGGCCTATAACAGAGAATATAGATGACAAATGTTGAGGTCACTCATCATCTATAATTGGGTATCTACTGAATCTTGTCTTCACGCTGTCATGTAGGTATCTTGAACAAAAAATCAAACACTCTTCTGCCAAAAATCCCTCTGCTATTGATGCTTCTGGACAAGATCGATTACGAACAAATGCCTTGTATTTACATAGGTTCCTCTCAATGGGATACATCCAACGAAGATGAGCTGGACCCCCAAGCTTAATTTCATTCACCAAATGAATAGGCAAATGTGGCATTATATCGAAAAATGTTGGATGAAAAATCTTTTCAAGCTCACAATTTATTTCAACAATTTCAGAGGTCATTTTTTCAAGATCTCTTCGCCTTATGACCTTACTACATATGGCTCTAAAAATATTACCCAACCTAATCAAGGCCAATGAAACACTCTTGGGCAACTCTTTTCTAACAGCAACCTGGAGCAAGTAATGCATTATAAAATGAGCATCATGACTCTTATACCCTGATATTTTCATCTCCTTCACTTGCACGCGTTCTGAAATATTTGAAGCATAACCTTTTGGTAACTTGGCATTTTTTATGACGGTACAAAATAAACTTTTCTGTTTTGGTTCCATGTAGAAACAAGCTTTAGCCAAACTCACTGATCCATCATCATCTTCTCTTGGTTGTAACTCCTCTCGTATCCCCATTTCTTTTAAGTCATAGCGAGCATTTACATGATCCTTTGACTTTTTTCTATTTCCAATAAAGTTCCAAGCAAACTGTCACATATATTTTTCTCGATGTGCATCACATCAAGATTGTGCCTCAATTTGTTATGCGCCCAATATGGCAATTCAAAAAAAAAATAGATCTTTTTTTCCACGGACCCTTGTTATCCCAAGGTCTTTTTTTTTGCCCTTTCCAAAAATATTATTGAATTCAAGAAGCTCTTGAAACACTTTTACACCCGACAAAGGAGTAGGTGCAGGTCTATGTTCCTCCTTACCATCAAATGACTTCTTATCTATCCGCAAAGGATGATCATGCGGCAAAAATCTTCGATCCCATGTAACACATCTTATGACTGTGTTTGAGATATAGAGAGCATGTGTCATAATTACAAGTGGGGCATTCCAACCTCCCCTTGGTGCTCCATCCTGAAAGCATTGCTAATGCTGGAAAGTCACTAATTGTCCACAACAAGGCTGCACACATTTGAAATGTTTGCTTTGTCTCAGCATCATATGTTTCTATCCCAGTTTCCCATAGTTCCTTCAATTCTGCAATAAGTGGTTGTAAGTACACATCTATATCATTTCCTGGAGATGAAGGACCTGGAATGATCATTGACAACATGATATATTCTGGCTTCATGCAAATCCATGGTGATAAATTATAGTTCATTAACATGACAGGCCACGTGCTATGAGAAATGCTCATGGTTCGAAATGGGTTGAAACCATCACTTGAAAGACCCAACCTAACATTGCGTGGATCTTTGGAAAAGTCAGGATGTAGAGAATCAAAATCCTTCGAAGCTTCTCCATCAGCGGGATGCCTCAAATTCCCATCATTAGGTCGTTCATTTGTATGCCATCTCATTGCAATAGCTATTTCAGGACACATGAATATCCTCTGAAGCCTAGGCTTCAAGGGAAAGTACCTTAAAACCTTTGCAGGAACTTTAGAACTTGTATTATTCAAGGCATAATTAGAACGTTTCCATCTAGAAGACCCACAAACAGAGCAATTATCGACCTTTGCATTGTCATTCCAAAATAGCATGCAATCATTAGGGTATGCATGTATTTTTTCATAATGAAGACCCAAATCTTTTATCATATTTTTAGCCTTGTTGAAAAACTCTGGCAGCTTAGCAAGGGGAAATGCCTCTTTTAACAACTCTAACAAGTCTGAAAAGGCTACATTACTCAACCCATACAAAGACTTAAACAAGTACAACCGGATGGTGAAACTCAGTTTACTGAAGTTTTCACACCTTGGATATAATTCTTGTTTCCCTTCCTCTAATAATTTAAAAAATCTCTTAGCATCTTCAGATAGATCCTCTCTCGTCCCTTCTTCTTGTACCGACTCACCTTCTATATTTCTGAATGTGTCATGAAGTAATCCATCAATATCATCATGCATGTTAGAACCTTCATCATTATTGCTTTGATGAGGTGTAATTCTAGAGGAAAATCCTTCACCATGGAAAACCCATTCGGTGTAACCATCAACAAAGCCATTAACGACCAAGTGATCCTCCACCACATTTCTATAATGCCAATTGCGATTAATGTACTTTTGGCAAGGACATAATATTTCATTTCCTTGTGAAGCTCGTTCAAATGCCTTATCAAGGAAATCATTTACTCCACGTATATACTCATCCGTCCATCTTAGGAGATGCATCCAACTTTTATCTACTTTATCCATGAAATTCCTATACGACAAAAGTAATCAACAAAATTAACTAAATAAACCAAGGTACATATTAATTTGACATTGACCAAAACTTAAAGGGGATGAAGTCAAAGAGTTACAAATAGTAAAGTAGTTTTTACATTGAGAAAGAATGATAAAATCATTAGAGAAGAGATTTGTAATCTAATAGTATCTTAAATATTGTACTAATCTTAAGTCTCAATCTGAGGCAGATATAGGGAACAAGTTAAGACTGTTAGTTGGATAATTGGATTCTCTTTTTATGTTTGAAGTATCATGTAGATTCTCTTCTCTGAGTTTCAGTAATTTGGTTTAATGTAATATGTATAATCAAAAACCTTTATTATCTTCCGATACTTGTTCACCTTGGGCATTGAAAATGAATCTGTGGAGAAATCATCACATTCGAGAAACATAATTTTTCTCACCGTGAGTCATACATAATCACTCATGATGGTTGCATCTTAACTAATTTTACTCTTTAATTTCTATGCTGAGTTGCTAAAATTCTAAGCTCTTAAAGACAATAGAAGCAACATACTAGATTATTCTTTTGCTCTGTTTCAAGTGTTTTCTGTTCCTAGGTTCTTATGTTGCTCTATTAGAAACTCACCGGATTCAATGCTTTTAGGTTCTTTCCTATATCTTACTATTAAGGTCCCTGATCATATCTTTCCTAATCTTCCATTTAATTTACTCTTATAAACTTTACATTGTAGCCCTTTCTAAACTTGTAAATTAGATTCCAACTCCACTACCTTAATAAATCAATCTTTTCTAATCTTATATATTGTCTGTTTTAAATTATATTTCTTAATTTTAATCCTCATCCTCCTCCTCTCTTTGTGGTGGAACTCAAATTTAATATGAATGAAAACAGAGAAAGACAATCACCGATTTGTAACACATTCTGAGGAACTTAATAATTCCTCCAAATACACAGCACCCAGATCTTCAAACACCACAACATTAAACTCATCTTTTCTTACTCTGTTTCTACACTTCATTTCACTTAAAGACTCTTTCACTAAAAAAGTATTTCGTAAAATAGTTCACCCAAATTACCATCCACAAAGGGAAAAACATTTGCTTCCCGTCGACATACAGATATTTCCAAAATTATTTTTAACTTCTAATAAATGACATATTCTTGTAATATGAAGGAAGTAGATATAAGATAACAAATTCGGAACATATTAAGAAAAAACATCAAAAATAGCTTCAAGGAAAACATGGGATTCTAAACAATTTCAACGAGCAGAAAGTTGAAATAGAATACATTTAAATTACATCGTTTTTACACCAATATCGTTTTTACATCGTTAAATTACATCAATTTTAGGAAAACATCGTTTCTCCCATTTCCAATAACATTACCTGGTACTAAATAAAAGCTACTTCCGGCTCCAATTACATATACATATAGAAAAGAATACCAATGTAACAGAGAAAAGGAGAAAGAAATAAAATTACATCAAACCAAACTAATCAAATATTAAGAAATAATACTGAAATCAAAAAGCACAAGAAATAAACCAATATTGAAAGTGTAATTCTAACAACACCTAGGTGAAGAAAAAAAATGAGATTAACATACCTCTCTGAATAATCAGAAGACATGCAACAACAATCTCCCTTTTTTAAGAACCTCTACAATCAAGAATCGGCTTGTTTCACAAAAACCTAGCTTCGTTTGGACAACATCTCGAATCGACCATAAAATAGATTTTGGAATTTGGGGATTTTGGTCTATCTTTGGGATGAATCTACAAGGAAAGTGAGGATTTTGAGATGAATCTGTTTCTGAATTTGAATTTTAGGAGTTAAAGAGAGGATTTTGAGGAATGAATTTTGAGATGATTTTGGAGATGGTCTCGTTCTAGCGTGCAGGTGAGTGTGCTGTGAAAAGGGAAAATAAAGATTATGGTTTTATGTTTTATATTATTAAAATTAATCAAAAAATAAAAAGTAAAAAATGGGGTTCATTTGGCGGGTTTACCAAATTTTTGGGGGGAAAGTGAAGAAGGAATGAAAACCGTTCCCATAAAAATAAATAATTTCAGAACCGTTCCAATAGATCGGTCTATTGGAACGGTGCACAGACCGTTGCGGTAAAATACTCTATGGCAACAGTTTCAATACAACTAGAACAGTTGTATAGTTAAAGTGTGCTGATATCACCCTAATCCTATTGTAATGGTTGTACCCGTTACTATATCCAGTCTATTGCAACGGTTTGTAAACCGTTGCTAAAAAACCGTTGCCGTAGGCCCATTTTCTAGTAGTGATGAAATGAAAAAGAAGTACCCACATTTGTTTGAATAGTCATATAATAGTTTTTGTGTATTTAGCCCCTATGAACTATCATCTTCTGGCTTGATCTATGTAAAGTTGTCCCCTTTTTGTAAATGGTTGCCTATACGACCATGGTTGATGTTGTAAAAGTTATATTATATCTATGGAATATGTTTATGCTATCAGGATATGTTTCTGGGGATCTCTAACAGGTGGATAAGGCCTAGGTACAAAGTAAACTCTGGTGAAATTTTTGGAAATTCAAGGAGTTAGCCAAATTTGGAGACTAATAGTGTGTTTAGGTTGTAAAAAGCAGAAGGTTGCGTAGAGATTGCTAATAAGCGAACCTTGATCCTCATTCGAGGATGGATGATCTTAAAAGGGGGAGGATGTGAGGCCCCGTAAAAAAATTTCCACTCTAAAACCCGGAAGCTCGTAATGGCAATTAGGATCATGTGTTAGAGATGCAGTTCAGACCTTTTTGAACTGATCTATGCTCAAAAAAATCAAGAAATAATGTTTTCCAGAAAAGTGCGATTCTGCGGTCGAGAATGCGATCGCATATCAGGTTTGCGGACCGCATAGTCGCTGCAAAATGAGTTAGTGTGTTGTTCAAATTTGAGGTCAACTATGCGGTCAAGTATGCAATCGCATAACCAATATGTGGACCGCATAGTAGTCGCATATTTCCCTTGGGATTTTGTAAGGGCAGTTCTGCGGTGCATTATGCGACCGCAGAACTGGTATGCAAACCGCGTTTCTGCCGCATACCCAGATAGTGTGTTCAGGTTTTGGGGAGCATCTTTGCGGTCTATTATGCGGGCCGCATGTCAGCTTTTTTGCGATCACAGATCTGACTCGGGGCTCCAATTTTCTAAATTTTAAACCCGACCCTCTATCGTTATATACAGTGTAATAGCTCATTTTAAGCCTGTTTTCCTGATGCTTTTAGAGAGAGAGAGGGTTTTAGACAGGGGAAGTGACTTTCATCAATATTGATCCAAAAATCCTTGTTAAAACATTGAAGATAATCAAGTGGAGGCACCTAAATCTTCACCCCGAGAGGTAAGAAACTTGACCCCTAATCTCCAGTTTTAAATTCACACTAGAAAGAGTACTTAGCTTGGGGGTTCATGGGTAAACATGGATTTCTTGCATGCACATCAAACCATAGAGTATTGGGAGGTAGTAAACTAAAAAGAAAGCAATTGGGGTATAAAATGATAGAAATTTCTCTCAAAAAGGGACCTAAGATCACAATACACCCTTAGTGTTTGATAATATGCTCAAACAATCTAAAATCTCAATCTCGTCTCTAATTCTCGGTTCAATTTGTAATTCTTACATAATAGATCGAAGAGCTAAGAGTTCTGGAATTTTGTAAGGATTAAGGAAAGCTATATTGAGGTATGTATGGCTAAAACCCCGTCTTTTAGAAATTGAGCTTCATCTGTGATTGTGTGAACATGGTAAGATTAAAGTTGAATTGTTGCATTACTTGTTATTTTACATGAGTTTGTGTTGTAACCTTATATGTGTGAAAAATGTGTCCCAACATGATCAACGTGCTATCTTAACAACTTGAAGGGGCAAAGGTATGAATTATGTATTGAAATGTTTAGACCTTAAATCGAGATTGCAGCTGAATATATATTGTCCATGCTTACAATTTAAGTTGCTCTTGTGTGCACCTACTGTCCTAAATGGCAAAGCTAATATTGAAATTGGGAATGATGTAAAATGCGGCCTAGTGCCAAGAATGATATGACAAGTTGTGGCCCCAAGTGCCTATGAAATGATATATGTGAAATGAATTGATTAATGAGAAGGGAACAACGCCTTAGTAAGGCGGCCTAGCCGATCGGGCCGAGATCGGACTCCGCTCAAGATAGCGGTGGTATTGTGAATGAATTCCAGGAAAGAAGGAAAATGAGATTGTGATTGAAGTATATGTCTCAAATGAGGCGACCTAGCCGATCGGGTCGAGATCGGACTCCGCTCAAGATAGCGGTGGTATTGGAAACATATGATGAATAGTATGGAATGCCCCAAACTAAAAAGCTATGGAAAAATGATGTGGAAGTTGTATGATTCTTTTATTTGATAATGTGGTGATCGTTTAAAGCTTGAGTTATACTTGTGATTTCTTATTCTTGTATGAAAGTTCTTTCTAACTAGATGGTGTTTAGTTATACATACTAGTACTATTCCATGGTACTAACGTCCCTTTTGCCGGGTGCGCTACATTTTTAAATAAATGTAGGCGGCTCCATTGCAGATAGTGTGGGTCGCGTGTAGCAGTGTTCTTTCTTCTTGGAGTCTTGGTGAGCCCCTTTCTCCTTCAAGGGGTTATATTGCACATCTTTTGTTGTAGACTTCTACTTTTGAGGTATAGCCGGGGCCTTGTTGCCGGCATTGTCATAACTTGTCTTTTCATCCTTAGAGGCTCCGTAGACATATGTGTGGGTTATGTACGGGCATTGTATGGGTCCACAAACTATAATGCAATTCTATTTCTCGCTTTTCTAAAAGTGTACTTGTATGGAATCTTGGAACTTATTGACGATCTAATGTTGTGATTTAAAATGAACTAACAATGTAGAATGCAGTATCTTCCCTCGTCTAAATAAATGAATGAAAGCATGGTTTCCTTATTCGTATTGAATTGGGTAGGAAGTGTTTGATAAGGCTTGCTCAGTTGGGTTTTCTCGATTTAGCGCCGGTCGCGCCTCCCGAGGTTGGGGCATGGCAAACTTGGTATCAGAACCTATGGTTTTAAAGTATCCTAGGATGTCTCGGAGCCGTGTCTGGTAGAGTCTTTCTTATCGGTGTGTAGTCGACCACATCTATAAGTTAGAGGCTACTTGGGGCATTTAGGAATAACACCTTTCTTTGATATTCTAGATCGTGAGGTGAAACTGTTTCCCTCTCTAGTTAAGTGCGTTGTTCTATCTTTCAGTAAATGGCACCTAAGAAGAAAGCGAGAATTGGCCAGGAAGCCAATGCTATTGCCACTTCAGTAGTGGTTGATGATTCACTGCTTGATACTACGGGTGGGGGTAGTCGCCCTGCTATCACTCTACCTGATTCTTCTATTCTAGAGCAGACTACCCCAGTTCCTACACCTATGTAGGGTACCACTATCCTTCCCGTTGATACTCCTATTCCGCCTCCAGCCCCAGCTTCCGGTTCTAGTATTTCTGATGGGGATCTTAGGGGAGCTATTCAGATGTTGACTCACCTAGTGTCCTCTCAGTCCTAAAGGTCGAATGTTGCGCCCAGTTCATCTAGACAATAGGGTGATTCCACCAGCTCCATAGTGAACAAGTTTCTTCAGTTAGATACTCCAGTGTTTACGGGTGCCAATCCAGAAGAAGACCCTCAGGATTTTATTGATGAGATGCAAAAGACCCTCAGGGTTGTGCGTGCGACTGAGACAGAGGGGGTAGAGTTGCCTGCCTACCGTCTGAAAGGGGTGGCCTACTCATGGTTTGAGTTGTGGGAAGATTCCTGAGAGGAGGGGCGCCCTCCAGCGAGGTGGAGCGAGTTTGCTAATGCCTTCATTGATCATTTCCTGCCCGCTGAGACAAGGGCAGCCCGTGCAGCAGAGTTTGAAAATTTGAGGCAAGGTAACAAAAGTGTGTGGGATTAACACATGGAGTTTTCTCGCTTGTCCAAGTATGCCATTCATATGTTGCCCACAATGGAGGCCAGGGTGTGCCGATTTGTTCAGGGCCTTAATTCTTTGACCATTAATGAGGATTCTACGGCTGCATTAAATTCTGACATGAATTACGGGAAGATGGTAGCATTTGCTCAGGCCATAGAGAACCGTAAATTGAAGGACAGAATGGAGAGAGAGAGTAACAGTAAGGCCCAGTCTACGGGAAACATGAGAAAGTCACTAGGTAAGGGAAGATCAGATTTCAAGGGAGGATCATCAGGGCCTTCCCAGTCTATTGCATAGTCTTCAGCCAGTACACTGCCATCAGGGCCTAGCCAGTAGCAGTGGAGTCATTTCAGGCCCGGTCAGGGCAACAAGGGATCCCATCAGTGGGGTCGGTCAAGAGAGATGTCCCAGCAGCAGCAAAGGTCCCCGTGCCCCAAGTGCGGGAAGATGCACTCAGGGATTTGCTATATGGAGTTACCTATATGCTATGGATGTGGGATTAGGGGTCATATTTAGAGACATTGTCGTGTATCCCGCCAGGGAGCGGTTAGGGGCATAGCTCAGTCATCCAATCCAGCAACTGCTATATCTTCATCCCCTTCTCCAGCTTAAGGTACCCTAGCACCCGCAGAGCGTGGTGCAGCTAGGGGTGGTGTGTAGAGTTTAGGAGGACCCAACCGGTTCTATGCTATGAGTGGCCTCCAGACTGTAGAGGCTTCTCCAGATGTTGTTACAGGTATTCTAACTGTTCAATATCATGATGTGTATGCACTTATTGACCCCTGTTCCACCTTGTCCCATGTTACCCCTTTTGTTGCTATGGAATTCGTGAAAGAACCAGAACAACTTCATAAACCATTCTCGGTGTCTACTCCGGTTGATGAGTCAATTTTGGCAACTCGAATTTATAGAAGTTGTGTTGTCACGGTGTGCGGTAGGTATACCAGGGCCGATCTTATTGAATTGGGAATGGTAGATTTTGATGTAATAATGGGAATGGATTGGCTTTATTCATGTTTTGCCAAGCTTGATTGTCGGACTAGAACCATGAGGCTTGAATTTCCCAATAAGTCTGTTGTTGAATGGAAGGGAGATAATGTAGTGCCTAGAGGTCGGTTTATTTCCTACATTAAGGCTATGTAGATGATCAAGAAGGGGTGTATCTATCATTTAGTTTGGGTTACGGACACCGATGCCGAGGTGCTTAGCCTAAAGTCTGTACCAGTTGTGAATGAATTTCCAGATGTCTTTCCAGATGAGCTCCCTGGGATTCCTTTAGACAGGGAGATTGATTTTGGGATCGATGTGATGCCAGACGCGTAGCCTATATCAATTCCACCTTATAGAATGGCACCGGCAGAACTGAAAGAGCTAAAGGAACAATTAAAGGATTTGCTAGAAAAGGTTTTTGTCCGGCCGAGTGTGTCACCATGGGGAGCACCGATCTTGTTTGTAAGCAAGAAAGATGGGTCATTGCGGATGTGTATTGACTATCGATAGCTCAACAAAATCACAATAAAAAATAAATACCCTCTACCAAGAATAGATGACTTGTTTGATCAACTGCAAGGTGCTACGTGTTTCTCAAAGATTGACTTGCGGTCCGGGTATCATCAACTGAAGATAGGGGAGCAGGATATTCCAAGACGACTTTTAGAACTCGGTATGAGCACTTCGAATTTATGGTGATGTCCTTTGGGCTAGCAAATGCCCCGGCAGCTTTCATGGATCTTATGAATCGAGTCTTCAAGCCTTTTCTAGACTCCTTTGTGATAGTGTTCATTGACGATATTCTTGTGTATTCCCGGAGTCGGGAGGACCACATTTGCCATCTCAGGGCAATTTTGCAGACTCTTCAGCAACATCAATTGTATGCGAAATTTTCAAAATGTGAATTTTGGCTTGAATCTGTCGCGTTCTTGGGTCATGTTGTTTCTGAGGACAGAATTATGGTTGATCCTTAAAAGATTGCAGCAGTGAAGAATTGGCTTAGACCTACCACTCCAATGGAGATTCACAGTTTCTTGGGTTTGGCAGGGTACTACAGGAGGTTTGTGGAGGGGTTTTCTACTCTTGCCTCTCCATTGACTAAATTAACGCCGAAAGCAGTTAAATTCCAATGGTCTAATGCTTGTGAAAAGAGTTTCCAAGAGTTGAAATCAAGGTTGACTACAACACCAGTACTAACCCTGCCGAAGGGTACAAAGGAATTTGTGGTGTATTTCGATGCTTCCAGGATCGGGCTCGGGTGCGTGTTAATGCAGCACGACAAGGTAATAGCCTACGCTTCTAGGCAACTCAAGAATCATGAAAAGAACTATCCAACCTATGACTTAGAGCTAGAGGCAGTGATGTTTGCACAAAAAATTTGGCGACATTATTTGTATGGGGTCCATGTGGATGTGTTTACGGATCATAAAAGTCTTCAATATATTTTCAAGCAGAAGGAGTTGAATCTGAGACATAGAAGATGGCTAGAGTTACTCAAGAATTATGACATTGATATTCTCTATCACCCTGGAAAGGCAAATGTTGTGGTAGACTCTATTAGTTAAAAATCTATGGGAAGTTTGGCTCATTTGGAGGCATATCAGATGCCGTTAGCCAGGGAGGTTTACTAGTTGGCTTGTTTGGGAGTTCGCCTTACAGACTCTAATGAAGGAGGGATAATTGTGCAGAATAGGGCTAAATCATTGCTGGTGGCGGAGGTGAAAGAAAAGCAATACAATGATCCATTGATAGCACAACTGAGAGAGGGGATTCACAAACACAAGACCACAGCTTTTTCCCTTGGCAAGGATGATGGTACCCTACAGTACCAAGACTGCCTATGTGTTCCTGATATTGACGGTCTTTGGGAAAGGATCATGGCAGAAGCTCACACCTCCAGGTATTCAGTGCACCCAGGTTCTACAAAATTGTATCATGATCTTAAGGCAGCTTATTGATGGAACAACATGAAAAGGGATGTGGTGGACTTTGTGGCTAGATGTCCGAACTATCAGCAAGTGAAGGCCGAACATCAAAGGCCCGATGGATTAGCTCAAAGCATAGAAATTCCAATGTGGAAATGGGAGATGATTAACATGGATTTCATGGTAGGGTTGCCACGCAAGTTTGAATTAATTTGGGTAATCGTGGATCAACTCACGAAATCAGCGCACTTCTTGCTAGTTAAAGCTACCGACACAGCGGAATAGTATGCCCAGTTTTATATCAAGAAAATAGTCAGGTTGCATGGTACTCTAGTCTCAATCATTTCCGATCGAGGGGCTCAGTTCACAACCAACTTTTGGAAGAAATTTCAGCAAGGTTTGGGCACGCAGATAAAATTTAGCACAACTTTTCACCCCCAAACCAACGGGCAAGCAGAGCGGACTATTCAGATGCTTGAGGATATGTTGCGTGCATGTACTCTCAATTTCAAAGGTAGTTGGGATGATCATTTGCCACTCATAGAGTTTGCTTACAACAACAGCTTCAATGCTAGTATCCAAATGGCACCATTTGAAGCATTGTATGGTAGGAGATGTAGGTCTCCCATTGGGTGGTTCGAGGTTGGAGAAACGGAATTGATAGGGTTGGACCTCGTGCATCAGGCCATGGAGAAATTCAAGATTATCAAGGAGAGGTTGAAAACTGCTCAGAGTCGTGAAAAGTCTTACTCGGATGTCCGTTGCAGAGATTTAGAGTTCAAAGGAAATGATTGGGTATTTTTGAAAGTTTCCCCTATGAAGGGTATCATGCGGTTTGAAATGAAGGGAAAATTGAGTCCGAGATATGTCGAACCATACCGAATCATTCAGAGGATTGGTCTGGTGGCATATAAACTCGACCTGCCACCCGAGATGTCACTGATACACCCGGTCTTTCATGTGTCCATGTTGAGAAAGGTAGTGGGAGATCCATCCATTATTGTGCCAGTTGAAACCATTGATGTTAATGAAGAGCTGTCGCATGAAGAAGTTCCGATTGCCATTCTTGATAGGCAAGTTCGGAAATTGAGAAATAAGGAAATTGCATCCGTGAAAGTGTTATGGCGGAACCAGTAAGTTGAGGAAGCCACTTGGGAAGCCGAGGATGAAATAAAAAAGAAGTACCCACATTTGTTTGAATAGTCATGCAATAGCTTTTGTGTATTTAGCCCCTATGAACTATCATCTTCTGGCTTGATCTATGTAAAGTTGTCCCCTTTTTGTAATATGTTGCCTATACGGCCATGATTGATGTTGTACAAGTTATATTATATCTATGAAATATGTTTATGGTGTTAGGATATATTTCTAGGGATCTCTAACAGGTGGATAAGGCCTAGGTATAAGGGAAACTCTGGCAATATTTTCGAAAATTCAAGGAGTTAGCCAAATTTGGAGACTAATAGTGTGTTTAGGTTGTAAAAAGTAGAAGGTTGCGTAGAGATTGCTAATAAGCGAACCTTGATCCTCATTCGAGGATGAATGATCTTAAGAGGGGGAGGATGTGAGGCCCCATAAAAAAATTTCCACTCTAAAACCCGAAGCTCGTAGTGGCAATTAGGATCATGTTTCAGAGATGCGGTTCGGACCTTTTTGGACTGATCTATGCTCTAAAAAGTCAAGAAATAATGTTTTCCAGAAAAGTGCGATTCTGCGGTCGAGAATGCGGTTGCATATCAGGTATGCAGACGCATAGTCGCCGCAAAATGAGTCAGTGTGTTGGTCATATTTGAGGTCAAGTATGCGGTCAAGTATGCGATCGCATAACCAATATGTGGACCGCATAGTAGTCGCATATTTCCCTTGGGATTTTGTAAGGGCAGTTCTGCGGTGCATTATGCGACCGCAGAATGGGTATGCCGATCGTATTTCTGCCGCATACCCAGACAGTGTGTTCAGGTTTTGGGAGCATCTTTGCGGTCCATTATGCGGACCGCATGTCAGCTTTTTTGCGATCGCAGATCTGACTTGGGGCTCCAATTTTCTAAATTTTACACTCGACCCCCTATCGTTATATACGGTGTAATAGCTCATTTTGAGCCTATTTTCCTGATGCTTTTAGAGAGAGAGAAGGTCTTAGATAGGGGAAGTGACTTTCATCAATATTGATCCAAAAATCCTTGTTAAAATATTGAAGATAATCAAGTGAAGGCACCTAAATCTTCACCCCTTATGGGTAAACATGGATTTCTTGCATGGACATCAAACCATAGAGTATTGGGAGGTAGAAAACTAAAAATAAAGCAATTGGGGTATAAAATGATAGAAATTTCTCTCAAAAAGGGACCTAAGATCACAATACACCCTTAGTGTTTGATAATATACTCAAACAAGCTAGAATTTCAATCTCGTCTCTAATTCTCGGTTCAATTTGTAATTCTTACACAATAGATCGAAGAGCTAAGAGCTCTGGAATTTTGTAAGGATTAAGGAAAGCTATATTGAGGTATGTATGGCTAAAATACCGTCTTTTAGAAATTGAGCTTCATCGGTGATTGTGTGAACATGGTAAGATTAAAGTTGAATTGTTGCATTGCTTGTTATTTTACATGAGTTGGTGTTGTAACCTTATATGTGTGAAAAATGTGTCCCAACATGATCAACATTCTATCTTGACAACTTGAAGGGGCAAAGGTATGAATTAAGTATTGAAATGTTTAGACCTTAAATCGAGATTGCAGCTGAATATATATTGTGCCATCTATGTGAGGCCTTGTCCATGCTTATAATTTAAGTTGCTATTGTGTGCACCTACTATCCTAAATGGCAAAGCTAATATTGAAATTGGGAATGATGTAAAATACGGCCTAGTGCCAAGAATGAAATGATAAGTTGTATCCCCAAGTGCCTATGCAATGATATATGTGAAATGAATTGATTAATGAGAAGGGAACAATGCCTTGGTAAGGCGGCCTAGCCGATCAGGCCGAGATCGGACTCTGCTCAAGATAGCGGTGGTATTGTGAATGAATTCTGGAAAAGAAGGAAAATGAGATTGTGATTGAAGTATATGTCTCAAATGAGGCGACCTAGCCGTTCGGGTCGAGATCGGACTCCGCTCAAGATAGCGGTGGTATTGGAAACATATGATGAATAGTATGGAATGCCCCAAACTAAAAAGCTATAGAAAAATGATGTGGATGTTATATGATTCTTTTATTTGATAATGTGGTGATCGTTTAAAGCTTGAGTTATACTTGTGATTTCTTATTCTTGTATGAAAGTTCTTTCTAACTAGATGGTGTTTAGTTATACATACTAGTACTATTCCATGGTACTAACGTCCCTTTTGCCGGGTGTGCTACATTTTTAAATGAATGTAGGCGGCTCCATTGCAGATAGTGCGGGTCGCGTGGACGGAGTACCTTCTTCTTGGAGTCTTGGTGAGCCCCTTTCTCCTTCAAGGGGTTATATTGCACATCTTTTGTTGTAGACTTCTACTTTTGAGGTATAGCCGGGGCCTTATTGTCGGCATTATCATAACTTGTCTTTTCATCCTTAGAGGCTCCGTTGACATATGTGTGGGTTATGTACGTGTGTTGGATGGTCTGCGATCTATGATGTAATTGAAATTCTCGCTTTTGCTAAAGTGTACTTGTATGGAATCTTAGAACTTATCGACAGTCTAATGTTGTGATTTAAAATGAACTAACGATGTAGAATGCACTATCTTCCCTCATCTAAATATGAATGAAAACATGGTTTCCTTATTCGAATCAAATTGGGTAGGAAGTGTTTGATAAGGCTTGCTCAGTTGGGTTTTCTCGATTGAGCGCCGGTCGCGCCTCCCGAGGTTGGGGCATGATAAACTTGGTATCATAGCCTAAGGTTTTAAAGTATCCTAGGATATCTCGGAGCCGTGTCTGGTAGAGTCTTTCTTATCGGTGTGTAGTCGACTACATCTATAAGTTAGAGGCTACTTGGGGCATTTAGGAATAACACCCTTCTTTGATATTCTGGATCGTGCGGTGAAACTATTTCCCTCTCTAATTAAGTGCGTTGTTCTATCTTTCAGTAAATGGCACCTAAGAAGAAAGCGAGAATTGGCCAGGAAGCCAATGCTAATGCCACTTTAGGAGTGGCTGATGATTCAGTGCTTGATACTATGGGTGAGGGTAGTCGCCCTGCTATCACTCTGCCTGATTCTTCTATTCCAGAGAAGACTACCCCAATTCCTACACCTATGTAGGGTACCACTATCCCCCCCATTGATACTCCTATTTCGCCTCCAGTCCTAGCTTCCGGTTCTAGTATTTTTTATGGGGATCTTAGGGGAGCTATTCAGATGTTGACTCAGCTAGTGGCCTCTCAAGCCCAAAGGTCGAATGTTGCGCCTAGTTCATCCAGTCAGCAGCCTTTAAGTAGGCTTACGATATCTTCTGATCCGTGGCTCAGTGTATTAGTTATTACTTTAGTCCTTCTTGGACGCTATAGAATATCCATGATATAACCTTCTAACAATTCAAGCTTTTATTTGTAATGTGGACTCCATTCTTTCTTTTAACTTATACTAGAGTCTCTTGCATGGATATATATATATATACATATATATATATATATATATATATATATATATATATATATATATATAACTCTGGGTCATTGATCGAATAATTACTTTCATGCCTTCTCCCTTTCTATAAATGTAAGCAATTACCTTCCCTAGTCGTTCTGCCACTTGTTGCATGAATACTTGGATTACCTTAGTGCCTACATATATTGGAATTTTGTGCAACTCATATGATCTCAGATGTTACTTTTGATTTTACTTCCTGTTCATTGTCACGATAGGTGCCACTTTATTATGGAGTGCATACAATATTGTAGTGAGACTGTTGTTATAAGATCATTGCTTCTCTAGGTCACTATGCTTATGTTGAAGCCTTCTTCCCTCAACTAGTCTTTCGTTATAGCACTTAGGGGAGACCCTCTGACTCCTGTAAAGCTACGAGCTTATTACATCATATACCTGGAAAAATATTTGACATTTTTACTCACCTATTATTATCCTTAGTTACTTACCTCCATGCCCTTGTGCTCGTAGGTTTACTTTTTAACTCAAATTTTGATTATCTTTCAAGTGGAACTCTCTTTTATTTCTGTAACAATTATACAGTACCTTTAACTACCACTAACTCCTATATGAATATTTCTCAATGCTTATGATCTCGTATCTGCGAGACTGAATTCCCTATGGTGGGGTTCACTACGTTTATCTTGCACGATCTATTGATTTATCTGTATCATCTTGTCTAGTAATAACTAGACTCTTCCTGAATCAACTACTAACTACTCATTGGTCCATTCTCACCTCTATATTCAGTGTAATCGATCTTGGGTTATTCCCGTTGTCTTAACTTATCTCTCACACTGTCTCCTTATGTAACAAGTGCTCATTCAAACTTATTTATCAATAACATTCTCGGTGGGAACCCTTACTTCCTCTCCCTAGCGTCGTGCATGCATGATGTTCTAGGGTCGTAACATATCTATAGGATCTAAATAAATGCAATCTCACCCCATTCGCCTTTTTATCACATTCTTTCTTTACTATTCCATAGTTACCTCTTCATCGTTGGAATCAATCCACATCATTACTAACTCTTACTCGCCTTGCGGTAACTCTTCTGTACTAATAATATCTGAATTTCTTATGCACGAGGGTGACACCTAGTGTAATTGGCACACTTAGCCCCTTAAGCTTAACTCTGCCCACAATGCTTGCTTTAGGGAAACATATTCTTGAATGACCTTTAAAAGTTGTTCTTCTGTTGTCCATTCTATTTTTCCAGAACATGGTCTCTGAAATTCTCACGATGTTGACTATTATCAAATCCTCCAGTCCCTAATTCATGTTTGATTTATTTTATTTACTATCCTATGCTGATTTCTATTACTCGAGGGGGGGCTCTAACTTGGCCTTCTAGTAATTACGTTGCAGTCTCCAACTCATTTTCTTGAAATGAGGATCTGACTTTATGGCTTATACTCTTTTATAGTCTCAAGGCCTGTCACCTCTTGTCTTTTCCTTTACTTGACTATAGACTATGTCATCCTGTCATATTATGATTTACCGTTACCACCCTTTTATCACATCTTACTCGTAATGCTTCATTTACTCTCTTCTTATTCTCCTACTAGTATCTCTGTTCATTACCTTATTCTGAAAACATCAACAAAACATTCTTTCACTTTTAACTCCCGATGATCCATCTCTGTGGCTCTTCGGGTCGTCTACTATTCTCTTTTTACTAGGGACGGGAGTCGTACTAAAGTAAATATTTATCCCTTCTAGGATGCCACTACATGTCTTCTGATATTTTTGAACATTCTAGTATTCATATCCGACTGTACTATTCTAGAGTGCACCATCTGGTATGCACGATCTAATAGGGCCTCAAACAAGGTCACGTCGTGAAGAATTATCTCTACTAATGCACTTACCAACTGTTGTATTAGCGCTCTGGCTAGCTGTAATTTTTCTAATTACAAGCATCTCTATAATTAGCAAACATAAGTCTTGGCTCGAACGCTTATGACTCAACTCTATAGCACGATGTGGAGTTAAAAGAAGGGTAACAGACTCCTAAATGCCTTGTAGCTTCCTTTTTATATAATGTGTTGCACAACACATCTATAAACAAGGCTCTACTAGACACGACTTGTAGGCTCCCTAGGACAGAACTACTCTGATACCAAGTTTGTCACGCCCCAAACCTGAAGAGGCGTGGCCGGCACCCAGCGCCATACTCGGCCTGAGCGTACCACTTTGTAACTATAAGCTCTGGAGGGGTAATCCTCCACTTAGGCCGATGAGGCCATATTCTGAATCCTATGAAAATAACGTCTATACATAATATATATGTGTGTGTGTATATATATATATGTATATATATATATATGTATATATATGTGTGTATATATGTATATATATATGTCTATATATGTGTATATGTATATAAAACTGTGTACGCTGACTCGCCTACAAGCCTCTACAGATCACTACATCATGGTTAGGATAGGGCCTCAACTTACCCATCAACCTGTATAAGAAAATGGACTCCAAGGTCTAGACCTGGTAACTCTAAGGAAATAGAGCTTACCAACCAAGCTGATGTTTGGCTCTGTCTACTGGGAAGGTCTATCCAGTTGTCCATCATGACCTGCAGGCATGAAATGCAGCATTCCCGGCAAAAGGAGCGTCAAACAATATACCGAGTATGTAAGACAACAAAATAACTGAAAGCTGAAAGTGAACTAATAATATAACAACTAAAGTAACTGAGGGTCAAAAATAATCTGAAGATATTCTTACCTGCTGATACTTACTTAACTCTCCCAATATAGTAAGTAAAATAGCTCTTCGTCCCTATATATATATATATATATAATTTTTCTGTCATAGTAGGCTCGCTCATAGGAGCTCGACCATACTAGGCTCTGTATCTCGGCCAACTGGGCTTGCTCATAGGCGCTCAACCACAGTAGGCTCGGTATATAACTTACCATCTGATCAAAAGTTGCCCAATAGGAGCCTGCCCATCGATTATAGCTCGATGGTGGTGAAAATACTGTATATATATAGACCCTCTGCTCTCTTGACTGGAAGAAGACAATACTTAACTCAATATAAAATCGCGATAAGGGAGAATATTGTAACTTATGAGACTGGGATAATGTACATAAATTCAGGAATACGAATTTCTCTTTATGCCTCGTTATCAAACTCATGTAGTTGCGGGATCATGCGAAAATAAAGAAAGGTTTAGCCTTAACATATCTTATCGCAATCTGCACACTAATCCTATTAAGATCGTCTCATTCCACCTTAATCTACAACAACAATAACAATACTATCATCAAGTTATGGAAGGTACAACTGTCACACCATGAACGGCAAGCTTATTTTATAATAAAATGGGCAGCATCTCCCCTATAATCTTTACTTCCTCCTAATTCGACATAACACCACCAACAACAAGAACACAACAATAACAACATATATACATCATTTTCTAAACTTATATCCATCACAAAATACGACAAAGCAGCCAACACACCCCAATCAATTCATACACAAAGCGACAACCGTAGTAGTGTCAAATAACCCAAAAATGTAATGACAAACGACCAGCCAACCGCCCTGACATTAGGTGGTGTTTCTCCACACCCTTTATTCTCCAAAATTCCATAAAAGTAGTAGCAACATAAATAACCCAATAGCAACACAAAACAACACACAAAACAGTCCCACAAGTTCAACAACTCAAAACTGATATTTTGGTTTACTAAAACACGTTTCAACTTGTCTTTTCTTTCCAATTGAGCAACAAAACAATAGTACATAATTAAGATGCTTATATTATAATCCAGCCATGATTTCAATCTTAAAAATAAATTCACTACCAGCCAACAGTGATGCAACAACAAACAACATATCACTCTTTCAAAACTCGCTAGCTCTAGTCTTTACGATCGAGTTACAACTCGTACAAGCATAGATAATAGAAGGAGAAGCATAACCTTACCTTGGACTTAGTAGAACCCATGAAACCTAGTACTTATTCATCAAAAATCAGTCCCCCAACATAGCTACGAGAAGGAGAAAGAGAAACTAGCAAGTTATACGTGGTTTCGACACTAGAAATCACATCGTAACACCCAAAATAACCTAGGGTTTGTGTGGGATTTTTGGGGAGGATTTTAAGGGGTTCAATCTGGTTTTATTGGTCTAAAATATGGGTGAAATAAATTAGTTTATAAGCCCTTAAAAGTCCCCTCTTGGACAACTTTGGTGCTTTTAATTGAGGCCAATCCTTTTGGCAAGCAGGTGATGCACCTACTTGTCACCTATCAATTTGCGCAGTCTCGCAAAAATGAGATTATCTCTCTACTACAATGTTGTATCAATGAATGGTTTAATATTTTGGAAACTAGGCTCGTAGATATTCAATTTTGTAGGTAGATCATCACCTAATTCCAAGTAAATTGGGAGAAATGCTCAGCTACATTTGACATAAGTTTCAGTATATTTGTAAATGTAACTTGTGATGATCTTTTCCAACTGTTGTTCTACAAATCGCTTGACTTCAAAACATAACACATGACTATCACAAGACTAAAATAACTCATAACATATCTTTTTATCATTTTGAGCATCCTAGTCTCACCCCAAAAGTACATGTTATAATATTCCCAACTTGTCGACTTTTGACGAAACTTATTTTCTTCAATTCGTTTAGCTTCTAAGCCTTCCAACCCTCTTGGTACTTGAAGGTCATGATCTTTAATATTTGTAACCTCCAAGTTAACATGATTAACTTACTTTATGTACTTTCAAAGATGATCTCATTTCTGAGCTTACATCAATTGACTTACGACGTACTCTCACGTACAAAAACATGGGGTATAACATCAACCTTATTCCTCTACATCAATCCACCCTTATTTCACCTGTTGCGGCGTACAACCCGACCCCACGATATCAGTACAATTGATCACTAAGTACAATTAATTTCATATTTTAAATCACAAGAACCATCATAACTGATGAATATAAAGATGAAACAGATAGGAAACTTTGTACCAACTTGGAAATTCACATATGAAATACTATACGGCAAGACAAGTCCAGTAAATGAAAATTGCTTGTACGTCAATTAGGGCAAATAGCAGCAAGTCATGAAAACGTGAAGAGGTCCAATATTTTTAATAGGAGAAACATTGATTCACAAGTATCAATTAAAGCATGTAAGGCATTTAAGGCACATAATAGTTAAGACATGGAAGGAGATAATGAAGGAAGAATTAGAGAAATCTGGAGAAACAAGTAATTCGGCGGCGTATAAGCACTCGTCATCTTTCATATACGCCGCAACACATAAAATTCACATAGCACATAATTCGTGGGTTCTTAATTCCCTCAAGTAAAGGTTAAACTCACCATTTACCTCGCACTAAAGATCAGCTCAAAACTCAACCATAGCTTTGCCTTTTTAACAAGCCTCCGAACCAACAAAATCTAACAAATTACCAGCCAAACGATTCAAAATAAGGCTTAGGAACTACCCACGATTACAAAAGATTCAATTTAGGTCATTATTGAAAAATTCAATAAAAGTCAACCCCCGGGCTCGCTCGGTCCAAACCCGAAATTCGGACCAAAACCAGATTACCCTCTTCACCCCGAGCCCGGTTATGTAATTTATTTTGAAATCCGACCTCAATTTTAGGTCTAAATCCTAATTTTATAGAAATCTCTAATTCTACCCAAACTCCCAATTTCCACCATGAAAATACTAGATTTTAGATTGAATCTTATGAAATGTAATGAAAGATTGAAACAAAATAGGCTGGGATCACTTACCAATGGATTGGGGAAGAAGGGCTCTTGGGAAAATCGCCTCTAGGGTTTTCTTATTTTGAAAATTTGAAGAATGAGAAAAAATACAATTTTTCAGCTAATAGTCCAGTCGCAGATGTCGCATTTGTGATCTGGGGTTCGCAAATGCGAAGAAACTATCGCAATTGCGAAGTCTTCCCATTTTTGTTGTCATCGCAATTGTGATGAATAGTTCGCAATTGTGAATAGTGGACCCTCCGCAAAAGCGACTGTTTACCTTGAAAATGGCAATAACTTTTAGATTTGATTTTGTGGTTCTAAAAATACGTGATCTATTTTTATGCTAGTTGTTAGACAATAGATATCCGGGCCTCGAGCTTGCGTATGCGTGGCCTCGAGGTCGGGTCGGATGCCCGGCTAGGGGCAGTCGAAGGAGGATTAACAGTTATGACAAATTTGATGGCGGCTCTTTATGACCAATAATGAGCAATAAATGAAGAACAATAAATAGAACACAATGAATATAAGAAATAAATGCAAGTATTAGAATCAAGATAGTAAGCTTAAGTTAGAGAGCAGAGAGAATGTTCTTGTATTGAATGTTGTGAGTAGTATCTGTCGCGCCCCCTTTTTTTCTCTTCGCATCGGAAAATCGGGTTTATGACATTGGGTGTAAAACAACTCATTCCTTTTGGGAATTGGGTTTTTCATTTGAAGAGTCACCACCTAATGATTTAAGGTGCATTAGGACACCTATAAGGTTCATTTCTAAGTTTTCTTGATAACCAGAGATAGGGTAAGCGCTTGAAATTATCCTAAGGGGAAGGTGTTAGGCACCCCTTAGGATCCACTAGTGTGGTTTCCGGCCAGATAGTTTTGTGAATTTGTACAGTTATCAAATAGACAAGTATAGGCTCAAATAGTAGGGGATTTAGGTTTAAACACATATGAGTTTGAAAGAACAATTAAAGGCAAACTTTAGAAAAAGGAGTCACATTTTTACAAATACTTGGGAAAATAAAAGGAAAGGAAATGGGAGGGGGTTCCTAGGTTTATTTATAATATGGATCACGTCAATGCGATACCCGGTATGACACTCCTTAGAAGAGGGGATATACGTGGTATTAGCACACCGGTCATCATATCCATATCTACCCTTCCCACCCCGTCGAGGTATTAAAGCGCGGATTGGTCTCGACCACTATTGCATGCTATTACCCGTCCCGGAGGAACTTAAGACTAGTATTCCTAAAGGGGAGGGATATTAGGTTGACTTTTAGGTTTCAAAAGGTGAAAAAAGCTAAGGCTACATACAAAAACACATAGGACTACATATTAGGGAAAACATGTAAACAACTAAAAGGCTCATGTATACCTCTTCAAACAAAGCACATAAATAGCATGACTTAAACACAGTTAGGGTGTAAATTTAAAGTACTAAGGCAAGGAGAATTTTAATTGCTGAGGCAGACTAGTTTATTACATAACTCAGATAAGAAGTCCAAATCAGGCCTGCCTGCTGGTTGTAGCAATTACTAATTAACAAAAGCAGGTTCAATTTTTATTGTCGTTATCACCTAAGGCTTGCCTAAGTGTTTGGATGAGATCCTATAAACATGATATCTATTACTGATTCAGGGCGTGGCAAAGCAGTAACAACTCTAAAACAAATGGCTTGAGATCCTATAGACATGCTTTCTAAATCGCGTTAAATAAAGGAGTAAGACTGTTTAAAACTAATTCAGAACAATACGAGTTAGGCTGATTTTAAACTAGACTGGTTTTAGATTCTATAGATATTGATATCTATTATTACTAATTTTAATTCCTATAGGCATGATATCTGATTGAACGATACTGATTTTAACCTATTGGACATGATGCCATATTATAACCAATTAGATCGTAAGATCATGGTATCTAAGTGAGGTAATAAACATGCAGAATTTAAAACGAATCCTATAGGCATATTATCTAAATGCAGAATTAGACATGCCGAATTTAAACAAGCCCTATAAACAAGTTCAATAAATGCAAAGTTAAGCATGCAGAATTTAAAACAACAGATCTTATAGGCATATTCTCTAAATGCTGAATTAAACATGCAGAAAACAAGTCCTATAGGCATGTTCTCTACCCTTCTAATAGTTAAGCATGTACAATTACCCAGCCCTTTTCACTAGCCAACCCCAATGTTTAAACAACTTTTTACAGTCCAAATGATAAATTACATCAGAAAAGTGTAAAAGAAGAAGTTACAACCAGAGGAAGCCTGATTCTTGACTTCCTCTCTGAGTTATGGAATAAACCACCTCAAATGCCATTTATTTCAAAGCCTTTCTCGGATTTGAGTGTGTCAAAGTTCCCTAAGGGTCTCAAGGGGACCCGGGCAGTGCTTACACCCAAGATTGCATAACCAGATATAGATGAGTGCAGTGTGGAAGGGCCAGCCCGTATGTGTCCAAGTTCATAGGGAGCTCATGGGTCCCAAGGCAAGGCTCACACAAGAGGGGCAAAACCTAAGTCTAAGGTATAGTGGAAGTGCAGGAGCAAAGATTTTGTTTAAAAATTGGGTTGAGAATAGTAAGGTAAAGGGTAATTTGAAAACAGTAGTACTAAAGCTAACACTACACAGAATCAACATTTTTTTTATACAAAGGGGTCAGGGGTTTGGGAATACATTGCAGGGAGAATATGACCCTAAGAGGGGTAAGGTTTGGATATGCACAGCAATAGCTGGTGCTAGCATGCCCATAAACCAGCCAGAGAACACAACACATAGAGGGGATATGAAGCATATGACCCCAGGGAGGGTCAGGTTTGGGTCATGCCCAACAATATCTCATGCTAGCATGTCCTCAAACCAAACAAAGAATACAAACACATAGGGGATATGGGGGTTTGGGATTCATAAGTTATAATAAATGACTGATAGAGTTCATACATTAGAAAAATACATTAATTCAGAAGAGGAAGGGCAGATTACAACATGCTTAGTAATGTAACTGGATTAAACGCAAGCAGGACACATGCAAGAGTGAAGGAAATAGTAAAGAAACATGTTGTTGTTGATGCTGGAAGATTAATTAGAACACACCAGTAAAGAGGCAAATGCAGAAAGAAAAGTAAGCAAATTTCCACAGCATAGACTTGGCTTTCAGCCGGCTAGTCAAGGCAGCCCCACAAGTAGTAACAGAGAAAAGAGAGAGAGCTTTGAGTGAAGTGTGTGTTTTGAACTCAAGTGGTTCGTGTCTGTTCGAAAGAAGAGAAAGTGCGGGGTTTTTATAGCTTCTGAAAACGAGTGAGAAGTAAGGTAACAAGCAAAGTTTTAATACAAATACAGAAATAATCAACTGTCAGAATCAATTATACAAGTGACCCCCTCTAATTAAGGAGTCACTGTTTAACGGGTAATGACATATACAAAATAAGGAAAGAAGATCAATTTAGAGAGAAACTGATTATTTCCATAAAAGGAGTAGTAAAAGCATTGAGTAAGTAATCAAGTCTAAGTACAGAAATATGCTTATTTTGGGAAAAGATTCAGTAAGGCAAAATAAGGAAATGAATCAATTAACTTTAACATGCGAGTGGAATTAGAATTCATAAAAGAAAGTTTTTGAAATCAGTCGCACGATTGAGATCAATCAAAGAAGAAACATGCTTCTACACTTCTGTATATAAATAAAGTGAACAGGGTCATCAGACATGCGAGGCCAAGCACATTGGCAAAAGAGATAATCACAAACATGCAGTAGTGGTAGAAATAAGCTAGGGTTCAGTAGTAAAGCAAATATTCGAAGCATAGTAATCAAGTAGGTCAACTCACATTGAATCAATAGTAAAGAAAACAGAGTATTAGAAACATGCAAAAGTCTCACAGTAGTAGGTGAGGAAACCTTTTGAAAAGTTAGGGTTTCATCCATAGTCGAGTTGAAAGATAGTGAAAATCAGGTAAGTCACATAAAAAAAAGAAAGTCTGAAACAAGAACTTTCAATCAAGTATTCAAACAAACAATTTCAGACCCAAAAGCCTAGGATTTTCAACAACAATCGAGTTCAAAAGATGGTAAACAGATAAGTCAAGCAAGGATTTCAAACAAACAAGCACACATCTAACAAATAGCTTCAGAACTCGATTGAGACCCAAAAGAAATTAGGGTTTTAACATGCTGACTCAAGTAGAAGGAAAGCATAACAAACAGTTCAACATAGTAAAGTCATAAAATAACATCAAGAATCAGAGAAAAGGTTTTTGAAATAACTTAAAGGAAAACCCTAATCAGAACAATGAAGAGTCGTTTTGAAAACAACATTGAAGAACCTTCGAGAAAAAATGCTTAAAAGTTCAGGATAAGCACAGATCTAAGGTTGATATGAAAGAAATCAAAAGATCTTAGAGATTAGGGTTTCAAAAAATCCAAAAGAGACGAGAAAGATCTCGAAAGTTAACGATCTATCCAGAAAAGGTCAAGGACCCGCCTTGAAAGGCCATGAATGGCCGGGAAAGGTCGTGGATGGTCGGAGAAAGGCCATGAACACCAGTAGAGCAAGGACTAGACCAAACTCCTTCGAAGTCTGGTCGTGAAACCATAGAACCAAACACATAGAAGCCATGAAGGCTGGTACAGGTCTGAAATGACCACGGAAGACCATGGATTAGGTAGGTATTATGGTGGATTAGGGTGTAGTTCGATGGCAGCGGCTAGGGTTTGTAGGAGTTTCAGAGAGAGTTAAGAGAGAAGAGGGATTCAAGGGCGGCGGTAGGTGAGAAATGAATTAGGTTTGGGGGTCTTTTGGGTTTAATTAGGAAAGGGTAGTCGGTGGCCATTGATCTTAATGATCAACGACTGTGATTAAAGGGGTTAGGTGGGGATCCGGGTTGGGTCGTGTGAATTGGGTTAGGGGGTCGGGTTTGAGTTGCAATTGGGTTGGGGAATTGGGTCTTGATTTGGGCTCAATTTTAGGCTATAATTGAAATAAAATCCAGCTAGATTTTAAATAACCATTTTCCTATTTATTTTATAAACAAATAGAAAATTAATTTCTGAAAAATAAATTGAAAATACTAAAATGTTTTATAGAATATAATTATCAATTTAAAAATACTGGACTTAATTTTTATAAATTAAAAAGTAATTAAATCCTAAAAGAGGCTAATATTGCAATTATATTATTTAGCTTTAAAAATACTAAATAAATTTGTAAAAATATGCAAAAAACATCTTGGATATATTTTAACATAAATATGAAAGTCCAATAAATGAATTACCAAAAATAAAATTTTGGGAATAATTATTGGGTTTTTATGGATAAAATAGGGAAATAAATTGATTTAAAAACGTTTAAAAAATAAGGAAAAAATATTAAAATATTTGAACATACTTATATATGCATAAATATGCTAATTTGAAGGTATTTGCATATTAAAAAATATATAGGGAAAAATTGGGTATCAATAGCTGCCCCTCTTTACCCGGGAGGGAAGAAAAAGTTGTCGGATAAAGATATGATGACCAATGTTGACCGAACGAAATGGTTCGAAGAAGTTAGGTTATTCCCTGGCTTCTGAGCTACCTACAGATCCCTGGTTTTACAGAAATCAGGCCATATATAGTTCAAGATCCGTCGGCGGAGTATGCCGATGGAGACTTTCAATAATGGACGCACTATCTAGGACGAGATGAGTGGGCGACTTACGAGAATGGTTAAGGTTCGATATGGCTGCGGGTAGTGGAGCAGGCTTGCTCCTACCAGGATGGCCATTGATTGCCGGTGTACCTACAATTAGAAATAATACAAGCATATACTGTGTATGAATTTAAACATGATGCAAGTTCCTGTCGGACCATGAATGTTGTCTTTGGACGGTTAGGATGACGTCCTTTTGACCATGACGTCCTGTGCCATGGAGCGTGCAATAAAGGATTCGAAGGCCATGAAATGATGCTCTCGGGCTATGAGGATGGTGCCTCCGAACCATGATGCTTTTGAATAATGATATGCAAAAGATTAAAAAGGGATCCTCGGGCCATGACATGGTGTTCTCGGGCTATGAAACTGGTACCTCCGAACGATGATGCCTTTGGATAATTTGGCGATCTTTCAGCCCATGAGATGCAGTATTTGGCGATCTTTCAGCCCATGAAATATAGTATGAGGCGATCTTTCTGCTGTGCGGATGCAGTATGAGGCGATCTTTCAGCCATGTAGATGCAGTATCATGCGATCTTTCAGCCATGCAATGCAGTATAAGGCGATCTTTCAGCCATGCAGATGCAGCATGAGGCGATCTTTCAGCCATGCGGATGCAGTATGAGGCGATCTTTTAGCCCATGAGATGCAGATGAAGGTAGAGCTTAACCTCGAAAGGTAGAATGGTAGCCTTATGCTATGTAGAAATGCAGATGGAGACAACGCATAATCTTAGAAGGCAGAATGGTAGCCTTATACAATGCAGAAATGCAGATGGAGACAATGTTTAGTCTCGGAAAGCAGAATGGTAGCCTTATCCAATGCAGAAATGTAGACGGAGATAACATTTAGTCTCGAAAGGCAGAATAGTAGCCTTATGCAAGAAATAAAATGGCAAATGGTGATAGAGCTTTCTTAGCTGATAGCATATTGCGATATTGTGACTGCTGGGAACATTGTGACACATGGAATGTCATTGGTGTGTGTGGATAGCAAATGTTGGTAAGTGCAACGGTTCCGAGAGTTGTATTCCCGAACAATGTTTGTCTCGTGAGTGTATAGTATGTTTGATGATTTCGTAATCCAAGTGCCTGCATCCGAAGAAAAATCGTGAGTTTTGAAAAGGAAGGTTAGTTCGCATCCCTACTGGCCTTTGCTTGACCTACTCGACTCTAATCTAGTGATATTGTATGTATTTTTGGGATAGCGTTGCTAAACAAAGAAATTTCAGTAATATGCATGATTTTGTAAAATATGATATAATAATTTTTAGATGAACCAACGACTGTAACGTGGTTTGGGACACTGCAACCTCTCTTGCTACGGAATTTTGAGGGCCCCCCTCAATATTTTGCCCCAGTTTAATAGGTTGATTCTTCTGGCTGTTGCTTGCGACGATCGGCTGAAATTACTTCAGAATTTTGATGGTCCTCCTCAAAATTCTGCCCCAGTTTCCAATTGCGAGGGAAATGAAAATTTTATTAAATTGTGACCGAACCCATAAGGCTGCCTACATATCCCCTCTTAAATGGGAATCAGGTCAGGCGTAGTTCAAATTATATCATATAAGAAAAACGTAAAGATTACACATAGTAACAGTTGACTACATCTAAATTGATCGGCTTTGGCCAGACTTTTCCGTCCATTTCTGTAAGTATGAGGGCTCCTCCTATCAGAACTCGGTGGACATGTATGGACCCTGTTAGTTGGGAGAGAATTTCCCCTTGGCTTCATCTTGATGCGGAAATTTTTTCTTTAATACCATCTGCCCCGGTGTGAACTGTCTTGGCTTGACTCTTTTGTTAAAGGCTCTAGACATTCTGTTCTGATAGAGTTGACCATGGAAGATTGCATTCATTCTCTTTCCGTCTATAAGGGCTAGTTGCTCATAACGACTTTTTACCCATTCTGCATTGTCGAGCTCAGCTTCTTGTATGATCCTTAGGGAAGGAATTTCTACCTTGGCGGGGCTGACTGCCTCTATACCATAAACTAGCATATAGGGGTTGTCCCGGTTGATGTGCAGACTATGGTGCGATACCCCAATAGAGAAAATGATAACTTTTCGTGCCACTATTTATGCTTCTCTATCATTTTCCTCAATATCTTCTTGATATTCTTGTTGGCGGCCTCTACAGCTCCATTCATCTACAGACTATAGGTTGTGGAATTCTTGTGTTTAATCTTGAAGGTTTCACACATAGCTTTCATCAAGTAACTGTTGAGGTTGGAGCCATTATCAATGATGATCGACTCTAGAACCCCGAATCGACAAACAATGTTGTCGCGGACAATGTCTGCCACGACTTTCTTAGTTACTGCTCTGTAAGATGTTGCTTCGACCCATTTGGTGAAATAGTCGATTGCTACTAGGATAAACCTGTGCCCGTTGGAAGCGGCAGGCTCGATTGGTCCAATAAAATACATTCCCCAGGCGGCGAATGGCCATGGCGAGCTTGTTGCATTAAGCTCATTCGGAGGTACCTTTATCATGTCTGTATGTATCTGACAGCGGTAGCATTTCCAGACATACTGGATTCAGTCCATTTCCATAGTCATCCTAAAGTAACCAGCTCGGAGTATCTTCTTTGCCAAGACAAAACCATTCATATGCAGACCGCAGGTCCCAGCATGAATTTCTTTTAGTAGCCTGGATGCTTCCTTTGCGTCGACGCACCTTAATAACCCCAAATCAAGAGTCCTCCTATACAATATTCCTCCGCTGTGAAAGAAGTTGTTGGACAGTCTCTGAAGTGTGCATTTCTGAGTAGGGTTTGCAAGTTCTGGGTACTCTACTTTTGCCAAATATTCCTTGATATCATGAAACCAAGGCTTTCTGTCTGCTTCTTCTTCAACGTGGGCACAATAAGCTGGCTGATCATGGATTTTTAATGGAATGGGGTCAATGAAATTCTTGTCTGGATGCTATATCATAGATGGCAGGGTAGCCAATGCATCAACGAACACATTCTGGACTATGGGAACATGCTGGAACTCCGTCCTTGTGAACCTCTTTCTTAATTCATGCACATGATGCAAATACGGGAGTATCTCGGAGTTCTTGGTTGCTCACTCTTCTCGCACTTGATGTATAAGCATGTCTGAATCTCCAATTACTAGCAGCTCTTGAATGTTCATGTCAATGGCCATTTTGAGCCCTAGGATGCAGGCTTCATACTCACTATATTGTTGGTGCATGGGAACCTGAGTTTGGCAGATACCGGATAATGCTGACCGGTTTCTGATACTAGGACTGCTCCTATGCGAACTCCTTTGAAGTTTGCCGTACCATTGAAAAACATTCTCTAACCATCATAGGATTCTGCAATGTTTTCTCCTATGAATGATACCTCTTCGTCGAGAAAATACATTTTCAGGGGTTCGTATTCTCCATCCACGGGATTCTCTGCAAGGTGGTCTGCAAGTGCTTGTCCCTTGACCGCTTTCTGAGTTACGTACACAATGTCGAACTCGCTCAATAGGATCTTCCACTTGGCTAGCTTGCAAGTGGGCATGGGCTTTTGGAAGATGTACTTCAAAGGATCCATCCTTGATATGAGATACGTAGTATAGGCACAGAAATAATGCCTCAACTTCTGAGCTACCCAATTCAAAGCACAACAGGTGCGCTTTAACAGAGAATACATGGCCTCGTACAGGGTGAACTTATTACTGAGATAATAGATGGCCTGCTCTTTCCTCCCTGTTTCATCATGCCACCCCAGAACGCAACCAAAATCCCCATCCAATACTGCAAGGTAGAGTAATAAAGGTCTACCTGGCTCGGGCGGGACCAAGACTGGTGGTGTTGACAGGTACTCCTTGATTATGTTGAAGGATTTTTGGCAGTCATCGGTCCATTTGGTGGTGGCGTCCTTCTTCAACATCTTAAAGATTGGCTCATAAATATCCATAGACTGTGCTATGAATCAGTTGATGTAATTTAGCCTTCCCAAGAAGCTCATCACATCTTTCTTGTTCTTTTGTGGTGGCAATTCTTGAATAACTTTGACTTTTGATGGATCCAGTTCTATTCCTCGGCGACTCACAATAAATCCAAGTAATTTCCCAATAAGAACCCCAAATGCGCATTTTGCGGGGTTCAGTTTCAGGTTGTACCTTCGCAATCTATTGAAGAACTTCCTTAAATCTTCCATGTGATCAGTGACCTTCTTGGATTTGATGATGACATCATCTACATATACCTCAATCTCCTTGTGTATCATATCATGGAAAATGGTAGTCATGGCCCTCATGTTGGTGGCCCCTACATTCTTTAGGCCGAACGACATCATCTTGTAATAGTACATTCCCCACAGCATAATGAAAGCCATTTTCTCAGCATCTTCTTCATCCATCCAGATATTGTGATAACCAGTGAAACAATCTACAAATGACTACAGTTCATGCTTGGCGCAATTGTCAATTAGGATGTGTATGTTCGGCAAAGGGAAGTCATCTTTCAGACTGGCCCGGTTCAGATCCCGATAGTAGACACAGACTCGGACATTCCCTTCTTTTTTTGGTATCGGTACGATGTTGGCTAACCATGTCGGGTATTATACTATCCTAAGAACCTTAGCTTTTACTTGCTTAGTGACTTCTTCCTTCATTTTCCAACTCATATCAGCCTTGAACTTTTTGAGCTTTTGCTTTACCGACAGACATGTTGGATCGGTTGGCAGTTTGTGAGCCACAATAGACGTACTTAGACCAGTCATGTCATCATACGACCAGGCGAATATGCCCTCATGCTCCCTTAGAAATTTTGTGTATTCCTTGTTTTCTGATGGCGATAAGTGAACGCTGATTCGTGTATCCTTGACATTTTCTGCATCTCCCAGGTTAACAATTTCTGTCTCGTCTAGGTTGGACTTAGGTCTGTTCTCAAAGTTTTCAAATTCTTTGACGATCTCATTTGGTATGTCATCCTTCTCTGAATCAATATCTGTTTATTGTGTTGTCTCATTTCATGTCACAGTCATTGGTTCATCAAGATAAATAATAGTAATGTTGTATAAGTAAAATAATGAGAGAAAAATAATAATGAGTATTGATTCATAAGAAAAGTCAAAATGCTTTGATAAATTGCATAACTGTTTTGAACATTGGAGATCTTATTGCGGGAATAAAAATACGAAAAGAAAATCATTTAGTAAAAAACAATCAGTGCATGATGCTTGTTTTAGCCTTGCTACCCCGAGGCTCGCCGGGCTCTGGTTGTCCTGATGGTCCAATTATTGAGGCGTGCCCCTCTGCTTACAGCTTGTATGGAAGGGCCTTCCTTACCTCCTTCTCCTCGAGAACAACAAAACAGTCCATGTCATTGTCTTCTAGGAACAAGTTCTTCACCGTCGCAAGCGCTTCTTCTTCGTCTGACCCATAAACAATGTCGGCCTGTTGGAAATTCTGCTCCAAACGCGGTATTGGTTGCTCTAGTGGATAGTAAGGATCGCGCCATGGTGGTGACCAGTCGTTGAATTCTTCCCAAGTGGACCGCGATTCCTTGGAGATTCATGCCGAGCCCCTTGCCAACTTCGTGGGCTTAGCGATTCCTTGGAAATTCTTGCCGAGCCCCTTGCCAGGTTCGTACCCACTCCAATTCAGTATACTCTCAATGTTCTTATCCTACCATTTGTCTTTGTCAATAGCATTTACTCGTTCAATGTGATGGTAAGTCTCTCCGCCTAGCTTCCTTCTCCCTTCGATTGCCGGAATGGTCTAGCGACTATATATATGGTTGCTTTCGTCGTCATGAATGATCACCTCTTGATGATTCCATTCAAATTTTACTACCTGATGCAGTGTTGATGCTACGGCCCCAGCGACATGGATCCATGGCCGTCCCAACAGCAGGTTTTATGATGCTAGCGAGTCTATCACTTGGAAATCAACATCGAACCATGTTGGTCCCATTTGCAAGCATAGGCTAATCTCCCCAATGGTGGACCTTTGAGAACTATCGAAAGCTTTCATATTGATAGCTACGTCCTTTATCTCGTGTAGTCCTTTACCCAACTTCTTGAGTGTTACCAGTGGACAGATGTTGAGGTTGGACCCTCCATCGATCAGGATTCTGGTGATAAAATAGTCCTCGCATTGCACGGTGATATGCAGTGCCTTGTTGTGGCCCAGCCCCTCAGGTGGACGTCCTCATGAAAAGTGATCTTGTGGCTCTCCAACACTTGTCCTACCATATTAGCCATTTCCCCGCCACTGATGTTGCTTGGTACGTATGCTTCACTCAGCACCTTCAACAGAGCATTCTTGTGCGCTGGTGTTTTGTTCAACTGGTCGATGACCGAGTATTCCTTGGCATGTATCTTTCTCCAAAGATCGTCTGGACCTGTCTCAATGATGGGTGGCCGGTTAGAGGCCTTCTTGCTTGACTCGGCTAGATGTTCTGGGGTATAAACTCTACCAGTTCTCGTCATACCTTGTGTGGCAACAGTCTCTTCGAACCTAACCTTGCCTTTCCTTCATGCCTCGGCTGTATCCCAGGGTACAGCCTTTGTATGGAATGGTGTCATGGTCGACATCGCCATTGGGATCTGCGTGGCTATCCTTACTCCAAACGGAGCATGTGCCTTTGGTGGTAAGACTGCAACTTCAAACGGTGTGGGTGCATTTGCCGGAGACACGAATTCGACCTCAATTAGTGCTGGTGTCTTTGCAGACGATGTCGCTTCAAATTCAAGTGGCACAGACATATTTACTTCAGCGTCCCCAAATGGTTGAATCTGGACTATGATTGGATTAAGAGTAACTATTGGCTTCTTTGGGTCATCGCCTTCTGCGATCAACCCGATTGATCCCTCGGGATCCCAATCATCCTCTATTTCAATCATGTGAATGCCTCCACCCTTATGGTCCGGCAGAGGGTTATTGCGGACATTTGGAGCTGGTTCCTTTGCCACAATAATCTTGTTATCAATTAAAGTTTGGATTTTGTCTTTCAAAGAACGATATTCATTGATGGTGTACCTTTTCATGCCAGAGTGGTATGCACATGATTTGTTTGGGTTAACCCACTGAGAAGGGTTCTCATGGGTTGCAGTAGGGATGGGGGTGACGTAACCAGAAGCTTTGAGTCTTTCATACAGTTGGTCAATGGGTTCAGCAATGGCTGTATATTGTTTTGGAGGTTTACGATCGAAATTAGGTGGGGGTCTAGGGAAGTTTTGACGGGTGGGAGGTGACTGATAGTGGGATGGTTGAGCATTGTAAGTTTGGTAGGGTTGGGAATATTTAGGCGAAGTAAGCTGATATATGGGAGGTGGAGGTGATTGATAAGGTGGTGGTGGAGCTTGGTAAGAGGGTGATGGTGCTTGGTAGTTCAGAGTTGGCCGATATATTAGTGGAGGTGTTGGGTAAGTTTGGTATTTAAGGGGAGATTTGGTCCTCTGTGCAACCATTACGGCCCATACGTCCCTTTTCTTGGACACACCACCAGACTGCAAAGCCTTATTTGTAGCTTGCAAGGCCTCGAAGTTTGTAACCATACCGCTTTTGATACCCTCTTCAATTCTTTCACCCAATTTGATAATGTCAGAAAATTTGTGGCTTTCAATCATCATTAGTCATTCATAGTATTGCGGGTCCTGAGCCCGGACAAAGAGTTTGTTCATCTGTTCCTCCTCTAAGGTAGGTCTAACCTTAGCAGCTTCGGACCTCCAGTGAGTAGCATACTCGCGAAACGTTTCTGTAGGCTTCTTCTTCATATTCTGAATATAGAACACATCCGGTGCAGTTTTTCTGTTAAACATGAACCTGTCCATAAATTCGGACTCCATGCTTACCCAGCTTGACCATTTCTTCGGATCTTGGCTGATGTACCAGGACAACACATCTCCTTTCAGACTCCTCATGAATAGTTTTATGCAGATTCTCTCGTCTTTCCCTTCTCTAACTAGCTTGTCACAGTATGTTCTCAAATGGACCCTTGGATCCCCTATACCATCAAACATTTCGAACTTTGAAGGTTTGTACCCCTCGGGTAGTTCACATCGGGCTTTATGCAAAGATCTTCATAGTTCAGCCCCTCAATTCCCTTGCTTCCTTCAGCGCCTTGAATCCGGCTAGTCAACTTCTTAAGTTCCTCAGCCATGTTCCTGATGAGTAGGTCTTTTTCATCAGACTCGTATGTGCTTGAGATAGGTTGGGTGGAGTGTGGAATGGTCTCAACGTAGATGGGGGTGTTATGATAGGTGTGAAAGTGGTCATTTGTGGAGTTTTGGGGTTCTGGGATGGGTAGTGGAGTATTGTTTGGGGGTGTGGCAAGTGTTGCATTGAGTCTTTTGTGGAATAATGTGATGGTGAGGAGCGGGATGATTCTGTTGCTTTGGGATGTTTTGAGGCCATGTAGGGTTTTGAGTGTTGGGAAAAGTGATATCCGGGGTGCTCAGGGAAAATGACAAGCTTGACAGATTTCGAACCTGATCGAGCTCTTCTTAGAATTTCAACAGCTTTTGTACAAGTTGGGATACATTCTCCTTACGAACCTGAGTACCATGGCCATTAGTGGCCTCTATCCGTTCAGTTGAATTCTCCTTTCTGACGTTGTTCACATCTTCCATCTTGCCTTTGTTCTTGTTTTTGACAGGAGTAAGAGGAGGAGTGGGTGGAGGGCCCCCGGATCTCATGGAATAGGATGATGTTGCCAGAATGCACGAACTAACCTTTGGGAAAGGGAATAATAAAAACAAAAACAAAAATAAAAACAAAGGGTAACCAAGTTAGTGAGGATCATAAAAAGTATTGCAGTATTTAAACACATAGTGCAGGAATTTAGATCGTGTCCTAATTTGGGGACCTCCTTATGCTTGAGGTAGGCCTAGCGACAAATTGATTTGGAGAACTTAGGATGCTAAATGCCTCATTTTGTTGATAAAAAAAAGACGAATCCCAAATTGGCACTAAATAAACAAGAAATAAAAAGTCACTAATGCCCATTGGCGTTATTATATTTCATAAAGCAAAAAGATAAAACTCCTTTCTATTTGGTCCCAGAAGGACCTTCCTTAGGTTGAATGCTCTTGTTGATCAGATCCTCCAGTTCGCATAGGTTCACTAGTAAAAATGCCTTTGCCAGGTGTTCTCCTTCGTTTCCCTCAGCGTTCTAGCAGTCAGTGACTCTCTTCCTCACTTTTCCTTCCAATTCCAGCAGACTGTATTCCATATATTCCAACTTTTCGCTAGCTTTGGCAGCCTTCTCTTTCCACTCATTGATTTGGTCACTTGATGGAAGGCTCCTCCACCAATCTATCTAGAGTGGGGGCATGCTAATCATACCGAAACTAGCGACCTCGTGCCTCATTTTCTACAAAACAAAAGGGTTAGACCCTACCCCCACCAGACTCGACTATTTCTCATTAACAATTGCATGAAGAATTTAGTTCTCCAAATAAATGCACATAATGTGATGGTGTCTGTTTGGGTTTTAGGGAAACCCAGTGGACTTTTGGACAAGGCTATCTTAAAGGATCATTATGTGGACAACATAATTGACCCGACTAGGTTTGACCATGATGCATGCATAATTCGAATAGTGTAAGGCTTCTATGGGGTTTTAGACTGGTAATCTTGAGCGGACAACTCAAGGGGGAAGGCACGAAATCGTCGACTGCACTACTGATCGACTGGTTTTACTGCAAATATGCCTTTCCGAATTTAGGGGGTTAATGATATAGGAAGAGCGCAACCACTCATTATAAGCGTTGCTATGGTATTTGTTTAGCACGAGTGGAGTATGATGTTGAGCATGATTATGCATTAATTAAAAGTATGTTGGCACATATTTGCATGTTAAGAAAGTAATAAATACAACAGTTTTATGAATTAAAGCAGTAATAAAGGAAAGGAACGAAGAAGATAAGTCAGTTTTGCTTTTGAAGAAAAAAATAAATGCTTAAAGAAATTAAACAAATAATTGTACACAGGGAGGTACAAATACACAAGAACAATCTAAAATGGTAAAAGCCTAAAACTCCCCAGCAGAGTCGCCATGTTGTCGCGCCCCCTTTTTTCCTCTTCGTATCGGAAAATCAGGTTTATGACATTGGGTATAAGACAACTCATTCCTTTTGGGAACTGGGTTTTGCATTTGAAGAGTCACCACCTAATGATTTAAGGTGCATTAGGACACCTAAAGGGTTCATTTCTAGGTTTGCTTGATAACCAGAGATAGGGTAAGGGCTTGAAATTATCCTAAGGGGAAGGTGTTAGGCACCCCTCAGGATCCACTAGTGTGGTTCCTAGCCAGATAGTTTTGTGAATTTGTACATTTAGAAAATAGACAAGTATAGGCTCAAATAGTAGGGGATTTAGGTTTAAACACATAAGAGTTTGAAAGAACAATTAAAGGCAAACTTTGGAAAAAGGAGTCACATTTTTAAAAATACTTGGGAATATAAAAGGAAAGGAAAGGGGAAGGGTCCTAGGTTTATTTATAATATGGATCACGTCAATGCGATACTCGGTATGACACTCCTCGGAAGAGGGGATATATGTGGTATTAGCGCACCGGTCATCATATCCATATCTACCCTTCCCACCCCATTGAGGTATTAAAGCACGGATTGGTCTCGACCACTATTACATGCTATTACCCGTTCCACTCCTATCAGTCCCGGAGAAACTTAGGACTACTATTCCTAAAGGGGAGGGATATTAGGCTGACTTTTAGGTTTCAAAAGGTGAAAAAAGCTAAGGCAACGTACAAAAACACATAGGACTACATATTAGGGAAAGCATGTAAACAACTAAAAGGCTCATGTATACCTCCACAAACAAAGCACATAAATAGCATGACTTAAACACATTTAGGGTCTAAATTTAAAGTACTAAGGCATGGAGAATTTTAATTGTTGAGGCAGACCAGTTTATTACATAACTCAGATAAGAAATCTGAATCAGGCCTGCTTGCTGGTTGTAGCAATTACTGATTAACAAAAGCAGGTTCAGTTTTTATTGTTGTTATCACCTAAGGCTTGCCTAAGTGTTTGGATAAGATCCTATAAACATGATATCTATTACTGATTCAGGACGTGGAAAAGCAGTAACAACTCTAAAACAAACGACTTGAGATCCTATAGACATACTTTCTAAACCGAGTCAAATAAAGGAGTAAGGCTGTTTAAAACTAATTCAGAACAATACAAGTTAGGATGATTTTAAACTAGACTGGTTTTAGATTCTATAGATATTGATATCTATTATTGCTAATTTTAACTCCTATATGCATGATATCTGATTGAACGATACTGATTTTAACCTATTGGACATGATGCCGGATTATAACCAATTAGATCCTAAGAGCATGGTATATAAGTGTGGTTATAAACATGAAGAATTTAAAACGAATCCTATAGGCATATTATCTAAATGCAGAATTAGACATGTTGCATTTAAACAAGCCCTATAGACAGGTTCTCTAAATTCAAAGTTAAGCATGCATAATTTAAACCAACAGATCTTATAGGCGTATTCTCTAAATGCCGAATTAAACATGCAGAAAACAAGTCCTATAGGCATGTTCTTTGCCTTTTTAATAGTTAAGCATGCACAATTACTCAGCCCTTTTCACTAGCCAACCCCAATGTTTATACAACTTATTATAGTCCAAATGATAAATTACATCAGAAAAGTGTAAAAGAAGAAGTTACAACCAGAGGAAGCCTGATTCTTGACTTCCTCTCTGAGTTATGGAATAAACCACCTCAAATGCCATTTGTTTCAAAGCCTTTCTCAGAATTGAGTGTGTCAAAGTTCCTTAAGGGTCTCAAGGGGCCCCGGACAGTGCTTACACCCAAGTTTGCATAACCAGATAGAGATGAGTGCAATGTGGAAAGGCCAACCCTTATATGTCCAAGTTCATAGAGAGCTCATGGGTCCCAAGGCAAGGCTCACACAAGAGAGGCAAAACCTAAGTCTAAGTGTATAGTGGAAGTGCAGGAGCAGATATTTTGATTGAAAACTGGGTTGAGAATAGTAAGGTAAATGGTAATTTGAAAACAATAGTAGTAAAGCTAACACTACACAGAATCAGCATTTTTTTATACAAAGGGATCAAGGGTTTGGGAATGCATTGCAGGGTGCATATGACCCTAAGAGGGGTCAAGTTTGGACATGCACAGCAATAGCTGGTGTTGGCATGACCATAAACTAGCCAGAGAACACAACACATAGAGGGGATATGAAGCATATGACCCTAGGGAGGGACAGGTTTGAGTCATGCCCAGCAATGTCTAATACTTACATGCCCTCAAACCAACCAAAAAATACAAACACATAGGGGATATGGGGGTTTGGGATTCATAAGTCATAATAAGTGACTGACAGAGTTCATACATAAGAAAAATACATTAATTCAGAAGAGGTAGGGGCATATTACAACATTCTTTGTGATGTAACTGGATTAAATGCAAGCAGGAAACATGAAAGAGTGAAGGAAATAGTAAAGAAACATGTTGTTGTTGATGCTGGAAGATTAACTAGAACATACCAGTAAAGAGGCAAATGCAGAAAGAAAAGTAAGCAAATTTCCACAGCCTAGCCTTGGCTTACAACAGGCTTTACAAGGCAGCAACACAAGTAGTAATAGAGAAAAGAGAGAGAGCTTTGAGTGAAGTGTATGTTCTGAACTCAAGTGGTTCGTGTCTGTTCGAAAGAAGAGAAAGTGCAGGATATTTATAGCTTTTGAAAACGAGTGAGAAGTAAGATAACAAGTAAAGTTTTATTACAAATATAGAAACAATCAACAGTCAGAATCAATTACACAAGTGACCTCCTTTAATTAATAAGTCACTATTTAACGGGCAATGACAGATACAAAATAAAGAAAGAAGATTAATTTAGAGAGAAACTGATTATTGCCATAAAAGGAGTAGTAAAAGCATTGAGTAAGTAATCAAGTCTAAGTACAAAAATATGCTTATTTTGGGAAAAGATTCAGTAAGGCAAAATAAGGAAAGGAATCAATTCACTTTAACAAGCGAGTGAAATTAGAATTCATAAAAGAAAGTTTTTGAAATCAGTCACACTATTGAGATCAATCAAAGAAGAAACATGCTTCTACACTTCAGTATAAAAATAAAGTGAACAGTGTCATCAGACATGCGAGGCCAAGCACATTGGCAAAAGAGATAATCACAAACATGCAATAGTGGCAGATATAAGCCAGGGTTCAGTAGTAAAGCAAATATTCAAAGCATAGTAATCAAGAAGGTCAAGTCACATTGAATCAATAGTGAAGAAAACAGAGTATCAGAAACATGCAAAGGTCTCACAATAGCAGGCGAGGAAACCTTTTGAAAAGTTAGGGTTTCAGCCATAGTCGAGTTGAAAGACAATGAAAATCAGGTAAGTCACATAAAAAAGAGAGTCTGAAACAAGAACTTTCAATCAAGTATTCAAACAAATAATTTCAGACCCAAAGACCTAGTATTTTCAACAACAATCGAGGTCAAAAGATGGTAAACAGATAAATCAAGCAAGGATTTTAAACAAATAAGCACACATCCAACAAACAGCTTCAGAACTCGATTGAGACCCAAAAGAAATTAGGGTTTTAACATGCTGACTCAAGTAGAAGGAAAGCATAACAAACAGTTCAAACATAGTAAAGTCATAAAATAACATCGAGAATCGTTTTGAAAACAACGTTGAATAACCTTCGAGAAAAAATGCTTAAAAGTTCATGGTAAGCACATATCTAAGGTTGATCTGAAAGAAATCAAAAGATCTTAGAAATTAGGGTTTCAAAAAACCCAAAAGAAACGAGAAAGATCTCGAAAGTTAACGATCTAACCAGAAAAGGTCAAGGACCCGGGTTGAATGGCCATGAATGGCCGGGAAAGGTCGTGGATGGTCGGAGAAAGGCCATGAACACCAGTCAAGCAAGGACTAGACCAAACTCCTTCGAAGTCTGGTCGTGAAACCATAGAACCAAACACATAGAAGCCATGGAAGGCTGGTACGGGTCTCAAATGACCACGGAAGGCCATGGATTAGGTAGGTATTAGGGTGGACTAGGTGTAGTTTGATGGTGGTGGCTAGAGTTTGTAGGAGTTTCAAAGAGAGTTGAGAGAGAATAGGGATTCAAGGGTGGCGGTAGGTGAGAAATGAATTAGGTTTGGGGGTCTTTTGGGTTTAATTAGGAAAGGGTAGTCGATGGCCGTTGATCTAAATGATCAACGGCTGGGATTAAAGGGATTAGGTAGGGATCCGGGTTGGGTTGTGTGAATTGGGTTAGGGGGTCGGTGTTGAGTAGCAATTGGGTTGGGGAATTGGGTCTTGATTTGGGCTCAATTTTAGGCTATAATTGAAATAAAATCTGGCTAGATTTTAAATAGCTATTTTTCCTATTTATTTTATTAAAAAAGTAGCAAATTAATTTCTGAAAATAAATTGAAAGTTCTAAAATGTTTTATAACATATAATTATCAATTTAAAAATACTGGACTTAATTTTTATAAATGTGAACGCAATTAAATCCTAAAAGAGGCTAATATTGCAATTATATGCAATTTAGCTTTAAAAATACTAAATAAATTTGTAAAAATATGCAAAAAAACATCTTGGCTATATTTTAACATAAATGTGAAATTCCAATAAATGAATCACCAAAAATAAAATTTTGGAAATAATTATTAGATTTTTATGGATAAAATAGGGAAATAAATTGATTTAAAACCCTTTAAAAATAAGAAAAAATACTAAAACATATGGACATACTTATATATGCATACATATGCTATTTTGAAGGTATTTTCATATTGAAAAATATATAAGAAAAAATTGGGTATCGACAGTATCTTGTGACTTGTGTCTTACAAAATGATAAGGATCCCCTTTATATATGAGGGGGAATTCCATCATAGTACAAATGCATTTATTACAAAGATATGGCGCTGATACAACCATTTAATGACATGATACAGGTTTGAACTAGCCTAATAGACTTTGTCAGCACTAGTCATGTGCCTTGGGAACTTCACATCGATCCACTACAGCCGCTGGTCATAAAATCGGACCACTGATTTTTACCGTATATAGATAGTCTCCGCATTTCTTAGATTAAAATTATAAGAAACGATTTTTAAACCAATCTCCTCGAGCCTCTTATGATGATGTCATACTTATGACGTCAACTTTTGCAATAACTGAGACATCCTATCGATACATCTTTACTAGGGACATTTAATGTAGTGCCATTTTACTTTCTCAAGGCGATAATATCGTCGCCGATCCGTCTCCTGACATGCATTGATTGCGCCTGTCGATACGTTTTCCAAAGACATTGATTGCATCGTCGGTTCTGCTGCCATCTTTTCTATAAATGGAAGTTTTCTTGAACCAAAACTTCATTCAATCGTTCTTCAACATCCTTTTACTCCTTTCTTCTCTTCGTCTTTATCCAGCGCCATTTCCCATATTTGAAGCCCATGACCATATGGTCACACGACATTGTTCTCATCAGTTATGCCATGGCTCTTTCCCAGAGCTTTCCCATACTGAGTGGGAATGCACTGGTTTGTTGTTGTTGTTGGCCCGAAATAATAAGAGAGAAATCTCAAATTATCTTCACATTAAAGGACATGCGGACTATGAACTTCTGCTTATCTCTCTTAACTACCCGGTGCGGCGCTTCACTCCTTTTGCTTTCCGTGGAGTGAAGTGGTGCCATCTCTAACTGTTGCATCCCATACCGCTGCAATGTCTCAAGAAGTGGCTTCACAATAGTAGTGCTGACGAGACCCATACTCGCCAAATGTTTCACCCAACCACTTCTTCATCATTTTCTGCTTCTTCATCATTTTCTGCTTCTTCATCTTTTTCTGCTTCTTTTTCATTCTTGAAGATGCCGTTTGGAAGGCCGAGATGAGACCCCGAAGAAATTATTCTCAAAGGCATTGCTCCCGAGGACGTACCCCCAAGAGTAGATTAGACTTTTAACTGTTACTTTTGCTTCTTTGTTTCTATGTAAGGACCCTTCGTGGGCTTTTTCAATCATATGTAAGGTCCCTTCATAGGACTTTTATAATCATCGTTTATTAATACAAAGATGTTTCTTCAATTTGTCTCTAATTTATGCTGAATTTCTCTTTATTTGCATTTTTGAAGAATCTGAGTGCATGACTCTACAGATCGGTCTGAATATCGGGCCCGGGTGTAGGTATTTCCCTGGTTCCTGATTGGTTAATACGATATCCCGTGGAACCCTTTGTCATTCCTCGGACTGAGCCTGGATTGAATTGATACAAACTTAGGCCACCGGGACCCCCGACTTCAAGTTGAGTGAGAATGGGGCTTCGAATTTTAGAACGAAACTTAGCCTTTCAGACCCTGTCGATTGTCCTCGAGGGAGAATTTGCTCGAACACCTGAGAATAGAGATGGCCCCAGGACTTTCACAGACAGTCTATGAGTGAGAGTTAGCTCGAGCTCGGGTGGCCTAAAAAACTTGACTTGAACTTAGAGTGAAGATAGCCCTAAGACGTTATAGATAGGCCCTAGATGAGGATACACCTGGACTCGAATAGCCCCTAGACTAAAGTAATTGAGAGGGAGTTTCATCTTGATCTGAAGGAGAAAATAGGCCTAAGGCTTTATTAGTAATTTTTCGAGTGAGAACTGGCTCGGGCTCAGGTAGCTCGAGGGCCAAAGAATCGGGTGAATGACCCACACTTGTAATAGCAGGGATCCTCGAGATAGAGTACCATTTCGAGGCTAGGTTTATATGGATAGCTCCTTAGATCTCTATCTTCTTTTTGAGACAGAGGTCCTAGAGATCGGGCACCATATCGAGGCTTGTAATGATATTAATGGCTCCTTAGACCTTCAGTCATGGAAGCAGAAATCCCCGAGATCAGGTACCATCTCAAGGCTAGGTTGATGCGGGGGTCTTTGATCTCCAAAACATCATATGTTAATGTTAGTTGTATGACATGGTTATGAAATGATCGAGGCGATCCCGCCGGTACATCTTCCCAAAGAGATAATGGCTTAGTCCGTATTTTTAATTGGCTTTTGAGGCATGCGAACAGTCACCGCTTGCTCTATATATTTGTTTGTCATCCCTCCTTTGAGGATCCCGCTATTATTATTAGCTATCCTCCTTCATAGAATTCTTCTTTCTTGCGTTAGGTCCTTCAACATTTTAATTTTAAAGCCCTCGCTCAAATTCCCTCTCCAATTCTCTGATTTTACCAGTTATGGCTGCCATGCTAGGATCCGTTAGGAAGGAGAAGAAAGTTCCGCCTTTGGTTCCCACCTAGTTGGTGGTGCGCCGCCGGTGTTAGCCGAGCCAACCTCGGGACATTTTGTTTCGAGGGGGGACTTTTCGTCAGAAAAACCTCCCAATGTTTAGGGTTATCGGGAGTATGCATCAAAGTTTATCTCCTTAATAGGAGAAGGGCACCTTGAGTCAGTGAGGAAAGATTGTGGATGGGGGAAAATGTAGTACTGCAGGTACCTTCCCCGGAAGAGAGCATCATGGATCATGTCGAGGGGTTTTTGAACGTGTACACATACCCCTTTATGCTGGGTCCGCTTGATAGGGTTGTGCTCGACTTCTGTCGAAAGTATCGGGCTACCTTAGCATAGGTTCATCCGTCATTTTGGAGGATAGTATTGATGATGAGATTCTTTGCGAAGAAAGTAGGGCTTGAGTTCACCCTTAGTCATCTCATCAGGTTGTACCAGTCTTTTCACCACCGAGGTCTGCTAACCCTACGATGCCGATCCACCAGGCCCTTCGTTGTCGATGATAAGGAAGATGGTAATCGGGGATGGATGAGCCGATTCGTTTGAGTACTAACTATTGACATTATTCCCATAGAGTTTCTGCCATTTCCCATGGAATGGAATTTTACACGTAAGTAGTACACTTGTGCCTTCATTGTTTTGCTTATGGTGGAGGTGGGCTCCGTAAATACTCCTTTATTTCCCTTTCTGCAGCAATTCCATGGATGCCATACGAGGTTCCTGACCTGACGAATTAGGCTTGGAAGTTGGCGACCCACTCGACTTATGATAAGCGTAAGTAGCGAGGCTTGTCTAGGGGTAGATGGGAGACAAAATACCACGGTACGTGCTATGTGATTTGAGGCGAGATCGTGCCCTCCCGGAGAGGGAGAAGGATCGTTAGCTTTGGGGCCGAGGAATAATAATAATAAGCAAAAAGGGCCTTCGCAGGGCGACGGTGCTTATAGCAAGACGAGCCTAACCTGGAGGCTTAGAGAGGATGTATCAGCCGAGCCTGCAGTGTCCAAGATCTTTGGATTTAGAAAAATGGTCCCTCCTCCGCTGCCATTTTCTTTTCTCATCAAAGATACCTCAAGGAATGAGGGTTCTCTGCCGCCGACTTCTTCTCCCGTCGAAGGTACTCCGATGGATGTTCGAAGCCAGGAGCCACATATATCGAGCGACCGTATCCCTACCGGGAGCTATCCTATTGTGGTTGATGGAGCCAGACTAGTAGATGTGTGCTCGACTTTTGAGGAATCTTAGCAGCTTTACTCTGTGTTGAGTTTTGGCCGATTGTATCGGTTTTATAGTTTTTGCAATTTTTGCTCTCTTATTGAGTTTCTCCTTCATAGGCTTTTAACCATCTCAAGTCTGAGCTGCTTCGTCATGAGGCCATGCTGCGAAAAGTCATGGGTGGGGAGAAATCCTTTAGGCTTCTTTGCGATGAAAGGGAAGATGATTTGGCGTACTTGCTATATCAGGCGAGTCGAAGCTTGAACTATGAAAGCTACCTCGAGGAGCAGGTAATTTTTGTTCCAAGGGAGTGCGTGTTTATTCTTCTATCTATTAAGGCTAATGTTTCGTTTACCTCAGTTGCAAAAAAGGATGGAGGACCCGGAACGCCTTTGGAGCGAAGTCGGTCAAGCCAAGTATGAGTGCGATGAGCTAAAGGCTCGGGTGGCCGCCCAAGTTATGGCTAAGAAGGATGCTTTGGTGAAGGCTTTCGCCCTCGAAGTACAACTTCGCAACGCTCGTAAGAATAGCTTGGTCCAAACGGACATGATTACAAGGCTCAAGTCTGAGCTTCTGAAGGTAAAGGCCGAAGTTGTGGATGCCCGGGCTGAAGCTAAAGCGATCCGAACTACGGCTGATAAGAAAGTGGCCATCTATTTGAACGATGTTGTCGATGCTCGAGCTGAGCTGAGAGGGGCTCTTGACTATGAGAGTAGAAGCAAGAAGTATGCTCGGTGCAAATCTCGAAGGGAAACCCTTAAGGAGATCCATGCTAGGGGCTTTGATCTCTCAGGAGAGATAAAGCAGGCAAAGGCAGATGAATATGATGCCAAGTTTCTTCTGTCTGACGCTGAAGATAGCGAGAAAGAGACCGACGGGCCATAGTCCCCGATGGGGACGTAGATTAGGCCTTTCTTTTATGATTTTGTGTATAGTGCTTTTAAAGAACATTGTAATTTGAGCTTTGTAATTTTTCACATATACGTATAAGAGAAAGCCTTGCGGTTTCATTTTTCATGAACTTCCCTTTGCTTCGATGTTTGTCAGACATTAGCTAGATGAACTGGTCTTCGAGTTAAAGAACCCTTAGGTTTATAGTACGGCCCTGGGGCTCGTTGGGCTGGCCCGTAGGCGCTTATGCATTTGGTCGGTACGACCTTTTAGTATAAGCCGATGCTTAAGGTCTTATGCTTTTGCGCTTAGGCATATTTAGTTAACTGTTTCGGGTTCAGTCTCCGAGTCGGGTTTCGACTCGAGCTCAGTGACCCGTAAGATTTTGAATTTAAAGCTCGCCCTTAGGCTCTTACGCGTTAGATTGGTACGACTCTTTATATAGGCTAGCGGCATTGGCTATTACGCATTTGGTCAGTACAACCCTTTATATGGGCTGGCGGCAGTGGCTCTTACGCATTGGGTCGGTATGACCCTTTATATGGGCAAGCGGTAGTGGCTCTTACGCATTGGGTCGGTACGACCTTTTATATGGGCTGGCGGCAGTGGTTCTTATGCATTGGGTCGATACGACCTCTAATATAGGCTTTATTTTTCCCTCGTTTAGGAATTTTTGAAATTGTGTTTGCCTGACTCTTCGACGGTTCGACAAAAAACCTCGATTGTGAGTCGTTATGTAGTGATGAACGAGCACCTCATGAGGTTTTACACAGTGGCTGAATGTTTTGAAGCCTATAGTTTGGAGCTGACATGGTTGAAGCTCTTTTTCCTATGTCGAGGGTAGCCTGTTTAAACGATTTTTTTTGAAGTACTTTCGAAGTAATTGAAGGCCTATGATTTTTTAGCGACGGTCGGGGGTCCCCGAGTCGCGTTAGTTTGGCCGGAGCCTTATGACCGTAGTCATTTATGTTTGGACGTAGCCTTTTAGTTCTCGAATGAAGTAGTTTCTGCATCTTTATCGAGGGTATGCCTTTTTAGGGGTATTACAAGTTCGAATATATAACCTTAACTTTAAGGTCGGGATAATGCCTTTTTGTAAGGTCTTATGATTTTTACATGCCTTACTTGAGGTCTTATTGTTTTGGTTAAGTATGGTTCATGCCTTGCTTGAGGTCTTACAGTTTTTGGTGTTGCCTTATAAAGGTCTCACGAGGTCGAGGTTGCCCGTATGGGGTCTTATGGCCTCGGGTTTTGATAAGTCGATGGGATGTCAATTGGCGGTAGTCCCCGAGACATTGAAAGTTTTCTTGGCTCTGGAGCCATTTTGTAGACTTGACATTGCCTTAAAGAGGGCTTACGAGTTTGAAGCTTCCGACACGGGGGTCATGCAGTTTCGAGTTTTTGACGCTAGTCCCCGAGTGTACGAGACGTTTTTGGCTTCTGGAGCCATTTTTGTAACCTTGATGTTGCCTCATGGAGGGCTTACAAGTTCAAAGCTTCCAACCCGAAGGTTATACGACTTTGAGTTTTTGATGCCAGTCCCCGAGTGTTCGGGATGTTTTTTGGCTTTGGAGCCATTTTTGTAAAAAAATACCGAACTTCTTTAAATGCAAAATGCTTTGATGGAGGGGAAAGTATTCTTTGATTACTTGGTAAAAGTATACATGTTTTCGCTGTCAAGGGCTCGATAATTCTATACGGACATGGTTCGTTCTACCGTTTGGCCCGGTACATCATTTTCCTATCGAGAAACCATTTAGGGCATCTTGGCTTCTCTGAGGAGGTGACCTTCTGGGGGGATGCCCCCAGTATTTGAGGTTGATTGAAGAGAAGCCTTGAATACTTGTTGACCCTTCCTTAGGTAGCATATGGATGTTGCCTCATTAAAAACCTTGACGGTAAAACCCTTCTTGGGATAAAAACCCGGTCGAAGGAAAAGAGTGAAATGTATGCCTTTAGAACCTAAGGCCTTCAAGTTGGAAAGTGCTTATGCTATTTCGATCGGATACTTGCACACAAGTTAGTGTAAAATGTAACTAAAAAGGGGAGATGATCATACCTTAGTGCTGACGACGCTTCGGGCCTCGATATGTTTCAATCGTTTGTTCCGAGGACGCGGTATGGTCCTTTGATTTGTTTAGTCGGGTGTAGCTGAGAATATAGCTTGTTTTTGCTATTTTACTGTTTGCTTATCCTTTGGCTCCTTCGATGGTGGAGGTATTGGCGCCGGTGTCACATCGTGCACCGCAAACATCCCCCTCGCTGCATGTTGTTCCAGATACACAAGTTTTATACCGTCCTTCATCGGAAACTTCATTATTTGATGAAGGGTTGATGGTACCACCCTCATGCAGTGTATCAATGGCCTTCCAAGTAAGGCGTTGTACCTCATGTTTCCTTTGATAACATGGAATTTGATATTTTGGATCGTGCCGCTAACGTTGACTGGGAGGGTAATTTCTCCTTTTGTTGTTTCGCTTGCCATGTTGAATCCGTTGAGGACTCGAAAGGCAAGCACTATTTGATCGAGCAGTACGAGCTGCTCCACCACCCTCGACCTGATAATGTTGGCCGAGCTACCTAGATCTACAAGCACACGTTTAATTTGAAATGTACTTACAAGAAAAGTGATTACCAGTGCATCGTTATGAGACTGAGACAAGGTCTCGATGTCCTCTTCGCTGAATGTGAGAGCATCCTCGGGCATGTAACCCCGAGTTTGTTTTTCTCTTTTGATGGATATTTTGTTCTTCTTATAGTGGGTTCCTGTGGGATGTCGACCCCTCCCATGATCGTGTGTATGACATGTTGCGGCTCATCTGCTTCATTCTTCTTGGTCATCTCTCTTTTTCGGAACTGATTTTTGGCTCGATTGCTAAGCAATTCTCGGAGGTGACCTTTTCTGAGTAGTCGGGATACTTTTTCCCGGAGTTGTCGGCATTCCTCGGTCTTGTGACCGTGTGTGCCTTAAAATTCACACACTAAGTTATGGTTCCTTTGCAAAGGATCTGATTGTACATGGCTTGGCCACTTGATGTCTCTGATTTTACTGATGGTGAATATGATGTCTGAAATGTCGACGTTGAAGTTGTATTACGACAAGTAGGGTACCTCTGTCGCCCTGTGTGCCTATCGAATCTGGCTTTGCTCACAAGCCCTCGAGGATTCTGACCTCGATCCATCCTTCGGTCATTTTGGGGTATGTTTAGCCTTGGTGTGTTTCTTCTATCTGCAGTGTATGGTTGATATCTTTATTTGTTTGGCTTTGGCTCCTTTGCTGGAAGCCTGCCAGGTTTATCGAGCTCGAGGAGGCTCCTAGTTGATCGTCCTCGACCTTAATTTTTGATTGGTATCAGTTGTGAACTTCTGACCATGTTACGGCGGTATATTCAACTAAGTTATGCTTCAGCTACTTCGATGCTACCGAGATTTGCTCGTTCAAGACTTGGGTGAAGGCTTGCACTGCCCAGTCATTGAAGACTGGTGGTAGCTCCATTCGTTCCATTTGAAAGTGAGATACGAACTCTCGCAGTTTCTCGTTCTCCGTTTGTTGCTGATCGACTACTGATCCGTTGTTGCTTGGTCTTTCTAGTACCTGCTCGACTTGGGGAGCCGTTTCCGGTGCTACCGTGCTGGGAGTTTCTATAACATTTCAAAAATAATAGGAAGGCTAACCTCCTATTCTTCCCTAGCTAGGGTTTTCTGAGCTTCTTGTTGGTCTCCTTGGCGTACACTCCTATTAGTATGGGAGCTTATATCGACATGTTGGGCATTGCGTGAGACCACATTTGCGGGGATTGGCTCTGGCATGCCCCCAGGGTTTAGTGGCAGTGTGCCAATACCTGGAACAACTACACCATTCTCTCCATGGTCCTCAAGACCGTTGTTTTCATATGCATTCATTGAGTTAGACATTTTGACATGAAATCAAAGATACTTGGAAAAGAAAAAGCGTGAAAGATAACTTGCATTATGTAGTAAACCAGCAAGAAAACAATCACTATTATTTTTAGACCCACGGTGGGTGCCAAATTGTTTACCTTGAAAATGGTAATAACAATTAGATTTGATTTTGTGGTTCTAAAAATACGTGATCAGTTTTATGCTAGTTGTTAGGCAATAGATGCTAAGTGAAATATTAGAAGATAAGATAAGAGCTTGTAGATAGGGTAATAATCAAACCGAATGGCCGGAAATCAGGGCTTTGAGCTTGCGTATGCGGGGCCTCGAGGTCGAGTCGGATGCCCGGCTAGGGGCAGTCGATGGAGGATTAAAAGTTATGATAAATTTCATGGCGGTTCTTTATGACCAATAATGAACAATAAATGAAGAACAATAAATAGAACACAATGAATATAAACAATAAATGCAAATATTAGAATCAAGATAGTAAGTTTAAGTTAGAGAGCAGAGAGAATGTTCTTGTATTGAATGATGTGAGTAGTATCGTATATTGTGTCTTACAAAATGACAAGGATCCCCTTTATATATGAGGGGAAATCCCGTCATAGTACAAATGCATTTATTACAAAGATATGGGGCTGGTACATCCATTTAATGTCATGATACAGGTTTGAACTAGCCTAATAGACTTTGTCAGCTCTAGTCACGTGCCTTGGGAACTTCACATCGATCCACCGCAGCCGCTGATTTGCACTGCCCCGAGGTCGATCATTGAGAATCCTCGGGGTCGAAACCCCAAGCTGAGGTTCGAGCCTTCTGGGGGCGGTCTTTACGAGGCGTCTTAATGATCACAAAATTGGACCACTGATTTTTACCGTATACAACGACCAAAATGATCGAAAACTTGAAGAAGCTCTCACTAGGTGCACTTCGCAAATGCGAACACTGGGTTCGCAAATGCGAGCCCAACAGGCTTGGCAATTTTTTGCAAATGTGAACTTAGACCTCGCAATTGCGAGATCGGAGGCATGCGCCAGAAATAGCTGCACCAGCTAATTTGCCTAAGTCCAATTTCACTCCATAGCCTATCTGAAACTTACCCGGGCGTTCGGGGCTCCAAACCTATCACGACACTAAAATTGACCCGGTCGTGATGGCACCTATCATGAAACTAGGCCAGCCGACACAAACTAAAAAAAACCAGAAAATCATAAAAAGTCCTTTTTGAGCCATTTAATTAACCAAAATCCCTTATTATAAGTTAAAATAAGTAGTGTAGAATGAATACACAAACCCGACATCAGGGTGTCACAAGTCACGAGCAACTACATCTCTGTATCAATAAAATAAAGTCTAAACAAGATTAGAAGACTATACAAAATAAATCTAGGGAAGATAGGAGGGAGAAGAACAGGGTTGCGTACGCCATGCAGCTACCTTATCGACTCTGAAATCCTGCTGAATGGACAAATCAATGCTCACTATCTCGACCCGCAACTCTTGGATCTGCACACAAGGTGCAGGGAGTAATGTGAATACGCCAACTCAGTAAGTAATAAAAGTAAATAAAAGTTGAGCAGTAAGAAAGCACATAATTTAACGTCACAACACTACAAAAAATACAACACATTGCTCAAAATAGTACAAAAACCATTTTTCTCGTAAAACAATTCAGTTTCAGTAAAACCTTTCCTTTTAAAACATCTTTCAACAGCTTCAAACGGGTGATGAAAACAGTGAGAAAAGGGTAGAAACATTAACAGCCCCTCGGGCAATAATATGTACCATAAATCGCCCGTCGAGTATAATATCAACAGAACCAGCCCCTTGGACTATCTCACAATCACTCGTAACCAGCCCCTCCAGCATAACATAAATCAAGAACCACCCCTCGGGCAAAACATGGATAAAGAAAAGCCCCTCGAGTAACAATATGAATCAACAACAACCCCTCGGGCTACATCGCATCACTCACACTAGGTACGTGTGCTCACTGGGGGTGTTTAGACTCCGGAGGGGCTCCTATAGCCCAAACGCTATAACAAGACATCTCGTGGCATAATCAATCATGCCCTCGGCCTCACATAACAATAAGCCACCTCGTGGCATAAATCAATCAGGCCCTCGACCTCACAATATCATGAATAAGTAACAACCTGCTGCGGCATGCAGCCCGATCCTATAACATCCTCACAACTCAAGCCCTCGGCCTCACTCAGTCAGAAACCTCTCAAGTCACTCGGGCAACAGTAAAACATGAAACTCTGCTCAAAATATCATTTAAAGTATCAAAACGAAGTAAATACGGCTGAGTTATAAAATCAGTAAAATACAGCATGACTGAGTACAAATAATAAGTCAAAATAGTGAGGAATAGTAGTAAAAAAGCCTCTAAGGGTCCAAAACAGTTGGCACGAGGCCCAAATATGGCATTCAGTCCAAAACATAGTAATTCCAAAACACAATGATATGAAATAGTTTTCAATCAAATATGCGGCATAACAATCGTACGGGATGGACCAAGTCACAATCCCCAATGATGCACGAACCCACACTCGTTATCTAGCATGTGTGTCACCTCAAAGTAGCACAACGATGTGAAATCCGGGGTTTCATACACTCAGGACAACATTTACAATCATTACTTACATCAAACCGGTCCAAACTCTAACCTGCGATGCCTCTGCCTCTCGAATCAGTCTCCAAATGCTCGAATCTAACCAAAATTAGTTTCACATCATTAATACACGCTAAAGGAACAAAGCCCAAGTGAAAATAGTCAAATTAACTCAAAAATCCCGAAATTGGCCAAACCTTACCCCCAGGGCTATATCTCGGAATCCAATAAAACATTACATCAGTAGAATCCTTATCCTCCCACGAGTTCATACATATCAAGAACATCAAAATCGGACCTCAAATGGCCCCTCAATTCCCCAATTTACACTCTCCAATTTCAAGCCCTAATTCTCCAATTTTAGGCTTTAAATACCATTAATTTCATGTCTAATTAGTTAGAAATCACCATGGAATCGAGTATGGAGTTCAAAAATCTTACCTCCAAGTGTTATCCCTTGAATCCCTCTTGAAATACTCTAAAAATCTCCAAAGTCGCTCATCAAAGGTGAGAAATGGTCTAAAAATCGCGAGGGCAACTATTTAAACATTCCGCCCAGGTATCAATTTTCTTCTTCGCGAACGCGACCGCCCTCTCGTGTTCGCTTAAACCAAATTTTACTGCCTCTCCAATTTACTCTTTGCAAACGCGATGCTTTTCCAGCCCAGGCTTTCGCGAATGCGACCCTAATCTCGTGAACGCATAGACCAAGGACTTGGGGTCCCCAACAACCTCACTCCTCTTCGCGAACGTGACCCCAATCACGCGTCTGCGATGCACATGCTACCTTAACAGTCGCGTCAGTGCCCTCTCCTTCGGGAATGCGTAGAACAAAATCACCGCCACAGAAGACACCCTTCGCGAATGCGCGCGATGAACAAAATTTCTACAACAGAAACCAACAAAATCTGCAACTCTCAAAACAAAGAATTTGGTTCGTTAACCATCTGAAACTCACCCGAGGCCCTCGAGACCTCAACCAAACATGCCAACACCTACCATAACATCATTCAAACTTAGTTGAGCCTTCAAATCACTCAAATCTGCACCAAAACACCAAATCAACCTCAGATTCAAGCTTAAGAACTTATAAACTTTCAAATTCCCCAAACGATCAAAAAGTCTATCAAACCTCACCCGAATGACCTGAAATTTTGCACACACGTCACAAATGACACAACGGACCTACTCCAATTTCCGAAATTCTATACAGACCCCGATATCAAAATTTTTACTACCGACCGGAAAATGCCAAATTTCCATTTTTTCCAATTCACGCCTAACTCTACCACGGATCTCCAAATCACATTATGGATGTGCTCCCAAGTCCAAAATCACCTAACGAAGCTAACCAAATCATAAAAATCCAAATCCGAGATCGAATACTAAAAAGTCAAAAGTTGGTCAAACCTTTCAAATTTAAAGCTTCAAACTGAGAATGGTTCTTCCAAATCTATTTCGATTATCCTAAAAAAACCAAAACCAACGATTTACATAATTCATAATACATCACACGAGGCTAGTTATGCCCGAGAACTAGCGAGCGAAGTTCAAGTGCTCAAAAAGACCGGCCGGATCGTTACATCCCCCCCCCCACTTAAAGATACGTTCGTCCTCGAACGTGCCCAGAGTTGTTCCGAAAACCACCAAATCGCTGTGTAACCTTATCATGCACATACCTGGTGGTTATACCATGTCATCCTATCTCATATAGGTCCGATAACACAGTATATCTGAAATTTCACAATCCAACCTAGACCATAAACCTTAGAACCAAATTTCCACCTCCGAAATTATCTATAAGATCAGAATCTCACATCTACACACCGAATAAGTCAAAACATTCCCTATCAAGACATAACCACAATTCAAGATGGAAATCACATAATATACCACACAACTCAACCACTCATAGCGATAACTCCTAATCACAGCAGTTACTCATTCAACTCAATACCGGTAATAAACTTCTTATGAATTAAAGCTTCACTCCAACACTTTCACATACTGCCCATGATGAATGAAACACGCAGAAATCATAGCCATTCCTCAGATCAACCAGTTATGGAGTTCCCTCTCCTCCGGCAAGGACCATAGTAAATTTCTAAGCCGAAACCCGATATTATCCTTCCAACATGCTGAAATCGAATTCGATAGTATTCACCCTAGGTTCAATGACCTCATCTCATCCAACATGAATACTCTGCTGACATGACACCTCAACGCAATCTAAAGCCACAACTCGTACAATCCGCGCACCAATAAGCAACAATCCGAACGTACTCAAATCATGAAAAATGACTCAAATGAGAGAGCTGTACCGCAAGCTCACTAGTACCACCACACACAATGCTAAGAATCCGTCACACATTGTAGAAACATAACACACGAATCTAACCGCAAGGATCACACCTCCACATAACTTCACTGCAATGTGCGACCCTATCCAAACACTGGTCCACATGAAATATATCACGTCACTATGCTCAAAATCCACAACCACGCGCAATCTGATGTCTAGTACTAATAGAAAATCATCATAACCAAAACAAAGTAATGACATAACACCACACAAACCCGAAAGGACACAACCAATACGCCATCCACCGAGCAATACTCAATACTCTTCCCGCTAGAATTCCACTATGAGAACCTAATAGAACCACATCATATGTACCTATAACCAACAACTCATAACGCCTTGCAACATGGAAAAGTAACTCATAGATCACAACAAAACACAAATAAGCTCAATAACAATCGAACCAACACATCTCACAACAATAGCAACTCGGAGTCAACAAAGCCGGCTCGATGCAAAACACATATCCATATTGACCTACCAATGAACCCCTTGTCAAGGAGTTCCTGAAGCCGCTCCTCCAACTCCTTTAACTCTGCCAGTGCCATACGATATGGTACCCAACACTAAATCAATTTCAAAATCAACAACCCTGTCCGGCGGCATGTCCGGCTACAGGAACACATCCGGAAAATCCCTCACGAAGGCCAAACAAGGAGACAACCCTTCCCAACCATCCGCTGGGTCTTTAAAAATGAAATCACCCTACTGGGAACATAATCCGTCGAACCTCACCACTCAATCAGTGGCATCCCCAACATAGCCAACTTTGTTGTCTTGGCGCAATAGTCCAGAATAGCAAGACACGGATACCACCAATCCATACCTAATATCACCTCAAAATCCACCATATTAAGCAACAAACTATCCACTCGGGTCTCCAAACCTCCAATAGTCACCACACAAGGCCGATATACTCGGTCCACAACAACGACATAACCTGTCTATGAGAACTCCCGGTCTCCAAATCCATAAAGCACACAAATCACCATATCCAATCCCAACTCCACTACCTGAACATCTAACACACTTCTAATACTCGATCATTCCACGAGTGATACTCCAAAATTTCTTCTGTGCTACCAAGCAAACTTGAATATTTGCAATCGATCCAATAAGAGAGCATCGCAATACCAATAAAGTACTCTTAACTCAAACACATTGCCCTTTCTGAAATGTATATCGTCATCAAGTCGCACCAATTAGTGATATTATTTACCTATTCATTTGAAACTGCCATGCTATCTAAGAATTTATGACCCTTCCTTTCAGAACTGAACTGTAACCTTACACATGCTAATTTCAACCCTACACAACATACCGCATATACCATACCATCCTATGATAAATATGAGAACTTCATATCTATTTCGAGCCACAAGCAACTATGTACTCAACTAGCCGAGAACTTTCCATTTGATCCCATCTAGAAGGAAATCACTATTCATCACATGCTCCTCATGCCAGTAGAAAATATACATCTCTAACCGTGGTAAAAACCATCAAGAATTCTCTGAATCCCATTTGCACCAAAACCAAACCGCCAGGACTGAATTCTTCTAGCTCAACCAAGCTACGTAGGTCACCAAAAACCCAAGAGCATTGCCATGAGACACCTGTAGAAACTCATTACCTCATAAGCACCCAAAGAACTAATCATATCCCTTATCATGCCGATCTGGCCCACTACCATATCACTAATCATATCACTTCCTGATACTGATATGTAGAATCCCATAATTGATATAGAAATGCCACAAGTCTTGATACCCTCCAATGTAAACCCCCGTTCCTAGCCAAATATACATCCTTAAGATTTCCAATTACTACATGTAAATCCTGAATCCTTCAAAACCACTCTCGGGATTCATCCACTCTACTCAGGTTTCAATTAGACTGATCAAATGAACCGAATGACCTGTGCCCCATTAGAACAGCAACACCTTTGGAAGTAACCCTACCTTAATGCAACCAAATAAATTCCTGCTCTACACGCCGTATATCCTTCACCATTAACAACTCAAGTCATTCTGTGATTCTCATTCACCCATAAAGCATAACATAATCTTTATTAAAAATTTCCTTTACTCGATCCATCTTCGATCTCAACCCCTGAAAGCCACAACTAATTTACTAGTATACCTCAAACTGAAACCGATATAACACATAACTGTGCAATCAACTAATTAATAGCAGACTCCCCCACTTGGCTCAAAGCCATAGGATATTATTACTGAGGTATGACCTTCTCCCCTTTTCCATTAGTATTTAAAACTAATTCCTTGAAGATGTTTGATTGAAGATACCAAGGCATCTTTCAGATCGAAGACCTTGGGTTTGAAAGCATGCGTTGTACTCTTTTTCCCTTAGATCGGGTTTTATCCCAAATGGGTTTTACCGACAAGGTTTTAAACGAGGCGACACCTATATGCTACCTAAGAAACGTTCAACATGTATTAAAGACTTCTTTTCGATAAACCTCAAATACTGGGGGGCATCACCCTCGGAGGTTATATTTTTTAGAAAGATATTTCATGCCTAAGAGGGCCTCGATAGGAGAACTTTATAATGGGCCAAACGGTCAAATGGACCGTGTCCATATAGAAAAGTCGAGCCCTGATGGCAAAACATGTACGCATGTATCAACTATTCAAAGAAGTACTCTGGTTATATCAAAAATACTTTGTATCTCATACAAGCTCTACACTTACAATCCTACGGGAAGCGGCTCAAGGGCCAAAGCACCCTAAAATACCCAGGGACTATCACTGACAGTCAATACATCCGAGTCATCAAAAATTCGAACCATAAGACCTCAAAGAGGCACCCCCTCGAAACAAAAGCTAAGGGCAATATACTCGGGGACTAACTTTTCGAACAAGTTCAGAAAGTTATCAGGAAACAAGTCCAAGCGACGTACCCGATGGCTATGGCCACACTAAAGACTACGGTAATATAAAGGCTACGGCCACACTAAATACTACAGTCATATAAAGGCTACAACGACACTAAAGACTACGGTCATATAAAGGCTACGTTTAAAATATCGCGGCTCGGAGACGTCCAACTTCCGCTATAAGTTAAAGGCCTTCAAACAACGAATAACCAGTTAAGTTAGGCTACCCCTGGCAAAAGCAAAATATAAGGGGCTTCGATAAATTCGGCCCCGAAAAATCTAAGGGCTTCGAGAAATTAGCCCTCGAATAATCCAAAGGCTTCGATAACAACAGCCTTCAAAAAACCTTAAGAGGTATTCGATTATGTCTACACAAACTAAATGACTAATAAGGTTCTGATATGTCGAGCCTTCAAAAAACCCAACGGGTACAAAAACACATGTTAAGGCATAACTAAAATTTCACTAAGTCTTTTAGCCGAAATGAGGGAAAAGGCCCAATTTAAAGAGCCTAAGGGCCAATTTTAAAAGAGCCTAAGGGCCAGCTTAAAAGAGATATAAGGCCAAAAGCTTATGGGATACCGAGACTTCGTTGTCATTCAAACTCGGACCCAAAGGCCCCACAGTTCTGAGCTCACATCAAAGTAATTTTAAGCTTAGCTAGAGGATCATCTAAAACCTTAAGGGGTATGATCTTGAGCAGTAAAAACCTATGGGTTTATTGCGAGTCTAAACCGATACTCGAGCTAAGTGTTTGAATCATTAGAATTTTCCACAAACGGGGATAAAATAAAATTCAACACAAATCAAGGATAGAGAAAAGAGATACTCTATATTCATTAGGGAAGTTTACAAAACATATTACAATGACCAAAAGGGGCCCTTGCACAAAAAAGGAAACCTAATCTATTTTCGGGGTCACACCCTTGAGAGTGTCGTTTTCATCTTCAGCGGCTCTATCTTCAGGAGTCTCTTCCCCCTTTGGGAACGTCTTCTTCACCTTCCTCATCCCCGGATCCACTCACCACATCCTCATCATCAAAGGAGATAAGAAACCTAGCATCGGTTTCCCTCGCCTTCGCTTTGGCTATCTCCCCAGCAAGATTGAACCCTCGGGCATGGATTTCTTCGAGAGTCTCCCTCCGGGCTTGGCACTTAGACAATTCATTGCTCCGTCTCCCTTGGTAGGAGGACTTCCTCAACTCATCTTGAATGTCCGTGACTTCCATTATGTATGTAAGCACGTGATTTTTGCTTCACGGACAATCGCTCCAAAAGAAAATAAAAATAGTGGCAAAAGGCTTCGCTGTACAATTTTTCGATCTTTCCGTGACATGTGTTGTTAGTCGTTTGTGAGTCTGTCCATTTTGCATCTAGTCATTATCAAACAAAAATACAAAAATATATGTGGCGTTAAAAGAAAATTCAAAAAATACAAATATATGTGCATCGTCCGTTTTAGGTTGTGATTTAACTTACTTGGTATGATAATTATGTTGAAATGCCATATTGTTATTTGTTTTAATTTCATTTGTTTTATTAGTTATTTTTATTTTTATTTTTCTTTAAATTGGAAAACAAAAGAAAGTTGAAATCAATTTGGGCCCAAAAAATAAGACAACAATAGGCCCAAACCAACGATCTGACCCGGTCCAAACCCATCCTGCCCAAGCACGGACTCAAACGACGTCGTATCGGCGTCCCCATTTGAAGCCGTTGATCTGATTCAAAGGAACGGTCCAGATCAGGTTGTCCAACTCACCTCAACGACGCCGTTTCAGGCAAGTTGATCTGAGCCGTCCAACCTCATTGATCCAACGGTCCCTGGTTCCCTCATGACCCGACCTATTTAGCCGGTTTAACCCAACCCCTCACCTAAACCAAAACGACCCCGTTCCCATACCAAACGACCCCGTCCTGTTACCCACCAATAGATCTAAGCCGTTCAGATCACTTGATCTAACGGCTCCAATCTCTCTTCCCCTTCCATATATAAACTTGACCCTTTACCCCGCACCCCCTATCCGAACCCCCCCTTCAGTCATCTCCTTCCCCAAGCTGAAACCCCAAACCCTAGCAAGCCGCCCTAGCTTCCCCTCCACCAAAACTCGGCGGCACGAACACCGGTGACCACCCCCTTCACACCCCTAAAGCATCCAACCACCCTGAACACGAATCCGCTAACCACGAACCTCGAATCACCTCCTATCGTCTCGAATCTGGATTTGAAGATTCGAGACAAAACTCGATCTATGCCGAACCACCCCATCTTCATACCAGACACCCCTCTGACCGTCCTCGTGACCAAACCAAGCTTGGTTTGGTTCGAATCTACCCACAACTCCCAAAAATCCAGATCTGGAAATCTAGACTTTAGAACACATGCACCTGGGGAATCCGGCCGGTTTGGACATGGGTTTGAGGTCTAATAGACCTTAATCAAGGTGTTCTCATGTGAGAACACCCTGATTAAAGTTTGTTCGGCCTCAAAAGTTCGAAGTTGATTCAGATTTGGGTATGTTTGATTTAAACATTTTCGGTAAGTTTTCCTTTCTTTTGTTTTATTTCTAAATAAGTTGTCAGCATATTTCTTTGTGTTTGTTTGTTATTTTGTTATTTTTCATTCGAATTTCTTCCATCTCTGATAAAAGGCCTTTTTATTTGGCCAATTGTCTTCTGTTTGTGTTCTGAATATACCCTGTGATATACGTGTTCATCAATTAGATTAATCGTCAAACGAGTTTAATTCATATAAGTTCCCAGTGTTTGAACAAATTTGTCTGAGGTCATTCGGGACTCTATACGTGTTGTTTATATGAACGATTGATTGTTATGTGTTACGATTAATATAGTCGAGTCGATATATGTCGTCAATTAGTTTTAATCGTTAATGGTAACAACTTGATTCGTATTGCTTATTTCTGCTGTGATCGTATTTGAGTCCCATTAGGAACTGAACTGTATTGCCTATTGATTTTGTTCAAATCGAATTAAAGAACATCTAGGGGAAAGGTTATAATGGCAGATTCAGGCTTTGATTTTAAAACACGATGCCATTTGGTTTAGACTATGGGCAGCATGTGTATGGTTTGCTTTAAGGAATTAAAATAATTGGACAGCATGTGCTGTCAGGTTATATTCCTACTGCCCATACTTTGATTAAATAAACAAGTGATCAGTACACTTTAACAACCAAAAAGAGAGAGGGGCTGTCAGGGATTTCATGGGAGCTTGGTTATTTAAAACAAGTGAGTGGAAAAACAACAGGGGGGGGCAATTTTGAGTTGTAAAACAGACTGTAAAGTGTTAAGGTTAGGCTATAAAAGAGGAGACCTTCCATTAGAAAGCGGGTCATTTTTTTTCGAGTCTTGGGAGATTCTGTGAGTAAGAAAACTGGAAAAGGAAAAAACAGGAATAAATTTCAGAACATTGTGAATGAGTATTGTCTAGAAGAAACTGTGTAAGAGTCCAGTTTGATCAGGTTGTCTTTGTGGCTTTGCTTTTTCTGTCGTTTGCCAAGCTTTCCTGTGGTCATTGGATTTCTGTTGCTGTTACATTCAACATTCTGGGCTGTTATTTCCTACTCTGTTTTACTGGGATTGTCCATTTGTTGTTCGACTCTTTGCTGAGCTTCATCATTATTGGCTGGTTGTTTGTTGTTGTGTTGTTGCTGTGAATCTGCTGATTGCTGTTGTTTGCTGTGTGCTACTCAGCTGATCCTTTTCCTTCTTCTTCTGTTCCTCTACATCAGGTACACAACCAAGGCACTATCAAATGTAATTGGAACATTGAGCATGAATGCAAAAAAAGGAAAAAGACTTGAAGTTGATTTTCATATATATACTGTTATATTAGATATCATGTATTGTATGATAATTTTCATTCTTGTGTTGACAATCGAAGCAGCCTGTATGCCTAATGTATATTAATATAAGTTAGCTAAATGGTAGCTTACATATGTATGCTGATAGGTGATAATATGTTCAATGAGATATGTTGCATTTCAGATTTTAGTTTACTTTGCAGTATATGTTGTAATGTATACCAAGTATGAACACTGTACATCCTGGATTAAGTTCTTCCTTTTTCGGATTGATGGTCTCATATAACTAGTAAACCACCTGTTAAGACAAAGAACACCAAACTTGCAATCTCAACCCCGTAAAGGTCGAGTTCAGGCCAAAACAGGCCTAGCCGGCCTGCTTTGAGCAAGCAGTGGCCCAGGTTTGGCCCATCACGCATGGGTCGAATTTGGGCCCATGACTACTTATTCGACTGACTGTGCGCGCAGCCTTGTTCCTGATTTTAGCATTTCCGAATTCTGTCATAAAATAACTTGCAAGCATTAATTAATTAGGACTATCTACTGCTTTCGATTGATAGAGACAAACACGACAAGAAACGTAGTTGCTATAGGATATCCTTTTAAAATAAGAATGAGATGAGCCTCACCGAATAAAAATACAAATTGCGGGGCCCTCAGTAAATACTTGTTTTAAATTACTTAGAATTCAGGAGGGCCGCTTAGTGAATTTCGTGGCCTTTCCCAAAAATAATAACGCGATAGTCTTTTTAGGCGCGTGTTTAATAATTTACTTTCTTAAAACTTGGGGTGTGCATTTCATGCGACCCAAATCCAAATCCCAAAACGTCAAGTAAGATATGTTCCGGATTGTGGGTGCATTTCATGTGACGCAGTCCAAAGACATGTTTTAAGCGACGTTCACATTCCTAATAATAATAATTAATAAAGTGGTTAAAAGATAAAATTTGCACATGGTTCATAATTGTATTTAAAAATCAGAAAAATAAGCCGAATATAACAGTTGAGCGACCGTGCTAGAACCACGGAACTCGGGAATGCCTAACACCTTCTCCCGGGTTAACAGAATTCCTTATCCGGATTTCTGGTACGCAGACTGTAATATAGAGTCATTATTTTTTCCTCGATTCGGGATTAAAATTGGTGACTTGGGACACCCTAAATCTGCCAAGTGGCGACTCTGAAATAAATAAACAAATCCCGTTTCGATTGTCCTTTAATTGGAAAAACTCCCCCTGCGCCTCCCGGGCGCGGAAAAAGGAGGTGTGACAGCTCTGGCGACTCTGCTGGGGACTATAACCCAGAACCACTGGTTCAGGGTTAGAAATTCGAGCTTAGATAAGTTGTTATATTTGGCTTTATCTGATTTTTTTTTACATGTTTTAAGCCTAATGTGCTAAATGTTGCTTTTACCGCTTTGATATTATGTGAACTGTATATAAATTGTGCCGAAATCCATCTTCTCTCTGAGTCTTCTAAATCATGAAGAAGGGCGTACTTCGTATGACTTCTTTTCTGTATAGTGTCAAATCCCAATTTAGAACGAGGTTCGGATAAGTTGCTAAGCCGGTGAAGCTTCTGTATTCCCGGTACGCTGCCCCCCCTCGGCTCGAGCTGTCCGCTCGGGTAAGCCAGGTCTAGAACAAACACCCAGGTTCTGAACCTAGTATAACAAAGCCACATGCCGGATCCCTAGTAGGAACGTTTATTTGCATCATGTGCATTTGACTTAGGGGACTCAACACAGGGGTTGGGTCCGTCTAGGAATAGCAACCTGAAATAGAAAAGGCCATCCTGATGCATCCTACTCACTGCTTGTGCATTTATTTGCTTCAAACATGCATGATGACCGGTTTTGAATGTTGGGAAATTTACAAAAAAAAAATTAAAAAAAAAAATAGAAATAAATAAACCAGTTAGTTTGTCACCCGAACTACGTCGGTTTGATTCTCACCGGATGTGAGATACGTAGGCAACCCTCATCGGGTCCAACTCTTTTTCCATTTTTACCAAAAATGATATACCATAAAGCATATATGTATATATGTATACACATGTATATAAATAAATTTTTTTTTGTTTTTGTCCAAAGATTTTGGTTAGAGTCAAAATAAAGGTTTTTGTTTTCACCTAAAAGGTCACCCTAATAAATGTGCAGGATGAACACAGAGCAAAATGAACCATTCTCAGCCCTCAGCGAGGTCCCTCTACAACTCCACATGTGGTGGAATGACTTGGAAGCCGATAGCAAAGGGGTAATAGGAAGAATATTGGGAGGTTTTGTAAATTTGTTGGGTGTTGAGCCGAGGACAGATATTCTTAAAGCTCTAATACCATTTTGGGACCCCACCTGCAATGTATTCCGTTTTGTTGACTTTGAACTCTCACCGACACTTGAGGAAGTTGCCGGATATGCGGGACTGAACGAGAAGTTAAGAGGGCAATATTTGCTTTCGCCAAGGCCAGTGTCCCCGCATGCGTTTCTGGATCTACTAAGCATTAGTCGGAAGGTACAACATGACGATTTGTCGAGAGGGTGTTGTGATCTCCATTTCTTGTATCAGCGGTACGGGACCCCGCAGGGTTTCGAGGAACCGAACCTTGGGCTAACTCACGGCGGGAACAGAAACAAATGGGAAGCAAGACGTACTTTGGCTTTTATCACAGCATTCTTGGGAGTCATGGTCTGCCCAAGGAAGGACAAAAAGATAGAGATAGGTCTGGTAGGGATGGCCGACGTGGCAATCAAAAGAACCAATAGTACTGTGGTTCCTTTAATTTTGTCTGAAATCTACCGGGCTCTGACTATATGCCGAGAAGGAGGCAAGTTCTTCCAAGGTTGCAACCTGTTACTTCAGCTATGGATGCAGGAACACCTCCATCACCGAGTAGGATACATGAACCACGGGTTGACCGAGAGGAACTGTATCAGCGGATTCAAGAAGCGCATGACAGGCGCCAGATTTCCTGAAGGTGTCGAAGAATGGTTTACACGGTTAAGGTCAACAACATCTGACCAAATTGAATGGGCATTTGGTTGGTTGACTGATACTGAGGTTATCTACATGTCGGCTGAAGAATGTCATGTTCTCTTAATGGGGCTTCGCAGCATCCAGCCATATGCCCCTCATCGGGTATTACGACAACTGGGCAGGTTTCAAGTAGTCCCTAATGATGAAAATCTGAGCAAGCATGCCTTGGAATTAAGCCCGGGAGTCATATTCCCCGAGGGGAAGATTAGAAAACTGTGGCATGAATGTAGATTCTTGGAGCCCAAAACCATGGTACGAGAGCTAGCTAAAGGTGAGGTAGACCCAAAGTACGATGCTTGGTTCGAAAGAAGGTTTCAGACTCGGCAAAGACCTGCTAAAAGGGCCCACGTCCAACACTTCACCAATGATTCACAAGAGCAATGGGGATGGTTAAAAAGGGAGAAAGGTTACCGGGTCGAAATCGGGAAGCTAAAGCAACAAGTTGAAAGGCTTGTATTTGAGAACAATGTGCAAGTCGCCTCGGAGCAGGCTGAAAGAAACAAGTTAGCCCAAGAAAACCAAACCTTGAAGGCCCGCCTTCGCCAAGCCAGTAAGAGTAACGTTGACCGACAGAAGCGTCGCTCTGATGAAAGATTGATAGCAAGTTTGAGAAATCAGGTCATCCAAGGCCAAGAAGAATTAGAACAATCAAGAGCTTGCATAACAAGGATGAAGGTCAGAGGGGCAAAGTACGCAATGGCCCGGAAGCAGCATTTGCAACAGGTCATAAGGGATTATGAAATGAGCGTCAGAATATTAAGGGAGACGAGCTCCACTCTACATGATCGGATCGTCAAACAAGCACGAGACGCCCAGGCCGACAGAAGATAGTGCTATGATGCAATGGCCTGCATGGAAAGACAAATGGGGTTGTTTCAGGATCGAATTGCTGACGATGCTCAGGCACTGGGGTTAAAAAACCAACAAATCAGGCAGTTGCTCAGTGAAAGAGATGACATCCGAGCAAGGATTGATGAAATAGGGCATTACATCTACATGAAATGCTTGGCATGTGAGCGAACACCTCGGAAGACCCTCCTTGTTTCCATCATGGGCTGCGTCCGCCGGATTATGAACGAGTTGAAGAACCTGCAAAGAGACCTTACACCTAGAGCCGCGGAAAGGCCGAATGATGCCTCGCGGGACCTTAAATTGGAGAATTAGTTTTGGTCAAGTCTTGTTTATTTGGCTTTGGTTGTTTTTCCATATGTTGTTTTCTTTTCATCAAACCAAGTTTAAAACCGTGGAGTCTGTACTTCTGCTATTTTTATTTTAAGTACTGTGTAATAGCAAATTTTGATAATGAAATTAAGTGACTCCAGAAGAATTACTGTGTGTCTTTGCTTTGAGGCAGAACTACGTCTGGTCTGATTCACGTGGGGACGTGATACGTAGGCAATCCCCATAAGATTCGACCGCTTTTAATAAATAAAGAAAAGAAAATGTAAATAGAATAAAACGCAGGGTTTCGCAAAATACTTTAAAGAGACGAATGAACGAGCCGGAATGACGCATGTAGTTTGAAGCAAAGCATGTAGAAACGGTTAACTGCCTAGGTGCATTGCATCCTCTATGTGTTATGATCAAATCTGTTAAGCTCTAACACTAACAAAGTTTGTTGTTGTCTGATATCAGACAGTTAGTTGTTAAATAATTTTGGCAACACATTCATACCAAACCAGATCCAAAGGACCGGTAGCAACGAGCATGACTACTTCAAAGAATAGTAATGAGGAAGAAAGGCCGATGAGCCAGTTGCTAAAAGAGGCAATGGAAAAGATTGAAAGGATGGGACTAGAGATGCATGCAATGCAGCTAGCCCTGGCCAAAACGCAAAAGAGCCCTGAGACACTGGGACACATGCCGGAGTACCCTCACTCTGACCCTTCCACAAGCCGCCCAAATCCCCTCTATTATCAAGAAAGAAGCCCTCATGATTCACAAGCTCCACCACCCCATCAACCTCTCCCAACACCCAATATTCCCATTTTTGTGGGACCTGCATCAGCCCCTTTGCAGCGAACGACCAGTGAGCCATTGTTTCAGGCTCATGATACACAATACTATCCCCCTGAGCCTACATTCCATGCACCCGAACCACAGGCTTGCAATCCCCATTTGGAAGTACCGGCAGAGGTTGAGAAGCCGGTTAAGGCCCCTGAACAGGATGAAGTGTTGAGAAAGTTCAAAAGCCTGGAGCAATCCTTCAGGAACTTACACGGGCTGGGCAATCAAGTCAGCGTGGCATACAAAGATCTGTGCCCTTTCCCAGATGTCCAACTCCCGGCTGGGTTCAAGATGCCCAAGTTTGATTTATATGAGGGGCACGGTGATCCCATGGCACATTTGCGAGGATTCTGTAGCAAAATGAGAGGGGCAGGAGGCAAGGATGAGCTTTTGATAGCTTATTTCGGTCAAAGTCTGAGTGGATCTGCACTGGAATGGTATACCAGGCAGGATTTCAGCAGGTGGTACACGTGGGATGACCTGGCGCAGGCTTTTGCAGGTCATTTCCAGTACAATCTGGAGATAGTCCCTGACCGTCTCACGTTATTGAGAACTGGGAAGAAACCCGGAGAAAGTTTTCGCGAGTTCGGGTTCCGCTGGAGAGAACAAGCAGCTAGAGTCGATCCTCCCATGAGAGAGGGAGAGATGGTGGACTATTTTTTGCAGACATTGGATCCAACCTACTTTGGTCACTTGGTGACAACGGTTGGAAAATCGTTCAACGAGGTGGTCAAAATAGGGGTCATGATAGAAGAAGGTTTGAGGTCGGACAAGATCTTGAACTATTCGGCGCTTAAGGCCACAACCCAGGCTATTCAAAGCGGCACGGGAGGTGCGCTGAGAAGAAAGAAAGAAGAGGTTGCCACGATCGAGGCAGGCAGTTGGTCCAGGGCTGGCAGGCCACATTACAACCAACCCAGGCCTCACAGGTCAAACTACCCATACAACCCACCATAAAATTTCTATCCACCTCGAGAACCACATTGTTCCGTACACCAAGCCCAGGTATACACTCAGCCTCCGGTTCGACCACAATGGCGTGCACCGGCTCCCCAGAACATATATGCACCACCACAAAACACTTACCCTCCACCAAGGGCATATAGAAATCCTTCAGGGGCAGGTTTCCGGGGAAATCCAGATGCCAGAAATGACAGGTTGCGGAAGCAAAGAACCTTCACCGAACTGGGAGAAACCTACACCGCTGTGTTCCACAAGCTGCGGCAATTGGGTTTGGTTAGTCCTGTCCATACTCGGGAACCAAATCCCCCGCCTCAGAATTTGGATCGTTCAATCAGTTGTGAATACTGTTCAGGGATGCTCGAGCACGATACCGAGAAGTGCTGGAAGTTAAGGCATGGCATACAGGATCTTATTGACACCAATAAGATCGAGGTCCAGACACCGGAGGCTCCTAACATCAACCAAAACCCACTGCCAGCGCACCACGAAACTCACATGATTGAGTTGGTGTGTGAGGGAGGAGAATTAAGAAAACCCTCACAAACAGTGATGATGATCCAAGCTGCCCCAAAAGAAGTCTTAACCAGTGGAGGAACAAATGTACAGTCGCAGGGAGAAGGCGTCAAGCCGGTAGTAATATGGGGGAAGAGCCCGTCCGTCATAGCAAGCAAATCCGAGCCAAGCAAGTTGGTAATACCAGGGATCCTGCCCACACCGGCAGTCATGTTGAAAGGGGTATGTGGAGAACGGGTGACCATAAAGCCGGTGGTTCAACTGCCAATGCTTGACAGCAGGGCTGTGCCCTGGAAATATGAAAAAGCAGTGGTGACGTACCAAGGAAAACAGGTGGAAGAAGTCAGTTGTGAAGCGCAAGGGCTGACTCGATCAGGTCGATGTTTTGCTCCGGTGGAGTTAAGAAAAACCAACCCATTGGCAACCAAGAAGCCAGTGTCAGAAGAAGAGGCTGAAGACTTCCTGAGGAAGATGAAAGTGCAAGACTATTCTGTGGTTGAGCAGCTGAGAAAAACACCTGCCCAGATCTCACTATTGTCATTACTCCTCCATTCCGAGGAACATCGCCGGGCCCTGTTAAAGATATTGAACGAGGCCCATGTACCCAGTGAGATTTCTGTAAACCACCTGGAAACCATTGCCAGCAAGATTTTTGAGGTGAACAGGGTAACATTCTCAGATGATGACCTGCCGGTGGAAGGTACGGAGCATAACAAAGCTCTATACCTAGCTGTCAAATGTGAAGACTCGGTGGTAACTCGAGTATTGGTGGATAACGGCTCAAGCGCCAATATTTGTCCATTATCCACCCTGGACCAGTTAAAGATTGACCGTGGAAGAATCCGGGAGAATAGCATCTATGTCCGGGGGTTTGACGGAAACGGAACAGCCACTGTGGGGGATGTTGTACTTGAACTGACCATTGGCCCGGTCCTGTTTACCATGGAATTCCAGGTATTGGACGCCACGGTATCTTACAACTTGCTGTTAGGACGACCTTGGATTCATGCAGCTAAAGCGGTGCCTTCCACCCTACATCAGACAGTGAAGTTCGAGTGGGAAAGACAAGAGGTCGTGTTGCACGGCGAGGATACAACATGCACCATGGGCGGAACTATTGTGCCTTTCATAGAGACCACTGATGACAAGGGTCCCTGGGTCTACCAGATTCTCGATACAGGGTCGGCCAACAAAATTTCTGAAGGAGAAATCATCCCGCACCCTAGGGTGACTGCCGCAACAGTCATGATGGTATCAGAAATGCTGGGTAATGGGTTTGTGCCGGGAAAAGGCCTGGGAGTTGAACTTCAAGGGATAGTCCAACCTGTCTCCCTTCCTAAGAATCTGGAAACTTTCGGGTTGGGGTTCAAACCAACCGCAGCAGACAGGAAGCAAGCGCGAAAAATGAAGAAGAGAGTCTGGTCTCTGCCTAAACCAGTGCCACGCCTCTCAAGGTCTTTTGTTAAAGCTAGTGCCAAGGGGTCAGCGATCCCAAAGATTCGAGGACCTTTGATCGGCACAAGTGAAGACCTGAATCAGAGTTTTGAGAGACTATTCGCAGATGTCAGTACGGTGGAAGCTGGAGAGGGTTCCAGCAGAGCAGAGATACAATTCGTGGGGCCTGAGGCCAAGACCAACAATTGGACGGTTACTCCTCTTCCTGTCCGAGGGGAGTCTTGGTAGTAGGCTTTGATTAATGTTTTGTTTGTTTGTTTGTTTGATCGGATTATTCAAGGGTGTAATCCCAAGTTTACTTTCGTTTTGTAAAAGTGTGAACCCTTTTTATCCTGCAAATTTAATAAAGTTCTTTTCTTTTGTCCCATTTTAATTTCTTGTTTTGTTCTTTTTCTTTCTGAACAGTTCTCTTTTTACTGGTCCTAATGACATGGCATGCACAGCGGATCTTCGACCTAGTCTAATAAATCAATCTGAATCTGACTCAATGATACAAGAGGTCGTTTGTGATAATGAATCCGAATGTGACGAAGGGGAAGCCTTCGAAGAAATAAACCGAGAACTGTGCCAATTTGAAGAGAAACCCAAGCCTAACCTAAATGACACTGAGGCTGTGAACCTAGGAGACGCTGATAACATCCAAGAGACCAAAATTAGCATCCACATTGAGCCGAATGTCAAAGCAGAATTGATCGAAACTCTCAGGGAATTCAAAGATTTTTTTGCATGGTCATATGATGATATGCCTGGATTGAGCACCAATTTAGTGGTTCACAAACTACCCACTGACCCGGCATACCCTCCGGTCAAGCAAAAACTAAGGAAATTTAAAACAGAAATGAGTGTAAAAATCAAAGAAGAAGTGATCAAGAAGTTGCAATCGAAGGTCATTCGGGTCACTCGATATCCCGAGTGGTTGGCCAATGTGGTACCAGTCCCAAAGAAGGATGGAAAAATCAGGGTATGCGTTGATTACCGCAACCTCAACAAAGCAAGTCCTAAGGACAATTTCCCGTTACCCAACATTCATATCCTGATCGATAATTGCGCTGGTCGCGAGATCGGATCCTTTGTGGATTGCTATGCGGGTTATCATCAGATCCTAATGGACGAAGAGGATGCTGAGAAGATAGCGTTTATTACGCCATGGGGAACCTACTGCTATCGGGTAATGCCGTTCGGGTTAAAGAACGTCGGGGCAACGTACATGCGAGCAATGACTGCTATGTTTCATGACATAATACACAAAGAAATAGAGGTGTACGTCGATGATGTGATCATCAAATCTTGGCGTCAGGAGGACCATGTGGCAGACCTAAGGAGATTTTTCCAAAGACTCCGAAGGTATGATATCAAGCTTAACCCGGCCAAATGCGCATTCGGGGTTCCATCAGGAAAGTTGCTAGGATTCATCGTCAGTCGACGGGGGATTGAGTTAGACCCATCCAAAATTGAATCCATCCGAGATTTGCCACCGCCAAGGAACAAAACAGAGGTAATGAGTTTGTTGGGTAGACTCAATTATATCAGCCGGTTCATCGCTCAATTCACAGCAACTTGTGAGCCCATATTTCGGCTACTGAGAAAGGATGCTGCGGTAGGTTGGACGGTAGAGTGTCAGGAGGCTTTCGACCAAATCAAAGGGTATCTGTCTAATCCACCCGTATTGGTCCCACCTAAGCCCGGGAAACCCCTAATCCTTTACCTGACGGTCTTGGAAAATTCATTTGGTTGTGTGTTGGGGCAGCATGACGACACAGGAAGGAAGGAGCAAGCCATCTACTATCTTAGCAAGAAATTCACAGTGCATGAGGTCAAGTACACTCAACTCGAGAAAATGTGCTGCGCCCTAACTTGGGTAGCTCAGAAGTTGAAGCACTACCTGTCTTCATATACTACTTATCTCATATCCCGCTTGGACCCATTGAAGTATATCTTTCAGAAACCCATGCCCACGGGAAGGTTGGCAAAATGACAAATTCTGCTCACAGAGTTTGATATCATCTACGTAACAAGGACGGCCATGAAAGCCCAGGCACTGGCAGACCATTTGGCAGAGAATCCCGTTGATGAAAAATACGAGCCTTTAAGAACGTATTTTCCTGACGAAGAGGTGATGCATACGAATGAGTTGGAATTACCTGAGGAACCGGGTTGGAAGCTTTTCTTCGATGGAGCTGTAAACGCAAAAGGGGTTGGAATAGGAGCAATACTCATTTCTGAAACAGGATGGCATTATCCTGTTACGGCTCAACTGCGCTTCTACTGCACCAACAATATGGCCGAATATGAGGCTTGCATTCTGGGTCTGCGCTTGGCTGCTGACATGGATGTCCAAGACGTCTTGGTCTTGGGAGACTCGGACCTCTTGGTACATCAAATTCAGGGTGAATGGGAAACACGAGATCTAAAGCTCATACCATACCGACAATGCTTGCATGATCTGAGCAAGCAATTTCGATCGGTAAAGTTCAAACACATCCCGAGAGTTCACAATGAGGTTGCGGATGCCTTAGCCACCTTAGCATCAATGCTGCACCACCCTGACAAAATGTATGTTGATCCTCTACACATCCAGGTCCGTGATCAGCACGCCTACTGCAATGCCATAGAAGAAGAAGCAGATGGCGAACCCTGGTTTCATGATATTAAGGAATACCTCAGAATGGGAATATACCCGGAACATGCCTCTGGAGACCAAAAAAGAGCCCTTAGGCGTTTGTCGAATGGCTTCTTCTTCAGTGGAAGAGTATTGTACAAAAGAACCCCAGATTTGGGATTGTTGAGATGCATAGATGCCGGGCAGGCAACGGCGGTTATGGCGGAAGTACATGCCGGAGTTTGTGGGCCGCACATGAGCGGATATGTGTTGGCAAGAAAGATCCTTCGAACAGGGTGTTATTGGCTAACCATGGAACACGACTGTATCACTTTCGTGAGGAAATGCCATCAGTGCCAGATACATGGAGACTTGATTCACTCTCCGCCAACAGAGTTACATACGATGTCAGCACCCTGGCCGTTTGTAGCATGGGGCATGGATGTCATTGGGCCCATCGAGCCAGCAGCGTCCAACGGTCATAGGTTCATTCTAGTGACCATTGATTACTTCACCAAATGGGTTGAGGCTAAAACCTTCAAATCAGTAACTAAGAAGGCAGTGGTGGACTTTGTTCACTCCCATATCATCTGTAGATTTGGGATCCCAAAAGTGATCATCACGGATAACGGTGCGAATCTTAATAGCAGCTTGATGAGAGAGGTATGCCAACAATTCAAGATTACACACCGCAATTCCACCCCATATCGTCCTAAGGCAAATGGAGCAGTCGAAGCAGCCAATAAGAATATCAAGAAGATACTGCGAAAAATGGTGGAAGGGTCCAAACAATGGCACGAGAAATTACCCTTTGCTTTGTTGGGTTACCGCACTACCGTCCGGACTTCCATAGGCACAACTCCTTATTTGTTGGTGTATGGAACTGAGGCCGTGATACCAGCGGAGGTCGAAATTCCGTCCCTCCGAATTGTCGCTGAAGCCGGAATTGATGATGATGAATGGATCAAAGCTCGCTTGGAACAGTTGAGCCTGATAGATGAGAAAAGATTGGCAGCAGTGTGCCATGGTCAACTGTATCAGAAGAGAATGGCAAGAGCGTATAATAAGAAGGTGCGCCCCAGGAAGTTTGAAGTAGGGCAGTTGGTATTAAAGAAGATCCTCCCACATCAGGTCGAGGCAAAAGGCAAATTCGCCCCAAATTGGCAAGGGCCTTATATCGTGACCAGAATATTGTCCAACGGTGCTTTGTGTTTGACAGATGTCGAAGGTAGATGTGTTGACATGGCTATCAATTCAGATGCAGTCAAGAGATATTATGCGTAACTTCTTTAATTATGGCAATTTTTGGTTTATTTGTTTGTATTTGGCATTTGTTGAATAATGAGATGACGGAGGCAATTCTTTCTTCTATCCAAACACTTTTAACCCTCGCTTCCCCCTTTGAGCCTTAAGCAAATTCTTTCAATACCCCTCTTTTGGAATCACTAATGGGAAAGATACGAAAAAAAAAAGAAAGGAAAAGAAAAGAAAAAGAAAGAAAAGGAAAAGAAAATGAAAAGAAAGAAAAGAAAAATCAAGGAATATAAAACCGTGGGAACTACGTTTGACCTGATTCCTCAAAGAGGATACGTAGGCGCCTCACGGCTCGGTCATAGTATGCATCGTAGCAAATATAGGATGCATAATGTACATAGTGTGCACAATATGCACAATGTGCGTAACGCACATAGCTCAACATAAGCATAAAAGATAAATTCCCCAAGCAAGAAAACTGGGCCAGTGGTTATGTTTTGAGTTCCAACAAAGGTTTGATTCCAAAAATTGTAGCACATCACCCTTCAAATTTGTTTTCATTTTTATAGCCTTTCTTCAAACCCACACCAAAACCAACGTCAACACCCAAAAAACCTCCCGATCAATGTTCGAGAGATGCCAAATCCGGCAAATAAGGCCGAGAATAATACACTGATTCCCATCAAAGAAGAGGATCGTAAGACTGGGAATGAGTTGATAGTCAAAAGAATCCCCGGAAGAGAGGGTCGCACCTACAACACCCCGGATCCTCTAAAGAAATAAAATGAGAGAGTCTTATCGGTGAAAACCTTCACAGGCACCGAGAGGCGATGTAAGATGAGGGATATGAAATGAGAGAGTCTTATTGGTGAAAACCTTCACAGGCACCATAAGGCGCCGGGAGATGAGAGAAAAGAGAGAGTCTCATTAGTGAAAACCCCTCGAAGGGCACTATGAGGCGACAAGACGAATCAACAAAAGCTACCACATTTGCAACAGCATGGACAGTCATTTATCATCCCCAGCAAGTCAGACCATCCGGCAAATCGATTGATACAAATAGACTGGGTCGGGAATCTATGGTGCGCGTCATGATCACGGGGACCAGTTGTGTCCTCCAGATAAGTTCTTTTGATTGTCTCTTCCCACAAAAAATATTGGTTCAGAAAGATTTTCTCCTTTCCATATCTTTTATTTCTTTTCCTAAAATGTGTCTTGAAAGGATTTTTTTAAAAAAAAGGCTTACTACCAGGAACCAAAGGGGAATTCATCCAGTGCAGGACAATACAAACAGTCTTAAAGGCCGGTCCCGGGCAATGCAGTGATTGTGCCCGGAAATTTTGGAAGAAGTAGGCTCCAAAAGGGAGTGGTTTCGGGAGTTAGAAGCAGACTCCCACATCATGTGTTTTAAAAGAAAGCAGAAAAGGGGATAAATTGAAAACCAATCCCCAGCAGGCTAGAGACCCCCAACAGGCAACTTTGCCCGCCAACCAATTATGGGGACAAAGAGCAAGAAAAGAGGAAGAGAGAAAAGTTGCTCGCCAGAAAGGCACCCTCTACCACCACGGTTAAAACTGACCAAATCCTTTTGTCTGTTGCAGGGGAACAGAGGATTGATAAGGGCAGCAAGATGCAACACCATGGAAGTCACCAAAAACCGGGGCAGAACATTTTCTGCCGATTGTCGAAAATTTTCTCGGAAGAACGGGGAAACAGTTTCAATACTTTTAAGTTCTAGGTCGCCCACCAGTATAATGCGGGAATACATTTAAGTTCTAGGTCGCCCACCAGTATAATGCGGGAATACATTTAAGTTCTAGGTCGCCCACCAGTATAATGCGGGAATACTTTTAAGTTCTAGGTCGCCCACCAGTATAATGCGGGAATACATTTTAAGTTCTAGGTCGCCCACCAGTATAATGCGGGAATACTTTTAAGTTCTAGGTCGCCCACCAGTATAATGCGGGAATACTTTTAAGTTCTAGGTCGCCCACCAGTATAATGCGGGAATATTTTTAAGTTCTAGGTCGCCCACCAGTATAATGCGGGAATACATTTTAAGTTCTAGGTCGCCCACCAGTATAATGCGGGAATACATTTTAAGTTCTAGGTCGCCCACCAGTATAATGCGGGAATACTTTTAAGTTCTAGGTCGCCCACCAGTATAATGCGGGAATACATTTTAAGTTCTAGGTCGCCCACCAGTATAATGCGGGAATACTTTTAAGTTCTAGGTCGCCCACCAGTATAATGCGGGAATACTTTTAAGTTCTAGGTCGCCCACCAGTATAATGCGGGAATATTTTTAAGTTCTAGGTCGCCCACCAGTATAATGCGGGAATACATTTTAAGTTCTAGGTCGCCCACCAGTATAATGCGGGAATACATTTTAAGTTCTAGGTCGCCCACCAGTATAATGCGGGAATACATTTTAAGTTCTAGGTCGCCCACCAGTATAATGCGGGAATACTTTTAAGTTCTAGGTCGCCCACCAGTATAATGCGGGAATACATTTAAGTTCTAGGTCGCCCACCAGTATAATGCGGGAATACATTTCAGTTCTAGGTCGCCCACCAGTATAATGCGGGAATACTTTTAAGTTCTAGGTCGCCCACCAGTATAATGCGGGAATACATTTAAGTTCTAGGTCGCCCACCAGTATAATGCGGGAATACTTTTAAGTTCTAGGTCGCCCACCAGTATAATGCGGGAACACTTTTAGCTCTAGAGTTTGGAGTCAGTAGCCCCACCTGAAGACGGAAGGTTACAACAGAGAGCCCCAAGCAGGAAAAACAATAAAATCCCCAGCGCCAAGAAGCAGAAGTCTGCCAAAGCAAGCGCACATTCAAAGGGAAGAAGGAACGCGTCTCAAAAGAAGCAGTTTGAGAACGCTATGGCATGCCCAACATAACAATTCTGATGAAAAGCCATACCACTGAGGAAACCATTGAAAGATTTAAAGAAGAAAGCCGTATCCCCAGCGGGTCAAGCAAAGTGATGAAAACTGGCATTCAAACGTCAGCAAAGGACCAACATCATCTCCCAAAGTCACAAGATAAAGGCATCGGAGGAAAGCGATAGCCGACAAGAAAGCAAGACAACAAGAACAAGCGGGAGATAGATGAGATCTCATACTTTAGCTTAACTTCTTGTTTTTCCTTTTAGAGCGATGTAACAGGGAGATCGGTTGAGCAGTAGCATCCTATAGCAGCATACAACAGCGCACAACAGCAGCAAGCATTACAGTCACATGGTAGTCCCAGCTACCAAAATTTCCCGAACTACTTTGACCTGATTCCTGTTCAGCCCAGGATATGTACGAAACCTCTGAAGCAAAGGTTCGGTCAAATCTTTTTCAAAAAATGCTTCACACGGAGTATTCGGACGGGCAAAAATCGCTCGCTTTATCTTTGCGCGAAAACCCTTCGTGTCTTCGTGCAAAGAGGGGCAGCTGTAAGCACGTGATTTTTGCTTCACGGACAATCGCTCCAAAAGAAAATAAAAATAGTGGCAAAAGGCTTCGCTGTACAATTTTTCGATCTTTCCGTGACATGTGTTGTTAGTCGTTTGTGAGTCTGTCCATTTTGCATCTAGTCATTATCAAACAAAAATACAAAAATATATGTGGCGTTAAAAGAAAATTCAAAAAATACAAATATATGTGCATCGTCCGTTTTAGGTTGTGATTTAACTTACTTGGTATGATAATTATGTTGAAATGCCATATTGTTATTTGTTTTAATTTCATTTGTTTTATTAGTTATTTTTATTTTTATTTTTCTTTAAATTGGAAAACAAAAGAAAGTTGAAATCAATTTGGGCCCAAAAAATAAGACAAAAACAGGCCCAAACCAACGATCTGACCCGGTCCAGACCAGGCCTGCCCAGGCACCTCCTGAAACGACGTCGTTTCAGGCAAATCAATCTGAGGCCGTTGATCTGATTCAAAGGAACGGTCCAGATCAGGCTGTCCAACTCACCTCAACGACGCCGTTTCAGGCAAGTTGATCTGAGCCGTCCAACCTCATTGATCCAACGGTCCCTGGTTCCCTCATGACCCGACCTATTTAGCCGGTTTAACCCAACCCCTCACCTAAACCAAAACGACCCCGTTCCCATACCAAACGACCCCGTCCTGTTACCCACCAATAGATCTAAGCCGTTCAGATCACTTGATCTAACGGCTCCAATCTCTCTTCCCCTTCCATATATAAACTTGACCCTTTACCCCGCACCCCCTATCCGAACCCCCCCCCCCTTCAGTCATCTCCTTCCCCAAGCTGAAACCCCAAACCCTAGCAAGCCGCCCTAGCTTCCCCTCCACCAAAACCCGGCGACACGAACGCCGGTGACCACCCCCTTCACACCCCTAAAGCATCCAACCACCCTGAACACAAATCCGCTAACCACGAACCTCGAATCACCTCCTATCGTCTCGAATCTGGATTTGAAGATTCGAGACAAAACTCGATCTATGCCGAACCACCCCATCTTCATACCAGACACCCCCCTGACCGTCCTCGTGACCAAACCAAGCTTGGTTTTGTCCGAATCTACCCACAACTCCCTAAAAATCAGATCTGGAAATCCAGACTTTAGAACACATGCACCTGGGGAATCCGGCCGGTTTGGACATGGGTTTGAGGTCTAATAGACCTTAATCAAGGTGTTCTCATGTGAGAACACCCTGATTAAAGTTTGTTCGGCCTCAAAAGTTCGAAGTTGATTCAGATTTGGGTCTGTTTGATTTAAACATTTTCGGTAAGTTTTCCTTTCTTTTGTTTTATTTCTAAATAAGTTGTCAGCATATTTCTTTGTGTTTGTTTGTTATTTTGTTATTTTTCATTCGAATTTCTTCCATCTCTGATAAAAGGCCTTTTTATTTGGCCAATTGTCTTCTGTTTGTGTTCTGAATATACCCTGTGATATACGTGTTCATCAATTAGATTAATCGTCAAACGAGTTTAATTCATATAAGTTCCCAGTGTTTGAACAAATTTGTCTGAGGTCATTCGGGACTCTATACGTGTTGTTTATATGAACGATTGATTGTTATGTGTTACGATTAATATAGTCGAGTCGATATATGTCGTCAATTAGTTTTAATCGTTAATGGTAACAACTTGATTCGTATTGCTTATTTCTGCTGTGATCGTATTTGAGTCCCATTAGGAACTGAACTGTATTGCCTATTGATTTTGTTCAAATCGAATTAAAGAACATCTAGGGGAAAGGTTATAATGGCAGATTCAGGCTTTGATTTTAAAACACGATGCCATTTGGTTTAGACTATGGGCAGCATGTGTATGGTTTGCTTTAAGGAATTAAAATAATTGGACAGCATGTGCTGTCAGGTTATATTCCTACTGCCCATACTTTGATTAAATAAACAAGTGATCAGTACACTTTAACAACCAAAAAGAGAGAGGGGCTGTCAGGGATTTCATGGGAGCTTGGTTATTTAAAACAAGTGAGTGGAAAAACAACAGGGGGGCAATTTTGAGTTGTAAAACAGACTGTAAAGTGTTAAGGTTAGGCTATAAAAGAGGCAGACCTTCCATTAGAAAGCGGGTCATTTTTTTTCGAGTCTTGGGAGATTCTGTGAGTAAGAAAACTGGAAAAGGAAAAAACAGGAATAAATTTCAGAACATTGTGAATGAGTATTGTCTAGAAGAAACTGTGTAAGAGTCCAGTTTGATCAGGTTGTCTTTGTGGCTTTGCTTTTTCTGTCGTTTGCCAAGCTTTCTTGTGGTCATTGGATTTCTGTTGCTGTTACATTCAACATTCTGGGCTGTTATTTCCTACTCTGTTTTACTGGGATTGTCCATTTGTTGTTCGACTCTTTGCTGAGCTTCATCATTATTGGCTGGTTGTTTGTTGCTGTGTTGTTGCTGTGAATCTGCTGATTGCTGTTGTTTGATGTGTGCTACTCAGCTGATCCTTTTCCTTCTTCTTCTGTTCCTCTACATCAGGTACACAACCAAGGCACTATCAAATGTAATTGGAACATTGAGCATGAATGCAAAAAAAAGGAAAAAGACTTGAAGTTGATTTTCATATATATACTGTTATATTAGATATCATGTATTGTATGATAATTTTCATTCTTGTGTTGACAATCGAAGCAGCCTGTATGCCTAATGTATATTAATATAAGTTAGCTAAATGGTAGCTTACATATGTATGCTGATAGGTGATAATATGTTCAATGAGATATGTTGCATTTCAGATTTTAGTTTACTTTGCAGTATATGTTGTAATGTATACCAAGTATGAACACTGTACATCCTGGATTAAGTTCTTCCTTTTTCGGATTGATGGTCTCATATAACTAGTAAACCACCTGTTAAGACAAAGAACACCAAACTTGCAATCTCAACCCCGTAAAGGTCGAGTTCAGGCCAAAACAGGCCTAGCCGGCCTGCTTCGAGCAAGCAGTGGCCCAGGTTTGGCCCATCACGCATGGGTCGAATTTGGGCCCATGACTACTTATTCGACTGACTGTGCACGCAGCCTTGTTCCTGATTTTAGCATTTCTGAATTCTGTCATAAAATAACTTGCAAGCATTAATTAATTAGGACTATCTACTGCTTTCGATTGATAGAGACAAAGAAGACAAGAAACGTAGTTGCTATAGGATATCCTTTTAAAATAAGAATGAGATGAGCCTCGCCGAATAAAAATACAAATTGCGGGGCCCTCAGTAAATACTTGTTTTAAATTACTTAGAATTCAGGAGGGCCGCTTAGTGAATTTCGTGGCCTTTCCCAAAAATAATAACGCGATAGTCTTTTTAGGCGCGTGTTTAATAATTTACTTTATTAAAACTTGGGGTGTGCATTTTATGCGACCCAAATCCAAATCCCAAAACGTCAAGTAAGATATGTTCCAGATTGTGGGTGCATTTCATGTGACGCAGTCCAAAGACATGTTTTAAGCGACGTTCACATTCCTAATAATAATAATTAATAAAGTGGTTAAAAGATAAAATTTGCACATGGTTCATAATTGTATTTAAAAATCAGAAAAATAAGCCGAATATAACAGTTGAGCGACCGTGCTAGAACCACGGAACTCGGGAATGCCTAACACCTTCTCCCGGGTTAACAGAATTCCTTATCCGGATTTCTGGTACGCAGACTGTAATATAGAGTCATTATTTTTTCCTCGATTTGGGATTAAAATTGGTGACTTGGGACACCCTAAATCTCCCAAGTGGCGACTCTGAAATAAATAAACAAATCCCGTTTCGATTGTCCTTTAATTGGAAAAACTCCCCCTGCGCCTCCCGGGCGCGGAAAAAGGAGGTGTGACAATGTATATAGCAATGGATTTATCGGCCGCAACCTTCATCTTCTCGGCTTTGGCCTTGGCCTGTACAACTTCAGCCTTAACCTATGCAGCTTCGGCACGGGCTTTAGCCAGCTCGGCCTCGAACCCCTCAATTTTCCTGGCTTGAGCCAGACGCTTCGCTCAACACCTCGGAGCTGAGCCTTAGCCAAGGCCAGTTGGGCTGCAATAGCTTCCTTATCGGCAGCAAGTTGATCCATGTACTTCTTCCACTAGTGACAATCAGTGATACTCCTCGCCCCGGAGCTGCCCAATCATATCTATCTTTTGCTGCAGTTGAGATATCAAAGTATTAGCCTCCGAAGAAGGGCCAAGAAGTTGTACTCTGTTAAGATCAAAGTTACCTGATCATCAAGCTCAAACTCGCTTTTTTGAGCTTTGGCCAATGCAGTTTGGAGATCCTTAAGCTCCTCCTCCTTCTGGCTACAGAGGAGCCTCAGGGCTTTCTCTTCGCCCAAAACTTTCTTGAGCTTGGCCTCACATTGGCTCAGCTCAGCTCAAAACTTTGCGATAGCCTACACGTGAATGGAGACATATCAGTCAAAAGAAAAGAAACAAAAAATTGCAATACTAAGGGTAAGTATTTACCCGGGAGAGGAGATGTTGAGCCTCCTTAAAGATAGTGTACGCATCATTTAGGTCATCAGCATCCTCAATCCGAGCGTAGAAACCCTGGAAAAGATCATCCTCGACGACCTTATTCGGATCGGGCATACGCAGAGCGTTGGCTTCATCGATTGCCCCCTCGGAAAAGGTTGGCAATGAAAGGGAGTGACCTGTTGTCGCGGCCCCGACCTTTTCATTGGGGGAATTCTCATTACCATCGAGGGTCTCAGCATTTACCCCCTCTAGTATAGTTGTAGAAGATAGATGGACAATCTCAACCTCCGGGGACATAGGGGCCTGGCCCGTTCCTTCCTTCGGGGCATCCTCACCACATGATAAGGTTTCTGGTTCGGAAGGCTTGGCGGCCTCGACTGGTTTCTTGGTCCGAGTCACCAATGGCGATTCTTCATCATCATTTTCTTCATCATCCGGGGAGTCCTGGGCCGAATATGTGCCCGTTTGAGCAAATATTTTCCACATCCTTTGAGCGGAGGTTTTCTTGTTTTGAGGATCTTTGGGCTTCGAAACCCTTTTTATTTTGTTGTCCTTATCGGTCTTTGGATTTGAAGGATTGGCTTTTCCCTCGATCAGAGCTGGCCTTATTTTAGATGCATCGCCAAGGCCTGCACAGGTAGGCATGAATAAAACGTTGCCAATATATGAAGAGCATTTGAAACCGTTGAAAGACACTTACCGTGGTTCTTGGCCTCCCACTGGCCCTTTGATAACTCATGCCACTTGCGCTCATCGTAGGAAGAAGTGGCAGCTAACTTTCGAACCCAATATTCGAGGTTGGGCACCACTAGGGGCACCAAAGCATTGGCAGCCAGAAGAAAGTATACAACGTTATGAAATATGGAAGCAAAGTATGAATAGGTACAGGGAATACGAACTTCACTTACGATTAATGTTCCACCACTCCGGGAACGACAACTTATCCTCGAGATGACATCTCAAGTCTTTACTCTAACGAATCGACTCATCCAATGCCGATATTTGGGTTTATCATTACTGGCAAAGAAGGATTTTGTTGTTCGGCACTGCAACTTGATGAGCCATTGAAATAACTTAGGCTGATACAACCGAATCAGATGGCTGAGGGTGAATTCCAAACTTTTGGCCTTTTTAGAGAAATACCGCAACATGATCACGATACGCCAAAAGGAAGGGTGAATCTGACCGAGGATGACTTCGTACATTTTGCAGAAGTCGATCACCACCGGATCGAGGGGACCCAATGTGAAGAGGGTTACGTGTAAACACTCAAAAAACTCTCCTTGTGGGTAGTAATGCTTTCATCAGGGCCCACGATCTGAACCTCAACCTCATCTCCCTAGCTATAGTCCCTCTTAACGTCCGTGATAAGCTTCTTCGTTATCAAGATAATGTATCGAGATGCGTGCTCACATCGACCTAGGACACTAGGAGGATTCTTGATACTGAAGTCTTCTTAATAATGCAATTACTAGGGGTGATTTCCTCAAGTTTTGGCAGCACCACCGTTTTAGCCGGCCGGGAGGCAGCAGAAGGCGATGCTTTGTACTTTTTTGGGACCATTTTAGAAGTTTTGGCCATGATTGTAAGCTAAATAATACGGGTTGCACATGGATGGGGTGTTTCAGGCAAGAGCTTGGCGTTCTCCGGCGCTTGAAGAGGCAAAGGAAATGGATGATTGGAGAAAGAGATGAAGATGGCAAAGGGGATAAGAAAGAGTAAAGTTCTTTACTTGGAGGAATCGCCTCATATTTATATGAGGTCAATGATGGTTCGGCGGCACTAGTGGCCAACCAATGCTGTCATGCATTCAATGTTTTTGGGGAAATGGACCGATGGGACATTCCGATCACTTCAAAGCTTACATCACGGTGTTGATGTCATCACTAAGGACTTCAGGAATCCAAATCATTTCATATCGTTTCGTTCTAAGAAACGCGGGGACTATCTGTATTCGGTCAACATCAAGGAGCCCTATTTCGATGTCTTAAATTGGGCTATGAGTCCGAGTCCGAGCGACTCAAAGTGGGGGTCGAACCCGGCTGAAGGACATACACCTCGAGGGAGCAGATCAAAGGCCTGCCACGACCTACATCGAGGGAAGTACAATTTCGAAGACACTCAAGAAAGAGCGGAAATTTCTCAAGGACACGTGGATCAGGGCATGAATTAAAGGATAAGATTTGTATGAAATGGTACAGGTTCGTACTAGGTTGTTATACACCTGTACCAATAGAATTCTTTACCACAATTAGGAATGTACTATGTTGGGGTTTTCTCCTTCTATATAAAGGGGACCCCAATCAATTATAAAGGAGACATGATTCACAGTAATAGTATATTCTACTATTTTTTCTTGTTTACCGTGCTCAACAATTGTTCTTCAACTTTATATTGTTCTTACTTTATTGTTCATACTTCATTGCTCTTAGCTGACCTCGAGGTCCCCAAGAAAATCGAGCTCGATGTCCTTATTGCTCCAGCAATACTGGTTTGGTTCATCAATTCTTCTTACTTAAACCTAATATTACTTGTATATTCACTAGTATAGGAATAAATCACATATCTTAAAAACCACAAATCATATTTAATTGTTACTCAACTTTTTTTTGAGGTAAACATTACTCTAAACCCATAATTTCCACTAATTTACATGTTGTAATTTACCCATAAACTATGTATTAAACATACATTAGGTAGCTAGAATTGCCCAACAATGGAGTGAAATGAGTCCAAAATGACTAAATGAAGGCCACTACCTTCAGCGATTTCCGCACCTGTGGTGTATTGACCACATTTGCGGTCCTGCTTCTACAGAAATGGGCTAGGATACTAGGGCCACACCTGCAGACAAGTGACCTGGGGCCCTCTCCTTGGGCCACATCTGCGAGCTCGCACCTGCGGCTGGCCAACCGCAGTTGTGGTTATGAAAGCAACTGGAGCTTAAGCTCCTTCTCAGATTTTCAACTTAGAGCCTCGTCCGATTGACGCTCAGGGCCTTCGGGGTCCTGCCCAAACATACCGACAAGTTTGGAATCATAAAATGGACTCGCTCGAACCCTCAGAACATCCTAAACAACATTAAAACTAAGAATCACACCCTAAAACCAATTGAATCAAACTTATGAACTTCAAGATCTTCAATCTACTTCCAATGAGCCGAAACGTACTTATACAACTCAGAATGATACCAAATTTTGCGTGCAAGTCTTAAATGACACTACGGAACTATTTCCAATTTTGGAATTTTGTTCGGACCTTGATATCATAAAACCTACTCCAAACCAAATTTAAAGAACTTCAAAATTCTTAAAGAATCAACTTTCACTATTAGGCTCTAAAACGCTCCCGGGTCATCCAAAATCCGATATGTACAAAGGCCCAAGTCCAAAATCATCATATGAATGTGTTGGAACCTTCAAGATCTCATCTAGCTGAATAGTGCTGAAGTATAACAGATGTGACAAGTCGGTGTGGTACCTCCGGAGCATAGACACGTGAAAATCGGATGAACTCCTGATAGGCTGGGGGTAAATCAAGCTCATAAGCAACCTCCCCAACTCGCCTCAACACCTCAATGGGCCTATAAACCTAGGGCTCAACTTGCCCTTCTTTTCTAATCTCATAATACCCTTCATCGGCGAGGCTTTCAAGAGCTTGTCGACCATGAATGATACATCTCGTGCCTTCTAATCCGCATAATTCTTCTTTCTGGACTGTGCTGTGCGAAGTCGCTCCTGGATCAACTTTATCATTTCCAAGGCACCTCTCACCAAATCTGTACCATATAACTTAGCCTCGCCAGACTCAAACTACCTGATAGGAGAACGACATTGCCGACCATATAAGGCCTCAAATGGAGCCATCTATGTTTACAGCGAAAATGGTAATAATAATTAAATTTGATTATGGGACTCTAAAAATACGTGATCTATTTTTATGCTAGTTGTTAAGCAGATGATGCTATGTGTGAGACTTAGAAATGAGATAAGAGTTAGGAATAAGGTGATAACAAAACCGATAGGTTAACAATCGGGGCCTCGAGCTTGTTGATTCAGGGGGCCTCGGGGTCAATTTCGGAGCTCAGCTGGGAGCTATCGAAGGTGGTCGAAGTATGGCTAACAGTTATAATAAAATTAATGAAGGCTCTTTATGGCCAATGATAATCAATAAATGATGAACAATAATGAAGATAATAAATGGAAGCAATAATATAAAGCAAATATGTTATAGAGTAGAGCAAATCTTCTTGTATATTTCGTATGGAACAACTGGAGCAACAAGGGTTTACAAAATGGAAAGGATACCTTTTATATATGAGGGGACTCCCAACATAGTACAAAATACATTTATGACAAAAAAGCAGAGACGGGACAGCTAGAAGACACCCTGATTCAGGGTTAGGGCAGTCCAGTAAGCTCTGTCAGTCCTAGCCGTGTACCTTGGGAATGCCCTATTTCTACCATAGCAGTGGTCAACACTGTTCCAAGATCGAGCGTCGATGAACCTCGATGGCGGAAACTCGACCATAGCCTTGTAGTCTCGAGGCTTCGAGATGATCTTCTGAGGTGCCTCGATGATGAGGAATTGGACACTCCGATTTCATCGTATACAAATAGTCCCCGCATTTCTTAGAGAGGAGCGACAAACGATTTTTGACATCCAACTTTTCGGACATCCCGCGATGATGTCACATTGACGATATCATACTTATTACGTAAGCCTTCACGATAACCGGGACATCCCATGGACTTGTCTTTTGCTACATGTGTACTTTTTCTCTTCTTTGTTTCTGTGTAAGGACCCCTTGTAAGCTTTTGTAATCAATTTTTTTATGAATGTGAAGATGTTTCTTCAATTTTGTCTTCGATGTTTGCTATATTTTCTTTTATTTGTGTTTATGGAGACTCTGAATGCATGATTATATTGGTTGCTGGCAATATCGAGCCCAGGTGTGAGCATTTTTCCTGACCCTCGATTGATTAATATGGCTCCCCGTGGAACCTTTTACCATTCCTTCGACCAAGCCTAGATCGGGCTGATAAACTCGGGTCGTTGGGACCCTTACTTTGAGTTGAATAAAAGTAACGCTTCTAGCCTTGAAATCAGGATATACCATTTAGATCTCGCGATAATCTTTGAGGGGAGATTTGCTTGGAGGTCCGAGGATAGGGTCTGCTTTTAAGCTTTCGAGAGAAGTCCTTGAGTGAGGGTTTTTTCAAACCTGGGCAACCTGGAAACCTGCTTTAGACTTAGCGTAGATAGTCTTAAGGTGTTGTAGATAGATCCCAAACGAGGTTTTACCCGAATTTAGATGGTACCCCATGATCAAGACCATCTAGGTGGAGTTTAAATACTTATTTCTTTGGAGCCTAACTCTTTTCTGACGTAGGTCCTCGAGGTTGGGTACCACCTCGAGACTTGTAATGATGTTATTGGCTTCTTGAAGCCTAACTTTTTTCTGATGGAGATCTTCAAGGTCGGGTGCCATCTTACGACTGGTGATAATGCCGTTAGCTTTTTAGAGCTTAACTTCTCCTTGCTGGAGGTCCTCGAGGTTGGGTACCACCTCGGGACTTGTAATGATACTGTTGGCTTCTTGGAGCTTAACTTCTTTTGGATAGATGTCCTCGAGGTCGGGTACCACCTCGGGACTTGTTTGGTGCGGGGGTTTTCGACCCCGAAACGTCGTACGACAGTTGTTAAATTGGCAACACGACTGTAAAGTGACCAAGGCGACCCCGTCGGCACATCTTCGTAAAGTGATTTCGGCCAACATTTTAATAGGCCTCTGGGCAAGCGGATCATCGTCGCTTTTTCCATATATAGGGTTGTTTCTACCCTTTTGGATATTCCACCGTTCTGAGGAGTTTGGCCTTTTTTCCTGCGTTAGGCTTTTCATTATTTCGGTATTGACGCTCTGGTCTAAATTCCTGCTCCAATTCTCTGATTTTGCTGTAGCTATGACTTCTACATCAGGATCTGTTTGGTAGGGAGAAGAATTCTGCCCCCAGTTCTCGCCTTGTGGACTCGGAGCATTCTGCTTTGAGAGGTGACTTTTCACCAGAAAAGTGCCTCGATGCTTAGGACCAATGGGAGCATACCTTGAAGTTTACTTCCTCGATAGGAGAGGGACACCACGAGTCGGTCAGGAAAAACTGTGGATGGGGAGAAGAGGTGGTACTGCAGGTACCTTCCCTGGATGAGGGTATTACGGACCATGCCGAGGGATTTCTGACTGTGTTCACGTATCCCCTCACGCTGGGCCCTCTTGATAGGGTTATGTTTGACTTCTGCCGAAAGCATCAGGTTACATTGGTCCAGGTTCACCCGTTATCTTGGCAGATAGTGTTGATGGTGAGGTTCTTTGCGGGGAAGATAGGGCTTGAATTTACGCTAACCATCTCATCACACTATACCGGCCCTTTCATCATCGAGGTCTGCTAACCTTATGATGCTGGTCGGCCATGCCTTTCGTTGTTTATGATGAAGAAGACGGGGATTGGGAACGGATGCGATGATTCCTCTGAGTACGAACTGCAAATATTATCCCCGTGGAGTTTATGCCATTTCCTGAGGAATTATACACGTAAGTGGTACACTCGTGTCGTCACAGTTCTTCAATTATGGAGAAGGGGTGTTCTGTACATATGCCTTCTTTTCTTTTTCTGCAGCGAGTTCATAGATGCCAGGCGAGGTTCCTGATCTGCCGGATTGGGTTCAGAAGTTGGTGACCCACTTGTCTCACAATGAGCGTGAGTGGCGAGCTTTATCTAAGGATAGGTGGGAGGCAAAATACCATGGTATGAATTGTGCGATCTGTTCCCTTCTTTTAGTTGAAAAAGCACTCTCTCTTTCTGCGTACTAACCCTGTTATTGTAGGTATCGATGAGCTTTCTGAGGCGAGGTCGTGTCCCTTTAGGGGGGAAGAGGCATCGATAGCTTCTGGGCTAAAGAATGATAACGATAAGCGAGAGATGCTTTCACAGGGCGATGGCGCTCAAGGCAAGGAAAAATGGGACCGGGGCTTCGGAGCGGAAACATCGTATGAGCCTGCTGCTTTCGTGGTTCTTGGTTCTGGAAAGATGGTTTCTCTGCTGCTGTCGCCTCCTTTTTCCATCAACAGTACTTCAAGGGATACTAGAAACTGGGGATCATATGCACCGAGCGACCGTGCCTCAGCCGGAGTTGACTCTTTTAGAGCTGAGGGAGCTCGGTTAGCAGATGTGTACTCAACCTTCAAGGAAGCACAGTGACATCACTCTGTGGTGAGTTTTTGGCATAGGCCTTTCGAGTTCACGCCTTTCCCTCCTTACTAAGTATTCTTTTGCAGGCTTTCGACAAGCTTAAGTCTGAGCTGCTTCATCGTGAGGCCAGGTTGCGAAAAGTTCTTGCCGAGGAGAAATCCCTGAGGTTACTTTGCGATGAAAGGGAAGTCAAATTGTCACGCCTACAGTATGAGGCGAGTAAGAGCTCGAATTATAAGAGCTACTTGAAGGAGCAGGTAGTTTTTTTTCCGAGTGAGCGGACGTTCCTCCTTCTAGCCCCCAAAACTACTATTTTATTCAGTCGCAGAGAAAGGTGGAAGGCTTGTAGCACCTTCGAGATGAGGTTGGCCGAGCTAAGTGCAAGTTTGATGAGTTAAAAGCTCATGCGAATGCTTAGGCTAAAGCCGTAACGAGCCAAACTAAGGCTAACCAGAAAAGGGCGTTCTATTTAAAGGACATTGTCGATGCTCAAGCTAAGATGAGGAAGATTCTTGACCGTGAATATAGTATCAATGAATATGCTCGGTGTAAGTCTTGGCGGAAAACCCTCGAGGAGATCCATGCTAGGGGTTTTGACCTCTCGGAAGAGTTGACGCAGGTGAGGGCAGACGAGCGTGGTACTCGGTTGCTTTTGTCCGACACCGAGGGTAGTGAAGATGAGACCGACGAGCCATAGCCCCCAGGGGGGATGTAGAGTTTTCTTTCGGATTCTGTACGTAGTACTTTCGAAGTATGTAGTAAACAGAGCTTTTATTTTTTCATATGTACGTATAAAGAAGAAACCTTGCAGTTTTGTTTCTCCTGCGTTTCTTTTTGCCTAAATTTTAGCCAGACGAATTGGTCGTCGAGCCGAGGGGAATCCTTATATTCATGGCATGGCCTTGAATCTCATTGGGCTAGCCCGTAGGATCTTACGCGCTTTTTCTCTTAGGCATATTTAGGCCAACTATTTTGGGCTCAGTCACCAAGTCGGGCATCGACTTGAGCTTATTTGACCCTCAAGTTGTCGAATTTTAGGCTGGCGATAGTGGCTCTTACACTTTTGGTCGATGCAACCTTTTAGGCTTAACTATTTTGGGATCAGTCTCCGAATCGGGTTTCGACTCGAGCTTAGTTGATCCTCAATTTTGACTTGCAAGCTGGCCCTTAGCTCTTACGCGTTGGGTTGGTACGACCTCTTATATATGTGGGCTGGCGACAGTGGCTCTTACGCTTTTGCCCTTAGGCATATTTAGTTAACTGTTTTGGGTTCAGTCTCCGAATCAGGTTACGACTCGAGTTCATTCGACCCTCAAGTTTTGTATTTGTGCGGGCTAGCGACAATGGCTCTTACGCCTTAGGCTGATGCTGCCTTTTAGTGTGGGCCGGTGACAATGGCTCTTACGCCTTGGGTCGAATCGATCTTTTATTGGCTTTATTTTTCCCTTGCTAAGGACTTCTTGAAATAATTTTTGCCTGACTCTTCGACGGTTCGATAAAAATATCGATTATGAGTCGTTGTGTGGCGATAATCGAGCACCTTGGGAAGTTTGGCTCGGAGGCTGAGTATCTCGAAGCCTATGATTTGGAGCTGACATGGTCGAAGCTCTTCTGCCTATGTCGAGGGTAGCCTATTTAACCGGTTTTTTTGAAGTAGATTCAAAGTAATTGAAGGCCTGTGATTTTGTAGCGACGGTCAGGCATCCTTGAGTCGCGTTAGTTTGGCTGGTACAGCGTTGTAATCGGAGTCATTTGTGTTTGGCCGGAGCCTTTAAGTCCCGAGTGAAGTAGTTTCAGTATCTATATCGAGGGTATGCCTTTTTATGGGTCTTACAAGTTTAATATATAGCCAAAACTTTGAGATCGGGTTTATGCCTTTAGTAAGGTCTTACAAGTTTTACATGCCTTTGAGGTTTTACAGTTTTGGATACTTGGTACAAGTATTGTTCATGCCTTGCTTGAGGTCTTAAAGATGTTGTTGTTACCTTATGTAGGTCTTACAAGACCGAGGTTGCCCGCATGTGGCCTTACGACCTCGGGTTTTGATAAGTCGATGGAGGTGGCGCTTGACGGCAGTCCATGAGTCATCGAGGGTTTCTTGATTCGGGAGCCATTACTTGTAAACTTGGTATTGCCTCGTTGAGGGCTTACAATTTTAGATTTTCTGACCCGGAGTTCATTTGAGTTCTTGACGCCAGTCCCCGAGTGTTCAGGTCGTCTTTTGGCTTTGGAGCCATTTTGTAATCTTGTTGTTGCCTCATTGAGGGCTTACAAGCTCGAACCTCCGACCCGAGGGTCGCGTTGTTGCGAGTTATAGACGCCAGTCCCCGAGTGTTCAGGTCGTCTTTTGGCTTTGGAGCTGTTTATTGCAATAAATGTCGAGCTTTCTTGACACGCAGAAGTGTGTGAAGTATTCTTTGATTACTCTGTGTAAGTATACATATCTTTGTTGTTTAAGGGCTCGGTTGTTCTATACAAATATTTTTCGTTCGACCGTTAGGCCCGGTACATTATCTTCCTATCGAGACCCCACTTGATGCGAGTTGGCTTTCCCCAAGTATTCGAGGTTGATTGCAAAAGAAACCTTGAATACTTGTTGAGTCATCCTTAGATAGCATATGGATGTTACCTCGTTAAAAACCTTGTCGGTAAAACCCTTTTCGGGATAAAAGCCCGGTCGGAAGAAAAGAGTGCAACTCATGCATTTGAAACCTAAGGCCTTCGAGTTGGAGAGTGCTTTGGCTGTTTTGATCGGGTACCTGCACTCGGGTCAGTGTAGAATATAATTGAAATGGAAAAGGAGCGGTCATAGCTTAGCGTACGATGCGCCGACGATGTTTTGAGCCCTGATATATTTTAGTTGCTTGTGATGAGGACACGGTACGGTTCCCTACTTTGTTTAGTAGGGATATCCGAGAGTGTAGTTTGTTATTGTTATTTTACTATTTGCTTGTCCTTCGACTCCCTCGAGAGTGGAGGTGCCGGTTCGGGGCTAGATCGTGTACTGCGAACATTTCTTTCAACGCATGTTGTTCCCCGTAGACGATCTTAATCCCATCTTTTGTGGGGAATTTTATCATCTGATATAGGGTGGAAGGTAATGCTCTCATGCGGTGTATCCACGACCTTCCGAGCAAGGTTTTGTACCACATGTCTCTATCGATGACATGGAATTTAGAATTTTGGATTGTGTCGGCCACGTTGACTGGAAGGGTGATTTCCCCCTTTGTTGTTTCGCTCGCCATGTTGAATCCGTTGAGGACTCGAGGGGCGGGTACAATTTGGTCAAGCAGTCCAAGCTGCTCTACCACCCTCGACCTGATAATGTTGGCCGAGCTGCCTGGATCTACAAGTACACATTTAATCTGAAATGTATTTACAAGAAAAGAGATTACCAGTGCGTCGTTGTGGGGCTGAGATAAGGTCCCAATGTCCTCATCACTGAATGTGAGGTCATCCTCAGGTATGTAATCCCAATTTTGCTTTTCTCTGGTGTTGGATATTTTTGTTCTTCTCATCATGGGCTCTTGTGGGGCATCGATGCCTCCCAAGATCATGTGGATGACATGTTGTGTCTCATTCTCTTCGTTCTTCTTGGCCGCTTCTCTTTCCTAAAAATGGTTTTTTGGCCCGATCGCTGAGGAATTCTCGGAGATGACCTTTGTTAAGTAGTCGGGCTACCTCTTCTTGGATTTGGTGGCAATCCTCCATCCTGTGTCCGTGCGTGTTGTGAAATTCACACACTAAGTTATGATTCCTTTGCGAAAGATCTGATTGTGCAGGCCTGGGCCATTTGGCATCTCTGATTTTACTGATGGCAAACACAATGTTCGATACATCAACGTTGAAGTTGTATTCTGATAAGCGAGGTGCCTCCGTTGGCCCTACGTTCCTATCGAATCTGGCTCTGTTGATGAGTCCCGGAGGATTCTGTCCTCAGTCTATCCTTCGATCGTTGCGAGGTGGGTTGCGCCTCGGGGCATTCCTTCTGTCATCGATGTATGGCCGATATCTTTCTTTGTTTGACTTTGGCTCCTTTACTAGAAGCTTGCTTAGGTATACTAAGCCCGAGGGGGCTCCTAGATGGTCATATTTGACCCTGATCTTCGACTGGTATCGGTTGTAGACGTCCGACCAAGTCACAGCAGGATACTCGACCAAATTCTGTTTCAACTTCTTTGAAGCCACCGAGCTTCATTCATTCAGACATTGAGTGAAGGCCTGCACTGACCAGTCATCGGAGACTGGCGGTAGTTCCATCTGTTCTATTTGAAAATGATATACAAACTCTTGCAGCATTTCGTTCTCCCTTTACCTGATCTTGAACACGTCAGATTTCATTGTTTCTACTTTGATGGCACCGGCATATGCCTTTATGAAGGAGTCTGCCAGCATGGCAAATGAGTCTATGGAGTTAGGAGCTAGGTTGTGATACCACATCATGGCCCCCTTCGAAAGTGTTTCCCCGAACTTCTTGAGGAAGACTGACTCGATCTTATCATCCTTTATGTCGTTGCCATTCACTGCGCAAGTGTAAGCAGTAATGTGCTCATTGGGGTCTGAGGTCCTGTTGTATTTTGGGAGGTATGGAATTCTAAACTACTTTGGAATGGGTTTTGGAGCCACTTCCTCTAGGAACAGCCTTTGTATGAAGTTCTTCGAATCCACACCTTTCAGGACCGAGAGTGCGCCCGGAATTTGGTCAACCATGGAGTTGTAGGTCTCGACCTTCTTATCGTTGGCTTCTATCTTCTTCTCCCCCGATTTGATCCTCTTTGTGAGGTCCTCGAGCATCTTTATGATGGTAGGGTCGGCTACCAACCCATTGTTGCTTGACCTCTCCGGTACCTGCTTGGCCGGGGGAACCTTCCCCGGAGCAACCGCACTGGGAGTTTCTGGTGACATTGTAGCTGAGAAATCGCTAGTTGTTGTGCCTGCAATATTTCAAAAATAACATGAAGGCTATCCTCCCATTCTTCTCTAGCTGGGGTTTCCTGAGCTTCTTGTCAGTCTCCTTGGTGCACACTCCTGTTAGTGTGGGAGCTTACATTGATGTGTTGAGCATCGCATGAGACTGCGTCCATGGGGATCGGTTCTGGCGCATTCTTAGGGTTTCGCGGTGGCACACCAAGACCTAGAACACCCACACCATTTTCTCCATGGTCCTTAAGATTGTTATTTTCACCTACATTCACTCAGTTAAACATTTCGTCCAGAAATCGAAGATCTTGGATAAGAAAGAGCGTGAAAGATAACTTGTGTTATGTAGTAAAACCAACAAGAAAATAATCACTATTATTTTTAGCCCCACGGTGGGTGCCAAACTATTTACCGTGAAAATGGTAATAATAATTAAATTTGATTATGGGACTCTAAAAATACGTGATCTATTTTTATGCTAGTTGTTGAGCAGATGACGCTATGTGTGAGACTTAGAAATGATATAAGAGTTAGGAATAAGGTTATAACCAAACCGATAGGTTAACAATCGGGGCCTCGAGCTTGTCGATTCGGGGGCCTCGGGGTCAATTCCGGAGCTCGGCTGGGAGCTATCGAAGCTGGTCGAAGTATGGCTAATAGTTATAATAAAATCAACGAAGGCTCTTTATGGCCAATGATAAGCAATAAATGATGAACAGTAATGAAGATAATAAATGGAAGCAATAATATAAAGAGAATGTGTTAGAGAGTAGAGCAAATCTTCTTGTATATTTCGTATGGGTTTAAAAAATGGCAAGGATCCCCTTTATATAGGAGGGGAATCCCAACATAGTACAAAATACATTAATGACAATGAAGCGGAGATGGGACAACTAGATGACACCCTGATTCAGCGTTAGGGCAGTCCACTAAGCTCTATCAGTCCTAGTCGTGTACCTTGGGAACTCCCCATTTCTACCATTGTCGTGGTCAACACTATTCTAAGGTCGGGCGTCGACGAACCTCGAGGGAAGAAACTTGACCATAGCCTTGTAGTCTCGAGGCTTTGAGATGATCTTCTGAGGTGCCTTGATAACGAGGAATTGGACCCTCTGATTTCACCGTATACAATCTCGATGCTGGACTGATAACAGTTGTTGTAAGCAAACTAGGCTAGAGGCAAGAACTGATCCCACTTCCCTCCAAAGTCAATCACATATGGCCTCAATATATCCTCCAATATCTGAACTATCCGCTCCGACTGCCCATTGGTCTGTGGGTGAAATGCTATGCTGAGCTCTATGCGGGTCCCCAACTCACTCTGTATGGCTCTCCAGAAATGTGAAGTGAACTGAGGGACTCTACCTGATATGATGGAAACAGGCACACCGTGCAACCGAACTATCTCCTAAATATAAATCTAGGCCAACCTCTATGAAGTATAGGTAGTCACAATCGGAATGAAGTGTACCAACTTGGTCAACCTGTCGACAATGACTTAAACTGCATCAAACTTCCGCAAGGTCCGCGGCAACCCATCTACGGAGTCAACGTGCTCCCATTTCCACTCAGGTATAGGCATCTGCTGAAGTAGGCCACCTGGCCTCTAGTGCTCATACTTAACCTGCTGGCAATTCAAGCTCCTAGCCACATATTCAACTATGTCTTTCTTCATTCGCCGCCACCAATAATGCTGCCTCGGGTCACGATACATCTTCATAGCACCTAGATGAATAGAATATCGTGAACGGTGTGCCTCCTCTATAATCCTCTCCCTCAAGACACTGGCATTAAGAAAACATAGACGACCCTGGAGTCACAGAACACCATCCTCGCCAATAGAAAACTCCTTGGCACTACCCTGTAGTACCGTCTCTCTGAGAATTGCCAAATTCAGATCATCAAACTGTCGAGCCTTGATCTACCCCTATAGTGAAGACTGGGCAACAACACATGCAAGAACTCGGCTAGGCTCACAAATATCCAACCTCACAAGTCTGTTAGCCAAGGACTGAATGTCCAAAGCTAGTGGCCTCTCCTCTACTGAAAGGAATGCCAAGCTACCCATACTCTCTGCCTTCCTTCTTAAGGCATCCGCGACCATATTTGCCTTGCCCGGATGATAAAGAATGGTGATGTCATATTCCTTCAGTAACTCAAGCCATCTGTGCTACCTCAAATTGAGATCCTCTGCTTGAACAAATGCTGTAAGCTGCGATGATCAGTATAAACCTCACATGACACCCCATATAGATAATGCCTCCATATCTTTAGAGCATGAACAACTGCAGCTAACTCTAGGTCGTGCACAGGGTAATTCTTCTTATGAATCTTTAGCTGACGTGGAGCATATGCAATAACTCGCCCCTCCTGCATCAATACACAACCCAAGCCAATGCGTGAAGCGTCGCAATATACCGTATACATCCCGGAAGGCAACACTAGAACCGGTGTTGTAGTCAAGGTTGTCTTGAGCTTCTGAAAGCTCGCCTCACAATCATTGGACCAACAAAAAGGAGCACCCTTCTGGGTCAATCTACTCAAAGGTGTTGCAATGGATGAAAACCCCTACACAAATTGGTGATAATAACCTGCTAAACCTAGGAAACTCCTTATCTCAGTCACTAAATTGGGACGTGGCCAACTCTGAACTGCCTCAATCTTCTTAGGATCCATCTTAATACCCTCTTCCGATACAACATGCCCGAAGAATGATACTGAATCTAGCTAAACCTCACACTTGGAGAACTTAGCATATATTTTCTGCTCTCGCAATGTCTAAAGCAATACTCTCAAATACTGCTCGTGCTCCCCAAGCGACGTGAGTAGATCAAGATATCATCAATGAAGACAATAACAAAGGAATCAATATAAGGCCTGAACACCCTGTTCATCAAATCCATAAATGCCACTGGGGAATTAGTCAAGCCGAAGGACATTACCAGAAACTCATAATGGCCATATCTAATACGGAAAGCAGTCTTCGGGACATCTGAGTCTCGAATCTTCAGTTGATGATACCTGATCTCAAGTCGATCTTAGAGAACACCCTAGCACCCTGCAACTAGTAAAACAAATCATCAATGCGTTACGACGGGTACTTGTTCTTGATGGTAACCTTGTTTAACTGCAGTAATCAATGCACATCCGCATAGTCCCATCTTTCTTCTTCATAAACAACACTGGTGCACCCCAAGGTGACACACTTGGTCTCAAAAACCCCTTTGCTAACAACTCCTCAAGCTGCTCCTTCAACTCCTTCAACTCTTTCGGAGCCATATGATACGGTAGGATAGATAGAGGCTGGGTACATGGAGCCAAATCAATACAGAAATCAATATCACGATCCAGTGGCATGCCTGGAAGGTAAGAACGAAACATATCGGCAAATTCCCGGACTGCTGGAACTGAATCAATTATCGGAGACTCTGCGGTGGTGTCTCGAACATAAGCTAGATAAGCCAAACAACCCTTCTCTACCATATGTCGAGCCTTCAGGAAAGAGATAACCCGACTAGATGTACTAACTGAGGAACCCTTCCACTCCAACCTCGGCAACTCTGGCATCGCTAAAGTAACAATCTTGGCATGGCAATCTAGGATGGCGTGATATGGTGATAACTAGTCCATGCCCAGGATGACCTCAAAGTCGGTCATATCAAGTAACAACAGATCTGCTCAGACGGAAATAATACCTATGATAACAACATCTGAGGCCAATGCATCTGGTCTTGCCAAAATAGCATAGAATCTGGCTAGAGCGTCGGCTGGCTAGCCTCCACCTAACTGACCAGTAGCTGGCTGACCTCCCCTTTCCTAGCCTTCACCTCAAGGACGACCCTACTAGTCTACCCTCTGCCTCTGGGCGACCGGATAACCGTTGCTGAAATTATGGGCTGCTGACCCTATTGCACTGCCTTAACCAGAAGTCTGGGGCAGTATCTCCTCATATGACCGAGATGTTTGCACTCGAAATAGCCCCTCGGTGTGGTGACCTGCTACCCTAATGTCTGACCCTAATTTCCTGACCCATTAGAAGAAGCCTGAATAGCCGGTGGGCGGTATGAACTCTCTGGTATAGCACTAAAATAGGAGCTGGAAGAATCCTGGTAACCTGAGTACCGATTGGAAGAACCCTAGACGGCTGGTAGACGGTAAGAACTCTCTAGTATGGCGCTAAAATAGGGGTGCTCTGGAGTACCTCGAGGAGATGGTGGTGCTGAATATGGGGTCCTGCTAGGTTGACCCCTCCCAAATTGACCTCTGCCCCTAGCTGGGGCACCTCTAAACTCTCCATAGAAACGGGTCCTCTTGTCCTGTTACATCTGTTCTCTACCCTTCTGACGGGTAGCCCTCAATCCTCCGAGCAATCTCCATTACCAGCTGATAAGAAGTCTCTATCTCATCCTCTCGGGACATGTTGGCCCTAATACCAGAGTGCAACCCTGCAACAAATCTCCGCACTCTCTCTGCGTTTGTAGGAAGTATCATGAGTGCATGGTGAGACAACTTAGAAAACTTTGCATCATAGTCGGTCACTGACATCTGACCCAACTCAAGCTGCTCAAACTGATACTGTAACTCTTCCCTCTCGAAGGGTGGAATATACCTATCCAAGAAAAACTGTGTGAACAGGCCCTAAGTAATGGGAGGGGAACCCGCTGGTCTGCCAAGAACATAAGACTGCCACCATGAACGGGCCCTACCCTCCAACTATAAAGTAGGGAAGTCAACCCCATGAGAATCCAATATCCTAATATTGTGCAGTCTGTCCCTGCACTTATCAATGAAATCCTTGGCATCCTCATAACGCTCACTTCCAAAGATAGTAAGGTGTCGCCCAGTCCATCTGTCCAATAACTTCTATGGATTATCGTCCGCAGCTGGTCTAGGATCAAGTGCCACTGTTGCAACTGGTTGGGCCCTATCCGAGGGTAGTGTACCCGGAGTCTGATACATCGTAGTTGCATGTCCAGGAGCATGAGCAGTAGGGGTCTGTGCTCCCCCTCCTGCCTGATATGTGGCTGGGTTTGCTAGAAATAAACCATCCTGGGTCATAGAATCCATGAACCGTAGTATATGGCCCATGACCTCCTAAAAGCCCAATGCTGTCATGAAATCCACCGGGGTTAACTCTGCTGCGGGCACCTTGTCCTGCTGCTCAAAAATAGGATCCCCTACTAGATCCGCTGGTGGTGAAACTGGGGCAGCTCTGGGATGCCCTCGTCCCTTACCCCGGGCTGGTGCCCTCCCCCGACCTCTGCCTCAGCCTCTAACAATGGGGGGAGTATCTCCTCTCGAGTCTGGAACGTCAGTCGTACGCATCATTACCATCTGTAAGACAATAGAAGAAATAAACTTAGTACACAATCAACTACACGATAGAAGATGAATAAAAAGTAGTTTCCTAACACCCTATAACCTCTCGAAGATAAGTACAGATGTCTCTGTGCTGATTCACAAGACTCAATTAGGCATGCCCATCACTTGTGAGACCTACGTGAACCTAGTGCTCTGATACTATGTTGTCACGAACCAAATTCCATTATAGTTCGTGATGGCGCCCAACACCATTATTAGGAAAGCAAACACTGATCAACTAGTGAGTTCTCATTTATTTAATTGAACAATACCAGCATTTACTTAACTTAAATTTAAAACATTCGATAAATAACGAATTTATACGGCAACTGAAACGTAAATGACTAAAGGAAATCATAATTATCGGAATACAACCCAAAATCAAGTCTACTAATAAGTGCCAAGGATCTAGTGTCATAAGTGTGTGGGCAACTAGTAGAATATACAAAAGAAGACTACCCTACTGTTTGAAATAAGTAGACAGATACAAGCAAAAGAGAAACTCCGGTATGTTGCTAATCGGCTAGGGTGGGGCAGCTCACTGTAAGTTTCAGTCCGAATCAAGTATACGCGCCAGGCTGATAACTAGATGCGCCTGCCTCGGATCCTGTACAATTAAGTAAAGAAGCATAGTATGAGTACATAAATAATATGTACCCAGTAATTATCAAGTCTAACCTCAAAGAAGTAGTGACGAGAGGTCGACTTGACACTTACTAGGGCCAATAATAATATAATTTAAGTGTTATGCTAAGCATGAATAGCATGAATAATAATGACAGTTTAAGAACAGGGAGAAGTAAGATATTCTTTCATAAACAACATGTCAATTTCAGTCATATCATGTAATAACTTACATTTAAAAGCATAAGTTCCAAATAAATAACATGCGCAAATTGTGTCGAGGTCGTACGGCTCGATCCAATATAATATTAAGATGTCCACTGCCAGACGGTCGAATGACGTGAACCATAGATGCATCTATTTACTACCGAGGTGCTCGGCCCGATCCATAAATAACAATTTATTTTCAACAAAGCACACATTGCCCATTCACAGTCAAGTATTTCATACAAATTCTTAAGTTAGTGAGTATAACCGTCTATATTTCTTTTACCAATCTCCAGCATGACTTAAGTGATTATAGTAACAAGTAAGGATGCAAACATTGCAAGTATAGAATGATACGGGTCCTAAACTATTTGGACAATTAGCATAATAGTAGCTACGTACGGACTTTCGTCACCACGTACGTACGTAGCCCCCATAGATAGGTACATGTATTTATTTAATTCACCTATGGGGTTAATTCCCTCTTACAAGGTTAGAAAGAAGACTTACCTCGCTTCAAGGTCTACTTTCTGATCCAAGCTTAAGCCAAAACCCTCAATTTGGTGTCGAACAATCTGAAATTATCTAAATAACGTAAAAACAAATCAATATAGGCTCAAAAGTTCATATTCCCACTATTAGAGTGATTACCCAACCCATATTGCAAGAGTCCTAAAATTTACCCCCGGGCCCACATGCCCGGATTCCGGAAATTTTCAAAGAACGTTGTTACTTATAACCTTCGGATCAATAATATATGATTTCTACTACATTCCATAACAAATTTCGTGGTTAAATCTCATTTTTATCAAAAACCTAGGTTTTACTCTAAACCCATAATTTTCTCTAATTTACATATTGTAATTTACCCATAAACTATGTATTAAACACACATTAGGTAGAAATTACTTACCTCCAAAAGCTTGGTGGAAAACCCCTCAAGAAGCTCTAAAATCGCCCAACAATGGAGTGAAATGAGATAAAAATTACTAACTCCCGCATTAAATGAAGGCCACTGCCTTTAGATATTTCTGCACATGCAGTGTGTTGACCGCATCTGCGGTCTCGCTTCTGCAGAAACGGGATGGGCTAGCTGGGGCTGCACCTGCAGACATGTGACCGCTCCTTCGGTTCCGCTTCTGCGCAAGAGGAGCCATATCTGCGGAACCTGGGCTCCTCTTCTTGGGCCGCATCTGCGATGCTTCAACCACATCTGCGAGCTTGCACCTACGGCTAGCCAACCGCAGGTGCGATTTTGACAGAGACTGGGGCTTCAGCTCCTTCTCAGATTTTCAACTTAGTTCGAGCCTCGTCCGATTGATGCTCGGGTCCCCGGCTAAACATACCGACAAGTTTGGAATCATAAAACGGACTCGTTCGAACCCTCAGAACGCCCGAAACAACATTAAAACTAAGAATCACACCCTAAAACCAATTGAATCAAACTTATGAACTTCAAGTTCTTCAATCTACTTCCAATGATCCGAAATGTACTTATACTACTCGGAATGATACCAAATTTTGCATTAGTTTTAAATGATACTACCAAACTATTCCCGGTCTCAAAATTCCGTTCGGACCTCGATATGACAAAAACCCGCTCCAAACCAAATTTAAAGAACTTCAAAATTCTCAAAGAATCAACTTTCACTATTAGGCGCCAAAACGCTCCCGAGTCATCCAAAACCCGATCCGGACAGACGCCCAAGTCCGAAATCATCATACGAACCTATTGGAACCTTCAAGTCCCGATTCCGAGGTTGTTTACTCAAAATATTGACTGAAGTCAAACTTGGCCTTTTAAGCCAACCTTAAGGAACCAAGTGTTCCAATTTCAACCCAAACTCTTCCAAATCCCGAACCAACCATCCCCGCAATTCATAAATCAGTAAAAGCAAGTACGGAAAGTCTTATTTAGGGAAACGGGGTTCTAGAAAGCAAAATGACCAGTCGAGTCGTTACAATGATTTTGACCATGACCATAATAGTATAACTTTCTCCTTGAAAGAGATATTCACCATATCAGTGTTAATGAATATGTGGTAGTACAAAATTAATTAAGAGCTCTGGAAGAGCCTTTTATGCTATTTTAGAGAAATAAAATTGATTATCAATAAGGTATTGTATCGTAGTAAGTCTCAAAGAAACTTATTGAGTTTCTAAAGTATTTGCGAAAGCGTTTGGTTATGTTGAGACTATAAATAAAGGAAAGATTTAATATCTTCTATTACTACAACTTGTAGTGGGATAATATATATGTGAAACATACCCGCTTTATTCTCTAGTTTGTACTACACAAATAACATAATACCACAATAAAGTAGAAGTTTATTGATCTAAAAACCATATCATAATAAATTTGGATTTTATTTATAATTGCACATGTTATGGTGTAAACCTGAAGTTTATCAATGCTAATTATCAAGTTGGCATAATTGATTTAGCCATGTTAATTTAAGTATGATATGCAAAAAAAATCACATGGGTAAATATTAAAGAACAAAAAATTTCTTTACTAATTCTCTTATGTTGTTTGTTCTCATTAATTAATAGACCAATTAAAATTGTGATTGAATCTTATGAATGTAGGAAATATCAAAGGTGAATATGGGCTCATTCACCTGCCATGTATACCACATACGATGCACCTATGAGATGGTTATATGTGTGATTATTATTAACACGCAACCTAATATTTGCGAGATAATTTGCTCAATAATTCAATTTAGAACAAAATATTTAGATATTCTATTCAAGACAGTTCATCTTGATAAGTTGGTTTACATCACAATTGGTTTAGAAATATACTTTATTGAGTGCCTCTACTTAATAGATAAACTATTGCTTATGAGAACAAAGTTATATATATTAGTTTGATATGCGTTACATATGAAAGTATATTGCCTTCTCCTCTCGCAAGTGGTTTAAGGTCAGGAACCAAATAACTCCATTTAATTATTATTGATGTGAGATGTATATTTTGATTAGTACCATAACGCACAAAGGTGGGTTTCTAAAGTTGAGGAACCTAGTTAGTTTTTCTAACATGAGGGGGAGACAAGATAAACAGTTGAGAAAAAGTTACGTGCACTGAGTTATTATTTGTACATCCAGATCCTCTAATAAGATAATATGAACTTGAAATTCATAAAAAGATAATTCATATACAATATATCGGAAAGCATGCTAGATGCATTTGCTAACCCAAATAAAGTAATTATATTGTCACTGCAAATGCTTCTATTAGAATAAGTTCTAGAAGGACCAAGTCTATGGTATGCTTAAAGCATATAGACAAATCGGTTTCAAATAAAAATCTTGATAAATAAGAGGAGAATATGATCAAAATGATCATAATAAAGAGGAAAATGGTCAAGAAGAGTACATGACATAACATTTCATAAAACCTTAGGAGAGGTTCAAATACCTGAAATGAATGAAGAGATATTTATGTAATGTCTTTATGAAAAAATGTTGGTATCAATATAAAATGTTCGTCGACGACATCTATGATAGCCCTAAGTATAGATTAGGATCTTAACTATGTCGAATATAGACACAAAAGTATTGGCCAAATGGAAGAGACCCAATTCGAGTAGAATTAATTTCATATGATAGACATGTATTTTTGGACCTGCAATTCAAACACCTAAAAGTATAAGTCAATATTGTGTGCAATCACTTTAATCTATCTTATATGTCTCGCATGACATGAAAACTTGATATGCTTCTAATGTCTATTTATATGGATTATATGACTTAACTTATAAGAAAATTCCCGAAGGATTTAACAGGCATGACGCAAATAATTCAAAGTCATGGGAAATGGTTTCACTCAGATTGCAAAGATCTTTGTACTTTCAAGTGCCTCCACATGTAAACACATAATATGTTTGCAAACACATATCATGTTTGCAAATGTTACATCTCGCATTTTCGTACGTCAAAGTTCCGTCTTCAGTTAATCGACGTAGACTCAGGGATGAGATTATCTTGAGGTTATAAGTACTTATGCTATTTATAACGAGCGATAAGAAAGTGTCGTGAAGGTTAAAAGATAAACAAATCAAAGATAGTGAGTTTTGTCAAAGTTTGTCGATATTGGATAGAATACGTTCTGAGCTATAATACCCGGTATTTATGGACTAGTGTCATATAAGGTACCACATAACCATGATAATGTGTGTTAAAAGTAAGTAGTATTTTAAGTAATTTGAGATAATTCTTAATTATGTGGATAATTAGATAATTAATGATTTTTAGTGGGAGATTAATTAAAAATTTTGGATAATCAAAGATTTTGGATGACTTAACCCCCCCAAAAAACGTGGCAGCATCCCCCATCACTTTTAAAGTGACTATTAAGTCTTACATAGGTGGCAAATTGAGAGGATTAAATGGCTTACTCATCTAATAAGTGGGCCACACCCACTATAAGAGCTTTCCTACACTAGTGATATGTTTTATTTCCTAATATCTAAAGATCAAGAACTAAACAATTGAGAGAATGGGCTGATCGAATTGAATCTTTCAAAGAGAAAATATTTCCATACCAAATATGAATGATTTTGTTTGTTGATTCCATGCCAATGGGATAAAGCGTGAATTGCAAATTCTAAGGAGCACGGTACAATTTTTCTCCAGAATATTTTATGGATTTTCCTTACATCGATCCACTGTTACATATTTTTTGCAAAAGACGTGTTAGAGAAATTGTCAAGAGAATCGGCTCAGGTATGTTAAGGCTATCCCTTCTTTCTTTTTGGCATGAATCAAATGATATAAAAGAAACGAGCAAACGTATAGCTTTCATAAACTACTATATTCATAGAAATACTAGGGGTATCTATGATCTTGATCCCCCATGTGACATATTATTATATCTTTTGTTCATGGGTCTCAGAATAATACGTAGTTGATAATGTTTATCCGAAAGGAATATTGAGATTACTAACATATTTTTATGCATTTCATTCATTTATACATGTATATTTACCCATGACAAAATAACGTTATATACGCATATTTATATGTATATATATGTATATGGAATATGGGAAAAGGTTATAGTGTTATATACGTACCACCACCTGATCAGCTAGTATATGTTGATGATTTTGCCCACAGTGGCCGAGATGATATGATGGGATGCTCTCAGAGGCTTGATGATGTTATGTACACCTGTACCTATACATGACACGATATATACACGCACGTACATGAAATTATAAATGTTTCAGGATTTACAAAGTTATAAATGGGATGCTCTCAGAGTATTTCTCATGTATTGCATTCATTTATACATGTACATTGACCCATGACCAGATGGCGTTATATACGTGTATATATGTATATGAGATATGGAAAATGGTTACGACGTTATATACGCACCACCACCTGATCAGTTGGTATATGTTGATGATGTTGCTCGCAGTGGCTGAGACGATATGATGGGATGCCCTCAAAGGCTTGATGATGAAGTACACCTATATTGTCACGACCCCAAACACCCCGGTCGTGATGGTGCCTATCCAAATACTAGGCCAACCGAAACAACACAAACAATATAAAGGTCTTTTATAAATTAAGTTTCTAGTCGAATATAATCTCAAATCTTTCATTTTAATATATACCAAATATGCAGAAGAAGAAACAAATACGTAAGTACATCAACCCGGCCGATCCTAGTGTCACTAGTCATGCGCCATTAAATACAACTCAACAATGTCTGCTTAATACAAGATACGTCAGATATATAAAATACTAAGGATGGAAGGAGAAAGGCAGGGTTGCGAATGACATGCAGCTACCTTGCAATCTCCGGATAGTACTCTGAAGGCAATGAACAACTCTCACTCGGAGGCTCTGGTACCTGGATCTGCACACAAGGTGTAGGAGTAACGTGAGTACGCCAACTCAATAAGTAACCAAAGTAAATAAAGGTTGAGTGCAGTGATGAGCATTGAAAATCATACACATACTTTATTAAGAATCTCAACAGAAATATTAAAGTCAAAATCTAGGGTTCAATAACCTAATATCTCGTAAAAGCTCCAGTTTCAATGAAAATCCTTTAACGAATTTGTTCAACATTTTTCAGTAGAGGCTCAGTATAAAAGGAGAGTGAAAACAGAAATTTCATAAACAAGCCCCTCGGTCGAAGAATCACTCATAAGTATAGCCCCTTGGGCAAGCCTCTCAGTCACTCGTGACTCAGATCTCGTCAATCAGTACTCACACTCAGTACTCCCGCTCAATAGATATCTTATAATAATAATCGCTGCGGCTTGCAGCCCGATCCGTAAATATATATAGTCGACTACGCTAACTGGGGATGTACATACTTCGCAGGGGCTCCTACAGCCCAAGTGTTATATCGCTATGGCACGCAGCCCGATCGAACATATTGTAACAGCGTGCAGACCGATCCATAAATATATATAATCCTCACCATTAGGTCCTCGACCTCTCTCTCAGTCATTACCCTCACAGCCACTCGGACATTTTTGTGAAAAATCTGGGAACTCAGCCCAAACAGTTTTTATATATTTTAAAATAGAGTAATGAAACTGAATCAAACAGTAAACAGGTAAAAATCATGACTGAGGATATGCTTTCAAATCAAAATAGAGTGAGGAAAGTAGTAAAATACCCCTAAGGGTCCAAACAGTTCGGCACAAGGCCCCAAACATGGCATTCAGCCCAAATTGACAGGTTCATTTCTAAAACACATAGATATCACATAGAGTTGAACAAAATATACAATTCTACTGTTGTCACGGGATGTACCAAGTCAGAATCCCTACGGGTGCACGCCCACACACCCGTCACCTAGCATGTGTGTCACCTTATTTACCAAAACAGTACAAAATTTAGGGGTTTCATACCCTCAGGTCCAGATTTACAATCGTTACTTACCTCAAACCGGACGAAAATCTACTCCGCAATGCCCTTGCCTCTCGACTCGGCCTCAAATCGTCCCGAATATGTCAAAAATCATAATCATAACATCAATACAAGCCAAAGGGACAAAGCCCACGCGAAAATTATCAAATTAAACTCAAAATCCCGAAACTGGTGTTGATACCCAATTTTCCCTATATATTTTCAATATACAAAATACCCTCAAAATAGCATATGTATGCATATATAAGCATGTCCAAGGGTTTTATTATTTTTTCATAATTTTAAAGGTTTTAAATTGATTTATTGTCTCCCTTTTTATCCATAATATCCCCAATAATTATTTCCAAAATTATGGTTTTGATAATTCATCTATTGTATTTCTATATTTATGCCAAAATATGGATAAGGAAATTTTTATATATTTTTAAAAATTTAATTTAGTATTTTTAAAGCTAAATTGCACATAATTGCAATATTAGCTATTTTAAGGTTTAATTATGCTTTATACGCATAAAATTGGATCCTGTACTTTAAAATTGTTAATTATGTGTTATAAATCATTTTAGCCTTTTAAATTAGTTTTGAGAAACTATATACTATATTTTATAATTTAAATAGGGAAACAATGGCTATTTAAATTATAGCCCAATTTGGCTTTTAATTATAGCCAAATCAAGACCCCAATTCCTAGCCCAATTAAAACCCACCGGACCCAAGCCCAAACCCAATTTTATAACCCGGCCCCAGACCTTTCAATCCTGGCCGTTGATCAAAGAGATCAACGGCCACCATTCACTCTTACCATAATTAATCCCAAACGGCCCCCAAACCCTCTCATTCTTACCAATCTGCCGCCCTTGAATCCCCTTTCCTCTCCAATTCTCTCTAAAACCTAACTCAAACCCTAGCCACCACCACCTAAAACAAACCCTAATCCCTTCTATCCTCGCTCAATCTATGGACTCTCATGGCTATTTGAGACGTATACTTGTCTCTTACGCCTCCTGGTTGCCCGTTTTTGTGATTTCATGGAAAGATATCGAAGAGATATAGTCCAGATCTTGTTCAACTTCTATCCATGGTCTTTTATGCTACTTTCCGGCCATCCATGGCTGTTCAAGTAAGGTCCATGGCTTTTTCGGTTGAAACCGGTAACGATCTAATGTTTTCTCACCTTCTTTTGGTTCTCTGAAACCCTAACTCTTGAGATTTTTCACTTTTTCTTTAGATCTGTCTTAGATCTAAGTGTATCCATGAATTTTTAACCGATTTTTTCTTCGTCTCTCCTATTTTCTGAAAAGCCTAGCTATAAATCTTTCGATCTTTTTAGATTTGTGATGGATCTATGGGTTTTTAAGGTTTTCACCTATTTTTCTCAAAATATTTCTCCGATTTCAAAATGATTTCTTCATTTTCCAGACTAAGGTTTCAAAACCCTTTTTGCAAAAAATGATTTTTTCTGATATTAGCAATTACTTTGATTTTTATCATGTTCAAATATCACCTGAGTCATTCCTTTTTGCTCGATTCATTCTTGTCAAGAAACCTTAATACTTCTGGGTTCGATTCAAAGTTTGAATCTGTTTGCAATGTGTTTGCATGACTATCATGAACGTTCTAGGCTTTATGTGTGTTCTATATGCTCTTGTTCTTCCTGTTCTAATTTGTTCTTAAGGTTTCTTTGATTTTGTCCAAACCGGTGTTATTTATCGTTTAATAAGTCCGACTATTTGTTTTATTGATCGTTCACATAATTTATGTTGATTCTGTGTAATCTCCTTAAACCTACATCTTTAATTTTGTGTATTTTCCTTGTAATTCTATACTAATTTTTTGAAATTGCTTCCTTACTTTTGTGATACTTTCCTTAGTTAGTACTGATTCCATGTGATTTTCAATCTCATCCGTGATTCTTTGAGCTAATTTTCAGAATCAAATTGTACTCTACCTTGTTTATGTGCCCAAATATGCTATTAATTAACGTGCACTTTCCTTATGTTGAAACTATTTTGTACTTAGACCTTATTACATGCTACATGATTTTACTATTCCTATTATGGTAAAATCAGTCTTACAAGCAATTTTTTTCCTTATTTGATACAACTTGTACCTGTTTGAACTATCACTCCCTAATTGAAGGGAGCCCGGGTCTTTAATTGATTCTGATTTGTATTATTTCTATAATTTTGCTAAGTCAGTACTTACTACCTTATTTTCTTGCATGTTCTCAAAAACTATAAATACTCTACCCTCTCTTCTTTAAACACGCGAACAATAGTTCAGAACACACACATACACACGCAAACTCTCTCTTCTTTCTTTACTACTTGTGCTACTGCTTTGTCTAGCCGGCTGAAATCCAAGGCTAGACTGTAGGACTCTAGTTGCTTTGCTTTTTCTGCACTTTGCTTCCTTAACTGGTATGTTCCTAGTTCAATTTTGAAACTCAACTCTATGTGCCCCCCCCTTTTGTCAGTGCCTGTCTCTTTCTGCATTAACTTAATGGCTCATGTTGTTTAATTGCACTTCTTGTTCCCTGCTTTACTCAGCATGTTTAAGCTCTGCCCTCTCTTATTCAAATGTAACCAGCATGTGTACTTGAGTTTGGTTATGTTCCTCAATTAGTATGTCTCCTAATGTACTTGATTAATGCTAAGTCCTGACTAATTATATGTAATATACCCCTGCATGATTACTCCCATACCCTGTCCATATGTCTTATTAAAATTCTAATTTCAAGCATGATTCTCTTGTTAACTCTTTGAAGTAATTGCTTGTGTTCTAAAGGCCAATCAGTCCATACTTGCTCCTTGCACTTGCTAGTCTATAAGCATCTCTTCTCAGCCATGTTTGTGTGTGTGTTTTTTTATTAGGTTTCTCTATGTCCCCAACCCCTTACTTCCTTTCATGTGAATGCTGGAATGATATTGTTCTTTGGATTTGTTCTATGTGTGTTGTCTTGTTCTAAGTTATTATTACTCCTATTCCCTTCTTCTTTTCAAAAACTGTTCTATTGTTTTTTGCTAACTCAGTTCAAACATGACTGTTTTCAAAACTGTTTTCCAACTCAACTCCTTTAAATCTATGTCAAGCACTCTCACATACACTCTTAGACTACTAGGTTCTGTCTCTTTTGTGTGAGCCTTGCTTTGGGACCCTTGAGCTCCCTCTGAACCTGGACACATAAAAGTTGGCCCTTCCACACTGCACTCACTCTGTTTTGTTTATGAAATCTGGGTGTGAGCACTGCCCGGGATCCCTTGAGGTCCTTAGGGAACTCTGACACACCTAGGTATGAGAAGGGCTATGGAATAACATTGGCACTTGAGGTGGTTTATTACATAACTTAGAGAGGAAGTCCTAATCAGGCTTCCTATAGTGTAACTTCTTATTTTCATTATATCATTCATTTCAATGTTGGTCTATAATAACTTGTTGTAAACAAGTATTAGGGTTGGTTAGTGAAAAGGGATGAGGTAAATATGCATGCTATAGTTGTTAAGGGTAGAAACATGTTATTAGGTTTATGTTCCTAATTGCGCTATAGAAACTATGCTTAGGGCTCATGCATGCATTAGAAATCATGCCTTTAGGTCTCATGTTATTGTTTCAGCATGTGCACCCTTTCAAAATCATGTGTTAAAATCTTCTAATAATTAGCACATTACTATTATCTGCAATCATGCCATATGCACTTAGAAATCCTACTCTTAGGAAATTCTGCAATCCTGCCATATGCATTTAGAAATCCTACTCTAGGAATTCTGTGTCATGAGTTTTATACATGCACCTTAGATACCATGTTTTAGGATCTTATTTGCACCTGCATTCACACTTAGTGTAAATTGCTGATTATAAAAGAGGTAAAAACAGCTTCACACTTGATTATCCCGTTTAAAATAACTGGTAATAATATCTGCATTTGACTAGAACACATGCTCTTAGGGTAAAATAATTTCCAAACCGTCTCTCAATAATTCTGAATAACTACTGCATATTGCTTTATGCCTAGGAAAGACTTAGGTAATAAATTAAATAAAATTAGAACCGCCTTTGTTTAATTATCAACTGTTAAAATCAATAGGCAAACCTGATTCGGACTTCTTTTCTGAGTCATGTAATAAATCTGGTTCTGTTGTTATCACTTAGATACCATGCTTTAAAATCCAAATATGGACCTTAATAGTGTATGGGTCATGTTGTCTATGTGCATTATTTCTGGAGGTATATATGAGCCTTCTACTTATTTCTGTGTTTTCCCCTTTAAATGCAGTCCTACTTGTTTTGTATGTCGCCTTAGTATTTTGCCCCTTTAAACCCGAGGGTCTGCTTAGAACATCCTTCTTATAGGATAGGAGTCCTAAATTCCTCCGGGACTAATAGGAAGGGACGGGTAACAACATGTAATAGGGGTCGAGACCAACCTTCGCGTTAATTACCTTCATGGGCGGGAAAGAGTAGATATGGATATGATGACCTGTGTGCTAATACCACGTGTAGCCCCTCTTTTGAGGAGTGTCATACCAGGTATTGCATTGATGTGATCCATATTACAAATAAATCTAGGACACCCCTTTTACATTCATAAGCATGCCTTAGATTGTAACTCTTTTCAAAATTTCGCCTTTCACTAATTGTTTTCTTACGTTTGTGTATCTAAACTTAAATCCCCTATTATTTGAGTCATACTTGTTTGTTTGCTAATTGTACAAATTCACAAAAAAAACTTGTCTGGCCGGGAACCACACTAGTGGATCCTGAGGGGTGCCTAACACCTTCCCCTTGGGATAATTTCAAGCCCTTACCCTATCTTTGGTTATCAAACATAGTTAGAAATGAACCTTGTAGGTGCCCTAATGTACCTTAAAATTGTTAGGTGGCGACTCTTCAAAATTGCAAAACCCCTTTCCCAAAAGGAAAGAGTTGTCTCATACCAAAATGTCATAAACCTGATTTTCGCGGAGGGAAAAGAGGGCACGAAAATTGGTCAAACCCGACCTCCGGGCCTATGTCTCAAAATTCGATAAAAATCATAACACTAGAATCCTTATCCTCTTACGAGTCTATACATACCAAGAACATCAAAATCGGACCTCAAATGGCCCTTAAAATCCCCAATTTTAACTCTCCAATTTCAAGCCCTAATTTCCTTATTTTCACCCCTAATCTCTTCAATTTCCATGTTTAATCAACTGAAAATCACCATAGATACGTGTATTAAGTTCAAAATTCTTTCTACAACAAGAATCCCCTTGATTTCCTTTTCAAATCCCTCCAAAAGTTTCAGTCCTTACTTCAAAAATGGTGGAATGGGCTAAATTTCGCGAAGGGAAACTTATATACTTTCTGCCCAACGATTCCCGCACCTGCGGGCCGCACCTGCGGTCATCTCAACCGCATCTGCGGTTTTTAATTAAATTCCTCGGACGCCGCAACTGCGACCCAGGTCTCGCACATGCAGCTTGCAAATGCGGTCCATACCTTGCTCCTACGTTCCTAGCCACTTCTGCGGTCTCTTGTTCGCTTCTGCGGCTCGCACCTGCGGTCCCCAATCCACAGGTGCGGTTATGACAGAACACAGCAGCTTCAGCTGCTCCAATTCAAGTCCAAACTTTCCAACAACCTTCCAAATTTATCCTGAGGCCCCCGGGACCTCAACCAAAAATACGAACAAGTCATATATCATCATTCAAACTCATACCAATCCTCGGAACACTTAAAACAACATCAAAACACCAAATCACCCTCGGATTCAAGCCTAAGGATTTCCAAACTTCCGAATTCCGCAATCGATCCACAAACCTATCAAACCTCATCCAAATGACCTAAAATTTTGCACACATGTTACAAATGACACAACAGACCTACTCAAATTTTCGAAATTCCATTCTGACTCCGTTATCAAGATTTCCACTGCTGACCGGAAAATGCCAAATTTACAATCGCCAATTCAATCCTAAATCTACCACGGACCTCCAAATTACATTCCGAACATGCTCCTATGTCCGAAATAACCTAACGAAGCTATTTGAACCATAAAAACTAGGTGAGGATATCTTCTCCGCATCTTCCGCTCGGTCTCCCAGGTAACCTCTTCTACGGGCCGACCTCTCCACTACACTTTCACTAAATGTATATCCTTTGATCCCAACTTTCGAACCTGATGCTCCAAAATAGCCACTGGATCCACATCATAAGTCAACTCACCGTCTAACTGAACTATGCTGAAATCCAAAACGTGAGACAGATCGCCAATATACTTTCGGAGCATAGAAACATGAAATACCGGATGCACACTCGACAAGCTGGGTGGCAAAGCAAGCTCATAAGCCACCTCCCAATCCTCCGAAGCACCTTAAAAGGCCAATCAACCGAGGACTCAATTTACCCTTATTCCCAAATCTCCCAACACCATTCATGGGTGAAACCTTCAGTAGAACCTTCTCCTCAACCATGTAAGATACATCACGGACCTTCCTGTCAGCATAACTCTTCTGTCTCGATTGTGCTGTACGAAGCCGCTCCTGAATCACTCTCACCTTGTCCAAAGCATCCTGAACTAAGTCTGTCCCCAAAAGCCTGGCCTCGCCCGGCTCAAAGCATCCTACTGGAGATCTACACCGTCTCCCATATAAAGCCTCATATGGAGCCATTTGAATGCTCGACTGATAACTATTGTTATTGGCAAACTCAGCGAGTGGTAGAAACTGCTCCCATAAACCCCCAAAATCAATGACACAAGAGCGAAACATGTCCTCCAATATCTCAATAGTACGCTTGGATTGCCCATCCGTCTGAGGGTGAAAAGTTATGCTCAACTCAACCTGAGTACACAACTCTCTCTTTACGGCTCTTTAAAACTGTGAAGTGCATTGAGTACCTCTATCTGAAATGATGGAAACTGGAACCCCATGCAGGTGAACAATCTCTCATATATAAATCCTAGGTAACCGCTCCGAAGAATAGGTAGTACACATAGCAATGAAGTGCGCGAACTTGGTCAGCCGATCCACAATCACCCAAATAGCATTGAACTTACTCAAAGTCTGTGGGAGCCTAACTACGAAATCCATGGTGATCCGCTCCCACTTCCACTCTGGAATATCCAACCGGTGAAGAAAGCCACTCGGTCTTTGATGCTCGTATTTCATCTACTGACAATTGAGACAACGAGCTACAAATCACAAAATATCCTTCTTCATTCTCCTCCACCAATAGTGTTGTATCAAATACTGATACATCTTCGTGGTACCCAGATGGATGGAATACCGCAAGCTATGAGCCTCTTCTAAAATCAACTCTCGAAGCCCATCTATATTGGGCACACATATCCGACCCTGCATCCTCAATACCCCACACATCTCTAGCATCATCGTGCTGAACTTTGTCCTTGAGGACAATCAAATGAGGATCATCACACTGGCGCTCTCTGATACGATCAAACAAGGAAGACCGAGAAACCACACAAGCTATGAACCGACTGGGCTCCGAAATATCCAACCTCACAAACCAATTAGCCAAGGCCTGAACATCAACTACAAGAGGTCTCTCCCTAACAGGAATATATGCCAAACTACCCATACTCACCGCCTTCCTACTCAAAGCATCGGCCAATACATTGGCCTTCTCCCGATGATACAAAATAGTGAAATCATAGTCCTTTAGCAGCTCCAACCATCTTCGCTGCATCAAATTGAGATCCTTCGACTTGAACAAGTGTTGGAGGCTATGATGATTAGTAAACACCTCACAACACACACCATACAGGTAATGCCTCCAAATCTTCAACGCGTGAACAATGGCAGCCAACTCTAAATCATAAACAAGGTAGTTCTTCTCAATGGGTTTCAACTAACGAGAAGCATAAGCAATCACTCTACCCTCCTGCATCAACACACACCCAATACCAACTCTCGAAGCATCACAATACACTGTATAAGAACCTGAAGTTGAAGGCAAGACTAATACTAGAGCTATGGTCAAGGTAGTCTTAAGCTTCTGAAAGCACGCCTCACACTCATTTGCCCACCTGAATGGAGCACCCTTTTGGGTCAATTTGGTTAAGGGTGATTCAATAGATGAAAATCCCTGAACGAACCGACAGTAATAACCTGGCAACCCAAGAAAGCTGTGGATCTCTGTGGCTGAGGACGGTCTGGGACAACTTTGAACTACCTCTATCTTCTTCGGATCAACCTGAATACCCTCGCTGGACACCACGTGCCCTAAGAAACCCATTGAACTGAGCCAAAACTTGCACTTGGAGAACTTTGCCTAAAGCTTCTCCTTCCTTAACTGCTGCAATGCCACTCTCAAATGCTCGACGTGCTCTTCCTGACTATGCGAGTACACCAGAATATCATCAATGAAAATAATCACAAATGAGTCTAGATAAGGCCGAAACACGTTGTTCATCAAATGCATGAACGTTGTTGGGGCATTGGTCAACCCAAAAGACATCACAAGGAACTCATAATGACCATATCGGGTCCTGAAAGCCATCTTAAGAATATCCGAGTCCCTGATCCTCAATTGGTGATACCCTGACCGGAGATCAATCTTGGAGAACACTCTTACTCCCTAAAGCTGGTCAAATAAATCATCAATACAAGACAAATGATATTTGTTCTTGATTGTAACTTTGTTCAACTTTCTGTAGTCAATGCACATCCTCATCGTGCCATTCTTCTTCTTCACAAATAGAACAGGCGCACCCCAAGGCAACACACTAGGCCGAATAAACCCCATATCAAGGAGTTCCTAAAGCTGCTTTTTCAACTTTTTCAACTCTGTCGGTGTCATACGATACAGTAGCATAGAAATAGGTTGAGTGCCCGGCACCAAATCAATAGCAAAGTCAATATCCTTGTCTGGTGGCATGTCTGGCAGGTTTGCAGGAAACACATTGGGAAAATCCCTCACTACTGGGATAGAATCGATACGAGGAGTCTCTGCACTAACATCCCTCACAAAGGCTAAGTATGAAAGACTACCTTTCCCAATCATCCGCTGGGCCTTCAGAAATGAAATCACCCTGCTGGGGACAAAATTAGTCGAACCTCACCACTCAATCCGTGGCACACCCGGCATAGCTAGCGTCACTATCTTAGCATGACAGTCCAATATAGCACGACACGGAGATAGCCAAACCATGCCTAATATCACAACAAAGTCCACCATACACAACAACAAAAGGCCCTCTCGGGTCTCCCAACCCCCAATAGTCACCACACACGATCGGTATACACGATCCACAATAATAGTATCGCCTACTGGAGTAGATACATGAACAAATGAAACAAGAGACTCACGGGGCATATCCAAATAACGAAAAAAATATGATGACACATATAAAAAAGTGGAACCAGAATCAAATAACACAAAGGCATCTCTGTGACAATCTAAGACAATACCTGTAATCACGACATCTAAAGAAATGGCATCTGGTCTAGCTGGTAGTGCATAGAAATGGGATTGACCACCATCTGATCAACCTCCCCATCTGGGGCGAACCCTAGCTGACTGACCCCCACCCCTAGCTGCCTGCGCGGGTGGTGAAGTAACTGGAGCTGAAGTCGAGGGCTGACTTCTCTGCTGAGCTAGACCCCCAAGAAGATGAGGACACTGCCTCCTTATATGCCCAACCTCTCCATACTCATAACAACTCCCTGGTGCTGGAGACGGGGATTGAAGGGAACCCCTAGCACTAGGGTAACTAGCGGAAGAACCTGGTATGGAAGGGCCCTGAACTGATGGAGTACAGGACGAACACTAGGTTGGAAGGGCACTAAGTGATGAATGGCCCTGATGAGAACCGTGAGAACCATGGCCAGATGATGCCCCACGATGAATTAGGCGAACTGACTGAGCATGAGTGAATGGACGACCTCTGTCGTGCTGAAACTGGCCTCTCAAAGGAGCGCCACCAAAACTACCAGATCCCCAAGACCTCTTGGCCTCCCTCTCATCTCGCTCATGGCGACTAACTGACTCAATCTCCCGAGCAATATCAACAACCTGCTCAAAAGTAGCACCTGACACCCTCTCTCGGGTCATGAGAATTTGAAGCTGATATATGAGGCCATCCACGAACCTCCTGATCCTCTCTCTATCTATAGGAACCAACCAAACAGCATGATGAACTAACTCTGAAAATCTCATCTCATACTACGTCACAGTCATATCATCCTGACGCAACTACTCGAATTTCCTGCGCAGCTCCTCTCTATGAGAATGTGGCACATATTTCTCCGAAAAGAGAGTGGAGAACTACTGCCAGGTAAGAGGCGCTGCATCAACAAGCCTACGCCTCTCATAAGCCTCCCACCAAGTAAAGGCAGCTCCTGAAAACTGGAAAGTAGTGAACGAGACCCCACTAGTTTCCAAAATACCCGCGGTCCAAAGCATCCTCTGAAACTTTTCCAATAAACCCCGGGCATCCTCGCCCTCTACACTACTGAAAGTCTGAGGCTGAAGTCTACCAATCCTCTCAAATTGATGTTGTTGATTGTCAAGCATAATTGGTACCACATAATCCTGAGTGGGTGAAACCAGATGGGCTAGAGGTTCCCCCGGTGTCTGAAGTCCCTACACAACCTGCTTGGGTGTACGAGCAGCGAGAGTCTGAGTGCCTTCCCCAGCCTAAGAAGTAATTTTGGCGGTAGTAACTGAAACCACCTAAGTCAGGCCAGTGCACATTGATAGAATCTGGGTTAGGGCCTCCTGAAGGCCTGGAATAATAATCGACCCAGCCTGTGCCTGAGCTAGTCCTGCTGGAGCATCCGCAACTGGGACCTGATCATGAACCGGGGTGGTTGGTGGATCTGTAGGTGCTGCCCTAGCTGTTGTGCGGGCTACACCCCTACCTCTGCCACAGCCTCGACCGCGACCTCGGCCTCTAGTGGACCCAACTGGTGGTACTGGTGGCCATCCATCCTGACCAGTAGCGCGTGTCCTCACTATCTGTAAGAAAATAGAGTAACAGAAGTTTAGTACCAGAATTGACAGATTCGCACGACAGGAATTTCAAGAATGTAAAGCTTTTCCTAAGGTTTCTGCAGCCTCCCGAGGACAAGTACAAACGTCTCTATACCGATCCGTGAGACTCTACTAAAACAGCTCATGACCCGTTAGACCTATATAACCTAGGCTCTGATACCAACTTGTCACGACCCCAAACACCCTGGTCGTGATGGCGCTTATCACAGTACTAGGCTAGCTGAAAAAACACGAACAATATAAAGGTCTTTTGTAAATTCAGTTTCTAATCGAATATAATCTCAAATATTTCATTTTGATATATACCAAATATGAGGAAAAAGAAACAAATACGTAAGTACATCAACCCAGCCTGATCCTGGTGTCACTAGTCATGAGCCACTAAATACAACTCAACATTGTCTGCTTAATACAAGATAAGTCTGAAATATAAAATACTAAGGATGGAAGAAGAAAGTCAGGGCTGCGAACGCCGTGCATCTACCTTGCAATCTCCGTACAGTACTTTGAAGGCAACGAACAGCTCTCACTCGGAGGCTCTGGCACCTGGATCTGCACACAAGGTGCAGGGAGTAACGTGAGTACGCCAACTCAGTAAGTAACCAAAGTAAATAAAGGTTGAGTGAAGGGACAAGCATTTAAAATCATATACATACTTTATCAAGAATCTCAACAGAAATATCAAAGTCAAAATCTGTAGTTCAATAACCAAATATCTCGTAAAAACTCCAATTTCAATGAAATACTTTAAAGCATTTGTTCAACATTTTTTAATAGAGGCTCAGTATAAAAGGAGAGTGAAAATAGAAATTTCATAAACAAGCCCCTCGGGTGAAGTATCATTCATAAGCATAGCCTTTTGGGCAAGCCTCTCAGTCACTCGTGACTCAGCTCTCATCAATCAGTACTCACATTCAGCACTCGCGCTCAATAGATATCTTATAAGAATAACCGCTGCGGCGTGCAGCCCAATCCGTAAATATATATAGTCGACTACGCTCAATGGGGGTGTACAGACTTCGGAGGGGATCCTACATCCCAAGCGCTATAACAAGCGCGGTGCACGGCCCGATCAAACATATCGCTGCGGTGTGCAGCCCGATCCATATATATAAATATAATTGTGGCGTGCAGCCCAATCTATAAATATATATAATCCTCACCATCAGGTCCTCAACCTCTCTCTCTCTCTCTCAGTCATTAACCTCATAGCCATTCGGGCATTTCATTGAAAAATTAGGTAACTCAGCCCAAACAGTTTTTTATATTTGAAAGTAGAGTAATGAAACTAAATCAAAAAGTAAACAGGTAAAAATCATAATTGAGGATATACTTTCAAATCAAAACAATGTGAGGAAAGCAGTAAAATAGCCCTAAGGGTCCAAATAGTTCGGCACAAGGCCCCAAACATGTCATTCAACCCAAATTGACAGGTTCATTTCTAAAACACATAGATATCACATAGTGTTTATCAAAATAGATAATTCTACAAATTTCACGGGACGGACCAAGTCACAATCCCTACAGGTGCATGCCCACACGCTCGTCACCTAGCATGTGTGTCACCTCATTTACCAAAACAGTACGAAATTCCGGGGTTTCATACCCTCAGGTCTAGATTTATAATCGTTACTTACCTCAAACCAGACGACTCTACTCCGCAATGCCCTTGCCTCTCGACTCAGTCTCAAATCATCCCGAATCTATCCAAAATCAGAATCATAAGATCAATACAAGCCAAAGGGACAAAGCCCATGCGAAAATTATCAAATTAAACTCAAAATCCCGAAATTAGTCAAACCCGACCCCCGGGCCCACATCTCGAAATTTAATAAAAATCACAACACTAGAACCCTTATCCTCTCAAGAGTCTATACATACCAAGAACATCAAAATCGGACCTCAAATAGCCCCTCAAATCCCCAATTTTAACTCTCGAATTTCAAGCCCTGATTTCCAAATTTTTCCCCTAAGCTCTTCAATTTCCATGTTTAATCAACTACAAATCACCATAAATACGTGTATTAAATTGAAAAATCTTACCTCAACAAGAATCCCCTTGATTTCCTCTTCAAAACCCTCCAAAAGCTTCAATCCCGACTTCAAAAATGGTGGAATGGGATAAATTTCATGAAAGGGAACTTATATACTTTCTGCCCAGCGATTCCCGCACCTGCGGGCAAATTATCCCACCTGCAGACCGCACAAGTGGTCATCTCAACTGCATTTGTGTTTTTTCACTAAAATCCTCAGATGTGGCACCTGCGACCCACGTCTCGCACTTGCGGCTCGCAGATGCGGACCAGACCTCGCTCCTACATTCCTTGCTGCTTTTGCGGTCTCTTGTCCGCTTTTGCGGCTCGCACCTGCGGTCCCCAATCCGCAGGTGCGGTTATGACAGAACACAGCAGCTCCAGCTGCTCCAATTCAAGTCCAAACTTTCCGACAACCTTCCGAATTCATCCCAAGGCCTCGGGGACCTCAACCAAAAATACGAACAAGTCATATATTATCATTAAAACTCATACCAACCCTCAGAAAACTCAAAACAATATCGAAACACCAAATCACCTTCGGATTCAAGTCTGAGGATTTCAAAACTTCCGAATTCCGCAATCGATCGACAAACCTATCAAACCTCATCTGAATGACTTGAAATTTTGCACACACATCACAAATGACACAACAGACCTACTCCAATTTTCGGAATTCCATTATAACTCCGTTATCAAGATTTCCATTGCCGACCGAAAAATGCCAAATTTCCAATTTCGTTAATTCAAGCCTAAATCTACCACGGACCTCCAAATTACATTCCAAACACTCTCCTAAGTCCCAAATCATCTAACGAAGCTATACGAAGCATAAAACCAAAATTCCAAGATCATTTACTCACAAGTCAACTTCCGATTGACTTTTCTAACTAAAGCTTCCAAATATGAGACTAAGTATCTCATTTTACTCCAAGACCACTCTGAATACAAAACAACCAACACAATAAGATGTAATATAGCTGAACAACACATAAGGAAGCAGAAATGGAGAGAATAGGACTGTGACTCATGAAACGACCGGTCGGGTCATTACATATACCTATGTATGACACGACATTTATATTCACGTGCATGACAATATAAATATTTCAAAATTTACAAAGTTATTCATACTTACAGATGGATTTCTTTATTCCATGTTTCATCTATGGCTTTTATGTACTGATTTTCATGCCTTACATACTCAGTACATTATTCGTACTAACGCCCTATTTCCCGGGGCCTGCGTCTCATGCCCGTAGGTGCAGGTAGGCAAGCCGATAGTCCCCATTCTTAGGATCCTTGATCAGCGAGAGTTGGTGTGCTCCACTTGATCCGGAGTTGCTTTCAATTTTGGTACGATATGCTTGTATATATATCGTGGATCAGTCTCGTCTTTGTACAGTCGTATTTCTATTAGAGGTCTGTAGACAATCATGTATAGTTGGATAGTATGTGGCCTTGCCGGCTTCCAGGTTTGGATATATAGTTGTCTATAGCAGTCTTGTCGGCTCGCCCACTGTATTCCGCATGTATATGCACATATGTCTTTTGGATAGGTTTCCCTCACGTATGTTATTCATGTTTATATATTAAACGCATGCTTAAGGATGTTTGACATGTAGGATTCGGGCACCCGTCGCGTACCATCGGTTTGGGTCATGACACTATTGCAATCTCGATCTTGTTGGTTATGCCGATACTAGGTATTATCTTACCCACACGAGGTTCGATCTCAAACATGATATGTGTTTACATGTGGAGGCATTGTCATATCTTGGCAATCGACTTAGCAATCAATCGTGGCCAGTATTTTAAAGGCATTTTCAGGGCGAGCCTCGAGGCTAGCCCTGGGGCGAGGTGCACAAAAAATCCCCGAAGCGATGGTGGGTGGAGAAAGTCTCAAGAGGTATACGCTCAACAATTTGTGACGTCCATCCGAACGTTGAGGCGCGTTATTGTAATGAGGCGTAAGCCCCATATATTTTTTCAAATTAAAACAAATTTTGATCTATAAATCTTTAACATAATACCCAAATACTCAAAGGTGAGCTTGTAATTATTCAAAAGTTTTAAAAAGGAACTGAAACATTAAATTTAAAAGTCAAGATATTTTTTATTGCTAAAAGTCCTAATTTATGGTCTTTTTCAATCTTTATCTTATCTTCTAGTCTGCTACTATCTCCCAAAAGCAATGAATAGTCAAATTATTTTCTCAAATACGAAAAGAACTCCATTCTCCTCCATAGCAGCAAGTTCAAAGTTCAAATTTTGAGTTAGTCATTCTTTTTGTTCCTCCATATAGAAAATTTTATTCTTTTCAACTCAAGTTACTTGTGCTTGTAAGTAGCGTATAATGGATTGTTTTGACTAGTTTTTGTGGGGGTGGAGCGCGCACGCGCGCGGGCACACACACATATATATAAACGTGAGTTGCACGTTGTATCTTATTAATTGATAGTACTATAAAATTTGTATACTGAACATTTCCCTAAGCATTTTAAAGACATGAGATGTCATCAACTTGCATTATGGTGATGTCAGTGTTATAAAAAAATTATGTAATATAACTATAATACCTTCTATATAATATTTTATAATACTTAGAAGTTTGAAGTTAACTAACTATAATAATCCTACTTTTGGCTAAATTTACATTACTAAAAATGCCCACAATTTTCTATTGTAAATATTGGAATTGTCTTTTTTGGGGGATAAAAATTTAGAAATTGTTCATTTAGAGCAATTTATGAACTCATTTTGCTGATCAATATTTTTTTAATTGTTGAAAATAAATAGGTTGTTACAAAAAATATAGGTAGTGTAAAGAAAAATAATATAGGGTGAGAGCATATTTACAAAATATTAAGGTCAATACTGTAACTTTGTTTTACTCATATGAAATCATTTGAATTACTATCTTGTTATGATGCTCCCTAAATCAAAAATACAAATAAAACGATAAATAATTCTATATAAAAGAGTCAAACCAAGTATTTGGAGGAAAAAGCATTCAACGGTACAGGAAATTAAGAAAAACGTAATTAGTAAGTAGACGTCAGAAAGATTAAGATTTTTCTTCAAGTGAAGAGATAATCTTGGATCGCCAAATTTAAAAGTAGGAACTACCCCTATAAGCGATTTTAATTTTGACTGACAATTGAGTAAGACAAAAATTATTGAATTGAATTGTACCACAATACTAATATATTTCATTTGTGTATGTTTGTGTTTCCTTTTACACTACATTCCGTTAAAAATAATTCAGGAGACATTCCACGTAAAATATCAATTAGACATTTTTACTTAACAAAGATACTTAGATATAAATAACAACCACTATAATAAAAATAGACATCCATTATAACTATATTTAAATTGAAAAGAAGGCAAATATGGCATACCTCTCAAATTAAAAATCAATAAGCAACTAAAAACTTGAGTAAGAAAAGAGAACCTTTCCATCAATTATTGTGTGAAAATAGGTTTCTTGCCAAACAGTGTGGACGAAGTAATGATGGATTGCTTTTATCGGTTAATCCCTTCTTTTCATTCACCGCTTTTATTACAGTCTGATCTTTAAAATCATAGTACTTAAGAATCTCAAATAGTGGTTGATGAAAATTTTTTATCAGCAATTTGCTGATGAAAGTTCATAAATTGTACACTCAAAGGAAACACACTCTTGCAAAAATTGCTTCATATTCCGTTAGAATCATCACTGCCTCTATTTATTTTGCAGGGCCTAAGAATTGATGTGAAGGAAGCAAGTCATTTGACTTCAAATATTTCTTTTTTCTGTTTCCAAATTAATTGGAAGTTCTCAATGGGTAGCCCTTGTAAATGTCAAACCTTCTCCAAACGACTCTTGCCTTTTGCAACCAGACACATCTTTCTCTTGCATCTTTTCTGATTGCATCATGACTTTTTTTTGGTCGAAAAGATAAGTTATATTATATAAGCTTAAACAAGTACATCACACATGTTAAGTAGATGCATAAGAGGCATCATTTGTACAAAGCTAGACTTTGTTACCAGGTCTCCCATATGGGAACCATGACTAGTACTAGAATTAAAAATAGAAGAACTACTATTATAAAACGGCACACTCCTAGATAAAGAACTACTATTATACAAAATATTTGAACCAGAGAGTGATTGTTCTGAAGCCCTAGAGTCATTCCTAATTAGTCTTCGTTGTAGCGTGCCCTATTGATCTTGTTGGTAAGAAGGCATAGCAAAAAGTGGTGGTCTTCCAAAAAGTATGCATTGCTCCTTTGCATGCATGGCTCCATATGTAGCTAGGCTATCAACAATACAATTTTGCTCTTTGTAGATGTTTTATAGTGGTGGACTATCCAGCTGTAGGAGTAAGAACCTGCAGTCATTAATAATACTAGTGTATTGCATTGTAGGTGAGTTAAACATACCTATTACTGCACGTGCATCAGTCTCAATGACGAGTGGTTTGAGATGTTGATGTACAGCAATTTTAAGTCCCATGAGGAGTGCAAGAAGTTCTGTTTGAACACATGTTCCCTCTTTTGCGGTTCCTGCAAATCCTATAATCCAGTTCCCTTGTATGTTTCTAAAAACACCACCAATGCCATATTTGCTCTTATCCGGAAAATAAGACCCATCACTATTCAGTTTATATGTGGCTTGGTTTGGTAGATGCCATTTTATATAAAGGGGTGTCAGAGAACGATGTTTTATTGAAGGATTTGTTACGAAGTAAAACTCAGTAGATGTTTTTATAATAAAAGATATATTAAGAGTGGCTTTTTGGTGTTCTAGTATTTGTTTATTTCTTACTATCCAAAGGTGTCATAGAGCAAACGGAATTAGTGTTGTATAAGGAATATTATGTGGGGTGGGTAGTGAGGGGTGTATATAAGTTGGTATAACCATGTTGTGGTAGAGGTCCATGTATATAGTTACGAAAGGTGTTATTTTGGATGATCCAGGGATCAGTCCAAAACTTAACATGTTGTCCCATCGTAAGATTCCACTTATACCCTAAATGACAATAAGATCATCCTTTCATAATATTACGTCAAGTATAGGAACCTTGGACTTTTATCAAATGATGTAGTCATAAATTAATATGTAATAACACTCGTGCCCACAGTTGATGTGGATTGTTAAACAATCTCCATGCAAGACTTGCATGTAATGCCTGGTTCTTGATACTCAGGTTTTGTATACCTAAACCCCTTGGTGGATCGATTGTGTAACTGTAGACCACTTCATCAAATGAAGTTTTTTCTTTTGTGGTGTTGTACCCCAAAAAATTTTTGTTGATACCGATTAAGATAAGTAATTATATAAGTAGGAATTTTTATATATTGCATCAGGTGATTAGGAAGGTGGTTTAAAGTAGATCTAATTAGAGTAGCCCTTCCTGCCTTTGATAAAAAAGTTGTCTTCCAACCTGCTAGTTTGTTTTTGAAATTGTCTTGTAGGAATTGGTAATCCCTTTTTGATGGTTTATTTATAAAGATGGGAAAACCTAAATACCTTCCAAAACTTTTTCCTTCATTCATTTGAAATAGTTGAAGAATAGTTTGTCTGATATGAGGTTTGCGATTCTTTGAGAAATAAAATTTGGATTTCTCAAAATTGATAGTTTGACCCAACTGGTGTGTAAACTGAGTGAGAGTATTAACAATTGATTGACATGTCGTAGCAGTAATTTGAGATGTAAGGATAATGTCATCAACAAATAATAAATGGGATAGTTGAGGTCCCTTTTTGGCTAAGGAAATTGGTATCCACGCCTGATAATCAACTGCTGTATTTATGCTTCTTGATAGCATTTCCAGGCATAAAATAAACAGATAAGGTGATAAGGGGTGTCCCTGTCTAATGCCTCTTGGGGGTGTAAAATAATCAGTTGGATTACCATTAAGTAAAATTGAAGTAGAAGTAGTAGTAATGCAAGACATAATTAATTTAATAATATCTTTGGGGAAATTTAAGGTTACTAATGTGTTATAAATGAAAGACCATTCTAATTTGTCGAAAGCTTTTTCAAGATCCAGCTTGAGAAGCATATTTAATTTATAACTCTTCATTTTTTGAAATTTATGAATAATCTCTTGTACAATTATATCATTATCAGCAGCTCTTTTATTTTTCTAAAAGCTGGACTGACTAGGATGAATAATGTGTTCCGGTATTGGTTTTAATTTGTTCATAATAATTTTTGTAATAATCTTGTAAATAGTATTACAAAGGCTAATAGGTCTGTATTGTGATATCGTTGAAGCATTATCATTTTTTGGGATTAGACATATGAAAGTTGTGTTAATAGAAGGATCAATATGGTAATCATGAAAAACTTTATGGCAGAAATATTTAACAGAGTCACCTATAGTGTCCCAATATTTTTGGTAAAATAATGGGTGAAGATCATCTGGTCCAGGAGCTTTTAGAGGTTGAAAAGATTTTATAGCATTTATAATTTCATCATCTTGTAAGGATGTATTAAACAAAGCTGATCATCTCTTGTTAGGACATTAAAAGGAAGTCCAGTATTTTTTGAGTAAGAGATATTTTTTTTGTAGTGAACAAATTCTGATAAAATTGAGTACTATTCTCTTTTATTTGATGAGGATTAGTAATCCAATTTCCCCCTTGATCTTGAAGTGCTGTGAGTCGATTATGTCTTCTATAATTTATAGTAGTTAGGTGGAAAAACTTAGTATTTGCGTCACCATTATTTAACCAAGTAATGCGGGATTTTAACTTCCAAAAGTCCTCCTCAAGTCGTAGGATTTGGTTATATTCCATTTGTAAGTGGTGTTCCAAATTTTGTAGGAAGGTACTAGTTGGATAATGAATGGAAGATTAAAGACCACCTAAACGAGCAAGTATTTTCCTTTTCCTCTTAAAAATATTACCAAAAGTTGATGAGTTTCATTCTTGTAGTATAGTAGTAAATTGGTTTATAGTAGGTAGGAGAAGTAAGTTATCCGTCCAGGCTTGTTTAACAACAGAAGGGAAAGAAGGGTGCGTAGTCCAAATTGTTTCAAATCGAAAGATTTTTTTACGAGGCAAAGGCCTATACTGTAGTTCAAGTTTAATGGGACAATGGTCTGATTGGGTACGTGGGAGGTGTGTCACCATTTCCTCAGTGAAGTGATTAAGCCAGTTATAGTTGGCTACAATACGATCAATATGTTCAAGTATATTAGCCCCATTATGCCTTTCATTAGTCCATGTATAACAACTTCTTTTATACCCTAAATCTATTAAATGGCAATAGTTGAAACAGTCCAGTAATTTATTTGAACGTGAATTATTAATAGGAAGTGCACCAAATTATCAGCGGCATGAGTTATTTCATTAAAATCTCCCTCTAGGATCCATGGACCTTTGTAATTATCATAAACACACATTATATTTTCCCATAAAGATTGCTTATTTACTAACTCAGTACTAGCATATATGGTAGTGAATAAAAATTTAAAAGAAAAAGGGTGCACCTGAATATGACAATGTATCTCCTATGCAGCAGTTGCCACAAGTTCAACATTAAGAACATTTGAAAGCCATAAGATGGCTATTCCCCCAGACTATCCTATGGCAGCTACCTCTATCAGCCCATTGAAGTTGAATTCCTCCTTCAAATTTTGATGAATTTGACAGTGAGTTTCCAAAAGAACAACCAAAGAGGGCCTGTTGTAGTCGAGTAATGAGCAAAAATTTCTTCTAAAGTCAGCTAATTGGCCCCTCTACAATTCCAAATTATGAAGTTCATATTATTTTTGTCTGAGTCGAGCATGTGTCTGCTCCTTGGATTCCTCCAACTGATGTTGCTCTCTCCTGGGCGAAGACGAAAGGTGGGAAGTAGGAGCATGGCATATTTGCCTACGTCTGGATTTTTGTGGGCCTTATCCGAAATGATACCTTCATTAGCCTTTGAGGAAACCTTATGTATATTTTTCTTTCGTATTCCTCCTTCTGGATAAATACTTTGATCCCATCGAGACATGCATGAACTGGACGTGTTTCTCTGTTGTAGACGATTGCTGCTTCGAGTTCTACCTGGAAGTTCATGTCTTGTTCGGGTGAATTGGGATGGTGGGGTGGTGACTGGGATGGTAAGGGAGTAGGAGTTGGAGGTGTTATTGGTTCCAATATTGGAAGATATGGTTGTGGAAGCATGTATGGTTGAATCCAATAGGTTGTAGGAGTTGGAGGAGGATAGAATGGTAGTTGGATGCGGTGTGGATAAAGGTGAGTGGGATCCCAATATGGTGTTGGGAGATTGAGAGGGTGATATGGTGCAAGGTGGGGTGCTTGCATCACCGACCAATGGTACCTTCCATACATATTCGTCCCTAGTTGCATTCCCTCCGCTACTATCTGTGCAAGATCTCTCGGATTGTTGATTAGAATGGTCACTTCTTGGTGGATGAGCTCTATTGTGAATATTAATACATGGTTTTGAAGTCCTATATCGAGCCAAGAGACTGGAGTTGGTGTTACCGGAGGTGTTTGGGCAGTGTAGATAATTGTGTTTGGCTCCATGATCAGGTGTGAGGGAGGAAGGGAGTATGGGGTTGGAGTTTGATTGTGTTGGAGCCGGTGGATGTTCTGCCTGGTTGGGTTGGTGGATGGAATTATTAAGTGATTGAGATTTTGGGATACATCTTGGAAATTGAGAGGAGTAAGGGAAGGATTGATTGAGTGTATTTGGTCCGGATTTGAGCAATGAATTGTTGAAGCAACAATCTGAGAGGTTGATATGGGCGGTGTGATTGATGGAGTTGGAGAGTGTGTGTTTGACGGAGCTGAAGAAATGATAGTGGGAGTATCATGATGGGCTATTTGCATAGGAGCTATAGTAGGGTTTTTGGAGGTCGATAGTGTACTGTTTAGGATGGTTGAATCACTTTTGTTTTTATTGGGTGTATTTTGTTGTAGGTTATGTGTTGTTGCTAAGTTAGTAGTATTTGATAAAGGTAGTATTCCTTGCATGTAGGAATTGGCGACGTGGCTCTTTGTATGTGTTTTGATAGGTGTTGTGGTGTGGCATTTTTCTAATTGGGCCGAGTGAATGGTTGGCTGTAGTGATACTTGAGTGGGTGTTGGGGTGAAGTATGGATTGACGGTTGTGTAATTAAGGAGTGATCATCATTAGAGTCATTTTGAAAAATCTTAACAAATTTATTGTTATTAAGAGAGTAAGATGTGGAGGTAGGTTCATTTTTATTAAGATTAGTACTAGTATTAATGTGATTAATAGATAATTTAGTAAAAGGAAGAGTATTAGGAGTAGTTATCAAGTTTAAATCCTTATCATGCATACCTGATTGGCTTGTGGGATTTGCTAACAAAGCTGGCATTTCTGGAGGTTGATTACCTTTGTAGGAGTTTATTTTCCTAATTGACTTCTTGGGAAATTTCACAGTCTTCCATTCATCAGTAGTTTGTAGTTTGGTGGTGATAATATGAGGGCTAGTGTTCATAGCTTGATTCATCATAGAGATATCAGGATTATTTTCTTTAATTAGATAAGTACAAACTTTTTGATTGTGCCCCATCCGACCAAATTTGGTACAAAGAAAATTTAATCCTTCGTACAAAATAATCTGCTTGTGATTTCCAATATAAACATGAGTTCATAATGGTTGGTCCAAAGGTACCTCAACGCATAACCTTGCATATCTTCCTCATGTTGTCGAAGAGGTGCATGTATCAACAGTTAATAATTTCCCAATTTTGTTTCCCACTTGTTGTAGTATCTGGAAATCATAGAATTAAGTTGATAGTTCAGGTAAACACAGCCAAATAGCAGAGTAATTTATCTTTGTTTTAGAGGCCATAAACTTTGGTTCCCATTGGCGAACAGATAGGAAATGATTTAATACAAACCAAGGTCCATCCTGTATAGCATGAATCTTGTTCTCCTCTTTCTGGAATTTAAGTAGGAAAAAATCAGATCCTAAATCTATAAGTGGTAGATTTTCAGTTGGTTTCCATAAGGCATAAATTTTTTGCCTAAGGAGTTGATGTCCAATTTTTCGACCATATAATTTTATAATAAATGCATGTTGCCATGGTTTATAGATTCTACCCTTTTCTTCAGTAGATAAGGGAATGAAAATGGTTGGGTCAGTGGGAGCTTCCATTTCATCATTAAACACCATAGGGTGGTGTAGTGGAGCACTTAGGGTAGATGTTGAAGGTGTAATATTATTGGAAAGAAAGGTAGAGAGGTATGATTTATTGGCATCTTGTCTTGGAGTTCCCAACTTATCAGTTGTGTCAATATTCATATCGTTATTTGAGTTGATGGAGGAAGAGTTTTGCAGTGTATTAGATGATGAAGAAGGTTGGAATTCATATGGATGTCAGGTGGTTTGGGTGGGATGGGAGATGAAGATGCATACGCACTGGACAATCTCGGCTCGTCCATAGAAATGAAAGGATTAGACTTCGGTTCGGTCGTACAGCTCATGCATTCGTTATTGGATGTGGACGATTATGATGAAGTAACTGCAACTAATTTGGTCTAGGCTGGAGAAATGAAAAATCATCGACTATCTCGAGCACGACAAACTACCTAAAGATTCCAAAGCATCCTGGACACTCCACAGTAAAGTAGCCCGTTACAACTTCTAGGGAGGCCAGTTGTATAGAAAATCATTCTAAGGCCCGTTGGCCCGATGTCTAGGAGCCTCCGAGGATAATTACTTCATGAGAGAAGTTCACGAAGGAGTTTGTGGAAATCACTCAGGTACGAACTTGTTAGTATTAAAGTTAATTAGGGCAAGATACTACTGACCCTGTATGGAACAAGACACTAAGGAATTTGTTTAGAAATACGACATATGTCAATGCCAAGCACCGTTGGTGCATAAATTAGCAGAACTATTAAATTTGGTATTGTCGCCTTGGTCATTCATGAAATGAGGGATGGACATAGTCGGTCTGTTGCCGCTAGCTCCTAGTAAGTTAAGTTTTCTTTTGATTTTAACTGATTACTTCTCTAAATGGGTTGAAGCAAGTCCATACCAAAAAAACGACGAGCACGAAATGGTCGATTTCCTGTGGGAGAACATAATTTGCAGGTTCGGGATACCAAAGGAGATAGCATGCAGTAACGGCCCACAATTTATAGGTACAAAGGTCACAAAATTCCTTGAAGACTTGAAAATCAAAAGAATCACATCTTACTCGTACCACCCGAGCACAAACGGCCAAGCGGTATCAACAAAATAAAGTGATTATTCAAGATCTCAAACAAGATTTGAAGCCGCCAAAGGCAAATGGCCCGAAGAGTTATCGCGAGTGCTATGGGCATACCGAATGACAGCCTAATCAAGCATAGGAGAGACATCTTTCTCTCTCGTATACGGAGCAGAATCCTTGATCCCGGTGGAAGTGGGAGAACCTACCATGAGATACTTCCGGGCGGACGAAGAAGCAAACAACGAAGCATTGCTGGTTAGATTGGAGTTGCTCGACGAACGCACGGACTTGACGTATATAAGGATGGTGGCCAAGAAACAAAGAATGGAGAGATACTATAATCGAATAGCAAATCTCCGTTACTTCAAATTGGGAGACTTGGTTTCAAGGAAAGTGACTCAAAACACCCGACAGCTCAACATAGGGAAGCTGGGTCCGACGTAGGAAGGCCCCTACCTATTTCAGTTGTCACTAGTAAAGGATCATATGAACTGGAAAATCAAGACGGAGTAAAATTGCTGAGCAACTAAATGTGACACACCTCAAAAAGTACTATTGTGGATGGGCACCACTTATATTGGAAGTATGTGTTGCACTCTTTTTTCCTTCGTCCACTTTTTATCCCAGTTGGGTTTTTCTGGCAAGGTTTTTAACGAGGCAATAACGGAAACCATACTACGAAGGAAACACCATCAGCAGAAACAAGACTTTAAACAACAAGGCACGGAAATAACAAGCCACTACGGGATGGTTAGATAGTCTTTGGCTCGACAACAAAGTTCTTAATGGGAAATATATATAGCTTGCTATCGGACCAAAATCTATTCGACCGTTCATGAGTGGCCATTCACTACAAGCAATTGGGGGATAGTTAGATAATCTTTGAATTGGTAGAAAAGTTCCTAAATACAAATGAATCTTGCTATCGGACCAAAGATTATCCAACCATTCGCTAGTGGAATCAGCAAAGAAACAAGACTGCCAGTGTTCCAATTCGCATTTTTCGCATTTGAACACTGGGGAATGATATGAGAATACGACAACCTGACTGCCACATAATGAGGACTACGAAACATAGGGAACAAAGATGTATCATCGGGATCGGGGACTGCGCGACTAGCCCCGTAGAAATAAGTTGTACAAATTAGCCATAAATAATGGCAATTTCTTTTCAGCGCAACGAATGCTTATGTACTTTTGAAAATGGGAGGAATAAAGTAAAACCCTTTTATTTTTATCTTGTTTCTTGTAAAAACAATGAAATAATTTTGTTATTTGGAAGCTAATCAAGTACTTCAAATGATAGTGCAGGAATAAACAAGAGACGTCCTCTTCAAGAGCACTATAAACATAAGAGGCCCTATCTTATGAAATCCTCACGGTAAAGGATTGGTTCCAAAAGATTTTATGCCTGTAATCCAAATGCTATTGGGTAAAAATGCACCCAAAGCTTGCATAAGATAGGGAAAAGTATGAAAAGAAAAACAAAGGGAAAAGAAATAAAAAAACTAAACTACTGCATCGCCAGAACTTGGGGGAAGAGAAGCGTTTGTGCCCCTAGGAGAGGTAGGTTGATCTGCCGCCGGCTCAGGATCTTGGCCTTCATCATCATCCCCTTCAAGTTCTTCCTTAGTTCTTGAGAATTCAAAACTGACACCAGAACAGTGAGTTGCATCAGGTCGAATCGGGAGGCACCTTCGGGCAATTGACTCCAGCTCACAAGCCTTGGCGATCTCGGCATCAAAATCAATGACGCTTACTTTGGCCTTTTCCAAGGTTTTTCTCCTCATGCTTTACATGGAATGTATTTTTACAACAGTGAGGGAATTTGCTCGATGTTGGAGCTCTAACTTAAGCTGGTCAACCTCGATCGAAAGGCTATTCCGCTTGGATCTTGTGGCCTAAAGGCTGAGATCAATGTCACGGATAGTGGAGATATGAACCTTATTGTGTTCCATGACCCTTTTATAGTTATCTTCCATCTGGACACGCTTCTCCACAACAGCAATAGCCTGTACAACTTTGGAGTTCTAGGTTGCCTCCAAATTGTTCAATCTCTCAGTAGAGGCAGCCTCGCGCTCTGCAGCAGCAAGAACAACATTTTGGACCACAGAGCATTTAGCCTTAGCCTCTTGAAATTCAACATTTAACAGGGCGGCCTCTTGGCTAAGGGCCATCACCTCTTGCTCGCTCTACTATAGCTGAGCCTCCAACTCACCCCCTTTGGCAGCTTGTGCTTCCACTGTCGGGAGGCGAGCAACAATTTTATCCTGCTAGGACGTGAGTTTTTCTTTATCAAGGATGAACTTATGAAGGCCCTCGGAAGCAAGGAAGTTAGCTTGTAAAGCAAAAACTGAAATCAAAAATCTTGTCATAACAAGACAAGAAGAATATAAAAGGAAAAAATATCATACCGCTACGGCGTTGTGCATGGCACTGTTTATCATACACTTCCCCATAAGAGAGTGTATTTTCTTCTTATATTTCTCTTTCAGGTAATTAGCGAATTCCACCGGCCGGGATAGCAGATGGCACTCTGTAGAGACAAAGAGGGAGATGCTCATCCTCCTCTAGGGATCTTCAAAGGGGGCAAATGTTATGCCCCAAATTTCCATGGTTTGGGGACTGGGGATGGGGGACATCCTCCTCTCGAGTGTCTGTGGCTAGTGGGGGTGATGTAGCGGTTGTTGGTGATGAAGGTATGACCCACGTAGGAGGAGATGAAGCTGACGATGTTGTCGGATGAGAAGCAGCTGCAGCAAAGGTAGTGCTGGTTGTAGGTTGCTCATCAACAAAAGACGGAAGGGGCCCGATACTCGGTCATATAGTACCGGGAGCATAAATTGGGGCTCGGAAGTGAGAATTGGCATCATCCACTATATCACACTCTCCCAGAGAGCTTGGACGTCGTCCTAAGTTGGTGTTACTAGCTTTTCAAATTAAGAATTATGTTGAGCCGATGAAGGTCGTCATCTCCTCTATAGAGAAGCCCCTTTATCACTGGCTTCCCTATCATCCTTCATCACGAGGCTGTTACACCCCGTAAGTTTAATAACCTTGATACTGTTATATATATATATATATATATATATATATATATATATATATATATATATATATATATATATATATATATTTATATGGTAGTTTGAGTGGAACATTTTTGAAAAAAAATGGCTTGAAGAATATAATTTTATATAGTTATTAATATTACTACTTTCGTATATGTTTTAAATTATACACATAATATGAGAAAAGTTTATGAGATTTTCTTTATTACAGGTTGAGTCATTTACTCCATGTTTATTCCATGCTCTTTATATATTTATTTACATGCCTTACATACTCAGTACATTATTCTTACTGACGTCCTTTTGTTGGGGACGATGCATTCATGCATGCAGGTGTGTGTGTGTGTGTGTATATATATATACTGTAACGAGCTCATAAACTGTAACATAATCAGTTTAACGAGCCCTCATAGTAGATGAGATTGGCATTCAGCGAAGGATCCGTAAGACCCCACCTCATTCGTAGTGCAGCCGAGTCTATGAGTCATCGTGTCAGAATTTTGTTACAAACTTATGGGTAGGCCGGTACCTTGCCCCCTTTGATGTCAGTTAATCTTAGAGGCTTTGTAAAAAGAGATTCAGATTGTACAGTATGTCAGCGGCCTTGACGACCCATATGTATTCATGTTTTAAGAACGATGGTTCATTAATATATATTTGCCCACTTACAATTGTACATTACGAGTTGTGGTCATGTAGGCACATCATAGTTACAAAAGGAACGAATGAGTTACAGAGTGGTTTGCTCGGGCTACTATGGCACCGGGTGCCAGCCACGCCTCCCCAGGTTTGGAGCGTGACAAAGTGGTATCAGAGCAGTTCGTGTCCTAGGGAATTCACAAAGTCGTTGCCTAGTAGAGTCTCACTTATGGGTGTGTTACGCGCCACATTTATAATTGAGAGGCTATAGGGCATTTAGAAAATGTTACGTTTCTTTTGTTTCCAGATCGTGCCGTAAAGCTGAATCGTAAGAAGTCAGTATGAAGTTATCACGAGATTTTGTATGCACCAGAGGTAGCAGGTGCCGTGTAAATCTAGTTGAAGTACACGTAAATAGCTCGAACATCATGGTTATGAATAAAAATAATACGTAATATACATGCCATTTGTCCTGAACTCGTAAGAACAAAGATTACTCTATCTAGGGTCTTCATGTGGTCTCATTTTCTTGGGTCAACCAAAGAGATTTTATTTGATGACCGAAAGCAATACTACTCGTAAAAGGAAAAAAAAAAAAGAAGACGCTACAATAGTCAAAATAAGAATTCAATAGTTGACCAGTTGTTGTAGTATTAGTAAGTAACAAAGTAAAAGCCAACGCTACCAGTTTATCCAATAACATTAAGACTTATATATTAATTTTATTTTCTCTGGGCTGTAGAACTCAATAAAAAAAAAGGGAAGCTACCATAATCAAATTAAACATTACTAATAAAATTAAGTAAGGTAAATGTGAATAAGATACGAGATACTCAAGTACAAAAGGCTGTGAATAGTCGAGACTTCAGATATAGTTTGGGTTTTAAGCTTAATTTACAGAGGAGACCCTACTGAAAATTTTGCAAATCCCTAGGAGTTAACATTCGAGGACGAATGTTCTAAAATGGGGAAGGATGTTACACCCCGTAAGTTTAATAACCTTGATATATATATATAGGCTTAATACATAGTTTACCACCCAACCTTTGGCCCAAGTCCCCCTTACACACTTTCTGTGGACCATAATAACCTTACACAAGAAACCTTTCTAAAGTGTATCTAGTACCCACCTCCTTTGACCAGATCCTGTTAATAAGACATCCGTGTATGTCACGCGTTTGACTTTACATAATTTTAACCCATTACCTTATAATAACTAACCCGACCCTACCCGACCCTAACTGACCCTACCCGACCCTACCCGACCCACAAGGTAAAAGCGTTAAAACCAAACTTACCCAAGTCAGTACTCAAAATCCGATACATCTAGAAGGAGCTACTGTAAAGGCGATTCCGGGGACCATCTCAAGCTACGCTTTCATCGTGGATTTCTGGTGGATTTATGCGGTTAATAGGTTAGTAATTTTCTTCTCCTTGCATTACCCGTTTATTTTAGTAGTGGGTGGGTTGAATCTAGGGGTTTTTTGAAATTTCTTCTATTTTGCTTAGGGTTATCGGATTTTTTAAAAGGGGAATCTTTTGTCATTATCGATATCACTGTGAAGTTGTCGTCTTGTTGCCTTTACAGATAGTTTTTTTATAAAAGAGATTTGTCTTGTGTTTGCAAACCGTGTGTAAAGTTAGGGTTTAACTGATTATTGTAATACCATTGCTTTGAACAATGTGATATGCTCTTGTCTTTGTCTCCACTTTTATATTTCATCTGTAGTTCTTTATTTTCAATTATTGCATGTGAAAAATCCATTTATTTGTCCCTTATTTGTTTGCAGATAATGTCTTTTAAAATCATTACCCTCAGGTGGTACCATGATGGGGTATTAGTTCCTGGTAACTTTGCTCGTTATGTGGGTGGTAGTCAAACATTGACTTAGATGTAGATGTGGATTTACTGTCTCTTATTTAACTAATGAACTACACTAGGATCTATGACTTTCAAAATGTGTCTGAGTTGTAAGGCCTGCAGATTCTACTCCAGCAAATGCTTCATATATCCAAAGATGTGGAGGAAGAGGCAGAGCAAGAGGAACAGGAACTCCAACTACTTCTGCCCCTGCTGCTGTTGGTAGAGGAAGAGGAACTGCTGCTAGTAGAGGAAGAGGAACTGGTACTCCAACTACGTCTGCCCCTGCTGCTGCTGGTAGAGGAAGAAGAACTGGTAGTGGTAGGGGAAGTTCTGGGTTTGGACTATTTCAATCAAGCAGTGGGTTCACAAGTTTTTCTGTAAGTAGTTCAAAGTTAATTTTATATATTGTTTGCTTTAACAACTTTACTGAATATTTTCTATTTTTGGCAGTCTGGTGGAGGTAAGCCAAGAGTGGTCTCTCATGGTCGTGAAAAGAGGTCCTCGACAGATATTCTGGAGTGTGCATACAAGCCAAGAAGTGGTGTAAAATGGAATGGTAGACCAGCCATTACTAGAAGACAACTTGAAAGAACTGCTGCAACTTGTTCCAGAACTGCCACATCTCAATCCAATTTAAGTCAAGCAAGTTCATCATCCCAGCCATCCCAGAACAACCACTGAATTCTGTTATTGTCACTATTAATTTATTTTGGAACTATTGTAATTTCCCTTTGGAACTGTAATTTATTTTGGAACTGCTGTTAGGTTAATTTGGAACTGCTATTTAGGTTTGTTATTAGTGTTGTTATTTTGTTAAGGCAACCTGCTGTTATTTTGGTATGTTGTAAAACTGGGCAGCGTATATTTTTGTTAAGGCAGGCTGCTGCTATTAGGTGATTGTAATAAACACCTTTATTCTATGATGAAATATATTTTTAGTGTTGTTTGATAATTTCTGGGCAGATGTGTCTTTAGTGTTGTATGAATGCTGTTATTTTGGTATGTTGTTAAGCATTTGTGCTGTCATTTTTGTATGCTGTTATTTCTGGAAAATTTCAGCATTTGAGTTGTATATCAGCCATTAATTGACTGTGTTTCAGTATTTTATCAGTCACAATTTGAGGTGTATTTTAACTGTACTATCAACTCACACAGCAACAAAGTCAAACGAAACAACATTAACAATTGCCAAAAAAAATCATTCTAACTCACACAGCAACAAACTCAAACAAAACAACATTAACAATTGCCAAAAGATTTCATTCATTTCTAACAAAGGGATACAAAATCTACCAAAAAACTTCATTCATTTTCTTACACTATATAACAATCTTTATAACTACCTAACACAATCAACTTCAACACAATTGCAATTAAAATCAGCACACACAATCTCCTCCAATTTCTTTGGTTTCTATTTTCCTTCAACAATGCATCAAACGCACTCTTCTTCTTCAGCAGCCCCAAAATCACCATTTTCAAGTGCTCTGGAGTTGGGGGGTCAAACCACATAAAGAAATTACATGCCGATCGTCTGTCCTCTGAAATATTGAAGAGACAAAATTATTACGGAATATAAAATCGATTAAAAAAGTACAATTGATATTTACCTCATAAAATGGACATCCGTAAAATCGACGACCCGGATTATCAACACTCCATGACTGTATCACCACAGCTTCTTCACCATAATAGCAAAATTTTCTCAGATTATGCATTTTCCCAAATCTTAAAATTGAGCCCTAGAAATTTAACCCTTATGTCAAAAAAGAGAAGGAAGAATAGAAGAAGACTGTAATATTGGCTTCGAGCTTCAAGAAGAGGAATAAATTTTGGCTTTAAGAAGATAAAATTTTCTTCAATTTAGAGCTTTCAAGGAGGAAGAAGAAGATGAAAATTGGGTTAGTATATAGATAGAAATGGGTTAAGGCCCTTTTAATCTTTTAAAAAGGGTCATTGGAATGTGTTTTTGACCGTTTATTAAAGACAGAAATTGTCTTGAAATAGTGTCCACGCGCTTGGTCCAGTTTGTATTACACACGCTTAGACCTGGTCAAAGAAGGTGTGTACTAGGCACACTTTAGAAAGGTTGCGTGTGTAAGGTTATTATGGTCCACAGAAAGTGTGTAAGCGGGATTTGGGCCATAGTTCGGGTGCCAACTTATGTAATTTCCCTATATATATATATATATATATATATATATATATATATATATATATATATATATATATATATATATATATATATATATATATATATATATATTACATGGTATTTTGAGTGGATCATTTTTGAAAAAAAATGGCTTGAAGAATATAATTTTATATAGTTATTAATATTACTACTTTCGTATATGTTTTAAATTATACACATAATATGAGAAACGTTTATGAGATTTTCTTTATTGTAAAGATAGAAATTATTTTCTCACAAGAAAAGAAGGTTATCTTTTTACCCTTTTAAGAATTAAGCGTACGTAAATTTGTACTCTTTATATGAGGTTAGGAAAATTATAAGATGAGAAAATATGTATATTTTTACATGGATGTTTTAATAAAAATAATAGTGTATGTATTTATTTTATATGGTACCATATGACCATGATAGTAGGATGTATAAATATATTAAAAATAAGTAGAATTTTAAGTAATTTGAAACAATTCTTAATTATGCGAGTAATTAGTTAATTACTCGATAACGGGTCGAACATTACCTAATCACCTAATAAGTGGATAAAAATTAAACTTTTCCCACCCCACCCCAAATGTGGAAGCATGAGATAATCAACCAAATGACTCTTTAATTCACAAAGTAAGGTGGCCACAAAGGACTTAAGATGCAATGACTCATTGGTCTTTAAATATTGATGGCATGTTAGGAGAACTTTTGGATAAAACTATTACCATTACCACAATTTTAAAAACCACAGAGTACAGCGTCAGAAAGCTTTCAAGCAATTTATCCAGCACAAGAGGATCTAGAAAAAGAGAAGGCTATATTATTCAACGTGGAAAAAAAACTTTAAATGTTCAATGCTCCAAAAACTATAGCATATACCAATGACACTCATCATGAAGATAACAGAAGATTACTTTGAAGTTTGCAACAAAATACTAATACATGGAGGGTTTCTTTTTATTTTTCTTCTTGGTTTTATGGTAAGTAAAAGTATTACCTAATACATGTGGTTCTGTTAAGTGAATCTACTTTCCCTTAATTATGGTTTGAGCGCCGGATGCATGTTTTCATCCATAGAGGGACTGACCCATCGCTGAGGTTTTCCAAAGAAGGTAAACAACAAAATCAAATACCATTCCTGTCATCACAGAATAGACTGTGTTGGAAGATATGTCTGCCCCCAACATTGAGTGCCCTCTTCCAAGTCCTATCTCTACAGCAAAAGATACTGTCTTCCTCGTGGTCACACCCAAGCCCAGTACTCGCACACCTAGCATATAATCTTTCTCAAGAATATCACACGGATTTTTCCCTACTTCAATCCGTCGTTACATGATTTGCCGTAATTGACGTATATTAGAGGGATTGTCAAGAGAATCGGCTCAGGTATGTTAAGGCTATCCCTTCTTTCTTTTTGGCATGATCTATATGGCACGAACGAAACGAGCAAATGCACAACTTCCATAAATGGCTCTATTCATAGAAGTATTAGAGGTACCTATATTCTTGAATTTCCATGTGTCCTATTATTTTATCACATGTTCATGGGTCTCAGAAAAATATGTAAGTTGAAAAAAGTTTACTTCATGATATTATTCAAAGGCATAATGGTTTTATGACACTCCAAAAGATTTTATTAACGTACTTATCATGCATTGCATTCATTTACATTGACCCATGACCAGATGGCGTTATATACGCGTATATATGTATATTATGAGGTTATAGCATTATATACGCACCACCACCTGATCAGCTGGTATACATTGATGATGTTGCCCCCATGGTTAGATGGCGTTATATACGCGTATATATGTATATTATATGTATATGGGATATAGGAAAAGGTTATGGCGTTATATACGCACCACCACCTGATCAGCTGGTATACGTTGATGATTTGCCCACAGTGGCTAAGATGATATGATGGGATGCCCTCAGAGGCTTTATGATGTTATGTACGTACAGACCTATGCACGACATAACATTTATACGCATATGCATGACATTATAAGTACTTCATGATTTACAGAGTTATCCAGGCTTACAGGTTGAGTCCTTTACTTCATGTTTATTCCATGCTCTTTATATATTTATTTACATGTCTTGCATACTCAGTACATTATTCGTACTAACGTCCTTTTGTTGGGGACGCTGCATTCATGCCTCCAGGTATATATATATATATAAATCGGTTTGACGAATCCTCATATTAGACGAGATTGGCATTCAGCGAAGGATCTGTAAGAATCCACCTCATTTGGAGTGCAGCCGAGTCTATGAGTCATTGTGTCAGAATTTTGGTACAGACTTATGGGTAGGCCGTTACCCTGTCCTCTTTGATATTAGTTAATCTTAGAGACTTTTTAGACAGAGATTCAGATTGTACAGTATGTCAGAGGACTTGACGGCCCATATGTATTCATGTTTTAAGAACGATGGTTCATTAATATAATATTTGCCCACTTACAATTGTACATTACGAGTTGTGACCATGTAGGCCTATGATAGTTACAAAATGAATGAATGAGTTACAGAGTGGTTCGCTCGGGCTACTACGACACCGGGTGCTAGCCACGCCTCTCCAGGTTTGGGGCGTGACAGTGGCTGCGGCTAGCTCGGGCGTGATGCTCTTCACCTTTTTTATTTGTGCCCTCGGCATAGGAGGAGCGCCGCCTTTTTGGTTGCTTTCTCTCCGGTCGGGGACTCCGAGAGGAAGCACCTACACTAGAAGTGGATCCGATGGTACCTGTTCGGGTAAAGGCCTCCTTCAGCAACCTCGCAGCCTATGCGGGATCAGCGAAAATGTCCTCCTCGAGATGGTAATAGAGCCCTGCGGAAGACCTGAATTCAACGAAAAAAGAAGTTAACCAGTTTTCTTATACATGAGGTAAAAACAAGATTAGTTTCGAGAATCAACTTACCATGATTTTTGGCTTTCTACCCATATTTGAGGGTCAGTTCTTTCCCTTAATGGGTCTCAAGCGTGGTAATATCCAAAATCTTTTGGACCCACTAGTCCAAGCCTTCAACCCTTGGTGGCATCTACCGAGTTATTGAAATAATGAAAAGAGAATGATCACTAACAGCATGAAACAACCTTTAATTGGAGAAAAGACAGACGTTGAACTTACGTGTACGAATCCATGACTCAGGAAAAGATGGATTTGTGACTAGGATGATATCCATGGTGGCATCTATAACAAACCCCTTCATCCATCCACATTTGATGTCATCATCCATGATGGTGAGCAAAGCATTGTGTCCATATTTGCTAATGTTTATTACTCCCCATGAAAAATCTTGGGAGAGTAAAGGTTCATCATCTGAGTGAAGGAGAGCTCTTCCCTCGTCTCCTAGCATAGCCGCAAAAGAAAGCTATTGTCCATCATATATAAGGGCTTACCTTGCCAAGCAGACTTGATACCGGAAGTAGAATTCTAGGATTACGGGATCAAGTCCCCCGCTCAATGAGAATGAGCCCAATGTGAAGGGGTATGTGTAAACGTACATAATACCCTTCTTAGGGAAGGTTACTCATTCCACCACATCCTCAGCGATGATGTTCAAATCATAGCAACCACATTCTTCCTTCATAGTAGTAATGCTAGAAGAACGGATGGAAGAAGGCTACACGCCCACAGCCCATGTACGAGAGTTTGTATAAGGAATCTTCTCTTCAGAATCCTTGGTTGTACTGAGCCTTCGGGGAATGATGGTGCTTACCGGGGGGAGGCGGCATCATCAGTGCTTTCTTTATTGTTTTAAGAACATGAGTTCTTGGAGGAGGAGGCCATGGTTAGGGAAGGAACTAAGAATTATTTAAAGAAGAATATTAAAGAAGAGTAAAAGTAAGAAAGAGTTGAGTGTAGAGAAGTTGAGAGAGTTTGAAAAACTGTGAAGTGTAAAAGAAGAAGAATGAGGCGTATAAGTAAAGAAATAGGCGGCAAAAATTATGGCTATGATTACCTCGGGAACCGGTAAACGTATTGCTAAATCGTGGAGTGACGCGTGTTCGGGGCATTAAATGCGGAGAGACGTGCATCTAATCAAGCGTCAGAAACTTTGCAGAGGGGTCAGAAAAGTTTCCGCCAAGGAAGGTATCTTCACCAACTTTCCGATGACACAAAGATGTGCCACCGGAAAGCAAGGGGACTATCAGTATAGGGTAAAGTAGGTTCACATTAAATATTTGAATAATAGAGTAATACGTAGAATCAGAGGCAGACAGAAAGCGAGTCAAGTAGAAACCATGACTGGAGCGGAATATTGCTAATAAAGACAAACGAATGTTTGCCCCCCGATAATATTCAATGAGGAATATTCTTCAGTATTAAATATACAATCCATCATAGAGAATTTTTGCACTCATAGCCTGCCGTTACACATTCATCAATAGCCCCCATAATTATCATCTAAGAGGGGCTTGATCCTAGGACCTTGTGCCCTAGATGCAGCTATAAATAGTGACTTCAACAGCCATTGTAGAGAACACTAATTTCTGACAAAATTATGTTGCATACTATTCAAAAGCTCAATAATACTTTATTTTGCTATCTATTGATATTCTTATTACTGTCTTTGGAAGCTCTGTTCCCGTAACCAAGCTATTTATTGTCTTATATCGATTTCAACGCTAAATCTTGTATTTTATTTAATTTATTTATCATTTTGGAATCAAATCGATTCGTTTGTCTATAAACCACGTTGCAAATTCAACTGTACCATTTTACGGGTAAACATATATAAGGATGGAGTGTGGCATTAATGCAACGATCAACAGACTACAGAGGTAAGATAAACACAACTACGATATGGCAATATAATATGGAAGCAATTTATATTCATTTGTTACAATAAGGGATCGTTTGCTAGGGTGTATAAGAACAATATTGGATAGATTTATTAGTAATACTAGAATTAGTAATTTTAGGATTAATAATGCTGAAATTATTTCTTATCCACTTTTTGGTTTGATGTATTAAAAATAATATGCATTGTATAGGGGTGTATACATGTTTATCCATGTATCAAAGTCATGGTATCAATACATGTATTAGTTATACATAGCTTGAAAAATGCTGCCAAATAAGGAATTAATAATACCAAAACCAATACATGTATTATTTTCTCCTCATACATCCTACCTAACGACCTATCCCTTAAATAATGGAAGAGTCCGTACTATAAGAGTCATCATGTTACAGTTGTATTGTTAATCCGAATATTAGTTTCTTACTTTTTCGGAAATAAACTATATGTATTCTTAAAGTATTAATTATAAATTAAACATTTATTGTAGTTAAAGATAGTTTTTAAATGTTCGAAAAAGAAAATCGTTCAACTTCCTCACGATTAATAGTTCTATTCATGAACTGGAACAAATTAAATACTGAAATCATTCAAAATGGAGAGCAAGTGTAAACTAAGAGCTCGTTTGGATTAGCTGATTTAAAGTAGCTGATAAGCATTAGGTGCTGAAAAGCACTTTTAAGTGCTGAAACTGATTTAAAAAATAAGCAGTTACATGTTTGGATAAAAGTGCTGAAATAAACAATAAGCAGTTGAAGAACTGGGTATACGAAGAATTTTGTTTTAAAAAGAAGTATTTTAAGGATAGGTTGGGGGAGACTAACTTATGGCTTTTGGCTTATTTTTGGCTTATAAGCACTTAACTTATAAACACTTTTAATTTTACCAAACACGTAGATAAGCTAAAAAGTGTTTATAAGCCAATTTGACCGGCTTATAAGCTTAGCCAAACACCCTCTAAATCTCTAAAACTAATAATCATATATATGCAGAATATCTTGACATAAGAGTTGTGCTCTATTCGTACCAGTCATGTATCCTTATATTATTAAGCTTTATAGAAAAGCTCCTTTAAGTTGGCTTGATTTGTTTAGATAGCTAACCTGAGTACTTGACCCTACCTTCAAGTAAACAATCTACAAAAGAAAAAGATAAAAGAAAAAACGTACGCTTCAAGATAGATAACTAATCCTACTTAAATTAAAGACACAGTATTTTAGTTTTAGTTCAACACGAACTCGTTTGTTCCCAGATCATGATCTGATCCTAAAAGCAAGGTATTTGTGTCCCAATTTAACCCGAACTTCTCTTTTCATTATTATAAAAATTCCTCCGTTTACTCTTGATCTCCGCATACTAGGAAAAGTAAAGGCTACGTAAGATGCAGGCGAAAACAACACTAATATTCTTTTTTCTAATACCGTTGTTCAATCTTTTCTTTCAACCCCATCTAAGTAATGCATCTTCTACAAATATAACTGCAATTTTTGCTTTTGGTGACTCCGTTTTTGACCCTGGTAATAACAATTCTCTTCCTACTCTTTTCCGTGCCAATCATTGGCCATATGGTAAAGACTTTCCCGGCCAAGTTCCAACTGGGAGATTCTCTAATGGGAAATTGACAACAGATATTTTAGTTTCACAGTTGGGAATAAAGCAACTATTACCAGCTTATTTAGATCCTAAGGTCTCTGACAAAGACTTGTTAACTGGAGTCAGTTTTGCTTCGGGTGGTTCAGGATTGGATGAACTTACTGCCAAGGAAAATCATGTGCTGTCAATGGTGGATCAGTTGAATTACTTTGAGCAAGCCTTGAAGAGAATGCAAAAAATTGTAGGGCGAAAGGAAGCTGAACGTATAGTTGAAAAGGCTTTGTTTATGATTTCTGCTGGAACGAATGACATGTTGTTTAATTTTTATGACTTGCCAACTCGAAGATATATTTCTTTGTCAGGCTACCATGATTTTCTACTCAATAGACTTGAGGCTTTTGTCAATGTAAGTCTCACTGTTTTCGTGTAGGTTTAAAACCTATTGGCCTAACTAATCTGGATTTGTATTGGCTCCCATAAGAGTTCTTGCATTCTTGAATCCAGACTTTTAGTTAAGGATGAAGGGAGTTGATCCATCTCACTATACTCGGTGGTTTAACCCGTCAATTAATTTTGCATGTCATCAACCTGAAATAATTTTAATGCGCTCAAAATTAAAAGGAAAATTAACGAAAAAAGGTAAAAAGTAGAAAAAACATGGATTTTCTTTCCTTAAATTCTTATGCGTGTGTCTTTGTATATAGATATAGTCTAACAACATGTTATGTATTTATTGAATTAGTGTAAACATTGAGTAAATTTTTCCTGCAGGCTAACGTAACTTTGGTATTTATGATAGGAATTGTATAAAATGGGAGCAAGAAAAATTGCTGTGGTAGGTTTTCCACCAATTGGCTGCTTGCCTGTGCAAGTCACCATTAATAGTTTGCTACCGAGCATTCATATGTTTCAGCGTGTGTGCGTACAGCAGCAGAATATTGAGTCGCAGAGTTATAACAGAAAGCTTCAAGCCCTCATATCCACGTTGCGACCTACACTCTCTGGCTCCAAGCTAGTGTATGCGGATGTCTACAATCCCCTTTTGGACATTATTCAAAAACCATCAGACTACGGTAAGATTAAATTTAACTTCATCCTACAAACAATGATCTGTGTTTGATGCATGTCCGGTATGATAAAAGTCATATTCAATGGAAAATTTCTGAAAAATACTTTTTTGGTGTTTTGTTAGTACGTATAAAATATTTTTTGGAAACAAGAAATATTAAAAATTGTAAAAACATTAATAAATAGACATTTTATAAAAGGTTTGAGCCTCAAGACTAATAATAATGTCTAGGTGATAATTATTATTGAGCAAGTAGTTATTATTACATTGATTACCAAATAGTCGATCAGATTTACTGTTCACTTGTCATAGCTGGTATACATAGAACCCTTAACACGGATTTTATATATATATATATATATATATATATATATATATATATATTCAATTTAATCGGTAGGACGAACAGCGATTTAGTTTAATTATTCGAAAAAGAAAAGATTTCCCGAAAAGATGACTCTATTATATCAAGCACCCCTTGATTATCCCGTTGGACAAGTAACTTGGATGATTTGTTTTCTTGTTTTTTCTTTATTTTGAAATAGGGTATGATCATATCCTTGAAGGTTGCTGTGGAACAGGTTCGTTAGAGATGGGTCCTTTATGCAATGAGTTTAATCCAACATGTGCTAATCCTTCAAGATATCTCCTTTGGGATGCTGTTCATCCTACACAAGCAACTAATGAATATCTTGTTCATATTTTCCAGAGGACTGTGCTTCCCCAACTTGTTGACTAATTGGGGTCGATTATGACAAATGGTCATTAGATTTAGAATAGTGGAATGAACTTGATTCTTATTATAACAAGGGATTTCTTCTCCTTTTTTGTTTAGCGATAGAATTTCTAAAATTTGATATTCTTTTATACCATGGTTAAACGTAATATTAGAGTCACTGGCTCTTGAATTAGATGAAGAGATATACACAATTCATTTATTATTTGAATTATTGTTCTTCAAATTAAAGTGCCTTTGTTTTGCCCATCTTTTAAGTTATGGGCTAGTGGTGCAATTCACATTGGTGAAACGTGTATGCAACAACACCTAAGAATAAACAACATGCAGGCACATGGTTGTCTCCACTTAAAATTAAGAAAATCCAATAATCCGATTAATTAATATCGATTGACATTGGATAGCCAAATTGTGTACCATTTGATGGCCAGATTGTGACTTCCAATGCTTAACAGGTAACTGAGATTCTTACCTTTAATTAAGCTATTATTCCTGATCACTATCTCGTCTTCTGCTACATCTAAGCTAATAATTTAATTAAGACGAACATTAATGTAATTGAGATATACCAACTCCCTATGTAGCAGTACTTTAAAGGCGACATTACAATAGATCACTCGCTATGTGATTATAACTGCGACATGTAAATGAAAGGCTGCGGTTGTGATAACCCAAACGTCATCTTCTGTTTTAGAATTCGATTTCGTGTTTCGAGGCTTTAAAAATCTCATTTTATCTCTTCTCGATTTATATGTGCAGTTCGGGCATATATTCGGAAAGCTTTTATATGAAAAATTGAGGAAATAATAATTTTTGGCTTAAAAAGGCGATTTTAGTTGACTTTGGTCAACGTTTTGGGTAAACGAATCCGGACCCATATTTTGACAGTCCGATGGGTCCGTAGGAAAATATGGGACTGGGCGTAAGCCCGGAATTAAATTCCGAGGTCTCTAACCCAAGAAATAATTTTTTGAAGAAAATTAAAAAGCCTGAAAATGTAATTATTTAAAGAATTTGATCTTGTTGGTATCGGTCACGTATTTTAGTTTTGGAGTCCGATACAGGTCCGTTATGATATTTATACCTTATCTGTGAAATTTGGTGAGAAATGGGACTGATTTGACGTGATTCGGACCTTTGGTTGAGAAATAAGAGTTTTGAAACATTCTTGTAAATTTCATGCGATGTGGTGCTAAATTCGTAGTTCTAGGTGTTATTTTGGGGATTTGATTGCCCGATCAAATTTATATGATGTGTTAAGACTTGTGTGTTTGATAGGTTTGGAGCCCCGAGGGCTCGGCTTAGTTTCGGATAGGCTACCAGATGTCTAGACTCAGAAAAAATCTGGTGTTGGATAGTTGCAGAGTTGCAGGTCTCGGATCTTGAAAGTGCAGTTGCGGTGGGAAATTCGCGGACCGCGATGGATGAATGTGGCCGCTATGGGAACTTCGCAGACCGCGTAGTGAGGATAAGAGGGTGCTATATAAGCCAGATTTTTCATTCATTCTTCAATTTTTCAAATCCTAAAACATAAGAGGCGATTTTCAAACACTTCTTCTTCCCCAAATCATAAGTAAGTGATTCTTAACTTATTTCTTTCACTCTTTTACATCTTTTTACAAGATTTCATCCTAGAATCTAGGGTTTTCATGGTGGAATTGGGAATTTTTGAGGTAGAACTTAGGAATTTTAAAATTTGGGGATTTAGACTTCAAGTTGAGGTCAGATTCCAAAATCAATTGCATATCCGGGCTCGGGGGTGAATGGGTAATCAGATTTTGGTCCGAATTTCAGGTTTGAACCAAGCGGGCCCGGGTGTTAATTTTTGTTGACTTTTTAAAAAATGACCTAAATTGAATTCCTTGCTATCGTGGGTCGTTCTTAAGGCTTAAATTGAATCGTTTGGTTGGTAATTTGCTAGATTCTATTGGTCTGGACGCTTGTGTGGAGGGAAAAGCTGTGATTGAGCTTTGAGTGGCCCATAGAGGCAAGGTAAGTGTTGGGTCTAACCCTGGCTTGAGGGATTAGGTATTATTTGCCTATTTGCTATGTGTTTTGATATTGAGTACAACGTATAGATAAGATGACGAGTATCTATGAGTTGTTGTCGGGTCATAGCATGCGAGTTAGTCTTATTCTTGTAACTATTGTACTCTTTGATCATATATTTCATGTTTAGACTTGTTATTCCATGTGTTGAGCAACTCTTATACTGATTGAGTATTGACTCAGAGTTGAGGCTAGTATTGTGGAATTAAATGTTGAAGCAAGGTTGGTTCCTGATATTTCTGTCTCCCTAATATTATTGTTCATTGTTTTGGTGAGGGAGAGTGTTAAAGCACAAAGGGTGATGCCGTGCAATGTTCCGTGAGTGAGTGATAATGCACGAAGGGTGATGCCATGCCATAATCTGTGAGTGATAAATGCACGAAGGGTGATGTCGTGCCATGTTATGAGAGAGTTAATGCACGAAGGGTGATGTCGTGCCGTTTCTATTGTTTCTTATGGTGAGGATGAGAGTAAAAGCACGAAGGGTGATGTCGTGCACTTGTTTTGCGAGGTTTATTACTTTCGTTGGTGCAAAGCATGTTATTTACTACATTTCTGTAATGTTACTATTTTCAGGTATATGATATTCCCTGTTGCATGTCCCATTCCCACCTTATTCTGTTGGTTCCTGTTATTATGATTCTGTTTGTATATGATTTAATTGCACTGGTATATATGATTGTCATGTCCTAGCCTCGTCACTACTTCGCCGAGGTTAGGCTCGACACTTACCAGTACATGGGGTCGGTTGTACTGATGCTACATTCTGCACTTTCTGTGCAGATTTTGGTATTGGCCCGAGTTGAGGTGCTGCCTTCAGTCCTACAGGAGACCCAAGGTAGATCTGCCGGCATTCGTAGACCCTGGAGTCCCCTTCCAGTTATCCCAGTTTACTGTTTTTACTTTAATTCTAAGACAGTTTTATTTCCTTTCAGACGGTAATTGTAGTGACTCTTAGAAGTTTGTGAATTGTGACACCTATTTTTGGATAGTCGTGTATAAGTATTTGGGTAATTATAAACTTCCGTACTTCATTAATTTTTTGTGATTCAAATTATTGTCATCTAGTGAATTGCTTAACGGGTTAGTGTATTTAATTTCTATATCTTGGCTTGCCTAGCAACTGAAAGGTTAGGCGTCATCATGATCCCGATGGTGAGAAATTCGGGTCGTGACAGTGGTATTACAATCAGCTGAGCTGCCAAAATTCAGAAGGTCTATATGAGAATAACTTGCTCCCTTTTAACTATATACGCCTAAAAATTATAGAATTAGTAATAATGATTCAGAAAATTTAGAGTAACCAACTTTTTTGACAACTTCAGCTTTAGGACTTGCATTTACATTATCCAGCAGTTTTATGGACTAATTGGTGAAGGACGAAAAAGAGAAAAAAAAAAGGAAAATCAACTTTGATACAACGTTTGGTTTGCGATATAAAATCTTCATAACTAATACACAATAACTGGTGCCAGATTTAAATCAATAATGGGACGCATGATAATGAGAGATTAAATTTTGAATTAGACTAGTTAAGAATCAGAAATAATTTGACAATTGGTAAGGATATAAAAGTAAAGCCTACTATCACCGAATGAAGTACAAGAATGTTATTTAAAAAAAAGGTACTAGAATGTTTATCTTTAGCTCTCTTTCGCTCATATGGTTACACATAGTAATTTAAGGTTTCGTCTATAGTAAAATAACACTGGAAAATAACAATAATACTGTAATAATATTATTTGTAAGCAGATACATGAATTAGCTTGAGTCGTGTTGGGCACTATCCTAAGAAACTATTTCAGCAGCGTGAAATGCTTTCCTAGGATTAAACAAGGTTACCTCTACTTAAGAGAATACAGAAATCAACATAATATTAAATTACAAACACAACTATTTAAATAAGGGGAACAAAAAAAAATAGACTACTAAATTTTGAGAAGGAAAGACAACAAAGGGAAGATGGTGAAGAACGAAAAAGCAAAGGAAAGTTGTTGACGATTAATGCCTAATTTGAATGCCTATTTATAGGTTTTAAGAAAGGTTTGAAGCATTACAAGTGTATAACACTTGTCTTGTATTTTTCATGCAAGATTATCATACTCATTTCTCCATTGCCACTTGAAAAGACATATGTCCAATTTTGTAAATATCACAAAAGTTCCGCCACATATTTTCAAAAAATTCATACAAAGAGGAGTAAGATTTGGTATCTTTTGGACTATGAACAAAACTTAGACTGATAAAATTTAACTCACAGACTTACTGGTGAAATAGAATGACTGTGACTACTTTAAAGCTAGCTTCAATTTTATAGATAATGTTAAACCTTGGAAAGACAGTACTTTTGGCAATATCATGGGAAGGAAGAGAAAACTCTTAGCTAGACTCCAAGGCATCCAATCTTCTAATAGCTATGCTACCAGCTCTTTCCTTAAAAACTTAGAATTAGATCTTCAACATGAGTTCAATGATATTCTAAAAATAGAAGAGGACTACTGGAAACTTAGGTCAAGGATAATGTGGCTTAATGATGGAGACACCAATACAAAATTCTTCCATGTCTCTGCCACCAATAGAAAAAGAAGAAACAAAATTACTTTCTTCAAAGATGAAGTTAGTAACTGGATAAATGATCATAGTCTTATTTTGTCTCATGTCCAAAATTACTTCATCTTTTCATTTACCTCTTCTCATACTCACTCTACCTGGTCTAACCCCCCTAAATACTCAATCCAGATGTAATTTGATTAACCTAGATCATCTAGATACCCCCTCCTTGATAATGAAATTAAAAGTGCAGTCTTCTCGTTCAAACCATTCAAGTCTCCTGGTCCAGATGGTCTACATCCCTTCTTCTTTCAAAAATATTGGTTCCATATAGGGAATTCTGTCAGTAATCTCTGTCATGATATCGTTAACAACTAGCAAGTCCCTCCGGATATTAACAAAACATTTCTATGCCTCATTCCAAAAATCCATAATGCGTAACATTAAAAACTTCAGACCCATTGACTTATGCAACACTATCTATAAAATAATCACCAAGATTCTAGCCAATCATCTTAAACCTTTCCTAGATCAACTGATAAGCCCATATCAGACTAGCTTTATGAAAAACAGAAGAGCATCTGATAACGCTATCATCATCCAGGAAATGATTTCTAAGTTCAATAAACTAAAAGGCAAGCAAGGCCATATGATTCTAAAAATTAACTTGGAAAAGACTTTTGATCGTCTTGAATGGTCTTTTATTTGTCACACCCTGGATTTCTTTAATTTCCTCCAAAATTCTCTAAATTATTGCTGAGTTGCATTTCTACCAGTAAAATAGCAATCTTAGTCAACGGAGCTGTTACGAATTACTTTTAACCAAGTAGAGGTATTAGACAAGGCAACCCCATCTCCCCTACATCTTTCATCCTCTGCCTAAAAATGCTCTGCAGATACATAGAACATCAAGTGGACATCAAAAATTGAGACCCCATATCCCTAGGTTATAATTATCCAAAAATTTCCCATTTATTATTTGCTGACGACTTTTCTCTAATGGCTAGAGCTAATGCTAAATCTTGTCAGGCCATTAAAAATGGGCTTGACCAATTTTTATCTCTATCAAGTCAAAGCATCAACACTACTAAGTCGAAGATAATTTTTTCAAAAACATTGCAACCACTCAATCATCAGTGACATTACCACTTCATTAGGTATTAAGTGTAGTAACAGTTTTGGCACATACCTGGGTTTCCCTATCCTTCACTATAGCCCAAAACCTAGGGATTACCAATTCCTCATTGATAAGATGAGAATCAAACTTGCATCCTGAAAAATGAAGTTCTTTAGTTTGGCAGGAAGAACAACCCTTGCGACATCATGCCTTAATTCCATCCCAAACCATTACATACAATACACCCTCCTCCCCAGAAAAACCCTAAAAGAAATTGATAAAGTCCAAAAGGACTTCATATGGGGTAGTACTGTAGAGAAAAGGAAACTTCATTTGGTAAATTGGCCCACTATATGCCAACCCAAAAAATATGGTGGATTGGGGATCCATAATGCTCTCAATAAAAACCTTTGTACTCTTGCTAGTTTAAGTTGGAGGCTCCTTACAAATGCTCTAGTTCCTTGGGCAAAGCTTATCATCTCCTACTATTGCAACAGCTCCTCTGCGAATAGATTTTCCTTCCTTTCGAAAAGCATTTGCAATGGGTGGGACATCTGCTCCAAGGGCATCATATGGTCCCCCCACATCCACTCCAATCTTAATCTATGGGAGGACAATTGGATTCCAAATATTGGTAACCTAAGGGACCTAGTTACAGGTCCTCCTTCGGCTAAAGATTTCTCTACCAAAATTAGAGATAACTTTGATGGTACCAATTGGAACTTAAACTGTTTAACCTTCTCTTCCCCTCCGGATTTGATTGCTACCATCTCCAAAACAAAAATCCGTCAAAAGGACCCTTTAATTGACTTACCTATTTGGTCTTTCACCACTAAAGGAGTCTTTACTACCACTTCTTGTTATACACTGCTAGAATATCCTAATAACACTAACTTAGACTTTGAGTGGATTTGGAAATTGGACTGCCCCAATAAAATCAGATTTTTTCTATGGCAATGCCTTCACAATCGAATCTCATGCAGGAAGTACCTTTCACAGATTGGACTAAACATTGACCCCAATTGTCCAATCTGTAAAAACCCTATTGAAGAGTCAATAGAACATATCTTCCTTGACTGCAGAGCTGTCAGCAAACTCTAGAGCGACCTTCAAGGGAACCACCTTGTCAACAAAAATGGGAAACACTAGCTTCTCCAAATAAAGGACTTCAACTTTCCTATTAAACATGACTTCATAAACTGGAACAACTTCTTTCCCTTCATCATTTGGCATATCTGGGTTAATAGAAATAGTAATAACATCAATAACACTGCCAACCAAATCAGTGGTTACCAAATCTTGCAAAGGGCAATGGGATTTAAACTATTCATGGAAAAAACCTCTATTAACCCTCCCAAATCCCTTATAAAAATCAACTAGTTCAAACCCCCTAGGGGTGGTACAAACTAAATGCGGATGCCAGTTTTCATAGCTATAACAAAAATTGTGGTTTAGGCAGTGTTTTCAGAAATGCAACAGGTAGCTAGATAGTTGGTTTTGCAAAACTATCACATGCAAATGGCTCACTAGAAGCTGAATTAAAAGCTCTATGAGAAGGTCTAAGAACAGCAAAGGAGTGGAACCTCTTCCCACTTGAGATTGAGACCGACTGCTTAGAGGTAATCCAGGCAATACAAGTCGGTAATAAATTATTTAACAAAACTGTTAATGATTGCAGGTCCTTAATGCACCAGCAGAAGGTTCTCTCCAGCACACTTTTAGGCAGGGGAATATGATCGCCCATCAACTAGCAAAAAGGGTCCTAGAAAGGGACAATCAAGCTCTTGGAGTGGTAGGAGGAAGTAAAGCAGAGAAGCCTAGTAAAAAAGTTTTTATTGTACCAACTTTTGATGTAATAGATTTTGTGGAAAGTGATAGACTTGAATCCACTTCCCATGAAAAACTTCTATGTAATGAAGCTTGCAAACTGCTAGCAAGCTTAGGAAACCAATGCATCCTCCGAGATGCATGTTATGTCGACTATGTACTAGATGTTCCTTAGTTATTAATATATCTATTTCCTATTTGCTAAAAAAAAAAAACCAAAAGTCATTTTTAACTCATGCTTATTGTAAGTCAGAGGTTTTATCAATTACATTTTAACCCCCATTTCTATGCAATTTTGCACACAATAGGCCATGTGCATGCCTGATTATTCACGAGAGCTCTAGAGACTAGGCCAACACCTTGTAGGAGCGGCCCCACTCCACTCTTATATAGGTAAATTCATCAAGTGTATACTGCTTTTAAATACACCATCCATAAGGAATATGAATTCATTAAGAGTTATAACTGTAACGACCCGACTGGTCGTTTTGAGCAATTGCGTCTGGTTCGACCGTTTGAGGTCACGAGCAGATTCATATTATCTGTATCGACTTGCGTGCATGATTGGATTCTGTTTTCGGATAAATCAGAGTCGAATTGGAAGAAAAATCTAGTTTTGGAAGCTTAAGCGGTGAGAGTTTGACCGAAGTTTGATTTTTGAGTAAACGGCTTCAGAATGAGTTTTGGATGATGTCAGTAGCTTCTTTGTTAATTTTGGACTTGGGCGTGTGTTCGGATTTAGAGTTGGAGGCCCGTAGGATAATTGGAGGCATTTCGCCGAAAGTTGGAAAAGTTGAAGTTTGGAAAATGGAGAGGTTTGACCCATAGTTGACTTTTGTGTTATTGAGGTTGGAATGCAATTCCGAAAGTTGGAACAACTCCGTTATGTCATTTGGGACTTGCCTGCAAAATTTGGTGACGCTTGGTTGCAATTCTAAAAGTTCTTGAAGTTCATGGTGATTTTCATGCATTTGGGCATCCGATTCGTGGTTCTAGAGGTTATTTTGGTGTTCCGATCGCGCAAGCAAGTTTGTGTTATGTATTCATACCCGTGGGAGTATTTGGGTTGGAGCCTCGAGGGCTCGGGTAAGATTCATACGCACTTCAGAGTGTTAGAGGAGGTTCAGCTGTGCAAGTGTTGCAGTCCTCGCATTTGCGAGGATTTCCATCGCATTTGCGACACTGGACAGGGGCAGGGGAGTTCGCAATTGCGAACAACTTCATCGCAATTGTAATCAGCAGCTCCGCATTTGCGATAAACCCGTCGCTTTTGCGAACATCTCAGAGTTCGCATTTGCGAGACTTGGGTCGTATTTGCGACCTGATCAGAGCTGGACAGCCTTCGCATTTGTGATGCTTATGTTGCATTTGCGAGATCGCACTTGCGATCCTAATATCGCAAATGCGACATCTGAGGCTGGTATTAAGGTCCCCATTTCGGGACTTAGCTTCATTTTTCCATATTTTGAACCTTAGGTCCGAGGGTAGGCAATTTTAATGGAATATTTTTATATCAAATCATTGGGTAAGTGCCTCTAATTAATTTTCAACTATATTTTGTAATCATAAGTTAGATTTAACATCAAATTCATGAGAATCTCAAGGAAAATTTGGGGAAAATTGTGAAATCTTTCAAAAATATAAAATGATGATTTGAATGACCAAATGGTATCGGAATTGAAAAATTTTGGTATAGGTGAACTCATATCGGAATAGGCATTCGGTTTATTTAAAAAATTTCGAGTTCCGATGTGCGGGCCCGAGGAGTTGACTTTTGTTGACTTTTTTGCAAATTGTATAAGAATCATAGTTTTGTTCATTGAGATTGTTTTCTCTTGCATTTGTCACGACCCAAAAATCGACCTGGTCGTGATGGCACCTATCGTGAAACTAGGCCAGCCAACACAACTCCTGAATCAACCATTATTTAATAAAAGTCATTTTTATACCATTTATTAATCAATAATCTTATGGTGTAAATTTAAAAGAATACTGCGAAATATATACACAAGCCCGACATCGGGGTGTCACTAGTCATGAGCATCTACAAAAATTTGAATACAACAAAAAGTCTAAAGATGTACTAAATACAGTCTAATGAAAACAAGAGGAAGAAAAGTTGTGCTGTGAACGCCGGGCAGCTACCTTGCTAAACTCCGATGACTCTGCCTCTGAGCGATCAACACCCGCTACTGGGTTCAAAAATACCTGAATCTTCACACAAGGTACATGGAGTAATGTGAGTACTCAAACTCAGTAAGTAATAAAAGTAAATAAAGTCTGAGCAGTAAAGAATTGCGTAAACCACATCATGGCACCACAGAGGATACTGCATGTTTCCAAAAAACATCATAGCACCACAGTGGTTACAGTATGTTCCCAAAGCAAGATACTATTCAAATCATTTCGTTAAATTTCTAACTTCAATAAAATCCTTTAGAAAATATCTTTCTAACCTTTTCAATAGAGGTTTAATGAAATATATATAGTGAAAGTGATGAAAATCATAATCGGCCCCTCGGGCAAAACATAGTTCGTATACAGCCCCTCGGCAAATAGAAAATTCGTAACCATTTCATAACTTAAAAATCTCGGAGGAAGTAACAAAGCCAAATCAGTGACTAAATTTCGAACAGAGGTTCGGTCTAAATATAAGTGAAAGCAGTAATTAAATCAACATATTCAATAGAACCTCACTTTAAGGAGGAGTGAAACCAGGAAGTTCATAAAAAGGCCCCTCAGGCAAAGCATCACTCGTTTACATGTATATATAGCCCCACGGGCAAGCCTCTTAGTCACTCATGACTCAAATCTTATCAATCACCGCTCACACCCAGCACTCACGCTCAATAGGTACCATATAATAATCGTTGCGGCGTGCAACCCGATCCATATATCGCTGCGGCATGCAGCCCGATCCATATATATAGTCGACTGCGCTCACTAGGGGTGTGCAAACTTCGGAGGGGCTCCTACAGCCTAAGCGCTATATTGTTGCGGCGTGCAGCCCGATCGAACATATCGCTGCGGCGTGTAGCCCGATCCATATATCGTTGCGGCGTGCAGCCTGATCCATATACATATATACATATGCATATATATATATATCTATATGTATATACATATATATATATATATATATATATATATATATATATATATATATATATATATGTATATACATATATATATATATATATATATATATATATATATACATATATATTACTGCGGTGTGTAGCCCGATCCATAAATATATAATCCTCACAACCAGGCCCTCGGCCTCTCTTAGTCATTAACCTCACAATCAGACCCTCGGTCTATCTCAGTCATCAACCTCACAATCAGTCCTTCAGCCTCTCTCAGCCATCAACCTCACAAGTCACTCGGACTATCAGTAAAATAGGGCATTCAGCTCAAATATCATTTATAGTGCCAAAATTTAGTAAGTAAGGCTAAGTTAGGAAATTACAAAAAAATGCAGCATGACTGAGTACAATTTTTAAGTCAAAACAGTGAGGAAAAGTAGTAAAAGTCCCATAAGGGTCCAAAATAGTTGGCACGAGGCCCAAACATAACATTTAGCCTGAAACATGATGATAGCAAACAGTTTTCATTCAAATACACAGTTAAACAGTCATACTGGATGGACTAAGTCACAATCCCCTACGGTGTACGACCCCACGCTCGTCATCTGGACTGTGCATCACCTCAAAATAGCACAACGATGTGACATCCGGGGTTTCAAACCCTCAAGACAACATTTACAATCATTACTTTCCTCGATCCGGTCCAAAATCTAGCCCGCGATGCCTTCGCCTCTCGAATCAGTCTCCAATCGCTCTGAATCTAACCAAAATCAAATTCATACCATCTAAATATGCTAAAGGAACAAAGCCCACTCAAAACTATCCAATTTACATCAAAAATCCCGAAATTGGTCAAACCCGGCCCCGGGACCACATCTCAAAATTCGATAAAATTTATGTCAAAATTATCTTCATCCTCCCGCGAGTTTATACATCTCAAGAACACTGAAATCGGAGTTCAATTGACCCCTCAAATACCCATTTTAAGGTCTCTTAATCTCAAGCCCTAGTTACCCATTTTGCACTAATTTTTCCCAATATTTCACCACTAATTAGGCCTTTAATCACATATAAACGAGTTATGAAGTCAAGAATCTTACCTCCAAGAGATTACCCTTAGTTTCCTCAAGAATCCCTCTCAAAAGCTTCAATCCCGTTCAAAAATGGTGAAAAATGAAGAAGGATCGCTGATTGGCTATTTAATACTGCCCAGGTTTAACCCTTCGCGAACGCGGCCACACACTCACGTTCACTTAGCACAATTTGATACTGACCAAAGATCCTCCTACGCGGATGTGAGGACCATCTCGCGAACGTGATGCACCACTGAACGGACCTTCGCGATCGCGACTCCCACTTCGCGAACGCGGAGCACAAATCCTCCCTTGCCTCCAGTTCCCCATCGCGAACACGTATATCCCCTAGAGAATGCGTAGAACGAAAATCATAATCACACAAAATACCCTTCGCGAACGCAATGCACCTCCGCGAACGCGATGAACAAAAATGTCTGCAACAAAAACCAGCAAACTACCAAGTCCAAAGTCTAAAATTTGATCTGTTAACCACCCGAAACTCACCCGAGGCCCTCGGGACCTCAACCAAACATGCAAACATATCCCATAACATCATTCAAACCTGTTACAACCTTCGGAACGCTCAAAACAACATCAAAACACCAAAATTACATCGGATTCAAGCGTAAGAAGTCCAAAAACTTCCAAATTCTGCTTTCGATCAAAAAGTCAAACCTTATTCGAATGACCTGAAATTTTGTACACACATAAAAAATGACACAACAGACCTACTCCAACTTTTGTAATTCCATTCTGACCCCTAAATCAAAATCTCACCTATCAACCGGAAAATGCCAAATTCCAATTTTGTCAATTCAAGCCTAAACCTTCCACGGACCTCCAAAGTATATTTCGATCATGCTCCTAAGTCCCAAATCACCTAATGGAGCTAATAAAATTTTAAAAATTCTAATCCGAGATCATATACAAATAAGTCAAAACCTGGTCAAACCTTTTAAATTTTAAGCTTCAATCTGAGAACTATTTTTCCAAATTCATTCTGATTACCCTGAAAACCAAAACCAACGATTTACATAAGTCATAATACATCACACGGGGTTATTCATGCCCGAGAACTAGCGAGCAAAGTGCAAAAGCTCAAAACAACCGGTCGGGTCGTTACAATATTGTTTGATGTATTCAAGTCGTTTTTGGCTAGATTGAGTCGAGCATTGATGAATTGGTAAAGGAAAAGCTAAATTGAGTATTGAATTGGTAGGATTAAGGTAAGTATCTTTTCTACCCTTGTGTGGGGGACTTCCCCTTAGGATTTGAGTCTTCGATGCTAATTGTAGTCCGTGCATGCGAGGTGACGAATGTGTGCTCGGATTTATTTGTAGGAAATTTACCTTTAGGATTCTTAAGTCCTTATGTTCATTAAGTGAGGAGTTTTTTGGATAAGATTGTGTTTCCTAATTGCTTGTTTCACCTCCATATGCTCCATATGATGTTGTTAGCTTTCCTCCAACACTTACTTGTTACTTGACCCTTATTTGCCTTAATTGAAGTGATTGCCTTCCTTAATGTTTGATACTTCTTGATCGTGAATTCCTATATGACTTCATGCAAATACGTTACATGTCCAATTGTTGTGGTTACCGGTGTAGTTATTACGTGCTTATTATGTCTTGTTGTTTTGTTAAGGTTAATGTGTCTCTTGGTTTTCTGTGATCCTTATTATGTACTATTCATGCTTAAATTGACGATTATTCATGTTGAATAAGACTGATGAAATTCTCTTGGTAATTGACCATTGTTGAGTATTGACTCAAGTTGAGATATATATTGTGAATCTAACTATTGAAACAAGATAGGTTATTGTTGATTCCCTTGCTGGTATGTTATTATTTCTATTGTTGATTCCCTTGCCGGGATGTTATTGTTTCTATTGTTGATTCCCTTGCTGGGATGTTATTGTTTCTATTGTTGATTCCCTTGCCGGGATGTTGTTATTTCTATTGTTTGGGTGAGGAAGAGTGATAAAGAACAAAGGGTGATGCCATGCATGATATTGTGGTGAGTGTTAATGCACGAAGGGTGATGCCATGCCGATATTGTGAGTGTTTATGCACGAAGGGTGATGCCGTGCCGATATTGCTAGTTTAAAAGCATGAAGGGTGATGTCATGCCACATTATTGAGAGTAAAAGCACGAAGGGTGATGCCATGCACATTTATATTTATGCATATGGTGAGGAAGAGTGATAAAGCACGAAGGGTGATGCCGTGCACTTTCTACTTACTGTGTTTATTTGTTCTTATCAATTCAAGTATTTTAACTATTTAAATTCCTTTATTGTTGTGATCCTTTGAATTGGAACCTCCGTGTTTTCAATACCTCGCCGTATTTATGTATATTTCAATACTCCAAACTTCAATAATTGTTATATTTTTAATTCAATTAGTTTCTCAATTATCTTCCCTTAAACCGTCTGAGGTTGTATTTTACTTAAAAAGGAATTTCTACTAAGTTGTAATTTATTAAATCCTATGTTAAAGGTAATAATTCATTCGATGTTGTATTTTAATTGAAAATGTTACTTTCTTTATTCAAATGATTTCTAAAAATAACTTCATCTTTCTTGCTGAGTTCCTAATTGGTTTAGAAGTTGTGCTATACTTTATGTTATGTAAATGAGACTCCTGGAACATCTTAATTGCATTGGTTATGGGTCCTATGTACTGAGTGACATGAGAACATTGTTGTGCAAAGTGAGACAAAAATATGTGGGCACAAGGTACCGGGTGTGCTAAAGGTTTGGAAGTTGAGGTTATGATATGAGACATCGAGTTTTGAGATGGCTAGGGTTGTGCACCAGAAAAGATATGATTGATTGAGTTGGCACTGTCTTCCTTACTTGAGTTCATTCTACTTCTCTATGTTCCAGCTATATTAGTGTTGATTTACTTGGTTATCTTTCGTTTTCATCCGAGTTTCCTTTTATTATTTTGCCTGTTTGTAGATTAATTCATCCCTGCTGTTCATATTACTTCGTCACCTTTATCTTGATATTTGTTATCATATCCTGTTTAATCTGTCTGACCAGTAGGTGTCTTGACTGTTCCTCATCAATACCCCACTGAGGTTAGTCTTGATACTTACTGGGCACCGCCGTGGTATGATCATACTATATTTCTGTACATTTTTGTGTACAGATTCAGGTATTGATCGATAGTAGCTGTGCGAATCGTCGCAGTGGAGACTCAAGGCAACCTGCTGTTGCATTCACAGGCCTCGGAGTCACCTTCGTTTGTAATTACGTTCCATTGATTCCTTCTCGTTATGGAATAGTGTTGTATTTATTTTGTATAACTACTCTTAGAAAGACTTATGACTTGTACCACCGATTTTGGGAAATTGTGATTTATTCAGAGTTATATTATTTGAAATTAGTTAATGTCAATGTTATTTCAGTTAATGTTAGGCTTACTTAGTTTAGAGACTAGGTTCCATCACGGCTCCTTCGGAGGAATTTTGGATCATGACAAGTTGGTATTAGAGCTCTAGGTTCATAGGTGCTATGAGTCATAAGCAGGTTTAGTAGAGTTTTGCGGATCGGTACGGAGACGTCTGTACTTATCTTTGAGAGGCTACAAAACTATTAGGAAATTCCACCTCTTTCATTACTTATCGTGTGATATTGATTTAGCTCGAAGTATATAACTTATGTTCCTTACATCCACTCGTGTATTATATTACGCTCTCAGTGCCCGCTAGGTGCTAGTGGTTCGTGATGCTACAAACGAGCTACGAGGGCATCAGGGATTCTCAGACATTGTCATAACGTGTTGTCCAGACTAAATATACAGAGGCAATGAGAGACTATTCAGTTGTTTATATGGAGGCATAGTTGTTCTCGACATCCGATTGATGAGCGTGAGCTTGAGAAGGTTTAATTGGCTGGTTAGTCGTCGAGATTGTGGTAGGGTCACGAGGTAGATGTTGATTGAGGATAGTTGGTGGTATTGGAGTACCTAGTGAATTGTGTTGTATGAGCTGTGAAGGTTAGTTTTGCGGAACATCAAATGATGTTGTCACGACCCTAAACCAGACCCGGTCGTGATGGCGCCTATCGTGAAACTAGGATAGCCGACACAAACCCCCTAACCAACTAAATAGTTATAGTAATTCATTTAAAGTCATTAATAAGTAAAAAAATCCCAAAATAAAGAGTAGAATAGCACAATGCGGAAACAAACACAGCCCGACCTCGGGGTGTCACCAGTCATGAGCATTTAAAATCCGTCTAAGAGTATGAAAAGACAACATAGTCTAATACAAATCTAGTACAAAGTGAAATAAAGATAGGAGGAGAAGCACTGGGCTGCGAACGCCGAGCAACTACCTAGTCAACTTCGAACAAGCCTGCTGGAAAGCAAATCAACACTCGCTAGCGTGACCCGAGGCTCTTGGATCCACCCACAGGGTGCAGGGAGTAATGTGAGTATATAAAAGTAAAGGCAGCTTAGCAATATGAAAATACGTAAAACACAGCATAATGCTACAACAAAACAGTATAAATCCAGAACATTGCAGTAGTTTAGTAAAAGCTCGTAAAAACCTCTTTAAAACATCATTCCAAAATTCAAACAAGTGATGAAAACAGGGAGAAAAATGATAGAAACATAAATCAGCCCCTCGGGCAAAATACCAACAAAACCGGCCCCTTGGGCTACCTCACAATCACTTGTATCAGCCCATTAGGCAATAACATAAAACAACAACAGCCCCTCGGGCAATATCACATCTCACACTGGGTACCCGCGCTCACTGGGGGTGTGCAGACTCTAGAGGGACTCATACAGCCCAAGCGCTATATCAAGCCATCTCGTGGCTTAATCAAACTGGCCCTTGGCTTTAAAATCATAAATCAGTACACATTGCTACGACGTGCAGCCCGATCCCATAATATCCTCAACACATAGGCCCTCGGCCTCACTCAGTTAGAAATCTCTCAAGCCACTCAGGCAACAGTAAAACATGATGCTCAGTCCAAAATATCATTTAAAATGTCAAAAATGGAGTAAATATGGTTGAGTTATGAAAACAGTAAAGCACAGTGTTTACCGTGAAAATGGTGACAACAATTAAATTTGTAAATAGGACACTAAAAATATGTGATCTATTTTTATGCTAGTTGTTAGAGTAGTAGATGCTAAGAGTATGAGGTTTAATGAAGAAATACGAGCTAAAGCAAGGCAGTAATCAAACCGAGAAGCTTGCAGCCCGAGCCTCGGACTGGTCGATGAAGGACCTCGAGGTCGATATCTGGTTCGAGCTCGAGCTATCGGGGGTCATCAAGAATGGGATAATAGTTAAGGTATGATCAAACAAGGCTCTTTGTGTCCAATACCAAGCAATAAATGAAGAACAAGTATGAAAGCAATAAACGCTAAGAGTAGCCTCAAGCTAGTAAGGACGAGCAGGGTAGAGAGAAGAGAGAGAGATATTATTGATCTTGTGGAGAATAGTTGGAGCAACATCATCCCCTTACAAAGTAGTGTGGGTTCCCTTTATATAGGAGGGGAACCCGAATATAGTACAACATGCGTTAATTATAATGTATGGAGATGGGACGGCTAGACATGACACTTCGGCATAGGCCCTAGATAGGCTAGCTCTGCCAGACTTAGCCGTGTGCCTTGAGAACTTCCCCTTCTGCTCTAGCCCCAACCTTCATCTTCTTTGAGTCGGGCCCCGACGAGCCCCGAGGGAGGGGACTCGGTCGCAACTCCACATCCTCGGGGTCTCGAGGTATTCTTTCGAAGTGGCTATATAGCGAGAAATTGAGTCCTCTGATTTTGCTGCATACAGATAGTCTCTGCGTTTCCCAGAACGAAGCGATGGGAAATGATTCTGACACCTGACTCCATGAGCTTCTTATGATGATGTCATACCAATAATGCAACCTGTGGCGCGAGCTTTTGCAGCAACCGGTGTGTCCCATGGACTTGTGTATTTGACATCATTTAATGCACTGTCGATTCTCGTCCTCCAAGATGAATGCTCCGCCGTCAATTCGGTTCTCCAAGAACGAAGTAATTGCGTCTGCCTCGATGACCGTGTCGTTGCCCCCTATAAATGGGGGTGCTTTGGTGTTGTTTTTTTCTATCCAAATACCTTCGTTGGCTTATTTTCCCATTTCTTCTTATCATCCTCCTCTACCCTTGAACATTATGTTTGGGGCTTATGGCCTCAAGGCCGTTCGGCAGAGCTCCCGTAGGATGTGTTGTGGCCTTTTGCCGGAGCTTCCCTTTGTCGAGCATGACCATGTTGTTCCGTCGCTGCTGTGGTTGTTGTTACATCTGCTGTTGCTATTATCGTTGGCTCGAGATGGTGATAGATGGGTTAATCAATTTTCCCCTTTTGTAGACAGTCATTTGGACTATGCACTGCTGCTCACTCTCCTACCTAGGCCTGGTGTGGCACTTCCTCCCTTGGGTTTTTCCTTTCCCAAGGGATAAAATGGCACCACCGGCTGTTGAGGCCGGGGGTTGCCACGGGATTGAGCTGGGAACCTATAGGAGATGAAGGTCGAAGGAATCGCCCTTGAGGATGCGAGCTCGAGGGGGCAGCGCTCGAGGATGTTGATACTGGAGATGGACCTTCAAAGATGGACCAAGTTCTCGGGTTTCATCACATGTACATCCTTCTGTTCCTCTATTTTTGTGTAGAGATCCTCTCTAGGCTTTTGTAATTGTATGTAAGGACCCCTCGAGGGCTGTTGTACATGGATATTTATGAATATGAAGATACTTCATTGATTTCTGTTTTCGATTCTTGCCCTATTATTGTATGCTCTCATGCCCTTCGAGGCCTTTGAATGTTTTCATTTGCTATTAACCGTTGATATCTAACTCAGATACGAGCATTCTTTCCGATGCTCTACCGATTAACATGGCTCTTTTCTGAGCCCATCCTCGTACCTCGGACCAAGCCTGAATTGGTCTAATAGGCTCGGGCTATCAGGCCCTCCGAGTTGCAGGGAGATAGTACGCTGAGATTTGGAGCTTTCGAGAGTGGTATCATGAGCGAAGGTCAGCTTCGGGTACTTGGGGGTCTGCTTTGAACTTGATACAGATAGACTTTTAAAGCGTTATAGATAGACTTTTATTGAGGGGTTGCCTATACTTAGGCGATACCTCGAGCCCTCCCAGAGCCTACATGATCGAGGCTTCGTGTGCTTATTTTTCCTTTTAGAAAGAAAAACCATGAGATCAGGAACTACCTCGAATTCTATGATGGCATTAAAGGCTTCCCGAAGCCTGACTTCTTTTTTGGCGGAGATCCTCGAGGTCGGGCACTACCTCGAGACTGGAGACGATATAGTTGACTCCTTGGGGCCTAACTTCTTGTCGATGGATGCCTCTGGGGTCGGGTACCACCCAGGGATCTGTATCGAGGCCGCTGGCCTCTCGGGGCTTACTCTGGATAGGTGAATCATTGTTGTTTCCCACATATATGTGGGGTAGCTTTCGCTTATTTGAGAGATCTCATTATTTTGGATAGCTATCCCTCCACCTTGGCATCGGGTCCTTCGTCTCTTCAGATGCAAAAAGCATTGGTGCACGTCCTTGCTTTAGTCTGTCAATTCTACCATAGCCATGGCAGCTACTTCGGGGCCGGCCCCACAGGGAGGGGAGAGTTCCATTCCCAACGTTCAGGGTCTGCGGGAGTTCGCTCTGAAGACTGTGTCTTCGATAAAAGGAACATCTAGAGATGGTGAGGAGATACTGCGAATGGAGAGAGGGGATAACGCTACAGGTGCTTTCCCCGGAGGAGAGTATTACGGACTATGCTGATGGATTCTTGAGCGTATACCTATATCTTTTTGCATTTGGCCCACTTGATGGGGTCATGCTTGATTGCTGCTTGAAGTATCGGGTTACTTTGGCGCAGATACATCCGTCATTTTGGCGATTGGTGTTGATGATGAGGTTCTTTGCGGAGAAGGCTGGGCTTGAATACACGCTCAGCCACCTTGTCAGGCTGTACCAACCTTTTCATCACCGAGGCCTATTAACCTTGCAGTGCCTCTCGTCCACGCCCTTTGTTGTCGATGATGAAGAAGATGGGGATCAAGAGTGGGTCAGTCGATTTGTTCGAGTCGGGACGGCTGACATTATCCCCGTGGAGCTCATGCCTTTTCCCGACGGATGGAATTACATGCATAAGTGTAGTGCCTTGTGCTTCCTTAGATTTGCTTATAGTGAAAACCAGTTGAGTAATTGTGTCTCTTTCCTTTTTGCAGCAACTTCATGGATGCCGGGTGAAGTTCTCAATATGCCCGGTTGGGTCCGAAATTTGGCAACCCATTTGACTTGCGATGAGCGTAGGTGGCGAGCTGTGTCCCGTGATAGATGGGAAGTGAAATACCAGGGTACGCACATATGCTACTCCTGCCTTAGCGTCTTCATATATTTGAGATGACATTTTCCTCATTCTTTTGTATCGGCTTTGCCGTTGTAGGCATCGGGATGTTCCTTGAGGCGAGGTTGTGCTCTTCCAGAGAAAGGAAGGAGTCATCGGCCTCCGAGCTAAGGGACGATGGCGATAAACAGGATTTGCTCCAGCAGTGTGGTAGAGCTTTTAATGGGGCTCAACGGGCCAGTGTCTTCGAGGAGAGGACGTCGTCTGAGCCTGTTGTTCCCGGAGTGTTCGATTCTAGAACGGTGGTTCCTCCGAGTGAATATGCTTTGCCCGAGGTTGGTTCTTCCGGAGCCGAAGGGGCAGGACCAACAGGAGTGTGCTCCACCTTCGAGGAAGTCCACCGTCTTCACTTCATGGTGAGTTTCGGCGCAGTCCTTCTGTATTTTGCGTCTTCCTTTCTTTAGCGAGTTTTTCTTTTGCAGGCCTTTGATAGGCTCAGGTCTGAGCTGCTCCGTCATAGGGCTAGGCTTCGGAAAGCTCTAGAGGAGGGTGAGTCCCTTAGGCTCCTTAGCGAGGAGAAGGAGGATGAGTTGATGCATTGGCAATATGAGGCATATCGGAGCTCGAATTACGAGAGCTATTTGATGGAGCAGGTAACCTTTCGTAGTACGCGCTTCGCTCTTTTTAACCCTTAAGGTTAATCCTTTTGCCTATCTTAGCTGCAAAAAAAAAGACGGAGGTTTTGGAGTACCTTAAGGGCGAAGCCGACCGAGTCAGGAATGCTTGCGGTGAACTGAGAGCTCAGGTGCAGGTTCAAGCTTTAGAGGAGAGGGGTGCCTTGGCCAAGGTTCCCGCCATCGAGGCACAACTCCGCTTGGCTCGTGACAATGCTACAGTTCAAGCGGATATGATCGTAAAGCTCGAGTCCAATCTCTCGAAGGTTAGGACTGAGATAATCGATGCCCGGGCTGAAGCAGCATTAAGTCAAACCAAGGCTGATCAGGAGATGGCGATTCATATGAAAGACGCTGCTGATGCCCAAGCCGAGTTGAAGTGGGCCCTTGATTATGAGAAGAGGATCGGGGAATATGTTCGTTGTAGATCCCGAAGAGAGGTACTCGAGAAGCTCGGTGCCAGGGGCTTCGTTCTCTCGGAGAAGTTGGCTCGACAAGGGCGGACGAGCGCGACGCTCGGTCAATTCTTGCTGACGTCACGGAGAGCAAATCTGGGGCTAGCAGGCTATAGCCTTTTGGAGCAGAGCATAGATTTTGCCGCTTTTTCGTTTTGTATTTTATATTTGTGGAGCATGTTTGTAGATGGAGAACGCGCCTTTTGCATATGTAAATAAGAGAAACTTGAAGCTTTATCTCTTTTGTATCTCTTTCTGCATTGCTTTCGACCAGGCGGGCTGGTTTTGGTGTTTGGCAGGAGCCCCGTGGGTCCGAAGCTAATTAGGCAGGCCTGGAGGCTCTTAAGTGCGATTTTTAATGCGAGTAGGCATTAGGGCCTTTGTGGTTTGCCCAGTTGTTTAGGCCTAGTCTCCGAGTCAGGCCTTGACTTGAGCTTACCTGACCTTCAATCTCCTGTGCCTACATGGGCAGATGATGATTCCCTTGGGCGTTTGTGTTTTAACTATTTTAGGTCCAGTCTCCGAGTCGCGTTGCGACTCAAGCTTTAATTGACCCTCAAGTTTTTTCGTTCCTGTGTGGGCGGATGACGATGGCTCTTTGCACTTCGGGTCGAAGCGACCTTTTAAGTGAGTGGCCCAGAGGCTTATTTGGCTGGCGACAATAGCACTTACGTTGTGCCCTTAGGCATGTGTAGTTAACTATTTTGGATTCGGTCTCCGAATCGGTTACGACTCGAGCTCATTTTAATCCTCAAGTTTTCAATTTTCGAGCTAGCGACAGTGGCTCTTACGCTGTTTGGTCGTTGAGACCTTTTAGTGTGCAGCCCGAAGGTTCGTTTAGCTGGCGACAATGGCTCTTACGCTTTTTCCCGTGGGCATTTTGTAGGCTTTGTTTTTCTCTCGTTGAGGTCTTTTTGAAATGATTTTTCCTGACCCGTCGTCGGTTCGGGAAGAACCTCGATTTCAAGTCGTTAGCGGCGATGTTTTAGCACCTCGGAAGGTTCTTCGCTCGTAGGCTGAGTAGCTCGAAACCTTGTGATTTGGAGCTGACATGGTCGAAGCTCGTTTGCCTGTTAAGGGAAGCCTGTTTTAACCGGTTCTTTTCAAAGTATATTCGAAGTAATGGCCTGCAATTTTGTTAGCGACAGTCAGGCGTTCCTGAGTCGCATTAGTTTGGCCGGAGCAGTTGTTTAGTCATATGTGTTTGGCTGGAGCTATTTTTGATCCCGAGTGATAGTTTAGGCATCTGCACCAAGGGTATGCCCTTTTGGGATTCTTGCAAATGCGACGTATAGCCTAAACTTCGAGATTGATTTTTATGCGTATACTAAGGTCTTACAAAATTTCCATGCTTGTTGAGGTCTTACAATTTGTCATGCATATTGAGGTCTTACAGTTTGTCATGCCTGTTGAGATCTTATAGTTGGTCATGCCTATTGAAGTCTTACAGTTTTTGTTATGTAGAATAGATCTGGTTATACCGAGTCTACCTGCTCTAGGTCTTACGGCCTTGGGTTTTCCAGTGTATGGAAATTGGTCGACAGCCTCCGAGTCATCGAGTTTGCTTAGGCTCAAAGAACGTTATTCGTGAGCTTGGAGTTACCTTGCTGGGGCTTCATGAGCCTGGAGTTCCGACCCTCGGGTAGTGCGGGTGCCAAATTGTTGACGCTAAGTCCCAAGTATTTCGGGACACATTTGGTGGAGGAATCCTTGCCGTGAGCATGCTGAAATTTCCTTTTTGGAGTATGAGATGCTGAAAGATATTCTTTTATTTCTTGGCGTAAACACATATTGTTTCGTTGTTGTAAGCTTAGCCCGTGCAGGCATGGCTCATTGGACCGTTTGATCCGGTACGTGATTCCCTATTGAAACTCAGTCCACTGTTCCTCGTCCCTTCTGAGTGGACGACGCCTTCAGGGGGGTGTTCTTCATTGTTTGATTGCAGAAGAAGGCCTGTGATCTTATCGGATCCTCCTCAGGGGGTACGTTGCTCTGCTAAGAACCTTGCTAGTGAGGCCCTCTTCGGGGCAGAAGTCTGGCTGAGGGGAAAGAGCGCGGTGGGTTCTGTTAAGGCCTTGGGGTCTCCGGGTAGAGTTAGAGCTCCCGAAAACCCTGGTCGGGTGTCTGCATATAGGTTAGTGAAAAATAACGAAGGAGGGAGGTAGTTTTTCTTTACCGCGGGATGTATAGGCGACGTTCCGGGGTTAGGTATGTTCGTGGTGTTTCGGGGCATGGACTCTAGTATGGCCCTCCGCTGTGTTTAATCGGGCTTGGCCGAAGATGTGGTTTGCTTACCCTTTGACTCTTATGAGAGTGGAGATATTGGTGTCGGCGATGCGTCATGTGATGCGGATTTCCCCTTGTCACATATTGCTTCCTGCCAACGGTTTTAATTCCGTCCCTTGCGTGGAATTTCATCCTTTTGGTGAAGTGGGGGCAGCCCTGTCTTCAGGCGATGCGCCCGCGGACGTCTGAATAAGGCGTCTGTGCCTTGCGCCTCCCTTGATGATATGGAACTCGACGTTCCGGTCTGGGCCAGTCATGTTGTACTGAGAGAATGGTCTTTCTCCTTGTCATAGCAATCGCCGTTCGGAATATGTCAAAGATTTGAGAGGTGGTTGTGTTTTGACCCAGCGGCCCAAGCCGCCCCATCATCCTTGGCTCGGCCCGATAGTGCTGATCGAGCCACCTGCACTCATGTGCACATGTTTTATTTAAAATGGATTTAGTGAAGAAGAAGGTTACTAGTGCGTCATTGTGAGGTCGAGACGAGGTCTCGGTACCCTCTTTGTTGAATGTAAGGGAGTCCTTGGGGGTATATCCCCAGATTTGCTTTTCTCTGGCGATGAGAAATTTTTCTCTCCCTTTTACAAGTTCTTGGAAAGGGTCGTCTCTCCTCCATTATCGTGGCAATGCGCCGCAGCCCGTTTGCTTCGTTCCTCCTGGACGCCTTCCATACTAGGGACTAAACTAGAATTCGGTCACTCGTTAGTTCTCGACAGTGATTTTTGTCGAGCGGCTTGGCATCTATCCTTTGGAGCTGGTGGCTATCTTCGGCCTTGCGTCTGCACTTTCTATGTAGTCCCCACGCTAGGCTGTGATTCCTTTGAGAGGCATTCGACCGAATTGGTCCGAGCCATTTGACGTCACTAGTTTTGCCTATGGCGAACACAATGTTTGGTATAGCGATGTGGAAATTGTATTCTGACGGGCAAGGCAACCTTGCCGGCCATGCGTCCTTGACAAATCTGGCTTTGTTAACGATCCCTCGAGGATATTGTCCTCGAGCAATTCTCCGATCGTTGTGAGGTAGATTGCATCTTGGGGCGTTCCTCCTGTCTGCAGTGCACGGGCGGTACCTCCCTCTGTTTGGCATTAGTTTCTTTGCCAGGAGCCTGTTTGGGTAAATTGAGCTCGAGGAGGCTCCCAGATGGTCATCCACAACCCTGATTTGCGACTGATGCCGGGTACGGGCATCCGACCAGGTCTTGGCTGGGTACCTAATCAAGTTTTGTTTGAACTGCCCCAAAATCGTCGGGCTTGGTTTGTTTAGGCTTTGAGTGAAGGCCTATATTGCCTAGTCATCCGAGACCGGGGGTAATCTCGTTCATTCCATCAGGGAATGAGGTGCGAATTCCCGTGGCATTTTATTCTCCCTTTGCTCGGCCCTGGACGTGTCGGGCTCTCCCAACGTTGCTTCGATGGCATCGGCGTGTGTCTTTATGGAGGAATCTGCTGCTATGGTAAGTGAGTTTATGGGGTCGGGAGCTAGGTTATGATGCCACATCATAGTTTCTTTCGAGAGTGTTTCTCCGAACCTCTTCAATAAGACGTGCTCGATCTCATCATCTTTTGGGTCGTTGGCCTTTCCCGTGCATGTATAGGCGGTGATGTGTTCATTGGGATCTGTGGTCCCATTGTACTTGGGGAGTTCTGGCATTCTGGGCTTCTTTGAAATGAATTCCGGGGCCGGTTCCTCGGGGAACGGCCGTTGCACGAACTTTCACGAACCTGATTCGATCCTTTTTGAGAGATCCCCAAGCATCTTTGCTATGGCAGAGTCAGCTACTGATTCGTTATTTCTTGATCTCTTAGGTACTTGTTCGGTGGGGGGAGCTGTTTCCGGTGCTGCTGTGCTGCGAGTCTTCAGATGGCTTTGTAACTGAGCGATGGCCAACTGTTGTGCTTGGAACATTTCAAAAATAACATGAAGACTAACTTCCTGTTCTTCCCGGGCTGGGATCTTTTTGGCTTCCTGATGGTCGCCATATCGTATGCTTTCGTTGGTGTGCGAGGTCTCATTGATCCGTTGCGCGTCTTGCGAAATCGCATCCACTAGAATCGGTCCAGGTGCATTATCGGGGTTCTGCGGTGGCGCGCCAACGACTGGAACAGCCATACCGTTTTCTCCGTGATTTTTGAGGTAGTCGTTCTTAACCCCGTTTACCGAGCCAGACATTTTGACCTGAAATCAAAAGATCTTGGACAAGAAAAAGTGTGAAAGATAACTTGCGTTTGTGCAATGAAACTAGCAAGAAAATAATCACTATTATTTTTAGCCCCACGGTGGGTGCCAAACTGTTTACCGTGAAAATGGTAACAACAATTAAATTTGTAAATAGGACTCTAAAAATATGTGATCTATTTATATACTAGTTATTAGAGCAGTAGATGCTAAGAGTATGAGGTTTAACGAAGAAATACGAGCTAAAGCGGGGCAGTAATCAAATCGAGAAGCTTCCATCCCGAGCCTCAGACTGGTCGATGAAGGACCTCGAGGTCGATATCTAGTTCGAGCTCGAGCTATCGGGTGTAGTCGGGAATGGGATAACAGTTAAGGTATGATCAAACAAGGCTCTTTGTGGCCAATACCAAGCAATAAATGAAGAGCAAGTATGAAAGCAATAAGCGCTAAGAGTAGCCTCGAGCTAGTAAGGACGAGCAAGTTAGAAAGAAGAGAGAAAGATATTATTGATCTTGTGGAGAATAGTTGGAGCAACATTAGCCCCTTACAAAGTAGTGTAAATTCCCTTTATATAGGAGGGGAACCCGGATATAGTACAACATGCGTTAATTATAAAGTATGGATATGGGATGGCTAGACGTGACGCCTTGTCATAGGCCTTGAATAGGCCGGCTCTGTCAGACTTAGTCGTGTGCCTTGGGAACTTCCCCTTCTGCTCTAGCCCCGACCTTCGTCTTCTTTGAGTCGGGCTCCGACGAGCCCCGAGGGAGGGGACTCGGTCGCAACTCCACGTCCTCGGGGTCTCGAGGTATTCTTTCGTAGTGGCTTGATAGCGAGAAATTGAGCCCTCTAATTTCGCCGCATACATACAACATGACTGAGTACAAATATGAAGTCAAAGTAGTAAGGAATAGTAGTAAAAATCCCCTAAGGGTCCAAAACAGTTGGCGCGAGGTCCAAATATGGCATTCAGCCCAAAACAAGATAATACTTTCCAAAACACAATGATAGCAAATAGTTTTCAATCAAATATGTGATTTAACAGTCATACGCTACAAACTAAGTCACAATCCCCAACGGTGCACGACCCCACACTTGTCATCTAGCATGTGCGTCACCTCAAAGTAGCACAACGATGTGAAATCCGGGGCTTCATACCCTCAAGACAGCATTTACAATTATTACTTACCTCTATCCGGTCCAAACTCTAGCCCGTGATGCCTTTGCCCTTCGAATCAGCCTCCGGATTCTCCAAATCTATCCAAAAACAGATTTATACCATCAAAATATGCTAAGGGAGCAAAGCCCACTCGAAATTAACCAATTTACATCAAAAAATCTGAAATTGGTAAAACCCGACCCCCGGGCCCACATCTCGAATTCTGACAAAAATCACAAAACTAGAATCCTTACACTCTCACGAGTTCATACATACCACGAATACCAAAATCCGACCATAAATGACCCCTAAAATTCCTAGATTTAAGTCCCCAATTTCCAAGCCCTAACTTCCAAATTTTAGGCTTTAGATTCCACTTATTTCATTCTTAATTAGGTAGAAATCATAATAGGATCGAGTATTAAGTCCATAAATCTTACCTCCAAGTGTTTCCCTTTGATTCCCTCTTCAATCTCCCTCAAAAAAGCTCCAAAATCGCTCAACGATGGTGAAATTTTAGACCCAAAATCGTGGAAGTGGTCTTTTAAACATTCTGCCCAGCACTTGAAATCCCTTATTCGCGATCGCGGTCAATGCCTCACGTTCGCGAAGCAAAACATTCTGTTGACCACTTAAGTCTTCATCGCGAACGCGACACCTTGTATGCGAACACGAACCATAAGCTTCCTAACCCATCGTGAGCGCGACAACTAGCTCGCAAATGCGAAGCACAAACGACCTGGACCCAGCTGCTCCTATTTACTCTATGCAAACGTGGTACCCTCATCGCAAATGTGAAGGCCAAATCTCCTGCCTCACATCCTAACCCTTCGCGTACGCGAGAGCCCACTCGCGAACGCGAAGGCCAAACATTTGCAACACCAACAACAGTTTTTTTACAACTTTTCCAACTTGAATTTGATCCGTTCAACCACCAGAAACTCACCCGAGGTCCTCGGGACCTCAACCAAACATGCCAACATATCCTATAACCTCATTAAAACTTGTTCCAACCTTTAGAACGCTCAAAACAACATCAAAACAGCTAATTGGCATCGGAATCAAGCCTAAGAATTCCAAAAACTTCCAAATTCCGCTTTCGATTAAAAAGTCTGTCAAACCTCGTCCGAATGACCTAAAATTTTGCACACACATCACAAATGATACAACGGACCTATTCCAACTTCCAAAATTCCACTCCGATTGCTATATCAAAATCTCACAAATCTACCAGAAAACGCCAATATTCCAATTTCGCTAATTCAAGCCTAAATCTACTCCGGACCACCAAAACCAATTTTGATCATGCTCCTAAGTCCCAAATCACCTCCCGAAGCTATCCTAACCATCAAAATTCACATCCGAGCCATTTCTCACATAAGTCAACATCTGGTTGACTTTTTCAACTTAAGCTTACTCAAAAGAGACTAAGTATCTCAAACCTTACGTAAACCTCTCCGAACCCAAACCAACCAACTTGATAACACATAATATATCTAAACAAGAAAATAAGAAGCAAAAATGGGGGAAATAGAGCGATAACTCATGAAACAACCGGTCAGGTTGTTATAGATGTTTACTATAGCTTCGCGCCAAGTGGAGTAGCCCATTAGCGGCATTCAGATTTCAGAGTCAGATTTACGTCAGTTTTATCCTGAGGTATGTGCATATGTGGTATTGGAAGATTCCCGAAATTTGTATATGACTACGGTCTGAGATCTTGCGTGGAATGACATTGGGGCTTATGGTGTTTCTGCGTCATTAATGAATCTACATTCCAGCATCAAAGGGAGTCGGAGAAATGACTTCAGATTCATAGAATGTCTATTCAGCGTAGGTATCATGGTTGCGGTAGGATGGGGTGCTTAAGAGGGAATGCAGTGGTTTATGAGCTTTTGATCTACGTGGATCGTGTTAAGATTATCTGTATTTGGGACTTTGATTGTAATTATTGCATATCGACTATCCGAAGGAATGGGTCAGCTCTGTGGTGTTGGGTCAGCATAGCGATGAAGTAATTGGTCGTTTGAATAAGAATTCTCTACTGACATTTGTGGCAGCACTCTTGGATTGGACGGTTTGTGTGACTCAGTTGAGTTGGGGAGGTGCAGTCCTGATGGCTTAGTTGCGTGCGAGCGGATCTTGGAGGGTTCTTGGTAGTTTGGCAACGACTTGAGTTGGCTGTCTTCTATGGGCATAAGGAATATGTGGTATATTGCGGTTTTCTCCTGGATCAGTATTTGGAATTAATAGAGTGTGGCATTGTTGGCTATCGTATGTGGAGAGTGTGCACTTTTGGAAAGGACCTTGAATTTTGGTTTGTGGGTGCATGGCTAGTGGCATGGTGATGACTGGGTTTTGAGGTTCATGTTTTGTTACGCAACCAGAAATCCTATATGGGTGCTCCAGCACAATGATAGGGTGTGAGTGATATATTAGCCATTTTATTTGCGGGCACGAAAATTTTGGTATTCCTGAGGTTTGGGGCTAGATGCCCTCATATATGGACTATTTCCGTTTGCGGATTGTGAAGAAATGTTAAAAATGAGATAATTAATAGCATGTATTATCGATAGGTTGTTGTGGATCTTTTGAAGAATATTTATCTAATTGGGAAGGGTCAGGATTTGGTTGTGGGCCATTTGGAGGATCAGCGAGAATATGTATGTTGTGTCAGATTAAGTTTGTGTGCCTCTGTGAGATTGTCATTTTGGTAATGTTATAAGGTAGAATGGATATTATTTGTGCCCCTAGCCTATGTTATGTGCTACTCTTTTATGTTGTGTTAGGTGGTGAGGTTGTATGATTATACCTCACGCATGTAGTAATTCTGTTCAGGCCTTATGGCGAGGTGGGCGAGATAACCCTCGTGATGTTGATTTGCTTATTGCACCTTATATGTGCTTGCTTCTCTCATATTTTATTACTTCTATTCATTGTTCCCACAGTTTTACTTGTGCACTCTACTGTGCCTGATATCAATATTTATGTGATCAGTGGACCCGAGCATTTGAGCTTGATGAGTATTTTGGGAGCGGGCTGCGCGCCGCAACGAATGTTATATGGGATTCCCTTTCATTATGTTTATTTGGTGTTGTGTTTTTCCTCTGTGGGATGATTTGATGAAAACCATACTTTTGTTGTTACACGTGTTGTACTTGTTAGATAATTCTTACACCTTGTTTTCCTTTATTGTGCTGCATAATTGAGTTATTACTGGTTTGGTGTATGCACTGTGTAGTGTGAGAATTTGTGTGATTCCATGATGAGTTGTTAGTTGGGCTGCTTGTATTGGCTGAGATGAGGTTCTTAGACCTGAGATTTATACTATGGTATTGGGGATGAGGAGTGCTTGGATGTATGTGGTTGTTTATGCTAAGATTTGGGTAATGGCCCTTGACAGACGAGAAAGTTTCTTGACTTGTTGACTTCAGGAGAAACTATGAATATCCACATTTTTCTTTATTATGGGCAGTGTTGTGGGGATCCGGAACAAGGTTATATTCAATGTGAGGTGTATTGTCGGCATCCAGGATGTTATTGAGCAACTATGATGGTTAGAGGTTATTGCTTCAGGCATTTGAGTTGTGTGGAACAGCATGTGATAATATTCTGGATTGGAATTTTGGCTCGGTTTAGCTTGTTCAAGTTCATGCAGTGTGATGATGTGGAATTCGGGTCTTATGATGAATGTAAGATATTGAAGTTTGGGTCCTGCCCTAAGGTTATGAACTAAGGATGGGGTGAGACCTTCAGTTAAGTTGAATGGTCAGTCTTACATAGGTTTGGGTGATGGGTAATCGCCTCGAGTGTTTGTATGGTGAGCTCAAGCAGTGGTTCGATGGCTTTGGAACGACTCTGAGCACGTTCGAGGACGAACGAATGTTTAAGTGGAGGAGGATGTAACGACCCAACTGGTCATTTTAAGCAATTGCGTCTGGTTTGGCAGTTTGAGGTCACGAGCAGCTTCATATTATCTGTATCGACTCGCGTGCGTGGTTGGATTCTATTTCCGGATAAATAGGAGTCGAATTGGAATAAAGAATCTAGTTTTGGAAGCTTAAGTAGTGAGAGTTTGACCGAAATTTGACTTTTGAGTAAATGGCTCCGAAATGAGTTTTGGATGATGTTAGTAGCTTCGTATGGTGATTTTGGACTTGGTCATGCATTCAGATTTTAGATTTGGAGGCTCGTAGGATAATTGGAGGCATTTCAGCGAAAGTTGGAAAAGTTGAAGTTTGGAAAATGGAGAGGTTTGACCCATAGTTGACTTTTGTGTTATCAAGATCGGAATGTGATTCTGAAAGTTGGAACAACTCCGTTATGTAATTTGGGACTTGCCTGCAAAATTTGGTGTCGTTTGGAGTTTATTTGATATAGTTCGGACGCTTGGTTACAATTCTAGAAGTTCTTGAAGTTCATAGTGATTTGCATGCGTTTGGGCATCCGATTCATGGTTCTAGAGGGTATTTTGGTGTTCCGATCATGCAAGCAAGTTTTTGTTATGTATTCAGACCCGTGGGAGTGTTTGGGTTGGAGCCTCGAGGGCTAGGGTGAGATCCGTACCCGTTTTGGAGCGATGGAGGAGGTTCAGTTGTGCAGGTGTTGCAGTCCTCGCATTTGCGAGGATTTCCATCGCATTTGCAACGATGGGAAGGGGAAGGGGAGTTTGCAATTGTGAATAACTTCATCGCAATTGCGATCAGCAGCTCCGCATTTACGATAAACCCGTCGCTTTTGCGAACATCTCAGAGCTTGCATTTGCGAGACTTGGGTCGCATTTGAGACCTGATCAGAGCTGGCCAACCTTCGTATTTGTGAAACTTATGTCGCATTTGCGAGATTGCATTTGTGATCCTGATGTCGCAAATGCGACATCTGAGGCTGGTATTAAGGTCCCCTTTCGGGACTTAGCTTCATTTTCCATATTTTGAACCCTAGGTCCAATGGTAGGCAATTTTGAAGGAAGATTTTCATACCCAATCATTGGGTATATGCCTCTAATAAATTTCCAACTATATTTTGTGATCATATCTTAGATTTAACATCAAATTCATGAGAATCTAAAGGAAAATTTGGGGAAAATTGTGAATCTTTAAAAAATATAAAACGATGATTTGAAGGACCAAATGGTATCGGAATTGGAAAATTTTTGTATGGGTTAACTCGAATCGGATAGGTATTCGATTTTTGTAAATTTTGTCGGGTTTCGAGGTGCGAGTCCGGAGAGTTAACTTTTGTTGACTTTTTGCAAATTGTATAAGAATCATAGTTTTGTTAATTGAGATTATTTTCTCTTGCATTGTTTGATGTATTCAAGTCATTTTTGGCTAGATTGAGCTGAGCATTGATGAATTGGTAAAGAAAAAGCTAAATGGAGTATTGAATTGACCGGATTGAGGTAAGTATCTTGCCTAACCTTATGTGGGGGACTTCCCCTTAGGATTTGAGTCTTCTATGCTAATTGTAGTCCGTGCATGTGAGGTAACGAGTGTGTTCTCGGACTTATTTGTGGGGAATTTGCCTTTAGGATTCTTAGGTCTTTATGTTCATTAAGTGAGGAGTTTTTCCGATATGATTGGATTTCCTAATTGCTTGTTTCACCTCCATATGCTCCACATGATGTTGTTAGCTTTGCTCCAACTCTTACTTGTTACTTGACCCTTATTTGCCTTAATTGAAGTGATTGCCTTCCTTAATGTTTGATACTTCTTGATTGTGAATTCCTCTATGACTTCGTGCAAATATGTTACATGTCCAATTGTTGTGGTTACCGGTGTAGTTATTACGTGCTTATTATGTCTTGTTATTTTGTTAAGGTTATTGTGTTTCTTGGTTTTTTCGTGATCCTTATTATGTACTATTCATGCTTAAATTGATGTTTATTCATGTTGAATAAGACTGATGATATTCTCTTGGTAATTGACCATTGTTGAGTATTGACTCAAGTTGAGATCTATATTGCGAAGCTAACTGTTGAAACAAGATAGGTTATTGTTGATTCCCTTGCCGGGATGTTATTGTTTCTATTGTTGATTCCCTTGCCGGGATGTTATTGTTTCTATTGTTGATTTCCTTGCCGGGATGTTGTTATTTCTATTGTTTGGGTGAGGAAGAGTGATAAAATACGAAGGGTGATGTTGTGCATGATATTATGAGTGATTTTTAATGCACGAAGGGTGATGTCATGCCGATATTATGAGTGTTAATGCACGAAGGGTGATGCCGTGCCGATATTTCTAGTGTAAAAAAACGAAGGGTGATAGCGTGCCATATTATTGAGAGTGAAAGTGTTACATCCCGTACTTTAATATTAGGGTGAGTCATAGTAATCCATATAAGTTCGAAGGGATTATGTCTATTAGAAGGTTATAGAGGGTTTAAAACATTATTATTATAAGGCCCAATAAGTTTACAATCTTGATATCATTAGATATTATGTTATAGTGGTATTTTCTTTTAAGTGAAGTATTTTAGTAAAAGTTTAATAAGTATAATTTTGGATAGTTACCATTATTACTATTTTTGAATATGGTAAATTATATATATAATACAAGAAAGTTTATGAAATTTTCTTTATTGTAAAGATAGAAAATATTTTCTCAGAAGGTTATCTTTTTACTATTTTAAGAATTAGCGTACGAAAATTTTTACTCTTTATATGAGAGTAGGAAAAACTAGAAGTTTAAAAAAATATATGTATTTTTACATGGATGTTTTAATGAAATAATAGTGTATATATTAATTTTATATGATACCACATGACCATGATAGTAGGGTATATATAAAGTGTATTAAAAGTGAATAGTATATTAAGCAATTTGAAATAATTCTTAATTATGCGGGTAATTATCAAATGAGATGAAATTGATTTCCCTAAAGAATGGGTCATAGAGGAAGTTGTTGCACCTCGAAACACTGGTAATACTGAGGTTACAGAAATAGAACAAACCTCAGATGGCACTGTTAAAATCAGGTTCTTTGAACCCGATAAAACTGATAATATCAGTTTATCATCTAGATTGACTAGATCAAACTCCTCATACATTTCTCTGATTGATTATGTGGTAGATTTTCCATCTAGAGCATCCACATCACAAATTAGAGAAAGCAATAGAATAAATGATATTAGCATCGACAGTGATAATATCGTCAAGATTAATACAGATCTTGAACCAACTGCTTCCGAAATGGATTTTTCAAATGGTGTTAATAATGGTTGAAAACCAAATAGATTTTAGTCCGGGTTCACCGGCAAGAAAAATGATTTTAGAAGAATTTTTAAAACCCAGATGGGCTGTTTTCAGGAAATGGTTTCATGAAAACATGACTCCTGAATTGATACAATTCTTTAGACATGACATTTATACAGACATTAGCAAGAAAAATAAAATTATTGTTTTTGTTCCAGGGTTTATGTCTAAGCATGTTTATAACTATATTTCTGTGCTAGAAAGAGATTATACGCTCACAAATGGAAATATTGTCAATTCTATTTTTCCACCCCAACAATCTTTTCATATTGGGGAAAAGGATAAAATTATCTATTGCACTGCTTTTTCAAAAATATTTGAAAATGATGTTGCTACAATAACTGCAAAGAATTTGAATACTATGCTTACTCAGAATAATTATACTAACCTGTATGTGAGTATTCTGGGTGAACAGGTCATTAAGATCCATGAGAAATTGGACAAGCTTATAGCTGAAGTCTAAAAAATCCAATAAAAGGATACTAAAGGTAAAGAGAAGATCGCTACTACCAGTATCCAACCACCTCCTGAGGTAAAAGACTTTAAATTAAAAAGTCTGGATGATGTAAGTCTAGAAAATATTGAAGAACTTCTTGTTCAGAGTTAGGCGAATTTAGAGTTAGTCCTCTAAGTTTAGAGCAGGCATCTACTAGCAATCTGAAAGTAGATGACGAGATTAATAAAATCTCTGAAAAATATGCTCGTAAACCCTATCAAAGAATGTTTTACTATCCTAGATCAACACCTCAAGATGTTCTGATAGAAGAACAAGATAATGACCATTACCACCAAGGTTATAGTGGGTCAGATATCTATGAATGGAACATAGATGGTCTTGCCGAAAGGCAAATTTATACGACAGTACATAGAATGCTTATGTATAGTACTATCTATAAAGTTAATAAGAATACAGATAGGGCAATTGCAGAAATGATTATTGCCGGATTTACTGGTCAACTGAAAGGCTGGTGGGATAATTATCTCACCCAAGACCAGCGCTTTCAAATAATGCATGCAACCAAGACTGAAGATGATAAGATTGTTCAAAACTCAGTCTATTCTTTAGTCATGAATATCATTGAACACTTTTGTAGAAGATGGTCTGATAATAGTGAGACCATTAGGACAATGCTCCAGAATTTGAGGTGTAAAACCCTAACATCTTTTAGATGGTATAAAGATGTTTTCTTATCCAGAGTGATGGAATTGCCAGAGAGTAATAGTACTCATTGGAAGTCTAAGTTCATAGATGGACTCCCGCCCTTATTTGCTGAAAGGATTCGAAAAGTCCTTTGAGGCACAGGAATGAGTATTGATTATAATAATTACTCATATGGTAAACTATTTAGTGTATGCACTCAGGAAGGTTTAGCTCTGTGTAGTGAGATCAAGTTAAACTAACAAATCAAGAAACATCGTCTCACTGAAAGACAACAATTAGGTGAATTCTGTGAACAATTCGCCATTGATATACCATCCAGAAGAAAGAAATCCCGTAAAAAGGATTTCAAAAGGAAAAAGGGTTCGCCGGAAAAACGACGCGAAATGACCCAAAAAAGAAAGGCTTTTCATAAAGCCAGAAAGGGTTTTATTAAATCAAAAAACCCTCAGGACTGTTATAAATGTGGTAGAGTAGGCCATTATGCAAGAGATTGCAAGATCAAAGATAAGATCAAAGAACTGGATTTAGATGATCATTGTGACGGCCCGACCCATCGTCTCATGAGATACTACCCCGTTCTTCCCATTTTCTGCTTTCTTATGTTTCATTACCGGTATGGGGTGCTTTAGAATTGATTTGGAGTGATTTTGATAAGAAATGAGACACTTAGTCTCTTTTAAGAAGGCTTAAGTTGGAAAAATCAACCGAATATTGACTTATGAGTTAGAGGGCTCGGAATCGAATTCCGATGATTCGGTTAGCTCCGGGTGATGATTTAAGGCTTAGGAGTGCAATAGAAAGTAATATTGGAGGTCCGGTGAAGAAGTTAGCCTATTTTGGCGAAGTTAGTATTTTGGCGATTTCCGGTTGATATGTGAAATTTTGATCCGGGAGTCGGAATGGAATTCCGATTGTTGCTGTAGCTTTGTTATGTCATTTTGGACTTGACTTGTCACGACCCAAATTCCCAACCCGGTCGTGATGGCGCCTCTCATGGGGACAAGGCCAGCCAACAACAAAACAATACATCTCTTTATAATTACTTAGCAGGAATAAGTCTAATTCGCAGATAATATAATCACAAGTGCGAAGTAAACATGATAGAATAATGGAAACTATCCCGACTCAACCCGAAATCGGGGTGTCACAAGCCATGAGCATCTAAAGATCTAAATACTAATACAAGACCAGCAATATACAGAATGGAATTTAGAATCAATGAAGAAATACGGTGCCGTGAACGATGACGGTCACCTTGCTCAGCTACAATAGTATACCTTCAGTCCGCTAATAACCCGCTACCGGGTGAAAAGTACCTGCAACTGCACACGAGGTGCAGGGAGTAAACTGAGTACTTCCAACTCAGTGGTAATAAAAGTAAATAATAACTGAGCGATAAGAAATCACGTAAGGACACTTCATCATGCTATCTAAGACGGTACAACCCTTTTTGAAAACAATAATTCCATGAAAATCCTTTATAAAATATCCGACTCAGTTTTAAACCTCTTTTGAAAATAATCTTTTTAACAGTAGCAAAATAATTCCAGCCATCAGTGTCACTATGCACAGAAACCCGCCCCTCGGGCAATATCTTCGTTCCTGGTCAGCCACTCGGGCCCCATCACTCAAGGATCAGATAGCACCAGCAAAAGCAGATAAATATCTCTAGAAATATCACAACAACAAATAATGAACAAATGCATGAATGCAATGCAATGCATATGATGGTACATTCCAGTACCCACTGCGGCGTGCAGCCCGAGCCATCCATATTTATTTATCGTCGACGGCGCTCACTGGGGGTGTGTACAGACTCCGGAGGGGCTCATACAGCCCAAGCGCAATATACTGGTCAGTCAATGTTACCTGACCGGTCAGCCAATGTTACCTGACCAATTTATATCCTACAGTGCCATTGTTACCACTGTTTCAAGTATATATTTCAGTGTCATGTACAGACTCCGGAGGGGCTCCTACAGCCCAAGCGCAATATCTTGGTCAGTCATTGTTACCTGACCGGTCAGCCATTGTTACCTGACCAATTTATATCATACAGTGCCATTGTTACCACTGTTCAAGTATATCATCCAGTGTCGTTGTTACCACTGTTTCAAGTCACTTTATAATCAGTCCAGAAAATAATATAATAAGCCCCTTGGGCATTTACAAAATCGAAGTTTCCAACCCGAAATGCAATTAAAATATCATTTAAGTTTTCAAAACTTAGAAATACGACTGGGTTTGCAAAACAGCATTTAAAACCTTGGACTGAAGTTAGATGATATGCAAATCATGCTAAGCAGTAATATCAATCCTCGAAGGATTTTACAAGTCGGCACAAGGCCCCAAACATGGCAATCAACTCAAATTATGATGATAACAAGTAATTTCAGTCAAATACGCAGTAAAATCAACAACCGGGACGGACCAAGTCACAATCCCCAATGGTGCTCTACCCCATGCTCATATCCGGCGTGCAAGTCACCTCAATACAATACTATGATGTGCAAATCCGGAGTTTCAAACCCTCAGGATATCATTTACAAGTATTACTCACCTCTAGCCGGCCAAAATACTACTCTGCGATGCCCTTTCCTTTCGTATAGACCTCCTCGCGCATCGAATCTGGACAAAACCACAACGAATACATTACAATAGGCTAAGGGAATATAACCCAATCGAAAAGACTCGAAAAATGTCGAAAATCCCGAAATTAGCAAAACCCGAGCCCCGGGCCCACATCTTGAAATCTAGAAATTTTTACATAAATACGATCCTTAGCTCGCCACGAGTCTATCCATACTAAATTCATAAAAATTGGAGTTCATTTGACCCCTCAAATCACCATTTCTATCCAAGAGGGTTTTCTACCCTTTTCAACAAAATTTTCAGATTAAACGTCAAAACTCGTAATAAATTCAAGTTATACAACCAAAATTGAGTTACTAACACTTACCCCATTTCATATCATGAAAATTGCTTCGAAAATCGCTTCCATCCGAGCTCCATAGCTCCAAAAATGAGAAACATAGCGGACTGCTCGAAATATACATTGTCTGTGATTTTCGCATCTGCGGTACTGTTCATCGCAGAAGATGAAAATCACTGTTCATCCACTTTGCGGGCATTGTTCATCGCAGAAGCTGAAAATCACTGTTCATCCCTTTTTGCGGGCACTGTTCATCGAAGAAGCGGAAATACCAGCTTTTGCCCAGCAAAATTGCAGCAATTGTTTATTTCACTAAAAATGTTATAACTCCCTCATACGAACACGGAATTAAACGATTCTTATTCCTATGAGTCACAAATAATAATACAAACCTATTCATTAAATCGAAACTTAATTCGGAGCTCGTTTGCCTAGTTCAATATCCATTTCGCTCGTTAAACAATTAACTCATATTTCGCGTTAAAAACCCAATCGCGACTTGATGATATTAAACCAAAATTTCCAGATCAGTCCTATAATTCATGATTTAAATTTTGGAAGTCTCGAAATCAAATTTGGATCTCTAGAACTAAAAATGAGCCTTTAGATCATTACATTTATGCTCAAAACGGCAAAAATATTCCAAAATGACCCGTTGGGCATCCGAAACACACCCGAGGCCCCCGGAACCCCGACCAATAACACCAACCAGTCCCAAAATACATTACGGACTTGATCGAGGCCTCAAATCACATCAAACAACACTAAAATCATGAATCAACCTCCAATCCAAGCTTTATGAACTTTAGAACTTCCAACTTCTATTTCCGATGCCGAAACCTATCAACTCACGTCCGATTGACTTCAAATTTTGCACACAAGTCCAAAATGACATAACAAAGCTACAGCAACCCTAGGAATTCCATTTCGACTCCCGGATCAAAATTTCACCTATCAACCGAAAATCGCCAAAATACTAACTTCGCCAAAATAGGCTAACTTCTTCACCGGACCTCCAAAATTACTTTCTATTGCGCTCCTAAGCCTTAAATCATCACCCGGAGCTAACCGAATCATCGGAATTCGATTCCGAGCCCTCTAACTCATAAGTCAATATTCGGTTAATTTTTCCAACTTAAGCCTTCTTAAAAGAGACTAAGTGTCTCATTTCTTATCAAAATCACTCCAAATCAATTCTAAAGCACCCCATACCGGTAATGAAACATAAGAAAGCAGAAAATGGGAAGAACGGTGTAGTAACTCATGAGACGATGGGTCGGGTCGTCACATTCTCCCCAACTTAAACAAACGTTCGTCCTCGAACGTGCCCAGAGCTGTTCCAAAAGCCCATAAATCATAGAACTACCTTTTTACTTCTGAAACCATCGATATGATCAAAACCTCACACCTATACTTTGAATAGTTCCAAACCAGTTGTGATAAACCATACCTGTACCCTCGGGTGATATCATAGGTTCTACAGCGTAATCCAGGCACTCGAAACGATAACTTTTATTCACAGTAGTTGCCCACAACCACAAAATACCGATAGAAAATCCATTATTAGCTAAAGTCTTATTCCAACACTTTTATATACTGCCAACGATAACTGAGACTCGCAGCAAACCATAACCATCTCTCAGATCAACCACTTATGAAGCCACTCCCCTTTTGACTAATACCACAATAGATTTCCGAGCCGAACCTCGATATTATCCTTCTAACAAGCCGAAATCAAATTTGTTCGTATTCGTCAATGATCTCAACGATCACCTCGAATCCAATACACCACTCTGGTGATATGACACCTTAATACAGGCCTAAGCCTCAACTTGCGTTATACGCGCACAAATAAGAAACGGTCCGAACATACTCAATGCAAGAAAAAGATTCAACTAAGAGAGTTGTACCTCAAATTCACTAGTACTGCCACAACACAAGGCTGTGACCCTATCTCACATCATAGAAATAGGATACACAAATTTGACCCGCAAGGTCATGTTTCCACACTTCTTTGTTGCACGCGCGATCCCATCCAAATACTTATTCCACGTGAAACACCTCTGCACTGACATCCACCATGAAGGCCCAATTAAGAAGCAATCTTTCCCAGCTGTCCGCTGGTTCCTTGAAATATAAATCATTCTGCTAAAACATATTCTAACGCACACCACTTAACCCGTGACATTTCCGGTGTAGCCCCTAATGCAATAGTTCAAAATTACCCAACACTAAAACAACCAGTCTGAATTTCAACATCACATCCAAAATATAACACACCAGCGAATAAAGATCCACCACCACCACATAGCCTGTACATCAGAACTCCATATAGCACACAAATCATCATACTTGATCCCAGTTTCCACCGTGCAATACGCGCACATATTTGATACTCCTTCATTCCATGACAGATACTAGATACTTACATGTTCTTCCGAGTAAACCTGAATACCACCAGTGGACCCAACAAGAACATGCCGCAATACTACTGAAATATAATCAGTTTAATCACATTACTTTTTTCTGAGACATATACTCTCATCAAATCACTTCCACTTAGCAATATCATTTTCCCAAATCATCCGAAGATCATTTATCTAATCACTTAGGAGGAATCACTACACATCCCATGCTCTGCATGACATACATAGGTCTTGTTCAAATTCTTACAATACTGACACGACGGATGAGACCTGTACACATTCATAACTACTATCGAAACAACAATTCATTAGTTATATACTCTTGGCAAGAACTATCACCTCATTTTGAGCCAAACAATGGTCTTAGCTCTTTAATTTACTTCACATACTCAGATTGCACTGATCTCAAATTCAATGATCTCGCCCCGCCCAGCATGAACTGCTCGGGCAATAAGCCACTCAAGACATAATTAAAAGTCGCATATAATGCCCCAATGTGCCAATAGGCTACCAGTTCGAACGCAACACAAAAGAAAACGAGCTTTGGAAGGAATTACCAAATCCTACGCACTAATACAAACTTTCCTTAGAAAACAGGAAACAAGGCATACAAAAATAGCATATGAGAAAACTATACCTAATTTCACACTGTTGCGGCGTGCAACCTGATCCGGATAACATACCCATGGCGGCGTGCCACCCGATCCACATATAGATCTCACATAAGGAGATGCACATCGAGCCAAGTTTGCTCATTACAATAAGATACCGAGTATCGGTCGTAAGCATGCTAAGTGCATAATAATATCTCTGAGGGATTTATAGCGTTATAAGTTACAAAACTCAAGCACAACTGAGGTGCGATGTACAAATCTGAATTTTCAAGAGCCAAGATGCTCATATAGCGTCATTCCTACACAGATTCTCAACACATAGCAATTTCTCAAATCGCCTTACAACTCACACGGTGCAATGCATCACTACGCGAAATATCTAACAATGAAACATCAACCTAACTATTCCTCCATGAGGATTGTGTCACTAAAATGCACACATCTTGCCTGATATAGAGCCATTATTCACATTAAATCTATTTATCGACTTCAAGCCGATTCTGATCACACTGGACTAGTCTGATAAACTTTCAAAGTTCCATAATAACTTCTAGTTTCTTCTAAAAACACAAGAACAACCATCACAATCAGAGTAATCCTTCCCAACTCACAACCCAATATTCCAAGTGCCCTCCAGGCATGAATCTTTAATTTAACGACACTATCACAAACTTCCTACTTGGTTTACATCTTTATTCAATCAAGTGATCACATGCCACACTTATAAAATCTTCCAGTGGGTCATACTCCCACACCCTACCACAAAATATCTGGAGCGTACCTCCAAAACACCGATCGCACTAACGTTGCAGAGCGATAGAGAATCATTAACCAGGACGTAAAACCCTTTTTACAAGACACCGATCTTAGGTGACGCTGAAGACAATGCCAACTTACCGTAAAACATCGAAACTTATCTCCTGCTCATCCGAGCTCATGACATCTTGTCAAAAAAAAAATTCCTTCACTCGTGCCATTCTCGGCGAATTTCCACAACCAGAACTGACTCATCAGCATGCATCAAATCGGAACTAACATAGTACATAACCGTAAAATCTGCTAACCAATAGCAAGCTCCCCAACTTGGCTCGAAGCCATAGATCACAATACTTATACTCTATTACTGTCGTAATACCATAGTGAGATTAAACTCACTCCCTCATAAGCTCGTGGAAATACAAATCATCTGGAACTTTAACTTTTCTGCAATTCTTGCATTTACTCACACAACAGTTAAGCCCACTCTTTAGGCGACAAAATTTTTACTAAGTCCCAAATTTTTTCAAAAATTTCGGCAGAGTCTCCTTTGTAATTGGGCATATCCACCTTCCAGAGAATCACCAAAACAATCCTAACAACACGTCCACAACTTGACAAAGCATCACAATGTATATCAACAACATTAATCTCAATACTACATGTATTATATTATCAAAATTGATACATGGACATGAGTTGCACCTACTCGAATCATAAGACATAGAAAAATACATTTCAATCCTCCATTATTGGGCTATTCAATTGAGTAAGAACATATTCTTTATTTAATGTTTTCGACCTTCAAGGTGGTCTCCTCAACTCAACGATTTCGTCATAATACATTTACAGAAGCGATCTCAGCTCCCAGACTCATCTCACATCATATAAAAACATCTCACAGTACTAACATACCCTCACGTAGCTATCCAGCCATGATTCCCACTAGTAGGGACAATACCAAACATAAAGGTTCAAAACACTTGCTCGCACAATCAGCACCTCGGTGCTCAAGCCATTGGCAAAGATTCGGCCTCAAGCCCTCCAGACTGGCCTAACGTCAAACTCATAGAGATTACACCTCGCCCCTCAATCGGGGAATCAAAAGCCATTAAGGCACATCTGATACTGAGTGCCCGTTCGTGCATACGATCACGCGGAAAGAATTTCAAGAGTTTCCTTTCAAGCTGAATCAAGGACGCACGATAAGAATTCAAGAATGTGAAGTTTTCCTAAAGGTTCTGCAGCCTCTCGAGGATAAATACACATGTCTCCGTACCGATCCGCGAGACTCTACTAAACCTTCTCATGACTCGTGAGACCTAGTAACCTAGGCTCTAATACCAACTTGTCACAGCCCAAATTCCCAACCCGTTCGTGATGGCGCCTCTCGTGGGGACAAGGCCAGCCAACAACAAAACAATACATCTCTTTATAGTTACTTAGCAGGAATAAGTCTAATTTGCAGATAATATAATCACAAGTGCGAAGTAAACATGATTGAATAATGGAAACCATCCCGACTCAGCCCGAAATCGGGGTGTCACAAGCCACGAGCATCTAAAGATCTAAATACTAATACAAGACCAGCAATATACATAATGGAATTTAGAATCAATGAAGAAATACAGTGCCGTGAACGCTGACGGTAACCTTGCTCAGCTACAATAGTATACCTTCAGTCCGCTAATAACCCGCTACCGGGTGAAAAGTACCTGCAACTGCACGCGAGGTGCTGGGAGTAAACTGAGTACTTCCAACTCAGTGGTAATAAAAGTAAATAATAACTGAGCGATAAGAAATCACGTAAGGACACTTCATCATGCTATCTAAGACGGTACAACCCTTTTTGAAAACAGTAATTCCATGAAAATCCTTTATAAAATATCTGACTCAGTTTTAAACCTCTTTTGAAAATAATCTTTTTAACAGTTGCAAAATAATTCCAGCCATCAGTGTCACTATGCACAGAAACCCGCCCCTCGGGCAATATCTTCGTTCCTGGTCAGCCACTCGGGCCCCAACACTCAAGGATCAGATAGCACCAGCAAAAGCAGATAAATATCTCCAGAAATATCACAACAACAAATAATGAACAGATGCATGAATGCAATGCAATGCATATGATGGTACATTCCAGTACCCACTGCGGCGTGCAGCCCGAGCCATCCATATTTATTTATCGTCGACGGCGCTCACTGGGGGTGTGTACCGACTCCGGAGGGGCTCATACAGCCCAAGCGCAATATACTGGTCAGTCAATGTTACCTGACCGGTCAGCCAATGTTACCTGACCAATTTATATCCTACAGTGCCATTGTTACCACTGTTTCAAGTATATATTTCAGTGTCATGTACAGACTCCGGAGGGGCTCCTACAGCCCAAGCGCAATATCTTGGTCAGTCATTGTTACCTGACCGATCAGCCATTGTTACCTGACCAATTTATATCATACAGTGCCATTGTTACCACTGTTCAAGTATATCATCCAGTGTCATTGTTACCACTGTTTCAAGTATATCACACCGTGTCATTGTTACCACTGTTTCAAGTATATCACACAGTGTCATTATTACCACTATTTCAAGTATATCACACAGTGTCATTGTTACCACTGTTTCAAGTCACTTTATAATCAGTCCAGAAAATAATATAATAAGCCTCTTGGGCATTTACAAAATCGAAGTTTCCAACCCGAAATGCAATTAAAATATCATTTAAGTTTTCAAAACTTAGAAATACGACTGGGTTTGCAAAACAGCATTTAAAACCTTGGACTGAAGTTAGATGATATGCAAATCATGCTAAGCAGTAATATCAATCCTCGAAGGATTTTACAAGTCGGCACAAGGCCCCAAACATGGCAATCAACCCAAATTATGATGATAACAAGTAATTTCAGTCAAATACGCAGTAAAATCAACAACCGGGATGGACCAAGTCACAATCCCCAATGGTTCTCTACCCCATGCTCATATCCGACGTGCAAGTCACCTCAATACAATACTATGATGTGCAAATCCGGAGTTTCAAACCCTCAGGATATCATTTACAAGTATTACTCACCTCTAGCCGGCCAAAATACTACTCCGCGATGCCCTTTCCTTTCGTATAGATCTCCTCGCACATCGAATCTGGACAAAACCACAACGAATACATTACAATAGGCTAAGGGAATATAACCCAATCGAAAAGACTCGAAAAATGTCGAAAATCCCGAAATTAGCAAAACCCGAGCCCCGGGCCCACATCTTGAAATCTAGAAATTTATACATCAATACGATCCTTAGCTCGCCACGAGTCTATCCATACTAAATTCATAAAAATCGGAGTTCATTTGACCCCTCAAATCACCATTTCTATCCAAGAGGGTTTTCTACCCTTTTCAACAAAATTTTCAGATTAAACGTCAAAACTCGTAATAGATTCAAGTTATACAGCCAAAATTGAGTTACTAACACTTACCCCATTTCATATCGTGAAAATCGCTTCAAAAGTCACTTCCATCCGAGCTCCATAGCTCCAAAAATGAGAAAAATAGCGGACTACTCGAAATATACATTGTCTGTGATTTTCGCATCTGCGGTACTGTTCATCGCAGAAGATGAAAATCACTGTTCATCCACTTTGCGGGCATTGTTCATCGCAGAAGCTGAAAATCACTGTTCATCCCCTTTTGCGGACACTGTTCATCGAAGAAGCGGAAATACCAACTTTTGCCCAGCAAAATTGCAGCAATTGTTTATTTCACTAAAAATGTTATAACTCCCTCATACGAACTCGGAATTAAACGATTCTTATTCCTATGAGTCACAAATAATAATACAAACCTATTCATTAAATCGAAACTTAATTCGGAGCTCGTTTGCCTAGTTCAATACCCATTTCGCTCGTTAAACAATTAACTCATATTTCGCGTTAAAAACCCAATCGCGACTTGATGAAATTAAACCAAAATTTCCAGATCAGTCCTATAATTCATGATTTAAATTTTGGAAGTCTCGAAATCAAATTTGGATCTCTAGAACTAAAAATGAGCCTTTAGATCATTACATTTATGCTCAAAACGGCAAAAATCTTCCAAAATGACCCATTGGGCATCCGAAACACACCCGAGGCCCCCGGAACCCCGACCAATAACACCAACCAGTCCCAAAATACATTACGGACTTGATCGAGGCCTCAAATCACATCAAACAACACTAAAATCATGAATCAACCTCCAATCCAAGCTTTATGAACTTTAGAACTTCCAACTTCTATTTCTGATGCCGAAACCTATCAACTCACGTCCGATTGACTTCAAATTTTGCACACAAGTCCAAAATGACATAACAAAGCTACAGCAACCCTCGGAATTCCATTTCGACTCCCGGATCAAAATTTCACCTATCAACCGAAAATCGCCAAAATACTAACTTCGCCAAAATAGGCTAACTTCTTCACCGGACCTCCAAAATTACTTTCTATTGCGCTCCTAAGCCTTAAATCATCACCCGGAGCTAACCGAATCATCGGAATTCGATTCCAAGCCCTCTAACTCATAAGTCAATATTCGGTTAATTTTTCCAACTTAAGCCTTCTTAAAAGAGACTAAGTGTCTCATTTCTTATCAAAATCACTCCAAATCAATTCTAAAGCACCCCATACCGGTAATGAAACATAAGAAAGAATAAAATGGGAAGAACGGTGTAGTAACTCATGAGACGATGGGTCGGGTCGTCACATTCTCCCCAACTTAAACAAACGTTCGTCCTCGAACGTGCCCAGAGCTGTTCCAAAAGCCCATAAATCATAGAACTACCTTTTTACTTCTGAAACCATCGATATGATCAAAACCTCACACCTATACTTTGAATAGTTCCAAACCAGTTGTGATAAACCATACCTGTACCCTCGGGTGATATCATAGGTTCTACAGCGTAATCCAGGCACTCGAAACGATAACTTTTATTCACAGTAGTTGCCCACAACCACAAAATACCGATAGAAAATCCATTATTAGCTAAAGTCTTATTCCAACACTTTTATATACTGCCAACGATAACTGAGACTCGCAGCAAACCATAACCATCTCTCAGATCAACCACTTATGAAGCCACTCCCATTTTGACTAGTACCACAACAGATTTCCGAGCCGAACCTCGATATTATCCTTCTAATAAGCCGAAATCAAATTTGTTCGTATTCGTCAATGATCCCAACGATCACCTCGAATCCAATACACCACTCTGGTGATATGACACCTTAATACAGGCCTAAGCCTCAACTTGCGTTATACGCGCACAAATAAGAAACGGTCCGAACATACTCAAAGCAAGAAAATGATTCAACTGAGAGAGTTGTACCTCAAATTCACTAGTACTGCCACAACACAAGGCTGAGACCCTATCTCACATCATAGAAATAGGATACACAAATTTGACCCGCAAGGTCATGTTTCCACACTTCTTTGTTGCACGCGCGATCCCATCCAAATACTTATTCCACGTGAAACACCTCTGCACTGACATCCACCATGAAGGCCCAATTAAGAAGCAATCTTTCCCAGTTGTCCGCTGGTTCCTTGAAATATAAATCATTCTGCTAAAACATATTCTAACGCACACCACTTAACCCGTGACATTTCCGGTGTAGCCCCTAATGCAATAGTTCAAAACTACCCAACACTAAAACAACCAGTCTGAATTTCAACATCACATCCAAAATATAACACACCAGCGAATAAAGATCCACCACCACCACATAGCCTGTACATCAGAACTCCATATAGCACACAAATCATCATACTTGATCCCAGTTTCCACCGTGCAATACGCGCACATATTTGATACTCCTTCATTCCATGACAGATACTAGATACTTACATGTTCTTCCGAGCAAACCTGAATACCACCAGTGGACCCAACAAGAACATGCCGCAATACTACTGAAATATAATCAGTTTAATCATATTACCTTTTTCTGAGACATATACTCTCATCAAATCACTTCCACTTAGCAATATCATTTTCCCAAATCATCCGAAGATCATTTATCTAATCACTTAGGAGGAATCACTACACATCCCATGCTCTGCATGACATACATAGGTCTTGTTCAAATTCTTACAATACTGACACGACGGATGAGACCTGTACACATTCATAACTACTATCGAAACAACAATTCATTAGTTATATACTCTTGGCAAGAACTATCACCTCATTTTGAGCCAAACAATGGTCTTAGCTCTTTAATTTACTTCACATACTCAGATTGCACTGATCTCAAATTCAATGATCTCGCCCCGCCCAGCATGAACTGCTCGGGCAATAAGTCACTCAAGACATAATTAAAAGTCGCATATAATGCCCTAATGTGCCAATAGGCTACCAGTTCGAACGCAACACAAAAGAAACGAGCTTTGGAAGGAATTACCAAATCCTACGCACTAATACAAACTTTCCTTGGAAAACAGGAAACAAGGCATACAAAGATAGCATATGAGAAAACTATACCTAATTTCACACTGTTGCGGCGTGCAACCTGATCCGGATAACATACCCATGGCAGCGTGCCACCCGATCCACATATAGATCTCACATAAGGAGATGCACATCGAGCTAAGTTTGCTCATTACAATAAGATACCGAGTATCGGTCGTAAGCATGCTAAGTGCATAATAATATCTCTGAGGGATTTATAGCGTTATAAGTTACAAAACTCAAGCACAACTGAGGTGCGATGTACAAATCTGAATTTTCAAGAGCCAAGATGCTCATATAGCGTCATTCCTACACAGATTCTCAACACATAGCAATTTCTCAAATCGCCTTACAACTCACACGGTGCAATGCATCACTACGCGAAATATCTAACAATGAAACATCAACCTAACTATTCCTCCATGAGGATTGTGTCACTAAAATGCACACATCTTGCCTGATATAGAGCCATTATTCACATTAAATCTATTTATCGACTTCAAGCCGATTCTGATCACACTGGACTAGTCTGATAAACTTTCAAAGTTCCATAATAACTTCTAGTTTCTTCTAAAAACACAAGAACAACCATCACAATCAGAGTAATCCTTCCCAACTCACAACCCAATATTCCAAGTGCCCTCCAGGCATGAATCTTTAATTTAACGACACTATCACAAACTTCCTACTTGGTTTACATCTTTATTCAATCAAGTGATCACATGCCACACTTATAAAATCTTCCAGTGGGTCATACTCCCACACCCTACCACAAAATATCTGGAGCGTACCTCTAAAACACCGATCGCACTAACGTTGCAGAGCGATAGAGAATCATTAACCAGGACGTAAAACCCTTTTTACAAGACACCGATCTTAGGTGACGCTGAAGACAATGCCAACTTACCGTAAAACATCGAAACTTATCTCCTGCTCATCCGAGCTCATGACATCTTGTCAAAAAAAAATTCCTTCACTCGTGCCATTCTCGGCGAAATTTCCACAACCAGAACTGACTCATCAGCATGCATCAAATCGGAACTAACATAGTACATAACCGTAAAATCTGCTAACCAATAGCAAGCTCCCCAACTTGGCTCGAAGCCATAGATCACAATACTTATACTCTATTACTGTCGTAATACCATAGTGAGATTAAACTCACTCCCTCATAAGCTCGTGGAAATACAAATCATCTGGAATTTTAACTTTTCTGCAATTCTTGCATTTACTCACACAACAGTTAAGCCCACTCTTTAGGCGACAAAATTTTTACTAAGTCCCAAATTTTTTCAAAAATTTCGGCAGAGTCTCCTTTGTAATTGGGCATATCCACCTGCCAGAGAATCACCAAAACAATCCTAACAACACGTCCACAACTTGACAAAGCATCACAATGTATATCAACAAAATTAATCTCAATACTACATGTATTATATTATCAAAATTGATACATGGACATGCGTTGCACCTACTCGAATCATAAGACATAGAAAAATACATTTCAATCCTCCATTATTGGGCTATTCAATTGAGTAAGAACATATTCTTTATTTAATGTTTTCGACCTTCAAGGTGGTCTCCTCAACTCAACGATTTCGTCATAATACATTTACAGAAGCGATCTCAGCTCCCAGACTCATCTCACATCATATAAAAACATCTCACAGTACTAACATACCCTCACGTAGCTATCCAGCCATGATTCCCACTAGTAGGGACAATACCAAACATAAAGGTTCAAAACACTTGCTCGCACAATCAGCACCTCGGTGCTCAAGCCATTGGCAAAGATTCGGCCTCAAGCCCTCTAGACTGGCCTAACGTCAAACTCATAGAGATTACACCTCGCCCCTCAATCGGGGAATCAAAAGCCATTGAGGCACATCTGATACTGAGTGCCCGTTCGTGCATACGATCACGCGGAAAGAATTTCAAGAGTTTCCTTTCAAGCTGAATCAAGGACGCACGATAAGAATTCAAGAATGTGAAGTTTTCCTAAAGGTTCTGCAGCCTCTCGAGGATAAATACAGATGTCTCCGTACCGATCCGCGAGACTCTACTAAACCTTCTCATGACTCGTGAGACCTAGTAACCTAGGCTCTAATACCAACTTGTCACGACCCAAAATCCCAACCCGGTCGTAATGGCGCCTCTCGTGGGGACAAGGCCAGCCAACAACAAAACAATACATCTCTTTATAGTTACTTAGCAGGAATAAGTCTAATTCGCAGATAATATAATCACAAGTGCGAAGTAAATATGATAGAATAATGGAAACCATCCCGACTCAGCCCGAAATCGAGGTGTCACAAGCCACGAGCATCTAAAGATCTAAATACTAATACAAGACCAGCAATATACATAATGGAATTTAGAATCAATGAAGAAATACGGTGCCGTGAACGCTGACGGTCACCTTGCTCAGCTACAATAGTATACCTTCAGTCCGCTAATAACCCGCTACCAGGTGAAAAGTACCTGCAACTGCACGCGAGGTGCAGGGAGTAAACTGAGTACTTCCAACTCAGTGGTAATAAAAGTAAATAATAACTGAGCGATAAGAAATCACGTAAGGACACTTCATCATGCTATCTAAGACGGTACAACCCTTTTTGAAAACAGTAATTCCATGAAAATCCTTTATAAAATATCTGACTCAGTTTTAAACCTCTTTTGAAAATAATCTTTTTAACAGTTGCAAAATAATTCCAGCCATCAGTGTCACTATGCACAGAAACCCGCCCCTCGGGCAATATCTTCGTTCCTGGTCAGCCACTCGGGCCCCAACACTCAAGGATCAGATAGCACCAGCAAAAGCAGATAAATATCTCCAGAAATATCACAACAACAAATAATGAACAAATGCATGAATGCAATGCAATGCATATGATGGTACATTCCAGTACCCACTGCGGCGTGCAGCCCGAGCCATCCATATTTATTTATCGTCGACGGCGCTCACTGGGGTTGTGTACAGACTCTGGAGGGGCTCATACAGCCCAAGCGCAATATACTGGTCAGTCAATGTTACCTGACCGGTCAGCCAATGTTACCTGACCAATTTATATCCTACAGTGCCATTGTTACCACTGTTTCAAGTATATATTTCAGTGTCATGTACAGACTCCGGAGGGGCTCCTACAGCCCAAGTGCAATATCTTGGTCAGTCATTGTTACCTGACCGGTCAGCCATTGTTACCTGACCAATTTATATCATACAGTGCCATTGTTACCACTGTTCAAGTATATCATCCAGTGTCATTGTTACCACTGTTTCAAGTATATCACACAGTGTCATTGTTACCATTGTTTCAAGTATATCACACAGTGTCATTATTACCACTGTTTCAAGTATATCACACAGTGTCATTGTTACCACTGTTTCAAGTCACTTTATAATCAGTCCAGAAAATAATATAATAAGCCCCTTGGGCATTTACAAAATCGAATTTTCCAACCCGAAATGCAATTAAAATATCATTTAAGTTTTCAAAACTTAGAAATACGACTGGGTTTGCAAAACAGCATTTAAAACCTTGGACTGAAGTTAGATGATATGCAAATCATGCTAAGCAGTAATATCAATCCTCGAAGGATTTTACAAGTCGGCACAAGGCCCCAAACATGGCAATCAACCCAAATTATGATGATAACAAGTAATTTCAGTCAAATACGCAGTAAAATCAACAACCGGGACGGACCAAGTCACAATCCCCAATGGTGCTCTACCCCATGCTCATATCCGGCGTGCAAGTCACCTCAATACAATAATATGATGTGCAAATCCGGAGTTTCAAACCCTCAGGATATCATTTACAAGTATTACTCACCTCTAGCCGGTCAAAATACTACTCCGCGATGCCCTTTCCTTTCGTATAGACCTCCTCGCGCATCGAATCTGAACAAAACCACAACAAATACATTACAATAGGCTAAGGGAATATAGCCCAATCGAAAAGACTCGAAAAATATCGAAAATCCCGAAATTAGCAAAACCCGAGCCCCGGGCCCACATCTTGAAATCTAGAAATTTTTACATCAATACGATCCTTAGCTCGCCACGAGTCTATCCATACTAAATTCATTAAAATCGGAGTTCATTTGACCCCTCAAATCACCATTTCTATCCAAGAGGGTTTTCTACCCTTTTCAACAAAATTCTCAGATTAAACGTCAAAACTCGTAATAGATTCAAGTTATACAACCAAAATTGAGTTACGAACACTTACTCCATTTCATATCGTGAAAATCGCTTCAAAAATCGCTTCCATCCGAGCTCCATAGCTCCAAAAATGAGAAAAATAGCGGACTGCTCGAAATATACATTGTCTGTGATTTTCGCATCTGCGGTACTGTTCATCGCAGAAGATGAAAATCACTGTTCATCCGCTTTGCGGGCACTGTTCATCGCAGAAGCTGAAAATCACTGTTCATCCGCTTTAGCGGGCACTGTTCATCGAAGAAGCGGAAATACCAGCTTTTGCCCAGCAAAATTGCAGCAATTGTTTATTTCACTAAAAATGTTATAACTCCCTCATACGAACTCGGAATTAAACGATTCTTATTCCTATGAGTCACAAATAATAATACAAACCTATTCATTAAATCGAAACTTAATTCGGAGCTCGTTTGCCTAGTTCAATACCCATTTCGCTCGTTAAACAATTAACTCATATTTCGCGTCAAAAACCCAATCGCGACTTGATGAAATTAAACCAAAATTTCCAGATCAGTCATATAATTCATGATTTAAATTTTGGAAGTCTCGAAATCAAATTTGGATCTCTAAAACTAAAAATGAGCCTTTAGATCATTACATTTATGCTCAAAACGGCAAAAATCTTCCAAAATGACCCGTTGGGCATCCGAAACACACCTGAGGCCCCCGGAACCCCGACCAATAACACCAACCAGTCCCAAAATACATTACGGACTTGCTTGAGGCCTCAAATCACATCAAACAACGCTTAAATCATGAATCAACCTCCAATCCAAGCTTTATGAACTTTAGAACTTCCAACTTCTATTTCCGATGCCGAAACCTATCAACTCACGTCCGATTGACTTCAAATTTTGCACACAAGTCCAAAATGACATAACAAAGCTACAGCAACCCTCGGAATTCCATTCCGACTCCCGGATCAAAATTTCACCTATCAACCGGAAATCGCCAAAATACTAATTTCGCCAAAATAGGCTAACTTCTTCACCGGACCTCCAAAATTACTTTCTATTGCGCTCCTAAGCCTTAAATCATCACCCGGAGCTAACCGAATCATCGGAATTCGATTCTGAGCCCTCTAACTCATAAGTCAATATTCGGTTGATTTTTCCAACTTAAGCCTTCTTAAAAGAGACTAAGTGTCTCATTTCTTTTCAAAATCACTCCAAATCAATTCTAAAGCACCCCATACCGGTAATGAAACATAAGAAAGCAGAAAATGGGAAGAACGGGGTAGTAACTCATGAGACGATGGGTTGGGTCGTCACAATCATATCAAAGATTCTTTATGTAAGATTCTTCTAAATTCTTCTCCAGAAATATCTGATACTGATGAAGGAACTTCATCAACAAGTGAAGACCTAAGGGTCCTTCATGAAGAAAGTTATACTTCATCTTGTGAAGAAGAGCAAGAGTCCTGTAATAAGGGACAATGCTCAAATCATTGTTGTAATATCGACGATGAACTTTTTAATACCTACTCTCAATTTAGGGATTTAAAGATTAATGTTTTGTCTAATGACAATTTGATTGATTTACTATGGGTTAATAAAGACCCTGAATTAAGGTCTCAGCTAATAGATAAAATTCTTACAAATCCAGAGGTAGGAACAAAGGTGGAAGAAATTCCATCTCAGAAAGGACCTTACACCATGTCTGAAATCAGAAAGATGGTGAAAAATAAGTCTCAGCCTGAAAGGCTTGCTACTGTCCAAGATTTAAGTACTGAGATAAGTTATCTCAAGAAAGAAATCTCGGAATTAAAAGCTTCAAATGTAGCTTTAGATGAAAGAATTTTCAGATTAGAAAATTCTGAGGGGATTAATACAGATCTCAGTGTTAAGATTACTGAGATAGATAATATCCCTAGTTCTTCAGAAGAAAAGACTGCTAGTACTTTATTGGCAGTAATGGATTTTCCTGAAGATGAATTTTTAGAAAAATTACAATATTTTATCACTCTAATTTTTTTAATAAAAATAACTCTTTTAATTGATTACAATTTCAAAAAAGAGTTTGTCGCTCTATTTGATAGTGGAGCATATCTAAATTGTGTAAAAGAAGGGGTTATACCCTCTAGATATTTTTATAAAACCGCTCATCGTTTAAAAAAAGCTAGTGGTGGTGCAATGGGTATTTTATATAAATTGCCCAAAGCCTATATTTGCCAACAAGACACATGTATTCCTGAAAGTTTTGTTTTGGTAAAAGATATTCAACCAGAAGAATACTTGGAGTCCCATTTTTTATAAAATTAATGCCTTTTATATATTGGGATACAAAGAGTTTTACTGGTACTTATAATGGTAAGAGTATCACTTTTGAGTTTATAACTGAGCCAGTTCAAAGATTTTTGAATGAGATTATTTCTAATAATATCTTCAAAAGTAAATCAAATTGAATTTTTGAAAAATGAGATTTGTTCCATTACTATAGAACAGGATTTAAAAAATCCCAAGCTAGTAGAAAAGATTAATTTTCTCAAAAATCAATTTGCTGCTTCTATATGTGGTGACCATCCGAATCAGTTTTGGAATAGAAAGAAGCATATTATAAGTCTTCCTTATGAAGAAGACTTTTCTGAGGATAATAACCCTACCAAGGCTCGACCTTGTCAAATGAACTCCGACTATTTGGAGTTATGCAATAAGGAAATTGATTCCTTAAAGCAGAAGGGTTTAATTAGATCCTCAAAGTCCAAATGGTCTTGTACTGCTTTTTATGTTAATAAGCATGCGGAACAGGAGCGAGGAGTTCCTAGATTAGTTATAAATTATAAACCCCTTAATAAGGTGTTATAATGGATTAGATACCCTATCCCCAATAAAAAGGATTTACTGGATAGACTTCATGATGGCATTATATTTTCAAATTTTAATTTAAAATCAGGTTATTGGCAGATTCAGATATCTGAATCAGATAGATACAAAACGGCTTTTAATGTGCCAATGGGCCAATATGAATGGAATGTTATGCCCTTTGTTTTGAAAAATGCTCCCTCTGAATTTCAAAAAATTATGAATGATATTTTCCTTCCTTATACGGATTTCATAATTGTTTATATTGATGATATTCTAGTATTTTCAAAAAATATAGAATCTCATTTCAAACATCTTGATCTATTTAAAAAGATTATTATACAAAATGGTTTAGTTATATCAAAACCAAATATGATGATTTTCCAAACTTCTATTAGATTTTTGGGTCATAACATTGAAAAAGGTAGAATAATTTCCATTAATAGAAGTATTGAATTTGCCTCTAAGTTTCCTGATATTATTACTGATAAAACTCAGCTTCAGAGATTTTTAGGAAGCTTAAATTATATCTCACCTTTTATAAAGGATCTGGCTAAGGATACTGCTCTTCTTTATGAAAGATTAAAAAAGAATCCTAAGTCTTGGACTGACAGTCATACTGAAGCAGTCAAGAGAATTAAACAAAAGGTTAATAACCTTCCCTGTTTAACTCTCGACAATCCTAGTTGGGCAAAGGTTGTGGAAACTTATGCCTCTGATATTGGTTATGGAGGAATATTGAAACAATGTTCTCTAATAGATAAACAAGAATATCTTGTTCAGTTTTATTCTGGTAAGTGGAATAGTTCCCAGAAGAATTACGCGACTGTAGCTAAGGAAATCCTTGCTATTGTCAAATGTGTTATGAAATTTCAGACTGATTTATATAATCAAAATTTTTTGATTAAAACTGATTGCCAAGCTACAAAGTTTATCTTTAATAACGATTTTAAACATGATGTATCTAAACAAATGTTTTCAAGGTGGCAAGCTTTATTAGCCCCTTTTGATTTTGAGATAATATATAAAAAAGGGTCTGATAATACCCTTCCTGACTTTCTTACAAGAGAATATCTGAACTCATAGTTCTTTATATGAGGCTTACATATAGACCTCCTCGAGGAAGAGGACGAGGAAGGGCTTCTGTTGAAAATAGGGGGAATAATATTCTCGCCCAAATGGGAAGCCAAAAATTAATTGCTGCTAATATAGCAGAAGGTAATACCAATCATCCTTTATATAAGGAATTCATAGATTTTATACAATCCAAGAAAAGTGAGGGTACATCATCTAATGTACCAACCTATTCCTCAGTTATATCAGAGGATAGCAATGAAAACCTTGAGGTTTATAACCGAAAGGATACAAAAGAGTTAATAATTCTTTTGGAATAATCCGACCTTAAATGGAAGGAAAACCCATGGCAATTAATGACCAAATACTTTGATTCAGCGTCATACGCTACTCCTGCTTATAAATACAGGATGCACTATGAGATAATACTCTTGACAACAGGATCAGCTGAAATTCAGCATTTTTATCCTGCCAATACCAAGAAAACTTATAGTTTTTCAAAAATTATTATCAAAAAGGTTATACCTGCAGATGAATGGGGTATGAGTACCCTTAAGGATCGAGAATATAATCATCCTGATCAGAAAGTCTCAGTTAAATTTAATTATTGGGACTATATTGAAAGTTTTAATAAGACTTTCCTCTATGAGAATCCTAATAGGAAACACTTATGGTTTATTAAGCTATGTTCTAATATGAATAGTCAGCAAATTCCAAATTGGTTCTTTAAATAGTGGAAATCATATGGTCCATCATTAAAAATACTTCCTCCTCTATTTAAGAGTTTATATACTCAATGGGCATATATATCTCCCAAGATTATTTCATTACAAAAAGATAATATCTTTTACGATGGAATTGTTGCCATGTATTTTTTCATAGAATTTTCTATCCCTTGGATTATAAAATGGGATGTAGAAGTTGGTTATACCAACGAAGGAGTTCCTTGCCTCTAAAGAATTGTTTATAACAAATTCTGGACAAAGTTAGTACAAACGAACCAGCAGGAAAAATTATTTGGTGAAGAATTGATTCAACAAATCAAAGACAAAATTGAAGAATATGTCAAACAAGAAAGGACAGATATCAATGAAGGAGAAATCAGTCCTTTCCAACAAGTCACCAAAAAGTTCCAAATGAAGAAGAGATCCATATCCAAAAAAGAAATCCTCGCTTCATACTTCGAGGAGATAAAGAAGGATCTTGCAAAAAATTTTGAAGCAAAAATAGGGGATGATATATCTATGACCTCACTAACAACTACTTCAGATGAAGAAGCCTGTGCAGCAGGAGAAGCTCAAAGCATTGCAGACACAGAAGTAAATATGGAAGAAATTGAGGACTTCCTTGCAAAGCTAAAGAAAATCACAGAAGAATCTTCTGCGAAGAAAAACGACAAAGGAAAAGATAAGGCATGAAGATAAGAAGGTCCCACCAATGGATTATTGGGGTAATAAGACGAAAACTTTAATAAAGTAAAGGGTCCCTCTATTATCGGAAAGAATCTACTTTTATAAAGAAGGTTGTCCGTTTATAATTATAGAGCATCTTCTTTTTTATCTTGTCGGCCACACTTGTAATTATTTCGTCGACCAATTTTACTTTTTAGTTTTGTTTGTTTGAAGACCGATCCATTATATAAGGATCATTTTTCCATTCTCTAGAGGCAGGCGTTAGCCAACATTAGAACTCTCTGTCTTCTCTCTAGTTTATCTCTCTACTTGTAAAGAACCCCTTCTGTAATAATTTTTCCAAGTTTGAAATAAAATCAAAAAGGTCAATTGGCCACAACTAAGGGTCTCTCTGCTGGTACTGTTCTTCTCCTTCCCTCTTCCATATCTGAAGTACTGTTAGCCTAAATGATAGGCTAAACAGGTAAGTGTTAAACTTGGTTTTCAAAGGTTATTTACTATACATGCTTGGTAGTTAGGAGTTTACTGTGTCAACCCGATGGGGTTTTGGGTTAAGAACTATATAGACCAGACAGTTACCAATCTCGACAGTAGACCTTGGTTAGGCCAACCTAACCGATGGGGCTCGTAAACCCGTTTTAGGCAGGTGGGTGTTGTAGGGTTGTGAGGAGCCTCGTGGTTTAAGGTTTACTGTAGAGTTTAGTAGCTCGCCAGGACTGATGTTCTTGTAATTCATGGTTTATAACCGAAAGGATACAAAAGAGTTAATAATTCTTTTGGAACAATTCGACCTTAAATGGAAGGAAAATCCATGGCAATTAATGACCAGATACTTTGATTCAACGTCATACGCTACTCCTGCTTATAAATACAGGATGCACTATGAGATAATACTCTCGACAACAGGATCAGCTGAAATTCAGCATTTTTATCCTACCAATACCAAGAAAACTTATAGTTTTTCAAAATTTATTATCAAAAAGGTTATACCTGCAGATGAATGGGGTATGAGTACCCTTAAGGATCGAGAATATACATGGATGTTTTAATGAAATAATAGTGTATATATTAATTTTATATGATACCACATGACCATGATAGTAGGGTATATATAAAGTGTATTAAAAGTGAATAGTATATTAAGCAATTTGAAATAATTCTTAATTATGCGGGTAATTGATTAATTACTGGGTAGCAAGATATTACCTAATTAATTAATTAATTATTGGGTAAAGTTTAAATCCCCCAACAAGGGAAATGTGGCAGCCCACTATCTAACATAGTGACTCATACAATATTTGGAAAGGTATCATAATATAAGAATACAAGTAAAAGATTATTTTGAAAGCACATCCTCCTCTGGTGTGTATAAAGCTTGGCATCGCTTGTTGCTGTTAAGGGAAAATGATGAAAAGCAATAGATTGCTACTCTCAAAATAAACATGGCAGAGATTGCTTAACGTGCGGCGCCCGTGTAGAGATGTTTCTTTCATGTATGCAAGTTCCTTTAGCTTCCTAGAGGTTGGCAGAGAGTTGAAGTTGTTGCTTGCTCTATCGCTTTAATTTTCATGTCACATGCGCGAAAATGTTTTTGTCGCTTATTGTATCGTTTGTTTGAAGGTAGTGTCTTGTTCGTGCATTAATGTTGTCTGTGTGTTCAAAATTTTGACAGAATACTGGATTGAGTTCACCGCTTTTTTCTTTTAATGGTTAGTAAATTTTCTTTCTTTTTTATTTTTATTTTCTAAAATTCAATGGTTTCCCTAACCATTGGTCGATGAGTGTCACTTTTAGACAATTTTTTAAAAGCTTTGTTTACATTAGATAAGATATTTCATCCTTAACATATATAATGGAAGTACCAAAAAAAATTAAGACAAATGGAAGTTATTTAATGCCGTTTGGAGAATGTGGTTGAAATTTGCATCAACCTCTTTATGGATTGAATCAATTTCCCAGAACATTTTTTCATTTATTTCATCAGAACATTTACAAGTTCTACTTCACTAGACCAAAAAAGGTGAAACTATTAATATTTATGATAATCCTAATTAAAAAGCTACCAACTCCATCTAGTTGCATGGAATACTATAGATACTCACGAACACCGTCTCAAATAGGGGCTTAAAAACAAAATTCATTCTTCTTACATATTAAAATTTTTTCTATATAACAAAAGCTTGACTCACTTTACAGAATACCATAGCCAAAATTGTGGCAAGAAATGGCTAAATCAGTGAGCTTTTTTTATGGTCATATCTCTTATTGCTTTTGCACCAATATGTTTCTGTTGCAAGATCAATTATTATGATTACCTATACCCACAATTTTACAATTGGTCATGTCCACAAGCTAAAGAAATAGTCAAGTCTGTTGTTGCTATTAGAGTTCTCGCTTTTCCTTTCATGTCAACGCCAAGGGAGGCTGACTTCTATTCTTGTATACATGTGCCTCAGTTGCTAAATGTGATCGCTCATCAAAATACTTGTTCATAGACCTCATTTTCATATATTTCAAGTGTGTCAAGAGTCTCAGCAATTTATCTTTCTTTTCAGGATTCTTATATTTATTTATGTACAACACATTATTTATATTTATGTACTTTTGTATGATCTGAAGAAGGAAAAAAGAGAAAAACATTACGTACTTTTGTCATCCGTACTGCATCTCTAACTCCAGGTATGCTAAGGCTATCCTTTCTTACTTTTGGCATGATCCATACGATACAAATGAAACAAGCAAAATACACAACTTTCATAAATGACTCTATTCATAAAAATACTATGAGTGTCTATATTCTTGATTCTCCATGTGAATTATTATTATATCTTCTACTCACGGGTCTCAGAAAATACGTAAGTTGATAAAGTTTGTTTCATGATATTAATCAGAGGTATAATGGTCGTATGACTTACCAAGAGATTTTATTAACGTATTTCATATGCATTTCATGCATTTATACATGCACATCGACCCATGAACAGATAGTGTTATATACGCGTATATATATATGGGATATGGGAAAGGTTATGGCGTTATATATGCACCACCACCTGATCAGCTGGTATACGTTGATGATTTGCCCACAGTGGCAGAGATGATATGATGGGATGCCCTGAGAGGCGTGATGATGTTATGGCATTATATATACACGCGTATATATATGTATATATATGTATATGGGATATGGGAAAGGTTATGGCGTTATATATGCATCACCACTTGATCAGCTGGTATACGATGATGATTTTGCCCACAGTGGCTGAGATGATATGATGGGATGCCCTCAGAGGCTTGATGATGTCATGAACACATATTAGGACGATCCGACCAGTCGTCTCATGAGTCACCGCTCCGTTAAACCCATTTCTGCTTCTTATTGCTTTGTTTATCGGTTCTATATGTGATCGGGTTGGTTGGCTTGTGTTCAGAAAGGTTTTGGTAAGATTTGAGTCACTTAGTGTCTTTTGAGGGAGCTTAAGTTGGAAAAGTCAACCAAATGTTGACTTATGTGTTAAAGGGCTCGGATGTGAGTTCTGATGGTTCGGATAGCTTCGGAAGGTGATTTGGGACTAAGGAGCGTGATCGGAATGTGTTTTGGAGGTCCGGAGTAAATTTAGGCTTGAATTGGTGAAATTGGAATTTTGGCGTTTTCCGGTTGATAGGTGAGATTTTGATATAGGGGTCAGAATAGAATTACGAGAGTTACAGTAGTTCCGTTGTGTCATTTGAGATGTGTGCGCAAAATTTTAGGTCATTCGGACGTGGTTTGGTAGACTTTTTGATCAAAAGCGTAATTCGGAAGAATTTGGAATCTTAAGCTTGATTTCGATGTGATTCGGTTGGTTCGATGTTGTTTGAGGTGTTTTGAAGATTGGTTCAAGTTTGAGTAGTATATATGATGTGTTTGTGCTTTTGGTTGAGGTTCCGGGGACCTCGGGGTGATTTCGGATAGTTCGCGGAAAGTTTGGAAGTTGATTTTGGCAGCTGAAGATGTTCCATTGCTGTCATAACCGCACCTGCGGCTAGAGGACTGCAGGTGCGGCCTCGCGGAGGAGAGTTTGGAGCCGGAGATGTGGCTAAAGGCATACTTGTATCACTACAAAAAAACAGTTTATTTGTGGAGGTTTTATTACAAGAACCCCCCAAATCTGATCTAATTACGGGAGTCTTATTAACCTCCGATCTAAAATTTAATTTGCGGCGTCTAGAACCTCCGCTAGTTAAAAAAAGGCGCTAACAATCACAATATTTCCCTCATTGTTATAAAATAAAGACTATAAAGTAAAGACAAGTATAGAGAGAAACTGATATATTATTCGAATTCAAACTGATGTACATAATGAACTGAAATCTCTTATATTTATAGAAGAAAGGAAGTTGTTGTGTAAGCTGCTACTATACCAGATATGGATAATCTTCTACTGAGAGCAATGTTTATCCATAACGGAGTACTGAAAAGATAAACTTATTATATCCGATATGGATAATCTTCTATCGGGGGTAATGTTTATCCACAACTGGGTACTGAAAGGATAAACTTATTATACCCGATATGGATAATCTTCTACCGGGGGTAATGTTTATCCATAACTGGGTACTGAAAGGATAAGCTTATTATACCCGGTATGAATAATCTTCTACCGGGGGTAATATTTATTCATAACCGGGTATCGAAGTGATAAGCTTCTTCAGGAAGCTTATTTCCAATAGAGTACTTAAATAGATAAACATATTTACGGTGGAGTCCCATATGGATAAGCTTCTTCAGGAAGCTTATTTACAACAGAGTACTAAATGAACATCCATAATATAATATATTTATAATACTTCCCCTTGGATGTTCATTAAAAGATAATGTGCCTCATTAAAACCTTACTAGGAAAAATCACGTGGGAAAAAATCTTAGTGAAGAAAAAAGAGTACACATATTTAGTAATATGCATTACTAGGTGCCTCATTAAAAATCTTATAAGGAAAACCCCATGGGAAAAAATCTTAGTAAGGGAAAAATAGTGCATCGCGTATTTTACTCCCCCTGATGAAAACCTTGTTTCAAATATTTGAGTCTCCGCATTCCAATCTTGTATACCATTTTCTCAAAAGTTGAAGTTGACAAAGATTTAGTGAATAAATCTGCTGGATTATCACTTGAACGGATTTGTTGCACATCAATGTCACCATTTTTCTGAAGATCGTGTGTGTAGAATAATTTTGGTGAAATGTGTTTCGTTCTATCTCCTTTTATAAATCCTCCCTTTAATAGGCTATACATGAAACATTGTCTCCGTATAATATTGTGGGTCTTTTATCACATTCCAACCCACATGTTTCTCGAATGAATCACTGATCTCAATCATATGCACTCCCTGCTTGCCGGTTTGAAATCGAGCTTTATGGGTATCGGATAAATAACCTGCATCTGCATTACCAATACGATCTGCACCACTTTTGTTAGCATTAGCAAGATAAATAAGTGCATCATCTACACCGAGATAGAGTATTTCAGGACCAAGGAGCTCCTCATCCTCTTCTAGAGGTTGGAACGAATCCTTATTCACTTCAAGTGATTGAATATTCATTGGTGTACTTAATGGGTACACTTTGTCCATGTAAAAATATTTTTAAGACCCTCTTGGAGCTCTTCCAGAGTTCCAATAAGCTTTTTGTCACCAACATAAACAGCAAGTATAACAAATTTTGATGACATTTTCTTTATAAAAATACATGGACAAATAACATAATTTATGTAACTTTCTTTCAGCAAATATTTACTGAGGCGATTATACCACACACACACAGATTGCGTTAAACCGTACAAAGATCTTTATAATTTGATCGAGTACATTTCTCAAGACTTTAAATTATATGCTTCGGGCATTTTCAATCCTTCAAGGATCTTCATATAGATTTAGCCAAATAAGTCATATAAGTATAACTTGTATCTAAATGGTATGACATCTTCAAGTGTCTGAACTGCTGGTCCGATCCTCACAATCTTTTATAATATTGTGCACTATATTGTATCAAATATATCGTCGACGATCATTTTATGTCAGTTCCGTAGCGACATAACTTGTGGAGATCTCATCACTTTCTTTATTTCCAGGTACCTGAACTTTTTCGGGAGTTTCATGAAATGTTATGTCGTGGGTTCTTCTAGAGCTTATTTCCTCCTCATTATGATCATTTTGATCATTGGCTCCTACTATTTTTCAAGGATTGTTACCTTTGGAACCGATTGGTCTACCACGCTTCATGCGTACAGTAAACTCTATCCTTCAGGGACTTTAATTTTAATAGGAGCATTTGTAGCTGAAATATGATATTTAATTTTGGATCAACAAATGCTTCTGGCATTCGACTTGAATTATCTTCTAAGTGAGGAACATATTAATGATAATTCGATTCATCTAACATATTTTTCAACTGTTTATTCCATCTCCCAAATGTTAGAAAAACTAACATATATCCCCAATCATCTTTGGGAAACATATCTTTGTGTATTATGGTAGAGAAATTAATCATATACCACACAACAAAAGATAGTAAAAATATTTGATTTCCGATCCTAAACCAATTGTGAAGGGAGGACTTATCATATATTATTGATCTGATGCATACAAGTGCTGCTATATGCAATTTAGAAAATCTTAGACCAACACATGAAACTTTGTTCTCATAAGCAATGGTTTAGAATTAATGAGGTATTCAATGCTAAACCAGCTTGGATATAAACCAGCATTATCAAGATGAACTGCCTTGATTTCATAATCTGAAAATTATGCTCTTAATCGAGAAAAGCAATTCCAAATGCCAAACTGCAGGTTGACAATAATTACACATGTAACCATCTCATATATGCACCTATAAGTGGTTCACATGATAGGTGAACGGTCCCATATTCACCTTTTATATATTTCAGAATCAGGGGTCTTAGTCCCAACTTTAGCTTGTATAATCAATTCATTATGAGAGCAAGCAACACATGAGAATTCCTGAAGAATCTTCTAGTTCTTTAGTATATGCTTATCTGAATTCTCAAATAGCTCATTTAAAAATGGCAAATGAAAACTTCAAGTTTATCATGTCATGTGCTATCTCTTAGTAAACTTCTGGTTTACTATGGCATAAACTTTTGCTTTAGTAAACTTCTGGTTTACTGTGATACATGATATAGTACAAATTAAAGAATAAGACGGGTAACTTCTCACATACATATTATTTTACCCCTATGATTGTGGAAACATGAAGATTATCAATCTTCCAATCATTTGTAGTCTCAATATGATAGTCATTTGTATTAGTAAACTTCAGGTTTACTACAACATATGTTTTGACCATAATCATATAATATGAATGACATATTTGTATATAAGCTCTTCGAGAGCCTTCATTTATTATCCACAATCTAATATTTATCGGGCACTACTGGTGTCATGTATCCTTTAGGCAAACAGTTAGCTCTTCAGGAGTTGTTGATACATTTTGTACTATCAAATATTTCTCATACACTTGTGGTATCATGAGAGAAAATCACTATCAAATAAACAATGTAAAACAATTGTGTAAGCACAAGAAAACTCTTCTTCATAATATTTTCCTACTTCAGGAGGCAATTTCAATTGTGTTACTTCTTCAGGAGCAAATTTAAAATACGAAATATTGAGTATATATTCTCTCAATTATATTACCTCTTCTGAAGGTGAATTGTGATATATTCACATCAAGAGTGCGTTCATATTTACCCGATTTATTAATATTGTCACATTCACTTCAGGGAATGGATTAATATTATCCAAAGTTCTCATCCTTCAGGAAATCGAACATAATTATCTGAATGCGCATTAATCACATCAAATTGTGATGCCTCAATCTCTTTTAAAATATTTACTACTTCAGGAGCAAATCGAGGCGTGTATTTAATATAGAGAATATTTATGTAGCTTATCTTCAATTGTAACCATAGAAAGCCTAAATTATCACTTCAGGTGATCATAGACATATACCACTTCTGGTGGTTAACAAAATATAATTACAATGAGATATATGAAATATAACTACTTCTGGTGGTTGTATATTTCTTGCAAACTCTGCTAGAGTTTAAGTTGATCTAATAATATTATCCATATTCTTAAAAATGACATAAATAAGATATATTATAGTAAACATCATTATCAAATCATAATTTTTTCTTTATGTACAACAATTACATAACCATACTATCTATTACAAACAACAAAAATTAAAATATTTACATTTCTATAGATTCACCACCGATTACATGACTTGTTTCTCCTTCTGAGAGTGCAAGGTAATCAGTTACATCCAAATGCATGAAGTCTAAATTATCTTCAGAAATAAAATTTGCTTCAGCATTTTTCTCTGTCTTCTTTAGGGAGGCTTGATAAAGTTCAACCAGGTGCTTTGGCGTATGACATCCAGTGCCCTTTTTCTCCACATCTATAGCATGCATTTTCTGCATTTGGTGCTTGCACCGCTTCATGCTTTTGTTCCTTCCTTTTCCACTGGTGGTGGTGAGGAGTGTTCTTTGGTGCATTATTATTACATGATTAGAGTTTCTTTCCCGACCACGACCATGACCACGACTGGGGCCACGACCTTTTCCACGTTTAGCTTGGTGGAAGTTCGTCTCATTCACTTCAGGGAATGGACAAGAACCAGTAGGTCGGCTTTCATGATTTTTCATTAATAGCCCATTATGTTGCTCGGCTATAAGAAGATGTGAGATAAGTTCAGAATACTTTTTAAATCCTATCTCTCGATATTGCTGCTGCAGGAGCATATTCGAGGCATGAAAAGTGGTGAAAGTTTTCTCCAACATATCATGATTAGTAATATTATCACCACATAACTTCAATTGGGAAATAATTCTGAACATAGCAGAATTATACTCACTGATAGATTTAAAATCTTGTAGCCTTAGATGAGTCCAATCATAACGTGCCTGTGGAAGAACGACCATCTTCAGGTGGTCATATCTATCTTTCAAATTATTCCACAGTATGACTGGATCTTTAATAGTGAGATATTCCATTTTCAGGCCCTCATCAAGGTGATGGCGTAGGAATATCATTGCTTTGGCACGGTCTTGGTTTGATGCCTGATTTTTATCCTTGATGGTGTCTGCCAGACCCATCGCATCAAGATGAATTTCAGCATCAAGCACCCAAGATATGTAGTTTTTGCCCGATATATCCAGGGCTACAAATTCAAGTTTAGAAAGATTTGACATTATTTAGGAAAAGAAAGTTCTTACCTCAGATACTTTCAAAATATTTGCTCGAGATGACAGAGTCTCGTGCTGATAACGTGTTATAAAATAAAGACTATAAAGTAAAGACAAGTATAGAGAGAAACTGATATATTATTCGAATTCAAACTGATGTACATAATGAACTGAAATCTCTTATATTTATAGAAGAAAGGAAGCTGCTGTGTAAGCTGTTACTATACCAGATATGGATAATCTTCTACTGAGAGCAATGTTTATCCATAACGGAGTACTGAAAGGATAAGCTTATTATATCCGATATGGATAATCTTCTACCGGGGGTAATGTTTATCTATAATTGGGTACTGAAAGGATAAGCTTATTATACCCGGTATGGATAATCTTCTACCGGGTAATGTTTATCCATAACTGGGTACTGAAAGGATAAACTTATTATACCCGGTATGAATAATCTTCTATCGGGGTAATGTTTATCCATAACCGGATATCGAAGTGATTCAGGAAGCTTATTTCCAATAGAGTACTTAAATAGATAAACATATTTACGGTGGAGTCCCATATGGATAAGCTTGTTCAGCAAGCTTATTTAAGACGGAGTATAACACTCGTTATTTTGACCTTCCCTCTTTTTTTTTTTCGGTCTCTTCTTTTTACCTTGATAAAAAAGCCTTAAAAAAGGCGCTCATCTTTCTCAAAACTCTCCTTGGTTCTAACGATTTAGGGTTCAGAGAAATTCTTTCTTTCTTCTGAAATGGCAAGTTCTCTTTCTCTCTTTAATGTCCCATTATTTGAATTATCATTGATTTAAGTAATTTATCTGTGCGATTTTTCGGGATTGACATTGCGAAAGTAGTTGATATCCGATTCTAATTCCTCTTAGTTTGATATCTGTGCGATTTTAATTTGTGTAATGTGAATTTCAGCAATTACTTTTGAAGTGTGCTTGTACCTGAATCTCGTCGCAAAAGGTACAACTCGAATTGGAGCTCTCTGTCCTCTCCTTCCTAATCTGTTGAAAGGTCAAATTAGGGTTTTTATTATGTTTTCCTAATATCTGAATTTCGGTAGTTTCTGTACATGATTTGATTAGGTTCTCTCTGCTCCAATTTTAGTAGTTTTTGCACGCGGTTTGATTTAGGTTCTCTCTGTACGCTATTGCTGGAAATTTGTAACAGCAATGGAAACGAAGGTTTACAATCAATGAAATCAATGATCTTCAGAGAATTCGTTAACTGTAACTTATACTGCAAAAAATTATTCTAAGCAAAAGAAGATTTGGCTCATTTCAGAAATAGAAAACAGAAACAAAAAAAGAGAAAGATTCAAAGTTGCACTTTTCTTCTAATTGCTACTGTTTCTGCTTCACTTTTCTGGGATTTCATTGGTATTTTAAGCAGTTAAAGGAGATGTGTAGCTGCTGGGCTTAGTTTCTGGATTTGCTGAACTCATTTATCTATTTCTACCTTTATTTGGCTCATTTCAGTTATTTAGTTGTTTGATTAGGTAAGTCTCAAATGCCTTTGTACTTTTATTCCTCTGAAATGATAGAACTGCCAGTATATATGCCATTCACCCATAGATCTATTTGACCTTATCTATATTATGTTTGGATAATAACATGTATTGATTTGAATATATTGTACATGAGATGCAAATTTGAGTGAACGGTCATGAAGTGGATGAATGTTGACAGTTATTACTACTTCTATTGGTGTATGCACTGTGTAACGCTTGTTCATGAATTCTGTTTGTTTGAAATGAATCATTTTCATCCCACTGCCCAAATACTTGACCCAGGGACAGCCCAAAGATTTGTACAATTAGAGAATATAATTATATTTGGCATAGTAAATGCCATATTGGCTAAGCATCCACAAGTATGTACTATGTTAGATTAATACTGTAATCTTCTGATTACTTAGACTTCTGTTTATGGAATCATCATGTGCTTTTGTTCTTTAAACATGTATGGGTTGTGATTGTTCTTCTTTGTGTTGTCTTATTTTTCTTTGTTGCTCTTGTCCTCTGCTTGTTAATTATGGTAGAGAAGTACAGAAGTGTTTGTAATTGTGGTCAGTGGGGAAATTTAACAAAAATTTTGGCTTCTGTGAAGTGTGGACAGAATGGTTGTAACATATACTTTGAGGTTGTCAAACTCATTTTATGGTTGTGTGCGACCATTAGCTTTATATGAACATATTTTAACATTTTAGTTTTATCTCCTCAGTTATTTGAATATATGAAGAAGGAAAGGCTTTATTAGTTCAAAATACCTTAAATTTGATTTTTGTGTCTATTTCTGTTGACTGTATTTCTGCATTTGCAATACAGTCATGCAGAAATATTCAGCGGGGATCAAATTACACAATTTTGTGTGGAGACTCCCATTGACACAGTAGAGGGCTGGTGAACTACTATCATTGATCCCTGAATGTTGTTACTGAGTTTCACATTAATGTAATGCGATCATAAATAGTAAATTAAATCATTGACTTTAGCTGATATGATTGACAGATGATTAACCGCAACATATGTTCTTTTGCTGTGTCTGTAAGAAATGATTAGGTATTTCTGCATGGTATAGTCAAACAAGAATTGTTTCTGTACTTGCAAGCACTATTAGTGTAGCAGAATGAATGTTAATAAATGGCATATGTGTGAAAGCAGTTTCGAATGCAAATGCACTGTTAATTTTGGTCTGGTGATGAACGATTATCTGTACTACTTGAGAGATTCCCTAGGAAGAATGTTCCCTCTTCATTGGTTGTTGTAGGTTACATTCTTTGCTTAAACAACTAGGTCAGAAAAGAAATAATATGGATTAATTAGTAATTATTGAGATCTGAAATCTCTGAGGAAATAGGATAGGAAGGATCCTTCTTTGTACTATAACTGAAACAGGACAGATATCCAATTCTTAAGTCATTTCCTGTCACTGCTAAACAGTCATTAGTTTCAATGTGTTTGTTAAAGAATCTGCGCATCCAATCCTAATTTAATCACTACTTGGGAGAATTAAAATGTTCTTTGTTAAGCACTTTTGGACTCTACTTCATTCAAATAAGAATATTGCTTCGGATGGAAAAACTTTGAAACTCTCAGTTAAAGCAATAAGTTAACTCATGAATAGCCTCATTTTTTTCAAAGTCATGGAAAGAAGAAGATAAATGTAGAAAGAAAAACATAATGAAGTAGAGTCCAAAAGTGCATTTACACTAACAGACTAACAAATATGTTCTGCATTTTACTTTGGAGGTTGGGCCTATAAATTATCTTGCAGAACGATTTCAATGTCCCACGAGAAATGATTTGTCCCTTTCTAGTTTATGTTTCAGTACTTCTGATCTTGAAAATTTTAGATAATACACCTTTCATTTCTAGCAGAAATTAAGTAGATCATATCTATTGCTCAATAAAGCAAACTATATGGTGGTAAGTACCATTGATAATGAAATGTATCCGCAAAAACAGAAACTGAAAGAAATATTCAAATTGCCAGAATGATGTTGCATGCAGTATTGAATACAAGGCAACTTTTTAGCTTTTTATCAATTTCTACAAAAGTTAGTTCGATCTTTTAAGTTGGTGTTTATTTTTAAAGATTCGCAAGGAGCTACCAAGAAACTCAAAGTAAAGGTTAAGGATGTGATGTATTTATCCGATGGAAAATGTGTTGTGGTTGAATTTGATGATACGGATCAGCCAATTGGAGAAGAGCAAGGTGTTCTTGCAGGCTTTTGTGGAATTTTAGCAACCGACTGCTCCTTATTTCCAATTCACTTCAACAATTGGCCAGATTTACCTAAGTCATACTTCAATGGTTGCTTTGATCGAATTATAAAGGTATAAGCTCTATTTTCTTATTGTTGTAACTCTGTTGTATGTCGTTAGACTGTATATTTGCATGTAATAGATTAGCTAACAGAAGTTTTATTCCTGTAGCCACGATTCTGTTTTAAGACAACTGAGTTAAATGCACGAGCATATGTTTATAGTTCTATTAGAAAGAAGTGGAGTTCAGGAAGGCAAAGGTTGTGGTATGAGTTCAATGACCCACTTAAGACCAAAGCATGGATTATGGATAATGTTCCATCAGGGATTCCACGGGATGAATGGACTTCTTATGTCTCTTACCGTTTTAATGAAAAGACAATGGTATTTATTTGAATGCTTCAATTAGTATGTGTAATTATATACTTTTTTATTTGTATATTTGAGTTATGTGTATTTTTATAAGGGAATGAGTAAAAGAAATGTTGAAATTCGGAAGAAACAAACTATTGCACACACTGGTGGTTCCAAACCAAACTCCAGAAGAAGAGCTGAAATGGTGATAAATGTTAATTCAATATGTTGTACTTTAATTAAACTTGCAAACTGTTCCTATTTAGTCAAGTTATTCTGACTTGATTTTTCATTTATAGATGGCTGAATCTGGACAAAACCCTGGACGAGCGCAACTCTATCTTGCTACTCATAAGAAGGAAGATGGGTCATTAATGAAGCAGCAAGAGAAATATGTGTAAGTTTCTACTTGTTAAAAACTTCATCCTAACAGACACTTCAGAGCAACTATGCCACTGGTAGTTAAAATGAACGGACAATCACCTGAGGAAATGATGTACAGATTCTGATGTAATGTGACATAAACTAAAATTATGAAAATATATAGTATTAGCTTATCTTTTTATAAATTGATAAGTATAGCGTAATACTGAACATCTCAATTCCAGTTGGGACGATATCTTGAACAATACAACCATATTTGAAACATAACTGACTCTTCTAAAAGTAAGGCAATTATTGTCTTACAAAATAAACATTATGATGAGAATATTTGTAAAGTACCATAACTTTACCATACCATAAATGCCAAATCCAACCTTGTTTGTGGCGTGATAACTCGAGCACGAGGTATAGAACTTGATGGAATGAAACTATTCCTTATGCAAATGAATGACCTTTTGCAGTTATCGCCTTTTGTAGCAACCATAATCTTGTAATGTTCTACTTCATTGCATTCTTCATTCAATTTTTGGAGCCATAATTTGTATAGAGTACCAACCACAGTTCACATTGTATATGAAGGTGGAAATATTGCATATCAGTGAATTATGTGATTGAGTTTGATATTATACTTTCCTTTGAGAAACTCCACCAGTACTATGTTCTGTTATGTCTTCTTTTGTTTGTCTCTACTTGATAAGATGTCAAGACTGAACTTGCTTAAACTTGAAAAAAAAACACTGATTGATTTAAATAATTATCATGATGAAGCCAAATATTAGGCCTTACGGCTCCCCAAGTGATCACAGTGCTTTATGTTAAAGCTGTAACCTATTATGATGGCAAGTATATCTAAAGTTTATAAATTTGACCATAAACATGGACTTTTCTTTGCCATATAAGACAGAATTCTGAATAACATGGTGTTGGGACCTTGGGGTAAAAAGAGCTATTTTTTCTGTAACACTTCATGGGACTATTACCTCCTCAAACAAGAGTTAGAATAGACAATTTATCTGTATAACTTACCTGATATGGATGCTGATCTTGTGCAGGAATCTGTCAAAATTCTTGTACATTCCTTCATCTCTGTGTTTTTGTATCAGAGAATATATTTAAAGCATGATTGCTTACTGAACTGGCCTTTGCTTCACTACTTTATTGGGGATACCGGGTTTAGTGTGTTTAGAGTAACCACTGCATTGTGCTTATATTAAGAAACCCCATGCTTAGTGTAATAAATTTGTTTTCAAAGTGATTGCTAATGTCCTATTACAGAATATCAGTCAATATTTTGTTTTCAAAGTGACTAAAGAATATACATTATCCTTATGTTATCATTTACTAATTGAAGTTATGACAATGAATTTTGTGCATATTATATTCAAGAAAAAAATTGAGCTAGTTGTAAGTCAAAGCGCCACAGATGAGTCTGAAGTTTCACCAAATGATGCCGTTGGTAAGGTGCTAGGAAAAGAGCATTCTGCAAGGGTAAGGTGCTTGGGGTTAGGAGCTATCCCGAGTAAAATTTTTAGACAAACAAGACGTCGTTTTGGAGGTATAAATTCTTCCAGTTATGATAATGGTTCATGTTCGTCCAAATGCGAAGAGAAGTACAATCAGATTGTAAATGCTTACAATCAAAGCCAAGAGAACTATGTTTAAATGATGACTGCACACCACAAAATGATGAATGCTTTCAAGACATACGATTATGAAAGAAGGGATAATACCTGAACAGTTTGCTGGGATTTTCGTTTCTCCTCCTCCGGCAGCGGCAAATAAAATCTAGCTATATGTAGTTTTTTAATTTGAAAAACTAAAGAAAAAAAACTTTAAATGCTTTTTATTTCTTTGCAGCCAAGTGATGCAGCTAGCGGATCCATTTCACCTATGGGCGTAAGAGGATAATATGGTGATAGTAATCTTAATGAAAATCATTGAATTTCTTTGCAAATGTAATAGATGATTAAGTATGATACTTTACTTGAATGGTTGAACTAGATATTTTGTGTTTAAGTTTAGTTTTTGAGATTAATGACAATACTATCTCCTTATGATTCTATAGTATGTGGATGTTACTTAACATTTATGCATCTTTAGTATTATGTTAATGCCTCTTAAAATTTATTTAATATAATTAAAATATTGTATTAGAAAAACAGGTATCCTCACAATTGCCTTCCAAAAAAAAGGTCTTCATGGAATAGGGGAGGTTACAATTGCCATTAAATAAACAAATTGAGGGGGTTAAAGTTGCTGTGAAAATAGAATTTCTCATATTTCGAAAATATATTGCGGAGGTTTAAACCGTTGCAACTTGATTATTTTGCGGCGATTTCACCCCCCATTGAATACTTATTACAAGTTGCGCATTGATTAAAATTTTAATTTGTGGAGGTTAAACCGTTTGAAAATAACCTCTGCTAAATAGTTACGGCGGGCTGTAAAAAATTGTCACAAAATGATTGCGACGAACCTTACAGCTGGGGTTTTGAAGACCGCCGCGATATAAAATAACGGGGGTCGCTGACCGCCTTAAAACATGAAAATACCCTCCGCAAATAGGCTATTTTTTTTGTAGTGTTGAGTGAAACCGCAGATGCGGTATGTGAACCGCACCTGTGTGACCACAGATGCAGAGGTAGAGTCGCAGGTGCGGAAGGTGACTTAAGTGATGACCGCAGAAGCGGTGTTCGGACCGCAGAAGCAGTTGCGCAGTAGCGTGGAATTGGCCGCAGGTGCGAAATGCCTGGGCTAGAAGGTATAAAAGGATTCCTTTGCGATTTTTGAGTTGTTCTTCACCATTTCAAGTCGGTTTTGGAGCTTTTTGGGAGATTTTGAAGAGGGAATCAAGGGATATCGTCTGGAGGTAAGATTTTTGAGTCTAATAATCGATCATATGGCATTATTTCACTGATTTGGCATAAGATTAATGGAGATTAATGGTTAAAAATTGGGAAACTAGGGCTTGGTATTGAAGACCTTGACTTGAGGATTTGAGGGGCCATTTGTGGTCGAATTTTGAGACTTTTGATATGTATGAATTCGTGGGAAAATAAAGAATCTATTGATGTAAATTTTATCGAATTCTGAGACGTGGGCCCGGGGGTCGGGTTTTGGTTAATTTCAGGATTTATGTTGTAAATTGATTTTTTTCACATGGGCTTCGTGCCCTTAGCATATTTTGACGTCGTGATTCTGCTTTTGGATAGATTCGACGCGAGTTGAGGCCGATTCGAGGGGCAAAGGCGTCGCGGGCTAGAGTTTGGACCCGATTGAGGTGAGTAATAATTTTAAATGTTGTCCTGAGGATATGAAACCCCGGATTACACATCGTTGTACTCTATTGAGGTGACTCACACGCTAGATGACGAGCGTGAGGTCATGCACTGTTGGAGATTTTTACTTAGTCCATCTCGAATGACGGTTTTATCGCGTATTTGATTGAAAACTGTTTGCTATCATCATGTTTTGGACTGAATGTCATATTTGGGCCTCGTGCCAACTATTTGGACCTTATGGAATTTTTACTAATATTTCCTCACTGTTTTGACTTTATACTTGTACTCAGTCATGCTATATTCCACTATTTTCATAACTCAGCCATGTTTACTCTGTTTTAACACATTAAATGATATTTTAAATGATAATTTGGACTAAGCATCATGTTTTATTGTTGCCCGAATGTCTTATGAGATTCTGACTAAGTAAGGCCGAGGGCCTGTGTTGTGAGGACACACTAATTTATGATTATGAGGCCGAGGGCCTGAGTTGTACGCCATGAGGTGGCTTGATATGAGGCCGAGAGCCTATTGATTATGCCACGAGATGACTTGATATTGCGCTTGGGCCGTAAGGGGCCCCTCCCAGAGTCTGCACACCCCTAGTGAGCGCAAGTACCCATTGTGATATGAGATATAGCCCGAAGGGCTGGTGTTGTTCCATGATATTGCCCGAAGGGCGGATTCTATTGACATTGTGCCCGAGGGACAGATTTTTATGTGTTTATCTATTCTAGCTGCTTTTCATTTAATTGTTTAACTGTTAAAAAAGTGTTTTAAAGAAGCTTATTCTGAACCAAGGTGTCTTTATATGTTTTCACCGTTTCATTATTTCACTGTTTCATTGCTTTTACTGGTTTTATACTGCTTCAGTATGGCATGTTGATGTGCTTTTACGTGATTTCTTATCGCTCAGCCTTCATTTATTGTTATTACTCACTGAGTTGGAGTACTTACTTTACTCCCCGCACCCTGTGTGCAGATTCAGGTGCTTCAGGTTCCGCTAGCGAGTGTTGATTCTTCCAGCTTAGGCGGATTTCGGAGTTCACTAGGCAGCTGCTCGGCTTTCGCAGCCTAGTGATTCTCCCCCTATCTTATTTTTCTCTTGTTTTAGTTCTGTAATGGACTATGTAGACTGTTCCTGTTTTAAAATCGGTTAGTAGATGCTCATGACTGGTGACACCCCGATGTCGGGCTATGTCTCTTCCGCAAATTATATTATTCACCTTTATTTTGGGATTATTATTATGTTAAAGACTTAATTTATTATTTTAATGGCTTAAAATGTATTGGGTGTGTGTTGGCTGGCTTTGTGTTCCCGAGAGGCGCCATCGCGACCGGGTCTGGGTTTAGGGTCGTGACAAGTTGGTATCAGAGCCTAGGTTACATAGGTATCACAAGTCATGAGCAGGTTTAGTAGAGTCTCGCGGATCGGTACAGAGACGTCTCTATTTATCCTCGAGAGGCTGTAGAACCTTAAGGAAAAACTTCATATTCTTGAAATTCTTGTCGTGCGAATATGTTAATTCGAGTACTAAACTTTTGTTATTCTATTCTCTCACAGATGGTGAGGACACGCACTACCGGTCAGGATGGATGACCACCAGTACCACCAGCTATGGCCACTAGAGGCCAAGGATGCAGTCGTAGTCGTGGTAGGGGCAGGGGTGTGGCCCACACAGCAGCTAGGGCAGCACCTGCAGATCCACCATCCGCCCCGGTTCAGGATCAGATCCCAGTTGTGGACGCTCCAGCAACACCAGCTATGCCCATTGCGATTCCGGGTCTTCAGGAGGCCTTGGCTCAGATTCTATCCGTATGCACTGGCCTAGCTCAGACAGTCTCAGTTACTACAGCCGCATCTACTTCTCAGGCCGGGGGAGGCAATCAGACTCCCACCACTCGCACACCTGAACAGGTTGTGTAGGGACTTCAGACACCGGGGGCGCATCCAACCCAGCCGGTTGCAGCTGCTCAAGACTAAGTAGCTCCTGCCATGCCAGAGGACGAGCAGTGCAGGTTGGAGAGGTTTGGTAGACTTCAGCCTCTGACTTTCAGTGGTGTAGAGGGCGAGGATCCCAGGGTTTCTTGGATAAGTGTCAAAAGATGCTTCGTATAGCGGGTATTCTAGAGACCAGCGGGGTCGCTTTCACTACTTTTCAATTTTCTGGAGCTGCCTTCACTTGGTGGGAGACTTTTGAGAGGTGTAGGACTATTGGTGCAACACCCCTTACCTGGCAGCAGTTCTCCGTTCTCTTTTGGAGAAGTATGTGCCGCAGTCTCGCAGAGAGGAGCTGCGCAGGCAGTTTGAGTGGTTGCGTCAGGGAGAGATGACTGTGACGCAGTATGAGATGAGGTTCTATAAGTTAGCTTGTCATGCAATTTGGTTGGTTCCGACAGATAGAGAGAGGATTAGGAGGTTTGTTGATGGTCTCACTTATTAGCTTCGTATTCTCATGACTAGAGAGAGGGTGACTGATGCTACTTTTGAGGAGGTGGTAGACATTGCTCGTGAGATTGAGTCAGTTCGTCGCTAGGAGCGAGATGAGAGAAAGGCCAAGAGGCCTCGAGGATCTGGTAGTTATGGTGGTGCTCCTTCAAGAGGTTAGTTTCAGCACGGCAGAGGCCATCCATTCAGGCATGCCCAGCCTGCTCGCCCAGGTTATCGTGGGGCGTCATCGGGTCATGGTTCTCACGGTCCTCATCAAGGCTAGTTATCACTTAGTGCCCTTCTAGCTTAGAGTTCGTCCCGTGCTCCATCAGTTCAGGGCTCTTCTATGCCAGGTGCATGTGCTAGTCATTCTGGTGCTAGAGGTTCCCTTCAGTCCCCATCTTCAACACACGGGAGTTGCTATAAGTGTGGAAAGATGGGTCAGATATGGAGGCAGTGTCCTCGTCGTCTTGCGGGTTCATCTCAGCAGAGGAGTCAGCCATCGTCTTCAAAGCTAGTTACTTCACCACCACCCGCCCAGCTAGCTAGGGGTGGAGGTCAGTCAGCTAGAGGTCGTCCCAGAGGGGGAGGTCGATCAGGTGGCGGTCAGGCCCATTTCTATGCACTTCCAGCTAAACATAATGCTGTTATTACAGGTATTGTCTCAATCTGCCACAGAGATGCTGCTGTATTATTTGATCTAGTTCCACCTTTTCTTATGTGTCATCATACTTTGCTCGTTATTTGGATACGCCCTGTGAGTCTCTTTTTTCACCTGTTCATGTATCTACTCCGCTGGGCGATACTGTTGTTGTAGACCTTGTGTACCGGTCGTGTGTGGTGACTATTGGGGGTCTGGAGGCCCGAGTGGATCTGTTGTTATTATGTATGGTGGACTTTGATGTTATTTTAGGCATGGATTGGCTATCTCCATGTTGTGCTAATTTGGACTATCATGCTAAGACAATGACATTGGCTATACTGGGTGTGCCATCGATTGTCACGCCCCAATCTCGGGAGGCGCGACCGGCGCTCAATCGAGTGAACCCAACTGAGCAAGACTTATCAAACACTTTCTACCCATCCCAATATGAATAAGGAAGCCATGCTTTCATTTATTTAGATAATAGGAAAGACAGTACAATCAACACGGTTAGTTCATTTTATATTACAACCTTAAACCGTAGTTAAGTTTCCAAGATTCCATACAATTATACTTTAGAGAAGCGAGAGCTAGAATTACAACATAGTTCGTAGACATATCTAACACCCGTACATAATCCACACATATGTCTACGGAGCCTCTAAGGATGCAAAAGACAAGTATGCCAATGCCGGCGACAAGGCCCTGACTATACCTCAAAAGTGGATATCTATAGAAAAAGATGTACAACATAACCCCTTGAAGGAGAAAGGGGCTCTCCAAGACTTTGAGAGGAGGATGCTCCGCTACATGTGATCGGCACTATCCGCTATGGAGCCACCTACATTCATTTAAAAAAATATAGCGCCCCCAGCAAAAGGGGACGTTAGTACCATGGAATAGTACTAATATGTATAACTAAACACCATCCAGTTAGAAAGAACAAACATACAAGAGTAAAAGAAATCATAAGGACAACAAAGCTTCAAATAAGCATCACATCAATAATATAAGAGGTTCACATAGTTTTCACATAATTTATGAAATTTTTGGTTAGGGCATTCCTTATTGTTGCATCATCATCACATTACCACTGCTTCCTTGATCGGAGTCCGATCACGGCCCGATCGTCTAAGCCGTCTTACCAAGACGTTACTCTTATTTCATTCTCACTTTTCAGTTTCAATTATCAATACATTACCACCATGTGTGTATAACATGGCATCCGATCACGGCCCAATCGGCTAAGCCGTCTTACCAAGACGTTACTCTTATTTCATTCTCACTTTTCAGTTTCAATTATCAATACATTACCACCATGTGTGTATAACATGGCATCCGATCACGGCCCGATCGGCTAAGCCGTCTTACCAAGACGCTACCCTTTTCCGTTAATCATCTCACTTTAGTCTTTGGATTCACATGAATTAGTTTCTCGGCACTTGGGGCCACAATTACCACATTCCATAACTCACTTTTCGCATTATTCCTATTTTCAACATTTATCTTGCCATTTAGGATCATAGGCACATACAAAAGCAATTTTAGTTATAAACATAGAGAGAAATTCATCTAGTTTGGCATATTAATCACAATATAACCTTGACTTGACATTTAGGCATTTAGCACATAGCTCATGTTTTTCCACACATCCTCAATTTACAAAGAATAACACACTAAACACATGGAGAAGCATCTTCCACATACATTTTTGCAACATTAATTTATTTGACATATCAAGTACCACATCAATCGAATTACGGGATTACAACATTTGCACGGGCACCATAGAGGCTCAATTTCTAAAAGGAGGGGGTTTTAGCCATACATACCTTGTTTAAGCTTTCCTTAAGTTACTACGACGTTCAGAAAATTCTAGCAATCCCAATCTACTTGAGACATAACAAAATTGAGCACAAATTAGGAAGGTATTCATGGTTTCAGCTCATTTGAGCATTTCATCAAATAATAGTTGAACATCTTGATTTCAAATCTCTTTTACAAGATTTCCTTCATTCCCCAATTCAATCTTTACTTATTTATGTTCAACAATCTTCCCACAAACCTAATTTGTACATGCATGTATACATAATACTATTACACCCAAGAATCATACCTCAATAACCCATCTCACAATCTCTATAATACTAACACAACCTAGGTTAGGCACTTATGGCGTCCAGTCACCATCCCATGAGTTCTAACGTATATATCATACATAAATAATCACCATAGAGTAGTTAGAGATGATGGACATACCTCTTGTAGCAAGAATCTTGAGAATCCCCACTTGTAGTGTTCTTGATTAATTTAGGGATTTGAACGGGAATCTATGGATTTTCAAGATCAATCCTTGTTAATATAAGTGTTTAGGAGTAGTAATCAACTCAAAATACTCCAAAAATATTACCTTGGATCATAGGAGGGAAGTATGGGATGGATTCCCCTTGATAGAGCAAGTCGTAGCTCAAACAAATGACTTAGAGACTCTCCATACCCGGTCTTGGGGTATTTATAGGGCTTCTAGGCGCGCGACCGCAGTCAAACTACGCCCGGGACGCGGTGGCCGTGCTCGTACCGCGCTGGGAGGCAGAAACTTTCAGTTATCCCGCAGTCGTGCCGCGGCCGCGCCGTAGACGCGCGTCTGACACATGTCCGGTAAAATGGTCATAACTCTCTGTATACACCTCCAAATGACAAACGGTTTGATGAGTTGGAAACTAGACTCATATAGCTTTAATTTGAAAGGTTTTGCATCGCACAACACCTTATATAAATGGAGATATGCTTGTCCAAAGTGAGGTCTTGTGCGTACTTATTTACAACTTTAGTCTATTATGAAATTTTCCAACTTGGCTTAGACTTAGGCCTCTCCTTAGACCCCAAATCACTTATAATATGACTTATATGCTTATTAACATATCCAATTAATATCTATTATATCACGAATCCTCATTTGCACGCAAGATAAAATAATTAGCCTACCTTGGCACCACGAAATCTTAAATTACTTAGCAAACTTTTTTGGGGCTTTACGCGGATTGAGTGGCGAGGTTTGACTGATTATATTCCCAGTACAGTAATCTCATTCTTGAAGGCCCAGCGTATGGTTGGGAAGGGTTGTATTTCGTATCTAGCCTTTGTGAGAAATGTTAGTGTAGAGACTCCTAGTATTGATTATGTTCAAGTTGTGAGGGATTTTCTCAATGTGTTTCCTGCAAATCTTCCGGGCATGCCACCGGATAGGGATATTGATTTTGGTATTGACCTGGTGCCGGGCACTCAGCCCATTTCTATTCCGCCATATCGTATGGCACCAGCAGAGTTGAAGGAGTTAAAGGAGCAGCTTCAGGAACTCCTTGATAAGGGGTTCATTCGGCCTAGTGTGTCGTATTAGGGTGCGCCGGTTCTATTTGTGAAGAAGAAGGATGGCACAATGAGGATGTGCATTGATTATAGGCAGTTGAACAAAGTAACAGTTAAGAACAAGTATCCTATGCCTCACATTGATGATTTATTCGACCAGTTTCAAGGAGCGAGAGTGTTCTCCAAGATTGATCTCCGTTCAGCTTATCACCAGTTAAAGATCAGGGACTCGGATATTCTTAAGATGACTTTCAGGACCCGATATGGTCATAATAAGTTCTTGGTGATGTCTTTTGGGCTGACCAATGCCCCAACAACGTTCATGCATTTGATGAACAACATGTTCCGGCCTTATCTCGACTCATTTGTCATAGTCTTCATTGATGATATTCTGGTGTATTCGCGTAGTCAAGAGGAGCACGCGGAGCATTTGAGAGTTGTGTTGCAGAGATTGAGGGAGGAGAAGCTTTATGCAAAGTTCTCCAAGTGTGAGTTTTGGCTCAGTTTAGTGGCTTTCTTGGGGCACGTGGTGTCTAGTGAGGGTATTCAGGTTGCTCTGAAGAAGATAGAGGTGGTTCAGAGTTGGCCCAGACCGTCCTCAGCCATAGAGTTTCGGAGCTTTCTTGGTTTAGCGGGTTATTACTACCGGTTTGTTCAGGAATTTTCATCTATTGCATCACCCTTAACCAAGTTGACTCAGAAAGGTGCTTCATTTGTATGGTCGGATGAGTGTGAGGAGAGCTTTCTGAAGCTCAATGTGGATGGGCTTCGAGAGTTGATTCTGGAGGAGGCCCATAGCTCGTGGTATTCCATTCATCCGGGTGCCACGAAGATGTATCAGGATTTGAGATGCCATTATTGGTAGAGGAGAATGAAGAAAGACATTGTGGGATTGGTATCAGGATCTGACCGGGTGGCTTGCTTCAACAGATGGATATTCCAGAGTAGAAGTGAGAGAGGATCACTATGGACTTTGTAGTTGGACTCCCCCGGACCTTGAAGAAGTTCGATGCTATTTGGGTGATCGTGGATCGACTAACCAAGTCCGCGCATTTCATTCCCCTGTGTACTACCTATTCTTCAGAGCGGCTAGCAGAGATCTATATCCGGGAGATTGTTCGTTTGCATGGTGTCCCAGTTTCCGTCATTTCAGATAGGGGCACTCAGTTTACTTTGCAGTTTTGGAAGTTTGTGCCGCGAGAGTTGGGTACTCAGGTTGAGTTGAGCACGACTTTTCACTCTCAGACAGATGGGCAGTTCGAGCACACTATTCAGATATGGGAGGACATGTTATGTGCTTGTGTTATTGATTTCGGAGGGTCATGGGATCAATTTCTACCACTTGCAGAGTTTGCTTATAACAACAATTACCAGTCGAGTATTCGGATGGCTCCATATGAGGCTTTGTATGGGAGCTGATGTAGATCTCCAGTTAGTTGGTTTGAGCTGGGTGAGGCTAGGCTATTGGGGACACACTTGGTGCAGGATGCTTTAGAAAAGGTGAAGGTAATTCAGGAGAGGCTTTGTACAGCGCAGTCGAGACAAAAGAGTTATGCTGACAGGAAGGTTCGGGGTCCTACATGGTTGGTGAGAAGGTTCTGTTGAAGGTTTCACCCATTAAGGGTGTTATGAGGTTTGGGAAGAAGGGTAAATTGAGGTAAATTGAGTCCTCAGTTCATTGGGCCTTTTGAGGTGTTTCGGAGGATTGGGGAGGTGGCTTATGAGCTTGCTTTGCCACCCAGCTTGTCAAGTGTGCATCCGGTATTTCATGTTTCTATGCTCCAGAAGTATATTGGGGATCTGTCTCATGTTCTGGATTTCAGCACGGTGCAGTTAGATGGTGATTTGACTTATGATGTGGAGCCAACAGCTATTTTGGAGCGTCAGGTTCAAAAGTTGAGATCAAAGGATATAGCTTCAGTGAAAATGTAGTGGGGAGCTCGGCCCGTGGAGGAGGCTACCTGGGAGACCGAACGGGAGATGCGGAGCAGATATCCTCACCTATTTGAGGCTTCAGGTATGTTTCTTGACTCGTTCGAGGACGTACGTGGCTTCATGAGTTGCTGCTCCGTTACCCCCATTTCTGCTTCTTATTGCTTTGTTTATCGGTTTTATGTGTGATCGGGTTGGTTGGCTCGGGTTCGGAAAGGGTTTAGTAAGGTTTGAGTCACTTAATCTCTTTTGAGGGAGCTTAAGTTGGAAAAGTCAACCGGATGTTGACTTATGTGTTAAAGGGCTCGGATGTGAGTTCCTACGGTTCGGATAGCTTCGGGAGGTGATTTGGGCTTAAGAGCGTGATCGAAATGTGTTTTGGAGGTCCAGAGTAGATTTATGCTTGAATTGGCGAAAATAGAATTTTGGCGTTTTTATGTTGATAGGTGAGATTTTGATATATGGGTCAGAATGGAATTCCGGGAGTTGCAGTAGTTCCGTTGTATCATTTGGGATCTGTGTGCAAAATGTTAGGTCATTCGTACGTGGTTTGGTAGACTTTTTGATCAAAAGCGTAATTCAGAAGAATTTTGAATCTTAGGCTTGATTTCGATGTGATTCGGTTGGTTCGATGTTGTTTGAGGTGTTTTGAAGATTGGTACAACTTTGAGTAGTGGTATATGATATGTTTGTGCTTTTGGTTGACGTCTCGGGGCCTCCGGGTGATTTCGGATGGTTGGCAGAAAGTTTGGAAGTTGGTTTTGGCAGCTGAAGATGTTCCATTGCTGTCATGACCGCACCTGCAGCTAGGGGACCGCAGTGCAGCCTCGCAGAAGCGAGTTTGGAGCCGCAGATGCAGCCAAAGGCATAGTTGAGTGAAACCGCAGATGCGGTATGTGAACTGCACCTGCGTGACCGCAGATGCGGAGGTAGGGTTAGAGGTGCGGAATGCCTGGGCCAGAAGGTATAAAAGGATCCCTTCGCGATTTTTGAGTTGTTCTTCACCATTTCAAGTCAGTTTTGGAGCTTTTTGGGAGATTTTGAAGAGGGAATCAAGGGATATCGTTTGGAGGTAAGATTTTTGAGTCTAATAATCGATCCTATGGCATTATTTCATTGATTTGGCCTAAGATTAATGGAAATTAAGGGTTAAAAATTGGGAAACTAAGGCTTGCTATTGAGACCTTGACTTGAGGATTTGAGGGCCATTTGTGGTCGGATTTTGTGACTTTTGATATGTATGAACTCGTTGGGAGATAAGAAATCTATTGATGTAAATTTTATCGAATTCCGAGACATGGGCCCGGGGGTCGGGTTTTGGTTAATTTCAGGATTTATGTTGTAAATTGATTATTTTCGCATGGGCTTCGTGCCCTTAGCATATTTTGACGTCGTGATTCTGATTTTAGATAGATTCGACGCGAGTTGAGGCCGATTCGAGGGGCAAAGGCATCGTGGTCTAGAGTTTGGACTGGGCTGAGGTGAGTAATGATTTTAAATGTTGTCCTGAGGGTATGAAACCCCGAATTCACCACGTATTTGATTGAAAACTGTTTACTATCATCATGTTTTGGGCTGAATGCCATATTTGGGCCTCGTGACAACTATTTGGACCTTATGGGAATTTTACTGATATTTCCTCATTGGTTTGACTTTATTCTTGTACTCAGTCATGCTATATTCCACTGTTTTCATAACTCAGCCATGTTTACTCTATTTTAACACATTAAATGATATTTTAAATGATAATTTGGGCTGAGCATCATGTTTTACTGTTGCCCAAATGGCTTATGAGATTCTGACTGAGTAAGGCCGAGGGCTTGTGTTGTGAGGATACACTGATTTATGATTATGAGGCCGAGGGCCCGAGTTGTACGCTACGAGGTGGCTTGATATGAGGCCGAGAGCCTATTGATTATGCCACGAGATGTCTTAATATTGTGCTTCGGCCGTAAGGGGCCCCTCCCAGAGTCTGCACACCCCTAGTGAGCACGAGTACCCATTGTGATATGAGATATAGCCCGAGGGGCTGGTGTTGTTCCATGATATTGCCCGAGGGGCAGATTCTGTCTACATTGTGCCCGAGGGGCTGATTTTTATGTGTTTATTTGTTCTAGATGCTTTTCATTTAATTGTTTAACTGTTAAAAAGGTGGTTTAAAGAAGCTTATTCTGAACTAAGGTGTCATTATATGTTTTCACTATTTCATTTCTTTTACTAGTTTTATACTGCTTCTTTATAGCATGTTGATGTACTTTTATGTGATTTATTATCGCTCAGCCTTCATTTATTGTTATTACTCACTGAGTTGGAGTACTCACTTTACTCCCTGCACCCTGTGTGCAGATTCAGGCGCTTCAGGTTCCGCTAGCGAGTGTTGATTCTTCCAGCTTAGGCGGATTTTGGAGTTCACTAAGTAGCTGCTCGGCGTTCGCAGCTCAGTGATTCTCCCCTTATCTTATTTTTCTCTTGTTTTAGTTCTGTAATGGACTATGTAGATTCTTCCTGTTTTAAATCGGTTAGTAAATGCTCATGACTGGTGGCACCCCGATGTCGGGCTATGTTTATTCCGCAAATTGTATTATTCACCTTTATTTTGGGATTATAATTATGTTAAAAACTTAATTTGTATTATTTTAATGGCTTAAAATGAATTGGGTGTGTGTCGGCTGTCCTTATCTTCACGAGAGGCGCCATCGCGACCGAGTCTGGGTTTTGGGTCGCGACATATGTACCTATGCACGACATGACATTCATACGCATATGAATTACGCTATAAGTATTAAATGATATGCAGAGTTATCCGGACTTACAGGTTGAGTCCTTAATTAATGTTGACTTACTGTTATGTTATAGTTCCGCCTTACATACTCGGTACATTATTCGTACTGACGTCCTTTTATTGTGGACGTTGCTTGCAGGTATAAGTAATCAATTCGATGAACCCTCATTGTAGATGAGTTTAGCATTCAGCGAAGGATCGGTAAGACTCCACCTCATTCGGAGTGTAGTCGAATCTATGAGCCATCGCGTCAGAGTTTTACTTCAGACTTATGGGTAGGTCGGTACCCTATCCTATTTGATGTTAAATAATCTTAGAGGCTTTGTAGACAAATGTTCAGTTGTACAGTATGTCAGAGGACTTGCCGGACAATATGTATTTATGTCTTAAGAACGATAGTTTATTGATACAGTGTTGCCCACTTACAGTTATGCACTACGAGTTTTTGCCATGTTTGCCCACGATGGTCACAGAAAGAATGAGTTACAGAATGGTTCACTTGGGCCGGTACGACACCGGGTTCCAGCCATGCGTCCCTAGGTTCGGGGCGTGACAAAAAGCACGAAGGGTGATACCGTGCCACATTATTGAGAGTAAAAGAACGAAGGGTGATGCCATGGACATTTCTATTTATGCATATGGCGAGGAAGAGTGATAAAGCATGAAGGGTGATGCCGTGCACTTTCTGCTTGCTGTGTTTATTTGTTGTTATCAATTCAAGTGTTTTAACTGTTTAAATTCCTTTACTACTGTGATCCTTTGTGTTGGAACCTATCGAGTTTTCAATACCTCGCCGTATTTATATATGTATTTCAATACTCCAAACTTGAATAATTGTTACATCTTTAATTCAATTAGTTTCTCAATTATATTTCCTTAAACCGTCTGAGGTTGCATTTTACTTAAAAGAAATTTCTACTAAGTTGTAATTTATTATATCCCATGTTAAAGGTAATAATTCATTCGATGTTGTATTTTAATTGAAAATGGTACTTTCTTTATTCAAATAATTTCTAAAAATAACTTTATTTTTTCTTACTGTGTCCCTAATTGGTTTAGAAGCTGTGCTATACTTTATGTTATGTAAATGAGACTCCTGAAACATCTTAATTGAATTGGTTATGGGTCCTATGTACTGAGTAACATGAGAACCTTGTTGTGCAAAGTGAGACAAAAATATGTGGGCACAAGGTGCCGGGTGTGCTAAAGGTTTGGAAGTTGAGGTTATGATATGAGACATCGAGTTCTGAGATGGCTAGGGTTGTGCACCAGAAACGATATGATTGATTGAGTTAGCACTGTCTTCCTTACTTGAGTTCATTCTACTTCTCTATGTTCCAGCTATGTTAGTGTTGATTTACTTGGTTATCTTTCGTTTCCATTCGAGTTTCCTTTTATTATTTCGACTGTTCATATATTGATTTATCCCTGCTGTTGATATTACTTCATCACCTTTATCTTGATATTTGTTATCATATCCTGTTTAATCTGTCTGACCAGTAGGTGTCTTGACTGTTCCTCGTCACTACCCCATCGAGGTTAGTCTTGATACTTACTGGGCACCGCTGTGGTGTGCCCATACTACACTTCTATACATTTTTATGTACAAATCCAGGTATTTGATCGGCAGTAGCGGTGCGTGTCGTTGCGGTGGAGACTCAAGGTAAACATGTTGCAGCATTCGCAGGCCTAAGAGTCACCTTCATTTGTAATTACGTTCCATTGATTCCTTCTCGTTCTGGAACAGTGTTGTATTTATTTTGTATAACTACTCTTAGAAAGTCTTATGACTTGCACCACCGATTTTGGGAAATTGTGATTTATTCAGAGGTACTTAATTTGAAGTTAGTTAATGTTAATGTTATTTTAGTTAATGTTAGACTTACCTAGTTTAGAAACTAGGCACCATCGCAATTCCTTCGGAGGGATTTAGGGTCGTGACAATAACTCAACCTCTCAATTAGCAGTAATCAAGCACTATTTTTAGTGTTTCAGTGTCATTATCAACTTGTTATTACCCATATGAACCTACTTCATGGGATCTCCAACCACATAGGTTGGGTTACCATCTCTATTAACAATATATCGATTATCAACTTGTTATTACCCATATGAACCTACTTCATGGGATCTCCAATCACATAGGTTGGGTTACCATCGCTATTAACAACATGCCGGCTTTAACCCCATCTCTTTTGAGGCTTGAACAATTAATTTTCTTCTTACAAGTTTAGTCAGAGGATCGGCCAAATTTATCTCTGACTTCACATAGTCAATGAAAATTATTCCATCTCTTAATATCTATTTTATGACATCATGTCTCAATTTCATGTGTCTACTTTTACAATTATAAGATTTATTCTTTGTAATAGCTATTACCGCTTCACAATCACAATGCATAGACACAGGAGGAAATACGTCCTTTATTAACAGAATATTGGCTAAGAAATTTCTTATCCACTCAGCCCTTGAACCAGCTAACTCTAGTGCTACAAACTCTGATTTCATAGTCGATCTAGCTATGATCGTCCGTTTAGTTGATTTTCACGATATTGCACCACCACCAAGGGTGAATACATAACCACTAGTGAATTTTGTCTCATCTGAATCATAGATCTAGTTTGCATCACTGTACCGTTCTAAAATAGAAGGAAATCCATTATATAGAATATCATAATTCATGGTTCCTCTCAAATATTTTATTAGTCTAACTAATGCAGACCAACACTCTTTGTTCGGATTATGAGTATATCTACTCAGTCTACACACTGCATAGGCTATATCAGGCCTTGTAAAATTCATTAAATGCATCAGACTCCCAATAATCTGAGCATATTTAGACTGAGCAACTGGGTTACCATTATTCTTTTTCAACTCAGAGTTAGCATCAAAAGAAGTGCTCGCAAGTGTGGCATTATGATATTCAAACTTCTTAAGAATTCTCTCAACATAATATTCTTGTGACAACATTATGCCATCTTCATTCCTCATAACTTTAACTCCCAATATCGTATTTACTTCACCCAAATTTTTCATATCAAAATAGCAGACAAAAATAATTTATTACTTTGTACAATATTTAAACTTGTGCCAAATATAAGCATGTCATCAATATACGGACAAATTATCACATAATCATTGTTTACCACTTTAGTATAAATATATTTATCCACCTCAAGTGAAGATAAATCGTCTCTCAGTAAGACTTGTTCAAATTTCTCATACCACTATGTAGGAGCTTGTTTAAGGCCATAAAGAGATTTAATTAATTCACAAACTTTATTTACTTATCCAGGAATGACTCACCCTTCAGGTTGAACCATATAAATATTTTTTTCTAAATCACCACTTAGAAAAGCAATTTTGATAATAATTTGGTGAATAAAAAGCTCATGAATTGAAGCTAGGGCAATTAAAACTCTATGAAAGAAATTCTAGTCACTTATGCTATTGTATCAAAATAATCTATATTTTATATTTGATGAAATTCTTTTGCTACTAACCGAGCTTTATATTTATCTAAAGATCCATCAGAATTAGATTTTCATTTGAAAATCCATTTACAACCAGTAGATTTCGCACCAGGAGGTGAATCTATTAAGATTCATGTTTTATTTTTCAAAGTAGAATTAATTTGATTTTTTATTGCCTCTTTTCAATAATTATCTTTCGAAGAAGATGTAGCTTCAAAATAATATGATGGCTCATTTTCGATAAGAAAAGTTTGAAAATCATTTCTATAAGAAAAATATTCTTCCCTAGATCTTTTACTCCTTCTCAGTTCCTCATTAGAGGTACTTTCATTATTTGTTTCAACAAGTGTATGAGAAATTTTATCAAACAGTGTTTAAATAAATTCAAAGAACTCAGCATTCTTTGTCTCAATTATGGTATTGTAATAAATCACATCACTTTCTAAAATAAGAAATCTATATGAAACACTATGTTCAGCATATCCAATAAGCATACAATCTGCAATTTTAGAACTTATTTTTCTCTTTTTAGATTCAGGCAAAAGAACTTTAGCAAGGCACCTCCACACTTTTAAATATTTCAAGTTAGGTTTATAACCCTTCCACAATTCATAAGGAGTTTTTTCCAGTTCTTCTATGCGGTATTCTAATTTGTAAGTGACATGCAGATAATATAGCTTCACCCCACAAGTTATTAGGTGCGTTAGAGCTAACTAACATGGAGTTCATCATCTCTTTCAATGCTCTATTTTTTTCCAGCTACTCCATTTGACGCATGCAAATAAGGCGGAGTTACTTCATGAATTATTCCTTCTTTTTTACAAAAATCATTCAAGGATAAATATTCTCTACCTCTATCTGATCTAATTCTCTTGAGTTTTCTACTAAGTTGATTTTCAACCTCAGTTTTATAAGAAATAAAAGCATTAAAGGCATCATCTTTGTTTCTAAGCAAATACAACTTAGTATATGTAGAAAGATTATCAATAAAAGTCACATAATATCTTTTACCACCTCTACTCATAGTCTGCTTTAAATCGTCTAAATCAGTGTGAATCAAGGATAATAATAAAGTTTCTCTATTTATAGAAAAAAGTCTTTTTAGTGCTTTTAGCTTCAGCACATATTTCACATATGTCTATATTGTTTGAGTCTAAAGCAGATATTAAACCTAATGACTATATTTTTCTTATATATGCGATATTAACATACCCTAATCTAGCATGCCATAAAGAAATAGATTCAACCATATAAGCAAAAACAGATGCATTTCCATTGATAACATCAGAAACATTAAGTACAAAGAGTCTCTGGTTACAATAGTGTAAAGCCCCGTAAAAGTTTTACCTAAAAACCTAAAATTTAGCGGTGCCGAGATAGGCCTATGTGTTAAAAATAGTAGAAATTCTTCGGGCCGAGCTTTCTCGATGCGGTTTAGACTTTTTGGGTTGAGCAGTACGCTAAAGAGTTAAAGGAAAATATTTTGCAGAAGCGGGCATTTCTGTGGCCCATTATGCGACCACATAATGACTATGTGTATCACAGAATGGCCGTAGAGTGAGGCAGTCTTTTGGGTAATTTTTGATGTCATTTTTGTGGCTTTTTATGCAATCGCAGAACCATTTTGCGGGCTGAAGTCTAATCGTATAACCAACCTTGAGATTCTTCAGATTGTGGTTCTGCGGCGCATTATGCAACCGCATAACAGGGGACCTCAAACTGAAGCAGAATAATTCCAGTTCTTGAGGGCCATTATGCGGCCCATTTTTGGACCACATAATCATCATGTGATCGCATATGGGGCCACAGATCTTGTTCCGAGGCTTTATTTTAAGGTTTTTATAACCTGACCCAATCTCATTATATAAGCATTTAAGATCATTTTTCTGGTTAAATCTGATACTTTTTGAGTAAGAGAGGGTGCTTAGAGTGGGGAAGTGTTCTTCAACCTATTACCCATCAATTTTTGCTCAAATCATTGAAGATTAACAAGAAAATTTACTAAGTCTTCACCTTAAAGGTAAGAATCTATGCCCTAGCTCTTAATTTTAAAATTCTTTTGACAATGGGTAGTTAGCAAGACCATCCTTGGGTAAGAGAGTTGTTTATCTTACATGCATGTGTGATAAAAGAGTGTTGGAGTATTGTGAGCTAAAAATGGTAAAGAATGGGGAGTGGGATGATGAAATCTTTCACAAAAAGGTCTTAAAAACATAATGCACACCTAGTGTTTGGTAATCTGCTCAAATGAGCTTATCATGATTATCTTTCTAATTTTTGGTTCAACTTGTTATATTCCTAAAATTAATTGAAGTTGCTAAGAGTTCCGGAATATAGTAGAATTTATGAAATCTCTATTGAGGTATGTACAACAAAACCCCCTATTCTTAGAATTTAATCACATGGTGTTCGTGCAATCGGTGTAAGTCCCGAATTGATTGTTATACAAATTGCTATTCCGAATGTGCTTGAGTTGAAAAATATATGTGCAATATGTATTCTAATGCTTTCACCATGTTATCTTATTACTTGAGGATGTGTTCAAAATATGGAATATGTGCTGAAAATGCCTACACTTCAAGTCAAAGTGGAATAAAGATTGTTATGCCACATTATGTGAAAAGTCTCTATGTGCCTTAGATTCTAAATTGCTTATGTTTGCTTAAATGTTATGAAAAGAAATGCCTTGTTGTTGGAAATCTATGATGATTTTTGAAAGCAAAAATCCGAAATATGAGATACAAAGCGAGAAATACTAAAAGTGAAATACGAAATGAAAAATATGAAATACGGCCAACGTGCCAAGTGAAATAATAGAATTGTAGTTGATGTCTCTTATGAGATGGCCTAGCCGATTGGGTCGTGATTGTACGCCATGTCGTACGCATGATGGTGACTGTATCAGGAAATTGTAATCAAAATTGTAATTGTAGTTGATATCTTACATAAGATGGCCTAGCCAATCGGGTCGTGATCAGACGCCATGCCATACACATGGTGGTGACTGTAATTGACATTGTAATTGGAATAGTGATTGTGGTTGATGTCTCACATGAGATGGCCTAGCCGATCGGGTCGTAATCAGACGCCATGTCGTACACATGGTGGTGACTGTATTGGAAATTGAAATCGAAATGGTGAATGGTATCATATTGGTACTGAAGGCTTCCCCGACTTAAAATATGGAAATTTAATTGAAATATATCTCATCCCTTATTTGATGTTTGGTAGATGTTCAATGCCTTACCTGATATTATGATTGTCCATACTTGTATTATTGTCCATTCTAACGAGATGGTGTTTAGTTATACATACTAGTACCATTCGACGGTACTAATATCCCTTTTGCCGGGGGTACTGCATCTTAAATGGATGCAGGTGGTTCCATAGCAGGCAATGTTGATCAGCGTTAGTAGTACATCCTCCTCCCAGTAGTCTTGGTGAGCCCTATTTCATTTCGGGGTTATACATCTTTCGTTCCTTATGTATTGCACTTGAGCTATATTCGGGACCTTTTTGCCGGTATTTTTATAGTACACTTTTGTATCTATTTAGAGGCTCCATAGACATAGTGTGAGTTAGTTGTATATGGGTTCTGTGGAAATTCGAATGAATTATGTTGTTTTGAATCATCTATTCTACTTAAAACAACGACAATGTATGTATTTTTGAGACTTTAAAATGAAGTAACATATGGAAACAAGTTGGTATTGCATACATGATCTCTTTATTGGTTAACTAGAAATGTTATGAACTCTCTTTGAACCATGTGTGAGTTTGGGTAGGGTGTGTTCAACAGGCTTGCTTATCCGAGTTCTCTCGGTTGGGCGTTGGTCGCGCTCCCTGAGTTTGGGGAGTGATAAATAGCCCTTTCATACAAACATTGTTTTTGGTCATTATAATCTTATCAAATTCAAATGGCACTTTCACTCCAGCTCTTCCCAATAAGGATACAGAGATCAAGTTTGCCCTCATAGTAGGAACATGAAATACATCAACAAGGGCTAAAAATTTTCCCGAAGTGAGTTTTAGGAGAAATTTACCCTTACCCAAGACTTTGGTAGTGCTTGAGTCTCCAAGGTATACCTCTTCTCTATCATCCTCTAAAGGAGTATAAGAAGAAAATACTTCTCGATTTGCACAAATATGCCGAGTAGCCCCAGAGTGTACCACCCATTCTTTTGCATGTACTATAATATTTACTTGAGAAATGACAACCACAATAATATCAGCACCGTCAACTAAGTTAGCCTTAGGAGTATTAGTTTTTTTGTCATTTCCTGCTCTGTACTTGTAGTGTGAGGCATGATGGCCTGGTTTTCCACAATAAAACAAGAGCCTTTTTTTCTCTTAAGGTTGGGATTTTTGGGCTTGTAACCTTGAGACTTATTCTTGTACCTTTTACGGTTGCTGCTGCTACTTTCCACTGAGTTTTCTTTAAGAGCTGCCATGCTAGCTTTGGCAGATTCTTTTCTGTTGGAATCTTCAATTAGGATGTCGGTCACAATTTTCCCATTGGTGAAATTTTTCTGTTTGTGCTTTAAGTTTTTCTTGTAGTCACTCCATGAGTCGGGAAACTTTTCAATTAGCACTCCAGCAGCAAACTCTTCTAGTAAAGACATCCCCTTGGCCTTCAAATATTCTAGCAATTTTTGATACTCGTTGATTTGCACGTTCATCTCTTTATCATCTCTCATCTGTCACTGCAAAATTTTCCTACTACAAATTTTTGTTTTGTAGCATCTTAAGTAGTGAATTTTCTAATTAAGGCTTCCCAGATAGCTTTAGCTTCCTTATAACTGCAATACATGTCAAACATTTCATTGGAAATAGATTGTAATATAGTATGGCGACATAACTTGTTGGCATGTTGCCATGATTCCACTATTTTATTATCAGCGTCTGCACTAGGTTGTGGATGCAGTAGTGCATGTGCGACACCATGGACATCAAGCAGTGAGAAAATAAGTTCTTGCCAATGCATGAAATTTTTATTGGCGAAAATTTCAATATTTACACATATGGAAATGGCCTGGCATATCATAGTGTAATTAGGACTGGAGCAGCAGAGGTAGCGCCAATATTGGTAGTATTAGTAGTATTTTCAACATCAGTGTTGTTTTCCATAGTTTCATAGATTGTAGTAAAATAACACTAAAAAATAACAATAATGTTATTTGTAATCAGATACACGAATTGACTTGAGTCGTGTTGAACACTGTCCTAAGAAATTATTTCAGCAGTGTGAAATATTTTTCCATGGTTAAACAAGCTTACCTCTACTTAAAAGTATATGAGAATCAACATAATATTAAATTACAAACCCTGCTATTTAAAAGAGGAGGACAAAAGAAAATAGACTACAAAATTTCGAGAAGGAAAGACAACTAACGGAAACTGATGAAGAATGAAAAAGCAAAGGAAAGTTGCTGATGCTTGATGCCTAATTTGAATGCCTATTTATAGGTTTTACAAGAGGTTTGAAGGATGACACTTGTCTTGAATTTTCCATGCAATATTGCACACTCATTTCTCTATTGCTACTTGGAAGGATATTTGTCCAATTTTGAGAAAAGCACAATATCGCCTTCATCAAAACTGATGTAAGAAAATGTCACGCGGTACATAGATAAATGTATATTCTATCTCCAGACTTCAGAGGCAAAAATCTTCGATGATATGTTTAATTTCATCGAAGAGCTCTTAATGTTTACACAAGCGTTACCCACCCAAAATAATCTTATTCTCGCAAACCTTTGGGGTATTTTCATATGTATCCAATTTTGGGGCCACCATTGAAGTTATATTTGTATTGCACAGATTTTATAAAGTGTATCCGCTCAACTTTGAAATAGTTCAATCTCTTCAATGCAACTTTAGAAATCAAATATGAAGTTCTTCTATCTTTCAAATGCAACTTTAGAAATTTAAATATGAAGTAGTTCAATCTCTTAAATGCATATTCAAAAATCAATCCGAAATTCTTCTATATTTTGAATGCAACATCAAAAATTCAAATCTTAAGTAGTTCAATCAATTGAATGCAACTTCAGATTTTGAATATTGAGTTCTGAAACATAAACATGTTCTTCGAAGTTCAACAATCCAATACATGATTCAATGCTCAAATTCTCTACAGATGAATTCAAATTTAAAACATAACTTTCAAATATCATAAAGAACAAATCTCAATCATCAAATTGTCAAAACAAAAAAAAATTAAACGAACCCATTTTGTAACTAAGAAGAAGAAGAAGAAATTGTAAGCACAAAGAGGAAGAAACCAACTGTAAAGAAGAAGATATATATATATATATATATGTATGTATGTATGCATGTATGCATGTATGCATGTATGCATGTATGCATGTATGTATGTATGTATGCATGTATGCATGTATGTATGTATGTATGTATGTATGTATGTATGTATGTATGTATGTATGTATATATATGTATGTATGTACGGTCAAAATAGGGGCTACCCGATTTTGCTATTTGATCAAAACAAAGGAGCTGCTTCGGGGGTAACCTCGAGGCTAGCAACAATCGAGACTAAGTAAGACTAGCTTTGAGTTGAATGAAATAACGGAAAGTCGAGATATCCGTAACCGGTCGGAGTTCACGGCGAAAATCTCGGAGCAAATCAAATCAAGGGAGATTATTCGTATCAATCATGGGATTTACTTCCGTAATTAAAATTGTACCATAATTAGGATTCCTCTAGTACATAAAGAGGGGTCCCCATCATTAGTGGACACTTTTACATTCATATTGACAAAAGCAATACAATATTTCTCTATTGTTCATCAATTTATTGTTCTTTAACTGTTCTTGCTTTACTATTCTTGAGAGTTCATGTCATGCCCCAACCTCGGGAGGCGCAATCGGGGCTCAATCGAGTGAATCCAACTGAGCAAGCCTTTTTAACAATTTCTACTCAATACGATTAAGAAACCATGCTTTCGTTTATTTAGACAATAGCAAAATTGTACATTCAACATTGTTAATTCATTTTCATATCATGAACCTTAAGTCATGGGTAAGTTTTTAAGTTTCATACAGCTACAGTTTAGAAGAACTAGAGCTTAGAATTACTATAATGTACATTGTCCCATCCGATATCTGAACACAACCTACACAAACGTCTACAGAGCCTCTAAGGATACAAAACAAAATTATGATAATGCCGGCAACAAGGCCCCGGCTATACCTCAAAAGTGGACGTCTACAACAAAAGATGTACAACATAACCCCTTGGAGGAGAAAGGGGGGCTCACCAAGACTTTGAGAGGAGGATACTCCGCTACGCGCGATCAGCACTGTCCGCTATGGAGCCACCTACATTTATTTAAAAATGTAGCGCCCCCGGCAAAAGGGACGTTAGTACCATGGAATAGTACTAGTATGTATAACTAAACACCATCATGTTAGAAAGAACAACCATACAAGAGTAAAAGAAATCATAAGGGCTATAAAGCTTCAAACAAACACGACGTCAGCAATATAAAAGGTTCACATAGCTTTCACATAGTTTCCGAAATTTTAGGTTGAGGCATTCAATATTGTTGCATCAACATCCACAATACCACCGTTTCCTTGAGCGGATTCCGATCACGGCCCGATCGGCTAAGCCGTCTTACCAAGACGTTACCCTTATTTCATTCTTACTTTCTAGTTTCAATTATCAATACATTACCACTATATGTGTATAACATGGTGTCCGATCACGGCTCGATCGGCTAAGCCGTCTTACCAAGACGTTACCCTTTTTTTGTTAATCATCTCACTTCAATCTTTGGTTTCACATGTATTAATTCATCGGCACTTGGGGCCACAATTACCACATTCCATAACTCACATTTCACATTATTCCCATTTTCAACATTAACCTTGCCATTTAAGATCATAGGTACATACAAAAGCAATTTAAGTTATAAGCATAGAGAGGAATTCATCTAGTTCAGCATATTAATCAGAATGTACCCTTGACTTGACATTTAGGCATTTAGCACATAGCTTATGTTCTCCACACATCCTCAATTTACAAGAATAACACATTAAACACATGGAGAAGCACTTTCCACATACATTTTCACAACATCAATTCATTTGACATAACAAGTACTACATCAATCAAATTTCGGACTTACAACATTTGCACGGGCACCATGGAGGCTCAATTTTTAAGAGGAGGGGGTTTTAGCCATACATACCTTAATAGAGCTTTCCTTAAATCCTTATAAAAAAATATTCCAGAATTTTCCTAGCAACTTCGATTTATTTTATGAAAATTACAAATTAAACCAAGAATTAGAGACATGGATAAGATTCTAGCTCATTTAAGTAAATTATCAAGCACTAAGTATGCACAGTGATTTTAGGACTCTTTTGTGAGAGGTTTCTATCATTTTACACCCCAATTGCTTTCTCTTTAGTTCACAACCTACCCATACCCTATTATCTTTTATGCATGCAAGAAAATCCATTCTTATTCCCATGAACCCCCAAGCTAATTACTCATTCTAGTGTGAATTTCGAAACCAAAGGTTAGGGCTCAAGTTCTTACATCTTGGGGTGAAGGCCTAGCAAATTTTATTTGATAATCTTTAAGGGTTTAGGCAAAAATTGAGTGGGGATTTGATGAAGATCACCCTCTCTCTCTAGAACTTTCCCGTCTCACACTTTTTGCAGAAGAAAATCTTAAAAGGGGTCTAATGGGATGTTTTTAATGTGATGGGATCGGGTTTTAAAAGTTAGAAAATAGGAACCCCGACACGATCTGCGATTGCATATGCGATCGCATAATGGACATGCGACCCGCAGAATGGACCGCAACAAAATGGACCCAAAAACCTGAACAATTTGCCCCGGTATGCGACAGAAATGCGGCCCGCATACCTATTATACGGTTGCATAATGCACCGCAGAACTGCCCCTCACAAAAATTCCAAGGGGATTATGCGATGGCAATGTGGCCCACATATTGATTATGCGATCGCATAATTGGCCGCGTAGTTGACCTCAAATTAACCATCAAACTGTCTGACTCTGCGACGATTATGCGGTCCGCATAGCTATTCTACGATCGCATAATAGACCGCAAAAACACACTTTTTTGGAAAACATTGTTCCTTAACTTTTTAATGCACAGATCAATCCAAAGGGTACGAACTACAAATCTTTAACACAAATACCTAACTTGGCACTACGAGCTTTCGGGTTTTGAGTAGAAATTTTCACGGGGCCTCATAGTTCATCAACTCGAGGACATTGTCCTAACATCGGTTTGTTTCATATTCTTGTCAATTCCACCACATATCTCTAAATTAATCAATTGGTATAAGGTGAAATTGTGTATCCTTAAAACCATATTACAATTTTAATTGTTACTCAATTCATAGGGTAAACAGTTTGGCGCCTACTGTGGGGTTAAGGATAATAGTGATTGCTTAATATTTTAGGCTTCATAACACACACTACTTTTATGCTTGTTCTTGTGAGTATTTGTGATTTAAGGTATCAACATTTCAAATTCTCAAGCAGTACCCACTCACACTAACACCGGCCTTGGTCTTCATGGCGAAAACGAGCATGTAGTCTGTAATGACCCGGCTGATCGTTTCGTGAATTTTAGCCCGTTTTCCCATTTCTGCTTCTTTTTATGTTCCGCAGCTGTATTTTATCGTATCGTGTTGGTTGGTTCAGGTCCGAAGTGGTTTTAGTGTGGAATGAGACACTTAGTCTCCAATTTAGAAGTTTAAGTTGGAACCGGAGGTTGACTTATGAGTAAACGATCTCGGATTTGGATTTCTATGGTTCGATTTGCTTCGTTGGGTGATTTTGGACTTAGTAGCGCATCCGCAATGTAATTTTGAGGTCTGTGGTAGAATTATGCTTGAATTGGTAAAAGTTAGAATTTTGGCAACTTTGGTCGGTAGTAAAAAATTGGATATCAGGGTCGAAATGGAATTCCGGAAGATGGAGTTGGTTCATAGTATCATTTGTGACGTGTGTGAGAAATTTCAGGTCATTCAGAAGTGATTTGGTAGATTTCGGCGTCGTTTGTGGAATTTAGAAGTTTAGAAGTTCTTTGGCTTGAATCCGAGGGTAATTTGGTATTTTGATATTGTTTTTAGTGACTCGAGGGTTCGCCTAAGTTTGTTTGATGTTATGGGATGTGTTGGTAGATTTGGTTGAGGTCCCGAGGGCCTCAGAATTATTTTGGATTGTTAACGGATAGTTTGAAAATTTGGAAATTGCAGCTGAAGTTGCTGGTTCTGTCTTAACTGCACCTGCAGAGTTGGAACCACAGGTGCGAGGCTCGAAGAAGAGGGATTGAGGCGCAGATGTGGATAATAGAGGCCAAGGCTGGGAGCGTAGGTGCAAGGCCTGGGGCGCAGGTGCGGAAGTTGGGGACTTAAGTTAATTTCATAGGTGCAGTCCCGCAGGCGCGACAAAAAGGCCGCAGGTGCGAAAAGCCTAGGCAGAAAGTATAAATTGCACACTTCGCAAATTTTGGTCCATTCTTCGCCATTTTTAGTCGGTTTTGAAGCTTTTGGGAGTGATTTTGACAAGAGATTCAAGGAGTTATCGGTGAGGTAAGTTGCTTGATCCTTAATACTCGTGTTTATGGTGATTTCCCATTGTTTAATCCTTTAATTAGTGCAAATTAGGGGTGAAAATGAGTGGTTAAGGCTTGAGATTTTGGAGAGATTGATTTGGAAATTTGAGGGACCAAATAAGGTCAGATTTTGATAAATTTGGTATGGTTGGACTCATGAGTGAATGGGCTTTCTAGTTTTTTAATTCTTGTCCGATTTCGAGGCGTGGGCCCGACGACTAGGTTTGAGCCGATTTTGGGATTTTGGTCTAAATTGATAGTTTTTCTTGTGGAATTCATTCTATTAGCGCATATTGAAGGTATTGTACTGATTGTGAATAGATTCGGAGCATTTGGAGACCGAGTCGAGGGGCAAGAGCATCGCAGAGTAGAGATTTGATCAGTTTGAGGTAAGTAACGATTGTAAATCTAGTCCTGAGGGTATGAAACCCCAAAATTTGTGTCATGTAACTATTCTGAGGTGACACATATGCTAGGTGACAAACGTGTGGGCGTGCACCGTTGGGGATTGTGACTTGGTCTGTCCCGTATCTACTGTAAAGTTGAATATTTTGTTGAATCTATATGCTTCTTACGTGTTTTATAAAGGATTTCTGTAAATCAGGCTGAATGCCATGTTTTGGCCTTATACCAGTGTTGTTACCCTTAGAGGTCTTTTTTTGCTATCCTCTCACTATTTTCGATTGGAAATCTATACTCAGTCATGTTTATAGTTATTGATTTCATAACTCAGTCTTTATAACTCCGTTTTGATGCATATAAATATTGTTTTGGGCTGACTACTCTGTTTTTACTGAGAGTCTGAGTGGCTTGAGAGGTTTATGACTGAGTAAGGCCGAGGGCCTGATTTGTGAGGATATTTATGGGATCAGGATGCACGCCGCAACATGTTTGATATAGACCGAGGGCCTGATTGATTTATGCCATGAGTTGGCTTGTTATAGTGCTTGGGCTGAAGGAGCCCCTCTGGAGTCTGCACACCCCCAATGAGCGCAGGTACCTACTAAATGCGAGTGCCGAGTGCCGAGTGCTGAGTGATTGGGAGGCATGAATGATGGTGATCGGGGTTGTATACGAGTGACTGTGAGGTTTGCCCGAGGGGCTGCATATGAGTGATGTTTTTCCCGAGCAGCGGTTTATGATTTCATTATTTTTGCTCACCTTTGCATTGAGCCTTTGTTTGAAAATTGTTGAAAAATATCTTTAAATGATTTTTACTAGAACTGGGTTTAAACGAGATGGTTTGATTCAAATCCTGATTCTAAAAGCCAGTTGTATTTTACTAAGATTTCATGATATGAACTTTAAATGCTTTATTGCTCATCACTACTTCTCAGCCTTTATTTACCTTTATTACTTACTGAGTTGGCGTACTAACATTACTCCCTGCAACTTGTATGCAGACCCAGGCATATCAGGACCCCGCAATGGCTGTTGACTATTCCAGCGTAGATCTTCTCGGAGTTAGCAAGGTAGCTGCTGGCAATCGCAGCCCTACTCTTCTCCCTCCTATCTTCTTATAGTTGTTTGTAGTTGCTTTCCAGACTGTGTTAGTCTCAGTATTTTCAGACAAATTGTAGTAGATACTCATGACTAGTGACACCCCGTTGTTGGGTTTTTCTTTTTGCACTTTCATTGTTTAGATTTTCTCTATGAAATTTTATTATTAAATAGCTTGAATTTTTCTTCGAAATGAAATATCGTGTTGTTTTTGGTAAAGAGTTGGCTTGCCTAGTACAACGATAGGCGCCATCACAACATAGTAGTTTTGGTCGTGATATAGTCGCCCTGGGAAACTAAGGACGTCCAATCAATCACGACGCACCATAGGCTATTGATCCGGTTGATGTCAATTCTCATGTCGCCATCCGACCCTGAAAATAGCGTCCCCTGAGATGCCTAAGCAGCCAATCGGAACACAAAAAATGGTGAAGAAGGCGGAATTAGTCTTCGAATGATATTTGACATGCTAAAAACTCAGCAGGCCCGATAGCGCAACTTTAAAATTACAATCGTACCCCAAGCAAAATCGAACTCGATATATCGCAGGAGGTTGCTCAGAGGGTCGAACCCGTACAGGAAAAATTGAACGATAATGGATCGGGAATTGATCCCTTCATCATGAAAATGCTCTAGGAGCTCACTAAATGAATAGAATCAGGAGAAAAGACAATCGAGGCTAATGACAAAAAGGTAGAAACGTAGAACTCACGAGTTGACCAAATACCGGGGGCACCCCTGATCCTAATGGGTTTGAATTTGAAGAAGTTTGTGCAGAAGCCTTTTCCTCAAAGTGCGGCTCCGAAGACCATTTCTAAGAACTTCCATATGCCAAACATCCCCAAGTACAACGGGACCATCGATCCTAATGAACACATCATTTCGTACACGTGCAGAATAAAGGGAAATGAATTAGAAGATAATGAGATTGAATCTGTTTTGTTGAAAAAATTTGGAGAAACTTTATCAAAGGGGGCAATGATATGGTACCGCAATTTGCCTCCCAATTCCAATGATTTTTTCGCCATGCTCGCTGATTCATTCATAAAGGTGAACACCGGAGCAATAAAGGTCGCGACCAGGAAATCGGACCCCTTCAAAGTGAGATAGAAAAACAATGAAATGGTATTGGAGTTCGTATCCCGATTTCAGATGGAACGCATGGACCTACCCCTGGTTATTGATGATTGGGCTATCCAAGCCTTTACTCAGGCTTTGAACGAGCGAAGTTCAATAGCATCACGTTAACTAAAGTAGAATTTGATTGAATATCCCGTAGTGACCTAGGCCGATGTGCATAATCGGTACCAATCAAAGATCAGAGTCAAAGATGATCAGTTAGGAGCTCCATCCGTTTCCATTTACCTGAACAGGTCCGAAGTCAGAATTCAAAGGGACATCGACAGAGAGCCCTGATCGAACAGAGATCCATACCAACCATATAATGCAGATCGAAGGAACAACAGAATGGGGTGTAACCCCGTTCAAAATGATCAAGGTCAAAATTCTCTAGGGCTCATGAGTAAGAATGTCTTTGATAAACACGTCGAGCCCAAGGAAGCACCACAGTTATCAGAATACAACTTCAACATCAATGCATCAGGTATTGTATCGGCCATTGGGCAAATCAAGGATATTGGATGGCTCAGACCCCTGCAAACCGATCTAGCTCCAAAGAATCTAAATCAAATGTGTAAGTACCATGGAACCCATGGTCACAGAATCGAGGACTGTAGATAATTAAGGGAGGAGGTAGCTCATTTATTCAACGAATGTAATCTTCGAGAGTTCTTGAGTGACCGAGCAAAAATCCACTTCAGAGATAGGGATGCAAACAGGAAAAATGAATAGGAGGAACCGCAACACGTGATTCATATGATCGTCGGTGGGGTCAATGTCCCTCAGGGTCCAACATTTAAACGCACCAAAGTCACAATCACAAGGGAGAGGCGTACTCGGGACTACTTACCTGAAGATACCTTATCCTTTAACGATGAGGATGTAGAAGGGATCGAACAACCTCACAAAGACACACTGGTAATATCTATCCTTATGAATAAAATTCAAGTTAAACGTGTGTTGGTTGATCGAGGCAGCTCGGCGAATATCATTCGATCGAGGTTCGTGGAGCAACTCGGGCTTCAGGATCAGATCGTGCCTGCAACTCGAGTACTCAACGGTTTCAACATGAGAGAGTGAAACCACCAAAGGGGAAATTACGCTGCCAGTGAACGTAGCTGGAACTATCCAGGAAACGAAGTTCTACATGATTGAAGGAGATATGAGGTACAATGCACTGCTCGGATGTCACGACCCCGGTTTGCCCTTCGTGAACCATCGTGACGGCACCTAGTCTCTACGACTAGGTAAGCCTAACAATGCAGAAAATAAACCAACTTGTGGGAGAAATAATTAAAAAGCAAAATAGTGAAATAAAACCGTATTTAAAAGTGCCGCTCAGCATAAACAATATCAACTTTAAAAAAATTAACAACAGTTCCCAAAACCCGGAATCTCATGATCACAAGCCTTTGAAAGTCTACAAACATCTAACTCTAGAATATCTAACAAAGACACAAAGTACAGAAGGGCTAATACAAAAAGGGAGAGTAGAAAGGGACTCTTCACTCTGCGTACGCGGCGGATGTACCTCGGAGACTCTACGAATGCCTCGTCTCAAGCGTGATAAGTCAGAGTAGAGGTACCTGGATCTACACATGAAAAACATGCATAGAAAGGGCATGAGTACACTACAATAGTACTTAGTAAGTGCCAAGCCTGACTCGGTCGGGTAGTGACGAGGAAGGTCAAGGCCCCACTGAGATTAAATAAAATATAAGGTATAATAGAATAAGATAAGCAATACAGTTGAAAACTAATAGTAAGAATTTAATACAGAATAATAAGGAATATAATAACTGGAACAGAGACAAAAACAATCACAAGGAAATACCACTCTTCACAAGGATAATAGCCGGGGATCTCTCAGTATCCCGAGGATCTCTTAGTACCCCTCAATATATATGCCAGGGATCTTTTGGTATCCCGGGGATCTCTTGGTATCCTCAATATATTCTAGGGAACTCTTGGTATCCCGAAGATCTCTTAGTATCCTCAATATATGTTAAGGATCTCTTGGTATCCTCAATATATGCTAGGGATCTCTCAGTATCCCGCACCTCAGCTCGAATCATAAATATGTACAGGGGATCTCCCGGGATGCCGTCCCGTAGTCCCAGAGTAAAACACATAGCAATAACACAAAGAATACTCAATTAAACTCAATTTCGTACCAAAGTAAAACAGGTAATTCTAAGCTAACATGCTTCACCTAATACAAATAAGGCAGTTTAAGCAATAAAGCAATTAAGTCAATTAAACATGCTTCTTTAAACTAACATCAGGCTTAAATTTCAAGTAGAATAAGCAGGAAAGGAAAACACAATTAAAGCTACTTTAGTGGAAACAGGATTTTCAATAATTAGCACAAGTATGCACTCGTCACCTCACGTACAAGGCATTTCAATTATAACAATACCGAATCCTAAGGGGAATGTCCTCACACAAGGTTAAGCAAGCCACTTACCTCAAACCAGTTCAAAATCAACCCGAAACCACACTCTTTCCACGAGTACTCGACTCCAAATGGCCTAAATCTATTCAATTCAATTGAATAATATAAATAACACTTCAAGTAACTAATTCCACAAAGAAATTCTAAGCTAATATGCGAAATTAGGTAAAATGATCAAAATGCCCCTCAGGCCCACGTCTCGGAATCGGGTGAAATTTACATTTTCAGAATCCTCACACTTTCAAGAGTCTATACATATCAGGAACACTGAAATCAGAGTTCAATTGACCCTTGAAATACCCATTTTAAAGTCTCTTAATCTCAAGCCCTAATTACCCATTTTGCACTGATTTTTCCCTAATTTTTCACCACTAATTAGACCTTTAATCACATATAAACGAGTTATGAAGTCAAAAATCTTACCTCCAAACATGCCAACCAATCCTAAAACATCATTCAAACTTGTTTCAATCTTCGAAAAGCTCAAAACAACATCAAAACACCAATATAGCATCAGATTCAAGCCTAAGAACTTCAAAAACTCTCAAAATACGCTTTCGATCAAAAAGTCTATCAAACCTCGTCCTATTGACCTAAAATTTTGCAAACACATCACATTCGACACTACGGAGCTTCTCCAACTTTCGAAATTCCATTCCGACCCTCGGATCAAAATCTCACTATCGAACCGGAAACTTCAAAAATTCACCTTTCGACATTTCAAGCCTAAATTAGCTACGAACCTCCAAAACACCATCTGAACACGCTCCTAAACTCGAAATCACCCAACGAAGCTAACGGAACCATCAGAATTCCATTTCGAGGCTGTCTTCACACTATTCCGACTACGGTCAAATTTCCAAAACTTAAGCTCTCATTTAGGGACTAAGTGTCCCAAAACTCTCCGAAACTCCAAATAATTCCTCCCGGCAACTCACAATAGTAGAAACAAACACTGGGAAAGTAGTTAATAGGGGATCGAGGCATTAATTCTTAAAATGACCGGCCAGGTCGTTACATCCTCCCACACTTAAATATTCGTTCGTCCTCGAACGAGCATAGAGACATACCTGAAGTAGTGAAAAGATGCGGGTAACGGTTGCGCATATCCTTCTCGGTCTCCTAGGTAGGATATGCGCAACCATTACCTTCACTGATGCAATGTTCTTTGACCTCAGCTTTCTAACCTGCCCGTCCAATATTGCCATTGGCTCCTCAACATAAGATAGATCCTTGTCCAACTGGGCTGAACTAAAATCCAACACGTGCAATGGATCACCATGATACCTCCGGAGCATCAAAACATGAAATACCGGATGAACTCCTGCCAGGCTGGGAGATAAGGCAAGCTCATAAGAAACCTCCCCAACATGCCTTAATATCTCAAAAGGGCCAATAAACTTCATACTTAACTTCCCTTTCTTCCCAAATCTCATAATGCCCTTCATAGGCGATACCCGAAGTAGAACCCGCTCTCCAACCATATAGGAAACATCACGAACCTTCCGGTCCGCATAGCTCTTCTGTCAGGACTAGTCCGTACAGAGTCTATCCTGAATCACCTTAACCTTCTCTAAAGCATCCTAAACCAAGTCTGTGCCCAAAAATCTAGACTCTCCCAGCTCAAACCAACCCATCGGGGACCTACACCGCCTACCATATAAGGCCTCATACGGTGCCATCTGAATGGTGGACTGATAGCTGTTGTTGTAGGCAAACTCCGCCAATGGCTAGAATTGATCCCAAGACCCTCCAAACTCAATGCCACACGTACGGAGCATATCCTCAAGAATATGAATAGTGCACTCAGACTGTCCGTCTGTCTGAGGGTGAAATGCTGTACTCAACTCCACCTGAGTACCCAACTCATGTTATATGGCCCTCCAGAACTGTGATGTAAACTGAGTACCTCTATCTGAAAAGATAGAAACTGGATTACCATGCAGATGAACAATCTCCCGAATATAAATCTCTGCTAGACGCTTTAAAGAATTGGTAGTACACACATGAATGAAGTGCGCAGACTTGGTCAGCCGATCCATAATCACCCAAATAACATCGAACTTTCTTAAAGTCCATGGGAGCCTAACTATGAAGTCCATGGTGATTCGCTCCCACTTCCACTCCAGAATCTCTATCTGCTGAAGCAACCCACCCGGTCTATAGTGCTTATACTTCACCTGCTGACAATTGAGGCACAGAGTTACAAACCCAACTATATCTTTCTTCATCCTCTTCCACCAATAGTGCTGCATCAAATCCTGGTACATCTTCACAGCACCCGAATGGATGGAATACCGCGAACTGTGGGCCCCCTCTAGAATTAACTCTCGAAGCCAATCAACATTGGGTACACAAATCCGACCCTGCATCCTCAATACCCCTTCATTACCAATAGTCATATCCCTGGCATCACCATGCTGAACTTTGTCCTTGAGGATAAGCAAATGAGGGTCATCATACTGACGCTCCCTGATACGATCAAATAATGAAGATCGAGAAACCACGCAAGCTAGAACCCAACTGGGCTCCGAAAGATCCAATCTCACAAACTGGCTGGATAAGGCCAGAACATCCATCGCCATAGGCCTTTTCGATGCTGGTAAATAAGCCAAACTCCCCAAACTCTCTGCTCGGCGACTCAAGGCATCAGCCACCACATTGGCCTTGCCCAGATGATACAAAATAGTGATATCATAGTCCTTCAGCAACTCTAACCACCTCCTCTGGCGCAAATTTAGATCCTTTTTCTTGAACAGGTACTGCAAGCTCCGATGATAAGTATAAATCTCACAAGGGACACCGTATCAATAATGACACCAGATCTTCAGGGCATGAACAATGGCAGCTAACTCAAGGTCGTGGACAGGATAATTCTTCTCGTGAACCTTCAACTGTCTAGACGCGTAGGCAATCACCCTACCGTCCTGCATCAAAACCGCTCCAAGGCCAATCCTCGAGGCATCACAATAGACTGTATAAGACCCCGAACCTGTAGGCAATATCAAAATTGGGGCTTTAGTCAAAGCTGTCTTGAGCATCTAAAAGCTCGCCTCACACTCTTCCACTGGAATGGAGCACCCTTCTAGGTTAGACTGGTCAGAGGGGCTACAATCGATGAAAACCCCTCAACAAAACGACGATAGTAACCCGCCAAGCCAAGGAAACTATGGATCTCTGTAGCTGAGGATGGTCTGGGACAACTCTAAACTGCCTTTACTTTCTTTGGATCCACTTGAATACCCTCACTCGATACCACGTGGCCTAAAAATGCCATGGAATCCAACCAAAACACACATTTCGAGAATTTAGCATATAACTTCTTTCTCTCAAGGTTTGAAGCACTGTCCTCAGGTGCTGCTCATGATCTTCCCAACTCTGGGAATACACCAGAATATCATCAATAAAGACAATGACGAAAGAGTCAAGATATGGCCGAAACACACCATGCATCAAATGTATAAAGGCAGCTGGGCCATTAGTCAGCCCAAATGACATAACAAGGAACTCGTAATGACAATACTATGTCCTAAAAGTAATCTTCGGGATATCTGGCTCCTGAATCATCAACTGATGGTAACCTGAGCGCAAGTTAATCTTAGAAAACACCCGTGCGCCTTAAAGCTGGTGAAACATATCATCAATATGAGGCAAAGGATAACAGTTCTTCACTGTAACTTTGTTCAACTGGCAATAATCAATACACATTCGCATAGAACCATCCTTTTTCTTCACAAACAAGACAGGAGCACCCCAAAGTGATACACTGGGCCGAATAAAACCCTTATCAAGCAATTCTTGCAACTGATCCTTCAACTCTTTCAACTCAGGAGGAGCCATACGATACGGAGGAATAGAAATGGGCTGAGTTCCCAGCAACAGGTCAATGCCAAAATCAATATCTCTATCTGGTGGCATGCCCGGAAGATCAGCTGGAAACACAACGGAAAAATCTCGTACTACTGGACTGAATCAACTAAAGGGGTATTAATACTGATATCTCTCACATAAGCTAGATACACGTCACACCCCTTCTCAATCATTCGCTGAGCCTTAAGGAAAAAAGTAACTATACTGGGAGTGTGATCTAAATACCCTTCCACTCAATATGTGGTACACTTGGCATAGCTAGAGTCACGGTTTTGGCGTGATAATAAAAAATAGCATAATGGGGTGACAACTAGTCCATGGCCAAGATAATATCAAAATCTACCATGCTGAGTAACAATAAATCGGCTCTGGTCTCAAAACCACTATGAGCAACCAAACACGACCGATAAACGCTGTCCACAATAAGAGAATCTCCCACAGGAGTAGAAACATAAACAAGGGAACTCAAAGAATCCCGAGGTACACCCAAATGCGGAGCAAAATAAGAAGACACATAAGAGTAAGTGGAGCCTGGATCGAATAGAACCGATGCATCTCTATGACAAACCAGTATAATACTTGTGATGACAAAATCGGAGGCAACAACCTCAATATGGGCAGGAAGGGCATAGTATCGGGCCTGGCCTCCCCTTCTAGGGTGACGTCTACTTCCCCGACCTCCACCTTTAGCTGGATGAGTAGGTGGGGTAGCAAGTGGAGCTATAACCATAGCCTGAGAACTCTACGGGGCATGCTGTGGCTGAGAAGCCTGTGGAGGCACACTCCTCCCAAGTCTAGCGCAATCCCTCACCACATGGCGTGTGTCACCACACTCAAAACAAGATCTGGGACGATGTGGCGGCTGTGATTGGCTCGGTCCAGGTATGCTAAACCGACCCTTGAAAGCACCCCGCGCAGGAGGCGCGCTAGATACTAGAGGTGCATAAAAAGGCTCATGAGGCCTAGGAGGAGCTGGAATACCATTGGCTGCTAGAAGAGCTGAATGAACATGACGACTCATATAAACCCTACCATTACGACCTAAAGCTGGGGCATGGACACCAGAATAATGGCCTGACTCTCAAGACCTCTTGGCCTCCCTCTCCTCTCTCTCCCTAGCATGCATACCCTTAATCCTCCTAGCAATGCTCACCACCTGTTGATAAGAAATATCCATCTCCAACTCACGAGCCATGCTAGACCTGATGCTGGGATTAAGACCATCAATAAATTGGCGAACCCTCTCGCGAATAGTAGAAACCAAGGCTGGGGCATGTCTAGCCAAACTTGTGTAACGGATAGCATACTTTAAGACAGTCCTAGCACCCTAGCGCAAATACTCAAACTCTGTGCGCCATGCATCTTTGAGGCTCTGAGGAACAAACTCCCTCAGGAACATATCTGAAAATTGAGTCCAAGTCAGTCAAGCTGCCTCATCTGGACTGTCTAATGCATAGGTGTACCACCACTCATAGGCGGCTCCTTGAAGCTAGAAGGCAGCTAAAGAAACCCCACTCGATCCTGATATACCCATAGTGCTGAGGATACGTTGACACTCATCCTAAAATCCTAGGGCATCATCTGAAGCCAACCCACTAAATACAGGAGGATCATACTTCTTGAACCTCTCAAGCCTCCGCTGCTCATCCTCTAAAACTGCTGCCCTGTCCTCGGGCTGCAGGCGGTACAAGAATAATCTTTGGAACCTGATCCACATGCACTCACTGCTCAGGAGTGCGAGCGGTGGAAGTTTGTGTTCCTCCCCCGGCCTGGGATGTAGCTGCAGCAAGGGGAAGCAACCCTGCCTGAGCCAAAGTGGTGTACATGCTCATGAACTGTGCCAGAGTCTCCTGAAGTGCTAGAGTAGTAGTAGTAGTAGGTGTATTGGGTGTCTGGACTCCGGTTGGAATTGCTGGTGGTACCTCAGTGGTAGCTCGTGTAGGTGCTCTGGCTACGCCACGTGCGCGTCCTCAGTCTCTACCCCGACCCCGGCCCCGGCCTCTAATGGCTGCAGTAGGGGGTGCGAGTTCCTGATCATCTCAGGTAGCATGTGTCCTCACCATCTATGAGAGAATAAAAGACAGAAGTTTAGAATTGTGACATCCAATCTTGCACGACAAGGAAATCAAATGAAGTGGATCTTTCTTAACAGTTACATAGCCTCTCGCAGATAAGTACAGACGTCTCCGTTTCGATCCGCGAGACTCTAATAAATCGGCTTGTGATACATGACTCTTATGAACCTAGAGCTCTGATACCAACTTGTCACGAACCCGGTTCGCCCTCCATGAACCATCGTGATAGCACCTAGTCTCTACGACTAGGTAAGCCTAACAATGCAGAAAATAAACCAACTTGCGGAAGAAATAATTAAAAAACCAAAATAGTGAAATAAAACCGTGTTTAAAATTGTCGCTCGGCATACACAATATCAACTTTCGAAAACTAACAACATATCCCCAAACCTGGAATCTCATGATCACAAGCCTTTGAAAGTCTACAAACATCTAACTCCAGAATATCTAACAAAGACACAAAGTAGAGAAGGGCTAATACAAAAAGGGAGAGTAGAAAGGGACTCTTTGGTATGTGGACGCGACAGATATACCTCGGAGTCTCTACGAACGCCTCGTCTCAAGAGTGATAAGTCTAAGTGGAGGTACATGGATCTGCATATGAAAACATGCACAGAAAGGGCATGAGTACACCACAACGGTACTCAGTAAGTGCCAAGCCTAACCTCGGTTGGGTAGTGGTGAGGAAGGTCAGGGCCCTACTAAGATTAAATAATTATAAAGATGACACGATAAGATAAGTAGTACAATTGAGAATCTACAGTAAGAATATACACATGATAATAAGAGTACAATAACTGGAACAGAGACAAAAACAATCACAAGGAAATACCACTCTTCACAAGGATAATAACCGGGGATCTCTCAGTATCCCGAGGATCTCTTAGTACCCTCAATATATATGCCAGGGATCTCTTGGTATCCCGAGGATCTCTTGGTATCCTCAATATATGCTAGGGATCTCTTGGTATTCCAAGGATCTCTTAGTATCCTCAATATATTTTAGGGATCTCTCAGTATCCCGCACCTCAGCTCGAATCATAAATACGTACAGGGGATCTCCCGAGATGCCGTCCCGTAGTCCCAAATTAAAACACATAGCAATAACACAAAGAATACTCAATTAAACTCAATTTCGTACCAAAATAAAATAGGTAATTCAAAGCTAACATGCTTCACCTAATAGAAATAAGGCAGTTTAAGCGATAAAGCAATTAAGTCAATTAAACATGCTTCTCTAAGCTAACAACAGGCTTAAGTTTCAAGTAGAATAAGCAGGAAAGGAATACACAATTAAAGCTACTTTAGTGGAAACAGGATTTTCAACAATTAGCACAAGTACACACTCGTCACCTCACGTACAAGGCATTTCAATTACCATAATACCAAATCCTAAGGGGAATGTCCCCCACACAAGGTTAGGCAAGCCACTTACCTCGAACCAGCTCAAAATCAACCCGAAACCACGCTCTTTCCATGAGTACTCGACTCCAAATGGCCTAAATCTATTCAATTCAATTACATATTGTAAATAACACTTCAAGTAACTGATTCCACAAAGAAATTCTAAGCTAATACGCGAAATTAGGTAAAATGACCAAAATGCCCCTCGGGCCCACATCATGGAATCGGATGAAATTTACATTTTCAGAATTCTTACACTCTCACGAGTCTATACATATCAAGAACACTAAAATCAGAGTTCAATTGACCCCTCAAATACCCATTTTAAGGTCTCTTAATCTCAAGCCCTAATTACCAATTTTGCAATGATTTTCCCTAATTTTTCACCACTAATTAGACCTTTAATCACATATAAACGAGTTATGAAGTCAAAAATGTTACCTCCAAGCAATTCCCTTTTGGTTTCCTCAAAAATATCCCTCAAAAGCTTCAATCCCGTTCAAAAATGGTGGAAAAATGAAGAAAGGTCGCGAATGGGCTATTTAACTACTGCCCAGATATTCCTTCTTCGCGAACGCGGAAGGACCCTCGCGTTCGCGAAGTACAACTTCGCTTGGGTCCTTCTTCCTTCATCGCAAACGCGATTCCCAGGCCACGAACGCGATGCAACATATCATCCAGTTTCGCAAACGCGTGAGAATCTTCGCGAACGCGAAGCACTAAAACTCCCCCAGCCCCAGCTCCTCTTCGCGAACGCGAGACCCTACTCGCGAACATGAAGAAGGAAACCAGAACTGGGCTGCTGCAATTTTTCTGAAATTCCAACAAGTTCCAAAATGACCCGTTGAGCATCCGAAACATACCTGAGGCCCCCGGGACCTCAACCAAACATGCCAACGAATCCTAAAACATAATTCAAACTTGTTTCAATCTTCGGAACGCTCAAAACAACATCAAAACACCAATTTAGCATCAGATTCAAGCCTAAGATCTTCAAAAACTCTCAAAATATGCTTTCGATCAAAAAGTCTATCAAACCTCGTTCAAATGACCTAAAATTTTGCACACACACGTCACATTCAACACTACGGAGCTTCTCCAACTTTCAGAATTCCATTCTGACTCTCCGATCAAAATCTCACTATCAAATCGGAAACTTCAAAAATTTAACTTTTGGCATTTCAAGCCTAAATTAGCTACGGACCTCCAAAACACCATCCGAACATGCTTCTAAACCCGTAATCACCGAAAGGAGCTAACATAACCATCTGAATTCCATTCCGAGGCCGTATTTACACTGTTCCGACTATGATCAAATTTCTAGAACTTAAGCTCTCATTTATGGACTAAGTGCCCCAAAACTCTCCAAAACTCCAAATAATTCCTCCCGGCAACTCACAATAGCAGAAACAAACACAGGGAAAGCAGTTAATAGGGGATCAGGGCATTAATTCTTAAAATGACTGGCCGTGTCATTACATAGGAAGACCTTGGATCCATAACACGAGGGCAGTACCTTCAATGCTTCATCAAGTCTTGAAATTCCCAACACTGGAAGGAGTCAAAACGGTATATGGTGAACAACCAACAACCAAAGAGATGTTTGCAATTGATGAGGTGATACTAGTGTCAACTCTCACATCAACAAAGGGACCAAAATCAAAGAAAAAGTAGAAGGTCAAATAACAACCACAGTCGTCAGCTTCCACTAGATTGGAACAACAGAAAATTATCGAGGAAGGTGATTGCATGATACCTCGAACCTTCATAGCCCCGATGATTCTGATGCCATGAAGTAAACGGTTGAAGAGCTGGAACAAGTCATATTGATCGAGCACCTGCCCCATTGAAAGGTATACATGGGCACGGGGTTAACCCCCGAGCTCATGGAAAAACTCATTAAATTCCTTATTAAAAATATGGGTTATTTTGCTTGGTCCACCTTGACATGACAGGGATCCCACCGGAGATCACCACTCATCGATTGAGTTTGGACTCAAAGTTCAAACCGGTAAAGCAAAAGAGAAGGCCACAGTCCCAAGTAAAACACGTATTCATCAAGGATGAGGTAACAAAACTTGTCAAAATAGGATCCATCCGGGAAGTGAAATATCCCGAGTGGTTAGCAAACGTAGTTATAGTCCCCAAGAAGGGAAATAAACTTAGAATGTGTGTATACTACAAAGACTTAAACAAAGCATGTCCGAAGGACTCCTTTTAACTGCTGAATATCGATTGCATGATCGATGCCATGGCCGGCCACAAGATCCTCAGCTTTCTCGATGCCTACTCCATGTACAACCAAATACAAATAAACCTGGAGGATCAGGGAAAGACCTCATTTATCACTACGTATGGTATTATTGCTATAATGAAATGCCGTTTAGGCTAAAAAATGATGGTGCTACTTATCATTGCCTAGTGAACCGTATGTTTGACACATGCTAGTTATATCCCTGTGCGCAGAGGACCATTTGACACATTTGCAGGAAACCTTCGACATATTGAGGCAATACGACATGAAGCTCAACACCGAGAAATGTGCATTCGAGGTCAGTTCAGGCACGTTCCTCGGCTTCATGGTATCAAATCGGGGAATCGAGATCAACCCCAATAAAATCAAGGCAATTGAAGACATCACAGTTGTGGACAACATTAAGGCCGTGTAAAGGCTAACAGGACGGATATCTCTTTAGGTCGGTTCACCTCGAGATCTTCTAATCGAAGCCACAAGTTCTTCTCACTTCTAAAAAAGAAGAACAATTTTTCTTGGACCGCGGAATGCCAACAAGCATTGAAATAATTAAAGCGGTACCTTTCGAGCCCTCCATTGCTTCATACTCCAAAAGTGGATGAGCAACTCTACTTATATTTGGCAGTCTCAAAGGTTGTGGTAAGTGGTGTCTTAGTTTGAGAATAACAAGGTACGTAATTTCCTGTTTACTATGTTAGCCAGACTTTAGGTGAAGCAGAGGCCCAGTACCCACACTTAGAAAAATTAGCGCTTGCTCTAATAAGTGCTTCTAGGAAATTAAAACCATATTTTCAATGTCACCCAATTTGTGTTGTAACTATTTATCCCCTTCACAATATTTTGCACAAGCCTAAGCTCTCGGGTCGACTGGCCAAATGGTCGTTGAAATCAGCGGGTACGATATCAAGTATCAACCCCGAACGACCATCAAGTCTCAAATCTTAGCAGACTTCGTGGCTGACTTCACACCATCCCTCATGCCCAAGGTCAAAAAGGAGCTATTGCTAAAATCGAGCACATGCTCGGGGATGTAGACCCTTTTCACAGACGGTTCTTCGAACGTGTAGGGGTCCGGGATAGGCATCATTTTAAGGCCACCCACAGGCAATACAATTAGAAAATCTACCAAAACCCTTAAGTTGACTAACAATGAGGTCGAGTATGAGGCCATGATTGCAGGTCTCGACCTGGCTAAAAGTTTGGGAGCTGAGGTCTTCGAGGCCAAGTGTGATTCCCAGCTCATGGTTAACTAGGTCAACAAAACTTTCGAAGTACGAGAGGATCGAATGCAAAGGTACTTGGATAAATTGTAGGTAACCTTACACCGGTTCAAAGAATGCACCCTACATTATATACCTCGAGATCAGAATGGTGAAGCTGACGCCCTTGCAAACTAAAGGTCATCAGTCGAAGATGATGAAATTAGCTCGGGGACTATCGTGTAGCTTTCAAAATTGGTGGGCGAAGAAGGCCACGCTGAAATAAACTCCACAAGCCTAACTTGGGATTGGAGGAACAAATATATCGAGTATCTGAAGAATGGGAAACTTCCCTCGGACTCTAAGGAATCAAGGACTCTTCGAACCAAAGCTACACGATTTACGTTGGCCAAAGATGGAACATTATACATAATGATGTTCGATGGGCCGTTGTAAATATGCTTGGGTCCGGGGAACACTGACTACGTCCTTCGAGAAATTCATGAGGGCACTTGCGGGAACCATTCTGGTGTCGAATCACTAGTTCACAAAGTGATCAGAGCAGGATATTATTGGGACAATATGGAAAAAGATACTAAGGAGTTCATTCAGAAATGTGACAAATGGAAAAGGCATGTGCCGATAATCCACCAACTCGGAGAGCAACTTCATTCAATCATATCCCCGTGGCCATTCATGAAATGGGGGATGGACATCATTGGTCCACTTCCATCGGCCCAGGTAAAGCTAAATTCAATTTATTTATGACTGACTATTTTTCTAAATGGGTTGAAGCACAGGCTTTTGAGAAAGTCAGAGAGAAAGAAGTAATAGACTTCATCTAGGATCACATTGTATGCCAATTCGGGATACCCGTCGAGATAGTGTGCGACAACGGAAAACAATTTATCTGCAGCAAAGTAACAAAGTTCCTCTAAGATGACAAAATAAAAAGGATATTATCAACGCCATATCATCTTAGTAGGAACAGACAGTCCGAATCAACAAATAAGACCATCATTCTAAACCTAAATAAACTGTTGAACGATGCTAAGGGGAAATGGAGAGAAATTTTGCCTGAAGTACTTTGGGCATATTGAACAACGACAAAATCCAGTATGGGGGAAACACCGTTCTCCTTAGTATATGGCGCCGAAGCTCTGATCCCGATCAAAGTTGGGGAACCAAGCATCAGGTTTCGATACACAATAGAAGAATCAAACCACGAGGCCATGAGCACAAGCCTCAAATTGTTAGATGAAAAATGGGAACCCGCCCTCGTTCGAATGGCCGCCCAGAAATAACGAATCGAAAGATATTATAATTGAAGGGTCAATCTTTGACACTTCAAAATAGAGGACTTAGTTCTGAGGAATGTCACCCTCAATACTCGAGACCCACACGAAGGAAAACTCTGTCCAAATTGGGAAAGGCCATATCAGGTCCTCGGTGTCATCGGAAAGCGATCTTACTAGCTTCAAACAACTACCAAATAATTGGGACATATCACTCCTCAAACGATACTATTGCTAAGGTATGACTCTCTCCCTTTTTCATTTATATTTTATATACTAACTTATTGTAGGTGTTCGATCGAAGACATCGAGAAATTCTTCAACACAAAGACCTCAGGTTTTAAAGCACGCGTTGCACTCTTTTTCCCTTAGATCGGTTTTTATCCCAAATGGATTTTTCCGGTGAGTTTTTTAACGAGGCAACAATTATATGTGCTACCTGGGGAACATTCAATAGTATCCGAGACTTCTTTACAATCAACCTCGAATACTGGGGGGAATCACCCTCGGATGTTATGCTTTCAAAGAAGATGCTTCGTGTCAACAGAGTCTCGATAGGAAATTTTTATAAAAGGTTAAATGGCCAAACGAACTGTGCCCATGTGTATTTCCCGAGCCCTAATGACAAAACATGTACGCATGAAGGTCTATTGAAAGAAGTACCTTTTCCTTATCAGATGCTCCATGCCTTAGTAAAATTTCTGCTTTAAAATTTTGTACTTACGATATTGTACGAACTGGATCAAGAGCCAATCGCAACTAAAGCTCGAGCAATTAACCCCGTACTCAGGGACTGTCATCCAAAAATAGAGATGCCCGAATCGTTAAACTTCGAAATCTTAAGACCTTAAAAAGGCAATCCTCGATTATATAGGCCACGACCACCCAAACCCGGGGACTAATACTTCGAACAAGTGTGAACTATAATCGAGAAACAAGCCCGATGGGGAAATATCAAAATTAAAGGCTACGACCGAACTAACCCGGTTCAGAGACGTCCGAATTCCGTAAAAATAGGCCTTCAAGTATTTTTCACAAAATTGATTAAACAAGGCTACCCTCGGCAAAATTAGAAAAGGGTTTCGATAACATCAACCTTCGAAAACCTTAAGGGGTACTAAATTTTTCAAACTCTCAAACAAACTTATGCTAAGTCATAACAAAGTTTTTTGACAACACTAAATCCTAATGGGTACAGATTTATCTCATGCTAAGGCATAACAAATTAAACTCTTAAGCCGAGAAAGGAAAAAACCACTATTTCGAGGCCGTATTGGCCCGATTAAAGAGCCTAAGGGCCATTCCATTATTTATATCGAGGGCTCGCCCCTTCTTAACCAAAACCCAAGGATTTCTACCACTTCGAGTTAGATCAGGTGCTCACTAAATTATAGAAATTATAATAATCCGATTTCAACAAAATCTTCACGGTAACAAAGTGAGTTATATTCCTCACAAGGCCTAAAGTATATCGGATTCATCATAAAGCAAAAACAAAACAAAGTTTTTAAAACAAAGATCAGAGACAAATCGACAAGAAAAAGGATCTTTCATATATATGAGAGTATTTACAAAGACAACTCAAGGTCTTATACAAAAATCCAAAAAGAAGAAAAAAGTTCTAAGTGCATAATCTTCCACAGGAGCTAAATCTTCATATTCTCCACTCCCGGTCCCGCTCGCACTCCCGGAGTCATCATCATAAGAGGTCAAACCTTCGACTTCGGCTTCTAGCACTTTCACATTCTCGATATCAACCGTGAGGTCAAAGCCACAAGCGTGAATCTCCTCGAGAGTCTCTCTCCAAGACCGGTGCTTAGCATGATTGGCAACGCAGGATAATCAGACCTCAGTGGCATAAAAAATTTACTTTGCTCGAGCGTTAGCAGCTTCAGCATTGGCTCAGTAGACGGCCACGACCGCCTCTGCCTTGGCCTTCACTTTCTCCGCCTTAGTGTGGCTTTTGCGAGCTCAATGACCAATTAAGTCTCAAGCTCTTCAATTTTCTTGGCTCAAGCCAGGTGCTCCTCCTTAACTCTTTGGAGTTGATGTTTAACCGAAGACAACTAGGCTCGGGCCGTATCTTTCTCCAAGGCGAGATGGTCCATGTTCTGCTTCCACCCCAAAGTCTCTGCCTCTTTTATCTCTGCCTCCTTGAGAAGCTGCTCGATTTTCTCGGGGTTCTACTGAACCTGCAGGATCTCAGTGTTAGTCACCAATATCAAATTGATATGTCAAGCTCCTAAAAATTTACATTACCTGTTCGATGAGATCGGTCTACTTCTTACGGGCTATTCACAATAAAGCTCGGAGGTCCCTGGTCTCCTCTTCTTTTTGCACATAGAGGCATTGAGGGCGTCTCTCTCCTCCGTGAGCCTTTTGAGATCGGCCTCATACAGGTTCATATCGGTTTGAGATTTGGAAAACACTTCCCGATGAAGCGTCACAGCCTGTGGAAAAAGGAAGGAAATCAAACAAAAAAGAATATAAAAACCTAATAACCAGTGCTGAAATTTACCTAGTTCAGGAGTCACTAAGCCTCATAAAAAATGATCATTGCATCCAAGTTGGAAACGTCATCGACCCCCTTGAAGCAGCCACGTAAGATGTCACCCCCTTCGTGGGTAGTTCCTACATCAGGGGTCTCCATAGACCGAGCATCCCGAAATTGCCCTTTAGAAAACGTGGCGCCGAGCAGAGAATCATCAATATTAATTGCCCCAAGAAAGCCACTTGGGGCACTCTTTCCTTTTCGAAGGGCCTCAGAATCGAACCCTTCAGGCACAACTGCCGATTGTTCGTTATGGCGAACATGCATGCTCAACGGTTGTTCATCGTGGTGGGAGGCATCTTTGGCCCCCGATGACATGGGGACTTTACTCGGACCGTCTTTCGAGGTCTCCTCGATTTGAGGATAAGCCTCCTCAACCATCACCAGCATAACTGCTTTTGAAACTTTTATGCTTCCCCTCTTTCAAGGCACCAACTCACAACCAACATCTTCTCGCTCCTCTTCTACATCTTGTAGTTTTTGGGCTACAGTAGCAGGCAGAACGGCGGAGTCATTCTTCGACTTACGATCCTTGCTCTTCTTAGGCTTTGGGGTATCGGAAGGCAAGACCCTTCTCCTCTTCTTATCCTTAGCCAGTTTTGGGGCCGCCTCTTCCCCAAATGGGGCCAACCTCATTTCAGCAACATCCCCATGGCCTGCATAAAAGGGAGTTAAGTATAAATAAAAAGAAATATTTCAGAAAAAAAAAGCATCAAAAGCATACATGATAAGCTTACCATGATTCTTGGCCTCTCATCAGCCTCTAGCTAAATCGCACCATGAGCGCTTAGTATATGTGGAGGTTGAAACCAGTTTCCAAACTCAACTTTCAAGGTTCGGGATTGCTCCGGGCACCCAAGAAACCGCTACATCACAAGAAAAGACATGTTTGAGAAAAGATACAGGTGAAGGATGTTCCATTTCTCGGGGAATGGCATTTTCTTGACTGAGATTATATCGGAGGTCCTCACTCGGACACACCTACCCATCCACCCCTGATCCTTATCCTCGTCTATACTCAAGAACAACACCTTTTTGTCTCGACGATGGAGCCTTATTAATCCGCCTTGATAGAGACGTGGGCTATACAGTCTCATGAGGTGGTCGAGGGTAAATGGCATCCCTTTGACCTTACTCACAAAGAATCAGAGCAAGATAACACTGGATCCAAAAGGACGGGTGTATCTGTCCAAGAGTTATTCGGTATCGGTGGTAGAAGTCGATAATAAAGGGATCAATGGGACCTAGCGTGAAAGGGTAAGTGTAAACACTTAAAAACCCTTCCACATAAGTAGTAATATCCTACTCGGGGGTAGGAATCACTACCTCTACATTTTCCCAGTGGCAGTCCTTTTTCACCTGCTCGAGATCGCCTTCGGTTATCGAGCATATATATACCTCGACATGGGCTCACATCGGTGTGATGACCCAAAAGGTCATCACTTGTTTTAAAATGAATTCTGCATTCCGAGGCCTTAAAAACCTCTTTCGGCATCACCTCGATTTGTGTGCGCAGTCCGGGCACGTATTCGGAAAGCCATTATGTGAAAATCTGTAAAAAAATGATGAATTTTGATTGTAAAATAGATTTAAGTTGACTTCGGTCAACATTTTGGATAAATGGACCCAAAACCGTGATTTGACAGTCTCAGAGGGTCCGTAGGAAAATATGGGACTTGGGCGTATGCTCGGAATTGAATTCCGAGGTCCCAATCCCGTGAAATAAATTTTTAAAGATAATTATTTTCTAGAATTATTTATGATCTTTGGAAATGAAATACGTTTATAATTTGATGGTATCGAGCCCGTATTTTGGTCCGGAGCCCGGTACAGGTCTTATATGTGATTTAAGATAAGTCTGTGAAATTTGGTAAGAAACGGAAGTCGTTTGAGGTGATTCGGACCCGTAGTTGTGAAAATTGATACTTTGAAAGTTTTTAGATTTTCTTAGATTTATATGCTAAATTCATTGTTTAAGAGGTTATTTTGGCAATTTGATCGCACAGATAAGTTCATATGTTGTTTTTGAGTTAGTACGCATGATTGGTTTGGAGCCTCGGGTGCTCGGGTGAGTTTCGGATGGGTTTCGGAAGGTTTTGAACTTGGAAAAAGTTGCAGGTTTTTGTTGTCTCAGTGCACAGAGGTTTGTTCTTCGTGTTCGCGTGGTCCCACTCTCGAACGCATTAGGCAATTTCCTCAGGTGCCAGTTTATTCTTTGCGAACACGGAGCTTGGGACGCGAACGGGAGGCTGTGGGGGGAGTACCCTTCACGAACGCGTTCAAGCACTCGTGAACGCGTAGGCTAATGGCCTGGGGGAGGGATTCACATTTTTGGTCTACGCGAACGCGGCCACAGGCCCGCGAACGCGAAGGCTCGAGGATTCAAAGCTCCCCGAACGCGAGATTGTGATCGCAAACGCGATGGTTAATTGGTCTGACCCATCGCGAACGCGATGAAGGTCTGTCCAGTGATTTTAAAACAGAAGCCAAAACAGGATTTAACCAAAATTTCATAACTTCTTCTTTCAAACTCCAAATTGGGAGATTTTTGAACGAGAACTTCACCACAAATTCATAGGTATGTAATCTTAGACTCATTTTCTCCAATTTCTATTAACACCCATTAGATTTCGGCCTCCTAAATCATGTTTTTAAGGCTAGAAAATTAGAGATTTGGGTAGAGTTAGAGCTTTTTGCATAATTGGGATTTAGACCTCGTTTGGGGTCGGATTTTGTAACTAAATACATATTCGGGCTCATGGGTGAATGGGTGATCGGGTTTTGGTCCGAACCACGTGTTTTGAACAAGCGGGCCCGGGGTCGATTTTTGACTTTTTGGGAAGAATGATGGGAATTCTATAGTTAAGCATTGGAATTGGATTGTTTTGCGTTTATTGATGTTGTTAAATCAATTTGAACTAGATACGAGTTGTTTGGAGGCGAATTCTAAAGGAAAAGCGGTGTTTGAGGTTTGAGTTAGCCGTGGAAGTTCGAGGTAAGTGTTTGGTCTAACCTTAGTTTGAGGGATTAGGAGTTGAGTCCTTTTTGCTACATGTTACTTGTTTAGTACGACGTATATGCATGATGATGAGTATCTATACGTTGGTTTCAAGCATGATCATGAGTCTTACATTGAAATTGTTGTGTTCTGAATAAATACTACAAATGCCTAAGTTGTTAATTCTCTAAGTTGAACAAGGATTATGATTATCCTCGTGGACATTAGTTATGATTGAGTATTGGTGCTAGTTGAGGTAGTTAGATGTTGGAACAAGTTTGGTTATAGCTGTTTTTCCCTTGCCGAGACGTATTTACTTATACCATTAATTCCCTTGCCGGGATAGTGTTGTTTCTTTACTGATCTCTTGTTGGATCGGGTTGCATGCCGCAACAATATAATATTTGGATCGGGTTGCACGACGCAACAATATAATATTTGGATCGGGTTGCACACCGCAACAATATAATATTTGGATCGGGTTGCACGCCACAACAATATTATATTTGGATCAAGTTGCACGCCGCAACAATAATATAATTGGATCGGGTTGCACACCACAATAGTGATAAATGATACGGATCGGGTTGCATGCTGCAACAGAGTTATTATGTTTTGGGATCGGGTTGCGCGCCACAACAATTGATAATACAAAGTGTTCATAGATTGGTTACGAGTTCCTTATTGTTTTGCTGTAAATTCTAAATTGTTCGTATGCTTTTCTCTTAATTTACCGTTGGTATTGATATTCCCCCACAGCATGTACCCCCTCCCATCTTTACTTGTTTATTCCTGTTTTATTTTCCGCTGCATATTATATAACTGCACAGGTTTATTTGGTAGTCTAGTCCTAGCCTCGTCACTACTTTGCTAGGGTTAGGCCAGGCAGTTACCAGCACATGAGGTTAGTTGTGCTGATACTACACTCTTCACTATGTGCAGATCTCGGAGCAACAACTTTTGGACCGTAGCATTGGGTGGCTACCTTCAGTCCAGTTAGAGATCCCGAGGTAGTCCTGCAGGCATCCGCAGACCCGACGTTCTCTTCTATCTTTATATGTATTCTGTTTTCATTACTTTTGAGACAGATTGTACTTTTCTTTTCAGAAATTTGTATGTAGTATTCGTAGACAGTCCATGATATTGTGACATCGAATTCCGGTTAGAGACGTATGTTGGTATTACCGTACTGATTTTGGCTAAGTTATCAGATTAAGTCTTCCGCATGTATTTATTTATCATTGATATTTCATTTTTAATCGCATGTTGATTTAAATTGTTAAAAAGGCTAAATAAAATAGTTAGGGATTCTATATTACGCGACTTTCCTAGCTTTTATGAGTAGGCGCCATCATGACTCCCGAGGGTGGAAAATCTGTGTCGTGACAAGTTGGTATCAGAGCTCTAGGTTATATAGGTCTCACAATTCACGGACAAGCTTAGTAGAGTCTGAGGGATCAGTGCAGAGACGTCTGTATTTATCCCCTAGAGGCTACATAGTTAGGAAAAACTTCACATTTATTCTTTGCTGTCGTGCGGTTTGGTTTCTCAATGCTAATTAAATTTTACTCTATTCTTTCATAGATGGCGAGAACACACATTTCCTCATCCACCGATCAACAGCCCGAGCCCCCTGCAGTAGCTCCCATGAGGGGCAGAGGGCGAGGCCGAGGCCGAGGTAGGGGCAGAGCTCAGCCCAGAGTCGCAGCACCAGTGGTGGAGCCTCAAGTTGACTTTGATGATTAAGTTCCAGCCCAGATAGTTCCGGTGGGCCCAGCTCAGGTCCCAGAGGGGTTTATTGCCACCCCAGTACTCCAGGGTGCTCTGGTCCATCTAGTGGGCCTTATGGAGAGTGTCACCCGGACAGGTTTGCTTCTTGTAGCACCAGTCATCTCTCAGGCTAGAGGAGGAGGCCAGACTCCTGCTACTTTCACTCTGGAGCAGATGACTCCCCAATTTCAAACTCCAGCAGCTCATCCAGTTGGAATAGTTCAGCCGGGTGTGGTAGCTCAGACCGGTGAGGGAGTAGCTATGTCTGCCGATGCCTTGTGGAGGTTGGACAGGTTCACCAAGCTGTTCACTACTACTTATGGTGGTACATCTTCAGAGGATCCCAAGGATTATCTAGAGAGCTGTCATGAGGTTCTCAGGAACATGGGGATAGTGGAGACCAATGGGGTCGATTTTGCTACTTTTCGCTTATCTAGATCCGCCAAGACTTGGTGGAGATATTATTGTTTGGCTGGACCAGCCGGATCACCAGCCTTGATATGAGAGCAGTTTACTCAGCTATTTCTAGAGAAGTTTCTCCCCATCACTCAGAGAGAGATCCATCAGAGGCAGTTTGAGCATCTCCAGCAGGGTTCTATGACTGTTACTCAGTATGAAACCAGATTCATCGACTTAGCCCGTCATGCTCTTATCATACTTCCTACCGAGAGAGAGATAGGGTGATGAGGTTCATTGAGAGACTTATCCAGCCTATTTGACTTCAAATGGACAAGGAGACTGGGAGTGAGATTTCTTTCCGGGAGGCGGCTAATGTGGCCAGGAGAGTTGAGATGGTTCTATCACAGGGAGGTGGTCAGGGGTCTGACAATAGGCCTCGCCATTCAAGTCGATTCAGTGGTACCTCGTCTGGAGGCAGAGATTTGTATGTAGAGGCCATCCTCCTAGGCCTTTTTAGTCAACCATTCAAGTTTCTCACGGTGCTTCAGGTGGTCGTGGTTCTCACATGTAGTATTCTGATCAGCAGCCTACAGTGCACCACTAGATCCTATCAGTGCATCGTCGCTCTAGAGTTTTCGGGGTGGTCATTCAGGTTGCCAGGATCAGTCTCAGTTTCCTCAGCAGCAACATTCAGGTGAATGCTATGAGTGCAGTGAGTATGGTCATATTCAGAGGGCTTGTCCGAGATTGGTGGGTACTCAGTCGTAGCATCAGGGTTCCCGTGCTATGGTTCAGGCACCAAGTATTCCACAGCCCGCTCTGCCAGCTAGGGGTGGGGGGTAGAGGTGCTAGAGGTAGAGGTAGAGGTGTTAGAGGTGGAGCTCAGACTGCTAGAGGTGGAGCCCAGCCAACTGCATGCCATCCCAGAGATATAGTCCAGGGTGGTGGGGCCCAGCCCCGATGTTATGCTCTTCCAGCCAGACGTGAGGCTGAGGCTTCCGATGGAGTTATCACAGGTACTGTTCTTGTTTGTGGCAAAGATGCTTCAGTTTTATTTGATCCAGGGTCTACATACTCCTATGTGTCATCTTATTTTGCATCGTATCTGGTCATGCCTAGTGGTTCTCTGAGTGCTCTTGTATATGTGTCTACACTAGTGGGTGATTCTATTGTGGTAGATCGAGTCCATCATTCTTGTATAGTTGTGATTGGTGGTTTGAGATTCGTGTAGATTTGTTACTTCTGGACATGGTTGATTTCGATGTCATATTGGGGATGGACTGGTTATCACCTTACCACGCTAACTTGGACTGTCATGCCAAGACTGAGACCTTAGCCTTGTCGTGTTTACCTCGTTTAGAGTGGAGAGGGACTCCTGGTCATTCTACCCATAGTGTTATATCATATATGAAGGCTCGGTGTATGATCGAGAAGGGGTGTTTGGCCTATTTGGCCTATGCTCGTGATTCTAGTGCTGAGGTTCTTTCTATTGATTCCGTGCCCGTTGTTCATGAGTTTCCTGAGTTATTCCCTTCATACCTGCCGGGTATGCTACCCGACAGGGATATTGACTTTTGCATTGATTTTGCTCCGGGCACTCAGCCCATTTCTATCTCGCCGTATCATATGGCCCCACCTGAGTTGAAAGAGTTAAAGGAGTAGTTGCAAGACTTGCTTGAGAAAGGTTTCATTAGACCTAATATTTCGCCTTGGGGTGCGTCTGTGTTATTTGTTAAGAAGAAGGACGGGTTGATGAGAATGTGTATTGATTATCGGCAATTGAATAAGGTTACAATCAAGAATAAATATCCATTGCCGAGGATTGATGATTTGTTTGATCAGCTTCAGGGTGACAAGGTATTTTTGAATATAGACTTGAGGTATGGCTACTATCAGTTAAGGATTAGGGCATCCGATGTCCCTAAGATAGCTTTCCATACTCGGTACGAGCATTATGAGTTCTTGGTGATGTCATTCGGGTTGACGAATGCCCCAACAACTTTTATGGATTTGATGAACCGAGTGTTCAAGCCTTACTTGGATTCGTTCGTGATAGTCTTCATTGATGATATTTTGATCTATTCCCTCAGCCGGGAGGAGCACGAGCAACATTTTAGAGTGGTTCTTCAGACTTTGAGGGATAGTTAGTTGTATGCTAAGGTTTCGAAGTGTGAGTTCTTCCTGAGTTCAGTTGCATTCCTAGGTCATGTTGTATCAGCAGAGGGTATTCAGGTTGATCCGAAGAAGATTGAGGCAGTCAAGAACTGGCCTAGACCAACATCAACTATAGAGATCCAGAGTTTCTTGGGATTCGCAGGCTACTATCATCGGTTTGTGGAGGAGTTTTCATCTATTGCAGTTCCGATGACCAGGTTGACCCAGAAGGGTGCCCAATTCAGATGGTCGGACGAGTGTGAGGCGAGCTTTCAGAAGCTCAAGACAGCTCTGACTACGGCACCGGTGTTGGTTTTGCCCACAGGTTTAGGGCCTTACACAGATTATTGTGATGCATCTCTTATTGGAATTGGTGAGGTTTGATGCAGGATGGCAAGGTCATTGCCTATTCTTCAGGGTAGTTGAAGATTAATCAGAAGAACTATCCAGTTCATGATTTTGAGCTAGCAACCATTGTTCACACGTTGAAGATTTGGAGGCATTATCTATATGGTGTGGCCTGTGAGGTGTTCACGGATCACAAGAGTCTGCAATATTTGTTCAAGCAGAAGGAGCTAAATATGAGGCAAAGAAGGTGGTTAGAGCTATTAAAGGACTATGATACCACCATCTTATATCATTCGGGAAAGGCCAATGTGGTGGCCGATGCTTTGAGTAGGAACATCCGTCATTCTTACATATAACATTGTCGAAACACATCCAAATGCTCCTACATAACGTTCTTATGTACGAAAGTGCTGGAACACATATATATGCCTCTACACAATGCTCTCACTTACGGCAATTCTATAACATATTCATACACCCCTATGTTAATATTTCATACATTGGTTACTCTAATAACACATGAAGATAAGGGTATCGTGTTATTGCCCAATCTCTCCAAAATAGAATAGTATGATGTGTAAGTAGTTCGGACTAAATTAAGCGTGGGATTTCACGAGCCTATCCCGATCAACAGAAGTAGGATTATAACTTTCCTCGACATACATGATAGGCTAACCATGGGGCCTATAATGGTATATTTTCACTTTCTTTCAGAGTTAACCATCTTTACGATAATTTTTCGAGTCTCTAGCACTCCTATTTAATATATGAACAGTTAAAATATTGAAGAAGAACATTTTTTTTGTCACCCCTACCATCGTTAGCTCTCATTCTTCGATTCCAAGCCATTATACAGATCTTGAAATTACTAAATTTTATAAATATTGCACCTCTTGGGATAGGAATCTCCTCAAGTCAATCCCCACTATTGTATACACATTCAACGCTTTAGTTATAGTGCTCTATTGTTATTCACTATCAGGTAGGTCCCGCCTTTAAGAGATGATGACTAACCACCCAATAAGGTCAGTACTCTCTACCAATGAACTTAGCTTTCTCAAATAAAGACAATTATAATAGCACATGTGCTCTAGTCTGCGTATAATAGCACATGTGCTCCAGCCTTAACATGCATAATACTTATGATCTATTATCCTTTTACTACATCACAAGGCCTAAAACATCATAATCTGAGAATATAAATTTACACGTATAACGTATGTATTTAATTAACATTATCTTAATATCCGTAGGACCATCCTCAATCACTACATATGTTTCTCTCAACTATGAAAATATTCTTGTATGTCATTAATAAACATAACAATTAGAAGGCTTAGAAACAATCTAAATACTCAGTTCATCTAGTCCATAATAATTACTAGTGCCTTCGACAATAAAAAAATCACAAGATGGTCATACCGACCATAACAAGTCTTGAAATATATTGTTCAGAATATCTAGCTCTGTTATCTTTTACTCGTGATATTTGGATCGCAAATCTATTTTTGAAATATAATATAACATCATATAATTAAGGGTATATATCATTTAAGTGTAGAGAAAAAAATACTTGTCATTCATCGGACTCTAAGTCTTCTGCCTATATAGATCCACTAATTTTTTTTCTTCAACTAATAGAACTTAAGCGCCTCAATATATTTGGTCTAATGACTTTTTAACCCTGTAATCTTGTACCTTTTTCTTTTAGTTTCTTCGACCCCACAACGTCATTTTATCACACAAAATAAATATAGACAAAGTTTGTAGAAATATCTTAATTTCCAAATCTATCCCCTTAATAAGTGTACCACTCGATTAGTCCGCAGAGGATACACTCGAAAATTCATTAATCACAAAGACTAATTCATTAATCGGTTACTCAATTCTAGTACCCTTAGTTATAGTTAAATACAACATATACTTTTTACTTAGTATATCTAGAACTTTTTATTGACGAGGTAGCTTTGCCTGGAGGCATACCACGTGGATCCTCTAACTAGGCTCAATCGAAATAGAAAATTTGACAGTCTTTCATGGCAAGCCAGTGTAAGAAAATACGAAGTCGACTAATCCAAGCCCAAGATCACTTTAATTCAATCATGCTAAGTTATAACAAGTTTATAAGTGTATCGAAACTCTGAACAATATCCATACATATCCGATAAATCGGCCCAATAGTAAGACTACCCTACTTAGGTTAAAACCAAATGATATATCTAAGTACTCAAATCTTTTTTTTAGTCTACATATACTCAATCATCTCATAACATGTCACTTTTTTCCCTCAAATATACTCTTTATCGAACACAACGTACGTTAACGAAACTATATGAACTGATTTCTTTTCTCTAAGATAGCCATGTTATTTCATTTTTTTTAATACTCAACTTCATTTAGTGTCCATTTATTTCCTTCTGATGTGTGTCAGTATCACTACTCCATGCATAATGTCACTATGTGCTAAGTTTCATACTTAACTTTTTACTATATTGGTGTATAGCCACATACTTAAGTCTTATTTTCTCTCACAAGCTAGTATTCCTACACGAACTCTCACCATCAATAAGCTTTGCACATGTAGTGCCAGTACCGTAATTATACTTAATGCATTTGAATTATGTATACTCACGCTAGAGTCACACTTATAACATTACATTCATAATATCACTAATAATAGTAAATCACTTCAAGATGTATTAAGCATAAACCATATAAGCATGTTCTTCAAAATGTCTTTCACTACTAAGTCTAATTGCTTAGACATGGCTAAGTTATTACACTTTTTACTTTCATGCTCAACTCCTTCTCTCTTTCGATCAGACTTATAATGGAGAGTTGTATCCACAATCTCAAATGTTGAATAAGTCACTCTTAGGCAAAACAATTTCCTTAGGACATTTTACCATTTTAAAAAAATTATTTAACTCCCAAGCTTCTTAAAAAAATTTGACATAGGTCTGTTTCGAAATAACATTATCCTAAAATCTATAACTTATCCAATCCCAAAAATAACTGATGCACATATTATCCCATGTACCTAAGACAACTCGTAGTTGCATATATACTTTCAAACTTTCAGTGTTGTCCAACAAAGAAGGATATATGTGTTCTACCATGCGAAAAGGATATCCTGTGGTTCAATTTGATTCAGCTCAAGGCACGAATAAGGAATGAAAGAAAGGAAAACATCTTAGATGTTTAGTAGCCTCAAGGTCATAAGTATGGACGTCTACATACCCATGAACAAGACTCTACAAAAAATATTGCTCCATGACCCAGAACTTAAAGCCTAGGCTCTGATACCAACTTTGTCATGTCCCGAACTACCCTCTAGACGTGACTGGCACCCAGCTAACACCACCTGCCAGGCGAACCCCCTTTATCTAACATTTAACCATTTACACAAACACTGAGAAAAGAAAATGCAAGCCTAACAATATTATTAATAATTAAAGAGGAAATGATTATCGCCGAATACTTTAGTCAATCGATAGAAAAAACAACAATCACTCAAATAATAAAACTCTAGCCCAAATCCCACACTAAGACCATGGAGCATCTAACAGAGTAACATGAGTTTATTGACGGGTATGCAAACCCCAAAGAAAAAGGAAATAACTAACATGAGCTAGGTAAGTCTGAAACGAAAGCCTCCACGAATAATGCGGTGGCTCACCTCAGCAATAGGATCCACTCGAACAAACTCGTCAGCCACTAGCTCTATCTCCCGTGATAATATCTGCATAGAGATGTAGGTAAGGAGTGAGTTATACGTAAATATAACTCAGTAAGATCCTCGACCTGCCACTTTAAATACATCTAGAACAAGTGTTGGAAAAGACAAACACACCACAATACGGATGATATAGTAAATATGATAATTATACAATAACTCAATATATGTATATCAACAGAGTTATTAAGAATTAACCAACAAGGATACCCACTAAGGACTTATCATAATTGCAGTGAAAGAAATTTACCAACACACTACGAGTCCGCAACTGCACCACAATGCCTCAAATATGTAACAGAGCATACACAATACCCGGGTGATGTACAAAGGCATACACAATACCCCAACATCATGGCGCACAACCGTATCAAACTCAACATCATGGCGCACAACCGTATAAAACTCAACATCATGGCGCACAGCCGTATCAAACTCAATATCATGGCACACAACCGTACCAAACTCAACATCATGGCGCATAGCCGTATCAAACTCAACATCATGGCACACAGCCGTATCAAACTCAATATGATGGTGCACAGCCGTATCAAACTCAATATGATGGTGCACAGCCGTACCAAACTATAAAACTCAACCTTATGGCGCACATCCGTATCACACTATCAAACAACTTATAAAATAATATTTTTTTTCATAAAATAATATATTTGCGGCTAGTCTAAGACCACCGACTCTGCCAAGCGCACGCTTGTCCCAACACATGGACCAGACAGAGAAAACACACTTTCAAAACGGGTTTTAAAAAAGCAAGTATCAAAACTTAAAATCTCACTTGCCTTAAAATCCTTCCTTTTAAATACCTTTGTTGCTCCAGTTCGAAATTCAACTCACCAAACCAATCTCTTGATTTACAAAATCCTAAGTAGAGGAAAACCTTGTTCATTAATATTATTTAATGTTTGTTTGCAACTTTGTTCTCGAACAGCCAACAAAATCAAGGAGTTCAAGAAAATTACATATAGGCTACTCCATATACACTAGAATATATCTTATACACTACAGATTGAAAACGTACCATGAATTAGGAAGAAGGATTACCATTGTTGTACAAAAGCAAAGTCACTTTATTCATCTCCAATTAAAGAAACCCATCGGATCAGCTACTCTATAGCATTTTGTTGGCTAAATAATCAAGCAGTTTCTTGATTCCTGAATCCCTTATGTCTTTTCTTTTTCGAGTGAAGTTACAGTAGCACACGTTTTTTTTCTTTTGTAGCGTCTTCATGGTTTAAGCAGCATGGCTACGCTTTTCTTCGTAAAGTTCATAAGGAGCAATTGCTGACTTTTTCCCTAACACTTTAAAATATATTATTTTAAATGTATTTGTTTTCTTGGGCTTCGGCCCATAATATATAATTATTAATATTAATTTTTTTTTTTAAATCAAAGGCAATGTTCTAATGCCTTAATTCACATGAATGTTAGTCTGCAATTGGAATTTTTACCGTTTGCATATTTCTTCATTTTTATATATCAAATCCAACCTAATTACCTCAACCAATAATATTCTATATGCCCACTAGCTTCTTTAAATAATTCTTCAACTCGTATTTTATATGGTTAATTTATAAAAAAAATAAAATCAACTATTAAGAAATAATCCAACAAAAAATCAGTTTATAAGCAATTTACGACAATTAATTAAGGCAACTCAAACATGAAGATGCATTTAAGTTAACGAAAATTCTACGGGCTGTTACAGGTTGTGAAACTATGCTAATAATATTAAAATGGTACAAAAGTGGTTGAGAAACATCGAGATCTTAGGTTCAATTCCCACCGGAGGCAACAACACTGGGTGATTTTGTTACATCCCATACTTTAATATTAGGATTAGTTATAGAAAACCACATGAGCTTGATGGAACTAAAATCATTCATGAGGTTATAATTTTTTTTTTTTGGGACTGTTATTATAAGACCCTATAAATTTACCAACCTCTATACCGTTAGATATTATGTTAGTGTGGTATTTTCTTTTAAGTGAAGTATTTTAGTAAAAGTTTTATAAGTATAATTTTGGATAGTTACACTTATTACTATTTTCGAATATGATAAATTATACACATAATATAAGAAAGTTTATGAGATTTTTTTATTGTAAAGATAGAAATTATTTTCTCATAAGAAGAGAAGGTTATATTTTTTTGTTTATCATTTTAAGAATTAAGCGTACGAAATTTTTTACTCTTTATATTAGATTAGGAAAATTAGAAATTGAAAAAATATATGTATTTTTATACGGATGTTTTAATAAAATAATAGTATATGTATTTATTTTATATGGTACCACATAATCATGATAATAAATTATATAAAGTGTATTATAGCTGAGTAATATTTTAAGTAAGTTGAGATAATTCTTAATTATGCGAATAATTGATAATTACCCAAAAGATTTTGGATAAAAACAAAACGTGACGGATTTTGCCTTAAAACAATTGTGACTCACGATTTATTACATTAGGTGGCAATTTCCAACGATCCACATAGGCCTAGTACTTGTTAGGCAATAAAGTTGCTTTGCATCAATGTGCGCGATCATGCCTAGTTCAATATGTCTACTGAATCCTTCTATGTGCAATTGCCTTGCGATTTATTTTTCCAAGAAGAGTTTGGAACACAAAGTTTAGAATCTGAAGCTTATATACATGAAATTTTCACATCTACCATGTGGAGATGCAAAAAATAAAATAAAATAAAAAAATAAAAAATTTAAAATTTGCTTGAAATTTGAAATTTCTACTTACAATCTCCAAAACTTCAAGGAGTATTACTCTGACTGATTATGCATGAAGCAAGTAGCTCTTAAGCTAAGTGCTGTTAAACAACGACACATGACAATCACTTGCTTCATTTCGACTATTAAACGACACTCATTGAAGTATACGACTTGCTTTACTCACTTAGGAGTTCAAACTTTTCAACTTCTTTCCATGTTTCCAACTTTGACATGTGATCAAGAGAAGTTTAATACTGCGTTTGCAAGAACTTTTCCGTATAATTTTGAAACACCTGTACCGCACATTACATTGTAACTTGTAGTTCTGGAGTTTACTATGTTGTCTGCCATTAATTTCTTGGATATGGTTTCAATAATTATTGCATCATCCGATCCAAGATTTAATGTCTTATCATACTGGGCGAACTACGTGCAACCACATTCAGAGAATGAAAACAAAGATCAAGTGTTACACCCCATATGAAGTTACGCAATTTTGAGAGGAATGGCATGATCAGAATGAGAGGGATTGTCGAGAGGATCGACTCAGGTATGTTAAGGCTATTCCTTTTTTATTTTTGGCATATTCCAAATAATATAAATGAACGAGTAAAATACGCAACATTTATAAATGACTATATTCGTAGAAATACTAGGAGTGTCTATATTCTTGATTCCCCATGTGAATTATTATTATATTTTATGTTCATGGGTCTCAGGAAAATACGTATTTGATAAAGCTTACCCGAAGGGTATATTGATTTTTATGGCATTCTGAGAAAATCTTATTAGCGTATTTCTTATGCATTGCATTCATTTACACTGACACGTGACCAAATGGCATTATATACGAGTATATATATATATATATATATATATATATATATATATATATATATATATAGATATATATATATATTATATGTATATGGAATATGGAAAAAGGTTATGGCGTTATATACGTACCACCACCTGATCAGCTGGTATACGTGACAATTTTGCCCACAGTGGCCGAGATGATATAATGAGATGTCCTCAGAGGCTTGATGATGTAACGAAAACATGTACCTATGCACGACATGACATTCATACGCATATGCATGATACTATAAGTATTTCATGATTTACAAAGTTATCTAGACTTATAGGTTGAGTCATTTACTCTATATTTCTTCTAATGTACTTATTTATATGCCTTACATACTCGGTACATTATTCGTACTAACGTCCTTTTTTCCTGGGGACGCTGCGTCTCATGCCCACAGATATAGACAATTAGTTTGACGATCCCTCATAGTAGACGAGATTGACATTCAGCAAAGGATCGGTAAGACTCCACCTCATTGGGAGTGCAGCCGAGTCTATGAGTCATCATGTCAAAGTTTTGCTACAGACTTATGGGTAGGCCGGTACCCTGTCCCATTTGATATCACATAATCTTAGAGGCTTTATAAATATAGGTTCATTTTGTACAATATGTCAGAGGCCTTGACGGCCCATATGTATTCATGTGTTAAGAAAAATAGTTCAGCGATAAAGGGTTTTTCCTACTTACAATTGTACATTACGAGTTGTGGCCATATGGCCCAAAATAGTTATAAAAGGAATGAATAAGTTACGGAGTGGTTCGCTCGGGCCACTACGACTCCAGGTGCCTGCCACGCCTCCCCAGGTTTGGGGCGTGACAATATGTATATAGAAGTTATCTAAAAATTAGGGTTTGAGTTAAATTGTTTTTTAAAAGTGGTACAAATTCAGTAGGTGGCGAAAATTGGATGCCACATGAAAATTTTAACAAACATTTTCCCAATGTAGTTTTCCCAATAAATAAACTAAGAATGAGTTTATTTTGAGTTTAAAGTTAATATGGGCTACTAGTCCAGTTAATTATTAAACATTTTACCTCCTATAGCAAAGGTTGACACCTTATTTATTAGACATAAATACCCTTTTAAAAAATTATCTCCTATAGCTACCTTTTAATTTTTATAGCAAAATATCTATTTATGGCCACTTTCTACTTTTAAGGCGTTAAATACGCTGTTATTATTTTTCTCTCTCCTTCTTTCTTTTTTCCCCTCACAAATTACCGTATAGGAGGTTAACTTCTCCCTCGACGATCTCTCTCTCTCCATTTTCTCTCAGTCGCAACGCCATTCTCTTCTCCATTCTCTCTATCCATGATTGTCCACAGATTCATCTCTATTGTCTCTCTCAATTTTCAACTTTTTTTGCTCCAAAGAGTTGTGGTAAGGAGAAACACAGATCTGGGAAAGAACAGATAAAGGAGAAACAAAGATCTAGAGAAATACAAGTGCATATCTCAAAATTTTCACAGTAGAATGAGAGATTCACTACCTGGATGACCCAGAGGGCGCCGGTACTAGCGGGGACGCCCCATATGGCGGCAGCCTGGATATCGGTGGATTGAGGATGGTGTTTGGGGCTGAGGAACTTGAAGAGTCTGTTACCTTTTGTTTCATTGTATTTCAATGTATCTCTCTTTATTCCATGTATTTCATTGTATTCACTGTCTTTAGTTTTTTCTACTTTTTAATATATTCACTGTATTTAACTATATTCAATATAATTATATAATTTCAAAGATTTACTTTGTTTCACAATTTTGTCCAGCATTATATATTCAGCAGTATGTTGTAACGACCCGGCCGATCATTTCATGAGTTATCGCTCCGTTTCCCCCCATTTTTGCTTCTTATTGCCTTGTTCGGCTGTATTTTGTGTTATCGGGTCGGTTAGCTCGGGTTTGGAGAGGTTTTGGTAAGGTTTGAGACACTTAGTCTCTTTTGAGGAAACTTAATTTGGAAAATTCAATCGGATGTTGACTTATGTGTTAAAGGGCTCGTATGTGAGTTCCGACGGTTCGGATAGCTTCAAGAAGTGATTGGCGACGTATGAGAGTGATCAGAATGTGTTTTGGAGGTTCGGAGTAGATCTAGGCTTGAATTGACGAAACTTGGAATTTTGGCATTTTCCGGTTGGTAGGTGAGATTTTGATATAGGGGTCAGAATGGAATATCGGTAGTTGCAGTAGGTCCGTTGTGTCATTTGGGATGTGTGTGAAAAATTTCAGGTCATTCGGACGTGGTTTGATAGGCTTTTTGATCGAAAGTGGAATTCAGAAGAGTTTGGGAATCTTTGGCTTGAATCCGATGTGTTTTGGTTAATTCGATGTTGTTTGAGATATTTCGAAGATTGGTGTAAGTTTGAATAGGGGTATATGTCTTGTTTGTACTTTTGGTTGAGGTCCCGGGGGCCTCGGGGTTATTTCGGGTGGTTGTCGAAAAGATAGGAATTTGGAAATGGTAGATGAAGTGTTAGGACTGCTGTCATAACCGCATCTACGAATGGGAGGCCACAGGTGCGACCCCCGCAGATGCGGACTGGAGTCGCAGAAGCGGAAGGGGCCAAGGAGAGCTGGAGCCGCAGAAGTTGCTAGGTAGGCACACCTATAGTAGCGCAGGTGTGGGATTTGCATCGCATATGCGGAACCTGTGATTTAAGTGAGGACCACAAATGCGGCGTCTTGGACCACAGAAGTGGTAGCTGTACCGCAGGTGCGGAATCCCTGGGCCAGAAAGTATAAAAGGCTTCCTTTGCGATTTTTGAGTTGTTCTTCACCATTTATATTCGGGTTTGAGCTTGGGGAAGCTATTTTGATGTGGGAGTCAAAAGATAATGCTTGGAGGTAAGATCTCTGAACCTAGTAATCGATCCTATGGCATTATTTCACTAATTTGGCCTAAGATTAATGGAAATTAAGGGTTAAAAATTGGTGACTAGGGCTTAGTATTGGAGACCTTGACTTGGGAATTTGAGGGGTCATTTGTGATCGGATTTTTGTACATTTGATATGAATGAACTCGTGGGAGGATAAGGAGCGTATTGATGTAAATTTTATCGGATTCCGAGACGTGGGCTCGGGGTCGGGTTTTGGTTAATTTCGGGATTTATGGTGTAATTTGATTATTTTCGCATGGGCTACGTTCCCTTAGCATATTTTGACGTCGTGATTATGATTTGGATAGATTCGACGCGAGTTGAGGCCAATTCGAGAGGCAAAGGTATCGCGAGCTAGAGTCTAGACCGGATAGAGGTGAGTAATGGTTTTAAATGTTGTCCTGAGGGTATGAAACCCCAGATTTCACATTGTTGTGCTATATTAAGGTGACGCACACGCTAGATGGAGAGCGTGGGGTCATGCACCATTGGAAATTGTGACTTAGTCTATCCCAAATGACTGTTTTACTGCGTATTTGATTGAAAACTGTTTGCTATCATCATATTTTGGGCTGAATGCAATATTTGGGCCTTATGCCAACTATATGGACCCTTAGGGGATTTTTACTGTTATTTCCTCACCGTTTTGATTCTATATCTGTACTCAGTCATGCTATATTATAGTGTTTTCATAACTCAGCCATGTTTGCTCTGTTTTAATACTTTAAATGATATTTTAGGCTGAGCATCATATTTTACTGTGCCCGAGTGGCTTATAGATATTTCTGACTGAGTAGGGCCGATGGCCTGTGTTGTGAGGATTATTATGGAATTGGGCTGCACGCCGTAGCAGTGTGGTACTGATTATGATTAGGAGGTCGAGGGCCTGAGTTTTACGCAACAACGTGGGTTGATATGAGGCCGAGAGCCTATTGATTATACCACAAGATGGCTTGATATTGCGCTTGTAACATAAGGGGCCCCTCTTGGAGTCTGTACACCTCCAGTGAGCGCGGGTACCCAGTGAGATATGTGATATAGACCAAGGGTCTGAGGTTGTTTCATGTTATTGCCCGAGAGGCTGATTCTGTTGACATTATGCCCGAGGGGCGGATTTTATGTGTTTATCTTTTCTAGCTGCTTTTTATTTACTTGTTTAACTGTTAAAAGGTGTTTTAAAGAAGCTTATACTGAACTAAGGTGTTTTATAAGATTTCACTATTTTATTGCACTTTTATTGGTTTTACACTGCCTCTTTATAGCATGTTGTTGTGCTTTACATGATTTCTTATCGCTCAGTCTTCATTTATTGTTATTGCTCACTGAGTTGGAGTACTCACTTTACTCCCTGCATCCTGTGTGCAGATTCAAGAGCTTCAGGTCCCACCAGTGAGGGATGATTGCTCCCAGCAGGCTATTCGGAGTCCACTAGGTAGCTGCTCGGCGTTCACAGCCTAGTGTCTCTCCCTCCTATCCTACTTTCTATTTCTAGTTCTGTACTAGACTATATAAACTCTTTCATATTCTTAGACACATGTGTAGATGCTCATGACTGGTGACACCACGAGGTCGGGCTGTGTTGTTCCACAAATTGTACTGTTTCACTGTTTCTTTGGGGATTTAATCATGCTAATGACTTAAATTGTGTTATTATAATTGTTAAAATGAATTGGGTGTTGTGTCAGCTGGCCTTGTCTTCACGAGAGGCACCATCACGACCGGCTCTGGGTTTAGGGTCATGAAAAGTTGGTATTAGAGACTAGGTTACATAGGTCTCACTAGTCATGATCAGGTTTAGTAGAGTCTCGCGGATCGGTACAGAGACGTTTGTATTTATCCTTGAAAGGTTGCAGAACCTTTAGGAAAAACATCATATTCTTGAAATTCTTGTCGTGCGAATTTGTTGATCCGAGTACTAAACTTCTGTCATTCTATTCTCTCACAGATGGTAAGGACACGTGCTACCGGTCAGGATGGACGACCACCAATACCACCAGCTGTGGCCACTAGAGGCTGATGATGTGGTCGAGGCCGTGGTAGGGGAAGAGGTGTAGCCCGCACCGCAGCTAGGGAAGCACCTGCAGATCCACCAGCCGCCGCAATTTAGGATCAGGTCCCAGTTGTGGATGCTCCAACAGCACCAGCTCAGGCACCGGGTCTTCAGGAGGCCTTGGCTCAGATTCCATCAGTATGCACTGGCCTAACTCAGGAGATCTTAATTACCACAACCGCAACTACTTCTCAGGCCGGGGGAGGCACTTAGACTCCCGCCGCTCGCGCACCTGAGTAGGTCGTGGAGGGACTTCAGACACCGGTGGCACATCCAGCCCAGCCGGTTGCAGCTGCTCAGGACTACGTAGCTCCTGCCATGCCAGAGGACGAGCAGTGCAGGTTGGAGAGGTTTGGTAGACTCCAGCCTCTGACTTTCAGTGGTGTAGAGGGCGAGGATGCCTAGGGTTTCTTGGACAAGTGTCAGAGGATTCTTCGTACAACTGGTATTCTAGAGACCAGCGGGGTCGCTTTCAATACTTTTCAATTCTCTGGAGCCGCCTTCACTTGGTGGGAGGCTTATGAGAGGCGTAGTCCTGTTGGTGCAATACCCCTTACTTGGCAGCAATTCTCCGTTCTCTTTTTGGAGAAGTATGTGTCATAGTCTCGCAGAGAGGAGCTGCGCATGCAGTTCGAGTGGTTGCGTCAGGGAGAGATGACTGTGATGCAGTATGAGATGAGGTTCTCAGAGTTTGCTCGTGATGCTATTTTGTTGGTTCCGACAGATAGAGAGAGGATCAGGAGGTTCATTATTGGTCTCCCATATCAGCTTCAGATTCTTATGACCAGGGAAAGGGTGTTTGGTGCTACTTTTGAGGAGGTTGTTGACATTGCTCATGAGATTGAGTTAGTTCGTCACCGGGAACAAGATGAGAGGGAGGCCAAGAGGCCTCGGGGATCTGGTAGTTATGGTAGTTCTCCTTCGAGAGGTCAGTTTCAGCATGGTAGAGGCTGTCCATTCAGGCATGCTCAGCCAGCTTACCTAGGTTATCGTGGGGCGCCATTGGGTCATGGCTTTCACAGTCCTCATCAGGGTCAGCCATCACTTAGTGCCCTTCTAGCTCAGAGTTTGTCCCGTGCTCCATCAGTTCAGGGCTCTTCTATGCCAGGTGCATTTGCTAGTCATTCTGGTGCTAGGGGTTCCCTTCAGTCCCCATCTCCAACACCCAGGAGTTGCTATAAATGTGGAGAGATGGGTCATATATGGAGGCAGTGTCCTCGTCATCTCGCGGGTTCATCTTAGCATAGGAGTCAGCCATCGTCTTCAGCACTGGTTACTTCACCACCACCCACACACCTAGCTAGGGGTGGAGGTCAGTCATCTAGGGGTCACCCTAGAGGGGAAGGTCGATCAGGTGGCGGTCAGGCCCGTTTCTATACACTTGCAGCTAGACCTGATGTTGTTGCTTTAGACGCTGTGATCACAAGTATTGTCTCAGTCTGTCACAGAGATGCCTCTGTATTATTTGATCCGGGTTCCACTTATTCTTATGTGTCATCATACTTTGCTTGTTATTTGGATACGTCCCGTTGGTCTCTTGTTTCATCTGTTTATATGTTTACTCTGGTGGGCGATACTGTTGTTGTAGACTGTGTGTACCGGTCATGTATGGTGACTATTGGGGGTCTGGAAACCCGAGTGGATCTTTTGTTGTTATGTATGGTAGATTTTATCTTATATTGGGCATGGATTGGCTATCTTCGTGTCGTGCTATATTAGACTGTCACGCTAAGACAGTGACTTTTGCTATGTCGGGTGTGCCATGGACTAAGTGGTGAGGTTCGACCGATTATGTTCTTAGTAGGGTAATTTCATTCTTGAAGGCTCAACATATGGTTGGGAAGGGTTGTCTTTCATATCTAGCCTTTGTAAGAGATGTCGGCGGACAGACTCCCAATATTAATTCTATTCCAGTTGTGAGGGATTTTCCAGATGTGTTTCCGCAGACCTACCGGGCATGCCACCGGACAGGGATATTGATTTTGGTATTGATCTGGTGTTGGGCACTCAACTCATCTCTATTCTGACGTATCGTATGGCACCAGTGGAGTTGAAAGAGTTAAAGGAGAAGCTTCAGGAACTCCTTGATAAGGGGTTTATTCGGCCTAGTATGTCGCCTTGGGGTGCGCCTGTTCTAGTTGTGAAGAATAAGGATGGCATGATGAGGATGTGCATTGATTACAAGTAGTTGAACAAAGTAACAATTAAGAACAAGTATTCTTTACCTCGTACTGATGATTTGTTTGACCAGCTTCAAGGAGCGAGAGCGTTCTCCAAGATTGATCTCCGTTCAGGTTATCACCAGTTGAAGATCAGGGACTCGGATATTCTTAAGACATCTTTCAGGACCCGATATGATCATTATGAGTTCTTGGTGATGTATTTTGAGTTGACCAATGCCCCAACAGCGTTCATGCATTTGATGAACAGTGTGTTCCGGCCTTGTCTAGACTCATTTGTCATATTCTTTATTGATGATATTCTGGTATACTCGCGTAGTCAGGAGGAGCATGCAGAGCATTAAAGAGTTGTGTTGCAGAGATTGCGGGAGGAGAAGCTTTATGCAAAGTTCTCCAAGTGTGAGTTTTGGCTCAGTTTAGTGACATTCTTGGGACATGTGGTGTCTATTGAGGGTATTCAGGTTGATCCGAAGAAAATAGAGGTGGTTCACAGTTGGCCCAGACTATCCTCAGCCATAGAGATTCGCATCTTTCTTGGTTTGGCGGGTCATTACGGCCGGTTTGTTCAGGGATTTTCATCTATTGAATCGCCCTTGACAAAGTTGACTCAAAAGAGTGCTCCATTCAGGTAGTCAGATGAGTGTGAGGAGAGCTTTCAGAAGCTCAAGACAGCTTTGACCACAGCTCCAGTGTTAGTTTTGCCATCAGCTTTAGGTTCATATACAGTGTATTGTGATGCTTCGAGAGTTGGTATTGGGTGTGTGTTGATGTAGGAGGGTAGAGTTATTGCTTATGCTTCTCGTTAGTTGAAGCCCATGAGAAGAACTACCCTGTTCATGATTTGGAGTTGGTTGTCATTGTTCACGCGTTGAAGAATTGGAGGCATTATTTGTATGGTGTGTCTTGTGAGGTGTTTACTGATCATCGTAGCCTCCATCACTTGTTCAAGAAGAAGGATCTCAATTTGAGGCAGCGGAGATGGCTAGAGTTGCTAAAGGACTATGATATTACTATCTTGTACCATCCAGGGAAGGCCAATGTGGTGGCCGATGCTTTGAGCCAGAAGGCGGTGAGTATGAGAAGTTTGGCATATATTCAAGTTGGGGAGAGACCTCTTGAAGTTGATGTTCAGGCCTTGGCCAATCGGTTTGTGAGGTTGGATATTTCAGAGCCTAGTTGGGTATTGGCTTGTGTGATTTCTCGGTCTTCCTTATATGATCGCATTAGAGAGCGCCAGTATGATGATCCTCATTTGTTTGTCCTTAAGGACAGAGTTGAGCATGATGATGCTAGAGATGTGACTATTGGTGATGATGGGGTGTTGAGGATGCAGGGCCGGATATGTGTGCCCAATGTAGATGGGCTTCAGGAGTTGATTCTGGAGGAGGCCCATAGTTCGCGGTATTCCATCCATCCGGGTGCCATGAAAATGTATCAAGATTTGAGAAAACATTATTGGCAGAGTAAAATGAAGAAGGACATTGTGGGATTTGTAGCTCGGTGTCTCAATTGTCAGTAGGTGAAATATGAGCATCAGAGACCGGGTGGCTTGCTTTAGCAGATGGATATTCCAGACGGGAAGTGGGAGCGGATCACCATGGACTTTGTAGTTGGGCTCCCATAGACTTTGAAGAAGTTTGATGCAATTTGGGTTATTGTGGATCGGCTGATCAAGTTCGCGCACTTCATTCCTGTGTGTATTACCTATTCTTTAGAGCGGTTGGTAGAGATCTATATCCGAGAAATTGTTGGTTTGCAGGTGTCCCAGTTTCCATCATCTCATATAGGGGCACTCAGTTGACTTCACAGTTTTGGAGGTCTGTGCACCAAGAGTTGGGTACTCAGGTTGAGTTGATCACAACCTTTAACCCTCAAACGGACGGGCAATCCGAGCGCATTATTCAGATATTGGACGACATGTTGCGTGCTTGTGTCATTAATTTGGGAGGGTCATGGGATCATTTTCCACCGCTCGTGGAGTTTGCTTATAACAACAACTACCAGTTGAGGATTTAGATGGCTCCATATGAGGCTTTGTATGGGAGGCGGTGTAGATATCTAGTTGGTTGTTTTGAGTCGGGTGAGGCTAGGCTATTGGGGACAGACTTGGTGCAAGATACTTTAGAAAAGGTGAAGGTAATTCAGGAGAGGCTTGGTACAACACAATCAAGACAAAAGAGTTATGCGGACAAGAAGGTCCGGGATGTGTCCTACATGGTTGATGAGAAGGTTTTGTTGAAGGTTTCACCCATGAAGGGTGTTATGAGATTTGGGAAGAAGGGTAAATTGAGTCCTCGGTTCATTAGGCCTTTTGAGGTACTTCGGAGGATTGGGGAGGTGGCTTAAGAGCTTGCTTTGCCACCCAGCTTGTCGAGTGTGCATCCGGTATTTCATGTTTCTATGCTACGGAAGTATATTGGGGATCCGTCTCATGTTCTGGATTTCAGCACGGTTCAGTTAGATGATGATTTGACTTATGATGTGGAGCCAGTAGCTATTTTGGAGCGTTAGGTTCAGAAGTTGAAATCAAAGGATATAGCTTCAGTGAAGGTGCAAGAGCAGATATCCGCACCTATTTGAGGCTTTAGGTATGTTTCTTGACCTGTTCGAGGACGAACGTTTGTTTAAGAGGGGGAGGATGTAACGACCCGGCCGGTTGTTTCATGAGTTACCACTCCATTTCCCCCCAATTTTGCTTCTTATTGCCTTGTTTAGCTATATTTTATGTTATCGAGTTGTTTGGCTCAGGTTCGGAGAGGTTTTGGTAAGGGTTGAGACACTTAGTCTCTTTTAAGGAAGCTTAAGTTGGAAAAGTCAACTGGATGTTGAGTTATGTGTTAAAGGGCTCGGATGCAATTTTCGACTGTTCGGATAACTTTACAAAGTGATTTGGGATGTAGGAGCGTGATTAGAATGTGTTTTAGAGGTCCAGAGTAGATTTAGGCTAGCATTGGCAAAAATTGGAATTTTGACGTTTTCCGGTTGGTAGGTGAGATTTTAATATAGGGGTCGGAATGGAATGTCGGGAGTTGCAGTAGGTCCGTTGTATCATTTGGGATGTGTGTGCAAAATTTCAGGTCATTCAAACGTGGTTTGATAGACTTTTTGATCGAAAGCGGAATTCAGAAGAGTTTGGGAATCTTAGGCTTGAATCCGATGTGTTTTGGTTGATTCGATGTTGTTTTAGGTGTTTCGAAGATTGGTATAAGTTTGAATAGGGGTGTATGTCTTGTTTGTGATTTTGGTTGAGGTCCCGGGGGCCTCGGGGTGTTTTCGGATGGTTGTCGGAAAGATAGGAATTTGGAAATGGCAACTGAAGTGTTGGGACTGCTGTCATAACCGCATCTGCGGTTGGGAGGCCGCAGGTGCGACCCCCGCAGATGCGAACATGAGTCGCAGAAGTGGAAGGGGCCAAGGAGAGCTGGAGCCGCAGAAGTGGATAAGTAGGCGCACCTGCGGTAGCGCAGGTGCGGTATTTGCATCGCATATGTGGGGCTTGGGATTTAAGTGAGGACAGCAAATGCGGCGTCTTGGACCGCAGAAGCAGTAGCTGGACCGTAGGTGTGGAATCCCTGGGCCAGAAAGTATAAAAGGCTTCCTTTGCCATTTTTGAGTTGTTCTTCACCATTTTTATTTAGGTTTGAGCTTGGGGAAGCTATTTTTAAGTGGGATTCAAGGGATAACGCTTGGAGGTAAGATCTCTGAACCTACTAATCGATCCTATGGCATTTTTTCACTGATTTGGCCTAAGATTAATGGAAATTAAGGGATAAAAATTGGGGATTAAGGCTTGGTATTGGAGACCTTGACTTGGGGATTTGAGAGGCCATTTGTGGTCGAATTTGATACTTTTGATATGAATGAACTTGTGGGAGGATAAGGAGAGTATTGGTGTAAAATTTATCGGTTTCTGAGATATGGGCCCGGGGGTCGGGTTTTGGTTAATTTCAGGATTTATGCTGTAATTTGATTATTTTTGCATGGGCTTCGTTCCTTAAGCATATTTTGACGTTGTGACTCTGATTTTGGATAGATTCGACGCAAGTTGAGGCCAATTCGAGAGGCAAAGGCTTCGCGGGCTAGAGTTTGGACCAGATAGAGGTGAGTAATGATTATAAATATTGTCCTGAGGGTATGAAACCCCGAATTTCACATGTTGTGCTATATTGAAGTGATGCACACGTTGTGCTAGATAGCGTGGGGTTGTGCACCGTTGCTGATTATGACTTAGTCCATCCCGAATGACTGTTTTACTGCGTATTTGATTGAAAATCATTTGCTATCATCATGTTTTTGGCTGAATGCCATATTTGGGCCTCGTGCCAACTATTTGGACCCTTAGGGAAGTTTTACTGCTATTTCCTCAATGTTTTTATTTTATATCTGTACCCAGTCATGCTATATTATACTATTTTCATAACTCAGCCATGTTTACTCTGTTTTAATACTTTAAATGATATTTTGGGCTGAGCATTATATTTTACTGTGCCCGAGTAGCTTTTAGAGATTTCTGACTGAGTAGGGCTGAGGGCCTGTGTTGTGAGGATTATTATGGAGTCGGGCTGCACACCGCAGTAGTATGGTATTGATTATGATTATGAGGCCGAGGGCCTGAGTTGTATGCTACAAGGTGGCTTGATATGAGGACGAGAGCCTATTGATTATGCCACGAGATGGCTTGATATTGCGCTTGGGCCGTAAAGGGCCTCTCCTGGAGTCTGTTCACTCCTAGTGTGCACGGGTACCTAGTGAGATATGTGATATAGCCCGAGGGGCTGAGGTTGTTCCATGTTATTGCTCGAGGGACTGATTCTGTTGACATTGTGCCCGAAGGGTGGATTTTATGTGTTTATCTGTTCTAGCTGCTTTTCATTTACTTGTTTAACTGTTGAAAAGGTGTTTTAAAGAAGCTTATACTAAACTAAGGTGTTTTTATAAGATTTCACTGTTTTATTGCACTTTTATTGGTTTTACACTGCCTCTTTATAGCATGTTGTTGTGCTTTACGTGATTTCTTATCGCTAAGTCTTCATTTACTGTTATTACTCACGGAGTTGGAGTACTCACTTTACTCCCTACACCTTGTGTGTAGATTCAGGAGCTTCAGGTCCGACCAGTGAAGGTTGATGTCTCCCAACAGGCTATTCAGAGTCCACTAGGTAGCTGCTCGACGTTCGCAGCCCAGTGTCTCTCCCTCCTATCCTACTTTCAGTTTCTAGTTTTGTAATAGACTGTATAAACTCTTTCAGACTCTTATACACATGTGTAGATGCTCATGACTGGTGACACCCTGAGGTCGAGCTGTGTTGTTTCGCAAATTGTACCGTTTCACTATTTCTTTGGGGATTTAATCATGCTAATGACTTAAATTGTGTTATTATAATTGTTAAAATGAATTGGGTGTTGTGTCGGTTGGCCTTGTCTTCACGAGAGGCGCCATCACGGCCAGGTCTGGGTTTAGGGTCGTGACATATGTATTCAATGTATTGTAGAATGTATTCATATATTTTTTTAATTAATATAATTTATGTATTCAGATGTATATATGTATTCAAATATATATGCAGTATGTATTCATACATTTTTGCACTATAGATGACCTGCTATACTTCATGTATTCACTGTATTTTTATGTAATTATCGTAGACCATATATATGAATTCAAATATTAAATGTATTTGTATGTAATTACCCAAAACTCACCATAGACCATGATGGCGCCAATGCTTCCATTAGGCAAGCCAATGATTCAATCAATATGTCCATAGTAAATCCAAAATGCATTTCAAAACAATTAAACAAATAAAGAGTGAAAGTTTGTTCATTATCATTAAAATTATAGTTGTTATTATTTTAAATATTTATAATGTGGTAGAAATATAATCCCAAAATCATAATAGAATATAACCACGAGCAAAATCTAAATTCCGAAAATCAAGCATCACAAGTGCATGAACATCTACTAAAGAGTGCAACAATAATACAACATTTGTCTCGAATATGAAATAAACAGGATAAAGTAAATAAATAAGATGGAGACTCTAAGAGTTGCGGTGCGTAGCATAGAGAGCAGCTCACCATAAAGTCTCCTCAGTAGCTGCGCCTACGCGCCAAGGTGACCATCGAATGAACCTGTCAGATCCTGCACATTTAGTGCAGAAGTGTAGCATGAGTACGTAAATCAACACGTACCCAGTAAGTATCTAACCAAACCCCGGAAAAGTAGTTACGAGGGGTCGACATCGACACTTACTAGTGGTCTAGTAAATCAGGTATAATAAAAGTAAACAGAATAAAATGATAAAACTTATATAAGTACATAATACTCAATACGGATGTTCCAAAACCAGGGTGTCACTGAGCACATGAGTGTCTATAAAACACAACTCTGAAATACTGTCTATGAAAATCCAAAACTATATATATAAAGCTGAAAGATAGAGCAGGAGAGTTAAGGTCTGTAGATGCCAGACAGCTACCTCAAAATCTCCAAATGACTAAGCTGCTCAGATAATCAGCACCCACCGTGTCCCAAACACCAGGATCTGCACACGAAGTGTTTGGGGTAGCGTGAGTACAACCAACTCAGTAAGTAACAAGACTAACTATTGGACTGAAAGTAGTGACGAGCTTTACGAGTACAGTTCAATTATAAAATTACAGTACAACAAAATAGGTATGCTTCCAAGTTCGACAGTTAAATCATGTCAATTTCAATTGAAACAGTAATGAAATCATGTGAACACTCTCAAAGTATCAGTCACTCAGTCCTCCCATCCACTCCAAGCTCACAGTCACTCATTCCTCACAGTCATTCCATCCTCACAACCACTCAATCCTCCCAATTGCTCGGCACTCTCACTCACACTCTATAGGTATCTGCGCTCACTGTGGATGCACAGACTTCGGAGGGGCAATTCTAGCCCAAGCGCTATAATAAGCCAAACATGACATGAATCAAATAAACATGTTGCGACGTGCAGCCTGCTCCCATAAATATCCACACAATAAGGCCCTCGACCTCACTTAGTCATCAATCTCTGCAGTCTTTCGGGCTCTCAAGAATCATGATACTCACCCCAAACAATGATGATATAATATGTCGATGAATAACAATAAAGATTGAGATATAATATGCAATAAAAGTTGTGACATAGTACAAATAGCAATTAAACAATTAATTTAACATGTAACACGACCTCGGTGGGACCCTACAGTACTAACACGTAGCCTAAGCATGATTTCAATATGACATGCATCTCAATTTCTATAATACATTGTAAAAATACGGGTAATGACTGGATTAATCAACTATACAGTTCCATATAATTGACCAAGTCACAATTCTTAGGGTGCACGCCCACACGCTCGACACCTACCATGTGCGTCACCTCAACACCAATCACATAACATGTAATTTGGGGTTTCATACCCTCATAGCCAAGTTTAGAAGTGTTACTTACCTCAAACCGTGCAATTCTCTACTCCAAAACTCCCTTGCCTCGCTAATCAGCCTCCGAATGCCACAAATCTAGCCACAAACAGTTCGATATAATCAACACGAGCTAAAGGAATCAATTCCATAAGAAAATACTAAGTTCTAAGTCAAAAGTCAAAAAGACAACTCAAATGTTGCCCCCCAGGCCCATGCCTCGGAAACTAATAAAGGTCACAAAATCCAGAAGCCCATTTAACCACGAGTCTAACCATACCAAATTTACCAAAATCCGATACCAAATCGTCACTCAAATCCAAAAATTAATCTCTCCAAATTCCTAGCTTCAAACTCCCAAATTCCACCTCAAAAACACATAAACTAGGTGAGAAACTCAACGGGGAAAGATAATTATTGAATAAAAATAACCACAAGTGACTTACCTCAAGAATATCTTTGAAATCCCTCTAAAAAATCACCCTAATCCGAGTTTCCAAAGTCGAAAAATGATAGAATCTCCGAAACCCTCGAATTTAAACACTGCCTAGGCATTTCCGCACCATTAGAGCCTGGGCTCGCACTTGCACATCCGCTTTTGTTGTTACACCCCATCTTTTCGTACGTTAAAGTACGTCGCAAGTTAACTGATGTAACCTATGAAACTAGATCATCTGCGAAACTACATCAAGTAAGTTAATCATATTAACTTGGGGGTTACAACAATACAATATCATGAATACCAAGTACCAAGAGGGTTTGAATACTTAGAAGCTAAATGAATTGAAGAAAATAAGTTTCGTCAAAAGTCGACAAGTTGAGAATGTTATAACATGTACTTTTGGGGTGAGACTAGGGTGCTTAACATTATAAGGAGATTATATTATGAGTTATTTTAGTCGTATGATAGCCATGTGTCGTATTTTGAAGTTAAGAAAGTTGTGGAACAAAAGTTGGAAAAGTTCATCACAAGTTACATTCATAAATATGCTGAAAATTAGGTCAAATGTAGATGAGCATTTCACCCAATTTACATGGAATTACAGGATTATCTACCTACCAAATTGAAGATCTGAGTCTAGTTTCCAACGGAGTAAATTGTTCATTTATATGACATTGGAATAGAGAGATATTCACATTTTCACGAGATTGCACATGCTGGTAAGTGACAAGTAGGTGCATCACCTACTTGCCAAAAGGAGAAGCCTCAATTAAAAGCTCCAAGGTCGACCAAAGAGCCCTTTAAAGGGATTATTTCCTTCAGATATTATACTCATAATAGATCAAAAAAATCATATTTACACCCCAGCAAAATCCTCCCAAAAATTCAACATAAAACCCTAAATAATTTTCTCTTACTTTCAAGTTCTAGTTGGAGAAAAACCTAAGGGTTGAAGAATCAAGATAGGATCTGACATATTCACCAAATATGGTAAGTATACTGCCCTTTTTCATCAATTTTTTCTGCTGTAACAGTAGATAAATTCATTCAATAATTGTAAGAATTCACGGGACGGTGATTGGAAGCCGCGAGTTTGGGTTGTTCAACTTGTAGTGGACTGTTTTGTGGGCTGTTGGGTTGTCTCTTTTGCAGCTGTTTTTGTGGAGTTTTGGAGGAGAAATGGTGAGGAAAAACACCACATAATGGCAGGGTGGTTGGCTGGTCATTTGTCGTTACATTTTTGGGTTGTTTGACACTACTGTGGTTGTCGTTTTGTGTATGGAGTGATCAGGGTATGTTGGGCTGTTTTGTGGTATTATGTGATGGATATAAGTTTGGAAAATAATGTATATAATTTATTATTGTTTTGTTCTTGTGTTTTTGGTATTCTATCGAATTAGGAGGACGTAAAGATTATAGGGGAGATGCTGCCCGTTCTTTTACAAAATAAGCTTGTCATTCGTTGTGTGATAGTTGTACCTTCCATAACTTGATGATAGTATTGTTATCATTATTGTAGATTGAGGTGCAACAAGACAAGTTTAACGTGGTTGTTGGACATATTGTGATAAGGTATGAAAAGGCTAAACTTTTTTTTCATTTTGGCATGATCCAGTAACTACATGTGTTTGATAACGAGACATAAAGAGAAGTTCATATTCCTAAATTTATGTACATTTTCCTAGTCTCATAAGTTACAGCATTCTCCCTTATCAGGACTTCATATTCAATTTAGTTTTAACTTTTTTCAGCTAAGAGAGTAGAGAGTCTATATATATATACAATATTATAATATTTTCACCACCATCGAGCTATAATCGGTAGGCAGGCCCATATTGGGCAGTACTATAGTATTTTCACCACCATCAAGCTATAATCGATGGGCAGACCCCTATTGGGCAACCTCTGCTCAGATGTTATGTTATATACCTAGCCTACTATGGCCGAGCGCCTATGAGCAAGCCTAGAATGGCCGAGATACAGAGCATAGTATGGCCGAACGCCTATGAGCGAGCCTACTACGGTAGAGAAGTTACACATATCGAGCCTTATTAGGTCGGACAACTATTTTACATACTATATGGAGAGAGTTGAGTCAATATCAGTAGGTAATCATATCTTCATATTATCTTTGACTCCCAATTACATTTAGTTATTCTATTATCAGTTCAGTTTCAACTTTCATTTATTCTGCTGCCTTGCATACCGATATATTATTTTGTACTGACGTCCCTTTTGCTGGGGACGCTGCATTTCTTGCTTGTAGGTTCTGATAGGCAGTTGGATAGACCTTCCCAGTAGATAGAGTCAAATATCAGCTTGGTTGGTAAGCTCCACTTCCTCGGGGTTACCAAGTCTAGACCTTGGAGTCCATTTTTTTTATATATACATAGGTTTTATGGGTAGGTCGAGGCCTTGTCCCGACCATGATACTGTTCAGCTATTGCTAGCGGCTTGTAGACGAGTCCTGTGTTTTTTTATATCAGTGGAGTTTCATGGCTTCATCGGCCTACACAGTTATATATATTAGCTTTTGGATATGTTTACCCCACAGATGAGAGAGACGTTATTTTTCAGATGATTCAGAATATGGCCTCGTCGGCCTAAGTTAAAGGTTACCCCTATAGAGTTCACAGTTATGGAGTGGTACGCTCGGACTGAGTACGACACTAGGTGTCGGCGATGCCTCACCGAGTTTGGGGCGTGACAAACTTGGTATCAGAGCATTTCTATCCTAGGGAGTCTACAAGCCGTGTCTAGTAGAACCTTGTTTATAGATGTGTTGTGCACCATATTATATAAATAGGAAGCTACAAGGCATTTAAGAGTCTGTTACCCTTCTATAGAGCTGAGTCATAAGAGTTCGAGCCAAGACTTATGCTTGCTCATTATAGAGATGCTTGCAATTTGAATAAAATTACAGCTAAGCAGAGGGCTAATACAGAAGCAAGAAAGGGCACTAGTAGAGAGAGAATTCTTGACAATGTGGCCTAGTTTGAGGCCCTATCAGATCGTGCATACTAGATGTACGGATTTCCTACTTAAGAACCTAAGACGGGAATATCTAAAATACCCGCGAATAGCAGGCCATGGGAGTATTAGAAGGTAAAAGTATAAGTTTCAACAGATAACAGAAGCAAGGTGAAGAAGGGTACGAGGTACCCAATTAAGGCTTCTAAGTTACCTTCAATAGAAATAAAGGTACGTATAATTGGCCACACCCATCTCAGTTATGCCCTATGGGAGGTAACATATATAGTTTAAGAGAAGATGGAGTATTAGGATCCATCTTGGATTGGAGTAACCTAGAATGGTGGATTGAGCCAGGGGAGCAAAAAAAAAAGTGAAACAATGTTTTGTTGAGATTTTAAGAATAAGGTAATAAACAGAGATATTAGCTGGAGAATAATAAGAAAGTAAATGAAACATTACGAGTAAGATGTGATAAAAGGGTGGTAATGGTAAATCATAATATGACAGGATGACATAGTCTATAATCAAGTAAAGGAAAAGACAAGAGGTGGCAGTCCTTGAGACTATAAAAGAGTATAAGCCATAAAGTTATATCCTCATTTAGAGAAAATGAGTTGGCGACTCCAACGTAATTACCAGAAGGCTAAGTTAGACCCCCCCTAGCATAATAAAAATCAACATAGGTTAGTAAAGAAGAAAAAAAATCGAACATGATTTAGGGACCAAAGGATTCGATAATAGCCGACATCATAAGAATTTCAGAAAATGTGTTTCGGAAATGATAGAATGGACGATGGAAGAATAAACTTTAAAGTTCATTTAGGAAGATGCTTCCCTAAAGAAAGCAATGTGAGCAGGGTTATGCTTAAGGGACTAAGTGTGATAATTATACTAGGTTTCACCCTCGCGCATAAGAAATTCAGTTATCCCTTGTATAGAAGGGTTATCGCAAGGCGAGTAAGAGTTTGTTATGATGTGAAAAGATGCCAGAGATGAAAAGATAGCTATGGAGTAGTAAAGGGAGAATGCGGTAAAATGGCAAAGGGGTGAAATTGCATTTATTTGATCCTACATATATGTTATGACTCCAGAACATTCTACAAGCACGATGTCGGGGAGATGCAGTAAGGGTTCCCTCCCAGGATGTTATTGATAAATAAGTGCAAACGAACACTTTATATATAAGGAGCTAGTACGAGAGGCAAGTTAAGACAAGATGCAACCCAAGAGAGATTACGTGGAATATAGATATGAGAATGAACCAACGAGTAGTTATTAGTTGATTCAGGAAGAGCCTAGTTATGGCTAGACAAGAGGATACAGATAAATCAGCAGATCATGCAAAATAAACCTAGTGAACCCCAGTATAGGGAATTCAGTCTCGCAATACGACATCTTAATCCTTGAGAAATACTCAGATAGGAGTTGAGGTAGTTATAGTTGCTGTAAAAGTGTTACGGAAATAAAAGAGAGTGCCACGGGGGTGACAAAAAAAATTGAGTACAGGAGTAACCCTACGAGAACAAAGGCACGGAGGTATGTAACTAAGGATATTTATAGGTAAGTAAGAACATCAAAAAGTCTGCCAGGTATATGATAGGATAAGCTCACAGCTTTACAAGAGTCAGAGAGTCTTCCCTAAGTGTTACAATGAAAGACTAACTAAAGAAATAAGGAAGTAGGCTTCAAACTAAGCATAGTAACCTAAAGAAGAAATTATCTTCTAATAAGAATCTCAATATGACATTGTATGCTCTCCATAACAAAGTGGCACCTATCGTAACTAAGGAACGGGAAGTAAAATCCAAAGTAATATTCGAGATTATATGGGTTGCACAAAATTCAAATATATGTGGGAACTAAGATAAGCCCGGTATTCATGCAACAAGTGACAGAATGACGAAGAAAGGTAATTGCTTACTTTTAACGAAAGTTGAGAAGGCACGAAAGGAATTATTCGATCTATGACCCAGAGTTAGTTACGTTATGAACACACATAAGATTTCCGAGTATTAAACGTGTCGCATATATGTTGACAATGATATAGCTATAGGATACTCCAACATAAGTTAAAAGAAAGAATTGAGTCCACGTCACAGACAAAATCCTGAGTTGCTAGAAGGTTATATCATGGATGTTCCATAGCATCCACGAGGGGCTAAAGTAATAACTAATACCCTGAGCTGTAGATCAGAAGATAAAGTAAGTCTGCTTAAAGGTTGAGATATAAGAGGAAACTAAAGAGTTACATCAGCTACGTGAATTAGGAGACTGATTATTAGACCCTGATGAGTATAAAAATCGTGATTCAGAACATTGTAGAATCACTGTAAATATTAGAGCTACAAAAGAGATAGTGCAGCAGCCATATTCTATGATGTCTTTATGATAGATCCAGTTAGAAGAGTACCAACCTCATAATATATCAGTATGGAGCTCCCACCGGATTGTGTATGCACCAAAGGTGTAAGTATTTGAGTAGAGCTTCAAGTTGTAGATGTGAATTCCACCCATGTGGAAAGGACGTAATGAAATCAACAGAAGATACAATGCAAGATTTAAAGTTAAGAAAGGAAAAAGGTAAAGAAAGTACGAGATACTCAAGTGCAGAAGGTTGTGAATAGTCCAAATTTTGGATAGAGGGCTAGAAGCACCGCGATATAGTATCTAGAAGTGATAGTGGTGTCTTCAGTAGCTTATCTTCAACCTATGGTTTCCATGTACTGAGAGGTCTAGTTAAGAGAGTAAAGAAGAGCTAATAACGATGTGATGTCTCACTTGAGGTTCCAGAATAACATAAGGAAATCTATGGTACTAGCAAGTTAAAGGAAGGTTGCGAGTAGTATAAATAGATACATGTAGGTCGCAATCTAAAGTATGGTAAAGCAATAAAGTTTTATGTAGATATGAGTAAGGATAAGAAAAGGTGAGTGAGAAAGTGACGAGAATAGGTAAGTCCTCACGATTAAACCCATCACAACAAAAGAGCTGATTGTTTCCATAAGTTATAAAAAGCTCAATATAGCCTGAGTGAACTTAGAGCAGTTAAAGACTAGGAGAATTTAGAAGAGATGGAATGCTTCCCTAGTGGTAGAATAAGGGTGTAATTGTGATAGATAAGAGGATGATATTTAGGCCTTTGATTGGGTAATAATTCTGAGAAAAGGTATTTCATGAACTGCACGGGATTAGAATACCTCCCATAAGATGAATCACATTAGGATGCTATGAAATACGATTATTGAAGTATAATATTGACCCTAAGTGGATGAGGAAAATAATTCGAGATGTTCCCTGATGAGACGTGAGCCCTAGTGACAATATATTACATAAGAATTTCAAGTTATTTAGTGGTAGATTATAGATCAACATTAAGGTGAATCAAAAATAGTTGGATAAAAGTTCCAAAGTACGAGATGATATTTGTTTGTCACTCTTAAGATGAACAATAATGAGAAAGCATTAAAGTACTTAGATTTCTGTATATAGGATAGGCAACGAGAGAGTAACTTGGAGGTTGGTAGCAGATCTCGGTAATAATAAATCAAAGCAAGTGTTATGGTATATTATGACCTACCTAGATGCATTAAAGCCAAAAGGATAGATATCCGAGGCTATGAAACAAGATATATCAATAGTCGTAAGGTCAACAAAGTATCAAGTGAAGGAATTAAATACACCTATAGATGACTATAGGGACAACTTGCCATAGTTCGGTATAGGTTCCCAAAGTGAGGCCTAGAGATTGGCTAAAAGCTGGAGGAAAAGGATAGAGAAGTCGCATAGGCGCACATACAAGGAAAAAGTCATACATGCTACATGACAGAAGGTCGCAACAATTACGATATTGGAAGAATTCTGACAATAAGTCGTGGTGTGAGAAAAAGGCCTAAAGGGGAGAATGCCATGGCCTTCGAATTTATTCACAAAACAATTGCCTAGATGCCAAGGATAGTATTAAATTATTTGTAAGAGCTATAGTTTATGAGACTGATAAGCGCATCAGTCAACATTCGAGGATGAATGTTCCAAAGGGGGGAATGATATTACACCCCATGTTTTCATACGTAAAAGTATGTCGCAAGTTAACTGATGTAAGCAATGAAATGAGAACATCAGTAAAAGTACATCAAGTAAGTTAATCATGTTAACTTGAAGGTTACAAATATTTAAGATCATGAATATCAAGTACCAAGAGGGTTTGAATGCTTAGAAGCTAAATGAATTGAAGAAAATAAGTTTTGTCAAAAGTCGACAAGTTGGGAATGTTATAACATGTACTTTTGGGGTGAGACTAGGATGCTTAACATTATAAGGAGATTATATTATGAGTTAATTTAGTCGTATGATAGTCGTGTGTCATGTTTTTAAGTCAAGTGAGTTGTGGAACAAAACTTGGAAAAGGTCATCACAAGTTACATTCATAAATATGCTGAAAATTAGGTCAAATGTAGATGAGCATTTCTCCCAATGTACATGGAATTACAGTATGATCTACCTACCAAATTGAATATCTATAAGTCAAGTTTCCAGCAGAGTAAATCGTTCATTGATACGATATTGGAATAGAGAGATATTCACATTTTTGCAAGATTGCACAGGCTGGTAGGTGACAAGTAGGTGCATCACCTACTTGCCAAAACCAGAGGCCTCAATTAAAAGCTCCAAGGTCGGCCAAATATCCCTTTTAAGGGATAATTTCCTTAAGATATTACACTCATAATAGATCAAAAAAATCAGATGTACACCCCAGCAAAATCCTCCCAAAAATTCAACACAAAACCCTAAATAATTTTCTCTTGTTTTCAAGTTCTAGTTGGAGAAAAACCTAAGGGTTGAAAATCCAAGATAGGAGCTGAGCTATTCACCAAATATGGTAAGTATAATGCCCTTTTCATCCATTTTTTCTGCTTTAAAAGTAGATAAATTCATTCAATAATTGTAAGAACTCACGGAACGGTGATCGAAAATAGTGAGCTTGAGTTGTTCAACTTGTAGTGGACTGTTTTGTGGGCTGTCTCGTATTGCTGTTAGATTGTCTCTTTTACTGCTGTTTTTGTGGAGTTTTGGAGGCGAAAGGGTGTAAAAATATACACATAATGGCAGCTTGGTTGGCTGGTCGTTCATCGTTATATTTTTGGGTTGTTTGACACTACTATGGTTGCCGTTTTGAGTATGGAGTGATCGAGGTATGTTGGACTGTTTTGTTGTATTCTATGATGGATATAAGGTTGGAATATGATGTATATATTTTGTTATTATTGTGTTCTTGTGTTGTTGGTGTTGTGTCAAATTAGGAGGAAGTAAAGATTATAGGTGAGATGCTACCCGTTCTTTTACAAAATAAGCTTGTCGTTCGTTGTGTGATAGTTGTACCTTCCATAACTTGATGATAGTATTGTTGTCATTGTTGTCGATTAAGGTGAAAAAAGACGAGTTTAACGTGGTTGTTGGACATATTGTGATAAGGTATGATAAGGCTAAACCTTTCTTTCATTTTGGCATGATCCAGTAACGACATGTGTTTGATAACAAGACATAAAGAAAAGTTCATATTCCTAAATTTATGTACATTTTGCTAGTCTCATAAGTTACAACATTCTCGTTTATTGGGACTTCATATTCAGTTTAGTTTTGTCTTTTGTTAGCCAAGAGAGCATAGAGTCTATATATATACAATACTACACTATTTTCACCACCATAGAGCTATAATCGGTGGGCAGGCTCAATTGGGCAGTACTACAGTATTTACACCACTATCGAGCTATAATCGTTGAGCAGGCCCCTATTGAGCAACCTCTAGTCAGATGATAAGTTATATATAGAGCCTACTATGGCCGGGCGCCTATGAAAGAGCCTAGAATGGCCGATATACAGAGCCTAGTATGGCGGAGGACCAATAAGCAAGACTACTACGGCAGAGCAGTTACACATATCGAGCCTTATTGGGCCGGACATCTATTTTACATGCTATATGGAGAGAGTTGAGTCAATATCAGCAGGTAAGCATATCTTCAGATTATCATTGACTCCCAGTTACATTCAGTTATTATATTATCAATTCAGTTTCAGCTTTCAGTTATTCTGTTGCCTTACATAATCGGTACATTATTTCGTACTGACGTCCCTTTTGTTGGGAACGCTGCATTTCATGCCTGTGGGTTCTGATAGGCAGCTGGATTGACCTTCCCAGTAGATAGAGTTAAATATCAGCTTGGTTGGTAAGCTCCACTTCCTCAGGGTTATCAGGTCTAGACCTTGGAGTCCATTTATATATATATATAGGTTTGATTGGTAGGTCGAGGCCCTGTCTCGACCATGATACAGTTCAGCTATCGCTAGAGGCTAGTAGACGAGTCCTGTATATTTTTTATATCAGTAGATATTCATGGCGGCTTCATCGGCTTGCACAATTATATATCAGCTTTTGGGTATGTTTACCCCACAGATGAGAGAGACATTATTTTCAAACGATTCAGAATATGGCCTCATCAACCTAAGTTGAGGGTTACCCCTCCAGGGTTCACAGTTAAGGAGTGGTACGCTCGGGCCTAGTACAGCACTGGGTGCCGGCCACGTCTTATCGAGTTTGGGGCGTGACATTTGTGGAGAAAACTTTGCTTTATGCGAAACCCACTTAATAGCTGACCTCGTGCACCTACGGTTCCAGCCTAGCACTTATGGGACCGCATATGCGAACATTCCTTCGCTTTTGCTACTCCAACATAACCTGCCAATTTCGCTTCTGCAATAGATCATACACAGACGCGCATTTGCATCTGCGGAAACATTTTCCATGCCTGCGACCACTACACAATCCTCTCCAGGCTACACCTGCACTCCACTTCTCGCACCTGCGAACTCGCACCTATGATCAAAGCTCTGCAGGTGTGATTGCACCAGAAGACTCCCAGTTTCAGCAACCCTTTAATTCCAAACATTGATCCGTTAACCACCCGAACTACACCCGAGGTCCCCCGGAACCTCAATTAAATATACCAACAAGTCCTAAAATATGATACGAACTTAGTCGAGCCTTAAAATAACATCAAAAAATGCTAAAACCCCGAATCGCGCATCAATCTAAGCGTAATGAACATTTGAACTTCTAACTTCTACATTCAATGTCGAAACCTATCAAATCGCGTTCGATTGACCTCAAATTTTACACGCAAGTCAAAAATGACACAACAGACCTACTCCAATTCCCCAAACCCCAATCCAATCACGGTAACCACAATGTCAAATCTCTAACAAACTTCTAAATTTTCAACTTTTGCCATTTCAAGCCTAATTTAACTACAGACCTCCAAATCACAATCCGGACACACTCCTAAGTCCAAAATCACCCAACGAAGGTAACAGAACCATGAAACTCCATTCTGGAACCATTTACGCACAAGTCAACATCTAGTCAACCTTTTCAACTTAAGTTTCCAACTTTGAGACTAAGTGACTCAATTCATTCCGTAACCTCTCCAGACCCATATCATTCCGTAACCTCTCCAGACCCGTACCAACTACACCAGCAAGTCACATAACAACAACTATACAGGGAATGAGTAGTAGAAAGGGGAACAGGGCTACAACTCTCAAAATTACCGACCAGGAAAACTTACGGCTACACTAACTACATATCAAATATTTTGCACGATTCTGGCGAGACGAGCGGCCCGATCCCATATGAGTGTGTTGCAATATCCTTTCGAGGCGAACGAGTTGATCCCATCAGATTGTATTACAATAATTTTACCGAGGCAGACGGTCCGATCCCATAAGAGTATGTTACAATAATCCTGCCGAGGTGAACGATCAGATCCCATAAGAATATATTATTTTGCCGAGGTGAAAGACCCGGTCCAATAAACGTATTGCTCAGGCGTTCATCCTAATCCATTAGAATATAAAACTTTATTGGGTCCTTAACCCCACTCACAAATATACATGTGAGTTATGAAATTCAAAGAAAACTTTCTGATGATTACGCACAATGCGGGAGAAATCTGTGAAGGAAGTACAAATTTTCATGGCTAATCAAGTAGCTCATCAAGTATGTAAATTACCTTAGGCGAGTCTAGTCTCGAGTAAAGTGTAAATTAAAGCACTTAAACAGGTAAATATAACTCAATTATTACAATTAAAGCATGGCGTGAGTCTAAATCTACCCAGACATAATCAGAAATTCTAGCGTATGCATGGACACTCATCACATCATATTTGTGTAGCTCCTACAACATGTAGAACATAATTAAATATACCATCTGCGGGGTAAATTCCTCTTCACAAAGTTAGAAAAGAGACTTACCTCTCTCTAAAATCCGATAACCAGCTCCAACACCTGTGTAACTACTCAATCTATTGCCAAACGATCAGAAACTAGCCAAACAAAGTACAAAAAAATCAAAACATACTCAAGAACCTAAAATTTATTATTTAGAAACAATTCTCAACCCCGCACAAAAAGACAACAAAAGTTAACCCCAGGCTCGCGCGCCCGATTTTGAAAATTATTGAAAAATATATTACTCATACCTTATATAGTCTGTATCCAAAAAACCAATTTCGTCCATGCATTGATCCTCAAATCAAGGATTTACCATTTCTCAACTTTGGGGCTCAAAACCCCAATTTCTACAATTAAAATATGGATAAAAATAATAATCAAACGAAATAATTGTGGAAAAATATTAAAATAAAGGTTAGATATTTACCCGCTTGTTGATACGAGAACAACACCGGAAAAATCACCTCAAACGGATCTTTAGAACTCAAGATATGCTCAAAATATGAAAATGCTTGGTCTGTCACTATAAAACACTACCCAGAAGATTTCTGTTCTTCGCGTTCGCGAAGAGAAATTTTTCTTGTTGACCGGTAGACCTAGAACTCATTCTTTGCATTTGCGGGACCTCCCTTGCATTCACGAAGAACAAAAGGTTGCCCCAGAAACCAATAACCTTTCTTGACACGGAAATGGGAATAACTCTCTCATACGACCTCCGAATTAGACGATTCTTATTGCTATGATTTCGTAATTATGGTACAGATATAATGGTTCAATCTAATCACGAATATAAGGTTGTTTCCTCAATATGGTACCCTTTCTACCCAAAGAAATGACGCTGAAACATCAAAATAAGAGCACGACACAACCCAAACCCATAAAAAACTCATCAGTACCTAACCAAAACATGTGAACATGTCCAAAATAATCATACAAACCTGTTGAAACTTTTAAATCATAAATCCAAGATTGTTATGTCCACTATTCGACCGTGGTCAACTCATTTTCATTACTTAACTAGTATGCAACTCAAGTGTCTGAACCACTCTTGAACACATTGGAATAGAACCAATTTTCATAGACAAGTCCAATATGACAACACAAACCCGTCTTAAGGCTCGGAATACCAAACGGAATCCGATAACAACAAAGTTCACTCCATGTAAAACTTGGAAAATTCAAAGACCTTAAAAATGCAAACTTTCAACAATAAACGTCGTATTGCTCCCAGATTACCCGATACTCAACCCAAACATATGCACAAGTCTGAAATCACCTTATGAACCTATTGGAACCTTCAAATCTCGAATTTGAGGTTGTTTACTCAAAAGTCAAATGTTGGTGAGCTCTTCCAATATAGCTTCCGAATTGAGAATTATTCTTCCAAATTAACTCTGAACTTCTCGAAAATCGAAACCAACCATAGACACGAGTCATAATGCATAATGTGAAGCTACTCAAGGTCTCAAACCGCCAAACAACTTGCTAGAGCTCAAAACAACAGGTCGGTTCGTTAAATTCTCCCCTACTTAAACATAAGTTTGTCCACGAATGTGCCAAGAACTGTTCCAAAGTTGTCAAGATCACTATAAACAGCTCGTGCACCTGCCTGGGCCATCACAATCCATACGAGCAGATTAGCTTAACCCAGGCTGAAGATCCTTCCTGCTACATTAACCCACAACCCTTAGACCAAATTCCAACATCTAGTATCTTCTATATGGTCTGATGCTAGAATACGTACCCCATATCAACCTCCACAAGTTGTACCAAACATACATATATACCCAAGTCATAACCGCACGATGCACCGCATAATTCATGTGCCCATAGTAACACCCTCCAGCCAAAATAACTGTAAAAATACGAACTTGATGCCTGTAATATAACTCATGACCCATAAAAATCATGTTCCAAACTTCAAAATACTGCAACAGTGAAAGAGATGTGTAGAATCTCGTAACCACCCATCAATACGATAAATCATGGAGTTCCTCTGCTCAACATGAACCATTGCCATTTTCTAAACTAATTAGTAACATTCTCCCTCCAACATGCATTATACTAATCTGATTGTAGTGATTTCAGGTCCAATAACATCGTCTCTCCCAGTACAAGCTGCTTGGTTGACAAGCCGCATCAAAACTATATAGAATCTCATATGACACCATCAATGCGCCAACACGACAACTCGAATATAGCCAATTAAGGAAAACCAAAGTCGGGTAAAGAACTATCCAACCCGTGTAACATTCACAACAACCAGACACACGGTATAAACCTATCTTAAAGGTGAGGATCAAAACATACGAAATAAATAAAAGGAACCATACTTAACATCTCACTATTGCACCGTGAAACCCAATCCACATATGATACCGTTGCAGCATGCAACCCAATCCAAACATCATACCCGAGGCGGCATGCCACCCAATCCACCCATAACCGTTAGTAAGGGAATACCCATCGATAAAAAAGTTTCATACCCACTAAACACACTTATATCAACCAAAAGCACACCAAATGCATAAACATAACCCTGGAGAGACGGTAGCACCATGCGCTACGAAGGCCAAGCACGACTAAGGTGTAATAAACAACCAGTATCTCGAGAGTCGTCTCGCTCATATAACACCACAAGATGCACATGATCACATCACATATGTGAATAATCATGATGTCTCACTACCCACGTGGCATAATAGAGTAATACATGGAATAGATGATGACAGGAATAACATCCAATGCTTGAAGACTCATTCATAAGCAATGCTATGCTGAGTAAGCATATCTCATCTGGTGTAGAATATGCATTCACATAAGGTTTACTAAGGGACCCCTAAGTCGATTGCGATCATCCCAAAATATGCCAATAACCTTCTAAAGATCACAATGACCCTATCCACGATACATACGATCAACCATCAAATCAGGAACAAACTTCCACAGTCCGCAACCAAAGGAATAGAGCATCCCTCAGACATAAACCCTCCAATTACCGACCGAACCAGAATCTTCATACCAGATTTAAATCTCTACCACTTAAATGGATCACACGTCACTTGTAAAATCATCCCGTGGGAGATTCTCCCAAAACCTTCCACACCAGATTGCAAATTCTGCATATCCATGGCTACCACCCATACTATTTTCATAATGCAAATCAAGAATCCACAATTCAATATATAATGCATCTTCCACAAGACACCATTCTCAAGCAACATTAAAATAGCGCAAACATACTCTAAACATGTGAAATCTTTCCCCGCTCCTCCGAGCTTATGACATCCCTGTCAAAACTATACAGCAACCAAATTTCTATAGCCGTAGAAGACACAAACCTTACATCATCGCTTAAACTGCCACAACTCTTTCGAGACCCATTTATACATAACCAAGCCATCAGAATTGAATCCCTTCGAATTAACCAAATTATAGAGACTGCCAAGCCTGCAGTAAAGCCACAAATCACATGTATAGCCTTATCACATCAAAGGAACTGATCAATTCCTTTACCATGCCGACTCAAACCGCTACTAAACTGACTTAACTCCTCATTTTTCTCTTGACTTACATTCAACACTAATACCACCCATTTCCAGCACACAATAGACCTCAATCAACACTCATCTTGAGTGACCTTTAACCACAAGACTGCATTGTCTCAATACCCATAAACCACTTTATACTCTCCTGATGCACTTAATGGTATCTCCAACTAATATACCTGTTCTGAAAAGATCTTCTACGAATCAGAAGCTATTTCTCCCATCTCTCTCAAACTACACCGTAGACTCGATGACATTCATCGATATACTCCAAGTCTCTTTTACATTTCGCTGTAAAACTAATTCCTTGTCCACACGACAAACCCAAAAATCCTTAGGCATTGTACTTTAATTATTGAATCCACTAGAACCATCATTAAGACTCGCCACTCTAACCTGGTTCCAAATATATAGCTAACAACCAGTGCTCCGTTACCACACAAATACTCTAGAAGAAGCAATCAAATGAATCTATTCCTTTGCACATCACATTCACGAAAGAAAAATCAAATCTGGGTCATTTCACAACCTGCACACAACTATAAGGTGAAATGTAGCACACATCCATCAAATTCCTTGTTTGAATTACCCCTAATGTTCTCTTCCTCAGTCATAAATAATCCTCCAATGTACTGCTAGCCAGAAACTTCAAAGGTACTTAATCATGTGACCCATTTATCGACGGTAGGCTTCCCTGCTTAGCTTTAAACCACAATCGCAAAGCCCAAGGACCCATAATGACTTCTCTCCCTAGATACCATGTCCTCAAGCCATTACTCAGCCAAATTTCACACAATCTCTTATTGTACTAATCATAACACGCCACTAATTACCGGTCCCAAACACATTCTCAACCTCATAATAGTCACATCCTCTTTTTTACGCGATCCACGCCCACATCGTAATGTGTTCCGTGTTGGATAGAAAGTAGAACACTTCATAGGAACTTTACTGGAAATCATGTAATCCCTAACCTTCTCATAAGAAATAACCCACCTGTGTAACCTCATGTCGGCATCCCCCAATAACATTGCCTTAGTTACATCCATTATGAAATCACTCAATCTCCCTAGGTCCACACTCATCTGCCAGCTGTAAGGATCTATCCATTCATTAACATCAATTGAAGGTCCAACAATATGTTTAAAACTTGGAGCCAAATTGCATCCCAAAACAATAATCAAATATTCACATTTTCCTTCATTCCGATTAATCCCCCTTCTCTTAACATTCGTACTCCCTAAGGATAAAAGACGCCTTAGGGATCATATCCTTCGTACCATCAAGACTGGAAACTCTGATTTGATTCTAAAGTTGCAACACACCTTCATCTCCAATAACTGTTTCTTAGGTACCATTTTACAATATCGTACCCAGAGGCAAACAAATGAAGATCATCATACCAATGAGACTTAGTGCATTCAAACAAGGACGACGACACCACAACACAAACAAGAATGCCACAAAGTTCAGAGTTGTCAAATCTCGCTACTTTTTTAACCAAAATCTGAACATCCTTGGCCCAGTTGCATCTCTTGCACTGGAATTTAAAGCTGAATCTTCCAATCTCAAACCGAATAACCCTTTTCCTAAAGCACTCACTGCTACAACACATAATCAAACACCCTACCATTCACACCAATATTGCACGATAAGTTAAATTACACTGTGTATAGCTCCGAATCTATGAACAACACCAACACTGAACTGAAACGACTGAACACCCTTCCATGAGGCAATGATAGTAGTCGGCACTCATAACACAGGGGAAAACATCCTGAAGCACACATGTAGCACCACCACAACTCCTCGATGCCCATCTGATATCGAATGGTTGACATCGTGTACGAATGAGTAGGAACAAACTGAAGACATAAGCTTCAACCGAAATCATATCGCACGATAAGTACAAACATCTTCATACCGATCCATAAGACACTACTAGATAGCCATGTAGCTCCTCGAAGATAAGTACAGACGTCTTTGTACCGATCCGCAGGACACTACTAAACTTCTTCATGACTCGTTAGACCTAAATGAACCTAGTGCTCTGATACCAAACTCTCACGACCCAAAACCCATCGTACACCGTGATGGCACCTAACGCTACTGTTAAGCAAGACAATAATTCAATCCATACGTCCATAGTAAATCCAATATGCATTTCAACACAATTAAAGAAATAAAGAGTGAAAGTTTGTCCATTTTAATTAAAAGTATAGTCGTTATTATTTCAAATATTTAAATGTGGCCGAAATGTAATCCCAAAATCATAACAGAATACAACCACGATTAAAATCTAAATCCACAAAACCTGGTGTCACAAGTACAAGAGAATCTACTAGGGAAAACAATACTAATACAATATTTGTCTGAAATACAAAATATTCAGGATAAAATAAATGAATAGATGCAAACTCTGTGTGCTACGGATCGTAGCTTGGAATTCATCTCACCATAAAGTCCCCTCAGCAACTATGCATATGCGCCGAGATGACCACAAAAAATATCTGTCTCTACACCTGCACAATTAGTGCAGAAGTGTAGTATGAGCACGTAAATTAATGCGTATCGAGTAACTATCAGCCTAATCATGGAGAAGGAGTGACTAGGGATTGATATTGATACTTACTAGTGGTCCAATAAATCAGGTATAATGAAAGTAAATAGATATAAGGCCTAGCAAGTAAAACGACAAAACATATATAAGTACATAATATAATATAATCCTCAATAGAAGAATAAACATAAGGTCCTAACTAATTGGATACTACCTCTAATGGAATATAGAATGGTCAATAGTAGATAAAACATCCCATCTCAATCGGAAAAACTCACGGGTACATTGACTTCTTATCAAATATTATGTACGATTCTGACGAGGCGAGCGACCCAATCCCAAAAGAGTGTGTTACAATATCCTGCCAAGATAAACAGCCTGATCCCATAAGTGTGTATTACAATAATCCTACCTAGGTGAATTCCCGATCCCATAAGAGTGTATTACAATAATCCTACCGAGGCTAACGACCCGATCCCTTAAGAATATATTATTCTACCGAGACAAACGGCCTAATCCCAAAAGATTATTGCTGAGGCGTTCATCCCGATCCCATTTGAGTATGAAACTTTAATGGTTACTTGACCCCACTCACAAATATACATAGGAGTTATGAAATTCAAGAAAACTTTCCGATGATTATGCACAATGCTGGAGAAATCCGTAAGGTAAGTACAAATAAGGAATTCTAGCGTACACACGAACATTCGCCACCTCATCCGTGCGTAGCTCCCACAACATGTAGTACATAATAAATATAACATATACAGGGTAAATTCCCCCTCACAAGGTTAGATAGGAGACTTACCTCGTTTCGAAATCTGATAACCGGCTCCAACGCCTCTCTAACTGCTCAAACCAATGCCAAACGATCCAAAACTAGCCAAAAAACATGCAAACCAATCCAAACATACTCAAGAACCTACAATTTATCATTTAGAAATAATTCTCAACCCCGCACGAAATGTCAACAAAAGTGAACCCCGAGCTCATGTCCCGGTTTCTGAAAATTATCAAAAATTAATATTACTCATAAGTTATATAGTCTATATCCATAGTATCATCCAATTTCATCGATGAATTGACCCTCAAATAAAGGATTTGCCATTTCTCAACTTTGGGTCTCCAAATCTCAATTTTGTACAATCCAAATACGGATAAAAATAATAACCAACCGAAATAATTATGGGAAAACATAAAATAAAGGTTATATATTTAGACCCTTGTTTATATGAGAACAATGCCGCAAAAATCATCTTAAACGGACCTGTAGAACTTAAGATATGCTCAAAACACGAAAATGCTCGGTCTACCATTTTAAAACACTGCCTAGGTGATTTTTGTTCTTCACCTTCGCGAAGAGAAATATTTTGCTTTGACCGGTCAACCCAGAATTCCTTCTTTGTATTTGCAAAAGACCTCCCTCGTGTTCACAAAGAACAAAAGGTTGCACCAGAAACCAACAATCTTTCTCGACACAGAAATGGGCATAACTCTCTCGTACGACCTCGGAATTCGACGATTCTCGTTGCTATGGTTCCATAATTACGATATGGATATGATGGTTAATTTAATCACAAATAAAAGGCAGTTTTATCAATATTATACCATTTATTCCCAAAGAAACGACACCGAAATATTGAATAAGAGCGCGACACAACCCAAATCCATCCGAAACAAATTGAAACCTAACCAAAATTTGCGAACAAGTCCAAAATAATCAAACAAACCTGTTGGAACTATTAAATCATGAATCTGAGATTGTTAAGTCCATTATTTGACCGTGGTTAAGTCATTTTCTTAAACTTAACTATTATGCAACTCAAGTGTCCGAATCACTTTTAAACACCTAGGAATGGAACAAAATTTCACATACAAGTCCAATATGACAACACGAACGTGTCCCAAGGCTCAGAACCAAACGCAATCCGATAACAAAAAAGTCCACTCCAAGTCAGACTTATCAAATTCAAAGACCTTCAATATTCGAACTTCCGACAATAAGCGTTGAATTGCTGCTGGTCTATTCGTTACTCGACCCGGACATACACATAAGTATGAAATCACCTTACGAACCTTTTTGAACTTTCAAATCTGATTTTGAGGTTGTTTACTCAAAACTCAAACTTTAGTCAACTCTTCCAACTTAAAGCTTCTGAATTAGAATTGTTATTCAAGATCAACTCCGAACTTTTCAAACATTACCAACCACATACACAAGTCATAATGCATAATGTGAAGCTACTCAAGGTCTCAAACCACTGAACGACATGCTATATCTCAAAACAACCGATCGGGTCGTTACATTCTCCCCCACATAAACATACGTTCATCCTAGAACATGTCAAGAATCCTTCCAAAGTTGGAAAGATCACTATATAACACCTCGTGCACCTATCAGTTCCATCGCAATCCATACGAGCAGATCAGCTCAACCCAAACTGAAGATCCTTCTAGCTACCTTAACCCACAATCCTTAGAACCAAATTCCAATATTTGGAATCTTCGATAAGGTCTGAGTCTAGCATACGTACACAATATCAAACTCCACAACTTGTAACAAACATACATATACACCCAAGTCGTAACCGCACGACGAAATGCATTCGTGTGCTCGTAGTAACATCCTCCAGCCACAATAGCTGCAAATTTATTAACCCGATGCCCGTAATATAACTCACGGCCCATAAAAATCTTGTTCCAAACTTCAAAATACTGCAACAGTGAAAGAGATGTGCAAAATCTCACTACCACCTGTCAAAACAATAAATCATGGACTTCCTTTACTCAACTGGAACCATTGCCGCTTACTAAACTAATTAGTATCATTCTCCCTCCAACATACATTATACCAATTTGATTGCAATGATTTCAGGTCCAATGACCTCATCTCCCCTAGTACAAGATGCTCGGTCGACAAGACACATCAAAAACCATCTAGAACCTCATATGACGCCATCAATGTGCCAACAAGACAACTTGAATATGAGCAATTATGGAAAAACGAATATGGGAAAGAACCTTCTAGCACGCATAACATTCACAAAAACCAGACAAACAATATGAACCTATCTCAAACATGAGAATCAAAGCACACGAAATAAATATAAGGAACCGTACTCAAAATCTCATTGTTGCAGCATGCAACTCTATCCAAACTTCATACCCATGGTGGCATGCCCCCAAATATACCCATAACCATCAATGAGGGAACACCCATCGAGCCAAAATGCACATGCCCACTAAATACACGTTTATTAACCACAAGCAAGCCAAGTGCAATAAACAACCAATATCTCGAGAGTCGTCTCGTGCATATAACACCACAAACTGCACAAGATCATATCATAAATGTGAGTAATCAAGTTGTTTCACCATCCACATGGATAAATAGAGTAATAAATGGAATAGATGACGACAAGAATAACATCCAACCCTCGAATAAGCATATATCATTTGGTGTAGAATATACATTCATATTAGGTTTCCCAACGGACCCCCAAGACAATTCCTATCATCCCAAAATTGGTTGATTACCTTCAATAGATTCACAATGACCCTATCCATGACACATACAACCAACCGTCAAATCGGGAACAAACTTCCACAGTCTGCAACCAAAGGAACATATCGTCCCTCAAACATAAATGCTCCAATCATTGACCGAACCAGAATCTTCATACTAGATTTAAATCTCTACCACTTAATTGGATAACAGGTCACTTATATGATCATCCCTTGGGAGACACTCCCACAACCTTTTGCGCCAGGTAGTAAAATCCGCATATCCATGCTACCAGCCATACTATCTTCATAATGCAAATAAAAAGCAATCCAATACACTATGCCTCTTCCACATGACACCACTCTCAAGCAACACTATAGTAGTGCAGACATACTCTAAATATAAGAAATCTTTCCTCGCTCCTTTGAGCTCATGACATCCAGTCAAAACTGCACCGTAACCAAATTCGTATAACCGTAGAAGACACAAACCTCACGCCGTTGCCAAAACTGCCATAACACTTTTGAGACACATTTATACATAACCAAACCATCAGAATTGAATCCCTACAAATCAACAAAATTACAGAGACTACCAAGCCTGTAGTAAAGCCACGAAACACATGCATAGCCTTATCACATCGAAGGAGCCGATCATTTCCTTTACCATGCAGACCCAAAACCACTACTAAACTAACTCAACTCCTCATTTTTCTCTTGACTTAGATTCAACACTAATACCTCGCCTTTCCAGCATACAATGGACCTCAATCAACACTCATCCCGAGTGACCCTAAACCATAAGTCTGTATTGCCTCAATACCCATAAACCACTTTATGCACTCCTAATGCACTTAATGATATCTCCAACTGATAGTCGCACCCTCTTCTTCATGCGATCCAAGACCATATCGTAACATGCTTCATGTTGGATAGAAAGTAGAACCCTTCATAGGAACTTTACTAGAAATCGTGTAATCCCTAATATTCTCACATGAGATAACCGACATGTGTAACCTCATATCGGTATCCCCCCAATGACATTGACTTAGCTACATCCATTATGAAATTAGTGAATCTCCCTAGGTCCACACTCATCTGCCAGCTTAAAGAATCCATCTATTCATTAACATTAACCGAAGGTCTAAAAATATGTTTAAAACTCGGAGCCATATTGCATCACAAAATGATAATCAAATATTCAAATTTTCTTACAGTCCGATCAATACCCCTTCTCGTCATATTTGTACTCCCTAAGTATAGTAGCCACTTTAACGCAAATTTTTCTCGCGAAATCAGGTTTCGACATTTTGACAACTCCTTTTGAGAGTAGGGAAAAGGAATTGGTTGTTAGAGTCGCCACCTAATGGATTAAGGTGCGTTAGGGCACTTATGGCAAATAACTCAGATTATACCAGTTTGCATCAGCAGAGATTGGGTAAGTGCTCAAATTACCTTAAGGGGAAGGTGTTAGGCATCCCTCGAGGTTCACAACGGTGGGTCCTGGCCAAACTTAAATTATGTGAATTAGTCTAAGGAAGCGAATAAACTATTTAATAAGGATGGGGGGTCCTAAATTTTTTAGCCTATAGGATCACCCCGTGCAACATAAATAACACTTCGTAATACTATCAAGGCGGGCGTTACTTATATTATCCAACAAGCACAGACTATCATCTCCGGCTACCCGATTACTATCTTTGAGTTTTTACCTAAAGCGTTGTAGTTGATTCTAGATTGCATCCTATGCGTGCACTACCCATCCCTTACCTAAGGTCCTGGAGGCATTGGGACCTCTGTTTAGGAAGGTCCTAGACTAGGCCTAAGGTTCTCAAAATTGTAAAATACTAGGAGACAAGCAAAACAATTAGGACTTTTCAAATAAAGAAGATATAGTCTCACGTTAACCTCCGCATGTAAACATCAAATGCACGCAACTGATTTAGCAGGCCTTATTAATCTTGGAGTCCTATGGGCAGGATATCTATTTGATGAATAGGCGAGCAATAGTATATAGAGTCAGTTCTTAATGCAAGTGTTAGGGCCTACGTAAATTTGCCTGCTGATTTTAATTCAGTACAATATCTAGGCATTTTATGCATTAATGAATGACAGTAAATCACAATTATAAGTCGAGAATTATTTTTCAATCCTATAGGCACGTTGTCTAAGTGATTAACAGTGATAATCGAATTCCAAATCAGTTAATAGAATCTAATAGGCATGATTTCTACGAGTGTGATGATTATTACCCTATAGGCATGATTTCTAGGTTTGAATTGGTTTTAATCCTATAGACATGATTCCTATCATTAAACTAACTTTAATCCTATAGGCATGCTTTCTAGTATTGAACTGATTTAATCCTATAGGCATGATTTCTAACATTGAGATAATTTTAATCCTATAGGCATGATTTCTAGAGTTGAGTAGTATATGAGAAGGAATTTATACACATTGAGCCAGAAAATAATTAAGCCAAATATTGATCCTATGAGCATGATTGCTAACACATGTTTATCGGACAGATTGATACACCTAAAGATAGGATTCTTAACAAATCATAACGTCAATCCTATAGGCAGGATCTCTAGTATGTAAACATAATATAGGACTTATAAGCATGAAACAACACAAATGATATCCTATAGGCAGGATTTCTACACGATTTAACAAATGAAAATAAGAAACCTTTCCCAATTTTACTAAATACCTCATAGTTGTTTGTTACAAAATTATTACAGACCAGATTAGTGAATAAATTACATAATAATAATAATAATGAAATAAGCTATTGAGAGCCTACAACAGGACCAAATACACCTGGGCAACCCAGGCCTTCAAACCATAGCAGATCCAAGGCTCACTTTCACAGGTACAAAATAATCACACATAGAATCCGGATCTCTAGTGTGTCGAAGTTTCAAAGAGCTACAAAGATATAGGGAAATGCTCACACTAGAGGACCAAATGCTCAGAGATAGTTCAAAGGAGGTTAGGAACCAAAACCCAGTGTGTTAGAGTTCACAAGGGTCTCACATGGACCATGATCAATGCTCACACTAAGGAGGTGAGGGACAGAACCTAAAAGACCTAAGAATAGGAGTTTAAAAGTAGCAGCAAACAAAAGGAGACAATGGTAAGGGACAAATTTTAAAACAGATTTGATTTTAGGAAAAAGCCATCATAACAGAGTTTAAAACACAAAATATATTGGCAGAATTGCATTAAGAAGATAAATTGGCATGGTTTGCAAAGTTGTTTATGCACAGATGCATAGTACTTGATAAGTTAAAGCCTGAAAGGTCTAATTAGGCTAAGTGTACATGCTAATACTAAGGATAGGTTGTTCAATCACAGAAACATTTAGACAATGCATTAAGGCAAACAGTTAGATAATCACATGAATCCAAACAGATGCAAAACACATTAGAAGGCAAGTTATGAGTGATAGAGAAAGGTTTAATAACAATACAAGTTTGTAAAGACTCAGGACTGATTAACTGATGAACATACTGGCATTATCCTAAAGATGCTAAATTCAGCATGATTTTAGAACTAGCAAAACAACATACATGAAACAAGTTAAAAGACATTAAGTTAACCTCTAGGAGGATTAATATTATTCAAAGATAACTAATCTCATAACTAACAGTATCGATTATAGGATTAAAAGAAATCATAGGAACATAAGAGTGGTAGAATCATGCTCAGAATGGACTTTGAACATGCTGGATTATAAAGACAGTTCATGGATACATAGAAATGAAATATCAAAAGGATAGTCACTCACAAGTCAGGCAAGAAAACAAGAAATACACCACACTAATCGAGAGCCCAGAATTACTTGGCCTTGGCTTTCAGCCGGCCAAGACTAGAAGAAAACGATATAGCAAAGAGAATACAGAACCAAAACCCTAAGTTTTTTAGTGAGAGTATATTTATTTTAGTGTGTCCTAAAGGGAAAAGGGGAAGGGGTTTAAATAGCCTTAAACTGGGGCATGAAAATATAGAAACAATCAATCATATTGTTTTAGGGAAAACTCGGAATACCATTAAGGCAAGTCGATAATTAAATAGGTTTTAACTAAACCATGTAACCACACGATCAGTAAAATGAAAAAAATAATTATAATCGAAACCCGAAAATAAAGTTAGTTGGAATGTAGCTAGACAGATACTGAGAAAGAAATCATAAATACAAGAACCTTTAATAGTTTTGAACCCTGATCTAGGGCCAATAATTTAAACAAACAACATCATGAAAAATAGAAGGCAAATATACGGAAGGTCAAAATAATCTACCAAAATATATTTTAGCCAGATCTGAGCCCTAATTTTAGGGCAAAATAAATTAGGCAAGGTTTTTTACGAAAAATCATAAAACAAACATACGAGAACATAAAAAGGTTTTTTAAACAAAAATGATAAAAAAATATATAAATAGATCTGTAAAAGATCTAAACCCTAATATTTATGGTAAATGAGAACAGAGAAAATCTTCAAAGATTCGTACATATAGAGAGGGAAGACGAACACAGATGAGAAAAGGGGAGGATTTGAACCAGATTTTGTCCGAAAATGGAGAGATTATCTTGCCATGTTAGGAAAGCTACTAAAAAATACCATAATCGAGTAGCCAGTAGTGAGATACAAGTGATAAGGTAAGAAAATCGTTGATGAATTCCATATCTGGTTAGAATCGAAGGGGGAATTAGGGTGACAACGCTTAAGGTTTCACAGGAGAAGAGAGGAGGAAGTTTAAGGGCGGTGTTTTGGATATAATGGGGGATTAGGGTTGAGAAAGTTAAATTAAAAGGGGGATATTGAATGGGGGTCGTTGATCTTGACAGATCAACAACTGGGATTGAAGGAGGGATCTAGGTCGGGTAAAAATGGGTATTGGGTTATAGGGGTTATTTGGTTTGGGCTGGGCGAATTGGGATACTATATTTAGGTAATTGGGCTGGGTAATTGGGTTAGTTTGGGTAGCTTAGGTCCGAAAATTCAATAAAAATTGGGGCCAGATTTTAGATACCCAATTTATTAAACAAATAATTGAAAAAAATAATACAAATATCATTTGTGCATAAGAATGGTTAATAACAATTATTCAATACTTTAAAAATATGAAAAGTTATTTTATGCATAAACAAAGAAATTATATGTATATATGGGCTATTATTCCAAAATATGCAATTTTAGCCTTTAAAATGCAAATGTATTTATGATAAATATGTTAAAATATTTAAACCTAATCTGGGTGTAAATGATGAAATTATATTATAAAATCATTATAAAAATAATTTGTGATGCTATTAAAGATTATTTATACAATAAAATATGGGAATAAATTGATTAAAAATCTTTAAAAATTATGGAAAAATTAGGAAAAATACTTCATGATGCTCATGCAATATTTTGAAAGTATATATGCATATTTGAAATATATAAGGGAAAAATTGGGTATCAACAACTGCCCCTCTTTACCCGGGAAGGATGAAAGAATGGCCGGGTAAAGAAATGATGACTGATTTTGACCAAATGGAGTGATTTGAAAAATATAGGCGGCACTCTGGTTTTTGAGCTGCCTACATATCCCTGGTTTTACAAGAATCAGGTCGTGTGTAGTTCTGTACCCAACGATGAATGAAACCGATGGAACTGTTATAGGAATAGTCGTGTGTTTCGGAAAAGGTTCTTTTTGGAATAATAATATCGGGTGGATTTATGCGGAGTTATGAATGTGAATCTGAAACGTAATGGATGTTTCATAGAACAAGTATCTCAATAGCCATAGATTAAGAATCAGGAATTGATGGTGGTTGGCTATGTTTAAAACATTTGCAGAATGTGAACGTTGTAAATGGAAACCGGAGCGAAGATTGCTCCCGTTTGAAGAACAGTTACTTCCTGGATTACCTACAAAACTTAAAATATGATGCGTGCAAATATATGGATTATTGCAAGAATTTAAACATGATGAAAATTCCTTTTGGACCATGAAGGTTGTCTATGGACGGTGATGATGATGTCCTTAGAACATGACGTCCCGGGCCATTAATCATGAGATAAAGGATTCGCAGGCCATGAAATGATGTTCTTGGGCCATGAGAATGGTGTCTCTGAACCATGACGCCTTTGAATAATGATGTGCAATATTGAGAGATCCTCAGGCCTTGACATGGTGTCTTCAGGCTATGAGGATGACGCCTTCGGACTATGACGCCTTTGAAAAAATTGGCTATATATCAGCCCATGAGATGCAGAGACATGATGATTTAGATAAAATAAGACAGAGCATAGTCTTGTGTGGGGTCGGGGGCAGAGCTTAGCCCCGAGAGAAGAGGATAATGCAAGGCTTAGAATAGATCAACACTTATGCAAAGGGATACAATGCTCAACCTTATGCAAATTGGGAGGCAGAGCTTAGCCTTATACAGGAATTGAGATAGGGCTTAGTTTCATACAGAGAGAAGGCAATGTTTAGCCTTATGCAAATAGGAAGGCAGAGCTTAGCCTCATGCAAGAATTGAGACAGAGCTTAGTCTCATGAAACGAGAAGGTAATGCTTAGCCTTATGCAAATGGGGAGGCAGTGCTTAGCCTCATTGGTAGGGCTTCCCCTTATGCAAGAATTGAGATAGAGTTTAGTCTCATGGAAAAAGAAGGCAATGCTTAACCTTATGCAAATAGGGAGGCATGGCTTAGCCTCCTGCAAGAATTGAGATAGAGCTTAGTCTCATGCAACGTGAAGGTAATGCTTAGCCTTATGCCAATAGGGAGGAAGGGCTTAGCCTCATAAAAGAATTGAGACAGGGCTTAGTCTCATGCAACGATAAGGCAATGCTTAGCCTTATGGAAATAGGGAGGCATGGCTTAGCCTCATAAAAGAATTGAGACAGAGCTTGGTCTCAAGCAACGAGAAGGCAATTCTTAGCCTTATGCAAATAGCGAGGCAGGGCTTAGCCTCGTGCAAGAATTGAGACATAGCTTAGTCTCATGCAACGAGAAGGCAATGCTCAGCCTTACGCAAATAGGGAGGTAGGGCTTAGCCTCATGCAAATGTAAGAGTAAGAGTGAAGTATTCTTAGCTGGCAATATATTTATGCATGGCGATTCGATTGTTGTGATGATGCTTCTGGTGGTGACCTATTCCTGTATCCAAAGAAATATTTGTGAGTTTTGTGGAGAGGTTGGTTCGTGCCTTTGCCTACTTGCTTTGCTCCGTTCTACCTGAGGATCCTGTTCAAGTTACCATGGGTAGCATTTGGCTAGAAAACAAAGTTTCTTTTCAAAAAGTATGTGTCTATGATATTCAAATACATAGTAATATGCAAATCAAAAATAAGTTAGATGAACCATTAATTGTGACGTTATTGGAGACATTGCGACCTCCTTTGCCATAGAATTTTGAGGGTCCTCCTCAAATTTTTGCCCCATTTATTGAAATGCCCTTTTATCTATTCCGTATGTAATGCTGTTGGCTGAACTTGCTTCTCCTCAAAATTCTGCCCTAGTTTTGATTGTGGGGAAAATGGAAATTTTATTGAATTGTGACCGAACCCATAGGGCTGCCTACCTATCCCCTCTTAAACGGGAATCAGGTCAAGCATAGTTCAATTACATCATATGAAGAGACATAAATAGTTTGCACATAGTATTTTTTGACTCTATCTAAATTGGTAGGCTTTGGCCAGATTTCTCCATCCATTTCTGCGAGTATGAGTGATCCTCCTGTCAATACTCTGTGAACCTTGTAAGGACCTTGCCAGTTAGGTGAAAACTTCTCTTTAGCTTCATCTTGATGTGGAAAGATCCGCTTTTACACCAGCTGCCCCGGTGTGAACTGTCTTAGTTTGACCTTTTTGTTGAAAGCTCTGGACATTCTATTCTGATAAAGCTGACCATGACACACTGCATTCATCCTTTTTCCATCTATGAGGGACAATTGCTCATAGTGGCTCCTTATCCATTCTGCATCACTAAGTTCGACTTCTTGTATGATTCTTAAAGAAGGAATTTCTACCTCGGCTGGAATGACAGTTTCGGTACCATAAACCAGCAAATAGGGAGTTGTCCCTGTTGATATGCAAACTGTGGTATGGTATCCCAATAAGGCAAATGGTAACTTCTCGTGCCATTTCTTGTGATTCTCTACCATTTTCCTTAGTATCTTCTTGATGTTCTTATTGTCAGCCTCTACGACTCCGTTCGTTTGAGGCCTGTATGCTGAGGAGTTTTTGTGCTTGATTTTGAAAGGTTCACACAAGGAATTCATCAGATCACTGTTGAGATTGGTGGCATTGTCAGTGATGATAGACTCGGGAACCCCGAATCGACAAACAATACGATACCTGACATCAGCGATGACTTTCTTGGTTACCGCTTTGTAGGATGCAGCTTCAACCCTCTTAGTGAAGTAATCGATGGCCACTAAAATGAACCTGTGCCGTTCAAAGCAGTGGGATCGATTGGACCAATGACATCCATTCCCTAGGCGGCAAAAGGCCAAGGGGCACTTGTTGTATTTAGTTTGTTTGGCGGAACCCGTATCATATTTGCATGTATCTGGCACTGGTGACATTTCTGGACATACCGGATGCAGTCTGTTTCCATAGTCATCCAAAAATATCTGGCCTTGAGTATCTTCCTGGCTAAGACGAAATTGTTCATATGTGGGCCGCAAGTTCCGGCATGTATTTCTTCAAGTAATTTGGAAGCCTTCTTGGCGTCAACACACCGTAACAGTCCTAGATCAGGGTTCTTCTATACATAATTTCTCCGCTTTGGAAGAAATGATTGGAGAACCTCCGAAGTATGCATTTTTTAGTATGGTTTGTATGCTCTATATATTCTCCTTTCGCCAAATTTTCCTTGATGTCGTGGAACTATGGATTTCCATCTATTTCTTCTTCGACATGAGCAGAGTATGCCGACTGATTGTGGATCCTCACCGAAATGGGATCGATGAAATTCTTGTTTAGATGTTGTATCATTGAAGATAGGGTGGCCAATGCGTCTGCAAATTCATTGTGGATTCTGGGGACTTGCCCGGAATTCTATCTTTGTGAACCTCTTCATCATCTCTTGTATATGATATAGATATGCCAGTCTCTTGGTGTTTTTTTTGTAGCCCACTCTCCTTGTACCTGATGCACCAGCAGGTCTGAGTCACCAATTACCAACAGTTCCTGAACATTCATGTCGACAGCCAAAGTGAGCCCTAATGTGCAGGATTCATACTCAGCCATATTATTAGTTCATGGAAACCTGAGTTTTGCGGACACCCGGTAGTGCTAGCCGATTTCCGATTCCAAGACAGCTCTGATACCGACTCCCTTGAAATTTGCAGCTCCATCAAAAAATAATCTCCAACTATCGTAGGCTTCAGCAATGTCCTTTCCTACTAATGATACTTCTTCATCAATAAAATACGTTATTAGTGGTTCATATTCTCCTCCTACATGATTTTCGGCAAGATGATCTACCAACACTTGTCCTTTGACTGTCTTCTGAGTTACATAGATGATATCAAACTCACTCAACAATATTTGCCGCTTGGCGAGCTTCCCAGTAGGCATAGGCTTCTAAATGATGTACTTCAGAGGATTCATCCTTAATATGAGGTATGTGGTATAGGCACAGAAGTAGTGCCTCAATTTCTGAGCTATCCATGTTAGAGCACATCAAGTGCGTTCTAGTACAGATTACCGTGCTTCATAAGGCGTGAACTTCTTACTCAAGTAATATATGGCTTGCGCCTTTCTTCCCGTCTCGTCATGTTGTCCCAAAACACAACCGAAAGGCCCATCTAATGCAGAGAGGTAGAGTAGCAGTGGTCTACTAGGCTCTGGCGGGACTAGGACTGGCAGTGTAGATAGGTATTTCTTGATTTTGTCAAAAGCCTTCTGACAATCCTCGGTCCAACTGGTTGCAGCATCCTTCTTTAGCATTTTGAAAATTGGTTCACATATTACTGCAGACTATGCTATGAAGCGGCTGAAGTAATTGAGGCATCCGAGAAAACTCATCACGTCCTTCTTGTTCTTCGGTGGTGGTAATTCTTGGATAGCTTTAATCTTTGACGGGTCCAACTCCATTCCTCGACGGCTTGTCGCGCACTCTTTTTATCGTGAAATCAGGTTTATGACATTTTGGTTGGGACAACTCTTTCCTTTTGGAAAAGGGGTTTGCATTTTGAATAGTCCACCTAATGATTTAAGGTGCGTTAGGACACCTATAGGGTTCATTAATAACTACGTTTGGTAACCAGAGATAGGGTAAGGGCTTGAAATTATTCCAAGGGGAAGGTGTTAGGCATCCCTCAGGATCCACTAGTGTGATTCCCAGCCAAACAGTTTTTTGTGAATTCGTACAAGTAGCAAATAAACAAGTATGTTTCAAATAGTATGAGATTTAAGTTTAAGTACACAGATGTATGAAAAACAATTAATGAAAAGCAAGATTTTGAAAAGAATTACAATCTAAGCATATTTGGGAATGTAAAGGGGGTATCCTAGGTTTGTTTACAATATGGATCACATCAATGCAATACCCGGTATGACACTCCTCAAAGAGGGGCTATACGTGGTATTAACGCACCAGTCATCATATCCATATCTACCATTTCCCACCCCGTGAAGGTAATTAAAGTGAGGGTTGGTCTTGACCCCTATTACATGTTGTTACCCGTCCTTTCCTATAGTCCTGGAGGAGTTTAAGATTTCTATCCTATGTGGGAGGTTCTAGGCAGACCCTCAGGTTTAAAGGAAAAATACTAGGCGACAAATAAGAACACATAGGACTGCATTTAGGGGGGAGGGGAGGGGGAAACACAGAAAATAGATAGAAGGCTCAGATATACCTCCACAAGTAATAGACATAGACATCACGGTTCATACACAAATAAGGTCCACATTTGAACTCAGAATCCTAAAGTATGGTATCTAAGTGATTTTAAAAAACATAACATAGGCAGATTTGATCTGTAATTTGGAAAAGGGGTCCTAATAAGTTTTGCCTATTGATTTTAAACCAGTTGATAATTAAGCAGCATACACAAAGAAGCATGTTTCCAGTTTTGACAAATTTAGCACCTAAGGCTTGCCTAGGTGTAAAATAGTGTTCCAGTTATCAGGGTTACTTAGAGAAGACTGTTTGAATTGTATTACTAAACATGCTATTCTAAATGTTCATAATTCCAAAATTATTACCAGCTGGGTTAATCTATTTTTTTTTAATAATTAAACTAGAGATGCCTAAGAGGATGTGAATGCAATTCTAAAGACATGATATCTAATGCACAAAAATGCAGAGTGATGTATATGCAGGACCTGAGCAGGATTTTTTTCTTCTAAATGCATAAGTGTTACATACTTTCAGAATATGCAGAAGATATGGAAATGACATATTTATTAGCGTTGTTTTTTCCTAAGGCAGGATCTCTAAGTGTACATGGCGGCGCATAACATAATGGTAAAGTGCTAGTTATTAGCAGATTTTAACATATGATTTTATAAGGATGCACATGCTAAAACAATAAACATAGGACCTAAGAGCATGATTTCTAATGCATGCATGAATCCTAAGCATGGTTTCTATTGCACAATTAAGAATATAAACCTAATAACATGTTTTCTACCCTTAACGACTATAGCATGCATATTTACCCCATCCCTTTTAACTATCCATCCCCAAAGAATTTTTACAATAATTATTACAAACCGTTTGAACAAATAACATAATTGAAATAATAAAAGAAGAAGTTATACTATAGGGAACCTACTGATAGGCCCAGAATCTCCAAAAATGCCATTGGTTCACAGCCTTTCACATGATCCAGGTGTGTCAGAGTTCCCTAAGGATCTCAAGGGATCCCGGGTAGTGCTCACACCCAGATTCATAACCAAATGGAGTAAGTGCTGTGTGGAAGAGCCAGCTTTAATGTGTTAGAGTTTAGAGGGAGCTCATAATGGTCCCTAAGCAGTCACACATTAAGGGGGCAATACCTAGACTTCTAAGAGTATATGTGAGAGTGCTTGACATAGGTTTAAAAGAGTTGAGTTGGAAACAGTTTTGACAATGATTAGTTTGAAATAAGTTTTGGAAAGCAATAGAAGAGTTTGCCTTAGTGAAAACTAGTTTGAAGAAGAAAAGAAACAGGACAACTAGCAACTCAAAACCAAATCAACATACATAGTTCAAACACAAACAGGGAAAGGAGGAATTGAGGACAAGTAGTTTCTATGTGAAAGCACATTTGCACACAGGTTAACACCAGAGAAATTCTACAGAACTTAAATAGTCACAGCAATAGTCTATCACAAAGTGTTCATGCCTAGAGCTTAACAGTATCAGATTAAGGGGTGCTAAACAGAGTTACACATTAGGTTTAGGGGGAAGGATTCAGGATTACATACTAACTAGGAATCACGAACACATGCTTATAATATATTGGGGGTTAGGGGGTAGGGCAGAATAGTAGTAGAAAATGTAAGAAAATAGTAGACATGTTGAATTATAGGGAAGGGGTAATCATATGGCAAAATAGGCATGCTAATTGCAAGGGAGACAGTAGAACCACAAGTAGAAGCATAAGAGAAACAAAAGGAAGTGCAATACAAATAGAGACATATTGTTTTGGATGTTGTAAGTTAAATTGAAAACATACCAGTAAAAATGAGAGAATAAGTGCAGAGTGAGGAGTGAAGAGCAGTACAATGAAGGGAAGTAAAGCAGTAGTGTGTAGAGCAGTAGAGCAGTAGAACAATAGAGCAGTAGAGCAATGTAATCACTTAGTTTTGGCTTGCAGCCGACTGAGTATCAAGTAAACAGCAAGAGAAGCATGAGAGTATGTATGTGTGTAAGAGAGAGTTCAGCATAGTGGAATTGTTCATCTGTTATGCTAAAGAGAGGGTAGAATATTTATAGTTTGAGAACAGGCAGAAAAATAAGGTAATAAGTACTGACTTAGCACAATTATAGAAATAATACAAATCAGAATCAATTAAAGACCCAGACTCCCTTCAATTAGGGAGTCATAGTTCAAACGGGTTACAAGTTGTATCAAATAAGGAAAAGAATTACTTATAAGATTGATTTTACCATAATAGGAGTAGTAAAAGCATGTAGCATGTAATAAGGACTAAGTACAGAATATTTTCAAGGAAAGTACACGTTAAAAAACTAACAACATATTTGTGCACATAAATAAGGTAGAGTGCAATTTTAATTCTGAAACTTAGTTCAAAGAATCATGAATGAGATTGAAAATCACAGGGAATCATCGCTAACTAAGGAAATTATCACAAAAGTAAGGAAGCAATTCGAAAAATTAGTACAGAATTACAAGGAAAATATACAAAATCACAGATTCAGCGAAGATATTGCAGGTCTAAGGAGATTACACAAAAATCAATATAAATTATTATGTGTGTTGCACCCCCTTTTTCCCTCCTTTTGCAATCGGGAGATCAGGTTTATGACATTTTGGGTGTAGGACAACTCGTTCCTTTTGGGAACTGGGTTTTGCATTTGAAGAGTCACCACCTAATGATTTAAGGCGCATTAGGACACCTATAAGGGTTCACTTCTAAGTTTGTTTGATAACCAGAGATTGGGTAAGGGCTTGAAATTATCATAAGGGGAAGGTGTTAGGCACCCCTAAGGATCCACTAGTGTGGTTCCCGACCAGACAGTTTTGTGAATTTATGCAATTTAACAAATATACAAGTATTGGCTCAAATAGTAGGGGATTTAAATTTAAACACATAAGAGAACAATTAAAAGACGAGTTTTGAAAAGAAATTTGCAAATAAAGGGCAAGGGGGTCCTAGGTTTATATTTAATATGAATCACATCAATGCGATACCCGGTATGACACTCCTCAAAAGAGGGGATACACGTGGTATTAGCGCACCGGTCATCATATCCATATCTACCCTTCCCACCCTATTAAGCTATTAAAGCACGAAATGGTCTCGACCTCTATTGCATGCTACTACCCGTCCCTTCCTATTAGTCCCGGAGGAGTTTAGGACTACTATTCCTATAGGGGAGGGATATCAGGCTAATTTTAGGTTTTAAAGGTGAAAAAGCCAAGGCGACATACAAAACATATAGGGGCTGCACATTAGGGGAAACATGTAACAAATAAGAGGCTCATGTATACCTCCTCAAACAAAGCACATAAATAGCATGACTTAAATATACATCTATGATATGAATCTAACATACTAAGGTAAGGGAAGTTTCAATTGTTGAGGCAGACCAATTTATTACATAACTTAGATAAGAAATTCGAATCAGGCCTGCCTGCTGGTTGTAGCAATTGCTAATTAACAAAAGGCGGATTCAATTTTATTCTTATTATCACCTAAGGTTTGCCTAAGTGTTTGGGTGAGGTCCTATAGACATGATATCTAGTTGGTTCAGAATATAGCAAAGCAGTTCAATTTTAAAACAAATGATTTGAGATCTACAGGCATGCTCTCTAAACTGTATTAGTAGGAAACGAGAGAGTTGTTTAAAAACTAGTTAAGAACAGCATGAATTGGATTGTTTTTAGACTAGACTGATTTCGGGTCCTGTAGGCAAGATATCTATTATTGCTGATTTAATTCCTATAGACATGATACCTAGTTGAACATATAATGAAGTAGGCAGAATTTACTCACAATTCCTATAGGCATGATTTCTATAAAAGATATTGTTTTAAACTACTGGACATGAAGCCAGATTATAACTAATTAGATACTAAGAACATGGTGTCTAAACGTGGTAACGCAGAATTTAAGAAAAAGTCCTATAGATAGGTTCTCTAGATGCAGATTTAAGTATGCAGAATTTAAATCCTATAGGCATATTTTCTAGATGTGGAATATGCAAAATTTTAGTGAAAACAATCTTATAGATATTGTATCTAAATGCAGAGTTAAACATGCATAATTTAAAATAACAGATCTTATAGGCATGATTTCTAAATGCAGAGTTAAACATGCAGAATTTAAAGCAATAGATCTTATATGCATCATTTCTAAATGCAGAGTTAACCATGCAGAATTTAAAGAAATAGAACTTATAGGCATGATTTCTACCCTTAAGCATGCATAATTACCCATCCCTTTTCACTAGCCAGCCCCAGTGTTTATTACAAAATGAATAATGAATTACATCAAGGAAGTATAAAAGAAAAGGTTACAACCAGAGGAAGCCTGATTCTTGACTTCTTCTTTGAGTTATGGAATAAACCACCTCAAATGCCATTGTTTCAAAGCCTTTCTCAGACTTGAGTGTGTCAAAGTTCCCTAAGGGTCTCAAGGGGACCCCGGGCAGTGCTCACACCCAAGTTGCATAACCAAATAGAGATGAGTGCAGTATGGAAGGGCGAGCCCTCATGTGTCCAAGTTCAGAGGGAGCTCATGGGTCCCAAGGAAAGGCTCACATAAGAGGAGCAGAACCTAAGTCTAAGAGTATAGTGAAAGTGCAGGAGCAGAGAGTTGTTTAAGAACTGGGTTAAGAATAGTAAGGGGGTAACAATAGTAGTAAAACTAAAATATATAGCATCAGTAATTGCACAAAGGGGGCAGGGGTTTGGAAATACATTGCAGGGGGTATATGACCCTAGGAGGGGTCAAAAATCTGGACATGCACAATAATAAATGATGCTGGCATGCCCATAAACCAGCCAGAGCACACACACATAAAGAGGATATGAAGTATATGATCAGGGAGGGTCAGGTTTGGGTCATGCACAACAATGTCTAATGCTTACATGCCCTCAAATCAACCAAGGAATACAAGCATATAGGGGATATGGGGTTTGGGGTTAATAGAGTTCGTACATAAGGGAAACATGAATTCAGAAAAATGAAGGGGCAAATTACAACTTGCTTAATAATGCAACTTGATTAAAACACAAACAAAAATAGGAAAGTGTGAAGGAAGTATCAAAGAAAACATGTTGTTGTTGATGCTGGAAAATTAGTTAAAACATACCAGTAAAGAAGTAAATGAAGAAAGAAAAAGTAAGCAAGTTTTCCCAAAGCCTAGCCTTGGCTTTCAGCCGGCCAGATAAGGCAGCAATACAAGCAGCAACAGAGAAAAAGAGAGAGCGTTTGAGTGAAGTGTGTGTTCTGAACTCAAGTGGTTCGTGTCTTTGAAAGAAGAGGGGTGCAGGGTATTTATAGTTTTGAAAACATGCGAGAAATAAGGTAATAAGTAAAGTTTCAATAAAAATATGGAAATAATCAACAGTCAGAATCAATTAACCAAGTGATTCCCCTTTAATTAGGGAATCCTTGTTTAACGGTAGTGACATGTTCAAAATAAGGAAAGAAAATCAGTTTGTAAACAGACTGATTGTTGCCATAAAAGGAGCACTAAAACCACTGAGTAAGTAATCAAGTCTAAGTGCAGAAATATATTTATTCTGAAAAAAGTTTCAGTAAGGCAAAATAAGGAAAGTAATCAATTAATTTTAATAGGCGAGTGCAATTAGAGTTCACAAAAGAAAAGTTTTAAATTCAGTCAAATATTGAAGGTCAATCAAAGAAGGAACCTCATCATATAAATAGAGTGAACAAACCTGACATGCGAGGCCAAACCCATTGGCAAACGAAACAACATACAGAAATAGGCATACGGTTCAGTAGTAAAGCAAACATTCGAAGGATAGTAGTCAAGTAGGTCAAGTCACATTGAATCGATAGTGGAGAAAACAAAGTATTAGAAACATGCGAAGGTCTCACAGTAGCAGACGAGAAAAAAAACCTTTTGAAAAGTTAGGGTTTCAAGCATAGTCGAGTTTTAAAGATAATAAAAACCCAGAATTAGAGGAATCACATAAAGAAAAGGGGGTTCTGAAACAAAGAACTTTAAATAGAGTCAGGTATTCAAACGAACAGTTTCAGACTCAAAGACATAGATCCTTCAATAATAGTCAAGCTTAAAGGATGATAAACAAATAAATCAAACAAAACGTAACCAAACAAGCACTCATCTAACAAACAACCAAATAAAAATAGAGTTTTCAACATGCTAAATCAGATAAAAGAACAACATGAGCAACACATAGCAAAATCGGAAGCATGTTAAAGTCAGAGAAGATATTTTGAAATAACTTAAGAGAAAAACCCTAATCGGAAAAGATAAAGAGTCGTTTTGAAAGCAAAGTTAAAGAAACTTCGAGAAAATGCTTAAAAGTTCAAAGCAAGCACAAAACTAAAGTAGATCTGAAAGAAATCGAAAGATCTTATAGATTAGGGTTTCAAAAAACCTAGAAAAGGCGAGAAAGGCCCTGAAAGTTACTGATCTAATCAGGAGAGTCAAGGATCTGACTCAAGCGGCCATGGCTTGCTGGAGAAAGGTCAAGGTTGACCGGAGAAGAGCCAAGAACTGAAATCAGACAAGGACTGGACCAAGCTCCTTTAAGGTAAGGCCTTGAAACCCTAAGAACGAACACATTGGAGCCATGGAAGGCTGGTACAGATCTCAAATGACCACGGAGGGCCATGGATTATGTAGATATTAAGGTGGGGTGAGAGGGCGGCGAATAGGGTTCGTGAGAGTTTTAGAGAGAATTTGAGAGAGAAGAGGAGTTCAAGGGCGGAAGATTGTATCAAATGATTGGGTTTTGGTGGTTGTTTGGGATTAAATAAGATAAGGGAAGCAGGTGGCCGTTGATCTAAATGATCAACGACTGAGATTTAAAAGGTTAGGTGGGGATCCGGGTGTGGGTCGGTTTAATTGGGTTGGGGGTTGGGTATGAGTAGGAATTGGGCCGTGTTAATTGGGTTTAAATTGCGGTAGGATTAGACTACAATTGAAATGAAATCTGGCTAGATTTTAAATAGCCATTTTCCCCATTTATTTTATACAAAATAGTAAATTAATTTCTGGAAATAAATTAAAATCACTAAAATGATTTGTAACACATAATTATCAATTTAAAAATACTGAACTTAATTTTTATAAATATAAAATCAATTTAATCTTAAAAGGGGCTAATATTGCAATTATATGCAATTTAGCTTTGAAAATACTAAATGAATTTGTAAAAATATGAAAAAATTATATTAGCTATATTTTAGTATAGATATTTGAATCCAATAAATGAATCACCAAAAATGATAATTTTGGGAATTATAACAAGGTTTTTATGGGTAAAATAGGGCAATAAATTGATTTAAAAACATTTAAAAATTAAGGAAAAATAATAAAACATTTGGACATACTTATATATGCATACATATGCTATTTTGAAGGTATTTTGTATATTAAAAATATATATAGGGAAAAATATTGGGTATCAACAATTGCCCCTCTTTACCAGGGAAGGATGAAAGAATTGTCGGGTAAAGATATGATGGCCAATTTTGACCGAGCAGAGCGGTTCGAAGAGGTTTAGGCCACACCCTAGCTTCTGAGCTACATACATATCCCTGATTTTATAGGAATCAGGTCATATATATTTCAGGATCCGTCGGCGGCGGATGCCGACAGAGACTTTACGAGAATGGACGCAATATTTAGGGTCGGGTGTGTGGTAGATTTGTTGGAATTTTTAGGTTTGATATGGCTGCGGGAGATGGAGTAGGACGCTCCTGCCGAGATGGCCGTTGCTACCCAGTGCACCTGCAATTAGAAACAATACAAGTGTGTATCGCGCATAAATTTAAACATAATGCAAATTCCCGTTGGATCACGAAGGTTGTCTTTGGATGGTTAAGATGACGTCCTTAGACCATGATGTTCTGGGCCATGTAGTGTGCAATAAAGGATTCGCAGGCCATGAAATGATGCTCTCAGGCTATGAGGATGGTGCCTCAAAACCATGATGCCTTTGAATAATGATATGCAAAAGATTAAAAGGGATCCTCAGGCCATGACATGGTGTTCTCAGGCTATGAAGATGGTGCCTCCGAAGGATGACACCTTTGGATAATTCGGCGATCTTTCAGCCCATGAGATATGGTTTGTGGCGATCTTTCAGCCCATGAGATGCAGTTTATGGCGATCTTTCAGCCCATGAGATGTAGTTTGTGGCGATCTTTCAGCCTACGAGATGCAGTTTGGAGGTAGAGCTTAACCTCGGAAGGCAGAATGGTAGCCTTATGCAATACAGAAATGCAGATGGAGACAATGTTTAGTCTCGGAAGACAGAATGGTAGCCTTGTGCAAGGCAGAATGCAAATGGAGACATCGTTTATTCTCGGAAGGCAAAATGGTAGCCTTATGCAAGAAATAAAATGGCAAATGGTAGTAGAGCTTTCTTAGCTGATAGCAGATTGCGACATTGTAATTGCTGGGGACATTGTGACATGCGAAATATCACTGGTGTGTGCAGAAAGCAAAGGTTGGTAATTGCAATGGTTCTGAGAGTTGTGTTTCTGAATAATGTTTGTCCCATGGGTGTATAGTATGTTTGATGATTTCGCAATCAAGTGTCTGCATCCAAAGAAAAATTGTGAGTTTTGTAAAAGGGGGAGGTTAGTTCGTATCCTCTCTAGCTTTGCTTGATATGTTCGACTTTGATATGGTGATACTGTACGTATCATTGGGGTAGCATTGCTAAACAAAGCAGTTTCAATAATAAAAATGCATGATTTTGTAAAAAATATGACATAAATGTATAATTGAAAAAAACTTTTAGATGAACCGACAACTGTGACGTGGTTCAGGATATTGCAACCTCTCTTGCCACGGAATTTTGAGGGTCCCCCTCAAAATTCTGCCCCAGTTTGATGGGTTGACGCTTCTGACTGCTGTTCGTGCGGCGATTGGCTGAAATTACTTCGGAATTTTAAGGGTCCTCCTCAAAATTCTGGCCTAGTTTACAATTGCAGAGGGAAATGAAAAGTTTATTGAATTATGACCGAACCCATAGGGCTGCCTACGTATCCCCTCTTAAACAGGAATAAGGTCAGGCGTAGTTCAATTTACATAATATAAAGGAAGCATAAAGATTATAGTAACGCTTGACTGCATCTGAATTAATCGGCTTTGGCCAAACTTCTCCGTCCATTTCTGCAAGTATGAGAGCTCCTCCTGTCGGAACCTGGTGAACCATGTATGGACCCTGCCAGTTGGGAGAGAACTTCCCTTTGGTTTCGTCTTAATGTGGTAAAATTTTCTTTAACACCAGCTGCCCTAGTGTGAATTGTCTCGGCTTGACTCTTTTGTTGAAGGCTCTGGACATTCTGTTCTGATAGTGTTGACACTAGCAGAATGCATTCATTCTCTTTCCGTCGATAAGGGCTAGTTGCTCACAATGACTTTTCACCCATTCTGCGTCATCTAGATCAGCTTCTTGTATGACTCTTAGGGAAGGAATTTCTACCTCAGCAAGAATTACAACCTCTGTACCATAAACCAGCATATAGGGGGTTGCCCCAGTTGATGTGCGAACTGTGGTACGATGCCCCAATAAAGCAAATGATAACTTCTCATGCCACTGTTTATGCTTCTCTGTCATTTTCATTAATATCTTCTTGATATTCTTGTTGGCGGCCTCTACAGCTCCATTCATCTGCTCCCTATAGGCTGTGGAATTCTTGTGTTTGATCTTGAAGGTTTCACACATAGCTTTGATCAAGTCACTACTGAGATTGGAGCCATTATTAGTGATGATTGACTCTAGAATTCCGAATCGACAAACAATGCGGTCGCGGACAAAGTCTACCACGACTTTCTTAGTTACTGCTCTGTAAGATGCTGCTTCGACCCATTTGGTTAAATAGTCGATTGCTACTAGGATAAACCTATGCCCGTTGGAAGCAGCAGGCTCGATTGGTCCAATAACATCCATTTCCCAAGCGGCGAACGGCCATGGTGAGCTTGTTGTATTAAGCTCATTCGAAGGTACCTTTATCATGTCTACATGTATCTGACAACTGTGGCATTTCCGGACTTACTGGATGCAGTCTGTTTCCATAGTCATCCAAAAGTAACCAGCTTGGAGTATCTTCTTTGCTAAGACAAAACCATTCATATGCGGACCGTATGTCCCAGCACGAATTTCTTCTAGTAGCCTAAATGTTTCCTTTGCGTCAACACACCTTAATAATCCCAAATCAGGAGTCCTCCAATACAGGATTCCTTCACTGTGAAAGGAATTGTTGGACAACCTCCGAAGTGTGCATTTATGAGTAGGATTTGCAAGTTCTGGGTACTCGCCTTTTGCCAAATATTCCTTGATATCATGAAACCAAGGCTTTCCATCTGCTTCTTCTTCAACATGGGCACAATAAACTGGCTGATCGTGGATCTTTACTGGAATGGGATCAATGAAATTCTTGTCCGGATGTTGTATCATAGATGACAGGGTAGCCAATGCATCGACGAACTCATTCTGGACTCTGGAACATGTTGGAACTCCATCTTTGTGAACCTCTTTCTCAATTCCTGTACATGATGCAGATACGGGAGTATCTCCATCCATGAGATTTTTGGCAAGGTGATCTACTAGTGCATGTCCCTTGATTGCTTTCTGAGTCACGTAGACAATGTCAAACTCACTCAACAGGATCTGCCACTTGGCTAGCTTGCTAGTGGGCACGAGCTTCTGAAAGATGTACTTCAAAGGATCCATCCTTGATATGAGATATGTAGTGTAGGCACATAAGTAATGTCTCAGCTTCTGGGCCACCCAAGTCAAGGCACAACAGGCACGCTCTAATAGAGAATACCAAGCCTCATACGGGGTGAACTTCTTACTGAGGTAATAAATGGCCTGCTCCTTCCTCCCCATTTCATCATGCTGCCCCAGAACGCAACCGAAAGATCCATCCAATACTGCGAGGTAGAGTAACAAAGGTTTACTTGGCTCAAGCGGGACCAAGACAGGTGGTGTTGACAGGTATTCCTTGATTCTATTGAAGGCTTTTGGCAGTCATCAGTCCATTTGGTAGCGGCGTCCTTCTTCAACATCTTAAAGATCAACTCACAGATAACTGTAGACTGTGCTATGAACCGACTAATGTAGTTGAGTCTCCCCAAGAAACTCATCACGTCCTTCTTGTTCATTGGCGGTGGCAATTCTTGAATAGCTTTGACTTTTGATTGATCCAGTTCTACTCCTCGGTGACTCACAATTAACCCAAGTAATTTTCCAGCAGGAACCCCAAATGCGCACTTCGCGGGATTCAGTTTCAGGTTGTACCTCCACAATCTATTAAAGAACTTTCTCAAGTCTCCCATGTGATCAGTAGCTTTATTAGACTTGATGATAATGTCATCCACATAGACCTCTATCTCCTTATGTATCATATCATGGAAAATGGTGGTCATGGCCCTCATGTAGGTGGCCCCTGCATTCTTCAGCCCAAACGGCATAATCTTGTAACAATACATTCCCCATAGTGTAATAAAAGCCATTTTCTTAGCATCTTTTTCATCCATCTAGATCTGATAATAACCAGCAAAACAATCTATAAATGATTGCAACTCATGCTTGGCATAATTGTCGATCAAGATGTGTATGTTCGACAAAGGGAAGTCGTCTTTCGGACTGGCCCGGTTGAGATCCCAGTAGTTGACATAGACTCTGACCTTCCCGTACTTTTTTGGTACTGGCATGATGTTGGCTAACCGTGTCGGGTATTCTACTACCCTGAGAACCATAGCTTTGACATGCTTGGTGACTTCTTCTTTGATTTTCAAACTCATGTCAGGCTTGAACTTTCTGAGCTTTTGCTTTACCGGCGGACATGTTGGATTAGTTGGTAGCTTGTGAGCCACAATAGATGTACTCATACCAATCATGTCATCATACGACCAGGCGAATATGTGGTCATATTTCCTCAGAAATTCTGTATATTCCTTCTTTTCTGATGGCGATAAGTGAACGTTGATTCGTGTTTCCTTGACGTTTTCTGCTTCTCCCAGGTTAACAATCTCAGTCTTGTCTAGGTTGGATTTTAGTCTGTTTTTAAAATTCTCAACTTCTTTAACAATCTCTTCTAGTATGTCGCCTTTCTCTGAATCTATGTCCGCTTGTTAGGTTGTCTCATTGCATGTCACAGTCATTGGTTCATCAAGATAAGTAATAGTAATGATGTATAAGTAAAGTAATGAGAAAGAAAAATAATAATGAGTGTTGATTCATAAGAAAAATCGAAATGCTTTGATAAATTTCATAACTGTTTTGAACATTGAAGATCTTATTGCGGGAATTAAAATGCAGAAGGAAAATCATTTAGCAAATAAAAACAGTGCTTGTTTTAGCCTTGCTACCCCGAGGCTCATCGGTCTCTGGTTGTCCTGATGGTCCAGTTATTTAGGCGTGCCCCTATACTTACAGCCTGTATGGAAGGGCCTTCCTCCCCCTCTTCCTCGAGAACAACACAACAGTCCATGTCATTGTCTTCCAGGAACAAATTCTTTACTGCTGCAAGTGCTTCTTCTTCTTCTGACCCATAAACAATGTCAGCCTGCTGGAAAGTCTGTTCCAAATGTGGTATTGGATGCTCCAGTGGATATTAAGGACCGCACCATGGCCAATTGTTGAATTCTTCCCAGGTGTACTCATATCCTAGACCGAAAGTGGTGCCATGTTTCTTGAGTATTATGGGCTTAACGATTCCTTAGAGGTTCGTTCTGAGTCCCTTGCCAGGTTCGTACCCATTCCAATTTAATATGCTCTCGATTTTGTTATCCCATAATTTGTCTTTGTCAACAACATTCACCCGTTCAATGTGGTGGTAAGTCTCTCCATCTAGCTTCCTTCTTCCTTCGATTGATGGAATGGTCTGGCGATTGTACTTACGGTTGCTGATGTCACCATGAATGATCACCTCCTGGTGGTTCCATTCGAACTTTACGGCCTGATGCAGTGTTGACGCTACAGCCCCAGCAGCATGAATCCATGGCGGTCCCAATAGTAGATTGTAGGATACTGACATATCTATTACCTGGAAATCAACGTCAAACCAGGTTGGTCCAATTTGCAAGCATAGGCTGATCTCCCTAATGGTGGACCTTTGGGAGCCGTCGAAGGCTTTCACATTGGTAGCTCCATCCTTTATCTCATTCAGTCCTTTACCCAGCTTCTTGAGTGTTACCAGTGGACAAATCTTGAGATTGGAACCCCCGTCGATTAGGATACTAGTGATGAAATAGTCCTCGCATTGCACAGTGATATGCAGTGCTTTTGTTGTGTCCCAACCCTTCAGGTGGTAGCTCATCCTCATGAAATGTGATCTTATGGCTTTCCAACACCTGTCCTACCATGTTTGCCATTTCTCCGCCAGTGATATTGCTTCGTACGTATGCTTCACTTAGCACCTTCAACAGAGCATTCTTGTGTGCCTCGGAATTTTGTAGCAAAGTAAAAATGGAGATTTGCGCCGGTGTTTTGTTCAACTAGTTGATGACTGAGTATTATTTGGCTTGTATCTTCCTCCAAAGATCGTTTGGACCTGTCTCAACAATGGGTGACCGATTAGAAGCCTACTTGATTGCCTCAACCAGATGTTCCGGGGTATAAACACTACCAGTTCTTGTCATACCCTATGCTGCAATAGTCTTTTCAAACCTAACCTTACCTTTCCTTCTTGCCTCGGCTATATATTCCCATGGTATAGCCTTTGTATGGAATGGTGTCATGGCCGACATCGCTACTAGGATTGGCATGGCCTTCCTTACTCCGAACGGAACATGTGCCTTGGGTGGTAAAACTGTGACTTCAAACGGTGTGGGTACATTTGTTGGAGAAACGGATTCGACCTCAATTGGCGCTAGTGTCTTTGTGGATGACATTGCTTCAAACTCAAGTGGCACAGACATATTTACCTCAGCATCTTCAGATGACTGAATCTGGACTATGATTGGATTAAGAGTAACTATTGGCTTCTTTGGGTCATCACCTTCTACGATCAACCCGATTGATTCCTCCGGATCCCAATCATCCTCTGTTTCAATCATGTGGATACCTTTACCCTTATGGTCTGGCAGTGGGTTGTTGCGGACATTTGGAGTGAGTTCCTTTGCCACAATAATCTTGTTATCAACTAAAGTCTGGATCTTGTTTTTCAAGGAACGACATTCATCGATGGTGTGCCCTTTCATGCCGGAGTGGTATGCACAGGATGTTTTTGGGTTAACCCATTGAGAAGGGTTCTCAGGAGTTGCAGCAAGGATGAGGGTGACATACCAGCAGCTTTGAGTCTTTCGTACAACTGGTCAATAGGTTCAGCAATGGCTATATATTATTTTGGAGGTCTGCGGTCGAAATTTGGTCGAGGTCTAGGAAAGTTTTGGCGTGCAGGAGGTGATTGATAGTGGAATGGTTGAGCATTTTAGGTTTGGTAGACATGTGCGGGTTAGGAATATTTGGGCGAAGTAGGCTGATATGTGGGAGGTGGAGGCGATTGATAAGTGGGTGATGGAGCTTGATAGGATGGTGATGGTGCTTGGTAGTTCGGAGTTGGTTGATATGTGAGTGGGGGTGTTGGGTAAGTTTGGTATTTTATGTGCAACCATTACGGCCCCCACATCCCTTTTCTTGGATACACCACCGGACTGTAAGGCCTTCTTTGTAGGTTGCAAGGCCTCAGTGTTTGTAACCATACCGCTTTTGATAACCTCTTCAATCCTTTCACCCAGTTTGATAATGTCGGAAAATTTGTGGCTCTCAACCATCATCAGTCGCTCATAATACTGCGGGTCTTAGGCCCGGATAAAAAATTTGTTCATATGTTCCTCCTCTTAGGTAGGTTTCACCTTAGCATCTTCGGACCTCCAGCGAGTAGCATACTCGTCAAATGTTTCCGTAGGCTTCTTCTTTAGATTCTGAATATAGAATACATCAGGCACATTTTCTGTGTTAAACTTGAACCTGTCCATAAAGTCGGACGCCATGCTTACCCATCTTGACCACTTCTTTGGATCTTGGCTGATGTACCAAGATAAAGCATCTCCTTTCAAACTCCTCATGAAAAGCTTCATGCGGATTCTCTCGTCTTTCCCTACTCCAACCAGCTTGTCACGGTACATTTTTAAATGGACCCTTGGATCCCCTGTACCATCAAACATTTTGAATGTTTGGAGGTTTGTACCCCTCGGGCAATTCGACATCGAGCTGTATGAAAAGATCTTCATTGTTCAGCCCCTCATTTCCCTTGCTTCCTTCAACGCCTTCAATCCGGCTGTCACACCTCCTTTTTGCGCACCTACCCCGAAGGATAAATGCGTGAGGGAGTTTTTCCAATTTAAGTGACAATATTCGAAATGAGATTATTTATTTATTTCAGAGTCGCCACTTGGGAAAGGTTTGGCTTTTGGTGTCCTAAGTCACTGGTTTATCTTGAATCCCAAATCGAGGAAATTTTTGACTTTCCAAATGAAGTCTGCGAACCAGAAATTCTAAGTAAGGAATTCTGTTGACTCGAGGGAAGGTGTTAGGCACCCCCGAATCCCGTGGTTCTAGCACGGTCGCTTAAATTGTTATAATGGCTAGATATCTGATTTTAATACATGTTATAACTTGTGTGCTTTTGTTAGGTTTAAACCGCTTTTATTATTATTTATTTTTATGGAATTGCAATGTCGTAAAAAATGCATTTTTCAAACCACGTCACAGTCAATGCGCCCGTGATTATTAATGCATCCCAACTCCGTTGAGATTTGGATTTGGGTCACATAAATGCGCACCCGAATTTAAGAATGTAATTTAATTAAATCGCGTCTAAAGAGTCTAACACATTATTATCTTTGGGGAAGGTGGTGAAGTTCACTAAACAATCCATCCCAAATTCTAAGTATTTTATTTTAACCAATTATTGAGGGCCCCGCAATTTGCATTTTTTATTTGGAGAGGCTCGTCTCATTTTTTTTAAAAGGATAAACCTACGGTGACTATATTTTTTCTATTATGTTTGTCTCTAAAAATGAAAGAAGAAAATATATGCTAATTAAATTACATGCTTGGCAAGCTCCGGCCTCTTATTAATTATTAGATTACAAAAAAATGCTAATGAAACTTGCACTCGAATTTGTAAAGCGGGGAATTACTTCGTGCCTTATTCCATGAGCGACTGCAAAAAAAAGATATGCATGCAAGATTGATAAAATGCTAAACTCACGCTAACCGTTCTCCAAATTGAACTTAAACTAACATTTTTTTTGACTGAGATTAATGGAATTAACTACTAGAGGATATTATTAACGGGATTCAAACATTGTCCTATAAACTGCCTAATGAAATCCGATTTGATAGAGTTAACTCAAATGATTAAAAGCTATATTGCATTTGGCAAGATTAGAAGCAGTCTGCCTTATGTGTGTAAAATATGACTAGAGATGAAGTCTAGCTATCGATATACTAACTACTTGTGCATTCCACAAATTACATAACTTTATCATATAGACAACTAAACAACTATAGATCACAATATTAAACAAACTAAGTTTCCATTAAGTACAAACTACCTAATGCATTTTTCTATTGAGATAAACCAAAAACTATGCAAATCCACTAACATTTTATAAAACTACAAGTACAACACCAAATGATTAAAATCCTTTGCATCTTTCATTTCATGCTCAACTTTACTGTTACATCAGTGTGAAATTCAAGTGTGTACCTGGATATTGGACACAAGAAGGAAAAGAGGAGTGATCAGTGCAGCAGTAATGATAAGTAGCGAACAACAACAGCAGCAGTAGTAAAAAGGCAGAATACATCTCAGTGAACAAACATAGATAACCAATGAACACAATACCAATATCCACCAAAATAGACTCGGGAGACTCAATTGAGACCCCGAAATACCAATGTTGTAGGCAGGCAGAAAAGAGGTGAACACCGAAACAAAAGTGAAACAGTAATTCCTGATTTTCGGACGCTCAAAGAAAAAAAAAGCCTAAGTTTCAATGGAACAAAACAGGTAGTGCTGATTTCAAAACAGAGAAGTGAAGGAAAGCAGAATTTTCAGCTTTAATAGAACAAACAAAGGTTTTTTTTTTGGTGTTTATTGTCTTCTTAGGATTGAAGTCTAGGAATGAGCTTTCTTTTCCTTGCAAGATCAGCTCCCTTAGGTTCTAACCTCTTCCGTTCTTCTGAAACCCTTCCCTTTTTATATCCCAAACTGAACTTCATTCCCAGCCTGTTAAAACCCATTAAAACTGACCCCCCATGTTCTCCCTTCTGTTTTTCCACTCACAATTTAAAACAAAAATATTCCCATTGGATTCCCCTGACAACCCTCTTTACAATGGTTTATCCTTTTATTAAACTAAACAAGTATGGGCAACATGAGTATGTCCTGACAGCACATGCTGTCAAGTTACATTAATTCATTAAAGAACTACAATGCACATGTTGTCCAAAAATAAACAAATAGGGACAACAGTTCTATATCAATTCAAATTGCACTCTGAAATCTATATTAAACTGCAGCTATAGCTAATTCAAACACCTAAATTCTGGGTTGAAACTTCAAAACAAAATCAACACTAACAACAAAAGCTCAGCAGAAACAATGAAGCTGAATCTAAAAACTGAAAACAAAGTTCATCAATGCTCAAACAGAAGAAAAAAGAAATCAATAACAGCATTACCACTAATTAGAACACACACCAGGTCAAACTTCAAATCAACAGTGGCTCATTATGGGAATGATTAATTCATAATTCCAAATTGAGCTAAATAGAATGAAGGAAATTCTGCGATAATACTGAACTTAACCTGGATTAATGAATATCAATGCCACATATCACATATAGAAGACAAGTCTGAACCAATGTCATATCTTCTAACATATAGAACTCGGACCCAACAAACAGTCTGACGAGAAGGAAAGAAGTACTAAACACATGACAAAAATAAATCAAAACAAAGATACAATTCAAAACAGACCAAACAAAACTAAGAAGGAAACAAATTAAATTAAGGAGAAACTTACTGTTCTTTCCCCGGATCTTAACAGTATGTTCTTTCGGATTTGAGTCCTAGTCAGTATTATATGTCTATTTCATGAGAAATAGGCCTACAATACTAAATAGAAGCCAACCGATCTTGAAGCTTTGACTTGCCTCGAAACGCTGAAACCCTAGATCCGTCAGTCGACGGATTTTGCTCATGTTCGAGCCAATCTGGTTAGGGATTAAGGACGAGGAAGTAAAGGGGATTATTGGGTGTTAGTCTGGGGTTGGTTAGTACAAGTTGAGGTTTGGCTCGAATCTTCAGACGAAGATTCGAGACGATGTAGTTTGATTCAAACCAAACGGTTTGCAGATCCGTGTCCAGGGGGTCGAGGTGCACTAGGGGTGTTAATTTGGTGGTCACCGACATCGTTGCCATCGGGTTTATAGTGAGGGGATGGAAGGGCGGTGCTAGGGTTCTTGAGGGTTTCATTTGGTTTAGAGACAGGAGGGGAAGGGTGCTTGGGAATGAAACGGGTAAGAGGGGTTTGGGGGTTTTGGGTATATGGAACGTGGCAATTAATTTGAGCCGTTAGATCAAATGATCTTAACGGCTTGGATTAATTGGTGAGGGACGGGACGGGGTCATTTGGTGTAAAAACGGGGTCGTTTGGTTTTAATGAAGGGCTGGGTCGACCCGGGTAAACAGGTCAGGTTACGGGCGCGATCGGGGACCGTTGGATGAGGATGGATGAACGGGCGAGATTCGCCGCTCTCGAAACGACGTCGTCTGAGGCGTGTTTGAGAGCTGAAGGTTTGGACCGGGTAAGATAGTGCTTTGGTCCTGATTTGGGTTCAATTTGAATGGCCCAATTCTGATTTATTCCAATTTTAACTCATTTCTTTTTCTTCTTTTAATTCCCTTTCTAAATACTAATCTACCAAAAATCCTAAAATAAGTTGCAAAATTACAATTATATTAAAAAGACATTAATTGACTCACAAAAGAACAAAATCACACCATTAAACGATAAAAATGACAAAATTATCAAAAATGATATTTTTTGTGATTTTCATTCATTTAAAAACCAAATACGATTTAATTAATTCCTAATAGTAGAATAAGATCCTAAATTTACACGCAACATATATTTTTTGTATTTTAAATTAATAAAAATAAACAATCACAGACAAAAACTACAAATAACTACCAAAAAAATGCCACGCAAAATCTAAAAATTGTACACAAAGACGCTTTGTTCTATTTTTCGATTTCTTTTGGAGTAATTGTCGTGGAAACAAAAATCACGTGCTCACAGCTGCCCCTCTTTGCTCGAAAACACGAAGAGTTTTCGTGCAAAGATAAAGTGAGCGGATATGAGCGATTTTTGCCCGTTGGAATACTCCGTGTGAAGCACATTTTTTGAAAAATTTGACCGAATCTTTGCTTCAAAGATTTCCTACATATCCTGGGCTAAACAGGAATCAGGTCAATATAGTTCGGGAAGTTTTGGTAGCTGGGACTACCATGGGACTGCAATGCTTGTTGTTACTGCTGTTGGTGCTGCCGTCACTGCTTTACCGACCTCCTTATTACAACCAAAGAAAATTGAAACTAAACTAGCTACTTGTGCCTGTCAACCACTAGTTACAAGATTCCTATCTATAATCCTTTCGCAACTTGATCTTGAGTCTTCGCTGATTCTGTTTGTAGACTTCGATCCGAATCTTGATGCTCGCAAGTTGTAGGCGCTTGTTTATTTCTGCAGCATTGAGTGAAACAGGATTGGCGGAGCTCGTGACTTCAATCAGATTTTGAGCGATCCGCACTTTGTTTACTCCAATATTTGAGAACATCTTCTTTTTGTTCTTTTCTTCCTTTCTTTATTCTGGATCTGAGAATCTTTCCGTAGGTCATCTCGATCCATGTGCCTCGAGGTCAGACCTGCTCAAACAAAAAAACAAACAAACAAACAAACGAAATTTTTCTTCCTTAGTTTCACTAGGAAAATTTCGTGAGTTAATTGCCATAAAAATCTACAGAATTGATGAGGGGATGGGAAACCTCAAGTCTAAAAGGCGCAACTCAGGGATTGGATCCCTAACGTTTGCAAAAGGTAAAAACGCTCAATTCAGGGATTGGAGCCCTAATATTGGCTAAAAGGGAAAAACCGCTTGACTCAGGGATTGGAGCCCTAATGTCGGCTAACAGAAAAATTGCTCAACTCAGGGATTGGAGCCCTAATGTCGGTTAAAAGAAAAATCGCTCAACTCAGGGATTGGAGCCCTAATGTCGGCTAAAGAAAAATTGCTCAACTCAGGGATTGGAGCCCTAATGTCGGCCAAAGTAAAATCGCTCAACTCAAGGATTGGAGTCCTAATATTGGCTAAAGGAAAATTGCTCAACTCAGGGATTGGAGCCCTAATGTCAGCTAAAAGAAAATCGCTCAACTCAGGGATTGGAGCCCTAATGTCGGCTAAAAGAAAAATCGCTCAACTCAGGGATTGGAGCCCTAATGTCGGCTAAAAGAAAATTGCTCAACTCAGGGATTGGAGCCCTAATGTCGGCTAAAAGAAAATCGCTCAACTCAGGGATTGGAGCCCTAATGTCGGCTAAAAGAAAATCGCTCAACTCAGGGATTGGAGCCCTAATGTCGGCTAAAAGAAAAATCACTCAACTCAGGGATTGGAGCCCTAATGTCGGCTAAAGGAAAATCGCTCAACTCAGGGATTGGAACCCTAATGTCTGCTAAAGAAAACTCGCTCAACTCAAGGATTGGAGCCCTAATGTCGGCTAAAACAAAATTGCTCAACTCAGGGATTGGAGCCCTAATGTCGGCTAAAAGAAAAATCGCTCAACTCAGGGATTGGAGCCCTAATGTCGGCTAAAAGAAAATCGCTCAACTCAGGGATTGGAGCCCTAATGTCGGCTAAAAGAAAATTGCTCAACTCAGGGATTGGAGCCCTAATGTCGGCTAAAAGAAAATCGCTCAACTCAGGGATTGGAGCCCTAATGTCAGCTAACAGGAAATTCGCTCAACTCAGGGATTGGAGCCCTAATGTCGGCTAAAAGAAAATCGCTCAACTCAGGGATTGGATCCCTAATGTCGGCTAAAAGAAAAACCGTTCAACTCAGGGATTGGAGCCCTAATGTCGGCTAAAATAAAATCGCTCAACTTAGGGATTGGAGCCCCAATGTCAGCTAAAAGAAAATCGCTCAACTCAGGGATTGGAGCCCTAATGTCAGCTAAAAGAAAATTGCTCAACTCAGGGATTGGAGCCCTAATGTCGGCTAAAAGAAAACTTGCTCAACTCAGGGATTGGAGCCCTAATGTCAGCTAAAGGAAAATTGCTCAACTCAGGGATTGGAGCCCTAATGTCGGCTAAAAAAAAATCGCTCAACTCAGGGATTGGAGCCCTAATGTCGGCTAAAAGAAAATCGCTCAACTAAGGGATTGGAGCCCTAATGTCGGCTAAAAGAAAAATTGCTCAACTCAGGGATTGGATCCCTGATGTCGGCTAAAGGAAACTTGCTCAACTCAGGGATTGGAGCCCTAATGTTGGCTAAAGGAAACTTGCTCAATTCAGGGATTGCAGCCCTAATGTTGGCTAAAAGAAAATTGCTTAACTCAGGGATTGGAGCCCTAATGTTGGCAAAGGTGACTAGGGAATGGAGGCCCTATGTCTAAAATTTCAACTTATGGATTGGAGCCCTAATGTTGATAAAGGCGACTAGGGAATGGAGGCCCTATGTCTCAAATTTCAACTTAGGGATTGGAGCCCTAATGTTGGCAAAGGCGACTAAAGAATGGAGGCCCTATGTCTAAAATTTCAACTTAGGGATTGGAGCCCTAATGTTGATAAAGGCGACTAGGGAATGGAGGCCCTATGTCTAAAATCTCAAATTAGGGATTGCAGCCCTAATGTTGGCAAAGGTGACTAGGGAATGGAGGCCCTATGTCTAAAATCTCAACTCCGGGATTGGAGCCCTAATATTGATAAAGGCGATTAGGGAATGGAGGCCCTATGTCTAAAATCTCAACTTAGGGATTGGAGCCCTAATATTGATAAGGATAGGTTGATACTGGGGATTTTAAACTAACCTTTTTTTTTTGGAATTTTCTTCTTATTTCTTTTTCGTTTTTTTTTGTTTTTTTTTTGTTTTTTTGGTTTTTTTTATTATTTTGTTCAGTAAAAATGCAGGAAAGAATTCGGAGGAAACTTCCCTCTTGGGTTGATTCCTTGCTGCAAAGCTGTTTCTTGCACCTGTGCATTTCTTTTCCTTTTTGGTCGCACCTGCTTCTTGCACGGTTGCTTTGGATTGTACCTGTTTCAATTCTCCAAATAAAGAACAATCGTCAGTTTGAAAACGGTGGTTGGTTCGGTGGCCTTGATCATTCCAATTGCCTGGTCTCGGCCTCATTTCTGTTGAGAAACTCCGCCATTGATTGGATTCACAAGCAAACCCCTTTCAAACTAATCAGACTTGGATTTCCGGATTTCATGATGATTCGCCCGTGTAAGGCTTTGGTTCTTCCACCTCATTCTGCTTGGGGATTTTCACTAGGGCAGACTCATTGGGGATATATATATATTTTTTTTTTTGAAGGCAATCAACATCATGATCAGTCGGGATTGGACTGACGCACCACTGAGGCGGGGTATTTTCTTCATTTCTTGCTAAACGGAGCTCTGTGAAACCGGTCCTGCCACCTTTTCTTTCCAACACATTTTGGAATTTAGGGTTAAAACGAAAGGGATTCAAGGAAAGGTAAACAAAAAGCGGAGAAACGAATTTGAAATAGAAGCGTCCCTTTCGGGGAAAAGAAAGACTTATCTGAGGCACATGCTAACTTTAAATTGACATGACATACTTTTTGGACTGGATGCCTGACCCTCATGAACTTGCATTTCCTCATGAACCAAAAAACGGATCTATGTATCCAAACCAGGGAACCTTGCCAGAACTTTCTGAGGTGAAATCATCTTTTCGGCTGACGGCGCCCTTTGCGGGTTTTCGCTAGTCGAACTCTCTCATTTCTCTTCTCATTGTCGCCCGATAGCACTCTTTGTGAGTTTTTACTAAACAATCTCTCTCATTTTCGATTTCTTTGCTCGCCATTGCCTTATGGTGCCCGAAGGTTTTCACCGACAAGACTCTCTCGTTTTAATTCTCTCAGTTTTAGTATGCATCAGCTTCTAACAATGATATTTCTTGGTTTCCCCCGCTTTTGGAAATTGATCCAAAGGACTTGCACTCGGTTTTTGGTAAAAGAATTGTGGATGAAATTACAACTTTGGAACCATTTGGTGGGCCCGTGGTCGAAACATTATAACATCTGCCCCAGTTTCAACTTCAGGGAAAATTGGATTTTTGTTTTGGTGTGACTGAACCCCAGAGAGAGGCTGCCTACATATCCTTTCGGAATCAAGTCAGAACATAGTTCAAGCAAATCTTTTTTTTTTAATGTTTTGGTGCTTTTGGGTTCCAAAGAGGGTAGCCAAGGAAATGTAACCGGATCAAAGGGTTTGTAAAAAGAGTTGATAGTGTTTGGGTAGCGGAAATAAAAGCCTTCATCATCTCAAATGTGCCAAGACATCACTGAAGTAAACTCAGACATAGTACCTTTTGACTGCATCCGCATTCACAGCTATTTCGGGATCATTTCCTTCAATATCACCCAGATATAACGCTCCTCTTTGTAATATCTTCTTGATGATGTATGGACCTTTCCAGTTAGGAGCAAATTTTCCTTTTGCTTCCTGGTGATGCGGAAGAATGCGCCTTAACACCAGTTGACCTACTTCAAAATTCTTGGGTCGCACTTTCTTGTTGTAAGCACGGGCCATTATTTGTTGGTACAACTGCCCGTGACAGACCGCAACCATTCGCTTTTCATCAATTAACAACTGCTCCAATCGAGTCTTAACCCATTCGCTATCTTCAATTTCTACTTCGACAATGGTCCGGAGCGAAGGAATTTCTACCTCTGCCGGTATCATAGCCTCGGTCCCATAAACCAACAAGTATGGGGTTGCGCCTACTGATGTGCGCACTGTAGTGTGATATCCCAGCAAGGCAAAAGGTAACTGTTCATGCCATTGTCTGGAACTCTGGATTGTCTTCCTCAAAATCTTCTTGATGTTTTTGTTTGCTGCTTCAACAGTGCCATTGGCCTTGGGCCGATAAGGAGTGGGGTTCCTATGCGTTATTTTGAACTGCTCGCATACATCTTCCATCAAGTGACTATTCAGGTTTGCCGCGTTATCTGTGATGATAGTTGCAGGAATACCGAAACGATAGATAAGATTTGAATGTGCAAAATCCACCATGACTTTCTTAGTGACCGATTTGAGAGTGACAGCTTTGACCCATTTTGTGAAGTAATCAATAGCGACCAATATGAATCTGTGCCCATTTGAAGCTTTCGGCTCAATCGGACCGATGACATCCATACCCCAGGCGACAAAAGGCCACGGTGCCGACATAGGATGTAGCTCCGTTGGAGGTGCATGAATCAGATCTCCATGCACCTGACACTGATGACATTTCCGGACGAAGCTGAAACAGTCTTTCTCCATAGTTATCCAATAATACCCGGCTCAAAGGATTTTCTTTGCCAGGACATAACCGTTCATATGAGGTCCACACACTCCTGTGTGTACTTCATGCATGATTTTTCCTGCTTCTTCGGCGTCAACACATCTTAACAAGTTGAGATCCGGGGTTCTTTTATACAATACCTAGCCGCTCAAAAAGAATCCACTCGCATGCCGCCTAATAGTTCTCTTTTGATCTCCAGTAGCATGTTCAGGGTATTCTTGTGTCTTCAAGAACCTCTTAACATCATGGTACCATGGCTGGGTACTTGATCCTGCCTCGATTACATTACAGTAACCGTGTCTTTCCCTGATTTGGATTTCCAAGGGATCGATGTGGGCGTTGCCTGGGTAAGGTAACATTGAAGCTAAGGTGGCAAGTGCATCGGCTAGTTCATTGTGACACCGCGGGATATACCTGAACTCTATTGATTTGAATCGCTTGCTGAGATCCTCCACGTGCTGCCGGTAAGGAATAAGCTTGACATCTCGAGTTTCCCATTCACCATGGGCTTGCCAGATAATCAGATCAGAATCCCCCATAATCAACAAATCTTCAATATCTTGATCTATCACCATATTTATGCCCATGATGCAGGCTTAATATTCAGCTGTATTGTTCGTGCAAAAGAAACGAAGCCTAGCTGTAGCCGGATAGTGTTGACCAGTGGGTGAGATCAAGATTGCCCCAATTCCAACACCTTTGGCGTTTACGGCCCCATCAAAGAACATCTTCCAAGCATGAGCGTCTTCCGAGACTACTTCTATGGTGTTTATCTCTTCATCTAGAAAATAAGTACTCAATGGTTGGTATTCCTCATCGACTGGGTTTTCAGCCAAGTGATCTGCCAATGCCTGGGCTTTCATCGCTGTGCGAGTGACAAAGACTATGTCGAATTCAGTAAGCAAGATTTGCCACTTTGCTAATCTCCCAGTAGGCATCGGTTTCTGGAATATGTATTTCAAAGGATCCAACCTGGTTATGAGATAAGTAGTATGAGCTTGGAGATAATGTCTCAATTTCTGAGCGACCCATGTCAAAGCGCAACACGTTCTTTCCAACAGAGTGTATTTGACCTCATAACTGGTGAACTTATTGCTTAAGTAATAGATCGCCTACTCTTTCTTTCCAGTTATGTCATGTTGTCCGAGGACACAACCGAAAGAATTTTCCAAGACCGTCAGATACAAGAACAGGGGTCTCTCTGGCTCTGGCGGGACCAAAACTGGAGGATTTGAAAGATATTCTTTGATCTTGTCAAAAGCTTTTTGACACTCAGTCGTCCATTTGATTGCTACATCCTTCCTTAATATCTTGAATATGGGCTCACATGTGCTAGTCAGTTGGGCAATGAATCGACCGATATAGTTTAACCTGCCCAATAGACTCATCACGTCTTTCTTCGTTCTCGGAGGAGGTAGATCTCGGATAGATTTTGTCTTTGTTGGATCTAACTCGATACCTCTCCTGCTTACTATGAAACCTAGAAGCTTGCCCGATGGGACTCCAAAGGCACACTTAGCCGGATTCAGCTTCAGGTCGTACTTTCTCAACCTCTCAAAAAATTTCCTCAAGTCTCGAACATGATCGTCCTGAGTCCTGGACTTGACTATCATGTCGTCTACATACACCTCTATCTCTTGATGCATCATATCATGAAAAATGGCAGTCATGGCTCTCATGTAAGTTGCCCCGGCATTCTTTAAACCGAATGGCATAACCCGATAACAGTAAGTACCCCAAGGTGTAGTGAAGGCGGTTTTCTCGGCATCTTCTTCATCCATCAACACCTGATGATATCCAGCGTAACAATCTACGAAAGACTGTATCTCATGTTTGGCACAGTTATCAACAAGGATGTGGATGTTGGGCAATGGGAAATTGTCTTTGGGACTCGCCCTATTCAAATCTCGATAATCCACACACACCCGAGTCTTCCCATCTTTCTTCTGTACTGGAACTACATTAGCCAACCACGTAGTATACTGGACTACCGGAATTACTCCTGTTTTCAGCTGCTTTGTGATTTCTTCTTTGATCTTATCACTGATATCAGTCTTGAACTTCCTCTGCTTCTATTGAACTAGAGGACAATCCGGGTAAATTGGCAATTTATGCACCACTAGATCAACACTTAATCCTGGCATGTCATCGTATGACCAAGCAAACACATCTTTAAATTCAAAAAGGAGTTGAATTATTGCATCTCGCATTTTCCCATCTGTGTGAATTCTTATTTTGGTTTCTCGGATTTCTTTAGGAGTTCCCAAATTAACCGGTTCGGTGTCATTCAAATTTGGCTTAGGTTTATTCTCAAAGTGTTCCAATTCTCGATTTATTTCCCTAAAAGCCTCTTCTTCGTCATATTCCGGTTCTTGGTTCATTATTTCACAATTAAACAGCTCGTTTGGATTTGGGCGTGAAGTCTGCAAGCATGTCATATTATTTAAAGCCGCATTATTATAACTGAAAGGAAAAGATAAAGGAAAAATAGCAAAAATCAGAAAGAATAAAGAAAAAAATGATGAAATACTAATTTTATTCCTTGGAATTGGGAAGATAACAGGGTTTATATTTCAGGAAATTAAAACAGGAAACTAAAGAAAGACATCCGAGTTACACCCTGGGATAACTCGTGATGCAGGAAAGGTGGCAGGACGAGTCTACCCGGATCCTGCCTGATTGGGAATGTCGTAGCCTTCCAATTTTGCATCTTGGCATCGGGACCCATATACAGCACCTTAGCAGTGCTTGTGCCTTCTCCCAGCTGAACCATGTGAGTTTGGTAAAGCATTTCTCTCATTGCCCCACATATTTCTTCAATCTCTTCGGCCGTAAAGGCCTCGTCATCTTCTTCTTCAATGTACTTTGGTTTGACGAAGTTTCGTATAAATGTGGCAATGGTCAAGGCAACTTCCATCCCTCATTTTTTCTCTTTTTTGCCCAATATTCATCTTCTAGGGTAGGTTGGAAACCTATCCCAAAGAGTTTCTTAGTGGAAGGCAAGGTGATAGGTTCCGTTATTCCTTGCAGTGATTTTCCAATCCCTTTTCCCGGTTTGAATCCTTGTCGGATCATTTATTTAGCAACCATGATTGAAGTGTTGGACAAGAAAGGTTGGGGACAAGGGCTACCTTCTTCATACAGCTCCGCCAGCACAACTTCAAAAACCTGATAAACTGTGTGCTCACTCCCTTCTCTTGCTTCAAGACATGGGATGGATGGGTCCCGATAAATAGACTGTTCGTCTTCTCCATGGACCACAATTTCCTGATCTTTATCTTCAAACTTCACCATTTGGTGGAGAGTGGAGGGTAAAACCCCCGCAGCATGAATCCAAGGTCTTCCGAGGAGAAAATTGTAAGATGTGTCCATATCCAGTACCTGGAAGGTTACTTCGAAATCCACCGGCCCAATAGTCAATATCAGGTCTATTTCTCCGAGGGTGTCCCTCTTGATACCATCAAAAGCTCTTACACAGACATTATTGGGGCGAATCCTTCCGGTCCCAATTTCCATTCTTAGCAGCGTGGAGAGCGAGCAAATGTCAACACCCGAACCCCCATCCAACATTACTCGCTTGACGTAGTAGTCTTCACACTTGACTGTCAGATGTAAAGCCTTGTTGTGAGCTGCTCCCTCCGGAGGCAAATCGTTCTTGCTAAAGGAAACTTTATTAACCACAAAGAACCTTTCCGTCATTCTCTCAAGTTGTTCAACTGAAGTCTCAGCCGGCACATACGCTTCATTCAAGGTTTTGAGCAGGATCTTCTGATGTTCGGCGGACTTCATTAGCAAAGAAAGCATAAACACTTGTTTAGGGTATTTGCTCAACTGATCCACCACTTCATAGTTAGGCATATTCATCTTTTGGAAGAAAGCCTCTGCCTCTTCAGTGTTTACGGGCTTCTTGGGTGGGAAGCGCTTCCGTGTGGCGTTGTTCACTTCTTGAATGTCTGAATATTTTCCAACAAAAGTATTTTCTGGAAGTTCCCCCGTGATTTCTTTGCCTTGGTATGTAACTAATGTTTGTTGATAATTCCACAGTACTTTAGAAGGGTCTGTCACTGGCTTCTGTGGTACGCGTCCGATAACCACTGGCTCATTCAGCCAAAGCGGTTTAATCGTCCCCCGGACCACATAGGCCCCTTTCGATACGTACATTGATATTGCCTTTTTTATTTTGAATCTTTGGCTTCTATGATCGACCTCATGGAATATAGAGAACTTCATTCTTCGAAGGCAACATCGTCTCCGTTTTTGTCTCAACCTTGACAGTATTAGTCTTATTTTCCCCTTTCTCTTGCTTCGGGGCTGTTTTAGGCTTTCTCTCTGCGTCGACAATGGCGATTATAGCTTTCAGGGCAGGATCAAACTCCTTGTCCTCACAGATCGTCCCAATCAACTTCCCATTATTATGAGCGGGCAACGAATTATTGGTCACATTTGGGACCTCCTCGTCCCTTAATACTATCTTTCCCCGTTCTATTAAGTTCTCTACCACCCTTCTTAATGTCCAACAATCATTGGTATCATGCCCTTCTGCTCCCGAATGATAAGCACACCTGACACAGCTTTGTAAACAGGTGATGTTGGATTGTGCCTTGTCTGAGGGACTAGTTGCAGGAAACCCATCTGGACTAGTTTTGGGAATAGGGTAGAATATGGTTCACCAATGGGTGTGAAAGTTTGTCTTCTGGGTGGTTCTTGAGGACGGAAATTATTTTGGGGTAATTGTGGATTATAGTGGTTTCGGTAAGGAGGCTGATTTCTGGGAGGTGGAGCTTGGCTCCGATTGGCTTGTTGTGGTGGCCGGACATAAGGCTGAGTATTCATGACCGAGTATGGCTGCGGAGTATAAGCCAGATCTTGGTGAGGGTAATAGTGTTGCGGGGTCCTCTCTAAGAAAAGGGGTCCGGGAGTATAGCTTCTCCTTGTACCCGACGATGCCATGAACGTTTCTTCCCTTTTCTTTCCCTTTGCTATTCCTCCAGACCCACCCTAAATGGCTTGGGAGGTATCTCTGATGGCAGATTGGCTTAGAATTCGACCCGTTTTTAGCCCATTTTCTACCATTTCTCCGATCTTAATTGCTTCTGCGAAAGGTTTCCCCATGGCCGACATTATGTTTTGGAAGTAATCTGATTCTTGAGCTTGGAGGAAAGTAGTGACCATTTCTATTTCATCCATTGGAGGTTTTACTCTTGATGCTTGCTCGCGCCATTTAATGGCGTATTCTCTGAAGCTTTCTGAGGGTTTCTTCTTCAAGTTTGACAAAGAATTCCTGTCTGGCGCGATGTCAATATTATACTGAAACTGCCTTACAAAATCTCTGGCAAAATCGTCCCAAATGTGCCATCGAGATATGTGCTGGTCCATATACTATTCTGAGGCTATGCCCACCAAGCTTTCTCTGAAGTATGCCATCAACAATTCTTCTTTGCCGCCAGCCCCACGCAATTGGTTGCAATACCTTTTGAGGTGAGCAATGGGATTGCCATGCCCATCATATTTCTCAAACTTCGGTGTTTTGAACCCTACAGGCAGGTGCACGTGAGGGAACATGCACAGATCAGTATAGGAAACACTCTTCTGCCCGCTTAACCCTTGCATATTTTTAAACTCTGCTCGAGGCTCCTCATTCTTTTTGCCATTTCATCTTGTTCAAGAGCTTTGGGATTTTGGTCTTGCCCAGGCGTAAGCTTGTATTGAGGCTGCTGAGGGTGAGTGTTGGTGGTAAACCGAGTTGGTTCCAGCGAGAAGGATGGTGCTTGAAATGTGAATGAGGAAGAGTCAAAATTAGGCCTGTGTGTAGCGGGTTGTGCCACGATTGGACAGGGCGGTGCAGTGAATATGTTTGTAGCCACCTCTGTCGTTGGCATCCGGGGATAAGAATCAGAGGGTGATCCAGCAGAGTGGGCTGAAATGGTAGGGTACCCGAATGGGGTAGTTGGATAACTTATGGGGACGATGGAAGTCCCACTTGTCCTAGAGAACAACTCGGGGAATCCAGGGATTACATTCGGCGGCTCGTTTCCATTGTTCCAGTCATCCAACATTTCTAACATGCGAAGCCGTAAGATTCTGTTTTCTTCAGCAGTCGCTGATTCGGAAGTTGGGATGGCCGAGATTGAACTCTCTTCGGAGACAGGAATTGTTGGAAAAGGAATTTCTGAAGACATCTCTACACTTCCTTTTGATCTCGTGAAGTAAGTGTGAATACTTCCTCTCGACTTAGTGACAGGCAGCTGGACACTTCCTTTCGACCTCGTAAAGTATGTATGTGAGGCCAGACCTCCACCAAACCAAACCACCTTTCTAAAAACCTGGTACTTAGCAGCAAACAAACGGTTAGTTTGAAACAAATAACAGACAGGTAATCTCACGTTGGGGTGTGATGCACCTATACAGTTAAGTGAATTTCTACATGTTTGCATCGATGACATGCGTCATTCCGGCTTCTCTTTATGCTCCCCTTTATTTTATTATTTTTTTTATTATTATATATTTTTTTATTATTTGAAGTTAAAAACGTGACCGGATCCGATGAGGATTGCCTACGTATCACGATGCCGCGTGAATCAGATCATTACGTAGTTCAAGACAAACAAGTGTAAAAATAAAGAAACATTTTTTTATTACTAAAACAATCTATTACAAACTAACATTTTTGAAAAAGGGAGAATAACAGACTTTAAATAAATACAAACTCAACAACTACTGATACACCCTGATGCGAAAAGACAAACAAAAGACGCCAAGACGGAAAATACAGACTCAACCTATAAATACATTAAAGTTTTAAGAATTGGCGCCCGCGGGGCATCGTTCGGCCTTGCCGCGGGCTTAGGTGCAAGGTCCCTTTCAAGTAGTTCCATCTCATACATGGTCTGCTTGACATAAATCATCACTGCCGAGAAAAGGGTAATGCGGATCATATCTTCGCATCATAGACACATCCTAATGATGGCATGGGCAATGGTCTTAATCTTATCCCTGGTTTGCCTCTTTTCTATGAGTAGGCGCTCTATTTGATCATTACGGGCCTTCAAAACCCGGGAATCCTTGAGATGTTGATTCTGCCACTGCTGAATTTCTACTTCCATTTGGGCTAGTAAATCATAGCAACATATATTTTCAGCTTCAAAGGTTCGGGCTTGTTCAAACGCTCTGTCCTCAAGAGTGGCCACCTTTCTCTTCAAATTGGCAATGGTTTGCTTATGGTCCCTTTTCAACTGCTGCAGGTACCGGTTGCGCTCTTCTGTTCTTTTTGCCTAGTGTGTCTCGAGTCCTGTTATGGTATTCTCAAGATTCTCCGACTCACACCGGCACTCATCAATTTCCATTTTTAAACCTTTTATCAGTCTCTCATCCGACCGGCTCCTTTGTTGGTTATCAGCGGCCATCCTTATCTGCTAGATTTGGGCCCTAAGCGTCTCATTTTCCTGGGTCAACCTGTTCTTTTCTTTCAGATCAGTAGCGACTTGCACGTCGTGCTTGTATTTTAGGCCTTAAATTTGTTGTTTCAGCTTGCTGATTTCAAACCGATAGCCTTTTTCTTTTGCTAACCAATCCCATTGCTCCTGTGATGACTCGACAAAATTCAGGATATGGGGTCTTTTAGCCGGCCTTTTGTGCTCAAGTTTTCTTCTGTACCACACAAGGTATCCTGGTGCTACTTCACCTTTGGCCCGATCCTGCATGCAAGTATCTGCTTATAAACATTGGCATTCATTCCAGATCTGGTGGACTTTTTTTCTTCGGGAAATTGTCCATCAGGGCTAATCTCAATTTCTTGAGCACTAAGATCTTCCTCGTGTGGCACTATCTAGCATCTCCGAAGTTGTCTCAAAACTCGATAGGGCGCATAAGGCTGAATGCTCTTAAGTCCCATCAATAGAAAGTGGGTCCTAGCGGTCGGCATATATATGACCTCATCAACAGGCAACCATCCCAGTGTCCATTGTATTTGGTTGGCGGTGAGGGTTCGAAAGAATGATGTCCATGCCGTAACTCCCTCGGGTAGACTGACCCCCTTGATTCTCGTGTAAAACTCTTCTATGCAAGTCTTCTTCGAGGACCATAACCCAAAAGCTCGGAACGGTGGCAGAGATGTTCAGTCATCCATATTTGTAGTAGTAAATTACACCCTTCGAATAAATTCCCCCTGGCTTTGCAGGCTGTGAGAGCTCGAACGATATCAGATACTACCATAGGCACGAGAGTGCTTTCATTTTGAGTGAGCAAAGTACTGACGACCCCGAATATTTTCAGATCAATGTTTCCGTCTTTTCTCGGAAACAATAAAAGGCCCAAAAATGTTATCATGAAAGCCACTCGTCTATGCTCATCCCACTTCTGACGGTTACCTTTGCTGCATAGCTTGTTAACCGGATTGTTGAATCCTCCTACATGACCATATCTGTCGTATATGAAGCGCAGATTACAGAAACCTGCGGCCAAATCTGGGTTATGGACCGTCCTGGGTATCTTTAATGAATCTAGAAACCGATGCACAATGACAGCTCTTGGGGCAACCAGGTATTTTTGCCTTAATGGAACTTCAGCATTTCCGATGTTCCCAGCTATTTCCTCCAGAGTCGGGGTGAGTTCAAAATCGGAGAAGTGGAAGACATTATGTGCCGGGTCCCAGTAGGTGACCAAAGTTCTTATGATATCTCCCCGAGGCTAGATTTCCAATAAACCCGTGAGACCTTTCAGATATTTCTTGACCTCATCTTGCCCTTCACTACCTAGATCATCCCACCAGAGCCGCAACTTGACAGGGACTTTAGCCATTATCGAAAAGTGTTCATTATGCATTGTGCTCATCCTGCACATTTATTAAGGTGATTTAAGTAATAGATGATTTGACTCAAAGATGATTTGACTATGTTTTAGAAAGAAAGATCTGATTTTTCAAACACGACCTTTCAGCACTTCGGGGATGAAGATTTTAAGGCTGTGAGGGTCAAACCGATCAAAACTCTAAAGGATGATCGAAAGCGGCCGTTTATCCAAAGCCAGCCTTCCGCCGTCCCTTTCGGGAACATTCGGCTACATTTGACAAAACGGCATCACCCGACTCATTTATGATGAAATTAAAAATCATGACATTTTGGCTATTTCTGAAAAAAGGGAGGTTGGACACGATGAGGGTTGCCTACGTATCTTACACCCTGTGAGAATCAAACTGGCGTAGTTCGGACGATCGGGAATAGAGGAAATAAACTAACCCTTTTTTTCGAATAAAATACTTACCAAGAAAAGGAGAAAATATTTTTGGATTTCGATTTTTTTATTTTTATTTTTTGAAAAGAAACGACGACTAAAGAAATATTTTGAATTTTAACTTCTTTTCACTTTTTTTTTTTTGAAATTTCGAAAAATCTTCTAAGGAAATATTTGGACTATTAGTCTGAATTTATGAAAGAGATACTACAAAAGAAAAAATATTTTTGAATTTTGATTTTTTTTTTTTAATTTTAAACAACTATTTTTGGATTTTGAGAGCGATTAAAAGGAAATATTTTTTTTGTATTATATATATATTTTTTTTAATAAATCAAACTAAAAGACAAATTTTGTTTCATTTTTTTTTAAAAAAAAAAAGATTCGGCGGGGTTTTGACACTACATGGACATTGGTTTATTTTTTTTTTCTGAAAATAAGTAGTTATCTCCCTACACTGCTATTTTCTTTTCCTCTTTTCAAAAACCGGTCAGCATATAGATCTGAAGCAAATAAATGCGCAAAACAAACGGGATGCAGCAGGATGGTCTTTTCATTTCGGGTTGCTTGTCCTAGACGGACCCAACCCCTGTGTTGAGTCCCCTATGTCAAATGCAACATGATGCAAATAAGCATTCCTACTAGGGATCCGGCATGAGGTTTTGTTATACTAGGTTCATCCTGGGTATATGTTCTAGACTGTGTACCCGAGCGGACAACTCGAGTCGAGGAGGGGGCTACGTACCGAGGACCCGCGAGATCTCTCCGGCTTTGTAACTTGTCCGGCCTCTTTCTTATTTCAGGGTATGACACTAACATAATAGGGAGTCTTGACCAGCAAGCTCCTCCCCGGAGGTAAGAAGAGAAGGGTTTCGGCATAGTTTATATACAGTTCAGATAATATCAAAGCGGTAAAAGACAACATTTAGCACGTTATGCCCAAACATGTAATAAAAATCAGATAATAAAGCCAAATATAATAATTATTCTAAGCTCGAATTCTAAACCCTGAACCAAAGATTCTGGGTTGTACTCCCCAGCAGAGTCGCCAGAGCTGTCACACCTCCTTTTTGCGCGCCTACCCCGAAAGATAAATGCGTGAGGGAGTTTTTCCAATTTAAGTGACAATATTCGAAATGAGATTATTTATTTATTTTAGAGTCGCCACTTGGGAAAGGTTTGGCTTTTGGTGTCCCAAGTCACCGGTTTATCTTGAATCCCAAATCGAGGAAATTTTCGACTTTCCAAATGAAGTCTGCGAACTAGAAATTCTAAGTAAGGAATTCTGTTGACTCGAGGGAAGGTGTTAGGCACCCCCGAATCCCGTGGTTCTAGCAAGGTCGCTTAAATTATTATAATGTCTAGATATCTGATTTTAATACATGTTATAACTTGTGTGCTTTTGTTAGGTTTACACCGCTTTTATTATTATTTATTTTTATGGAATTGCAACATCGTAAAAAATGCATTTTTCAAACCACGTCACAATCAATGCGCCCGTGGTTGTTAATGCATCTCGACTCCGTTGAGATTTGGAATTGGGTCACATAAATGCGCACCCAAATTTAAGAATGTAATTTAATTAAATCGCGCCTAAAGAGTCTAACGCGTTATTATCTTTGGGGAAGGCGGTGATGTTCACTAAACAATCCATCCCAAATTCTAAGTATTTTATTATAACCAATTATTGAGGGCCCCACAATTTGCATTTTTTATTTGGCGAGGCTCGTCTCATTTTTTTTTAAAGGATAAACCTACAGTGACTACATTTTTTCTATTATGTTCGTCTCTAAAAATGAAAGAAGAAAATATACGCTAATTAAATTACATGCTTGGCAAGCTCCGGCCTATTATTAATTATTAGATTACAAAAAAATGCTAACGAAAATTGCACTCGAATTTGTAAAGCGGGGAATTACTTCGTGCCTTATTCCATGAGCGACTGCAAAAAAAAAGATATGCATGCAAGATTGATAAAATGCTAAACTCACGCTAACCGTTCTCCAAATTGAACTTAAACTAACATTTTTTTTGACTGAGATTAATGGAATTAACTACTAGAGGATATTATTAACGGGATTCAAACATTGTCCTATAAACTGCCTAATGAAATCCGATTTGATAGAGTTAACTCAAATGATTAAAAGCTATATTGCATTTGGCAAGATTAGAAGCAGTCTGCCTTATGTGTGTAAAATATGACTAGAGATGAAGTCTAGCTATCGATAAACTAACTACTTGTGCATTCCACAAATTACATAACTATATCATATAGACAACTAAACAACTATAGATCACAGTAGTAAACAAACTACGTTTCCATTAAGTAAAAACTACCTAATGCATTTTTCTATTGAGTTATAAACCAAAACCTACGCGAATCCACTAACATTTTATAAAAGTACAAGTACAACACCAAATGATTAAATTCCTTCGCATCTTTTATTTCATGCTCAACTTTACTGTTACATCAGTGTGAAATTCAAGTGTGTACCTGGATATTGGACACGAGAAGGAAAAGAAGGAGTGATCAGTGCAGCAACAATGATAAGCAGCAAACAGCAACAGCAGCAGTAGTAACAAAGCAGAATAAACATCAGTGAACAAACAGAGATAACCAATGAACACAATACCAATATCTACCAAAACAGACTCGGGAGACTCAATTGAGACCCCGAAATACCAATGTTGTAGGCAGGCAGAAAACAGGTGAACACCGAAACAAAAGTGAAACAGTAATTCCTGATTTTCGGACGCTCAAAGAAAAAAAAGCCTAAGTTTCAATGGAACAAAACAGGTAGTGCTGATTTCAAAACAGAGAAGTGAAGGAAAGCAGAATTTTCAGCTTCAATAGAACAAACAAAGGGTTTTTTTTATGTTTATTGTCTTCTTAGGATTGAAGTCCAGGAACGAGCTTTCTTTTCCTTGCAAGATCAGTTCCCTTGGGTTCTATCCTCTTCCGTTCTTCTGAAACCCTTCCCCTTTTATATCCCAAACTGAACTTCATTCCCAGCCTGTTAAAACCCATTAAAACTGACCCCTCTTGTTCTCCCTTCTATTTTTCCACTCACAATTTAAAACAAAAATATTCCCATTAGATTCCCCTGACAGCCCTCTTTACAATGGTTTATCCTTTTATTAAACTAAACAAGTATGGGCAGCATGAGTATGTCCTGACAGCACATGCTGTCAAGTTACTTTAATTCATTAAAAAACTACAATGCACATGCTGTCCAAAAATAAACAAATAGGGACAACAATTATATATCAATTCGAATTGCACTCTGAAACCTATATTAAACTGCAACTATAGCTAATTCAAACACCTAAATTCTGGGTTGAAACTTCAAAACAAAATCATCACTAACAACAAAAGCTCAGCAGAAACATTGAAGCTCAATCTAAAACTGAAACCAAAGTTCATCTATGCTCAAATAGAAGAAAAAAGAAATCAACAACAACATTACCACTAATTAGAACACACACCAAGTCAAACTTCAAATCAACAGTGGATCATTATGGGAATGATTAATTCATAATTCCAAATTGAGCTAAATAGAATGAAGGAAATTCTGCGATAATACTGAACTTAACCAGGATTGATGAATATCAATGCCACATATCACATATAGAAGACAAGTCTGAACCAATGTCATATCTTCTAACATATAGAACTCGGACCCAACAAACAGTCTGACGAGAAGGAAAGAATTACTGAACACATGACAAAAATAAATCAAAACAAAGATAAAATTCAAAACAGACCAAACAAAACTAAGAATGAAACAAAGGAAATTAAGGAGAAACTTACTGTTCTTTCCCCGGATCTTAACAGTATTTTCTTTCGGATTTGAGTCCTAGTTAGTATTATATGTCTATTTCATGAGAAATAGGCCTACAATACTGAATAGAAGCCAACCGATCTTGAAGCTTTGACTTGCCTCGAAACGCTGAAACCCTAGATCCGTCAATCGACGGATTTTGCTCATGTTCGAGCCAATCTGGTTAGGGATTAAGGACGAGGAAGTAAAGGGGATTATTGGGTGTTAGTCTGGGGTTTGTTAGTACAAGTTGAGGTTTGGCTCGAATCTTCAGACGAAGATTCGAGACGGTGTAGGTTGATTCGAACCAAACGGTTTGCAGATCCGTGTCCAGGGGGTCGAGGTGCACTAGGGGTGTTAATTTGGTGGTCACCGGCATCGTTGCCTCCGGGTTTATGGTGAGGGGATGGAAGGGCGGCACTAGGGTTCTTGAGGGTTTTGTTTGGTTCAGAGACGGGAGGGGAAGGGTGCTTGGGAATGAAACGGGTAAGAGGGGTTTGGGGATTTTGGGTATCTGGAACGTGGAAATTCATTTGAGCCGTTAAATCAAATGATCTTAACGGCTTAGATTAATTGGTGAGGGACGGGACGGGGTCGTTTGGTGTAAAAACGGGGTCGTTTGGTTTTAATGAAGGGCTGGGTCGACCCGGGTAAACAGGTCAGGTTACGGGCGCGATCGGGGACCGTTGGATGAGGATGGATGAACGGGCGAGATTCGCCGCTCTCGAAACGACGTCGTCTGAGGCGTGTTTGAGAGCTGAAGGTTTGGACCGGGTAAGATAGTGCTTTGGGCCTGATTTTGGTTCAATTTGAATGACCCAATTCTGATTTATTCCAATTTTAACTCATTTCTTTTTCTTCTTTTAATTCCCTTTCTAAATACTAAATCTACCAAAAATCCTAAAATAAGTTGCAAAATTACAATTATATTTAAAATACATTAATTGACTCACAAAAGAATAAAATCACACCATTAAACGATAAAAATGACAAAATTATCAAAAATGATATTTTTTGTGATTTTCATTCATTTAAAAACCAAATACGATTTAATTAATTCCTAATAGTAGAATAAGATCCTAAATTTACACGCAACATATATTTTTTGTATTTTTAATTAATAAAAATAAACAATCACAGACAAAAACTACAAATAACTACCAAAAAAATGCCACGAAAAATCTAAAAATTGTACACAAAGACGCTTTGTTCTATTTTTCGATTTCTTTTGGAGTAATTGTCGTGGAAACAAAAATCACATGCTCACACCGGCTGGTCAATTTCTTAAGTTCCTTAGCTAGGTTCCTGATGAGCAAGTCTTTATCATCAGACTTGGGTGTGCTTGAGATAGGTTGGCTGGGGTGCGCTATGGTCTCCACGTAGATGGGGGTGTTATGGTGGGTGTGGAAGTGGTCATTTGTGGAGTTTTGGGGTTCTGGAATGAGTAGGGGAGTATTGTTTGAGGTGTGGCAGGTGTTGTATTGGGTCTTTGGTGGAACAGTGTGATTGTGAGAAGCAGAATGATTCTGTTGCTTTGGGACGTTTTGAGGCGGTGTAGGGTTTTGAGTGTTAGAAAAAGTGATATCTGGGGTGCTGAGGGAAAATGACAAGCTTGCTAGATTCCGAACCTGATCGAGTTCTTCTGGAATTTCAACAGCTTTTGTTCAAGTTGGGATACATTCTCCTTAGGAACCTGAGTACTATGGCCATTAGTGGCATCTATCCATTCAGTTGAATTCTCCTTTATGACGTTGTTCAAATCTTCCATCTTGCCTTTGTTCTTGTTTTTGACAGGACTAAGAGGATGAGTGGGTGGAGGGCCCCTTGATCTCGTGGAATAGGATGATGTTGCTAGAGTGCACGAACTAGCCTTTGGGGAGGAAAATAATAAAAATGAAAACAAAATAAAAATAAAAGGTAACCAAGTTAGTGAGGATTATAGGAAATATTGCAATATTTAAACACATAGTGCGAGAATGTAAATCGCGTGCTAATTTGGGGACCTCTTTGTGCCCGAGGTAGGCCTAGCGATAAATTGATTTGGAGAACTTAAGATGCTAAATGCCTCATTTTATTGATAAAAAGTAGACGAATCCCAAATTGACACTAAATAAATAGGAAATGAAAATCACTAATGGTCATTGGCCTTATTACATTTTATAAAGCAAAAAGAAAAACTCCTATCTAATTGGTCCTAGAAGGACCTTCCCCAAATTCGGCATCTTTGGCTCCGTCAAACAGCTTCCCCAACTCGCGAAGTCCCAGCAATAGGTAGGCCCTGGCTAGATTTCCGCCTTCGTTTCTTTCAGCATTTTGGAAGTCTTCGACCCTCTTGAGAAACTTTCTGTCCAACTCCAATATGCCTCGCTCAAAGTATCCCAGTCATTTGTTGGCACTGATAAACATGTCCTTCCATTCCTCAATTAGCTTCTAGTTGGACTCTTGTATCTCGCAATGTTCGTTTTCGTACTCCCGGATTCTTTTGCGCAGTTGGTTGTATTTGACCTGCGCCTCGCCCTTTCATCTATAATCCTGTGACCTCGAGCAAACCCTGGCTGGCCCAGACCATCGTGATTGTCTTCCAGCCAACCTGAGTAGAAAGGAGCGCAACCAGCATGTTACTTGTCTGGCTCGATGGTATCTCTCCCTATTATGATCTTGTAGTGCCACATATGCTGAGCTTGGCACTTGTAAGGGCTGTCATCATTCTGGAAGTTAGCCTGGAAATGACTCATCTTGTCGACCCTGGTATAACCTGCTTCCTACCATCTTGTCTCATAACTCGGAGAGGGACATAAGAATAGGTTCCCCTCAGACCAATCAATATTAGGAAAGGTGCATCTCTGGATCGGGTGATGAACTCCTCGGTTGGGAACCATTCGAACATCCATTGAACCTGTTCTTCAGTCAGATTATCAAATAGTCCAACCATCCCTTGGCATCCTCAGGCTGAGCGAACATATCGGGGACATAATTCATTCGTTTTGGATGATGAAAAGCGATATGATCATCCCAGTCCCTTCGCTGAATCTCTTGTCGGTATTCACCCATTTGGAGATGTTCCATGAGCCAGAGTTGAAGTAATAAATTGCAGCCTTCGAAGTGTTTTGCTCCTCATTGACACTTCTCCAAGGCTCGATATATGTTGGTAATGATCATGGTCACGATGCTGAATAGCTGCCCACCGATCCCTTCCATTAGGGTTTTAGTTACCATAGCCAGGATGGTGTGGATTCTTGCTTTCTTCATCGGAAACACGATCAGCCCCAGGAAATAAAACATGAATACGAAGACCCTTCGATGGATGTACCCCAATGATGTGATGGCAAACTCATCAGGGTAGGTACGGTAAGATTTGCTATGACCGTACCTTTCATACAGATAGTCAAAAGGGATGTAGGACTCCTTCATACACGTTGATTCTGGATTTTTCTTTAAACACATCATTTTGAGGAAACCCCCGCTTTTATGGTTCTCGGGCATCAGCAGACCCAGAGTTTCCCATACTAGCCCGGCCAATCCTCCTATATCCTCTAACAAGGGTGTCATTTCAATACCCCCAAAGTGGAATACAGCCCTTTCACAATCCCAGAACAAAGTAGCAACTTCTATGATCTTGTTGTTAGGTTGGATTTCCAGGAGGGAAGGTAGATTCCCCAAATATTTTTGTACAAGGGGTTGATCACTAGAGTGAAGATCTTTCCACCAGCTTAGCAGTCTTGGGTGGATGTTGGTGACCATGCTGAATCTAGGGACTTTGTGCCTCATATTTCTGCAATACAAATAAGGTTAGGGCCATGAACACACCAGACTCGACTATTTAATACCAACAATTAGCATAGAGCATTTAGTTCTCCAAATAAATGCACAGAACGTGGTGATGTCCGTTTGGGTTTAGGGAAACCCAATGGACTTGGGACAATGCTATCTTAAAGGATCATTATGTGGACAACACAACTGACCTGACTAGGTTTGACCATGATGCATGCACAATTTGAATAAAGTAAGGTTTCTATGGAGTTCTACATTGGTACCCTTGAGCGGACAACTCAAGGGGGAAGGCACGAATCGTTGACTGCACCACTGATCGACTGGTTTTACTGCAAATATGCCTTTCCAAATTTAGGGGGTGATAATATAGGAAGAGCACAACTACTCATTATAAGCGTTGCTATGGTATTTGTTTGGCACGAGTGGAGTATGGTGATGAGCACGGTTATACAATAATTAAAAGCATGTTGGCACGTATTTGCACATTAAGAAAGTAGTAAATACAACAGTATCATAATTTAAAGTAGTAGTAAAGGAAAGAAACAAAAAAGATAAGTCAGTTTTGCAGTTTAAAAGAGAACTGAATACTTTAAGAATTAAACAAGTAATTGCACATAAAGAGGTATAAATTCACAATAATAGTCTAAAATGGTAAAATCTAAAAAATCCCCAGCAGATTCGCCATGTTGTCGCGCCCCTTTTTCCCCCTTTTGCAATCCGGAGATCAAGTTTATGACACTTCGGGTGTAGGACAACTCGTTCCTTTTGGGAACTGGGTTTTGCAATTGAAGAGTCACCACCTAATGATTTAAGGCACATTAGGACACCTATAAGGGTTCACTTCTAAGTTCGTTTGATAACCAGAGATGGGGTAAGGGCTTGAAATTATCATAAGGGGAAGGTGTTAGGCACCCCTCAGGATCCACTAGTGTGGTTCCCGACCAGAGAGTTTTGTAAACTTGTGCAATTTAACAAATAGAAAAATATAGGCTCAAATAGTAGGGATTTAAATTTAAACACATAAGAGAACAATTAAAAGACGAGTTTTGAAAAGAAGTTTGCAAATAAAGGGCAAGGGGGTCCTAGGTTTATATTTAATATGGATCACATCAATGTGATACCTGGTATGACACTCTTCAAAAGAGGGGATACACGTGGTATTAGCGCACCGGTCATCATATCTATATCTACCCTTCCCACTCTATTAAGGTATTAAAGCACAGAATGGTCTCGACCTTTATTGCATGCTACTACCCGTCCCTTCCTATCAGTCTCGGAGGAGTTTAGGACTACTATTCCTAAAGGGGAGGGATATCAGGCTGATTTTAGGTTTTAAAGGTGAAAAAGCTAAGGCGACATACAAAACATATAGGGGTTGCACATTAGGGGAAACATGTAAAAAATAAGAGGCTCATGTATACCTCCTCAAACAAAGCACACAAATTGCATGACTTAAACATACATCTAAGGTCTGAATCTAACATACTAAGGTAAGGGAAGTTTCAATTGTTGAGGCAGACCAGTTTATTACATAACTCAGATAAGAAGTCCGAATTAGGCTTGCCTGCTGGTTGTAGCAATTGCTAATTAACCAAAAGGCGGATTCAATTTTATTATTATTATCACCTAAGGCTTGCCTAAGTGTTTGGGTGAGGTCCTATGGACATGATATCTAGTTGGTTCAGAATATGGCAAAGTAGTTCAATTTTAAAACAAACGATTTGAGATACTACAGGCGTGCTCTCTAAACTGTATTTGTAGGAAATGAGAGAGTTGTTTAAAAACTAGTTAAGAACAACATGAATTGGACTGATTTTAGACTAGACTAATTTCAGGTCCTGTAGGCATGATATCTATTATTGCTGATTTAATTCCTATAGACATGATACCTAGTTAAACGTGTAATGAAGCAGGCAGAATTTACTCACAATTCCTATAGGCATGATTTCCATAAAAGATACTGATTTTAAACTACTGGACATAAAGCCAGATTATAACTAATTAGATCCTAAGAACATGGTGTCTAAACGTGGTAATGTAGAATTTAAGAAAAAGTCCTATAGATAGGTTCTCTAGATGCAGATTTAAGTATGTAGAATTTAAATCCTATAGGAATATTTTCTAGATGTGGAATATGCAGAATTTTAGTGAAAACAGATCTTATAGACATGGTATCTAAATGCAGAGTTAAACATGCATAATTTAAAACAACAGATCTTATAGGCATGATTTCTAAATGCAGAGTTAAACATGCAGAATTTAAAGCAACAAAACTTTTAGTCATGATTTCTGCCCTTAAGCATGCATAATTACCCAGCTCTTTTCACTAGCCAGCCCCAATGTTTATTACAAACTGAATAATGAATTACATCAAGGAAGTATAAAAGAAAAAGTTACAACCAGGGGAAGCCCGATTCTTGACTTTCTCTCTAAGTTATAGAATAAACCACCTCAAACGCCATTGTTTCAAAGCCTTTCTCAGACTTGAGTGTGTCAAAGTTCCCTAAGGGTCTCAAGGGGACCCCGGGCAGTGCTCACACCCAAGTTGCATAACCAGATAGAGATGAGTGTAGTGTGGATGGGTCAGCCCTCATGTGTCCAAGTTTAGAGGGAGCTCATGGGTCCCAAGGCAAGGCTCACATAAGAGGGGCAGAACCTAAGTCTAAGAGTATAGTGAAAGTGCAGGAGTAGAGAGTTGTTTAAGAACTGGGTTGAGAATAGTAAGGGGGTAACAGTAGTAGTAAAACTAAAATTATATATCATCAGTAATTGCACAAAAGGGGCATGTGTTTGGGAAATATTGCAGGTGGTATATGACCCTAGGAGGGGTCAAAATCTGTACATGCACAGCAATAAGTGATGTTGGCATTCCCATAAACCATCCAGAGGACACACACATAAAAAGGATATGAAGTATATGATCAGGGAGGGTCAGGTTTGGGTCATGCACAACAATGTCTAATGCTGACATGCCCTCAAACCAACCAAGGAATACAAGCACATAGGGGACATGGGGTTTGATGTACATAGAGTTCATGTATAAGGGAAACATGAATTCAGAAAAAGGAAGGGGAAAATTACAACATGCTTAATAATGCAACTTGACTAAAACACAAACAGAAATAGGCAAGAGTGAAGGAAGTAGCAAAGAAAACATGTTATTGTTGATGCTGGAAAATTAATTAGAACATACCAGTAAAGAACAAATGCAGAAAGAAAAAGTAAGCAAGTTTTCTCACAGCCTAGCCTTGGCTTTCAGCCAGCTAGATAAGGCAGCAATACAAGCACCAACAAAGAAAAAGACAAAGTGTGTGAGTGAAGTATGTGTTCTGAACTCAAGTAGTTCGTGTCTTTGAAAGAAGAGGGGTGCAGGGTATTTATAGTTTTGAAAACATATGAGAAATAAGGTAATAAGTAAAGTTTCAATACAAATAAGGAAACAATCAACGGTCAGAATAAATTAACCAAGTGATGCCCCTTTAATTAGGGAATCCTTGTTTAACGGTAGTGACAGGTTTAAATAAGGAAAGCAAATCAGTTTATAGGCAGACTTATTGTTGCCATAAAAGGAGTAGTAAAACCACTAAGTAAGTAATCAAGTCTAAATGCAGAAATATATTTATTTTGGAAAAAGATTTAGTAAGGCAAAATAAGGAAAGAAATCAATTAACTTTAACAGGCGAGTGCAATTAGAGTTCACAAAAGAAAAGATTTGAATTCAGTCACAAGATTGAAGGTCAATCAAAGAAGGAACCTCAGCATATAAATAGAGTAAACAAACCAGACATGCGAGGAACCCATTGGCAAAAGAAACGTCATACATAAATAGGCATAAGGTTTAGTAGTAAAGCAGACATTTGAAGCATAATAGTCAAGTAGGTCAAGTCACATTGAATCGATAGTGGAGAAAACAAAGTATTAGAAACATGTGAAAGTCTCACAGTAGCAGACGAGGAAAAAACCTTTTGAAAAGTTAGGGTTTCAAGCATAGTCGAGTTTTAAAGATAATAAAAACCCAGAATCAGAGGAATCACATAAATAAAAAAGGGTTCTGAAACAAAGAACTTAAAATCGAGTCAGGTATTCAAACGAATAGTTTTAGACTCAAAGACATAGATCCTTCAACAATAGTCGAGCTTAAAGGATGGTAAACAAATAAATCAAACAAAACATAACCAAACAAGCACTCATCTCACAAATAGCCAAAAGAAAATAGGGTTTCAACATGCTAAATCAGATAAAATAATAACATGAGCAACACATAGCAAAATCGGAAGCAAGTTAAAGTCAGAGAAGATATTTTGAAATAACTTAAGAGAAAAACCCTAATTGGAAAAGATAAAGAGTCGTTTTGAAAGCAAAGTTAAAGAAACTTCGAGAAAATGCTTAAAAGTTCAAAGCAAGCACAGATCTAAAGTAGATCTGAAAGAAATCGAAAGATCTTATAGATAAGGGTTTCAAAAAACCTAGAAAAGGTGAGAAAGGCCCTGAAAGTTACCGATCTAACCAGGAGAGTCAAGGATCTTACTTGAGCGGCCATGGCTGGCTGGAGAAAGGTCAAGGATGACCGAAGAAGAGCCAAGAACTGAAATGGGACAAGGACTGGACCAAGCTCCTTCAAGGTCTGGCCTTGAAACCCTAAGAACAAACACATAGGAGGCATGGAAGGCTGGTACAGGTCTCAAATGACCACGGAGGGCCATGGATTAGGTAGATATCAAGGTGGGGTGAGAGGGCGGCGGCTAGGGTTCATGAGAGTTTCAGAGAGAATTTGAGAGATAAGAAGAGTTCAAGGGTGGCGGATCATATCAAATGATAGGGTTTTGGGGGTCGTTTGGGATTAATTAAGGTAAGGGCAACCGGTGGTCGTTGATCTAAATGATCAACGGTTGAGATTTAAAAGGTTAGGTGGGGATCCGGGTATGGGTCGGTTTAATTGGGTTTGGGGTCGTATATGAGTTGGAATTAGTCCATGGTAATTGGGTTTAAATTGCGGTAGGATTAGGCTACAATTGAAATAAAATATGGCTAGATTTTAAATAGCTATTTTCCCCATTTATTTTATAAGAAATAGTAAATTAATTCCTGAAAATAAATTAAAAGCACTAAAATTATTTGTAACACATAATTATCAATTTACAAATACTGGAATTAATTTTTATAAATATAAACGCAATTAAATCTTAAAAGGGGCTAATATTGCAATTATATGCAATTTACCTTTGAAAATACTAAATGAATTCCTAAAAATATGCAAAAATTATATTAGCTATATTTTAGTATAAATATGAGAATACAATAAATGAATCACCAAAAATAATAATTTTGGAAATTATTATTGGGTTTTTATGGGTAAAATAGGGGAATAAATTGATTTAAAAACCTTTAAAAATTAAGGAAAAATAATAGAACATTTGGACATACTTATATATGTATACATGTGCTATTTCGACGTTATTTTGTGTATTAAAAATATATAAGAAAAAATTGGGTATCAACAATGTAAACAATCAATAAAACAAATAGTCGAACCTATTAAACGATAAATAACATGTGTTGAACAAAATCAGAGAAACCCTAAGAAGAAATTAGAGCAGGAAGAACAAGAGCATATAGAACATACATGAAACCTAGAATGTTCATGAGAGACATGCAAACACATCACAAACAGACTCAAACTTCAAATCGAACCCAGAAGTATTAAGGTTTCTTAACAAAAATGAATCGAGCAAAAGGAAAGACTCGGGTGATGTTTAAACATGCTAAAAATCATAAAGTAATTGCTAAAAATCAGAAAGAAATTGTTTTTGCGAAAGGGTTTTGAAACTCTAGTCTGGAAAATGAGGAAATCATTTGAAATCAGAGAAATCTTTTGAGGAAAACATGTGAGAACCTTTAAAAACACATAGATCCATCACAGATATAAAATGATCGGAGGATTTAAAGCTAGGGTTTCCAGAGAAAACCCAAAGGAGGAGAAGAGAGCTTAAAATATCACCAGCCTGTGGCTGGAAAATGTAGAGATCTTACTCAAACGACCATAGGTGGCCGAAAAACATGGCATGAGACCGGAGATGGGAGTGGAGCCTCAGGGTCACTGAGAGCCTACACCGGTGACACAGGTGTGAAAGACAGATCCATAAGGTCGATGAGAGGTGGAAACTTTATGGTTTCCGGTGAGGAGATGGACGGAGAGAGGAGAGACAGAGCTCAGGAGACGAAGGTTCTAGAGATAGTTGAGAGGATTCCGAGAGACAGGTGAGAAGTGAGATGGGGGAAAAATGAGAAAGGGAGGTAGTCGTTTAGGGGTTAATATGGTATGTATTAATCTGGGCCATTGATTTGAATTAATCAACGGCTCAGATCGAACGAGGGTTGGGCCGGGTAAGATTTTAAGTTTGGGTTGGGTAACTGGGCTAGTTTATGGGGTCTGGGTTAATTAGGCTAAAATTGAAATTTAAAAATGGGTAGTTGTTAAATACCCCATAAAAATAGATAAATAATTTATAAAAATGGCTAATAATTATAAAAAATGAAATTGATGCTTAATAAACTAAATTAAAATGATTAATTAGTATTAAAATATAAATGACTAATTATTGAGTAAAAACATAGAACAAAATATATAATTAGGCCATAATTGCAAAGTCATTGTAATTATAACTAGATAGTGCCAATTTGGCTAATTTGTGAAATACATTTGGTCTTAATAATTATATACTAAATCAAGGAATGCTTTTGAAATCATCTGTAATGCAATTTATAATTAATTATTAGAGATTAAAATACTGGATAAATAAAAAATGAATTAGTAAAATATGAGAAAAATTATAGAAAAATACCAATTGTTATGAAAACCTAATTTTGATGGTCTATATGCAAATTTAAAATAATTTTAGGAAAAATTGGGTATCAACACGGCTGACGATGAATCCCAACAATTTTCCGGTAGGAACCCTGAATGTACATTTGCGGGGTTCAGTTTTAAATTGTACTTCCGTAGCTGATCAAAGAACTTCCTCAAGTCTGCTATGTGATTTGCGGATTCATCGGATTTGATGATGACATCATCAACATATACCTCTATTTCTTTGTGTATCATATCATGGAAGATGGTTGGCATGGGCCTCATGTAGGTTGCCCCAGCATTCTTCAGACCGAATGACATTATTTTGTAGAAATACACTCCCCATGGTGTAATGAAAGCTATATTCTCTGCATCTTCTTCGTCCATCAAAATCTGATGATAACCCGCGAAGCAATCTATAAAGGATTGGAGTTCATGCTTGGCACAATTGCTAATCAGAATGTGTATATTTGGTAGTGGAAAATTGTCCTTGGGACTTGATATATTTAAATTTCGATAGTCAACACATACCCTCACTTTCCCATGTTTCTTTGGAACCGGTACAATATTGGCTAACCAGGTTGGGTAATCAACTACCCTGAAGAATTTGGCTTTGATCTGCTTAGTGACTTTCTCCTTGATTTTTAAGCTCATGTCTGGTTTGAACTTTCTGAGTTTCTGCTTCACTGGCGGACAAATTAGATTGGTAGGCAATTTATGAGCTACTATGGATAGGCTCAGACCGGTCATGCCATCATATGACCATGCAAAAATATCCTCATATTCTTTCACGAAACGAGTGTATTCTTCCTTCTCTGATGGTGACAAGTGGTTACTTATGCGAGTTTCTTTGATGGTTTCAGAATCTCCCAAATTGACTATCTCGGTTGCTTCCAGGTTAGACTTAGGCTTATTCTCTAAATTCTCAACTTCTTTGATAACTTCCTCATGTATCTCATCTTCTTCTTCCGAGTCACTATCCTTACGTTGCGTTGTCTCATTAAATGTCACATTCGTTGGTTCATCAAGGTAAGAAATACTAAGGCTGTAGAAGAAAAATATGAAATATAACGATAATAAAACATCAAATTATTTGATAAATGCTGAAACATGAAACAAGATATCATCTAGATGACTTCAAAACAATGTTTCCAAAACAAAATACTAAAAGAAAGATGTTTATAAAACAAAATACTCAAAATACTTGTTTTTCATATAATATTAGTAGCCATGCTACCCCAGGACTCATCTAGCCCTGGATGGTATGGTAGTCAAGTACTTGAGAAATGCCCCCCTCTCCACCATCTAAATGATAAGGCCTTCTTCCTCCTCCTCCTCAACTGTCACATTGCAATCCATATCTTCGTCTTTTAAGAACAAATTCCTTAGCCCAGCCAAAGCTTTTTCTTCTTCGGATCCCCATATTATATCGGCCTGATGGAAGGCATGACTCAGATGTAGCACTGGCTTCTTAAGAGGGTAATAGGGACCACACCATGGTGGTGACAAATCATCATATTCTTGCCATGTATACGGATATCAAAGCCCAAAAGTTGTACCATGACGTTTCAGTTGTATTGGGTTGGTAATGCCCTAGAGTTTCTTCCCAAGCCCGTTGTCGGGTTCATACCATGACCATGCCAGTATGCTTTCTATTTTGCTGCTTCACCATTTATCTTTTTCAATTGCGTTGACGCGCTCGATGCAGTGATAAGTCTCTCTGCCCAACTTCCTTCTATTCTCCATGACCGGAATAGTTTGGTTGGTATAAATGGTATTGCTTCCATCTCCATGAATGATTACTTCCTGATGATTCCATTCAAATTTCATAGCCAGGTGAAAAGTGGATGCGACAGCCCCAGCGGCATGTATCCAATGTCATCCCAATAGCAGATTATAGGAGGCGGATATGTCTAGTACCTGAAATTCGACATCGAAGCAAGTAGGACCGATCTGCAAACATAAATTTATTTCCCTAATCGTGGATCTTTGCGACCCATCGAATGCTTTCACATTAATAGTTCCTGATCGTATTTCATTCAAACCCTTGCCTAACCTTTTTAGAGTTATCAGCGGACATATGTTGAGGCTGGACCCTCCGTCTATCAAAAACCTGGCAATGAACTTATCCTCACATTGCACTGTGATGTGTAGTGCCTTTTTTTGGTTCAATCCCTTAGGCTGCAACTCGTCTTCCTGAAAAGTGATCTTGTGGCTTTCCAGCACTGTCCCACCATGTTGGCCATTTCTCCGCTGGTGATATTGTTGGGCACGTATGCTTCATTCAGCACTTTCATCAGAGAATTCCTATACACCTCAGAATTTTGTATCAGCGACAGATGGATATATGGGTGGGAGTTTTTTTAGATGATCAACAATAGAGTATTCTCTTGCCTGTACTTTCCTCAAGAGGTCATCAGGACTAGTTTCAATGATGGGTTGTTTGGCAGCAGCTTCCTTGCTTGTTCCTCCCAAATTTTCAGGTGTATAGATTCTTCTAGTTCTGGTCATCCCTTGTTCACTCTTTCATTTTTGCTTTCCCTTTTCTCCTAGCTTCGGCAACATAATCCCAAAGTACGACATTAGAATTGAAAGGTGGTATGGATGCCACCGTCACAGTGAAGGGTGTGGCTACTTCTACTTCAAATAGAGTAGGTGTAGTTGCAAGTGCTGCTACTTCGATTTCAAACAGAGCTGATGTGGCTACCTCAACTTCGACCGATAGCTGTATCTATACCACAATAGGAGTTAGTGTGACTGCAGGTTTCTTAGGGTCGTCACCTTCCCGAATAAGCCCAATTGAACCTTCAGGATCCCATTCTTCATCAGTTTCAATCTCATTTACTCCTTCACCCCTATGATCTGGGAGGGGATTATTGCGGACATTGGGTGCAGCTTCCTTTGCTTGTGTGAGTTTTGTATCAATCAGGGTCTGAGTCTTGTCTTTCAGAGTACGACATTTATCAATAATGTGTCGCTTCATGCCAGAATGGTATGCACATGTTTTGTTTGGTTTGACCCATTGGGAGGAGTTTTCCATGGCGACAGTGGGAATAGGGGTGACATATCCGGTAGCCTTTAGTATTTCATATAGCTGGTCAATGGGCTCAACAATAGGGGTATATTGTCTAGGTAGTCTGCGATCAAAATTGGGTCTGGGTTTCTGATAGTTTTGATGGGTTGGAGGTGAATGATAATATGTTGGATGGGTTTTATAAGTGTGGAAGGCGGTAGCGGGTTGAGGATATCTGGAAGGTGAAGGCTGGTATGTGGGTGGAGGTGTTTGGTATGTGAGCGGAGATTTTGAACCTTGGGCTACCATCACTACCCCTATTTCTTTCTTCTTTGATATACCCCCTAACTGTAATGCTTTGTTCGTAGCCTGCAATGCCTCAACATTTGTTGCCATTCCGCTCCTAATCCCTTCTTCAATCCTTTAACCGAGTTTGATGATGTCGGAGAACTTGTGATTCTCGATGACCATTAACCTCTCATAGTACTGTAGATCCTGGGCCCTAACGAAGAATTTGTTCATCTACTCTTCTTCCAATGCCGACCTAACCTTTGCAGTTTTTGACCTCCACCGAGTAGCATACTCGCGGAAAGTGTCTGTCGGTTTCTTTTTGAGGTTCTGTATGTAGAAGACGTCCGATGCATTTTCTGTGTTAAACCTAAATCGGTTCATAAAGTCCGATGCCGTGCTTACCCAATTCACCCATTTCTTGGGATTTTGACTGATGTACCAAGATAGAGCGTCTCTAGTAAGACTCCTCATGAACAGCTTCATGCGAATCCTTTCATCTTTCCCAAATCCCACGAGCTTGTCATAGTACGTCCTCAAATGTACCTTCAGGTCACCCGTTCCATCAAACATCTCGAACATAGGAGGTTTGTAACCCTCCGACAGTTCCACGTTTGGCTTAATGCATAGATCCTTATAATTTAGACCCTCAATTCCTTTCCCTCCTTCAACACCCTAAACTCGGCTTGTGAGCTTCTTGAGCTCCTCTGCCATATTCTTAATGAGAAGGTCCTTCTTGGCCGATTTTGGAGTGTATGAGATTAGTTTAATGGAGTGGGGTAAGGTTTCCACGTATATGGGATTGTTTTGTTTGGTGCCAGGGGGTTTGAGTGTAGTGGTGATCATTGGTTGAATTTTGCGGATTGCGAATAGGTTGTGGGGTATTTTGAGGAGTATTGTAAATGGTTTGTAGGTATTGAGTCGGAATATGTTGATGTTGAGGAGGTGTTGGTACTTGTGGAGGATTAGTATTTTGGGGAGGTGTTGCGTATTGGTGGGGGAAAACAACCCTAATTTCGACACAGTTCTTCCAAATAGCGACACACAATTTGAAGTCGAAAAAGGATTTAAGTGAACAGGTCCATATTCCTTTTTTCATTCGCTGCATCTGGTGAATTTTTCCATGTTCATTTCCTTTTTTGCACTGATTTCTGCAAATCAGTTGTGTATTCCTTTGACAGTTTGTCGATTTTTCCTTCAATTTTGGTTTTCCTACTTTTTCGCATAGTTTCTAGCTAGATCTTTTACATACAGGTCTGTAAAGCAATCATTTCCTGCTTTCTGTCCAAAAAGCAATCGTTGTGCTCTGCTTCTTTGCTTACCAGTGGTAGCAGTGATAGCTCCTTCTGGTTTTTGGGTCGTGGTATTTTCTGTGTTTTTCAGGAATTCTCGGAGTATTGGAGACAAGTTGGGCGCACGAGCACTGGCAAAGGAGAGCAACCTGGGCGAGTGTCAGCAAGGGTGGTAGGAAGTGGGCGGGAGCGTACAAATACATCGAGCACAGCAAATCAGTCACAGGTTTTGTTATCGGGAGTTGGTACCTCCTGTTTTACTGTTTCCCTTTTGGTGTTAGCTAAATTACTGTTACTTTACTTCGCAATAGTTAAACCTTTAAACTAGGATACTAGTTACCACGTGTTTCCTTCTAGTTTGATTTGTGTACGTTGTGCACTAGCGAGTCTTCTCTAGATTGTTGTAGGTGTAGTGGCTACAGTCTGGGATGATAGAATAAGGGCATGTCCTCGGGTGGGGCAGAGTGTGGGGCGGGGTTCAGGGGGTGGGTCGGGTTGCAGGGGAGGTAGAGGGGGAAAGGGAGCCTATAGGTTGAGAATCGGGTCATGGAACATAGGTTCACTAACGAGTAAATCCATAGAGTTGGTGAAAATCCTGCAGAAGAGGAAGATTAATATAGCGTGTGTCCAGGAGACTAGGTGGGTCGGATCGAGGGCGAAAAACGTGGATGGGTATAAGTTGTGGTACTCTGGTGTCCTGAGGGGTAAGAATGGAGTGAGTATCCTGGTAGATAGCCATCTTAGGGAGTCCGTGGTAGAGGTCAGGCGGGTGAATGATAGGCTAATGACTATTAAGTTGGTGGTGGGTGAGGGTACTTTAAATGTCATTAGTGCGTACGCACCACAAGCAGGCTTGGATGAGGATATTAAAAGGAAATTTTGGGAGGGGTTGGATGAGATTGTTCGTAGTATACCGCCTTCTGAGAGGGTATTCATAGGAGGAGATTTCAATGGTCATATTGGGTTATCTGCAGGTGGGTACACTGAGGTGCATGGCGGATTTGGTTTCGGAGAGCGGAACGTAGGGGGCATTGCGCTGTTGGACTTTGCCAAGGCTTTCGATCTAGTCATTGCAAACTCGAGTTTTACGAAGCGGGATGAACATTTGGTTACTTACCAAAGTTCGGTGGCGAAGACTCAGATTGACTATCTACTCCTCAGGAGATGTGATAGAAGGTTGTGCGAGGACTGCAAGGTTATCCCAGGTGAGACCCTCTCAACGCAGCATAGGCTTTTGGTGATGGACATTTGCATTAAGATAAGGAGGAAGAAGAGGTCAGTACAAGGACGCCCCAGGATTAGGTGGGGCGCCTTAACTAAGGATAAAGCTAAAGAGTTGGAAGGAAGGTTATCGGCAATGGGAGCTTGGAGAAGTAGTGGGGACGCAGACACAATGTGGTCTACGACGGCGGACTGTATAAGAAAGGCGGCGAGAGAGGTGTTAGGGATATCTACGGGCCACTATGGTGGACACAAAGGAGATTGGGGGTGGAATGCAGTTGTCCAAGGTAAAGTGGAAGCAAAGAAGGCGGCTTATCTAAGGTTCGTAGGGAGCACTGACGAGGAAGAGAAGAGAGTGAACAGTCAAAAGTATAAGGTAGCTAGGAAGAAGGCGAAGATGGCAGTGACGGAGGCTAAGACGACAGCTTTTGCTCGTCTGTATGAGAAGCTAAGGAACAAAGGTGGGGAGAAGAAGTTATTCCGACTCGCTAAGGCGAGAGAGAGGACAACTCGGGATCTGGACCAAGTGAGGTGCATAAAAGATGATGACGGCAAAGTTTTGATGGGAGATGACCAGATTAAGAGGAGGTGGCAGACCTACTTTCATAAACTTCTAAGTGAAGAAGGGGATCAGGATATTATACTTGGGGAATCGAGGAATGCCGACAGTCACCATGAAGTTAGTAATTGTAGGGACATTGAGATCGATGAAGTCATGGAGGCAATACGTAAGATGAGAAGGGGTAGAGCTACCGGGCCAGACGAAATTCCGGTTGAACTGTGGAGGTGTGTGGGTAGAGCAGGCTTGGGATGGCTTACTGCATTGTTTAGTGTTATATTCAAGACTAATAGAATGCCTGAAGAGTGGAGGTGGAGTACAATGGTCCCATTGTATAAAAACAAAGGTGATGTCCAGAGCTGTAACAACTATAGGGGCATCAAATTACTAAGTCATACCATGAAAGTTTGGGAGAGAGTGGTAGAAATGAGAGTGCGGAGGACGGTGTCTATTTCAGACAACCAGTTCGGGTTCATGCCGGGACGATCTACCACAGAAGCTATCCACCTTATTAGGAGGATGGTGGAACAGTACAGAGATAAGAAGAAGGATCTCCACATGGTGTTTATTGATCTGGAGAAAGCGTACGATAAGGTTCCTAGGAAGGTCTTATGGAGATGCTTAGAGGATAAAGGGGTACCGAGTAACTATATTAGGGTGATTAAAGACATGTATGATGGAGCTAAGACTCGGGTTAGGACAGTAGGAGGCGACTCTGAACAATTTCCAGTTAGTACGGGGTTGCACCAAGGGTCTGCGCTCAGCCCATTCCTATTTGCCCTGGTGATGGATGCACTGACTCATCATATTCAAGGGGAGGTTCCATGGTGCATGCTATTTGCTGATGACATTATTCTAATTGACGAGACAAGAGGCGGCATCAACGAGAGGCTAGAGATTTGGAGACATGCTCTTGAGTCTAAAGGTTTCAAGTTGAGTAGGACGAAGACGGAATACCTCGAGTGCAAATTTGGAGTTGAGCCGACGGAAGCGGGAGTTGAAGTGAGGCTTGACTCTCAAGTCATTCCCAAGAAAGGTAGTTTCAAGTACCTTGGATCGGTTATTCAGGGGATCGGGGAGATTGACGAGGATGTCACATACCGTATAGGGGTGGGGTGGATGAAGTGGAGGTTAGTGTCGGGAGTCTTGTGTGACAAGAAAGTGCCACCGTTACTAAAAGGAAAGTTTTATAGAGCAGTGGTTAGGCCTGCCATGTTGTATGGAACTGAATGTTGGCCGGTAAAGAACTCACACACCCAGAAGATGAAAGTAGCAGAGATGAGGATGTTGAGGTGGATGTGCGGGCATACAAGGATGGATAAGATTAGGAATGAAGATATTCGAGAGAAGGTGGGTGTGGCCCCCATGGAGGACAAGATGCGGGAAGTGAGACTCAGATGGTTCGGGCACATACAGAGGAGGAGCACTGATGCACCGGTGAGGAGGTGTGAGCGACTGGCTGTAGTGGGCACGCGGAGAGGTAGAGGGAGACCTAAGAAGTATTGGGGAGAGGTGATCAGACATGACATGGCACGACTTAGGATTACTGAGGACATGGCCCTTGATAGGGATTTATGGAGGTCGAGCATTAGGGTTGTAGGTTAGGGGAGAGTGTGAATATTTCTACAGCACAATAGAGGGAGACTATCCAGTTAGGAGTTAGACTAGGAATGTCATTAGGCGTCTATTGATACAGGACTTTACCTTCTAGTTGTACTATACCAGCCATCTATTTCGTATTTTCGTTGTCGTATCCTGTATTTCATATTTCATATCTCTTATATATTATTGCTGTTTTATTACGCATTTTTACATAACTAATGTATCATCTCCTATTGCTTCTTTTGAGCCGAGGTTCTCCTGGAAACAGCCTCTCTACCTTTCGGAGTAGGGGTAAGGTCTGCGTATATACAACCCTCCCCAGACCCCACTTGTGGGATTATACTGGGTCGTTGTTGTTGTTGTTGTTGTTGCGTATTGGTGGGGTAGCAGGAGGATTTTGCGGACGTTGGTTTTGTGTGTTTTGAGGTGGTACTGGGTTTTGAGCATTTTATTGGTTAATGTCTGGGACATTTAGGGTGAGGGAAAGGTTTACCAGGTTACAAACCTGCTCAAGCTCCCTTGCAATTCTAGCATCTTCTGTTCCAACCGTAGGACCAAATCATTTTGTGTTGGAGTACTCCGACCGTCTGAAGTTTCCACATTCTCAGCATGTGTAGCATTGTCTTTCCTGACACCACTCATATCATCCATATTAGCTTTTCCCTTATTTTTTGGATTACTTGGAGGAGTAGGTGGAGGGCCTCTGGATCTGGTGTGATATGCTAACGATACCAGTATGTGCGAACCAACCTTAAGGGATGAGAATAATCAAAAGAAAAAAAACAAAGGTAAACAAGTCAGTAAGGATTCGAATAAGTATTTACAGTATTTAAACATGTATTGCAGAAATGTAAATTCGCGTCCTAATTTGGGAACCTCGTTGTGCCCGAGGTAGGCCTAGAGACAAGTAGATTTTGAGAAATTTAATGCCGATAAATGCCTCATTTCATTAATGTAATAAATAAGACGAAACTAAAACGACAATAAAAAAATGAGTCACCAATGACATTTGCCTTATTACATTTGAATTCCAAAATGATTATAAAAACAGATAATCCGACCTTCTCCAGACTTGACCCTCTTGGCTCCGTTGATCAGATTCCCCAGGTCGCGCATGTCCAGCAGTAGATACGTCCTTGCTAGGTGTCCTCCCTCGTTGCCCTCTGCATTGTGACAGTCTACGACCCTTTTCCTTATCTTCCCATCCAGTTCTATTAGACCCTGCTCCAAATATTCTAACCTTTCTATTGACCTTGTAGCCATTTCCCTCCACTCATTAATTTACTCCATCTCTATCTTATGTTATTCCGAGTGCCTAGCCTCGGACTCAAGGACTCTTTGGCGTAGCCTCCTATACTTCACCTGTGCTTCAGTAGCTTCATCTATGACCCTGTTTCCTTGACTGACCACTAGCTCGACTATTCCTACTATGCTATCATCCAACCATGATGGGTAGAAGTACACATGACCTGCATGATATAGATCTGGCTCGATGATGTCCTTTTTTACGATAATCTTCAAATGCCACATATGTTTGGCCTCACATTTATATGGAATGGCATCATCCTGAAAATCTGCTCTGTAATGACTCATTTTGGAGACTCGCAGTATGACTTGTTTTCTACCAGCTTGTCTCATGACCCTAATAAGAACATAGGGATATATGCCCCTTAACCCAATCAATACCAAATGCAGAAAATATCTGAATCAAATGATGAATTCTCTAGTAAGGAACCACTCGAACATTCAATGAACCTTATCCTCGTTTAAATTGCTGAAAAACTGTACCCATTTTGTAGCATTCTCTGGTTGTGCAAACCTTTCTGGGATAAAGGTCATTCTTTTTGGATGGTGGAAAGCAATGTGATCATTCCATGATCTCCGTGGAAATTCTTGGCGGTATTGGCCTCTCTGAAAATGTTCTAACAACCAAATCTGTGGTAGCAAGTTACAACCCTCAAAATGTTTGAACCCTTTCTTGCAACGATCCAGAGCCCGGTATATTTCGGCTACAATCATCGGAACAATAGTATATGTTTGTTGCTTGATTCCTTCCATTAAATCTTTGGTTACCATGGCCAACCTAGTGTGGATCCTGTCCCCTTGGCTTGGAAACACTATCATACCCAGAAAGCAGACGATGAATACGAAAACCCTAGGATGAGTCCAACCCAGGGAAATGATGGAGAATTCGTCATGAAAGATACGATAAGATTTGTTATGTCCGTATCGTTCATAGAGGAAGTCAAAGGGTATGTAGGACTTCTTCAGGCATGCCAAGTCGTCATTCTTTCTCAGATTCATCATTTTTAGAAATCCCCTGGGAGTGCGATTTTCTGGTACTAGTAAACCGGGACTATCCCAGGGTAATCTAGCGAATCCTCCCATTTCCTCCAAAAGATGAGTCATTTCTATATTGCCAAAGCGGAATACAGCCCTTTCTCCGTCCCAAAACATAGTAGCAGCCTCGATCAACATGTTATTTGGCTGGATGTCATATAAGGAAGGTAGGTTTCTGAGAACCCTTTTTATGTGATTTTTGTCGCTTGGCCAAAGGTTTTCCCACCAATCCAGCAATAACAGTGGTATGTTTCGGACCATGCCGAACCTGGGGACTTCATGCCTCATTTTCTGCAAAACAAACAAAGTTAGACCCTTTCCCCCTCCGGATTCGACAACTTATACATTAATGATTAGCATGTCGGCATTTATCTTTCCAAATAGTGCACATATCGTGGTTGTGCCCGTTGGGATTATGGAAACCCTGGTGGACTTTGGACAATGTTTTTCGTAGAGGGTTATTATGCGGACAACATATTACCCAGGCTAGGTTTGATCATGATCCATGTACAGTTATTATCAGAGCAAAGTTTCTATAGATGTCTAGAATGGTACCCCCAAGTGGACAACTTGAGGAGGAAAGGCACAGAACCGTCGATTACACCGCCGATCGACTAGTTTTACCGCAAATAAGCCTTTCCAAATTCAACAGGGTGATACAGGAAGAGTGCAGACACTCATCAAGTGTTGCTATTGTATTAATTACACATGAGTAGAATATGATGTTGAGCATGTGTTTATGGAAAGAGAAAATAACACATTGTCAAGTATTTGCATGATGAGAATGATAAAATGTGGTATTTAATCATTATAAAGGCATTTGAGAATGAAAACAAGGAGAAGAGTTAGTTTCTATAATAAAAAAAAGCAATAAAACAAAAAAAGAAATTTAATGAGCACAACTGAATGAAAGAAGGAAAATAAGTTCATATAGAGTGGAAAGGGAAAGGGGTGCGTGAGTATTAACAGAATAATAAAGACATGCTTATTAGAAAGACTAATTCACAAATAGGTTTGTTATGGTAAGAGCCAAAGGATACCCCTAGCAGAGTTGACATGCTGTCGCGCCCCTTTTTCTCGCAAAATCGGGTTTCGACATTTTGACAACTCCTTTTAAGATTAGGGAAAAGGAATTGGTTGTTAGAGTCGTCACCTAACGAAGTAAGGTGCGTTAGGGAACCTATGACAAATAACTCAGATTATACTAGTTTGCATCACCAAAGATCGGGTAAGGGATCAAATTACCTTGAGGTGAAGGTTTTAGGCACCCCTCGAGGTCCACAACGGTGGGTCCCGGCCGAACATAAATTATTCGAATTAGTCTAAGGAAGCGAATAAACTATTTAATAAGGATAGGGGTCCTAAATGTTTTAGCCTATAGGATCACCCCGTGAAACATAAATAATACTTCATAACACCCCCAAGGTGGGGTGCTACTCATATTATCCAGTAAGCACAGACTATCATCTCCTGCTACCCAATTACAAATTCGTATCCTATGCGTGCACTACCGGTCCCTTACCTAAGGTCCTGGATTCATTGAGACCTGTATTTAGGAAGGTCCTAGACTAGGCCTAAGGTTCTCAAAACTGTAAAATACTAGGCGACAAGCAAAACAATTAGGACTTTTCAAATAAAGACAGATATGGGCTCACGTTAACCTCCACATATAAAGAGCAAATGCACGCAACAAATTTAGCAGGATTTATTAATCTTGGAGTCCTATGGGCAGGATATCTATGTGACGAATAGGCGAGCAACAGTATATAGAGTCAGTTCTTAATGTAAGTGTTATGGCCTACGTATATTTGCCTGCTGATTTCAATTCAATACAATATCTAGGCATTTTATGCATTAATGAATGACAATAAATCACAATCATATGTCTAGAATTATTGTTCAATCCTATAGGCATGTTGTCTAAGTGATTGGCAGTGATAATCGAATTCCGAATTAGTTAATAAAATCCTATAGGCATGACGTCTACGAGTGTGATGATTATTAACCTATAGGCATGATTTCTAGGTTTGAATTGGTTTAATCCTATAGACATGATTCCTATCATTGAACTGACTTTAATCCTATAGGCATGCTTTCTAGTATTGAACTGATTTAATCCTATAGGCATGATTTCTAACGTTGAGATAATTTTAATCCTATAGGCATGATTTCTAGAGTTGAGCAGTATATGAGCAGGAATTAATACACATTGAGCTAGAAAACAATTAAGCCAAATATTGATCCTATGGGCATGATTGCTAACACACGTTTATCGGACAAATTGATACACCTAAAGATAGGATTCTCAACAAATAATAACGTCAAACCTATATATAGGATCTCTAGTATGTAAATATAACCTAGGACTTATAAGCATGAAATAGTACAAAGATCCTATAGGCAGGATTTCTACCCGATTTAACAAATAAAAATGTATACGGTGAAATCGGACGGTCCAATTTCTCGTCATTAAGGTGTTTTGGAAAGTTATATCGAGATCTCGAGACTGCGAGGTTGTGGTCGAGTTCTCTCCCTTGATGTACATTTATGCTCGACCTAGCGACGATGCCGAGTTCCCAAGGCGAGCAGATAGCACTGGCAGAGCCTGGTGTCACGTTTAGCCGTCCCATCTCCATACCTTTATAATTAATGTATCTTGTACTATGTTGGGATTTCCCCTCCTATATAAGGGGAATCCTTGGCACTTTGTAAACCCTGTTGCTTTAACTATTCTACACGAAATGTACAAGAACTCTTTCTTTTCTCTCTAACATATTCTCCCGACACTATTTCAATTGCTTACTACTTTCATACATGTTCTTCATTTATTGCTTGTTATTGGCCCTAAAGAGACTCCTTTAATTATATCCTAACTGTTAGCCCCTTCCCGGTTATCCCCGATAGCTCGAGCCCGAGCTCAGGCATCGACCTTGAGGCACCTCATCGGTTAGTCCGAGGCCCGGACAGCTAACCCCTCGGTTTGATTATAACTCTTTTTAGCTTGCATTTCATCTTTTATCTTCACATATCTAGCATCAACTGCTTTAACAACTAGCATAAAAATAGATCACGTATTTTTAGAGTCCTATCAACAAATTTAATTGTTATTACTATTTTCACGGTAAACAGTTTGGCGCCCACTGTGGGGCTAAAAATAATAGTGATTATTTTCTTGCTGGTTTCGTTACACGACGCAAGTTATCTTTTACACTTTTTCTTGTCCAAGATCTTCTATTTCAGGTTGAAATGTCTGGCTTAGTAAACAGAGTTGAGAATGACAACTTTGAAAACCATGGAGAAAACAGTGTGGCTATTCCAATTATTGGCGCACCACCACATAACCTCGATAACGCACCCGGACTGATTCTAGCGGACACGGGCTCACCAGACACACAGCAGGTCGACAAAACCTCACACGCTGACAAGAGCATACAACATGGTGACCAAGGGGAAGCTCAAAAAACCCCAGCTCGGGAAGAACAGGAAGTTAGTCTTCATGTTATTTTTGAAATGTTGCAGGCAGCACAACTAGCTATCACTCAGCTACAAAGCCACCCGAAGACTCGCAGCACAGTAGCATCGGAAGCTACTCCCTCAGCCGAACAGGTACTGGAGAGGTCGAGCTACAAAGGATCGGTAGCCGATCCTGCCATCATAAAAATGCTTGACGACCTCACCAAAAGGATTAGGTCAGGAAAGAAAATGATAGCAGCCAATGACAAGAAGGTTGAAACCTATAACATCAGGGTCGACCAAATCCCGGGTGCACCCCCGGTCCTGAAAGGTGTAGATTCAAAGAAGTTCATGCAATGGTTGTTCACAGAGGAAGAGGCTCCGAAACCCATTCCAAAGAAATTCTGAATGTCGGAACTCCCAATATACAACGGGACCTCAAATCTCAATGAACACGTCACTGCCTATATGTGCGCAGTAAAAGGAAATGATATAAAAAACGACGAGATCGAGTCTATCTTACTGAAGAATTTCGGAGAAACGCTCTCGAAGGGGGCCATGATGTGGTATCACAACCTAGTTCCCAACTCCATATACTCATTTACCATGCTAGCAGACTCCTTCATAAAGGAACACGCTGGTGCCATCAAAGTAGCAACAAGGAAGTCCGATGTATTCAAGATTAAGTAGAGGGAGAATGAAATGCTGCAAGAATTCGTATCTCACTTCCAAACGGAACAAATGGAACTACCCCCGGTCTCCGACGATGGGGCGGTGCATGCCTCACTCAAGGCCTGAATGAACGAAGCTTAGTAGCCTCATGACAGCTAAAAGAGAATCTGATTGAGTACCCCGCCGTAACCTGGTTGGACATCCACAACCAGTACCAGTCAAAGATCAGGGTCGAGGATGATCAGCTGGGAGCCCCCTCGAGCTCAGTGTATCCGAGTAGACTCTTGGCGAAGGAGTTGAAACCGAACAAAGAGAGGTATCAGCCTTACCCCGAAGATAGGAGGAATGCCTCGAGACGAAATCTGCCTCGCAATAATCGATTGGTGAATCGAGGATAGAACCCTCGGGGACTCATCAACAAAGGCGGATTCGAAGGGGATACGGGGCCAATGGGGGCACCTCGACTATTAGAATACAACTTCAACGTCGATGTATCAGACATCGTGTTCGCTATCAGCTAAATCAGGGACAGCAAATGGCCCAGGCCTATATAGTCGGATCGTTCACAAAGGAACTATAACATGATATGTGATTTTCACAACCCGCACGAACACAAAACCGAGGTTTGCCGGCAACTTTGGGGGGAAATGGCCCGGCTACTCGATAACGGACACCTTCAGGAATTCCTTAGCGACCGAGCTAAGAACCAGTCCTGAGAAAGAGAAACAAACAAAAAGAACAAAGCACACGAGCCCCAACATGTCATCCATATGATCTTTTAAGAAACACCCTCGGCTGTGTTAAAATAAATTACTACATCGCGTCCGGCGAAGAAACGCCGAAACCCAAGAGCGCCATTGCTACTAAGGTATAATAATCTTCCCCTTTTTCTATTTTTTACTTTATGATAACTTTTGCGTAGGCCATCGACTAAAGCAGTCAGGATGCCGATCCAGTTCGAAGACCTCGAGGTTTCGAAGCATCCATTGCACTCTTTTCCTTCGACTGAGTTTTTATCCTAAAATGGATTTTTACCGGCAACGTCCACGCGCTACCTAAGGAGGATCCAACAAGCGTACGAGGCTTCTTTTGCAATCGACCCCGACAACTGGAGGAGGACCCCTTGAGAGGTCACCCACTCAAAAAAAACAAGGAACGACGAACAGGGATCCTATAGGGAATGATGTACCGGGCTAAACGGTTAATGAATCGTGTTCGCATAAGCCGGGCTCACGGCAATGAAACGAAATGCACTTATTCCAAGCAATCAAAGAATATTTTTCGCCAAATCATCTCATACTCCAAAGGATACTCAGCATTTTTCATAGTAAAGATCTTTCCACTGAGAATCGAAATACTGGAGACTAGCGTCAATGACTCGGCACCCGCATGGCCTCAGGGCCGGAACTCTAAACTTATAAGCCCTCAACGAGGCAACACAAAAATCACGAAACATTTCCAAAAATGAAAAATGTCCCAAACACTTGGAGACTGGCATCGCAAACTCAGAAAATGCATGACCTCAGGGTCGGAATCTCAAAATCATAAGCCCTCAATGAGGAAATTTCGAGCTCACGAGTAACGACCTTGAGCCTAAGCAAACTTGATGACTCAGAGACTGTCACCAATCGCCATTCATTTAAAAACCCAAGGCCATAAGACCCCCAGTGGGCAGACTCGGTCTAATAAGACCTATTTAAGGCAACAACAAAACTATAAGACCTCAAGCAAGGCATCAATCATACTTGTACCAAGTATCAACAAAACTGTAAGACCTCAAGCAAGGCATGAATCATACTTGTACCAAGTATCAACAAAACTGTAAGACCTCAAAAGGCATGAAAATTTTGTAAGACCTTACTACAGGCATAAACTCAATCCCGAAGTTTAGGCTACATGTCGCATTTGTAAGACTCCCTAAAGGGCATAGCCTCGATATAGACGCCTAAAGTAATACACTGAGGACCAAAAATGGCTCGGGCCAAACATTAATGACTACGGTCATATAGCTGTACCAGCTGAATTAACGCGACACGGGGACGTCCGACTGTCGCTACAAAATCATAGGCCATTACTTCGAATCTACTTCGAAAAAAACCGGTTAAACAGGCTACCCTCGACAGGCAAAAGAGCTTCGACCATGTCAGCTCCAAATCACAAGGCTTCGAGCTACTCAGCCTACGAGCTAAACCTTCCGAGGTGCTCGAACATCGCCGCACATGACTTGAAATAGAGGTTCTTCCCGAACCGACGGCGGGTTAGGAAAAATCATTTCAAAAGTCCTTAACGAGAGGAAAACAAATCCTACATATGCCTAAGGGCAAAATGTAAGAGCCATTGTTGCCAGCCTAATCAGCCTTAGGGCCACACACACTAAAAGCCGAAACGACCAAAAGCATAAGAGCCAATGTCACCAGCTTAATATTTGAAAGCTTGAGGGTCAAAATAAGCTCGAGTTGTAACCTGATTTGGAGACTGAACCCAAAATAGTTAACTATATATGCCTAAGGGCAGAACGTAAGAGCCATTATCGCCAGCCCAAGGTGTAAGAGCCATTTTCGCCAGCCCGCACAAATACAAAACTTGAGGGTCGATTAAGCTCGAGTCGAAGTCCGACTCGGAGACTGAACCTAAAATAATTAAAATGCATATGCCCAAGGGCAAAGCGTAAGAGCCGTTGTCTCCAGCCTAACGAGCCTCAGGGCCGTATCATGGATTTACAGATTTCTACTAGCTCAAAGGTCTAATCGTCCTGGTTTAAATCTTGACAAACAGAAACACAGAAGACATAAATTGCAGGATTGCTCTCCTATACATACAGGTGATAAAATGCAAGTTCTGTTTACAACATACTGTGAAAGCTATGTACACAAGAACAAGGAAGGAAATAAATATGCCCCCTTGGAGACTATGGCCCGATGACCCCTTCCTCACCATCTTCAGTATCAGACATAAGGAACTTAGCATCATACTCCTCCCCCTTGGCTTGCACGATCTCTTCCGAGAGATCAAATCCCCTAGCGTGAATCTCCTCGAGAATTCCTTCCTAGATTTGCACTTTGCATACTCCTTGCTACTGCTCGTATGATCGAGGGTTCTCTTCTGTTCAGCTTTGGCAACGATATCACTCTTTAAATAGGCCACCACTTTCTGTCCCGCCCTAGTGCTGCTCATCACACCTCGGCCCGGACATTAACCACCTCAGCCTTCGCCTTCGAAAGCTCGGACAAAAGCCTTGCGATCATATTCGCCCGTGTAGAATCATTCGCATAAACGGTCTGGACTTGCACCTCAAGAGCAGAAACCATGGCTAGAGCACTCTCTCTAGCCGAAAATGGTACTTACATACGCCTGCAGCTTGTTGAATTTACGTTTGGCTTGACCAACTTCACCCCAGAGTTGTCCCAGCTCCTCCGCCTTGTTCTCCAACTGAAATATCAAAACATTAATCCGCCGAGATGAAAAGAGGAGTGCAAGTCAACATGATATACATGGTACCTATTTTTCTAGGCAAATCTCACGGCTTCGGCTCCGGTCCACCTCACACCGCAGGGAAACCAACTCGCTTTCCTTTTCCGCACAAAGAAGCCTAAGGAATTTTTCCCTACCCAAAGCCTCCTACAATGGGGCCTCACAGCGAAGCATATCAGATTTGAGCCTGTCGAAGGCCTACGAAAGAAAACTAGATGAAGAAAGTGAAGAGTGTCACACCTTATTTTTACCTACACCCCGGAAGGAAGTATATAAGGGAGTTTTTCCAATTTAAGTGACAATCAAAACATGATTATTTATTTATTAAAATTAGAGTCGCCACTTGGAATAATTTATGGTGTCCCAAGTCACCGGTTTGAAATCCCAAAATCGAGGAAAGATTGACTCTGTTTTACAGTCCGCGAACACAGAAATCCGGGTAAGGAATTCTGTTAACTCGGAAGAAGGTGTTAGGCATTCCCGAGTTCCGTGGTTCTAGAACAGTCGCTCAACTGTTATTATTGGCCTAATTATCTGATTTTAAAATACTTTTGAACCTATGTGCATTTTAACTTTAAACCGCTTTCCATTATTTTAATGAAGATTTCAACATCATCTAAAACATGTCTTTGGACCATGCCACATGAAATGTACCCGCAGTCGGAGACACATTTTATTTAACGTTGTTAATATTTGGATTTGGGTCACATGAAATGCACACCAGAGTTTAGGAAGGTTATTTTAAATTACGCGCCTAAAGCAACTACGCATTTTTAACTTTGCGAGGGCCATGGAAACTTGACTAAATGGCATGCCTCGATTTCTAGGGGTCTAGAATGAAATGAGGGCCATGCGTCTAGGATTTTATTTGGCGCAGCTCACCTCGCTTACTCTATTTAAAAGACTTCTCAAATTAGTTTTGAGGGTCATAGCCATTTGTGTTGTACAATATGGCTCACCTCAATTAGTTAAAGAAAACTTAATTATCTAAACCTTACTGGGGCTAACATTCTACTACTGTCCAAACTAACTAAAAGGATTGCCCCTTTTTCTTTTAAAAAAAAGAAAGGGCTGATGGTTCAGAGTTAATGTTTGGGCATAGCATGAGGCCCAATAGCCTACAAACGTAAGGCTACCCAGGACGACAATTTCATAAAAGTCCATACTGGGCCCAAGAGAGAACCCAAGTTGAAAGCTGACCGGCTTCAGCAAACATCGAGACCCCCGTTCGAGTCAACAACACAAAACATCAGGTATTTACATTCGAGTTTGCAAACCATATTTCTTCAAAAAAACCAAACAATTGCTGATTATCCTTCAATAAAGTACTGGGATGCAAAAAATCATATTGCTTTAGGAGAATCGAACAATTACTGTTGGAACATCTATCATCACTTCCCTGTTATGCAGAAGCTATAACCTAAACATCAAACTCATTTTTTGTTATCCATCATCTAATACCATAATAATTTTTACCAACAACATTCCATAATTCTGGAAGAACAACAAAACATTCCCTAATTTAAACTCCAAAAGGAGATTTTATACCATAGCCTAAATTCAAAAAGTTACTCAAAATAATGCACTGATTTCAAATGCACTAACATTTGACTTGACTAAGCTCTGCATGGCAATATCCATTGCAAATGCCCTCAAGAGTCTCTTTTATTCACAACAGCAAAAAAACTCAAATTGATGAACACTAAGCAGCTAAACCATGATTTGTTCAATATTACAAAACCAAGATTAAACTAAGACAAAGGTAAAAAGATAAATCCAAAGGGAATCAGCTGATTACAAATTTGATTGCATCCTAATCTTTGATAAATATACTAGTTGGAATCTCTCTAGAACTGAGTAGTACATATGGTGCATGAAATTTAAAGAAAGAGAAATGAGACTTCAATGCCAAACAATCATCAGATTTCATCACATTTCAGATTCAAACTTCAAGTTACATCCAAGTAATGTCCATGGTGTTGGAAAATACCTAGAAAGTAAAAATAAGAACAATGAAGGATCAATAACAGCAAAATAGTAATCAGTAGGAGAACTGGCACCAGAAACCAGCTCAAACCCAGCAATAAAACAGTGTTTCCAAATAGCAAACCCAAACCAACTTTAAATTACCCAGAATTCAAATCATATTTAACCTAGAATGCAAACCGTAAACTTTTAGTGATTTAAACAAAGTTATTAGAACCAAAAGAACAAGAACCCAGGCAGAAGTTTCAGTAAATTCTCAAAAAGAATGCAAGGAAATCAAGGCTATTTCCGAATTTTCGAAAGAAAGGCCCTTTTTTAGTTTTTGAGTGATTTTTTATCTCTTCCTCCTAATCTGCCTTGATTATTAAGTTAAAGAGCCTTTATAGGCAAGGCAATTAGAGCAACTTAAATGTATCAGTTTTTGAACTTTGCCCCTTTTTATGTTTTCATATTTGCTCCAACACCCTTAGTTCAGAAATTAAACTTTCAAACTAACCCCCATCCCAGCTTCCTAGAAGCTTCCCTAGTCTGTTACCAAAATATTCCGTACGCCAATTCCTAATTTACCCCTTTATGCCTGAAAAATTACACTTCCAGCCAAACATGGGTCAAACGGACCCGACTCAAATTGATATGGGTCTTTAACCCAAATTGAATTCCTTCTTGGGCTCTTGACTTTCAGAGCCCAATCCAAATCGACCGAAAATTCCCAATTTTAAGAACTTAACAAAATTTCCCAAAAGAAAGAAATAAAAAATCGAAAATGTTTTAAAAATGCAATCAAACAAAGACGAGGGTGAATGAATTAATTAGCTTGACTACATAGCAAGAAATTGACTAAGTTATAGGCCTAATTAACTAGGTGATTAAATAGAAAAACAAACTAGAAAATTAGCTATGCTTAATGGACTAAAGAAGTCAGAGTATCAGGCTTTCACAAAGAAGAAGAAAAAGAAAGAAGAAAAAGAAAACAAAAACAATGGACGGAGAATAAATTGAACTCAGAAGGTTAAACACATTTCAACCAGATTATTGTAAGACAATTAGGCTAAAGAATAGGGAAGGAGGAGGATAATAAGATGGTGAAAGAAAGAAAAATACAAATGGGGAAAAGGAACTTACCCAATCAAGACTCGAAAACTATCGGAGACCAATGACTTAACCAAACTAATGTTGATCCCTTGTTCTTTGTCAAGAACAACTGATCGACATCAGTTTCGTCGAGTCCAAACTTCAAAGCTCGAAAGAACAGCACGCCATGATCATGCATGCTACCAGGTTCGATGAAAAATGACATTGAACTTTTGGGGGCCGAACTCGGATTTAAGATTCGATGAATTCGGAGTTGATTCGAAGGTAAAGGGTTGGAAATTTGGGATGGGGAGATAGAGAGGGTTCTAGGGTGTTGTGGGGCTGATTGGTGGTGGTGCCGCCGGCTGGAGATGGTGGGGAATGGTGGCGGCGGACTAGGGTTAGGGATTAAGATATAGAAGATGAAGTGAAGAAATACATTGTAATAGGTTGTCTCTGAAGCTTTTCGGACATATTTAATTGAATTGGGGAAAAGGTTTAAGGTCATTGGATGAGCCGGGGATGGAGGGCACGGACTAACATAAATCAAATGAACTCGAAACGATGTAGTATCCTAACCATACCACATCATTTCACGGGTCTTATTTGGACTGGGCATGGGCGGTGATTTGGGTTCGGATTGACCGGGTCTTGGGGGAAAAATAACTTGGGCCTGAATGAATTGGGTGAAATTGGCCCAAAACTGAATTCTTGACTTCCTTCTTTCTTTTTCTTTTCAATTCTTATTTTCAAAAATTCTTTTCATTTTCTAAAAATGACAATGAAACAAAACCCAACTTAATTCCTATAACAAATTATCCTAGAAAATTAAATTAATTAACCCTAATAATTATTACAACTAATTAAATACCAAACTAAAGGAAAACCAACAAACTTCAAATCTAAAAATTGAACAATGCAAAATAAACCATGTTTTTGTGATTTTTCCATTTTTGTAAAGCAACTAAATTACTAATTGATTTAAAAATGCAAAATTAAATCCCAAATGCAAATGCAACATATTTTTTGTATTTTTCATAATTTAAAGAAAATTAAACATGCGCAGACAAATGCAAACAATAACAAAAATGCTAGGAAAATCCACGAAATTGCAAACAATGGAAAAAATTATTTGTTTTGAATTTGTGGGAGTAATTCATATAGGGCAAAAATCACGTGCTCACTGCTGCCCCTCTGTACTCGGAAACACGAAGAGTTTTAGTGCGAAGATAAAGTCAGCGGATACAAGCGATTTGCCTGTTTGAATACTCCGTGGGAAGCATTTTTTGAAAGATTTGACTGAACCCTGCTCCCGAGGTTGCCTACATATCCTTGGCTATAAAGGAATTAGGTCAGTGTAGTTCGGGAAGTTTTGGTAGTTGAGACTACCATGAAGCTGTGATTTCACCGTTTCTGCTGCTGCTACTGCTTACTGAACACCTTATTACACCATGACAAAATAAAAGAAGCTAGACTAAACTATGATCTATGCATTACAAAAGTACTATCTATATCTTCAAACATGATCTTGCGATGTTTGTTGCCTTGTTGACTTGTATTTTCCGGGTGAAGTTCCTTTGTTGCCGACTTGAATTGTAATCTGAGATGATTTCCCCTTTCTCCAGGTGAGCACCTGATGCTGAACTTGAACCATATTAAGACTTTAATTGTATTCCCGTTCTCTCAAGTTGGGCACCTGATTACCGAACTTGAATTGTATTCCCATGCTCTCTATGTGGGCGCCTAATTGCCAAGACTTTAACTGTATTTTCGTGCTCTCCAAATGGGCGCGTGATTGCCAAAACTTGAACTATATTCCTTTGCTCTCTAGGTGGGTGCCTGATTACTGAACTTTCCCGTGCTCTTTAGGTGGGCGCCTGATTGCTAAGACTTTAACTGTATTCCCGTGCTCTCCAAGTGGGCGCGTGATTGCCAAAACTTGAACTATATTCCCTTGCTCTCCAGTGGGTGCCTGATTGCTGAACTTGAACTGTATTCCCGTGCTCCCCATGTGGGCGCCTGATTACAATAAAACTTTAAACTGCTTCCCTTCGTTCTTCAGGTGGGCTCCTGATTACCAACACTTGACTTGCTGCTTCCCTTCGTTCTTCAGGTGGGCTCCTTATTACCAATACTTGAACTGTATTCCCTTGCTCTCCAGGTGGGCGCCTGATTGCCAAAACTTGAATTGTATTCCCATGCTCTCCAGGTGGGCGCCTGATTGCCAAAACTTTAAATGTATTCCCTTGCTCTCCAGGTGGGCGCCTGATTGCCAAAACTTTAACTGTATTCCCGTGCTCTCCAGGTGGGCGCCTGATTGCCAAGACTTTAACTATATTCTCATGCTCTCCAGGTGGGCGCCTGATTGCCAAAACTTGAACTGTATTCCCTTGCTCTCCAGGTGGGTGCCTGATTGCTAGACCTTGTACTACTTTCTATTCTCGAGACTCGTGTTGTTTTCCCTCTCTCCATTCCCGTGCTCTCCAGGTGGGAGCCTGATTACTGAACTTTAACTGTATTCCCTTGCTCTCCAGGTGGGCGCCTGATTTCAACAAAATAGATAAAACAAAGAAACTTTTCTGCCCCAATTTGATAGCTGGGCACATCTGTGAGTGTTAAACTGAATCATGATACCAAATATTACTAAGAATTTGAAAGCTAGATCCCATTATCCAGGAGGGTCCTGACAACTCCTAGTTAAATGATAGTTTTAAAAGCTGAATTGTGTTTTCTAAAGGTATGACTTCCGCTAAATCTAGTTATCTAAGAAGGTCTTAAAACTACATCTCATTATCGAGGAGGGTCATGATAATCAAAACTCAAGTCTTATCTTAAGGGTGACAACTTTTACGGCTGTATTATACTATCCTACAACAGAACTTATGCTAAATCTTGTCATCTAATGGAAATTTTGAGGCTAGGTCCCATTATTCAGGAGGGTCCTTAAAGCTCTTAATTAAATCCTATCTGAAGCATGAAAACTTTGAAGCCAATTTATATTCCTTTGGGGTACATTTATGCTAGATTTTGCTACTCATGATTGTTTTGAATTTTAAACTAGGTCCCATTTTCCACTGGGTCCTAAAAATTTACGGTCAAACCTGTATGGTGTTTGCTCTTCCCCTACGGAGGGTTTCTCCGAAACGAACAAAATTTTCTGCCCCTATTTCAATCAAAGAAAAATCTCGTCAGTTTCAAATGTGGTGGTTAGTTTGTGGCATTCTTGCTGAAGGTGGCCTCTCCGATGCCATGCTTTGTTTTGACTGACTCCAGTGAACTGGCCAAGAACTGCCTGACTTTCCCCATATGACCTTGGAAGACCCGAGTGTTCTATACCCAAATTGTTGTGTTGCATCTCTGACCCATCTGTTTGAACCTCTGCATCTCCCATGAAATTACTAACCATTTCACTGGTGGAACTTTTACTAACCTTTTATATCCTATTTCACATCATACTATCTTTAGCAATGCCTTGACCGCCTTGTGCTTTGTGCAACTTTGGAAGATGGTAGTGAGCTTTGAAATCCTTTCTTATTGCTTAAACAAATCTGAAATTGGGAACATCTTAGAGAAATAAACCCAGAAGAAATGAAATGCAATGACTTTGAGAGTTAGGGATAAGAAAAATCCAAAACTAGAAGACTGTCTGAAAGGGAAAAATAAAAGAAACTTATCTGAGTGGAGCAGCCGGCACCAATGATCATGACATGCCTTTCGGATTAATCGGCCCAGTCTGTCTAACCAATCAACTTTCAGTTGTCGTATTTTACGCCCTGAAATTTTCAAAACCCAATTTCTTCACCAAAAACTTGTCCTTGTTTGGCTTGCGGTGCCCGGAAGGGTTTTCACCAACAAACCTCTCTCATATTTATCTCTCAACTCACTGTCACCTTAAGGTGCCCATGAACGTAGTTCATGTCATAGAAATTGCTTTGTTGTTGTGACTCTCTCATTCCTCTTTCTTCTTCTTTTTTTTCTTCTTCCTTTTCTCTTTTTGTCGTTTTGTTGTTGTTCTTTTCATTCTTCTTTTTCTATTTTTTCTACTTTTTTTAATTCTTTTTTTTCAATTTTCATTTTTCCTTTTCTCTCTTTTCCTTTACTTATCTTTCGCGCTTACGTTTTTGCTCTTTGCTACTGGTTCCAAAATACGAAAGGAAATAAACAAGGCTCAAAGGGGGTAACAAAGGATAAAGTGTTTAGATATAAGAACAAAATGCCTTTGTCATTCCATTCTTCAAAACATGCCAAGTACAAACAAACACAATTTAACCAAGGAAATCATACATAATATCTTTTGACTGCATCAGAATTGATAGTCATCTCTACACATTTGCCTTCTATATCTGTTAGATACAAAGCACCATTGGACAACACTCTCGTTACGATGAACGACCGCTGCCAATTTGGGGCGAACTTGCCTTTTGCTTTAGCCTAATGTGGAAGGATACGTTTCAATACTTATTGACCCACCTCAAACTTCTGTGGACGCACCTTTTTATTATATGCTCTTGCCATTCTCTGTTGATACAACTGACCATGACATACTGCTGCCAATTGTTTTTTATCGATCAAACTCAACTGCTCCAGGCGGGTTTTGACCCATTCGTCATCATCAATTTCAGCTTCAGCGACAATCCGAAGGGATGGGATTTAAATTTTTGTGGGTATCAGTGCTTCAGTTCCATATACCAACAAATAAGGAGTTTCTCCTATTGAAGTGCGATAACCTAACAATGCAAAAGGCAGCTTTTCATGCCATTGTCTGGAACCTTTCACCATTTTCCGAAGTATCTTCTTTATGTTCTTGTTGGCTGCCTCGACTGCTCCATTCGCCTTGGGGTGGTATGGGGTGGAATTGCGATGCGTAATCTTAAACTGTTGACATAACTCTTTCATTAGATGAGTGTTGAGATTAGCACCATTATCTGTGATGATCACTTTTGGGATCCCAAACCGACAAATGATATTTGAATGCACAAAATCGACCACTGCTTTCTTGGTCACATACTTGAAAGTTTTAGCTTCAACCCACTTGGTGAAATAATCGATGGCCACCGGAATGAACCTGTGTCCATTGGATGATGCTGGCTCAATTGGTCCAATGACATCCATGCCCCAAGCAACAAAGGGCCATGGTGCAGACATTGTATGCAACTCAGATGGCGGAGAATGAATTAAATCTATGTGCACTTGACATTGATGACACTTGCGCCCAAAACTGATACAATCTTTCTCCATGGTGAGCCAATAATAACCTCCTCGGAGAATCTTCTTTGCCAGAACGTACCCACTCATATGCGGTCCACATACTCAAGAATGTACTTCGGTCATGATAGTTGTGGCCTGTCTAGCATCTATGCATCTTAACAATCTAAGGTCTGGGGTTCTTTTGTACAAAACTCCTCTACTGAAGAAAACCCCACTTGCCAAACAACGAATTGTTCTCTTTTAATCGCCTGTGGTTTGTATTGGATATACTCCCATTCTGATGTATTCCGTGTGTCGTGCAACCATGGCTCACCAACAAGTTCTTCTTCTACCATGTTACAATAAGCGTGCTAATCGTGGACCTGAATATGCAAAGGGTCAACATAAGCCTTATCTAGGTGATGTAACATTGACGCCAGAGTAGCCAAAGCATCGACAACCTCATTATGGATCCTTGGAATATGCCTGAACTCTCCTGATCGAAACCGCTGACAAAGATCATGCAAACATTGTCGATACGGTATGAGTTTCAAATCACGTGTTTCCTATTCTCCTTGAATTTGGTGCACCAGAAGGTCCGAGTCCCCAAGACCAAGACTTCCTGGACACCCATGTCCACAGCTAACCTCAAACCCAACATACATGCCTCATACTCAACCATGTTGTTAGTACAGTAGAAACGAAGCTAAGCCGTAACAGGGTAGTAATGCCCTGTTTCAGAAATAAGTACTGCTTCTATACCAACCCCTTTCAAGTTAGCAGCCTCATCAAAGAAATGTTTCCATCCTGGATTTTCAACCTGTTCTAACTCATCAATGTGCATCACCTCTTCATCAGGGAAGTAAGTCTTCAAAGGCTCATATTCTTCATCCACTGGATTCTGGGCCAAATGGTCGGCCAATGCTTGGGATTTCATCGCAGTCCGAGTCATATAGATGATGTCAAATTCTGCTAGAAAGATCTTCCACTTTGCGAGCTTCCTTGTAGGCATAGGCTTCTGAAAGATATACTTTAGCGGATCCAAACGAGAGATAAGGTAAGTAGTGTAAGATGACAAATAATGTTTCAACTTTTGTGCTACCCAAGTTAGGGCGCAACATGTCCTTTCCAGGTGAGTGTACTTAACCTCATAAGATTTGAACTTCTTGCTGAGATAATAGATGGCCTGCTCCTTCATGTCGGTGATATCATGTTGACCCAACACACAATGTCTAGGACCGTCAAATACAAAATCAAAGGTCTCCCCGGTTCTGGTGGCACCAACATAGGTAGGTTTGACAAGTACCCCTTTATCTTATCAAATGCTTATTGACACTCATCTGTCCACTTGACCGCAACATCCTTCTTCAGCAGTTTGAAGATAGGCTCACAAGTTGTCATAAGCTGAGCAATAAACCTGCTGATGTAGTTCAACCTCCCTAATAAACTCATCACCTCAGTCTTGTTCGTTGGGGGTGGTAATTCTTGGATAGCCTTGATCTTTGACAGGTCCAATTCAATACCTCGGCAACAAACTATGAATCCCAATAGTTTTCCAGATGGCACACCGAATGCGCACTTTGCAGGATTGAGCTTAAGATTGTACCTGCGAAGCCTTTGGAAGAACTTTCTCAAATCTCTGACATGGTCAGACTGCTTTCTAGACTTTATAATCACGTCATCCTCATAAACCTCGATCTCCTTGTGTATAATGTCATGGAATATGTTGTCATTGCCTTCATGTAAGTTGCCCCAGCATTTTTCAAACCGAAAAGCATGACCCTGTAGCACTATGTTTCCCATGGCGTGATGAATGCCGTCTTTTCTACATCTTCCTCATCCATTAGGATCTGATGATAGACCGCATAGCAATCCACAAAAGACCCAATCTCATGTTTGGCACAATTATCAATCAAAATGTGGATGTTTGGTAGTGGGAAGTTGTCTTTTGGGCTTGCCTTGTTGAGATCACGGTAATCAACACACACTCTGGTCTTACCATCCTTCTTTGGCACATGCACAATATTGGCTAACCAAGTGGGATACCGCATGACTCGAATGACCTTTACCTCGAACTGCTTTGTGACCTCTTCTTTAATCTTTATACTCATGTCAGCTTTAAACTTCCTTAACTTCTGTTTGATGGGAGGGAATGTCGGGTCAGTGGGCAATTTGTGAACCACCAAGTCAGTGCTTAGACCCGGCATGCCATCATATGACCATGCAAAAATATCTTTGTACTCAAACAATGCTTTAATTATCTCCTCCCTAAGTTGAGGTTCAAGATGGACACTTATCTTAGTTTCTCTGATATTATCTGGGTCCCCTAAATTGATTGCTTCTGTATCACTCAGGTTAGACTTGAGTTTTTCTTCAAATGGCTTAATTCTTTACTAATCTCTTCAAAGGTATCATCCTCATCATATTCCGATTCATCATCACACTCTATTTCTTGAATTAGTATTTCAAAATTAGATTGGCTTTTAAGACTGGGCCAAAGATTCCTCATGCATGTCATGTCATTAAAACTAGCATAAAAAGAAATGTACAAGGAAGAAAACAAAAATAAAACTATCAAGAATGACGAAAAAGGGAAATTGCATTTCATTGAAATTGAAAGATAACAAGGTTTATACATCCAAACGGACGGAACATAGAATCTGAATTACAACCCTGGAATAATCCAGATAAACATGAAAGAAAATCAAAGCAAACTACCAAAACTCCTTCCTGGTAGGGCTGAGTAGCTTCCCAATTGTTAATCTTTGCAGTGGGCCCAACAAATTGCACATCCACCTTGCTAGAACCCTCTCCAGCTTCCACCACATTCACATCATCGAGTAACTTCTCGAACCTTTCAATCAACTCTTTATTGGGACCAACCACAGAACTAGGAACTATTGTTACTAGGCGTTTCTTGGTTCCAGGCCTGACAAATGATCTGGAGAGACGTGGGACAGGCTTCGGGAGGTCCCATGCCCTCTGTTTCAACTTTCTGGCTCTTTTCACATCTGCAACTGTGGGCTTGAATCTCAAACCAAATGTATCCAAGTTTTTGGGGAGGGACACCGACTGTACAATACCTTGCATAGATTCACCTGAACCCTTGCCAGGTACAAAACCATTTTTCAACATTTCAATGACTATCATGACTGGTGTGGCAGCTACCTTCAGAATTGGAACGCACTTCCCTTCTAGAATTTTCTCTACCGACACCGTGTCAAAAACCTGATAAACTCAAGGCCCCTTGTCGTCTTCAACCTCAATGAATGGTACAATGGCATAACTGTGAGCGCACAAGTTATCCTCGCCGTGCACAACAATTTCCTGTCTATCCCATTCAAACTTGACCATCTGATGTAGTGTAGACGGGACTACTTTGGTAGCATGCATCCAGGGTCGACCCAACAGCAGATTGTACGAAACAACCACATCTAGAACCTAGAACTCCATGGTAAATTCAACTAGTCCTATTGTCATATCGAGCACTATGTCACTGGCTGAATCTTTCTCTCCACCATCGAACCCCCGAACACAAATATTATTCTTGTGAATTCTTTCATCATCCACTTTCAATTTGTTCAGAGTGGAGAGAGGGCAAATGTTCGCACTAGAACCATTGTCGACTAGTACCCGAGTAACTATGGAATATTTGCATTTCACCATAAGATAGAGGGCTCTATTCTGCTTAGTACCCTCCACGGGCAACTCATCATCAGAAAAAGTGACTCTGTTTACCTCAAATATCTTGTTTGCTATCTTTTCCAAATGGTTTACTGAGATTTTGTCAGGAACGTGAGCCTCGTTTAGGATTTTGTTCATAGCTCGATGGTGCTCGTCTGAATGGATTAACAATGACAATAGTGAAATTTGAGCAGGTGTTTTCCTCAACTGCTCGACAATGGAATAGTCTTGCACTTTCATCTTTCTCAAAAACTCTTTTGCCTCTCCTTCGGTCACAACTTTCTTCACTAGCACTGGGTTATCTTTGGAGGATTTAGCTTTTCTTAACTTCTCAGGGGCAAAGCATCTCCCTGACCAAGTCAATCCATGGGTCTCATAGACTTCTTCTTTGACTTCTTTGACTTTGTAAGTCACTGTCACCCGTTTATAATTCCATGGGATGGCCTTGCTGTTGACTATCGGTAATTGAGTTACAGACCTGATAATGATAGGATCTGTGCGGGCACCCTCTACAATTACAACAGGCTTGTTCGCCACTCTGGGCACAACCACTTTTGCTCTTTCTTGTTTTACTGCAATATCACTTGAGGTCCCCTTCTTGACTACCGTAGATGGTTCACTGTTTGCCACGCTCAACCCGATCACTAATTTCTCACTTGTTGACTTTTCAACCGGCCTGGCTTCACTGGACCGAATTATCATGACGGTCTGCAAAGGCTTCTTAGGCTCCCCTCCCTTATGCACTATCTCGATCATATTTGTCTCATGGTGGGCCGACAATGGGTTCTGGTTGATATTGGGCGCCTCCGAAGTTTGGACTTCAATTCGATTGGTATCAATAAGCTCTTGAATAGCTATTTTCAATTGCCAACATTTCTCGGTGCCGTGCCCCAGAGTACCAGAACAATATTTGCAACTTATAGAATGATCAAGATTTCTTGGGGGAGGATTTGGCAGTTTTGGCTCGATCGGCCTTAGCATATCCATTTGTATCAGCCTGTGGAACAAACTAGTATAGGACTCTTCCAATGGAGTGAACTTTTTCTTCTTCTGCAACCTCTCGTTCTTAAATGATTAATTGGGCCAAAAACCTGATCCAGGAGGGTTTTAGTAGGCTCGTGTGGGTGGATAGCCATTGTGCGTGGGCAGGAGGTTGAGTGTATGTTTGGGTGTGGTGGACAGAAGAATAGGGATCTGGTGGTGGGTAGTAATATTGTGGTGGGTTATATGGAGTGTGGGGGTAGGTTTTGTGGTGGGGTTGAGGTTGATTATAGTGGTGAGGTGAGCCCCTGGGTCCGAACTAAGCTCTTGAATCAATCGTTGCTACATCCTCTTTCTTCTTCTTTCCAATTACCCCCCCCCCCCCCAGTTCCACTTTGAATGGCTTGTGTGGTTGACTTAATAGCCAAATAGCTCATGATTTTGTTTGTCTTGAGCCCTTCTTCTACCATACCTCCCATCTTCACCACTTTATTGAAGGACTTGCCTATAGCTGATACCAGATGACCGTAATAAGTAGGTTCTAAAGCCTGCAGAAAATAATCAACCATTTCACTTTCTTTCATTGGAGGGTCCACCCTTGCTGCCTGTTCTATCCACCGAAAAACATACTCCCTGAAGCTTTCATTGTGCTTTTTCTCAATCTTTGTCAAAGACAGATGATCCGGAACAATTTCGAGGTTATACTGAAAATGGCAAGCAAATGCTTGGGCTAGATAATCTCATGTGTACCATCTAATGCTGTATTTTGGCCCGGGCCCGGGCCTTAGTGGGCCTAACGGGCCGGGCCTCGCAGTCCCGGGCTTTGTGGTCCTGGGCTCTGGCGGTCCCGGGCCTGGCGGTCCCGGTCTTCGTGGGCTCAATGGGTGGAACCGGCCCGTGACGGGCCTAAGCCCACATGGTCCTGTGCTTAACGGGCCGGGCTCGTGGGCTCGTGGGCTTCGCGGGCCTAGCGGGCTTTTTTTTTTAAGACAATTTCTTGTAGTATCATGGCTATATTAAAAATATATATGTAGTATATATGTATATCTAATTATTAAATTGCTTGACGAAAAAGAAAATAACAAAACAATAGTAAAACATTAAATTGTCATGCATAATATATTTTCTTGTAGTATATTATATTGTATCTTATGTATATATATTCTCTTATATATTTTCTTGTAGTATATATATTGTATCTTATGTATATATATTCGCATAATATATTGTATCTTATGTATATATATTGTATCTTATGTATATATGTTCGCATAATATATTTTCTTGTAGTATATATATTGTATATTATGTATATATTGTAGCATAATATATTTTCTTGTAGTATATTATATTGTATCTTATGTATATATATTCTCTTATATATTTTCTTGTAGTATATATATTGTATATTATGTATATATTGTAGCTTATAAATAATTCTAAGTATAGACAAAGAAATATTGCGAAAAGAAGCTCATGGGTAGAAGCAATAAATTTTATTACCAAAAAATGGCATATCTTTCTTAGTCATCCTTCCCCCAATGGAATGAGCACAACAAGGTACTAATATCACCATTAGAAGGAAAAAAACTAAGGAAGATGTGCCAAAATACAAGTTACATATTATTCTATGTATTATCTCTAACAAATCTCATAAATCCTTCAAGGTTCGGAGGAGGTTGCGTTGGTGGTGGTGGAAAAGAAGCTTGTTCATCACCACTTCCGGTCGAAGCCGAATCCTCCGCAAGTTCCGCTATCATTTCTTCATAAGTTTCATCTATCGCCAGTCGTGCTTCTGCAATTCCAAAGTTTCTTCTTTCCGAGCGGATCCAATCTCTAAACAATACTGATTTTTCCAAGCTATCCCTCATAGACGCTCTATGATCACCTATTTGCAGTCTTGCTTGACTGAAAGCGCTCTCTGATGCAACAGTTGAAGCTTGAATTGATAAAATATCCCGAGCCATCCTTGCAAGAACAGGAAAATGTTTTTCCCTTGCCTTCCACCATTCCAAAAGATCAAAAGAGCCGTCTGGATTCTCCTTTTCAAGTCCCTGAGACAAATAAACTTGAAGCTCATTTAGATGTGAAGTTTCATCATAATTTTCACCTTGAGACCCCCTGAACTCCGTCCAAGATTTAAGGGCTTTTAAGCCCGCAACTCTTTTAGAGGATTGTGAGCTAGACGAAGTAGGGGTTGGAATAGTTGGCCTAGCATGCTCTAAGGCAAGTTGATAAGCATTATAAACTGTTTGAGCGTTAATCTTAATTGAAGCTTTTGCATCTGCAAGTGTCGCAATTTCCTCATTTGAAAGATCTAAAGCCTTATAAATATTTGAATACCAAAAATGAGGACCTCCCAATTTCATTGTAGGATTTAGCATTGCAGCAAGACCATAAATAGGAGGGATAGGAAAAAAATATTTTTTAAACTTTTGTTTCATTTCATTTATAGCAAGTTCATAAATATCCCCACCCTCACTAAATTCAACAAATAAATCAGATAGTGCTGCAATATAAACTAAACAGTTTGAAATAGTAGGATAATATTGCCCAGAAAATGCATTTGTAGCAATTTGAAAATATTCTAAAAAATCTAAAAGAATTTTAACATTAGTCCAATCTTGAGTGGTAAGCATTTCATCATCATCCTCACCACCTACCCGAAGAATTAAACGTTGCATTAATTGGGTTTCTATATTCATATGCTACTACTAAACTTTCGTACATACAATTCCATCTAGTCGGGCAAGGTTTAGGAACCTTTCTTTCTCTAAGGCCATATTCATCACATTTTTTAAAATACTCTCCAAGTCTACTTCTACGGTTTGAATAAAAAAGTCAATTAAGAGTCATTCTAACCTTTTCAATTTCTATGTTTAATATTTGCATACCATCACCGACAATTAAATGATAAATATGACAAATACATCTAACATGAAAATATTAGTAAATGCAGGATTTAGTGTTGTTGTAAGCATGCCTATAGCACTGGTGTTACTAGAAGCATTATCCATTGAAATTGCCATTATTTTATCGCTAAAGCAAAAATATCTACAAATATCTGCAACAGTGTTAGCTATAAACTTACCTGTGTGACGCGAATTAATTATTCTATATGCAATTATGCGTTTTTGCATTATCCATTCCTCATCTATCCAATGACTTGTAACAGTTAGATAATCACAATCATTACCAATTCTACCAATATCAGTAGTAATAGAAATCCGATTAGGTATATGAGTAAATAAATACCGCAAATATTGTTCATATTCATGTTTGAATTTATAAATATCACTCTTAACTGTTGCGCGAGGCCAACCTTTATAAGTAGGATTAAACACTCTTCTAATATAATGAACCCAATTAGGATTAGAAGCAAAAGTATAAGGTAAGCACATAACAGTAATCATCTTTGCTAATTCTTCACGATCTTTATTTGGATCGTAATATAAAATACCTCCGGTGACAGTGTTAATTCCTGGTTGAACTAGATTTGAACCTGTACTAGGGTTAACCGCAGAATCTACACTTGTCCCCTCTAGCTGCGCTTTCATTTGAAAAAATCTAGCCTTACCTCTAGGGTGTGTTTTATGTGCCTAGTCAAACTACCTGTGCCGCTACGGTCTCCAGTATATTTATGCGACATTAATTTCCCACAAGTTTTACACTTAGCCTTATTTTGTTCTCTTACTTGAGTAAAAAAATTCCAAACTAATGATGTTTCTAGGCGTTTAGCAGGTTCTCTATTAAAAGTAGGAGTTTCTACAGGTGGGTCGACCGGTGCATCAGTTGGGTTATTAAGAGGACTAGTAGGTGTACCATCTAAATCCGGTGCTTGGGTTTCATCATCATCCTCATTTTCCTCATTATTTTCTAAGATGGTTTCATTAGAATAAAGAGCATTCATAATTTCATCATCTAATCTATCACCTGGTGCAACATTATGATAAAATTCACTATCGGTAAATTGAAAACAAGGGTGATCACTATCAAGAATTACGGAAGGAGGAGGACGTCTAGGTTGGCGACTACTTTCAACTTGCTTATCTTTTCTAGGTCGGGGAGCCGGGGGAAGGGTAGTTGGTTGGCCACTACTTTCACCGGTTTTATCTTTTCCTTTACCAAACATTTTTTTCAAAGTAAATGCCATATTAATTATAATTATGCAAACTAAACCACACAAAAATATATTCTAAAAACGTAAGAGTTGAAACGAGTTTACCGGATTGCCGAACAACTTCTTGAAAATTGAAAATCGTTGAACACTTGAAAACTTCAATTCAACAACTTCACAATTTTTCACGAAATTTCAACAATAAATTAAGTAATTCTAGTAGAGAGATTGAGAGAGATTGAGAGATATTGAGAGATATTGATGAATTGGTGAATAAAAATGAAAGAATGAGGGGGTATTTATAGTTGAGAAATGGGGAAAAGTGTAATTATATAAAGTTTGGGGGCCAACCTTGAAGACCAGCCCGTGACGGGCTCAGGAGGACCACCAAGACCGGCCCACCCAGGACCGGCCCACCAGGCCCGTTAGGACCGCGGGCCCGGTCCGGTCCGGTTCAGGCCTGGCCCACCGAGCAGCCCTAGTACCATCTGCTGTGATCTTGACGGGTGTACCACTCCAGCACCGAAAAACTCAGACTTTGACTGAAATACGCCATTAATAACTCGTCTCTTCTGCCAGCTCCCCTCATTTTGCTACAGAAACCTCTCAAATGCACCACTGGATCACCATGCCCATCATACAAATCAAACTTGGGCATCTTAAACCCTGCCGACAATTGAACATCTGGGAACAAACATAGATCTTTGTAAGCCACACTTACCTGACCACCCAACCCCTGCATATTCCTGAATGACTGTTCCAAGCTCTTAACTTTCCTAAACATCTCCTCTTGCTCGAGATTTTTAGGTGGCTTCTCAATTTCCATAGGGAGGTCAAAATGAGGAGTGTAGAAATAGGGTTCTGGAGCTTTGAAAGTGGGCTCCAGGGGGTAATATTGGTTTTCATGAGTCTGGAACAGAGGCTCATTGGAGGATCGGTGTAGAGCAGTAGGTGGGGGCGCCACAAAAATGGAAGTAACTGGTGGAGGAGGGTACATGACTTGTTTGGGTGGTGGAGCTTGTGATGTATAGGAAGTGGTGTCGTGGAATTGTTGGTAGATGGGAAAGGCCGGAGATGAGTTCATAGTGGGAGGTTCCTAGGGCTGAGCCAATGGTGGGATATAAGTAGGGTTGGCGAGGTAAGCTGGCGGTGGGTGCCCTTTTGCTCATGCCTGGTACATTTCGCCCATCTTCTGCTTCAGCTTATGCACCTCTTCTTTCAGGTCAGCCTCTGATTCTTCTACTTCTTTTGACGGGTCGACAATACTTGCCTCAAGTTCTTGGTTGGCCATGATCAACTTGTTTTTGGACCGGGTGTTGTAGGAGTGAGTTGCCAGAATGCCAATCAAACTAACCACCTGCCTGTACTAGTTATCATCAACAACAAACTTGTTAGCGATTAGGGATTTAACAGATAGACGACCGCACATTTGGGGAATGTAATGCACCTAAGCAGTTAACCATTTCTATTATGCATTTGATCGGTTACTTGCGTCATTATGGCTTTTCCTCTTTTCAATCCTGCCTTTCTCTTTTTTTTTCTTTTTCTATTTCTCGATGTTTTTTATTCCCTCATTGTTTTGCCATTATTTTCCTTCCCACAGTTTCTTGTCTTCTCTCTTTTCCTTTTCGTTTCTCTCTTGTTTTTCCCTCATTTTTCTTCTCTTTTTTTTTGTCTTTTGGTTTTGATCGAATCCTATGGAGATTGCCTACGTATCATGACCCCGCATGAATCAGACCAAGCGTAGTTCTGGGAGATAAGTGTAAAAAATAAATAATAAAACATTTTGGGATTTTCAAATTTTTCCATAAAATAAAATAGTTTTGATTACATCGACTCACCCTACCAAATTATAAAACTAACAGACTCGAAAAAGAAAATTAACAGACTCCGACGGACTCAAAACAGACTAACAGACCCTAGAAGAAAGACAGACTCAAAAATAGACTAACAAACTCCAACCGAAAGAAAATATAGACTCGAGTAAAATTCATGAATACATCAATGCCTCAAATGCTCCTGGGGCCCGTGGGACATCATTCGTTCTTGCCACGGGCCTATATGCGAGATCCCCTTGAAGCCTCTCCAAATCACTCATTATTTGGCGGACAAATGTCATCACTGCTGCGAAAAAGGTGGTGCAAGTCATATCCTCACATGCTTGGCATTTCACAACAATATAATCGGTAATGGCTCTGACCCTCTCTCGGATTCTACCCTTTTCCTGAAGCAGATGCCCGACATGCTGATTCCGGGCTTCTAACACCTGAGTGTCGTGAAAGTGTTGATTTTGCAACTATTGTATTTCTTCCTCCATCTAAGCCATCAAATCATAACAGTGTTCCCTATCAGCTTTAAAATCTTTGGCCTGCTTGGCTGCCTCATTCTCGAGAGTAGTTACTTTTCTCTTCAGGCTAGTGATTGTCCCTTCATATCTTCTTTTCATTTGTTGCACAAAATGTGCTCGCCCTTCTGCATTCTTTGCCAATTGAGCCTGGACCTTTGCTAGATTGACCTCGGACTTCTCTAGGTTATCTTGACACTCAAGTGCTTTCTTTCTCAGACTGCTTATAAGCCTTTCATCCGCTCGGCTTCTTTCCGGGTTTCTGGAAGCTATTCTCATTTTCCGAATTTGAACTTTGAGGGCCTCATTTTCCTGAGTGAGCTTTTTCTTTTCCCCTTCATCTGCGGTGGCTTGCAATCCATTCTCAAACTGAAGATTCCTGACTTGACACTCAAGTGCTTTCTTTCTCAGACTGCTTATAAGCCTTTCATCCGCTCGGCTTCTTTCCAGGTTTCTGGCAGCTATTCTCATTTTCCGGATTTGAACTTTGAGGGCCTCATTTTCCTGAGTGAGCTTTTTCTTTTCCCCTTCATCTACGGTGGCTTGCAAACCATTCTCAAACTGAAGATTCATGACTTGCCTTTCCAACTTGCTTATGGTAGCCCTGTACTCGTTTCCTTTGGTCAACCAGTCCCATTGCACCTGTGCTCCGTCGGTGAATTGTTGGACATGGGGTCTCTTTGCGGGCCGTTCGGGCTCTTGATGAACTCAAGATCTTTTAACATACCAGGCGGTGTAACTAGGCTCTAGTTCGCCTCTGGATATATCTCGTACTTGAGTTTTAGGCTCTATGAACTTGCACTAATGCCAAATCCGACGCACTTTTTCTTCTGGGAAAGCGGCTTTCGGTTCCAACTCAATGACTTGCCGACTAAAATCCTCATCATGTAGGATGGTCTGGTATCGGCCTAATTAACGTAGAACTCGGTGCGGAGCATAAGTCTGGATACTCCGAAGACCCATCAACAGCAGAAAACACACATCGGCCGACATATAAATTACTTCACTGATCGAGAGCCACCCAAATGTCCATTCGATCTTGTTTGCAGTCAAGGATCTCAAGTGGGAATGCCATGCTTCTGTACCATCCGGGAACTCATAACCCTCTACCCATTTTTCATATTTTTCAATACATTCGAGACCAGTCATACCACAATTCAGATATCCCGGGCGGTGGCAAAGGTGTTCCTCCATCCATAGTTGTAACAACATATTGCACCCTTCAAAGAACTTTCCTCCTTCTCGGCAAAGGGTCAGAGCTCGGTAAATTTCTGCCAAGATCAGCGACACTATGGTCCCATTTGCCTTTTTCATCATAAAGTCAGCTATCCCCACGATCCCCAACTCTATGTTCTCGTCTTTTCTAGGGCAAATCAAAATACCTAGGAATGCCACTATAAAAGCTAATCCTCTCCGAGCTTCCCACTTGTCTTAGTTTCCTTAGTGAGTAAGGCCGGTGTCTGGTGCCTCGAAGCCACGAGGATTCTCCTAACGGCAGTACAGAAAGTAGAAGGTACATAATCCTTTGGCCAAATTTCCATCTGAGATGTCCCGACCGATGCTTAACAGGTCCAAAAATTTGTGAGGAGTTACTGTTCTAGGTGCCACCGGGTATTGATTTCTAAGATTCCCATCGAAACCGACGTAGCCTGCTATCTCTTCTAGTGTAGGAGTTAGCTCAAAATCAGCAAAGTGGAATACATTATGTGCTGGGTCCCAAAATGGTATCAATGCCTCAATTATGTCCTTTCTCGGCTTAACTTTCAAGAGCCTGACAAGACCGCCCAATGCGTTTGTCACAATTTATCTGATATCTTCCCCCAAAATCATGCCACCACATATGTAGCTCCAAAGGGACCTCTTCACGGACTGAGAAAGGTTCATTTTGAATTGTGCTCATCCTGCACATTTACTAAGGTGATTTTAATTAAGAGAAAAATTATGACTCATTTCGACTCAAGAAAGATTGATCACTATTTTTTTCAAAATAAAAATATCCGGCTTTGCCAATACGGTCTTTCAGCACTTCGAGGACGAAGATTTTAAGGCTGTGTTGGCTAACCGACCCAAAATATTGAAAAATGACAAAAGTCAGTTGTTCTTGCAAAAACAGCCTAGCGCCCTTTTGAGGGACATTCGGCTATTTTTGACAAGAATGACATCACCTTACTTATTTGCAATAAAAATAAAATTTGCTCTTTTTGGGCTATTTTTGCAAAAAAGAAGTTGGACCCGATGGGGGTTGCCTACGTATCCCACATCTGGTGAGAATCAAACTGGCGTAGTTCGGGCAGATAAAACTATTTTTTGAAAACACGATTTTCTCCTTTTTCTTCCTTTTCTTTTTTTCATTTTTTTTTTCAAAAATTTGGCAGAGTTTCAGTACTATTTGGACATTGCCTTTTCAAAATAGGAATTATCTCACTTAACCCTCACACTGCTATTTCCCAACTTTCTCCTATTATTCAAAAGTCGGTCAACATGTAAATCTGAAGCAAATAAATGCACAAGTAGCAAGCAAGATGCATCAGGATGGTCTTTTCATTTCTGGTACATCTATCCTAGATAGACTCAACGCCTGTGTTGAGTCTCCAAAGTCAAATGCACATGATGCAAGCAAGCGTTCCTACTAGGGATCCAGCATGAGGTCATGTTATACTAGTTTTAAAACCTGGGTTTATTGTTCTACACCTGGCTTACCCGATCGGACAGCTCGAGCCGAAGGGGGCAGCGTACCGGGAATACAGAAGCTTCACCGCCTTTGCAACTTGTTCGAACCTCGTTCTAAAATTTGGGATATGAGTCTAACAGAAGAGAAGTCACACGAAGTGCACCCTTCTCCATGATTTAGAAGACTCGGAGAGAGGAAGGGTTTCGTAGAATTTTATATACAGTTAACAGAATATCAAAGCGGTAAAGCAACATTTAGCACATTAGGCCCAAACATGTAAAAAAATCAGATAATAAATGAAGCCAACTATAACAATTCATCTAAGCTCGAATTCTGAACCCTGAACCAAAGATTCTAGGTTTGATCCTCAGTAGAGTCGCCAGAGCTGTCACACCTCATTTTTACCTACACCCCGGAAGGGAGTATATAAGGGAGTTTTTCCAATTAAGTGACAATCGAAACGGGATTATTCATTTATTAAAATCAGAGTTGCCACTTGGGATAATTTATGGTGTCCCAAGTCACTGGTTTCAAATCCCGAAATTAAGGAAAGATTGACTCTGTTTTACAGTCCGCGAACACAGAAATCCGGGTAAGGAATTATGTTAACCCGGGAGAAGGTGTTAGGCATTCCCATGTTCCGTGGTTCTAGCACGGTCGCTCAACTGTTATTATTGGCCTAATTATCTGATTTTAAAACACTTTTGAACCTATGTGCATTTTAACTTTAAACCGCTTTTCAATGAAGATTTCAACTACATCTAAAACACGTCTTTGGACCACGCCACATGAAATGCACCCACAGTCCGAGACACATTTTATTTAACGTTGTTAAGATTTGGAGTTGGGTCACATAAAATGCACACCCGAGTTTAAAAATGTAATTTTAAATTACGCGCCTAAAGCAACTACGCATTTTCAACTTTGCGAGGGCCATGGAAACTTGACTAAATGGCACGCCTCGATTTCCAGGGGTCTAGAATGAAATGAGGGCCATGCGTCTAGTATTTTATTTGGCATAGCTCACCTCGCTTACTCTAATTAAAAGACTTCTCAAATTAGTTTCGAGGGTTATAGCCATTTGTGTTGTAAAATATGGCTCACCTCAATTAGTTAAAGAAAACTTAATTATCTAAACCTTAGTAGGGCTAGGATTCTACTACTTTTCAAACTAACTAAAACGATTGGCCCTTTTTTTTAAAAAAAGGTTGATGGTTCAGAGTTAATGTTTGGGCATAGCATGAGGCCCAATAGACTACAAATGTAAGGCTACCCAGGACGACAATTTCATAACAGTCCATACCGGGCCCAAGAGAGAACCCAAGTTGAAAGCTGATCGGCTTCAGCAAACATCAAGACCCCAGTTCGAGTCAACAACACAAAATGTCAGGTATTTACATTCGAGTTTGCAAACCATATTGCTTCAAAAAAAACCAAACAATTGTTGATTATCCTTCAATCAAGTACTGGGACGCAAAAAAATCATATTGTTTTAGGAGAATCGAACAATTACTGATTGGAACACCTATCGTCACTTTCCTGTTATGCAGAAGCTATAACGTAAAAATAAAACTCATTTTTTGTTATCCAGCATCTAATACCATCATAATTTCTACCAATAGCATTCCATAATTCTGGAAGAACAACAAAATATTCCTTAATTTAAACTCCAAAAGGAGATTTTATACCATAGCCTAAATTCAAAAAGTTACTCAAAATAATGCACTGATTTCAAATGCACTAACATTTGACTTGACTAAGCTCTGCATGACAATATCCTTTGCAAATACGCTCAAGAGTCTCTTTTATTCATTACAGCAAAAAAACTCAAATTGATGAACACTAAGCAGCTAAACCAAAATTTGTTCAATATTACAAAACCAAGATTAAACTAAGACAAAGGTGAAAAGACAAATCCAAAGGGATCAGCTGATTACAAATTTGATTGCATCCTAATCTTTGATAAATATACCAGTTGAAATCTCTCTGGAACTGAGTAGTACATATGGTGCATGAAATTTAAAGAAAGAGAAATGAGACTTCAATGCCAAACAATCATCAGATTTCATCATATTTCAGATTCAAACTTCAAGTTACATCCAAGTGATGTTAATGGTGTTGGAAAATACCTGGAAAGCAAAAATAAGAACAATGAAGGATCAACAGCAGCAAAACAGTAATCAGCAGGAGAACTGGTAGCAAAAACCAGCTCAAACCCAGCAATAAAACAGTGTTTCCAAATAGCAAACTCAAACCAACTTTAAATTACCCAGAATTCAAATCATTTTTAACCCAGAATGCAAACCGTAAACTTTTAGTGATTTGAACCAAGTTATTAGAACGAGAAGAACAAGAACCCATGCAGAATTTTCAGTAATTTCTTAGAAAGAATGCAAGGAATTTAAGGTTGTTTCCGAATTTTCGAAAGAAAGGCCCCTTTTTAATTTTTGAGTGATTTTTTTATCTCTTCCTCCTAATCTGCCTTGATTATCAAGTTAAGGTGCCTTTATAGGCAAGGCATTTAGGGCAACTTAAATGTATCAGTTTTTGCACTTTGCCCCTTTTTATGTTTTCATTTTAGCTCCAATACCCTTAGTTCAGAAATTAAACTTTCAAACTAACCCCCATCCCAGCTTCCTAGAAGCTTCCCTAGTCTGTTACCAAAATATTCCCTACACCAATTCCTAATTTACCCCTTTATGCCTCAAAAATTACCCTTCCAGCCAAACATGGATCAAACTGACCTGACTCAAATTGATATGATTCTTTAACCCAAATTGAATTCTCTCTTGGGCTCTTGACTTTCAGAACCCAATCCAAATCGACCAAAAATTCCCAATTTTAAGAACTGACCAAAATTTCCCAAAAGAAAGAAAGAACAAACCGGAAACCTTTTAAAAATGCAATCAAACAAAGACGAGGGTGAATGAATTAATTAGCTTGACTACATAGCAAGAAATTGACTATGTTATAGGCCTAATTAACTAGATGATTAAACAAAAAAACAAACCAGAAAATTAGCTATGCTTAACGGACTAAAAAAGTTAGAGAATCAACCTTTCACAAAGAAGAAGAAAAAGAAAATAAAAACAATGGACGAAGAAAAAATTGAACTCAGAAGGTTAAACACATTTCAGCCAGATTATTGTAAGACAGCTAGGCTAAAGAAAAGGGAAGGAGGAGGATAATAAGATGGTGAAAGAAAGAAAAATGCAAAAGGGAAAAAGGCACTTACCCAATCAAGACTCGAAAACTATCGAAGACCAATGACTTAACAAAACTAATGTCGATCCCTTGTTCTTTGTCAAGAACAACTGAACGACATCAGTTTCGTTGAGTCCAAACTTCAAACCTCGAAATAACAACACACCATGATCATGCGTGCTACCAGGTTCGATGAAAAATGACTTTGAACTTTTGGAGGCCGAACTCGGATTTAAGATTCGATGAGTTCGGGGTTTATTCGAAGGTAAAAGGTTGGAAATTTGGGATGGGAGATGGAGAGGGTTATAAGGTGTTGTTTTGGGGCTGATTGGTGGTGGTGCCGCCAGCTGGAGACGGTGGGGAATAGTGGAGGCGGACTAGGGTTAGGGATTAAGACGGAGAAGTTGAAGTGAAGAAATACAGTGTACTAGGTTGTCTCTGAAGCTTTTCGGACATATTTAATTGAATTGGGGGAAAGGTTTAAGACCATTGGATGAGCAGGGGACAGAGGTCTATGATTAACTTAAATCAAATGAACTCGAAATGACGTAGTATCCCGACCATACTACATCGTTTCAGGGGTCTTATTTGGACTGGGCATGGGCGGTGATTTGGGCTCGGATTGACCGGGTCTTTTGGGAAAACAACTTGGGCCTGAATGAATTGGGTGAAATTGGCCCAAAACTGAATTCTTGACTTCCTTCTTTCTTTCTCTTTTCAATTCTTCTTTTCAAAACTTCTTTTCTTTTTCTAAAAATGACAATGAAACAAAACCCAACGTAATTCCTAAACCAAATTATCCTAGAAAATTAAATTAATTAACCTTAATAATTATTACAACTAATTAAATACCAAATTAAAGGAAAACCAACAAAATTCAAATCTAAAAATTGAACAATGCAAAATAAACCATTTTTTGTGATTTTTCTATTTTTGTAAACTAAATTACTAATTGATTTAAAAATTCAAAATTAAATCCTAAATGCAAATGCAACATATTTTTGAATTTATAATAATTTAAACAAAATCAAATATGCACAGACAAATGCAAACAATAACAAAAATGCTACAAAAATCCACGAAATTGCAAATAATGGAATTTTTTTATTTGAATTTGTGAGAGTAATTCATATAGAGCAAAAATCACGTGCTCACAAAGAGCATGGGACTGGAACGATCTCACAACAATCATAAACTCACCATGAGGCCAAGCTGCTGAGCCTCACCAAAAGCTGAGCATATATCTGATGGCTTGCTATCTTCGGAAGATGATCGACCGATCGATCTCCTTCTTAACCGCTAAGAAGGAGTCGCCCCACTACAAGCCCCTTCACACCCCGGGGATCCTTTTAGTTTGTCAACAAATCCTTGATCCTGAGGTCGGCAGTCTCTCCTCCTCTCCCGACGGACACGACCTCATTTCGGAAAAATCTCTGATACCTGCGGCAGTTGAGTTAATGAGCCGACAAGAAAAGCACCATTTTCAGGAAAAAAAAAACACTAGACACCTACCTCGATTCTTCGCCTCCCATCTCCCTTTGGACAGATCTCGCCACCGGCGCCTATCATAAATCGAGCAAGCTGCCAGCTTACGAGACCACTCGGCCAAATTGGGGACCTCGTTCAGTGACTAATGAGTTGCTACAAACATGGAACGGAAATATGTCATTACGAAGCCCGCCTCCGGTCAAAACTATGATAGTTCAGGTGAGACACTTACGTGTGAAGTTCCATTTCTCATGAAACGGCAAAAATTCTCTAGGGATGACATCGGTCGTTTGAATCCGGACGAACCAAATTCATCCATCCACGGTCCTCGTCCTCTTCGCTACCGACGATAGGATCTCGGGTGGATCGACGTTGTAGAGCGATCAAACCTCGGTAGTGCAGTGGTCGATATAACCTCATGAGATGGCTGAGGGTAAACTCTATCCCGACCTTATTGGCGAAATATCTCATCGTCTGTACTATTTTCCAAAGGAAGGGGTGAGCCTGCACCAATGTAACCCGATATCTCCGACAAAAGTCAAGCACAACCTGGTCGGGAGGACTCGACGCAAAGGTATGCGTGTATACGCTCAAAAACCCCTCAACGTATGTCGTGACACTCTCCTCGGAAGAAGGTACTTGTTATACCGTGCCTACTCCCCATTCACAATCTTTTTTGATCATTTTGAGGTTTTCCTCTCCCACTAATAAGATGATCCTCGACACATTCTCTCGGTGACCCCGAACATTGGGAGGCCTCCCCGGCGTGACGGCTCTCCTCGAGGTAGGGCACCCCGAGGCCCGCTCATCGGGCACCGACGGTGCGTCACTATTACCAACCGAATATAGAGCATAGCAAGAACTCCCCTCTCCCTAGCAGTCGGACATCGACATAGCAGTCATGACTACGATACAATAGGGGGAGAAGGATGTGGATCTGAGCAAAAATTTTGAGTTGAAGCAACGGAAGGACTAACACAAAGTGCCGGGCTTTGCGAAAGAGGTAGTCTCTCAAAGCAGTAGAATAACCATTGGAAAGGCAAGTGAATGAATATATAGGGGCAAAGAAGCAACTGCCCGCCTACATAAAAGGCCAATTAATTCTTGTCGCGTTAACATCACCCACTCCTAGGGAAACGCACTGACAGAATTTCCCCGGGCCCCCTTTACTAGGTCGAGCAAATGTTGCAACCCAATAAAATTAGAGAAACTGCGAGGCCTCAGGGGCTCCTCGGTATCGCCGGCACAGGCCCGTTATGAGTTGTCGATTTAACCTCTGGGCATGACTCAATTTGAGGGTCCTGGTCGCTCCAAGAATGGATTTCGAAAGACTAACATCAAAAGTCGAAAGTCTAAATCCACAAAAGCAAAGGAACAAAAAAAAGAAAAACTGAAAGAAGAAAAGTCCCCCTTTTTACATTGCCAAAAATGTATCCACAAGAGACATATTTACAAGATCCATCCCCCAGGGGCTGCATACAAAAGGAAAAAGAGAGGATGCAAAATGACGTGGGGGCTACTCTTCATCACCACTATCTTCGCCCTCATCTGGGACAATTAAAAGCACCAATTCGCTCTCCAATTCGCGGGGTTCCTCGAGATCAACTAACAGATCGACGCCCCTGGCTCCGATCTCCTCCAGGGTCTCTCTCGTCGCCTCCGCCTTAGCATGATTAATAGCCCGAGCTAGCTTCTGTTCAGCTGCTATCGATACGTCATGAGCTATTTTATGTGTCGTGGTTGTGTCATCCAGATAAGTGGCAGCATTTCTTTCAACCTCGGACTTGGCCGCGGCTGAAGCAGCAATCTCCTTGCGAGTATTCTTGAGAAGATCATGGGATAACACCAACTCCTCAGTCGCTACATCACTTTGCTTCCTCAGCCCGAGGATCTCCGTGTTCAGTCGGCTAATCTACGAACCATTTTGCTCGAACTACAAAAGAAAGGTAAGCCAATTTGTGTTGGAATATGGGAGCAAAGGTCGGATACAAGTAGGGCGAAATACCTGCACAGCGAGGTCAGCCTTTTCCCGGAGCGCTCTCTCCAAAGTAGCTCGGAGCACTCCTAATTACTTCTCTCCTCGGACAGAGTGAGCCTCCGAATCCCGCAGCATCGAGGTAAGCTTCTTACACTCCCCTTCACGGTAAGAAAGCTCCTCGCGGAACCAAAAGAGGGCATGATCATACATATCCTTGCACTGCGACATAGTGGAAAACTTAGAAAGACGAAGAATGATGCCCAAGACTAAAAGAAATATACGAAAGATAGCTATCATCTGCCGCATGAATCTATCCGCCGCCTAGACGGTTCCAGGAACGTCAAGACCGATGCTATCGCTGACACCATCGAAGATATTGGCAAAGTAGTCTCCCCATTTGAGAGGAATCCCTGCTTTGAAGGCGTTTGCTTCTTGAGTGTCCCTCAGTTCTCCTGATGAGACCTGAAAGCATGAGATGAAATCATTCATGTCGCCGATTTCCTAAAGAGGCAACCCCTGCTCCTGAAAAGCTCCGGGCCCCAACCCTTCAGGATTGATGGCAGCAGTCCCCCCAACAAAAACTGCGCCAAACCCATTCATACGATCTGAGGCCACACTAACGCCCTCTTCAAGATTCTCCGATTTACGGGACCGACCTGAGTCGGCCGTTCCAGACTCAGCAACCTCCGATCGAGGCACCTGTAAGGCTCTTTCACTCAACCTCGTCCTCCGTTCTAACTAGAATTCATCGTCATTCTCATCTTGGATGTCACACCTCCTTTTTACCCACCCAAGAGTATATTGGAGTTTTTTCAATTAAAGTGACATTAATCGAAATGGGATTAATTAATTTATTTTAACAGAGTCGGCACTTAGGATAGTTTATTTGGTGTCCCAAGTCACCGGTTTATTTTAAAATCCCAAATCTAGGAAATTTCGACTTTATTTAAAAGTCTGCGAAACCAGAAATTCTAAATAAGGAATTTTGTTAATCCCGGAGAAGGTGTTAGGCATTCTGGGGTTCCGTAGTTCAAGCACGGTCGCTTAAACTATTAAAATTGGCCTAAATATCTTATTAACTACATGTTTTAACCTATTATGCATTTTAGTTTTATAACCGCTTTTAATTATTATAAACCGTTGTTAGGAAGATTCAAAGTTATTTAAAACATTCCTTGAACCACGCTACATGAAATGCACCCGCATTTCGCGACACGTTCTATTTAATATTGTTGAGAAATTGAAATTGGGTCACATGAAATGTACACCCGGATTTAAAAATCACAACTACGTCATAGGAACCATACCCGTAGTTATGATTGAATTAATTAATGAACGTGACTAAAGCAACTATGAAGGTTCAACATTTGTTAGGGCCATGGAGAGTTTAATTGAAGGCACACCTCAATTTTTAAAAGGATTAACTCTTTAATTAATCTCATGAGGGCCATGGGTTAAGGGGTTTTATGGCATACCTCACTTTGATTTTAACTAAAGAAGATTATTTAAATAAGGTTAAGCTCCTAATTTAAGCTTAAACTAGAATTTCCATAACTTAAATTCAGGTCCTTTTTAATTATCTAGGGCAGTTGTTTTGGGTCAGGAGCCCCACATTGGGCTAAACCCAAGAAAATTCAGCTTTGAAAAGCTGACTTTTGGGCTATAGACTTGGGCCTAAAAGAACGAAAGCTCCCAAGGGTCCTGACTTCGTTGGATCTTAACAGAATTTCTGCCCAAATTGGGTTTCAGGCGAGCCCATTTACTATATGTGTTCTAGTTGGGGCCTATCTATCTTTATACTTAACTAAATATGCCTATTTATAACCAAAGCATTTCAATTTATTGCTAAAGTAAAGAATTCAGGATACTAAAGATAAAAACACTTTTTTTTTTATTTTTGAAAGTTGATCAATGATTTACAAAGTAACAGAAGCATACACTTGAATCATGAAAAAAAAAAGAAAAGCTTGGATTTTGGGCTTAGGTCCCAGACCCAAAGGCCTAGGTCCAGGTTCCTTTCGTGGGTCAACATTCAATTGGGCCTCATGTTCAGCCCTTTTTTATCCTTACGAATTGGGGCTCTCAACCCCAGCTCATTGTATCACCACAACTATGAATACTATTATGGATAATTCATACAAAATGAAAGTCTTACTTATTACAGCACTTCATACAGAATCAAAATAAAAATAAAATCTATGAATATTACATGGTATCCTATTAAGTACATATAATACTATTCCAATTACTAATCTACTATAATACTCGTTTCATTGATGAACCAATAGACAGCCTGCCTCCCTTGGACATTGTTTATCCATCAAAGCTGGGCCTCTCACATAAACAAACTAAATTTTAGCATGTTCAAACAATGGAAATTTTAAACTTTTAACCTTGGAACCTACTGATTTGGTCAACTAGTGACTCAAATCAGTAGGAATTGGCTAGTAGTTTGCAAATAGAGCCCAAATGACCTCAAAACAAAACATCAATCAGAAAGAGGACAAACGCAGAAATGAGTCAAACATAGTTACTACCAACAACAAAACTTTCAATTCTTAGCCTTTTAACCCGCTGATTTGGCAAACTAGTGGCCAAACATACAGATTACAGCTCATAATTAGCAAACCAATCTCAGGTGACATCAAGTAAACAAGTTATGCATTTAAATAGAAGGAAAGAAACAGGAAAACATGACTCTAAGCATCCAAAATCAACATTATTCAAACAGAGTATTTAGCTAGAGAACATCTTTGAACAAAGTCACTTTTTAGAATGATGACTGCTAAACAATCATGTATTAACTCAACTTGTTTATACCACATTAATTCAAGTTTTAAGCTCACATAATAGCAAACAACTAAGATACGCATCATTGCAGTCAGAATACTAACTTGAAAAGAACAACCATTCATCACAGGTAACTTGCAACATTTGATCTCCATACCATTTTAACAAAAAAAAAACTCATTACATGAAGGAAAGGTGAGTTTAAATACCTTGAACAAACATCAATAAGAACCATTGAGTGCTAGAAAAAGAAAATACTGCTTATAAACACTTGAAAAGAGCAAGGACAAGCAGCAAAAATCAAGCAGCCCAACAACCAAATGTAATCTCAGACTTTCAAACCAAAACGAACCCTTGAAACCAGAAATCCCAAAGTAAATAACCCCAGAATACTCTCTATTTCAAACCATGTTTTTAACTTGTGAGGAATCAGAAAATGAGAGGTTTTTAAAGTTTTTTTTCCAAGATTTCTAGGATCTGAACCTTTTTAGAAGAAAATAGAGCCTTTTGCAGTAAATATACTGATGAATGTGTGTATATTCTGTGTGTGAGAGTGAGGGAAGGTTCTCTTTATATAGACTGCCCAAAAAATAGCATCTAGGGAATATTGCCCTAAATTCCCTAGCTAGTATAGTATTTCTGCAGAGGATAAAATATCCAACTTTCCATTTTTAGCATCTTTTAAAACTAATTTGGACAACCGGTACACTTTCTAGAACATTCCGATATTTCTCAAATTGAAAAACCCCAAATTGCCCTTCTAAAGTCTGATTATTGCAGTTTTTACCTAAATTCTTTTAGTTCAAATGGGTCCTTAAAGTTTCTATTGCTTTTCAAATTAAGTCAAACACAATTAGAATAAGTAAAAGATGCAAAATGCTAACAAAATGAGAATAAAAGAGAGCTGATGCAATTTTAATTAAAATCAGACTGATTATTGATAACAGGACTATTCTATCTATCTAACTATGAGACTAAACTTTAATCAACTAATTGATGTTTCTAAGGTTAAAATCCATTAAGTTCAGAAGCAAAATTCAGTCAACAATTTCAAATTCTGAAAACAAACATTTGGCTAATCACAACATTTTTTAAGAACTGGTAAGAAGTATGAAATCCTAAATTAGCTAATTGATTGACAATCAACTAAAATTAAGCTAATTGATAGAAAAAAAAAACCAAAGAAGAGAAGAACTAATGATTATGTGAAGAAATTAAAACAAATAAGGAAAACATGACCGCTGGCTACATGAAAAGGGAAAACAAAGATGGGGCAAACATTAAAAACAAAGAAAAGGGAAAAGAAAAAAAGGAAAAAGAAAAGACCTGAGGCAACCGATTAATGAAGCTTCTGCAGGCACACCCATAAACTTTATACGTCCATTAATTGGCTATTCTTAATAAGAACAACCAACTAATGGCGTCTGGGTTCATAAATCTCATGCACTTGCCGAGAAAAGACGAAGAAGAACTAGGGTTTTTTCCTCAGCATCTCAGATTCAAAATTTGTGGAAATTTAGGTTGATTCGAAGGGGATTAACGGTGGTTTAGGGTTCAGGAGGGTGCAACGGTTATAGGGTATGAGTTTGGAGTGATTTGGAGAGATTAGGGTTTTGGCCGGATTTTCGATTTAAGATTCGAGAAAATATGAAGGGATTCGAGAGAAGCTAGTTGGATATTGGGAATGAGGATGTGAAGGGGGCTTAGGGTATAAATTTGGGGAGCTTTGGACCACCGGATCCGCTGTGAGGCGATTTCCGGTGGGTAGTTTGCGGCGGAGGCGGTGGTGGAATATGAGGGCGGCTAGGGTTTCTTGAGAGAGAGATGAGGATAAAGACTGAAGGGGTTACACGGGGGGTCTCTCATTAGGACAGTTATATTATAATTTGGTGCCCAGTTCCAAGCCGTTGGATCAAATGAATCCAACAGCTGAGATAAAAGACGGGGTAAACGGGGTTGTTTTTGGAGGGTGGGGATTGGACCGGGTTTCGGAGGCTTTGGGCTTGGGTTCAGGGTGATGGATCTGGGCTGGTTTGGGTCAGATTAGCCCAATTTCAAAAAAAATAAAACCCCTTTTAAAATTAAACTCTTTATTTCCCCTTTTCTTTTCATTTTTTTTCTTTTTAAAATTAAAAATCATAAAAAAAAATAAGATCCTAAATTGTAAAATTAAACCAACTATCCAATTATAAAAATTATAAACATCACTTAATTCTTATTTAAAGAGAAAAATCAATATATTAAAAAATTAAAAGACAAAGGTGTAAGAATGAGCTATTTTTGTGATTTTCAAATTTCTATAAAATAAATAATTACTAATTAATCATAAAAATGCATAAACAAATCCTAAATGCAATGCATGATATTTTTTGGCATTTTTTATGATTTTAATAAAACTTAAACACGCACAAAAATGCAAACAATTAAATAAAATTCTACAAAAGTTCCTAAAATGGCAAATAATTAACGGAAAACCTATTTTTTTGGGATTTTATAGGAGTATTTTGTATAGGAAAAAAATCACATGCTCACAGCTGCCCCTCTTTGTTCGGAAAACACGAAGGGTTTTCGGGCAATGATATATTGAGCAATTATGAGGGATTTTTGCACATTTTGAAACTCCATGGGAAGCATCTTTTGAAAAAAGGTCTGACTGAACGCTGCTTCGGAGGTTGCCTACATATCCTTGGCTATAATTTCACTATTGTTGTTGTTGTTTCTGCTGTTTCTGCTTGCTGAGCTCCTTATTACACCAAAATGAAAGATAAGAAGTTATACTAGCCAAGCCTATCAACTACGAGTTACAAGATTCCTATCTATAAACCTTCTGAAGCTTGATCTTGAGTCTTGGATGGTTCTTCCTACAGACTCTGATCTGAATCTTGATGCTCACTAGCTGCAACTGCTGGTTCATTCTTCATCTTTTCGGTTCATGGCGGGACATGCTAAACTTGTGACTTCAATCATATCTTGAGCAGTCCGCATCTTTTCTCCTCTTCTACACTTGGAGTTCAACTTCTTTGCTTGTTTATTCTTTTCTTTTATTCGGGTTGAGACTTCTTATTTTGTTCATTTCAAACCTTGTGCCTCACGGTGAAAACCTGCTTAAGCACCAAAGCAAACAAACAAACGAAATTTTTCTGCCCTAATTTTTGCTAGGAAATTTTTGTGAGTTATTGTAATAAAATCTAAACTATTTCTTTATTGAAAGCAATAAAATCAGGATTGTGTATCCTTGGGAAAAAGAGATTAGGGAGTGGAGCCCTATATCTATACTAAAATCAACTAGGGAGTGGAGACTCTATGTTGGAAAAGATTGCCAGGTTATGCTGGAAAAATGGCTGGGTTATGCCGGAAAAGAGAAAACGTCCTCCGGTTATGCCGGGGGGAGTCCACGGGTTATGCCGGAAAACAAAAATGGTCCTCAAGTTATGGCGGGAGGTCCACGGGTTATACTGTGAAAGTCATCGAGTTATGCCGGAAAAGAAAAAGGGTCCTCGAGTTATGCCGGAGAGGTCCGCAGGTTATGCCGGAAAAGAAAAAAAAAGGTCCTCGGGTTATGCTGGGAGTAACTAGGGAAATGACCCTATGTTGGAAGAACGTAGCTAGAGATTGGGGACCCTAGTCTACCATGATTTTTGGAATTTTTCTTCTTCTTGTTTTCATTTCACTTTTAATACTTTATTCAAGAGAATGCACGAAGAGTTTGAAAGGGATTTTCCTTTTTTTTGGTTAACTTCTGCTGCAGGACCATTCTAGTCTCTGTGCACCTTGCTTTTATTGCACCTTCTTCTTGCGAGGTTATCTTAGACTGCACCTGTTTTCAAATCAAAGAACAATTTGTTAGTTTGAAGCGGTGGTTAGTTTTATGGCCTTGCTTTGTTTTGATTACTTGATCTCGGCCCAACTCTTTTGCTGAAATCTTTTACTGCTTGCTGGCTTTCTGGAGACCGATTTCTCTTCTAAAACCGGGTATCTTGACTTTTCCCAAAATTTCGCATGACGGTTAACCCGTGTGGGGCCTTAGCCTTTCTTATTTTGCCTTTATGGTAGCTTGACTTTGGATTTTTTTCCTTTTCAATAATTTTGACTCTGGATCCTCGGCCATCATGGCTAGTAGAGATCAACTTGATACACCTGCTGAAGCTGGGTGCTTTTTCCTTGAATTTTAGCTTTTGTTAAACAGAAACCTATAAAACCAATCTTGTCATCTTTTCTTTTGATTAGTTTTGGAAGAGGATTAAACCGAAAGGGATTCGAAGAAAAGAAAAGAAAGGAAAGGATAATGAATTTAAAGAGAAGTGTCCCTTTCGGGAAGAAAGGACTTAACTGGAGTGCATGCAGACTTCAATAGACATGACATGCTTCTTGGACTGGATACTTGATCTGTGCAATTATCCAACTTCTCATAAACCCATTGTGACCCGTATTTTAAAATCGGGAAACCTTGCCAGGACTCTTTCAGTGCCAATGGTTGTAAGGGATTCCTTATTTTCGATCAATGATGCCTTTTGCGGGTGTTTGCCAATTGACCTCTCTCATTCCTCTTCTCACCATCGCCTGATAGCGCTCTTTATGAGTTTTCACTAGCAAGACTCTCTCATTTTCAATTTCTCTGCTTAACATCGCCATAAAGTACCGTGTGGGTTTTCACCAATAAGACTCTCTCATTTTATTTCTCTCATCTGGTTGTATCAGATCCAAGCAACCGCATTCTTCGATTCTTGAACATTCTCATCGCTTGATCAGAAGGACTTGTTCAACATTTAGGGTAAAAAGAGTTTGGATTGAATTACAACTTTGGAACCATTCAGGCGGGATCATTGCCGGACCACTACAACATCTGCCCCAGTTTCACTTTTGGGGGAATTTGGATTTTTGTTTTGATGTGACTGAACCCTAGAGAGAGGCTGCCTACGTATCCTTTAGGAATCAAGTCGAACGTAGTTCAGGAAAACATTGTTTTTGATTTTGATTTTTTTACAAATGTTTTCAGGTTCTAAAGAGGATAATCAAAGAAAGGTAACTGGCTCAAAGGGTTAGCAAAGGATTGGAGTGTTTGGGGTAGTGAGAAAGAAAGCCTTCGTCATCCCAATTAGATAATATTGTTGCTGCAGAAAGACTAGACATAATACCTTTTGACTGCGTCTGCATTTACAGCTGTTTCAAGGACATTTCCTTCAAGGTCTCCCAGGTACAATGCCCCTTTTTGGCAATAACTTTCTGATAATGTATGGGCCCTTCCAGTTAGGAGCGAACTTTCCTTTTACTTCCTAGTGGTGAGGGAGAATACGCCTCAAAACGAGTTGCCCCACTTCAAAGTTACTAGGCCACACTTTCTTGTTGTAGGTACGGGACATTCTTTGTTGATACAACTGCCCATGGCAGGCTGCGGCCATTCACTTTTCATCAGTCATGGTTAACTGTTCCAGACGGGTTTTGACCCACTCACTGTCCTCGATCTCAGCTTCCACAATGATCCAAAGAGAAGGGATTTCAACTTCTGTGGGTATTATGGCTTCAGTACCGTAAGCCAATAGATAGGGTGTTGTGCCAACTGATGTGTGCACAGTTGTGCGATATCCAACAATGCAAACGGCAACTTCTCGTGCCACTATCTCGAACTTTGGATCATCTTTCTAAGAATCTTCTTGATGTTCTTGTTTGCCGCTTCAACAGCTCCATTAGCTTTGCGCCAATAAGGGGTAGAGTTCTGATGCGTGATCTTGAATTGTTCGCATATCTCCCTCATCAAATGACTATTCAAGTTTGCAACATTGTTCGTAATGATAGTTGTAGGGATGCCAAAAACGGCAAATGATGTTGGATTAAACGAAGTGTACCATTGCTTTCTTAGTGACAGCTTTGAGAGTAATTGCTTCAACCCACTTTGTAAAGTAGTCGATGGCAACCAATATGAATCTATGCCCATTTGAAGCTTTTGGCTCGATTGGCCCGATGACATCCATACCCCAAGCAACAAACGACCATTGTGCTGACATAGGATGCAGTTCTGTAGGTGGCACATGAATCAGGTCACTATGTACCTGACACTGATGACATTTCCGGACAAAACTGAAGCAATCTTTTTCCATAGTCATCCAGTAAAAGCGTGCTCGAAGGATTTTCTTCGTAGGACATATCCATTTATGTGGGGTCCACACACTCCTGCGTGCACTTCATGCATGATTCTTCCGAGCATCTTCGGCATCCACACATCTTAACAAATTGAGATCTGGAGTCCTTTTGTACAAGACCTCGCCGCTCAAAAAGAAACTGCTGGCAAGCCTTCTAATGGTTCTCTTTTAGTCTGCATTGGCCTACTCGGGATATTCCTTTATCTTCAGAAATCTCTTGATATCATGATACTATGGCTGACCATTTGGTTCCACCTCAACCGTATTGAACTAACCATGCCTTTCCCGGATTTGGATGTCCAACGGGTCAATGTGGAGATTGCCTGGATATGGAAACATCAAGGCCAAAGTAGCGAGTGCATCGTCTAACTCATTGTGAAAACGAGGAATGTACCTGAACTCGACTGACTTGAACCGCTTGTTCAGATCTTACACATGTTGCCTGTATGGAATAAGCTTGACATCCTGAGTTTCCCATTCTCCCTGAGCTTGTCGTATAATCAGATTTCAATCTTCCATGATTATCAATTCTTCCACATCTTGGTCAATTGCCATATTCATACCTATAATGAGGGCTTCATACTCGATAGTTTTGTTTGTGCAGAAAAACCGAAGTTGAGTTGTTGCTGGATAGTGTTGACCAGTGGGTGAGATTACAATTGCCCCAATTCCGACACCTTTTGCGTTCACAGCTCCATCGAAGAACATTTTTCAAGCATTGGCATTTTTTGATGTTACCTCCTATGAATTCACTTCCTCGCCCGGGAAGTAAGTACTCAAGGGCTGATATTCATCATCAACAGGGTTTTAGCTAGGTGATCTGCTAAAGCCTAGACTTTCATTACCGTGATGGTGACATAGACTATGTCAAATTCAGTGAGCAGGATCTGCCATTTTGCTAACCTCCCTGTGGGCATCGGCTTCTGGAATATGTACTTTAAAGGATCCAGCCTAGTGATGAGGTAGGTGGTATAGGCCAACAAGTAATGCCTAAGCTTCCGATCGACCTAAGTTAGGGCACAACAAGTCCTTTCCAACAGGGTGTATTTGGCTTCGTAGCTAGTGAACTTCTTGCTTAGATAGTGTATTGCCTGCTCTTTCTTCCCGGTCACATCGTGTTGCCCGAGGAAACAACTGAAGGAGTTCTTCAAGACTGTCACGTACAAAAACAAAGGCCTCCCCGGTTCGGGTTGGACCAAGACTGGCGGGTTCGACAGATATTCTTTGATTTTGTCAAAAGCTTTTTGACACTCATCTGTCCATTTAATTGTTGCATCTTTCTTCAACATCTTGAATATAGGCTCACATGTGGATGTCAACTGAGCAATGAACAGGCTGATGTAGCTCAACCTTCCCAGCAGGCTCATAACCTTTTTCTTGGTTCTTGGAGGAGGCAAATCCTAAATAGACTTTATCTTTGTTGGGTCTAGCTCAATGCCCCTCCGACTAACTATGAATCCCAAAAGTTTCCCAAACGGAACTCCAAATGCACATTTATCCGGGTTTAGCTTCAAATCATACTTGCGCAGATGCTCAAAAAACTTTCTCAGGTCCCGAAGATGGTCGTCCTGTGTCCTAGATTTGATGATCACATAATCCACATACACCTCGATTTCTTGGTGCATCATGTCATGAAAGATGGTAGTCATGGCCCTCATATAAGTTGCCCCGGCGTTCTTCAAACCAAAAGGCATGACCCTGTAATAATAGGTGCCCCAGGGTATGGTGAAGGCTGTCTTTTCCGCATCTTCTTCATCCATCAAGACCTGATGATATCCAGCATAACAATCCACGGAAGATTGTATCTCATGTTTGGAACAGTTGTCAACAAGGATGTGGATGTTCGTCAAAGGGAAGTTGTCATTGGGACTTGCTTTGTTCAGATCTCAGTAGTCGACACACACTTGAATTTTCCTATGTTTCTTTGGTACGAGAACCACATTAGCCAGCCATGTGATGTATTGGACCACTCGGATCACCCCCGCCTTCAACTGTTTTGTGACCTCTTCTTTGATCTTGTCACTGATATCAGTTTTGAACTTCCTTTGTTTTTGCTGGACAGGGGGGTAATCGGGGTAAGTCGGCAACTTATGGACCACCAAATCAACACTTCATCCTGGCATATCATCATAGGACAAAGCAAATACATCTTTGAATTCAAACAAAAGTTGGATTAGTGCATCCCTAGTTCTTTCATCTGTGTGAATGCTTATCATGGTTTCTTGGACCTCTCTGAACTACCCAAATTTACCGGCTCGGTTTCATTTAGATTTGGCTTAGGCTTATTCTCAAATTGTTCCAATTCTCAATTTATTTCCCTAAAAGCCTCTTCTTCATCGTATTCCGGTTCTTGATCCATTATTTCATAATTAGACAGTGTGTTTGGATCTGGGCTTGAAGTCAACAAGCATGTTATGTTATTTAAAGCTGCATTAGTAGAACTGAAAAAAGAAATAAGAAAAAGTAACAAAAAATCAGAAAGAATAAAGAGAGAGATTCATGAACGATGAAATATTGATTTCATTTCATTCAATTTTGAAGATAACAGGGTTTACATTGGAATTTAAAGACAGTAAACTAAAGAAAACATCCGAGTTACACCCTGGAATAACTCGTGATGTAGAAAAAGTGGCAAGACTAGACTACCGGGATTCCCGCCTGACTGGGAACGGAGTAGCCTTCCAGGTTTTGCAACTTGGCATTGGGCCCCATATACAGCACCTCTACGGTGCTCGAGCCTTCTCCCGGCAGGACCATGTGGGTTTCATACTGCATCTGCCTCATAGCTCCACATATTTCTTCAATTTCTTCGGCCGTGAAGGCCTCATCTCCCTCTTCTATGTACTTGGGCTTGATGAATGTCTCGAAAAGGTGGGGGATCGGCTGAGGTAAGACCCAACCATTGTTCTTTCGCTCATTTGCCTATGTTTCATCAGTTGGCGTGGCTTGAAAACCCACGCCAAATAACTTCTCGCTAGCGGTCAGAGTGATAGGTTTTGTGATACCTTGCAATGATGTCCCTAGCCCTTCCCGGGCTTGTAACCATGCCTGATCATTTCCTGTGAAACCATAATTAATCCATTTAAGAGAAAGGGTTGAGGGCACGGGATCCCTTCTTCACATTGGTCTGCAACCAACCTTGAAAGCTTGATAGACTATATGTTCACTACCTTCCCGAGCTTCGAGACAGGGACTGATGGGTCCCTATAAATTGATTGCTCATCCACTCCATGGACTACAATCTCCTGATATTCATATTCAAATTTCACCATCTGGTGGAGGGTGAAAGGTACGGCCCCTGCCACGTGAATCCAAGGCCTTCCCAAGAGGAAATTATAAGAAGTGTCCATGTCTAGGACCTGAAATGTCACCTCGAAATCCATAGTACCAATAGTCAAAATCAAATCGATCTCGCCTATGGTGTCTCTCTTGATGCCGTCAAAGGCACGCACACAGACATTGTTAGGCCTGATTCTCTCAGTCCCAATCTCCACTCTTTGCAAAGTTGAGAGAGGGCAGATATCAACTCCGGATCCGCCGTCCAACATGACTCTCTTCACATAGTACCTGTCATATTTAACTGTCAATTGGAGGGCTTTGTTGTGGGCGGCCCCTTCCGGGGGCAAATCATTCTTGCTAAATGAGATCTGGTTGATTGCAAAGAATCTTTCCGCCATCCTTTCCAGTTATTCAACAGTGATTTCAATTGGAACATAAGCTTCATTGAGGGTTTTTATCAACACTTTCTGATGCTCGGTTGAGCTTACTAGCAGAGACAAGAGTGAGAACTGTGAAGGAGACTTTCGGAGTTAGTCCATTACCTCATAGTCCGTAGTTTTCATTTTACTAAAGAATTCTTCGGCCTCTTCGGCACTAACTGGCTTTTTGGGCGGGAAGCGCTTCTGCTTGGCATTGTTCACTTCTCCCACATTAAGGTATTTATCAGCTGGGTTAGTTTTATTTGCTTCTCCTATGACCTCTTTTCCCTTGTAGGTTACTACCGCCTTGGTATAATTCCATGGGACAGCAGTAGGGTCTGTCATGGGCTTCTGCGGTGCGCGGCCAATAACCACGGGCTCATTCAGCCTTGGTGAAATTACTGGCCTCCGTACCACAGAGGCCCATTTAGGCACGTACATCTTAGGTCACTTGTTCAGCTCGAACCTTCTTGGAGGGCTCAATGTCATTTGTTCTTTCATGTGACCCCGGGAATAAACAATGGCATCTTTTGGAGGTACTGCCCAATTTTGGTTTCCATTGTCTTTTCTGCACTTTGGGGGGTGGGTTTACTCTTCTTCTCCCCCTTTTCTTGCTTTGTATTATCCTTTGGCTTCTTTTCGACATCAGCGATGGCAATGATGGCTTTCAAGGCAGTATCAAACTCCTTATCTTCGCAAATCATCCCAATAACGGGCCCGTTGTTGTGAGCCGGTAATTGGTTGTTGGTCACATTAGGAATTTCTTCATCCTTCAGCACTATCTATTTTTGCTCTATGTTATTTTTGACAGCCCTTTTTATAGTCCAACAGTCTTCAGTGTCATGTCCTTCCACCCCAGAATGATAGGCACATCGGGTACCGGGTCGATAAGAAGGTGACTCTAGGTTGTGTCTATTTGGGGGTACGGATTGCAGAAAACCCATTCAGACCAGTTTAGGGAAAAGTCTAGAGTATGATTCACCAATAAACATGAAGTTTGTTCTCCTAGGTGGCTATCGAGCATGGGCATTGCAGGGGAAATTATTTTGTGGAGGTCGGGGATTATACTGAGCTTGGTGGGGAGGTTTATTTTTATGAGGTGGAGCTCTGTTTTGGTTAAACTATTGTTGTGGCCGAGTGTATGGATGGGTGATCATTACTGCGTACGGCTGAGGAGCCATAGCATAGGCCCCATCCTGATGAGATAACAATGTTGTGGGGTGCTTGGAGGGAAATAACCTCTGGGTGGACGGGGGCTTCTAAGACTTGAAGCTACCATCGCCACCTCTTCTTTCTTCTTTCTGTTTGCTACACCTCCGGACCCGCTTTGAACTTTGGGGTCTTGAAACCCAAGGGCAAATGCACATGTGGGAACATACATAGATCAAAGTAGGATACGCTTTTTTGTCCGCTCAAGCCTTGTATATTCTTAAGGCTATATTCCATGCTCCTCATTTTTCGGGTAATTTCCTCTTGCTCGGGGTTCTTTGTAGACTTCTCCTGTCTCGCGGTAAACTCGTACCGGGGTTGTTGAGGGTAAGAGTTGGTGGTGAAATGAGTAGGTTCTGGTGGAAAAGATGGTACTTGGAAAGTGAAACATGATGGATCAAAGCTTGGCCTAGGCATAGTTGGTTGCACCACAGCCGAGGTTGGTGGTGCGGTAAATATGTTGGAGGCCACTCCCAAAACTACCTGGGGGCGAACCTTAGAAGGTGTTCTGGTGAAGTGAGCTGAGATGGTTGGGTATCCAAGTGGGGTATTTGGGTAATTTATCGGGACATTGGTATTTCCACTTGCTCTGGGAAGTAGCTAGGGGAAATCGGGTATGGCACTCGGCAGCTCTCTACCATTGGACCAGGCGTCCCACATTTCTAGCACGTGGCGGCGCAGTACCCTATTCTCTTCAGCTGCCGCTAACTTTTAGGTTGGGATAACCGATAGTGGGCTATCCCATAAGATGGGAATTGTTGGGGGATGACCTTCTGACGACATTTCTACACTGCACTTGGATCTTGTAAAGTACGGGTGTGAATCCAGGTTACCAAAAATCAACTACCTTAAAAACAGAACCTATACTCAACAGTAGACAACAAATCGGTCAGTTTGAAGCAATTAACACATAGGAAATCACACATTGGGGGTGTGATGCACCTATACAATTAAATGTGTTTCTACATGTTTCACAACGATTGCATGTCTCATCCCAGCTTTTGTTTATCTCCCCGATCTTTCTCTTGCTCTTCTTTGCATTCTTATTTTCTCTCTTGTTCTCATTCTCTTTTCCTTGTTTTCTCTCTTTTCTTTTTGTTTTTTTTTTGGTTTTCTCTTTTCCACATTCCTCTTTTATTTGAGTTATTTACAAAAATCATGACCTAATCCGATGAGGATTAACTACATATCACGACGCCGCGTGAATCAGATCATCACGTAGTTCAAGGAATAAATGCATTAAAATAATAAAAACAATTTTGGTTTTTTCTCCAAAATTAATAAAAACTCGTAATCTTTTCTAATACAAATAACTCTATCATATTTTCTAGGAATTGAAAAAAAGGGAAAATGACAAACTCAAAATAGACTCTAAAACTGGAAATTGAAAATACAGACTCGGTACGAAAATTAAGAATACATAAGTGCTTCTCCAAGGGCCCGTGGGATATCAGTCGGTCTTGCCACTAGCCTATGTGCAAGATACCCTTGGAGATGCTCCAGGTCACTCATTATTTGGCGAACAAAGGTCATTATTGCAGCAAAGAAAGTGGTTTTAGTCATGTCTTCACATTTATGGCACTTCATGACGATGTAGTCAGCAATTTCTCTAACATTTTCACTGATGATACCCTTTTCTTGGAGTAAACGCCCGATTTGCTGAGACCTAGCTTCTAGTACTTGGGCATCATGATGGTTTTGACCCTGCAGATGTTGCGTATCTTCCTCCAATTGGGACATTAATGCAGAGCAATGTTCCCTTTCTGCTTTAAAGTTCTTAGCTTGTTTGGCCATCTCATTTTCGAGGGTAGTCAGCCTTTTCTTCAAATTTGTTATTGTTCCCTGATATTTCCTTTTCAACTACCATACAAACTCCGCCCAACCCTCTGCATTCTTTGTCAACTGTGCTCGGGCTCTTGCCAGATTAGCCTCGTATTTTTCCAAGTCATCTTGACACTTAGATATTTTCCTTATAAGACCATTTATAAGCATTTCATCTGTTTGGTTCATTTCCTGATTCTCAGCAGCTATTTTTATTTTTTGGATCTGGGCTCGAAGGGCTTTGTTTTCTTGAGCCAGCTTCTTCTTTTCCCCTTCATCGGCAGCAGCTTGTACACTATTGTCAACTTTAAGATCTCGGATCTGCCCTTCCAATTTGCTTATCTTGGCCTTGTAGCTTGTCTCTTTTTCCAACCAATCACATTGCTCCCGTGAATCATCATTGATTTGCTGGATGTGGGGTATTTTAGCAGTCCGTTCGGGATCCTAGTGGACTTGAAATCGTTTACCACACCAAGTCATGTAATTAGGCTCTAATTCGCCTTTAGATAGATCCCGTACCCGAGTCTTTGCTCTACAAATCTACACTCATTCCAAATCTAACAAATTTTTCCTTCTGGGAATATAGCTTTTGGCCCCAATTTGATGACTTGCCGACTCAGATCTTCGTCGTATGGGATAGTTTGGTACCTGCCTAGTTGGCGCAGCATCGTGTGTGGAGCATATGGTTGAATGCTCCAGAGACCCATTAAGAGAAGATAGCACACCTCAGTTGACATGTAAATGACTTCAGTGATCGGGAGCCAACCGAATGTCCACTCAATTTTGTCTGAAGTTAAGGAACTCAAATGCGTAAACCAGGCCTCTGTACCTTCTGGAAATTCATAACCCACCATCAAGTTTTCATGTTCTTCAATGCAATTCAGACCAGTGATGCCATAGCTCATGTACCCCAGGCAGTGGCAGAGATGTTCTTGTATCCAAAGTTGTAGAAGCATGTTATAGCCCTCGAAGAATTTCCCCCCTTCTCGGCAGACAGTTAGAGCTCGATAAATCTCTGCTAAGATCATTGGAACAAGGGTTCCATTAGCTTTTTTAATCATGACATTGGCCATTCACACAAGACCCAATTCTATATTTTCATCCTTTCTTGGGCAGATTAAAACACCCAGGAATGCCACTATAAAAGCCAGTCCCCGACGTGCTTCCCATTTATCTTTGTTTCCTGAATGAGTTAGGCCAGTATTTGCAGCCTCAAAACCGTGGGGATTGCCATAACGCTAATACAAGAAGTAGAATGTGCAAAATCATTTAGATATATTTCCATCTTGAACCTCCCGACTGATGCTTAGAAGGTCCAAAAACTTATGAGGAGTTACTGTTCTTGGTGCCACTAGGTACCGACTTCTGAGATTCCCACTAAGCCCGGCATAGCCCGCTAGTTCCTCATGCGTGGGGGTTAGCTCAAAATCAGAAAAACGGAACACATTATGCGTCGGGTCCCAAAAAGGTATCTGAGCCTCGATTACATCCAACTTGGTTTGATTTTCAGAAGACCAACAAGACCGCCCAAAACTTTTACCACAATATCTCTGCTGAATTTTCCTAAGTCATTCTACCACATATGGAGTCCTAATGGGATTTCTTCAAGGACTGTGAAAGGTTTATTTTCAATTGTACTCATCCTCCACATTTATTAGAGTGATGGGGTTAAAAGATCATGATTTATTTTGACTCAAGGGAAAGTTATCAGTTTTTTTTTTCAAAATTTTCATTTCAAAAAAAAATCACCTTTGCTAGTACGACCCTTCAGCACCTCAGGAAAGAAGATTTTAGGGTTGTGTTTGCTAATTGGCCAGAATTTGAAAAAGGAACCATAGGTGGCTATTCTTGCAAAAGCAGCCTTCTGGTGCCTTTTTGATAAAATTTTGGCTATTTAGACAAGAACGGCATTACCTAACTTATTTATGACGAAACAACAAAAAATTTTGTTCTTTTTGGGTTATTTTTGCAAAATGAAGTTGGACCCGGTGAGGGTTTCCTACGTATCCAACATCCGGGAAGAATCAAACTTGCGTAGTTCGGGCAATTTTTACATAATAAAATGATACCAAATATTTTTTCTTGAAGCAAAAATTCCTTTTCTTTCTCAAAATTTCGGTAGAGTTTTGGTACATTTTGGATACGGGTTTTTTAAAGACAGGAAATTATTTGTCTCAATCCTCAACTTGATTTTTCCCCAACTTTTCTCCATAATTCATAAGCCGGTCAACATGCAATCCGAAGCAAATAAATGCACAAGTAGAAGGTAGAATGTATCAGGATGGTGTTTTGATTTCGGGTGCACCTGTCCCCAAAGTCAAATGCACGTGATGCAAACAAGCGTTCCTACTAGGGATCTAGCATGAGGCTATGTTATTCTAGGTTTAAAACCTGGGTGTATTGTTCTAGACCTGGCTTACCCGAGCAGACAGCTCGAGCCGAGGGGGGCAGCGTACCGGGAATACAGAAGCTTCACCGGCTTTGCAACTTGTTCGAACCTCATTCTAAAATTGGGATATGACTCTAAAAGAAAATAAGTCACACGAAGTGCACACTTCCCAGATGATTTATAAGACTCAGGGAGAAGAAGGGTTTCGTAACAGTTTATATACAGTCCAAATAATATCAAAGCGGTAAAAAGCGTCATTTATCATATTAGGCTCAAACATATAAAAATCAAATAATAAATAAAGCCAACTACAACAGTTATTCTAAGGTAGAATTCTGAACACTAAACCGGAGATTCTGGGTTCTTTTCTCCAGCGGAGTTGCCGGAGCTGTCACACCTTCATTTTACCCACACGAGGGTATATGTGAGTTTTTTTAATTAAAGTGACATTAATAGAAATGAGATTAATTAATTTATTTTAAAAGAGTCTCCACTTGGGATAGTTTAATTGGTGTCCCAAGTAACGGTTTATTTTAAAATCCCAAATCGAGGAAATTTTGACTTTATTTAAAAGTTTGTGAAACTAGAATTCTAGATAAGGAATTATGTTAACCCGGGAGAAGGTGTTAGGCATTCTCAGGCTCCGTGGTTCAAGCACGGTCGCTTAAACTATTAAAATTGGCCTAAATATCTGATTTACTACATGTTTTAACCTAATGTGTATTTTAGCTTTATAACCGCTTTTAATTATTTTAAGCCGCTTTTAGAAAGATTCAATGTTATTTATAACATGTCTTGAACCACGCTACATGAAATGCACCCGCATTTCGCGACACGTTCTATTTAACATTGTTGAGAAATTGTAATTGGGTAACATGAAATATTCACTCGGATTTAAAAATCATAACTACATCATGGGAACCATACCCGAAACTACTAAAGGAGAAATAGTGTTACTGGTAAACGCAGCCGAAACCACCCAGGAGACCATGTTTTATGTGATCAAATGGGACATGAGGTACAACACCCTATACGGAAGACCATGGATCCACAACATGAGGGTTGTGCCCTCGACCCTTCACCGGGTATTTAATATTCCCAACACGAAAGGGGATTAAAACGATCTACGGGGAGCAACCCGCCGCAAAGAAGATGTTTGTCGTTGATGAATTAATTCCTATATCAACACTCACATCGACAAAGGATCTAGGTTCAAAAGCAAAACAGGAAGCCAAATAGCAGTCATCGATGTCGGACTCAACCCAACCAGACAAGCAAGGGACTGACGAAGACGATGATTACTGGTGTGATGACCCAAAGGGTCATCTCATGTTTTAAAACTAAATCTGGGTTCTAAATCCTTAAATATCCAATTTTTTCCTTCCTCAATTTGCGTGCACGGTCCGGTTGTTTTTTTGAAAGGCTTAAAAGTTAAAAACTGATAAAAATAAGAATTTTTGCTTTAAAAGTTAAATTTAGTTGACTTTGGTGAATATTTTGAGCAAACAGACCCGGATCCATGTTTTGATGTTTTCGGTGGGTCCGTATGGTAATTTGGGACCTGAGAGTATGCCCGGAATCAAGTTCCGAGCTCCCTAGCTCGAGATATAGAATTTGAATGAAAAATTAAAGTTTGAAAGTCTAATGATTTTAAGAATTTGATTTATGTTTGATCTTTTGATACCGGGTCCGTATTTTGGTTCTAGAGCCTAGTACATGTCCGTTATAATATTTAAGGTTTGTCTGTGAAATTTGGTGAGAAACGGAGTTGGTTTGATATGATTCGGACATCCGGTTGTGAAAATAGATGTTTTAAAACTTTCTTGAAAATTTCATTCGATTTGGTGTTTAATTCATAGTTCTAGGTGTTATTTTGGCGATTTGATTATGCGAGCAAGTTCGTATGATGTTTTAGGACTTGTGTGCATGTTTCGTTTGGAGCCTCGAGGGCTCAGGTGACTTTCATAGGCTTCGGGGTGTTTTGCACTTAGAAAATCTAGTATGCTACTGCAATTGGTGATCTGCTACGTTGTGCTTTGCGATTGTGAAGCCATTCTTGCGATCACGAAGGGTATCTGGAATGGGGTAGGATTTTACACTATGCGAACGCGGGACCATGGCCGCAAACGCGGAGCACTAGGGGGTTGCTCTACGCAAATGCGACCTATCTCATGCAAATGTGTAGCTTTAGCTAGGCTGGGTAGGGGAGTTGAGGTTACTCTACGCGAACGCGAGCCCCGTTTTGCAAATGCAGAGGTCAGGGGAGATAGACCTTCATGAACACATACAGTTACTAGCAATCGCGTAGGCCACTTAGGCCTTACTCTTCGCGAACGTGACAATGTTCACGCGAACGCGATGAACACTGTCGCCCAGCTATTAAACAGTCCCATTACGAGATTATGGCCATTCTTTTAAATTTACAAAAGTTAGAATGCCTACAGACAATTCTTCCAAGATATTTTCTTCCCCAAATTGTTGGTAAGTGATTCTAACCTACTTCCTTTCAATTACCCACTACATTTCATGAATTTTCAACCTAGGTGGAAATTGGGGGTTTGGGTAGAATAAGGAATTTTTGTAAAATTGGAATTTAGACCTCGAATTGAGGTCGGATTAAGAAACAAATTACATAATTAGGCACGGGGGTGACTGGATAAATGGATTTTGGTCTGAACCTCGGGTTTGGACCAAGCGAGCACAGGGCCGATTTTTGACTTTTTGGGAGAAAGTTTGGGAAACCTAAATTTATGCATCGTAATTGATTCCTTTAGCAATATTTAATGTATTAAGTTAACTGTGGCTAGATACGAGTGGTTTGGAGGCGGATTCTAGGGGGAAAGGCCCCGATAGTGCTTTGAATTGAAAGCGGAGCGAGGTAAATGTTGTGCCTAACCTTGATTTGAAGGAATTAGGAACCCTCGGACTATGTGTTATTCAAATTCCATGTGTACGACGTATATTCAAGGTGAAGAGTGCCTATGCGCCGCCAAATTATCTATTTGACGTGATTTACCGCTTTTTTAATTATTTCCTTTCCTGTCTTAACTGTTATATGCTCTAAATGTTTTTCATGCTTAAATGTTATCTGTTAATCAACATCTTCTCATGTTAATGTTATTCTCTTTATATAGTTTCACGAATCCCTACTATTTGCTTAAATTGACTCGTTTACACCTTCTAATTGTAAATTGCTGGATTGGTCTCGTTGTGTAGTGATATTGTGTAGATTCTCATATTGTACAAGGTTTTCCCTTTGGGTTCAGTTTGGTATTTACTGATCGTAAAGGCTTTGTGGTTTGAAATGTCGATTTGATTATGTGTAACTAGTGTTTGGTACTGATATGGTGGGATTGGGCTACACGTCACAGCAGGTGTAATAAGGGTGGATTGATATGGTGAAATAAGGGTGAGTATGTACAATATGGTGGCATCGGATTGGACGCTGGAACATGTGTAATAAGGGTGGATTGATATGGTAAAATAAGGGTAAATTAGGATACTGATATTGATATATGGCGGGATCGGGTTGCGTGGAATAAGGGCGGATTATGTGTTGACTGGTGGGATCAGGTTGCACGTTGCAACAACCTATATGTTTCCATTTCTTGAGCTATGTTGGTTTTTCCGATATTTCCATTGACCTATTAAGGTTTGTAGTTTTGGACTACGTTGGGTTATTCTTCAAACTGCGATTATCATTTTTAACTGACTATTTAATTCTGTTAAATAACTCTATTATTTTATCATTATTATATACACGTCGTACAAGTTATAGTGTAGGTGACCCACCTTAGCCTCGTCACTACTTCATCGAGGTTAGGCTCGGCACTTACCAGTACGTGGGGTCGGTTGTACTGATACTACACTCTGCACATTGTGCAAATTTTGGAGTTGGTCTTGACAGCAGCTACTAGAGAGCTCGGATTAGACAGCTTATGGAGACTTGAGGTACAGATGTTCAGCGCTCGCAGCTCCTGAAATCCCCTTCTTGTTTTATTTAGCTGTGAAACTTCTTTTCTGACAACTTTATGTTATTTCAGACCCTTTTATGTACTATTCTAGTAGCTCATGCACTTGTCACACCAGGTTCAGGGAATTATAATAGATGTTTGGCTGGTTTAGCTTCCGCGTTTACACTTTAGATTATTTCAGTTATTTTAGTTATTTCTTAATATTATCCCTTAGACTGTTAAAAAAAATTGTTCTAACATTGGCTTTCCTAGCAAGTTAAATGTTAGGCGCCCTCACGGTCCCGATGGTGGGAATTCTAGGTCGTGACAAGTTGGTATCATAGCACTAGGTTACATAGGTCTCACAAGTCACGAGCAAACTTATTAGAGTCTGGAGGATCAGTTCGGAGATGTTTGTACTTATCTTCCGGAGGCTATGGAGTTAGGAACAGTTTCACTTCTATTCTTCTATGTCGTGCGATTTTATACTATCATTGTTGATTGAACCCTTCTGTTCTGTTCTTTGGCAGATGGCGAGGACTCGCACTGCATCTTCAGCCGAATAGCAGCTAGAGACCCCAATGGCAGATCCTGCGAAGGGAAGAGGTAGAGGCCGAGGTCGTGCTTGATGCTGAGGCAAAGGCAGGGCTCAGCCCATAACTCGAGCAGTAGCACCAGTAGTGGAGCATCAAGTAGAGTTTCACGAGGAGGCTTCAGCCCATACTATTCCTGCCAGACCATCTTAGGTACTTTTTTATGTCCATTCGATGACAAATAGTTATTTTAGAGGTGGAGAATGTGATGACTCGATAGGTCATCTCATATTTTACGACTCAATTTTGTGTTTCGAATCCTTAAATATCTTATTTTAGCCTTTCTCGATTTGTGTGCGCAGTCCGGGTATTTTTCCGAAAGGCTTATATGTTGAAAACTGATAAAAACAAGAATGTTTGCCTTAAAAGTTATATTGTGTTGACTTTGGTCAATGTTTTGAGCAAACGGACCCTATTCCATGTTTCGACGGTCCCGGTGGGTTCATATTGTAATTTGGGACCTGGTCGTATGCCCGAAATAGAATTCCGAGGTCTCTAGCTCGAGATATGGAATTTTGATGAAATATTAAAGTTTGAAAGTCTAATGATTTTAAGCATTTGATTTATGTTTGGCCTTGTCGATGCTGGGTCCGTATTTTTCTTTTGGAGCTCGGTACAAGTCCGTTATAATATTTAAGACTTGTCTGTGAAATTTGGTGAGAAACAGAGTTGGTTTGACGTGATTCGGACATCCGGTTATAAAAGTTGAAGTTTTAAAGCTTTCTTGAAAAAAATCATTCGATTTGGTGTTCAATTCATAGTTCTAGGTGTTATTTTGGAGATTTAACCACACGAACAAGTTCGTATGATGTTTTAGGACTTGTGTGCATGTTTGATTTTGAGCCCCGAGGGCTCGGGTGAGTTTCTGATAGGCTTTAGGGTGTTTTGCACTTAGAACATCTGGTATGCTACTGCAACTGGTGTTCTGCTGCGTTGTGCTTCGCAATCCCAGAGCCATTCATGCGATCACGAAGGGGATTTGGGCTGGGGGAGGATTATACACTACGTGAACGCAGGACCATGGTCGCGAATGCGGAGCACTGAGGGGATTGCTCTATGCGAACGCGAACTGTCTCTCGCGAATGCGTAGCTTTAGCTAGGCTGGGTAGGGGAGTTGAGGTACTCTATGTGAACGCGACCCCATCTCAGGAACGCGGAGGTCAGGGGCGATAAACCTTCGCGAACACGTACAGTTACTAGAGATCGCGTAGGCCACTTGGGCCCTGCTCTTCGCGAACGCGTTGAACATTGTCGCCCAGCTATTAAACAGTCCCATTACAGGATTATGGCCATTCTTTCAAATTTTTAAAAGCTACATAGCTTAGAGACGATTCTTCCAAGATATTTTCTTCCCCAAATAGTTGGTAAGTGATTTTAACCTACTTTCTTTCAATTACTCATTACATTTCATGAATTTTCAACCTAAAATCTAGAATTTTCATGGTGGAAATTGAGGGTTTGGTTAGAATTAGGGATTTTTTTAGAATTACAATTTAGACCTCGAATTGAGTTCGAATTTCGAAAAAAATTACATAATCGGATTAAAAGCTAAATGGGTAAATGAATTTTGGTCTGAACCTCAGGTTATGACAAAGCGGGCCCAGGGCCGATTTTTGACTTTTTGGGAGAAGGCTTGGAAAACCTAAAATTATGCATCGTATTGATTCCATTAGATATATTTAATGTTATTAAGTTAATTGTGGCTAGATACGAGTGGTTTGGAGGTGGATCTAGGGGGAAAGACCCCGATAGAGCTTTGAATTGACCTTGGAGTGAGGTAAATGTTGTATCTAACCTTGACTTGAGGGAATTAGGAACCCTTGGACTATGTGTTATGTGAATTCCATGTGTGCGGAGTATATGCGAGGTGACGAGTGCCTATACGTTGCCTAATTATATATTTTCCCTGATTTACCGCTTTCCTTTAGTTGTTTACTTCCCTGTATTAACTGTTATATGCTCTAAATGCTTTCCATGCTTAACTGCTATCTTTTAATCAATATCTTCTCCTGTTAATGATGTTAGCTCTTTTTATAGTTTCAGGAATCCCTGCTATTTGCTTAAATTGACTCGTTTGCACCTTCTAATTGTAAATTGACGGATTGGTCTCGCTATGTAGTGATATTATGTAGATTCTTATATTGTACAAGGTTTTCCCTTTGGGTTTTGTTTGGCATTTACTTATCGTAAAGGCTTTGTGGTTTGAGTTGTCGATTTAACTATGTGCAATAGTGTTTGGTACTGATATGGTGAGATCGGGCTGCACGCCACATCATGCGTAATAAGGGTGGATTGATATGGTTAAATAAGGGTGAATATGTACGATACGATAGGATCGAGTTGCACGTTGCAACAGGTGTAATAAGGGTGGATTGATATGGTGAAATAAGGGTGAATTAGGATACTGATATTGGTATATGGTGGGATCGGGTTGCGCGCTGCAACAAATACGTATTATTTACTGTTTTTGATATTGTTATGGTGGAATAAGGGAGTATTATGTATCGACTGGTGGGGACGGGTTGCGCACCGCAACAACTTATATGTTTCCATTTCTTAAGCTGTGTTGGTTTTTCCGGTATTTGCATTGAACTTTAAAGATTGAAAGTTCTGGAGTACGTAAGGTTATTCTTGAGGCTGCGGTTATCATTTTTAATTGACTGTTTAATTCTTTTCAATACCTCTATTATTCTGTCATTATTATATACATTGCGTACATGTTATAGTGCATATGACCCGCTTTAGGCTCATTACGAAGTTAGGCTCGGCACTTACTAGTACAAGGGTCGGTTGTACTGATACTACACTCTGCATATTGTGCAGATTTAGGAGTTGGTCTTGACGACGGCTACTAGAGAGCTAGGATTAGAGAGCCTACGGAGACTTGAGGTACAGCTGTTCAGCGCCCACAGCTCTTGAAGTCCCTTCTTGTTTTATTTAGCTTTGTAACTTATTTTCAAACAACTTTATGTTATTTCAGACCCTTGTATGTACTATTCTAGTAGCTCGTGCACTTGTGACACTAGGTTCAGGGAATTATAATAGATGTTTGGCTGGTTTAGCTTTCGCATTTACACTTTACGTTATTTCAGTTCTTTCTTAATATTATCCCTTAAACTGTTAAAAAGAATAAAATTTTTCTAATGTTATCTTGCCTATAATATTAGGCGCCATCATGGTCCTGACGGTGGGAATTCCGAGTCATGACAACTAGGTTCTGTGATCCTTTATAGACCCCGATAATTCCGACACTACCAAATCAACGGTTGAAGGCTGGAGCAAGTCATACTGATCGAACATCTACCCGATCGAAAGGTTTACTTGGGCACGAGGTTAACTCCCGAGCTCAGGAAAAAACTCATTCAATTTCTTATAGCTAACATGGATTGTTTTGCTTGGTCCCATCTCGATATGACAGGGATCCCACCGGAGATCACTACTCACAAGCTAAGCCTGTACCCGAAATTCCATCCGGTCAAGTAGAAAAGGAGACCCAGTCCGAGATCAAGCATGCTTTCATCAAAGACGAGGTAACTAAACTCCTTAAAATAGGGTCCATCCGGGAGGTCAAATACCCGGATTGGTTAGCAAACGTAATACTAGTGCCTAAAAAGGGAATGAACTGAGAATGTGCGTGGATTATAAAGATTTAGATAAGGCACGCCTCAAAGACTCTTTCCTTTTGCCTAACATCGATCGCATAATCGATGCCACGGCCGGCCACGAGATTCTCAGTTTTCTTGATGCCTACTCCGGGTACAACCAAATACGGATGAACCCGGATTATCAAAAAAAGACGTCTTTCATCACTAAGTATGGCATATACTACTATAACGTAATGCCATTTGGATTAAAAAATGTTGGTGCCACTTACCAATGCCTAGTAAACCGAATGTTCGAAGAACAAATAGGGAAATCCATAGAAGTTTATCTTGACGATATGTTAGTTAAGTCCCTGCGAGCAAAGGACCATTTAAAGCATTTGCAAGAAACCTTCTGTATATTGAAGAAGTACAACATGAAGCTGAATACAGAAAAATGCACATTTGGAGTCGGATTAGGTAAATTTCTTGGGTTCATGGTGTCCAACCGAGGAATCGAGATCAACCTCGACAAGATCAAAGCTATCGAGGATATCATGGTAGTGGACAATGTGAAGTCTGTAGAAAAGCTAATCGGGCGCATTGCCGCCCTATGGCGATTCATCTCGAGATCCTCCGATAAGAGCCATCGATTTTTCTCGTTACTGAAGACGAAAAACAACTTCACATGGACCTCGGAATGCCAACGGGCCATAGAAGAACTTAAGTGATATCTATTCAGCCCGCTACTTCTTCACACGCCGAGGGAAGATGAACGATTATACTTGTATTTGGCAGTATTAGAAATAGTGGTAAGTGGAGTCCAAGTTCGGGAAGAACAAGGTATGCAATTTTCGATTTATTATGGTAGCAGGACCTTAGGTGAGGCCGAAACTAGATATCCTCACCTAGAAAAATTGGCGCTTGCTTTACTAAGTGCCTCTAGGACTGAAACCATATTTTTTTGCCATCCTATATGTGTTGTGACAACTTACCCATTACAAAATATAATGCATAAACCCGAACTCTCGGGGCGATTGGCCAAATGGACCATAGAAATCAGCGGGTACGATATCGAATATCAACCCTGGACAGCCATTAAGCCTCAAATTTTGGAAGATTTCGTGGTCAACTTTATGCCGGCTCTAATAACTGAAGTTGAAAGAGAGTTGTTGGTAAACTCAGGGACATCTTCAGGAATCTAGACCCTCTTTACGAATGATGCCTCGAACGTAAAAAAGTCCGGACTTGGCATCGTACTGAAGCCACCCATAGGCAATATAGTTAGACAACCCATTAAAACGGTGCAATTGACTAACAACGAGGCTGAATATGAGGCCATAATTGCAGGTCTCGAACTGGCCAAAAACTTGGGGGCAGAGGTGATCGAAGCTGAGTGTGACTCCCTCCTTGTGGTGAAACAAGTTAATGGAACGTTCGAAGTTAGAGAAGAACGAATGCAAAGGTACCTAGATAAGTTACAGGTAACATTACATCGGTTCAAAGAGTGGACCTTGTAGCACGTACCTCGAGATCAAAATAGTGAGGCTGATTCCCTTGCAAACTTAGGGTCTTCGGTCGAAGACGATGAGCTCAACTCGGGGGCAGTCGTACAAATCATGAGGTCGGTAGTAGAAAAAGGTTACGCCGAAATAAACTCCATCAGTTTAACCTAGGATTGGAGAAATAAATACGTAGAGTAAGACTGTGAAACTTCCCTCAGATCCAAAAGAATCAAGGGCCCAGCGCATAAAGGCAGCCCGATTCAGCTTTTCCGAGGACGGAACCTTGCTCAAAAGAATGTTCGATGGCCCGCTAGCAATATGTCTGGGACTGGGAGATATCGAGTATGTTCTAAGGGAAGTTCATGAGAGCACCTGTGGAAATAATTCAGGCATTGAATCATTGGTTGAAAAGGTGATCAGAGCCGACTATTACTGGATCAACATGGAAAAAGATGCGAAGGAGTTCGTACGAAAATGTGACAAGTTCCAAAGATATGCTCCAATGATTCACCAACTCGGGGAACTGCTGCATTCAGTCTTGTCACCAGGGCCATTTATGAAGTGGGGAATGGACATCGTCAGCCCTCTTCCATCGGCATCAGGTAAGGCTCAATTTATCTTATTTATGACTGACTATTTTTCTTAGTGGATTGAAGCACGTGCATACAAAAAGGTCAGGGAGAAGGAAGTCATCGACTTTATTGGGGACCACATCATATATCGGGTTGAAATGTCATCCAAAATTGTACGTGACAACGAGAAATAATTTATCGGCATCAAAGTGACCAAGTTTATCGAAGATCATATAATAAAAAGAATCTTATCGACACCTTATCACCCTAGTTAGAACAGACAAGCCAAATCGATCAACAAAACCATAATCCAAAACCTTAAGAAAAGGTTAACCGGCGTCAAAGGAAAATGGAAGGAGATCCTTCCCGAAGTCCTTTGGGCATATCGCACGACCTCAAAGTCCCGTACTAGGATACTCCGATCTCATTAGTTTATGGCACCGAAGCTATAATACCGGTCGAAGTCGGGGAACCAAGTATCAGATTTCGATATGCAACAAAGGAATCAAATGGCGAGGCCATGAATACAAGCTTGGAGCTATTGGTTGAAAGACGTGAAGCAGCCCTTGTTCTATTGGTTGCTCAAAAGCAACAGATCGAGAGGTATTATAATCGAAGGTCCAACCTTTGATATTTCAATATTGGGGACTTAGTACTAAGGAAGGTCTGAAAGCATGCGTTACACTCTTTTTCCCTTGAGCCAATTTTGTCCCAAATGGGTTTTCTGGCAAGGCTTTAACAAGGCAATAGTGGATCGTGCTAACTTAGAATCAAGGACCGATCACGAATCGGTGTCAAAGCTGGCATAAATAATATCTGAGTTTCCTCTACAAACAACCTCGAATACTGGGGGGCATCACCCTCAGATGAGAATGATAGCAAGGAAGGAAATAGGGTAGCTGAAGGGTATTGATCGGCAAGATGTATTGCAAGGGCCAAAAGGTCAAACGAATCATGCCCACATAGGTTCATCGAACCCTAACACAAAGCATGTATATATATGTTTCTATCTTACATAAGAATAAAGAGAATTCTCGTCCTTGCAATCATCTTATGTTTTAAAAATTTCTTCTTTACATCCCTTAAAGAATTTCATACTTCCAATCTCATAAAGGTAACGAGCTATAGAGCCATTTATAACCGGAGTTTGAATGATCACTCCCTCACTCGGGGACTGTCGTCCAAAAATATCCAAGCCACTAGATCTCAGAGGCATAAGACCTATTAGGCAACCCCCAAATTTTAAAGGCCACAACCATCTCCACTCAGAGACTATTATCTTGGCAAGCCCAGATAACTCGGGAAAACAAGTCCACTAGGCGACTCCCGAACTAAAAGGCTATGGCGATATTAACATGGCTCGAAGACGTCTAAGACCCGTAACAAAATAGGCCTTCAAAAAAAAATTCATAATCGATTTCTAAAGGCTACCCTTGGCAAGCTATAATCTGAATTACATACATTGGGAGAAAATTTCCGGTAACACCGAACCCCCAAGATGCCTAAAAACAGAGTAATGTAGAGGCAATGTTTGTTTGAACTCTTGAACATAACCTAAGTTATTTTATGCTAAGGCATTCAGACCTTTGTGAATACAAGTAATAAAGCAAAGGAAAAATTTGAAAGCCGAAAGGGAAAGAAAGCTTTATACATATATTTATCCAATAATCTTTTTACAAAGGCCAGAATAGCCTCAATACAGAAATCTACAGTGGCCAAAATGGCCCCAAAAAGATGCAAACACAAAAAAGCAAAAAATAAAAACATCTAAAGGCCTAAGTGTCTTGGTCCTCATCGGATGCAGCATCACTCTAGGGATCTTCCCCACCTTTGGAATCGCTTAAGCCCTTAGAGTCATTGTCATCCTTGGGATAAGCCAACCTTTTAGCCTCAGCTTCGAGCTCCTTGGGGTTCTCGATCTCCGCCGATAGGTCGAAACCACAAGCATGGATTTCCTCAAGGGCCACCCTTCGAGATTGTCATTTAGCATGCTCGGTGATTTTTTTTGCTCGAACCTGAGCCGCCTCGGCATCGGCCTTATAAATGGCCATCATCTCATCAGCATTGGCCTTACTTTTGCTTCCGATTTGGCCACTTCAAGCTCCGTGGCAAAACTTTCTCGATCAGAGATGGCCAAATTCAGCTGGGACTGGAGCTCCTCAATGTTCTTGGCCTGCGCCAACGACTTCTCCTTTACACCTTGGAGCTGGACTTCAGCCGAGGCCGGTTGGGCTCGGGCGGTCTCCTTTTCTGACGCTAGGCGATCCATGTTTTTTTCCCATTCTTCGGCCTCAGCCTTCACCGTATCTACCTCTTCCCGAAGCTTCCCAATCTCGTCGACCTTCTAATGGACCTGCAGCTTCGGAACATTAGTCACCATGTCCGATTTGTCGTCACTAACTTCAAAAATTCTTCTTACGTGCTCAGTCAAGTCGGCATGTTCTTTGCGAGCCACCTCAAACTCAGCCTGGAGGCCCTTAGCCTTCCCTTCTTTTTGCTCACTAAGAAGTTTATAAGTGTCACTTTTCTCAATTGAGCCCTCGGACCTCGGTCTCATATTGGATCAGCTCCTCCCGATCGTGGAGAAAATTTTCATTATGGATTACCGAAGCCTACAAACACAGAAAAAAGAGTTACAATTATCTACAAAATAATCTAAGTACACATTAGAAGTCATTAAAAGGTATCTGGGGTTACCCGATTTAATGCATGTTGGGATTCATTAGACAAACAAGGCACTTCCACCTCGTTCATCTTGGCCTGATCCTCCTCGGTCACCAAGCACCAAAGATAACTGGCCAATCCCACGGAGGCAGAGAGAACCTGGGCATCTTTCGGGATAGACATAACAATTGACCGCTTCTGATTAGGATTCAAATTCAGGGCTGGGAACCGACTGACTAATTTTGGGCTCGAGGAAAGTCCACTTGATGGACTCTTCTTCGGCACTGGTATATCACCCAACCCAGTGACATCCTCCATAGCGGTAGAGTCTACGCCATCAAAGAAGTTGTTAAAGGTGTCTACCTCCCCTTGTGCCCCTTTGGTGGATTGTTCTTTCAGTGCCTGAGCATCGGCAATCGTAAACTCAGAAAATAATATAGGCGAATCGACAATGTCTATTACTCTGGGTATTCCTTTCGGAACATTATCCATTATTTGGGAAAACCGGCCATGATCTCATTATCGGCCTCCCCATCTTGAGGCGGAGTGGCCTCGCCCCCTTCTTGTTCGGGAGCTTCAGGTAAAGTTCTCCCATCGACCTCCTTAAGTCGAGATGGTTCAGTTTCAACACCCGTTGGTTCGGAGGCCTCTCATACTAAGACACCTGCCCGCATGGGGGCCAACAACTTGGATTTCTTTTCTTCTTCTTCTTCTTCTTCTTCTTCTTCTTCTTCTTCTTCCTCTTCTTCTTCTTCTTCTTCTTCTTCTTCTTCTTCTTCTTCTTCTTCTTCTTCTTCTTCTTCTTCTTCTTCTTCCTCCTCTTCTTCTTCTTCCTGTTCTTCCTCCTTTTCTTCCTCTTCCTCTTCTTCCTCTTCCTCTTCTTCTTCTTCCTCCTCTTCCTCTTCTTCCTCTTCTTTCTCTTCCTCTTCTTCCTCTTCCTCTTCTTCTTCTTCTTCCTGTTCTTCCTCTTCCTCTTCTTCCTCTTCCTCTTCCTCTTCCTCTTCCTCTTCCTCTTCCTCTTCCTCTTCTTCTTCTTCTTCTTCTTCTTCTTCTTCTTCTTCTTTTTCTTCTTCGGATTCAGACTTATCCCTTAGACGGTGGACTGAGTCTGAGGGTAGAGCCCCAGTGCTTCCCTTGGGTTTACACCCCGGCCTCTTATTTGGTTTTTTCTTTTTCTGAGTTCGGAAAACTCGGGCCCTTTTCGTTCTCATCTCATCACCCTGCCTCAGAGCAGGGGACTCGAGAGGCACATCCTCATCACCGGATGAAGGCCTCATAGTAACATCTTTGCAGAGACCTACAAAAGAAAACAAAATCGATAAGAATTTGACAATGCAAGAGACAATCAAACATTATTAAATCAGAAAAAAACCATGATTACGAGCCTCTCACCGACCCTTCGACAATTCACTCCATGCGCGCTCCGAATATGGTCTTTGCGACATAAGGTCCTCGACCCACTCCCTGAGTCGAGGAACTGAATCTGGCATCCAGCCATAGCTGCACAAAATAATAAATAAAATCTTTTAAGGCGAAGTTATACTTACGTTTCATGTTTCATTTCTCAAGAAATGGCATGTCCTCGGCAAGGATCAAGTCTGAGGTCTTCACTTGAACGGATCGGCCCATCCAGCCTCGGTCTCGATCCTCATCTATACTCGAGAACGGGGCCCTACTAGCCTCACGAGCAAGTTTGATTAATCCCCCTCGATAGAATCGGGAACTGTACAGTCGCATAAGATGATCAAGGGTGAAGAGACACCCCTCGATTTTGTTTACAAAAAAAAATGGAGAAGAATTACTATCCTCCAGAAGGAGGGGTGAATTTGACCGAGGGTCACCTCGTACCTCTTGGAGAAGGCAATAGTGTCCGGGTTAAGGGACCCAACGTGAAGTGGTAAATGTAAGCACTTAAAAAACTCTCTACATGGGTAGTAATTGCTTCCTCAGACAAAGGCACCACCACGTGCTTATCGGCCCAGATAGAATCCTCTTTAACCTTAGAGAGGAGATCATCGGTGATCGAAACTTATATATCTCAAAATTTGCTCGCATCGACCTGGTACCGAGGAAGTTTTCTCAACCTTGAAATTAGCATCGGTCGAGCACCCTCCAGGAACGAACTCTTCAGGGTATGGTTCCGTCGTAGTCCCGTCGCCGGCATGTTATGATGAAGAGGCGGTCTCCTTTTGTGGAACAGTCTTAGAAGTTTTTGCCATTTTAAAGTAGAGATGAAGAAGAGGAAATTAAGAAGTTACGCTTTAGTGGTTTGCAAAAGGTTCCAAAAATCTGGGTACAAAAGTTGGAGAGTGAGGAGATTCTTGAAGAACAAGAGTAGAAGAAGCTTTGAACATAAAGTTTGAATGAATGAAAGTTGGGATATTTATAGTTTGCTAATGACGGTTCAAAACCGGTAGTGGCCGACCAACAACTGACATGCATTTAATGCCTTGGAAACTGGACCGACGGGACGTTTTAGTAACCTTTTGTCGCTTACGTCATGATCTATCGAAGCGGTGTTCAGAAGTTCATATCCCTTCTCGTCATCTTCTCACAGAAAAATGAGGGGACTATCTGTACACGGTCAAAACCGGGTTCGTCCATTGTATGACCAGCCGAGGCTAAAACGTGACATGTCAGAGCTCGAGCCCGGGTTATATCGAACCAAGGCGCGAAGTTAAATCGTTGAGCTCGTGACTCTAGGACCGAACAAGATCGAGGGAACTTTGTCGAGCCAAATAACGGAAGACCGAAATATCTGGGATCGGTTGGAGATCACGACGGAATTCTCGACACGTATCAAGGGGAGGCCAATTAATTAGCAAATCATGAGATTGATTGCCTTATATAGAATTGTATCAAGAGTAGGACTCCCCTACTATATAAAGGGAGGTTTGATCATTTGTAAAACACATTTTAATACGCAGCGAAAAACAATACACTATTATTTTTAGCTCTTATCATCTTGTTTTTCAGTTCTAACGTCAGTTGAAGAATTTCTTGGATCGAGAGTGATCAAACTCAAAGGCCGAGGCTGCTCAATTTGTGTGGTTTGTATTTATTTTCCTATCATAAATTTCAATATTAATTTATTTTCTTAATTTGTATCAAGTTATATCACGTATCCTTAAAACCACGTATAAATTCAATTGTTATCCGATTTTGTGGGTAAACGCTGGTCTATTTCTCTTCCTTGATGAATTGACCTAGGAAGATTATGTATTTCTACCATAGTAATTTCCTTCTTTGAGGGAATAGGGAACGGGTTAAGGAACCTGAATTTTCATTAAGCCAGAGTTTACTTAAGTAGAACTTTTTCTGTTTCAATTTATATGGCACACTTTGGCTTAACATACAAAATTGTAATAGCTTATCATGAAGATGATCTAAACATATATGCTTATTATGGTTGCTGGAAGGCAGACTTTAATAAACAAACTGTTTCATCTTTTGTACTGTTTTCTTTTCCTTTATTTATCTTTCTATTAGTACCTTCTATTTGCTCTCTATTCCCTTTTCGGTCGTAGCTCTCGCTATAAAAGTCCTGTCTTCTTCTACCTTGCACCTATGAACAAGTAATATATCTCTGCACACTAATGTAGTACTAAATGGTTTTTGTTTTTCATAGTAGTAATAGGAAAATTTTATTTTGTGTCTCATACAACAACACTAGTTGTATGATGCAATTTTTTTATCTCATAGTTTTGTGGACCAAGATTTTTATAGACCCAAAAATATAAAATTGAGTTCTACAAATTTGTAAGACAAAAAGGAGTCTCATACAACTAGTATAAGTTGTATGAGACACAAAATAAAACTTTCTCGCATTAATCTTATTTCAACATTGCGTCTTTTGGATAAAATGCAACATGATAATAGCTCATCACCACGAAAAGAGGAATGTACTTTCAAAAGGATAATTGAGTGGAGGCTTACATTTTGTATTTTAAAAAAAGAGTGTTACATCTTTGTCCGACCTGTTGTTTTTCTTCAACCTCTAGACTGGTCCCCACGAAATCACATGGACCATTATTAAGTATCACATGTAACATTTACGTATACAAGCCGACGTCTTTTGTAACCAATTTTGAATCTCGAAACCATATCCCTTTCAATAAATCGATTGATTCATGGAGAAATTCGTAGAAGTATCAGAAGCAGAAATACGAATAGACTTTGCATTAGGCAGCAAATGTCGAGCTACAGTGTACCTCAAATCACTTATTGCAACCTCTCCAATAGCCTTCAAAGTCCAAACTTCGTCTCCTCATAAGTTCCTAGTCAATCCACCCAGTGGCCTAATTTCACCTTTATCTTCAACCACATTCCAAGTTATTCTCAAACCACAATCCCAACTCCCTTCAACTTTCCCTCGCTCCCCTTCTGACAGATTCCTTATTAGAACAATACTAGCACCACAAGTACTCGAACCCAATCATTCCGAATTCGTTAACTCCTGGTTCAGCTCAATTGGGCATCGTTCCACGACGTACGACATAAAACTCAAGGTGGTATTCGTGGGCCCCTTTCTTCTTCGCCATGCTGTTAGTAACGGAGATTCTGAATCCGTTAGAAACATTATCAAACGGCAGCCATCCGTTTTCTCTGAGTTTTCAACTCGGGAAACGGAGTCACTCCTCCGAGTTGCAAAGCAGCTGGATAATAGTAAAGAAATTGTGAATATCTTGGTTGAGGGCGGATTAAAAGTGGACGCGTGTTCTGAATCAAACGTCGACGTTAAATGGGTGTCAAAGGGGTGGACGGCGTTACATATTGCCGTTGCAAATGATAGGAGAGAAGAGATTGAGAGGCTGCTGAGAGTGAACAGACAGCAGGGTTATTTGGATAGCAGAGATAAGGAGGGAAGAACGCCGTTACATTTAGCGGCGAGTAAAGGGTTATTGGAAAGTGCGAAGGTGTTGATAGGTGCAGGTGCGCAAGTGGATGGGAGGAGCAAGGATGGTAGAACGGCTTTGTTCAGAGCAGCTGCTAATGGCGACTGTGAAATGGTGAAGATGCTTGTTGAAATGGGCGCCGACCCTACTATTACTGAATTGCGTCTTGGCCGTTCGGCTCTTGATATTGCACGAGCTAAGGGCCATGTAAGTACTACTCCCACTTTATGTTATATTCTGATTGTTCCAATTTATGTAAACGTTTAATTCGGTACGAAATTTTACAAAAAAATAAGACTTCTCGAATTTGAGTTTCTAAATAAGTAAAAAAAGGTTCAGAGTATTTGTGTGGTTATAAAAGCTTCTAATCAAAGGTAGAATTGTAAGTTTAAGCTAAATTGTTTTCAAATTTAAAAAGAGGTAATTCTTTTTTAAACGGACAAAAAATTAAATAAATTCACATAAACTGAAATGGAGGGAGTATGCCATCTCGGTTTTTGACTAGATAAGAAATTTAAGAAAAAAATGCAATACGAATAACTTCATAAGAATTGTGATCTTAAACATAATATAAGATTTCTTTACAAAAAAACCCTTTTATTCCAATTTATGTGGCATGAAATTTAAACTATGTGATCTTAAACATGATATAATATTTCTTTAAACTATGAAATTTAAAAAAAAAAATTGGAATAAATTAAAAAAAAAAATGAATCACATAAAATGAAATGGAGCGAGTAAAGTAATCGAATTTATTGAAGAATGCATTGAGTCTCGGACTCTATTTAGGGTAATAATGGATTGTTTCTATTACGATCCAACTTCACATAGTTCATATACATTGTGAAATAAATGCATGTTTCTTTTCTCGAATGCTTAAATAATGGTATTGTAACAGGGGCGTAAATAAAGGCCAAATTGTACATGTAGAAAGGCATTGGTTAAGCTAGGATTGAACAAATGTAGAATCTGTCTCATGATTAGATTCAACATTTGTTAAATACCTTAAAACCCTTCTAAACTTGACAAGGATTATTAGTTACAGCCTTAAATTATTCGTGATTTTAATTACCCCCTCAATTTGGTTTTTTGGAGTCATTACCCCCTGGACGCTGATGTGGTAAAGAGTGTGGGTGCACTCGCATGCCACTTAAATTTTTTCTGTATATGTGGCAATTTTTGAAAAATAAAATATATTTTACCTTTTTAAGTAAGTTACTTCTTTAGATAATTTTTTCCGAATACAATTTATAATAAAAATTTGACATTATTTAGGTTAAATTTTTTTATTTGGCTAAAAATAATAAAGTTTTAGTTAATATTTTTTTTGAATTTGACCTGAAAATAAAGATTTATATAATTGAAATAAATAGTCAAGGTATCTAAAAATTTATAAAAAATATATAGTTTGAAATTAATTATTTTGGCTATAATTTTTTATATAGCTCTAAATTATGGTGCTCTAAAAATATATTATTATTTTTTTACAGATTTTACCTGAAAAAGTAAAAATACAAAGTTGAAAAAAAAGTAAAAATATACGGTTGAAATAAATAGTCATTGTATCAAAAGAAGAAATAAAAAGAGTGTACAATTTCTTCAACTGTGTATTTTTATTTCTTCAACTATAAAAAGAGTGTACTCTTTTATTTCTTCTTTTGATGCAATGATTATTTATTTCAACTGCGTATTTTTACCTTTTCAAGTAAAATCTGTAAAAAAAATATATATATATTTTTAGAGCACCATAATTTAGAGTTATATAAAAAATTGTTGCCAAAATAATTAATTTCAAACTATATATTTTTTATAACCTTTTAGATGCCTTGACTATTTATTTCAATTGTATTTTCAGGTCAAATTCAAAAAAATATTAACTAAAACTTTATTATTTTTAGCCAAATAAAACAATTTAGACTAAATAATGTCAAGTTTTATTATAAATTATATTCGGAAAAAATTATCTAAAGAAGTAACATACTTAAAAAGGTAAAAATATATTTTATTTTAAAAAAAGTGTTACATATACAGGAAAAATTCATGTGGCAGGCGAGTGCACCCACACCCTTTGCCACATCAGCGTCCAAGGGGTAATGACTCTCAAAACGCCAAATTAAGGGAGAGAATTATGACCACAAATAGTTTAAGGCGGTAACAAATAATCTGTTCAGAGAGGTTTTAAGGTAGTTTGCCTTTAATTTAATTGAGATTGGCCCTCGCTTTAGTCCTAGTTCTGTAATCCTTCTGTACGGGAATGAGCATGTTATTCCTGTTTTGTGTTGGGGTGTTATTTTTTTGGTAGGAGGGGAAACCCGCATCCGCTAGAACTTTTGCTACATTCTTTGCCCTTCGGGTGAGCACTCTGTGGTGAGCACTTTGTGCGCACTGGGTAAACCTCCCCCTATGTAATAGACTACAAGCCATACAGGAAATGTAAACCGCACTAGACAAACCCTGTGCGACAGGCTCAACCCAGAAAACATTAAGGGGAGATCCGATCCCAGACGGATGACCACCCTCCAAACCAACTGGACAACCCGAAAAGTTGGGTGTTATTTTAACCTCAACTTTCTTGTAATTTTTGTTTTTGCTATATATACTGGTAGGGGATCCGTGCCAAACCTCTTCGATCCCAAGGAGGATTTAATAAGAAAAGTAGTAACAATAATAAGGGCCAAGCGTCTATAAATAGAACATTCACCATATTGATATCTTCTGAAGACACTGTAAATTTTGTAGAAACAAAACTGAAAGCATGTTTATAAGAGAAACTCTTGAAACGTGTACAAAGATATACCCCTACCAGTGGTCGATCTCACTTTTTTAGAAATTAGCCCTTACTTATTAACAAGTTGTTTACCTCGAAAATACGAATAACAATTAAATTTGATTTGTGGTTTAAAAGATATATAATTTAATTCAATACCAATTAATAATCAAGAAGTATAATCGATAAATGAAAGAAACGAGTGAATCAAACCAGTGTTACTTAAGCAATATCGACCTCGAGCTCAGTGACCTCGAGCTGGGTTAAGAGCAGTGAGGTAAGAACAATAAAGCAAGAGCAATAAAGCTAAAGGACAATTCTGATGAACAATAAGCGAGAAAAATGGGATAGTATATTCTTTGCTAATGATTAGATGAACCTTACAAATGATTGAAGTCCCCTTTATATAATAGAGGAAACCCTAAATAAGGTACATTCCCATTTACAGTAAAGAATCTTATTGGGATAGTTATATAACAGCCTAGTACGGATTTGTACTGATTCGTACAAATCTATTCCGGAATTTACGTCATGATCTTGGGGACGTGGCGGGAATTTTGTTCTTCTGAAATGTGGTTCAAAAATGTAATCTAGCGATCATATAAGTAATGTTGCCCTGTCTACCATGTGCGTAAAGAGCTAGTCTGGTTTCATTGCAGTTATACTTTCCTTTTCTGTAACATTTAGCGATCATATAAGTAATGTTGCAGGAGGTAGTTGTTAAAATTCTCGAAAGAGGAGAAGCAGTGCTACATGCAGCAAGACGTGGAGATTTCCAGCTGCTCGAGGCGCTGCTCGAAAAGGGAGCAAGCACCAACTTCCGCGACCAATATGGTCTGACAGCCCTTCATGTTGCAGCGATTAAAGGGAACAAAGATGCAGTAATGATACTCGCTGAATTCAGAGCCGACTTAGAATGCCAGGAAGCAGAAGGCCACACTCCCCTGCACATGGCCGTCGAAGGTGGATGTGCACAAACGGTAGAAGTACTGCTAAACAGAGGAGCCAATGTGAATGTTAGGAACAAGAAAGGTGATACTCCTCTTTCTATTGCCAGGTTTTTGGGTTATGAAGATATAACGCAGCTGCTTGTTGATGAGGGTGCTGTGCTTTCTCTTATTCCCTCAAATTCCTCCTCTCCCTTATCTTGATTCCTGGCTATGATAGATTGTACTGCTTTTATGAATGGTACCACGCCGTTGACCAAAAAGTAAATTTCGTCCCTTTCTTTCAAACAAATCTTTGGTTACAAGCAAATTAAATGATTCTTATACATACGAAAGTTAACGGTTAAGTTCATAAAAAAAGATAGGTAAAGTCCTATATTCAAGAATATTTTACCCAAATTCAAGGTCATGATTTAATATAATAAGTGTTTAACCAAAAAATAGGAATTTCGGTCTAAGCTTAATTTTAGAAGAACTCGGGTTACTGATAATCAAATAAGGAAATAATAAAAAAGAAGAATTGAATTGAAATGTAGCTGAGTAAGCAAAAGAAAGCAAAGTAAATCAGTGTATTCCAATAATAATTCGTGTCCCTTTACAAATGTTATTTCTCTCCTTTTATAGCTATTTTTAAGTATTACATTTCTTTCCTCTCATAATAGAGCCATAATGAGCAATTAATAGCATTAATGTAACATTATAATTAGCAATCGTAACTGTTTTGAGAAGATTCTATAACGTTTTCTGTCATTGATGCTCATTAATTACAGATGATACGTATCTGTACTTTTTGCTAACTAGGTTCATTCTTCCGATGTCTCTTCAAGTTACCAAGAGATCCGAGTAACCGTCCCTTCTTATTTTTTGGTATTCTTGCCCGTATCTGTCAAGGTCCACAACTCTTTGAATACTCTTTGCCAGTTGGCATACTTTCATTAATCCACGTGTCTTGACATGTCAGCACATAATTAAAATCAAACGCTAACTTGATTTTCCACAATACAAACCCCCCCCCCCCCCCCCACTTGCCATTTATTCAGCAATTGAATATTTGGGAAGTGGATCTCATTAAAGCGGGAATTTTTTCCGCCATTACACCTTCTCCAGAACTGACGCTTCGCATGTCACTTCTATTTAATGCTCGTGACATGTGGAGGCTTTTGATTTGCTCTGCAACCCCTCAGCGCCTTTTAGGGCTTTTTTACGGCTGCATCAATCACGAAGTGACAGTTTTCATTATGACGTTCCCATCATTACCTCTTTTTGTTTGATAGTTGCTTATGAGTATAAATATATCCTGTCTTTTCTTTCATAGAAAAGTTTTCCATCTTTGGCTATTCAATCTTCCTTTCTTCTTCGTATAGCTATGTCTTCTTCAAACCCTGATCCTCAAAAAGTTCTTATCATCGATTAACTTCCTCTTGCTCCAACTAGGAGCAGGAGATGATGTAGGTTAAGTAGTTTAGAATCAACGTCCATTCGAGGTTCTTCTTCATCTCTACCTACTTCTACTCCTCCTTCTTCTGCTAGAACTAGGGGGTCTCTTCCACATAGATCTTCTTCTAGAAATAGGGACTCTAATGAACCAGTCCGTGAACCCATAGTAGACGATATTATCCCTCTGAACTTTCTTTTTATACTGATAGAGAATCGATTAGGAATCAGGTTTCTTCTATGTCCTCTCTTGATCGTGCTGATGTTTACCCTTCTCAGATTACTGAAGGTTTGATCTCTGTTGTCCGTAGAGATTGTCATTGGAAATTTGACTTCCAAATTATAATTCCTAATGCAAATCAAAGGATCACGTCTTTCAATGCTGGCTTTTGTTTCGTGTATACGTATCCCTTTACACTAAATTTTAGACCCCCATTAACCTTGTTGTTATCGAGTTCTGTCATTTTTTCAATGTGTGTTTAGAACAAATTGGCCCTATTGTATGGAGGATTGTTGCATGTTTAAGATACTTGACTAATTTGGCTCAACTGTCCTTCACCTTTTTTCATCTAATCCACCTTTACTCCCCTAAGCTATTCCGTCATGGAATTTTTACTTTGGTGGCGAGGAGTAAGAGGGTTTTAGTCAGCCCTGAGGTTGATAAAGATCGTGGCTGGTACGCCCGATTGTTGCTGCTCCCACTGTAGGGCTAGTAGGTGAATAAAATATGCCATTCCCTCAAAAGTGGAATTTCGCACGTAAGTTTTCTTTACAACTTTCTCTTTTTTTTTTATTAAAAAGAGTTTGTACTTCCCGTGACTGTTTAACTTTTCTTATTGCAGCAACCATGGGAACTGTTGAAAAGATTTCCAACTTCCGTGGTTGGGTAGAAAAGTTATTGACCATTGCTCCAATGGAAGTTAGATCTTGGAAGTACCTTTCAAATAAGTTTGGTTGGAAGGTTAAGACCCACGGTAAGAATTTTTCCTTCTATTTTCATCTATTCTTCCATTAGAATATTTTTAACCCTTCTTTTTATCAGGGTTTCCTATTAACGGTGTAAGTGCTTAATCGATTGAAGCTTCTAGACTTTCTTTGGCAAGAGCTCTGGAGATAATCTTGAGTTCTTCATCGAAAAGGAAAGCTAACAAACCCCAGGATTCTAAAGAAGAGGAGGAACATGATGGAAGTTCTTTGGTTAAAAGGCCGTGGGCTAGAAGGCGGGTCATTTCAGATGATGAAGTTACTCCACCTCGTTCTGTTCCCATGACCGAGCCTGCTGAAGCCACTTTAGTGAGTTCTGACGAAGATACTCCTATGGTAGATCGTGACTTTGATGAACAACTTTTTTCACGTGGGTTTGATAGTGAAGGTTTTGATTTGGTGTCTGATGAAGTACCTCTTGCCTCTTTCCCCGTATTTGTACTAATGGAACGCTCTTTGCCTGTTTTTATTGCTGTTGTTTCTTCTTCGCCTCAAGCTATTATAACTTCTTCTACAGCCCCCACTAGTAATGTTTCTAGAACTGAAGTTGGTACTTCAAGTGGAAGTAGAGTGATGCAGAAAATTACCATTGAGGTTCCTGCTGATGGTAATCTTCTGAAGAAGTCAGGCCAAGCTGACGTATGGTTAAAACCCTTGATTGGTCCAGTTGAAAAGTCCAAGCTAGAAAATCATAGTTCTTTGACTTGGATGAATGACATCGTGCAATCATCATTGAAGATATTGATGTCTTTTAATGTTCTATTCCATTTTCCTTCTGCCAAAATTCTTACCCCCCTTTTTATATGTAGATCAATCTCATCGGTACATAGATGATGAAAAGGGTTTTCCATATAGAGCAATTGATGCATGATTACCAAATTGAGGCAGATAATTGGAAAGAGCAGTATGAAGTCTCCATCTTGAGATGGAATTTTTAGAAGAAAACAAACGTACCTTAGAGCAGCAGCTGAGGGTTATGGCATCGGAGTTAGCAGTTGTGAAAGCTTCTTCAAACCAGACAGGCAAGGATAAAATCCTCCTCGAGTCATCTTTTTCTGAACAACTCTCCAAAGACACCGAAGAGATCAAATGTCTGAAGGCCTTGTTGAATGAGAAAGAGGTTTATGCAGGTGAGCTTGTTCAAACACTCACCCAGACCCAAGAAGATCTCCGTGTGTCTTGTAATAAGGTCAAGTTTTTGGAGAGTTCCCTTGCCCCTGTACAATCTTCTTACGATGCTGCTTTGATTGAGAGGGAGGAACTCAAGAGTGAAATTGATCAATCATTGGGAAAGAGACTACGAGGCTCTTGAGGACAAAGCTGTTGTTGAAGTAAGTTGGGCCATATTGAACACGCGCCATGATACCCTTATGGAGGTTAGCCAAGAAGGTTTTAACTTGGATGCTGAGTTAGCAAAGATTATAGATACCATCGAAAAAACTCAGCAAGGCCAAAGTTTCTCTTCTCCCATGGATGATACTCCCGAGAACGTTGAAGCTGATCCTGGTGCGGTGGATGTCCCAGCTCCTTCAGAACAAATTGAGCCTTCTGCTGCTGATGATGCCGTCTTGAACTCTTCTTTTGAACCTGCTCCACAGTGAAAGTTTATTTATGAAGTTTGACTCCTTCTTTTTTCTTTTTGGTGGAATGTGTGATGGTATTACCCCTGGTCCCATTTTGGGGGTTATGTTTTTGGTAACAGCATGTCCCCAAGTCTTTTCGGGGCTCTAAAATGACAATTAGTTTAAGACTAAGTTCATACTTAGTATTATAAAATTTTCGTTTTAACTTAATTCTTTTGAGTTTCTGTTATACTCTTTTAATAATTTGCCTTGTTTTTTTATAAGTCCAAGGTCTTTCTTTTAATACGTGGGGTTTTGTCTTAGCCTTTTGACTTTTTGCAATTTAGAAATGCTTAGTTAACTTCATGGATTTTTGAATCAAACATGAGTTATAAAATAAGGACCTTTTATATATGACATTGTGTACAGTAAAATTGGGGTGTCCAATTTCCTCGTCATTATGGTGCTCCGTGAACATGTTTCTCGAGGTTCGAGACCGAGGTCGAGGCTCACTATCAAGGGTCATCGGGGCCCGATCTCGGGGCAGTGCAGACCAACAGCTATATTAGAAAAGAGGGAAGTTCCCAAGACGCTTGGCTATGACTGACAGAGCCTAGCGGGTTGTTCTAAACCCAACGTAGGGCGTCAGGACATCATATCTAGCTGTCCCATCCCCGTATCCGAGTAGTTAATGTATTTTGTACTATGTTAAGATTCCCCTCCTATATAAGGGGAATTCCTACCATTCTTGTAAACCCTTTTGCTCCATCTGCTCCATAAGAAATATAGAAGAACATTCTCTTTGCTCTCTCATACACTCTCTTGATATTATTGCTTTCATTTACTGTCTTCATATTTGTTCATCATTTATTGCTTATCATTGGCCATAAAGAGCCTTCGTTGATTAATTCATAATTGCCCTACCCCAATCACCCACGATAGCCCGAGTCCGAGCCCTGGAATCGACTTCGAGGCCCCAACTCGACCGGCTCGAGGCCTTGAATAGCTGACCCAACGGTTTGGTTATAGCTCTCTCCCTAACTTTATTTCATCTCTAAGTCTCATATAATCAACATCAATTGCTTAATAAACTAGCATAAAAATAGATCACGTATGTTTAGGGTCTCATCAACAAATTTAATTGTTATTACTATTTTCACAATAAACAGTTTGACGCCCACCGTGGGGATAAAAATAATAGTGATTATTTTCTTGCTGGTTTCGTCACACAACGCAAGTTATCTTTCATACCTGTTCTTTCCCAAGATCTTCAAATTTCAGGTTGAAATGCCTAACTCATCAGACAGAGGTAAAAACAGCTACCTGGAAGACCGGGGAGAAAGTGCTATGGTTGTCCTTGCTTGGGCGCAAAAAGAGCTCCCTCAACACGTCGTTCATATGATTATTGGAGGGGCCGACATTCTCCAAGGGCCCATGATCAAGTGGACAAAAATATCCGCCGCGATAGAAGGGCCAATCCGAGACCACGTGGCCGAAGACACCCTCGCGTTTAGCGAAGAGGATCTCGAGACCTTGACAGAACCACACAACGACGCGCTGGTAATCTCATTCCTTTTAAACAACGTATGAGTTAAATGTGTGCTCGTGGATCCAGACAGCTTGTCTAACGTGATCAGGTCAGGAGTAGTGGAGCATCTCGGGTTACTCGACCAGATCATACCCGTCTCCCGGGTCCTCCACGGCTTCAACATGACCGGCGAAGTAACAAAAGGAGAAATCACCCCCCTAGTCGACACGTCCGACACGGTTCAGAACACAAAGTTTCAAGTCATCAATGGAGACATAAGATATAATGCATTGCTTGGAAGGCCGTGGATACACAACATGAGGGCAGTACCATCAACCCTGCATTAGATGATTAAATTTACGACAAAGGACGTCATAACGACATATACAGAGAACAACGTGCAACGAAAGAAATGTTCGCGGTTTATCAGGGGGAGTCGACCCCCGTACTCCCGACCTCGGACGTGTCTGGGAGAATACAGACCCCCGAGGATGACGAAGAATATTTCCTCGCTCCTCAAACTTTGTTTCCCCCGAAGAGTCGGATGCAACGGAATCAACAATCGAAGATCTGGAGCAAGCTGTTTTGATCGAGCACCTCCCCGATCGTGAGGTATACATGGGAACCGGATTAACCCCTGGACACAGGAAATTTTTTATTCAATTTCTTATCGATAATATCGACTGTTTCGCATGGTCCCACTTAGACATGACATGTATCCTACCGAAAATAACCTCCCATCGACTGTGTGTCGACCCCAGGTTTAAACCGGTGAAGCAAAAAAGAAGACCCCAGTACGAGATAAAGAACACATTCATCAAGGATAAGGTAACGAAACTCCTTAAAATAGGGTCCATTAGGGAGGTAAAGTACCCCGAGTAGTTGGCCAACGTAGTAGTGGTACCCAAGAAAGGAAATAAGTTAAGAATGTGCGTAGACTATAAAAACTTAAATAAGGCGTGTCCCAAGGATTCATTCCCATTACCTAACATCGATCGTCTGATCGATTCTTCGACCGGCCACGAGACCCTCACCTTTCTCAATGCCTATTCGGGGTACAATCAAATTCAGATAAACCCCGAAGATAGGGAGAAGACCTCATTCATCACAAAGTATGGTACCTACTATTACAATGTAATGCCTTTCGGACTGAAAAACGCAGGGGCTACATACTAGCGTCTAGTTAATAAAATGTTTGAAAGTCAAATAGGCAAATCCATGGAAGTTTATATTGATGACATGCGCGCAGAGCACCATTTAACTCATTTGTAGGAAACATTCAACATCCTCAAAAGTTAACACATGAAGCTCAACCCCGAGAAATGTGCCTTCAGAGTAGGTTCGGGCAAATTCCTAGGCTTCATGGTATCAAACAGGGGGATCAAGATTAACCCCGATAAAATCAAGGCCATCGAAGAAATCACGGTGGTAAACAATGTAAAGGTCATGCAACGGCTAACAGGTCGGATAGCGGCTCTGGGCAGATTCATATCTAGGTCATCCGATAGAAGCCATCATTTCTTCTCCTTATTCAAAAGAAAGAACAACTTCGAATGGACACCAGAGTGCCAACGCGCATTAGAAGAGCTGAAGCGATATCTGACTAGCCCACTTCTACTCCACACACCAAAGGTGGATGAAACACTATATCTATACATGGCCGTATCTGAGATAGTGGTAAGTGGTGTGCTAGTTCGAGAAGAGCAAGGTACGCAATTCCCTGTTTATTACATAAGCCGAACCCTAGGGGATGCTGAAACTAGGTATCCTCACCTCAAAAAATTGGCTCTCGTGTTAATAAGTGCATCGCGAAAATTGAAACACTATTTTAAATGCCATCACATTTGTTTTTTAACGACATACCCCCTCCGGAGCATATTGCACAAACACGAACTATCGGGTCGATTGGCCAAATGGGCCATCGAGCTCGGGGGGTATGATATCGAGTATCAACCTCGAATAGCCATCAAGTCCCAGATTTTTGCAGACATCGTGGCCGATTTCTCTCCCTCCCTCGTGCCCGAGGTAGAAAAGGAACTTTTACTAAAATCAAGCACGTCTTCCGAGGTATGGACCCTGTTCACTGACGGTGCCACAAACGTGAGAGGTTGCAGACTAGGTATAATCCTAAAGCCACCTACGGGCGGCGTGATCAGGCAATCCATAAAAACTGCAAAATTGACTAACAATGAGGCCGAGTACGAGGCTATGATTGCAGGTTTAGAACTGGCCAAAAGTTTGGGAGCCAAGACCATCGAAGCAAAATGCCTATGAGGTCCGAAAGGATAGGATGCAAAGATATTTGGACAAACTCGAAGTCGCATTACGTCACTTCAAAGAATGGACTTTGGTCCATGTACCTCGAGAGTAGAATAGCGAGGCCGATGCCCTCACAAACCTAGGATCATCTGTTGAGGAAGACGACCTACTCCCTAAGACTGTCGTCCAACTATCTAAATTAGTGATCGAGGAAGGTCATGCGGAGATTAATTCCACCAGTCTAACATGGGACTGGAGAAATAAATACATTGATTATTTGAAAGACGGAAAATTGCCCGAGGACCCAAAGGAATCGAGGGCCCTGCTAACTAAAGCAGCCCGATTCTCTATCGATGAAAACAAGACTTTATACAGAAGAACTTTTGATGTCCCCCTAGCCGTATGTCTGGGGCCGGGGGATACAAATTATGTACTCCGAGAAATTCAGGAAGGCATCTGCAAAAATCATTCCGGTGTCAATGCCTTGGTCCAAAAGGTAATCAGAGTAGGCTACTATTGGGACAACATGGAAAAGGAAACCAAAGAATTCGTCCGGAAGTGCCACAAATGCTAGAGATTTGCCCCGATGATTCACTAACCCAGTGATCGGCTGCACTCGGTCTTATCGCCATGGCCGTTCATGAAGTGGGGGATGGACATTGTCGGACCCCTGCCAACGGCACCAGGTAAGGCTAGATTTATTTTATTTATGACTAACTATTTCTCCAAATGGGCGGAAGCGCAGGCTTTCAAAAAAATAAGGGGAAAAGAAGTCATCAGCTTCATCTTGGACCACATCATGTGCCGATTCGGGATTCCTTCCGAGATAATGTGTGATAACGGGAACCAATTCATCGAGACCAAGGTAACACAATTCCTCGAGGATCACAAAATCATGAGGATCCTATCGACGCCCTACCACCCATGTGCGAATGGCCATGCCGAGTCCACAAACAAAACCATCATCCAAAACTTAAAAAAGAAACTGGAAAGCTCCAAGGGAAAGTGGAGAGAAGTATTGCCAGAGGCGTTGTGGGCATACCGAACAACTTCAAAATTGAGCACAGGGGAAACACCTTTCTCTCTAGTATATGGTGCCGAGGCTTTGATACCAGTGGAGGTCGAGGAGCTGAGTGCCAGAGTCCAACATGCCACTGAGAGCTCGAACGACGAGGCCATGACAACGACTCTCGAATTTCTAGATGAAAGGCGGGAAGCTCACTCGTCCGAATGGCCGCCCAAAAGCAAAGGATCGAAAGATATTATAACAGGAGAACAAACCTCCGATATTTTGGAATGGGGACTTGGTTCTTAAGAAGGTCACCCTTAACACCCGAAACCCTAGTGAAGGAAAGCTGGGCCAAAATTGGGAAGGATAGTACTGCGTCCTTGGAATAGTCGGCAAAGGGTATTACAAGATCGGCACCATGGAGGGAGAACAACTTCCAAGCAACTGGAACATATCGATGCTAAAATGATATTATTGTTAGGGCATCCGATGGAAAATTCCGAGAACATCCTCGAGCATCCATTGCACTCTTTTCCTTCGGCCGGATTTTGTCCCTAGAAGGGTTTTACCGGCAAGGTTTTTAACGAGTCAACACCCGCGTGCTACCTAAGGGAGACTCAACAAGTATTCGAGGTTTATGTCGCAATCAACCTTGAACACTAGGGAAAGTAGTGTGCCGGGCCAAACGGCCGAACGAACCATGCCCATATATAGCAGTCAAGCTTTCAATGGCAAAGACATGTGTACTTGAACCAGGTAATCAAAGAACACTTTTCGTCAAAGCTTTTAATGATTAAGACATATGTACTTGTACCAGGTAATCAAACAACACTTTTCATCAAAGCACTTCACGCTTCAAAAGAAACTCGACATTTCAGCAAAGAGGACTCCTCTATCAAAAATGTCACGAACACCCGGAGACTGGCATCAACTATTAGACACCTGAACGACCCTCGGTTCAAAACCCCAAACTCGTAAGCCCTCAACGAGGAAGCACCAAGATCGTTAAATGTCTCCACAACCGAAGGTGCGACGAACACCCGGAGACTGATGCCAAAATAAAAAACGAAACGTGCGACCTCAGGGTCGAAATCTCCAAAATCGTAAGCCCTCGATGAGGCAATATAAAGTTTGCAAATAATGGCTCTCGAGTCAAGAAGCCCTCGATGACTCGGGGACTACTGTCGAGCGCCACCTCCATCAACTTGTTAAGATTTCGAGCGGGCTGACTCGGTCTCGTAAAATCTACATAAGGCAACAACTATAACTGTAAGACCTCAACGGCATGTAAAAACTGTAAGACCTCAATGGCATGTAAAAACTATAAGACCTCAACGACATGTAAAACTTGTAAGACCTTAATAAAGGCATAGACCTAATCCCAAAGTTTCGCCTATATATCGAACTTGTAAGACCCCTAAAAAGGCATACCCTCGATATAAATGTAAAAACTACCTCATTCGGGATTCAAAGGCTCCGGACGAACACAAGTGACCCCGATCACACGGCTATACCAGCCGCACTAACGCGACTCGAGGATGCCCGACTGTTGCTACATGGCGTAAGAGCCATTGTCGCCAGCCCACACATGCCTTCAATTACTCCAAATCTACTTCGAAAAGAACTAGTTAAACAGGCTACCTACGTCATAGGAAAAAGAGCTTCGACCATGTCGGCTCCAAATCACTGGCTTCGAGCAACTCAGCCTCCGAGCCAAACCTCCCAAGGTGCTCGAACATCATTGCAAGTTACTCGAAATCGAGGTTCTTCCCGAACTGACGATGAGTAAGGCAAAAATTACTTCAAAAGTCCTTAACGAGAGGAAAATAAAACCTACATAAATGGTCGCATCGACCAAGCACGTAAGAGCCATTGTCGCCAGCATAATGAGCCTCAGGGCCACACACACTAAAAGGTCGCATCGACCAAAAGCGTAAGAGCCACTGTCTCCAGCTTGAAATCTGAAAGCTTGAGGGTCAAAATGAGCTCGAGTCGTAACCCGATTCGGAGAGTGGACCCAAAAATAGTTAACTATACATGCCTAAGGGCAAAAGGCATAAAATCCACTATCGCCAGCCCATACAAATTCGAAAACTTGAGGGTCAATTAAGTTCGAGTCAAAACCCGACTCGGAGACTGAACCCAAAATAGTTAACTACATATACCTGAAGGCAAAGAGTAAGAGCAACTGTCGCCAACCTAATGAGCCTCAGGGCCATGCACATGAAAGATCGCTTAGATAAAAGGCATAAGATCCATTGTCACCAAGCCTAATGGGCCCCAGGGCCGTCGCTCCAACCCAACGCCTAAAAGCCCAAGGGCCAACTCGAAATCCTAAAATTTTTAGGGCCAGATGAACTCGAGTTGAGATCCGACTCGGAGACTGAGCTCGACCTAATAAAAATGCCTGAAAGCAAAAACACAAGAGCTCAAATGCCAGCTTACTCTAAGAAGTAACCAACTCAGCATGTACAAGTCACTGTCACCAGTCTCGACGACAGTGAAGCCCGGGGGTCTAACCCAAAGACGGGACCCTGGTTCGAAAGTCAAAGAACATCACATAGTATTTCCGAAAAGTAAAAACGAAGGAAGCAATAGGAAATAAAAAGTTTTCTTATAATGCCCAGGGGGATGTTTACAAGTTTTGAAAAACCCCTACAAAGAAAGAACCAAACAGAATCTTAATCTACCATAGAAAGGGAGGTCTCTGGTGTCCTCACCAAAAGTTGCACCCCGACAACTACGGGTCCTTCAACGGCCCTTCTTCGACGGCCTCTTCCCCTTCGGGGGCTCCGTTTTCTCTTTTATCACCTCCTGAGCCACTACTCGCCGCAACCCCGAAAGCAAGCAAGGCAACATCTCTCTTCTCCAGGGTCTCCACTCTCTCGAACTTAGCAGGCAAAATGATATCTCCCACACGTATGTCCACTGCCCGAGTCAACCTCAGCTCGACCCCCTCGGGCGCCCCTCCAGCTTGGGAGCTTGTCACAATAGCATCTTCTCCATGAAAAGATATAAGCATCTCGGCTTCAGTCTTGATCCTGGATAATGTAGCCACCAGCTCGCAATGGAGACCCCTGTACTTGCCGCTATCCTCCCTCGCCTTACTAAGCTGACGCCCAACTAATATCACCTTCTCTTGGTGGGCATCCCTCTTGGAAGATATCTCTCTCTGATGCCATTTGAGTTCAGAGACTTCAGAGTCGCTGGCCCGAAGCTCCTCCCTCAGCAGGGCGCGTTCCTTCCCAAACTACACAAATTAGATCCAAGATGTTAAAACACTGGGATCTAGCAAAACATTCAGATAAAGGCAATCAGGAACTAGATAACCTGCTTAGTAAGTAGGGCCTTATCACGCTCGAGACGGGTCACCTTGACCTGATACCAGGTGAATGTCTGATTGTAAAGCACCTTAGCGTAAAGCCATGAAAAAGACAAGTTAGAAAGGCAAAGGTAAAGGCAACCGAGGCCCGAGCGGTAGGTAGGGAAAGCGAAGATTACCTGCTCGCAAATCCTGTTCATTTTACCAAAGACGAGGGAAGCATCGACCTTAGGAACTCCCTCGGAGATGGTTGGGAGCTTTTCAAGCACATCTCCACCTTCGACGGGCATTCCCACATCGGGTGATTCTTCGCACGGGGCATCTTGCACTCCTTTAAAAGGTAGGGTCGCTCCCTGAGGAGAATCAATCACAACCACGACACTGGAAAAGCTGGGCAGGATCATCCCTTGTCCATTCAGGGTCCCTGAACTATGCCCCTCCAAACCACCCAACGAAGGCACCTCAGATCGAGGAGGACTCTAACCACCGACCAGCTCGGGGGCAGAATCCGACACTCCCTTAATTGTCTCTCTACTACAAAGTGGGGCCGCAATGGCATCAATCTCCAGTGCGAAAGCCGCCATCTCTATGGCCTTAGGGTTGACCAGGTTTGTCCCTCCCTCAGGCACCACCGAGGAGCTGTTTTACTCCTCACCCTCAACTTGAGGGTTTCCTACCGTTTTCGAGGCTAGATCTGCCGAGTTGGCTTTAGTCTCTCCCACCTTAACCTTCTTAGATTTAGGAGGCCCGTCCAATGGATCCCTTTGTCTTTTCTTCCCTTCATCGGGCATCAAAACACCTTCCTTACCGGGTAATGCTCCCTTCATCAAGGGGACTTCCCCCAGATCTACACAAAGGCAAGAGGTAAGCGCAGGGAATAGGAGCGCTGCCAGTAGCAATTTAAGTCGAAAGGGATGACTACAGCAAGGCTAGAGGCTCACCATAATATTTAGCTTCCCATCGGGACTGGGATAAATCACAACTCACTCTCTCAACAAATAGGCAAATCGAGTACAGACAACTAACCCAGTTCTGGAGGTCAGAAACCGCATGGGGGTAAATTGCTGCGGCTGCAGTAATAATATATATATACACACACACACATACATATATACAGGGAATGAGAGCGCTGCCAGTAGCGATTTAAGTCGAAAGGGATAACTACAGCAAGGCTAGAGGCTCACGATAATCCTAAGCTTCCCACCGGGACTGGGATAAATCACGCCACACTCGCTCAGCATACGAGCAAATTGAGTACACATGCTGACCCAATTCTGGAGGTCAGAACCGCGCCTGGGTAAATTGATGCTGCTGCAGTAACAATATATATATATATATATAAAGTGCTTAAAGGATCATAGCCAAAGAAAAGCAAGGGAAGGTAAGGCAACGTGTCTACTTACGCTCCACATTTCGCCTCTCAGGGTACGACATCTTTTCCACCGGGATCAGATCAGAAGTCCTCACTCGGACAAATTGTCTTATCCATACCCCCTTTCCAAGCTCATCGGTACAGGCAATGAGGGACCTCGGGGATCGGCAGCGGAGTTTGATTAGACCCTCATGGAAGAGACGGGGGCTGTACATCCTGATCAAATGATCAAGGGTGAAGGGTTATCTCTCTAATCACGTTCACGTAGTACCTGATCATGTAAACAACACGACAGAATGAAGGATGAATCTGGCAATGAGTAACTTGGCATCGTTGACAGAAGTCGAGAATCACGGGGTTGATCGAGGGCAAAGATGGCCCCATCGGCCCTAGAGTAAATGGATAGGTGTAAACACTGAGGAAACCTATTTTGTGTGTCATAATATCCTCCTTTAAAGAAGGGATCTCCACAAGCACCGCGTCCCCCCAACGGCAATCAGCTTTCACTCTTTCAATGTCTATTATCGAGCTAATATACTAAGTCATGGGCTCGTTGCGCCCCGACTTCGAAGAAGGTCTCTCGGCCCTGAAATCAGAAGCCATCACGAATGACCCTGAAACACATTCCTCCACACGAGGAGGCATCGTCACTTCACCTTGAGATAGGAGCGAAGAGGACGAGGCCACGACCTCCTGAGAAGTGGAGGCGGAAGTTTTTGCCATTTCTAGAAATTTTCGGAAGAAGAAGGAGAGTTGTGTTCCTAAGAAAAAACGAAAGCAAAGGAAGAACGAACCTTTTCTGAGGTTTGGGAATACAATGATTTATGGAAATAAGAAAGGGAGTATTTATCGAAACCCCACGTGTGCATTGAAGAAGGCTAAGAGACAACCAACTACCATAGTCAATGCAAAAATCTTCAGGGGCTGCGGGTGCATCGTGTCTTGGCGCCTTGTGCCTGATGTCGTTACGAGAGCATCAGAGAGGGAAGAAATTCAAGGTAGTTTCTTATCACTTTCACTCTAAGAAATGTAGAGATTATCTGTGTACGGTAAAATCAAGGTGTCCAATTTCCTCGTCATTATGATGCCCCGCGAACATGCTTCTCGAGGTTCGAGACCGAGGTCGAGGCTCACTGTCAAGGGTCATCGGGGCCCGATCTTGGGGCAGTGCAGACCAATAGCTATATTAGAAAAGAGGGAAGTTCCAAAGACGTTTGTCTAAGACTGACAAAGCCTAGCGGGCTGTTCTAAACCCAATGTAGGGCGTTAAGACATCATATCTAGCTGTCCCATTCCCGTATCCGAGTAGTTAATGTATTTTGTACTATATTATGATTCCCCTCCTATATAAGGGCCATTCCTACCATTCTTGAAAACCCTGTTGTTCCAGCTGCTCCATAAGAAATATAGAAGAACATTCTCTTTGCTCTCTCACACACTCTCTTGATATTATTGCTTTCATTTACTGTCTTCATATTTGTTCATCATTTATTGCTTATCATTGGACATAAGATCCTTCGTTGATTATTTCATAACTGTTAGCCCTACCCCAATCACCCATGATAGCCCGTGTCCGAGCCCTGGAATCGACTTCGAGGCCCCAAATTGACGGCTCGATGCCCTGAATAGCCGACCCAATGGTTTGGTTATAGCTCTCTCCCTAACTATATTTCGTCTCTGAGTCTCATATACTCAGCAGCAATTGCTTAATAAACTAGCATAAAAATAGATCACATATTTTTAGAGTACCCTCAACAAATTTAATTGTTATTACAATTTTCACGGTAAACAGATACTTAATGAAGAAGATGTCTCAACTTCATAATGGTGTAATCATATGAAAAGATAAATAGGAACACACATGTTTCTTTGAATAAATTTGAGAAAAGTTTTCATTCGAACTTATCAAGCTTAAATAATACCTTACATGTATTTAATTATCTTATATAACTCTTTCGTAACTGTTTTCTTTACAATAGATTTGTAAAAAAGAAAATCCAAGGGTTTCTTTATGACCCATAGATAAATACTATCTTTAACCTAAACATTCGTAAGATTTTGAAATTTGTATCCACGAGTGTATTCTTCACAGGTTTTTGGATCAGGCGTGCGTTTTTGGCTCGTGACTTTGCTCTGAACTTGATATTTATTGAGTAGACTTTAGGCTTAACTTGGAATTTAATTGTTTAGCCTTCTTTTCCTTCCTTATACATATATCATATGTATATTATATAGTCCCCCAAGTGTTTGAGATTTGAAGTATGAAATCTCGAGCACTTGATTATTCCTTCCATGCGAGTCCTTTTCCTGAAAAGGAAAAACATACGGGACTCGGAGGTACGATTTTAGATGAAGACTGCTTAACTCATTTAAATTTCCATCAGAATAGTTGTAACCCTAGACCGGGAATTATGTTCTTTTCCACGTGTCTTTCAGGTCGTAATTCATCATTTAGTGTGGGCTAGTTTTTTGTCTATCATCTAAAATCATTAGTAAAATTTTAATAATTCAAAAATAAAAATCATGAGTGGGGATACCTGACCGTTGGTATTTCCTTTCCTTAGAAGTAGTATTTCTTTAAATGAACAACATTCCAATTTGAAGGTAGAATCTTGCCATCCAAAGTTTCAAGCTCGTATGCTCCTTTTCCTGTGATACCATGAATCTTGTAAGGCCCTTCCCAATTTCGACTCAACTTTCTTGCATTGGCTACCCTCATGGATTGGAAAACTTTCTTGAGTACGTAGTCCCCAATCTTGAAGTATCTGAGACGAGCTTTCCGATTGTAATAACACTCAATAACTTGTTTTTGTGATGCCATCCTTATTAATCCGGTTTCCCTCCTTTCTTCAAGTAAATCCAGGTTTACCTGTATCTTTTCTTCGTTTGACTCTTCAGTAGCTCGGGTATATCTCATACTTAGCTCCCTAATTTCGATTGGAATTAAGGCTTCAGCACCGTATATAAGTGAAAATAGTGTTTCTCCCGTATTTGTTTTTGTTGTTGTTCGATAAGCCCACAAGACTCCGGGTAGTACCTCTGGCCAATTGCCCTTTGATTCCTCCAGTTTTTTCTTTAGATTGTTTATAATGACTTTATTCATTGATTCAGCTTGTCCATCACCCACCGGATGGTAAGGTGTCGAGGTAATCCTTTTAATTTGCTAGCATTGGAAGAATTTTGTATTTGTGCATCTATGAATTGCAGGCCATTATCACATACAATCTCCTTTGGCACCCCAAATTGGCATATGATGTTTCTCTAGATGAAATCTCTGACCTCCTTTTCTCGCACCTATTTGAAGGCTCCTGCTTCTACCCACTTAGTAAAATAGTCAGTGAGTACTAACAAATTCTTACCTTGCTTTTGGCTTGTGGTAGTGGACCTACAATATCCATCCCCCACTTCATAAAAGTCCATGGTGCAATAACTAGATGTAACAATTCAGCTGGTCGATGCATGTTGTTGTCATATCTTTGGCATTTGTCAAATTTAGCCACGAAGCTTTCCGCCTCTTCTTCCATTTTTGGCCAGTAATAGCCATCTCTAATTATGGTTTTCACTAAAGATATCCCTCCGGTGTGATTTCTACAGTGTCCCTCATGTATTTCTTTCATCACATATTCTATTTGAGAAGTCCCGAGACATATTGCTAGAAAACCACCGAACATTTTTCGATATAAATTGCCTTGATTTAAACAGTAACGAGTAGATTTTTGGCGAAGTGCTTGAGCCTTTTTCTTATCTTAAGGTAGTATTCCATACCGCAAAAAATTTACAATCTTGTTTCTCCAATCCCAAGTTAGATTATTGTTATTTACCTCATTTTTGTCTTGATCAAGCTTTGAATGAAATAAATGTATCAAAGAAGCATTTTCTTTATTTGTTATTTCTGCAGCGGATGCAAGATTAGCTAGAGAGTCTGCCTCGACATTTTCTTCCCTTGGTATCTGCGTGATTTTCCAAGTTTGGAATTGTCTAACCAAGTCCCGTACCTTTTCCAGGTATTGTTGTATCATTGTCTCTCTAGCCGTATAAGTCCCATGCATTTGGTTAACAACAAGTTGCGAATCACTTTTGATTATGACTTTCTCTATTCCGAGCTCTCATGCTAATTCTAAACCTGCAATCACAGCTTCATATTCTGCCTCATTATTAGTGATTGGATGATATTTTATTGCTTGCCGTGTGGTTTCACCCACAGGTGGTACCAGGACAATGCCTAGGCCTACTCCTTTTACATTTGATGAACCATCAGTAAATAAGGTCCAAGTACATGGATTAGATCCGTTAAATACATGCAGTTCTTTTTCTACCTCCAATTGTATCCCTTGGCTAAAATCTGCCACGAAATATGCTAAAACTTGTGACTTTATTTTAGTTCTAGGTTGATATGTAATGTCATATTTGCTTAGTTCTATAGCCCATTTGGCTAATCTACCCAATAACTCTTGTTTATGAAATATATTACGTAAGGGGTAGGCGGTTACTATAGAGATAGGATGACATTGGAAGTAAGGTCTTAATTTTCTTGATGCCATAATTAAGGCTAATGCAAATTTCTCTAAATGATGATATCGAGTCTCAGCATCTAGCAAAGATTTGCTAACATAATAAATCAGAGATTGTTTACCTTGGTTTACTCAAACTAATACGGCACTTACCGCTACTTTTGAAACTGCAAGGTAGATAAGTAATTTCTCCCCATTTTTCGGTTTGGCCAGCAATGGCGGATTTGATAAGTATGCCTTTAAATTTTTAAGCGCTTGCTGACTGTATACGGTAAAATCGGAGGGTCCAATTTCTCGTCATTAAGGGGTTTTGGGAAGTCAAATCGAGATCTCGAGGCTATGGGGTTGCGGTCGAGTTCTCTCCCCCGATGTTCATTTACGCTTGACCCAACGACAATGCCGAGGATGGGGAATTCCCAAGGAGAGCAGGTAACACCGGCAGAGTCTGGTATCATGTCAAGCCGTCACATCTCCGTATCTTTACAATTAATACATTCTGTACTATGTTATATTTTCCCCTCCTATATAAAGGGGATCCTCATCACTTTGTAAGGGGCTGCTATTGCTCCAACTATTCTACAGAAGATCAATAACAACTCTCTCCCTCTCTCTCTCTCTCTCTCTCTCTCTCTTTTCTCTTTTCTCTCTTACTCGCTCGAGACCATCTCTCTCATTTATTACTTTCATACTTGTTATTCATTTATTTTCGATATCGGTGTAAAGAGCCTCCTTTAATTATATTCTAACTATTAGTCCCTCCCTGGTTACCCCTGATAGCTCGAGCCCGAGCCCGAGCATCGACCTCGAGGCGCTTTATCAGTTAGCCCGAGGCCCGGACAGCTAACTCATCGGCTTGATCGTAACGCTATTTTAGCTCGCATTTCACCTTTATCTTTACATATCTAGCATCAACTGCTCTAACAACTAGCATAAATATAGATCACGTATTTTTAGAGTCCCATCAACAAATATAATTGTTATTACCATTTTCACGGTAAATAGTTTGGCGCCCACCATGGGGTTAAAATAATAGTAATTATTTTCTTGCTGGTTTCATTACACAATGCAAGTTATCTTTAACACTTCTCTTGTCCAAAATCTTTGATTTCAGGTCAAAATGCCTGGCTCGGTAAATAGAGTTGAGAACGACAACCTTCAAAACCACGGAGAAAACGATGTGGCCATTCCAGTTATTGGCGCACCACCACAGAACCCCAATAACGCACCTAGACCGATTCCAGTAGATGTTGGTTCGCAAGACACACAGCAGGTCGACGAAACCTCACACACCAACAGGAGCATACGACATGGCGACAACAGGAAGCCCAAAGAACCCCAGCCCGGGAACAACAGGAAGTTAGTCTTCATGTTATTTTTGAAATATTGTAGGCACAACAGTTGTCTATCACTCAGTTGCAAAGTCATCCGAAGACTCCCAGCATAGTAGCACTAAAAACTACTCCCCCGGCCGAACAGGTACCGGAGAGATCGAGTAATAGTGGATCAGCAGTCGATCCTGCCATCATGAAAATGCTGGAGGACCTCACCAAAAGGATCGAGTCAGGCGAGAAAATGATAGCAGCCAACGACAAGAACGTCGAAACCTATAACTTCACAGTCGACCAAATCCAGGGCACACCCTCGGTCCTGAAGAGTGTAGATTCGAAGAAGTTCGTACAACGGTCGTTCCCAGAGGAAGTGGCTCCGTAACCCATTCTAAAAAAGTGCAGAATGCTAGAACTCCCAAAATACAACGGGACCTTAGATACCAATGAATATGTCACTGCCTATACGTGCACGGTAAAGGGCAATGACATAGGGGACGACGAGATCGAGTCCGCCTCACTGAAGAAGTTCGAAGAAATGCTCTTGAAAGGGGCCATGATGTGGCATCACAACCTAGATCCCAACTCCATAGATTCATTTGCCATGCTGGCAGATTCCTTCATAAAGGCACATGTCGGTGCCATCAAAGTAGCAATAAGAAAGTCCGACGTATTCAAGATTAAGCAAAGGGAGAATGAAATGCTGCAAGAATTCGTATCTCGTTTCTAGATGGAATGAACGGAACTACCCTCGGTCTCCGACGACTGGGCGGTGCAGGCCTTCACTCGAGGCCTGAATGAACGAAGCTCGTTGGCTTCAGGACAATTGAAATAGAACTTGATTGAGTATCCAGCTACGACCTGGTCGGACGTCCACAACCGATACCAATCAAAAATCAGGGTCGAGCATAACGAGTTGGGAGCCCCCTCGGGCTCAGTATATCCGAGCAGACTCCTGGCAAAGGAACCGAAACCAAACAAAGAAATATACCGGCAATACATCGAAGATAGGAGGAATGCCCCAAGGCGCAATCTACCTCGCAACGGTCGAAGAATGGATCAAGGACAATATCCTCGAGGGCTCATCAATAGAACCATATTTGACGGAGACACGAGGCCAACTGGGGCACCTCGCCTATCAAAATATAACTTCAACATCAATATATCGGACATCGTGTTCTCCATCAGCAGAATTAGGGACACCAAATGGCCCAGGTCTATACACTCGGATCCTTCCCAAAGGAACTACAACTTGATATGCGAGTTTCACAACTCGCACGAGCACAGAACCGAGGATTGCAGGCAACTCCTGGAGGAAGTGGCCCGGCTACTCGATAACGGCACCTTCGGGAATTCCTCAGCGACCGAACTAAAAACCAGTCCCGAGAAAGAGAAACTACCAAAAAGAACAAAGCAGACGAACCCCAACACATCATCTGCATGATTTTTTAATACACGCCCTTGGCTATATTCAGATGAAGGACCACATAGCATCCGCCAAACAAACGCCGGAACCCTAGAGCGCCATCGCCACTAAGGTATAATCATCTATCCCTTTTTCTATCTTTTACTTCACGATAACTCTTGCGCAGGCCGTCAACCAAAGTAGTCGAGATGCCGATCCAGCTCGAGGACCTCGAGGTTTCGAAGCATCCGTTGCACTCTTTTCATTCGACCGAGCTTTTATCCCGAAATGGGTTTTTGTTGGCAATGTTTTTAACGAGGCAACGTTCACGCGCCACCTAAGGAGGACCCAACAAGCTTACAAGGCTTCTTTTGCAATCAACCCTGTACTAGGAAATGACAAATGAGGTTCCAATAGGAAATGATGCACCGGGCCAAACGGTCGAACGAACTGTGCCCGCATAAGCCGGGCTTACGGAAACAAAACAACATGTATTTATACCAAACAATCAAAGAATATCTTTCACCAAAAGCATCTCGTACTCTAAAGGAAATTCAGCGTGTTCACAACAAGGATCCCTCCATCGAGTACGTCCCGAAATACTCGGAGACTAGCTTCAATAATTTGATACTTGTATGACCTCAGGATAACAAATCCATGCTCATAAGCCCTCAATGAGGCAATTCCGAGCTCACGAGTAACGGCCTCTGAGCCTAAGCAAACTCGATGACTCGGAGACTGACGCCAATCGCCATTCACTTAAAAAACCCGAGGCCGTAAGACCCCTATCACGCCCCAACTCGGAGAGCCGCAACGGGCACCCGATGCCTTGCCCAACCGAGTACCAAGCAATGTATCTTTCTTATCATACCATCATGGGTAAATGGCCCGGAAGGGCCGTCATGATATAACCAGAATAAAACATAAGGGAATATTTAACATAAGACGACCCAACATGTAATACAAACTTATACTTGTGACATACGGTCCTATAAGACCAAAATGAACACTCGTACACTGAACATAGGCCGACAAGGCCATACAATCTCTCATGTACATGACATTTGTCTACAAGCCTCTAAGAGTACATACACATCATAAAGGTCGGGACAGGGCCCCGCCATACCAATCAATATGTCAAAATCATACTGACCAAATAGGAAACTCCAGAGCAAGTAGAGTGCACCAACACCTTCCACTGAGCTGATAGCCTACTAGGAGGAATGTCAACCTGTCTATCGGGATATGCGGGCATGAAACGCAGCATTCCCAGGCAAAAGGGACGCCAGTACGAATAAAGTACCGAGTATGTAAGATAGGAAAGCATAAACAAGAACACTAATGTAAAGAGAGATAAAAGGGATACAACCTGTAACATATGAGTGCCTCTGGGGGATACTGACATGAAATGCATAATACATATATATATATATAAACATTAAAAACATAAGCCTCTGTGGGCATCATCATATTGTACCCGGCCTCAAAGAGGTCTCGGTAAAACGTACCCGGCCATCATAAGGCTCGGTAGAATCGTACCCTCCACGTGGAGCTCGCTAAAACCCAACTGATCTGAGGTTGCACAATAGGTGCCGTACCCGGCCGACTATAGCGCGGCTCGGTAGAGTAAAGTAGATACATATATAATGCATGCTAGACTCATGGAATCACGTTCCAAACCTTTTGGAGTGACTTATGGTCGTTGCACCTTCGATTAACATTATGGACATCATACCATCAATATGAGCTTCTATAGGATTCAAGGATCATACATACTTGCTTAAAATAACTTTATAAGGAAAGAACAACATGGGCAACCTTAGTTTCTAGGAGTAGATCCGTTATGAAATAGCGTATTCATTTCACTTTAGATCATGCCAAAAAAAAGAGGGAAGTGCCTTAACATACCTTAACCATGGTGAGTCCTTAATACCTCCCAAGCTACTCTTCAAACAACTCAACTCAATCTACCATTGCATAAGGAGATTCAAAATCAGTGTTGAATAAAGGCTAAGTCTGCAACTTAAACTTGTATCTCCTTTATATAAATTCAAGCAGCATCTCCCCTATAACAAGAGCCTCCTCCAATACCATATACCAACAACAATTACCAGAGAAATCCAGCAATACATAATTATCAATAATAAGACACCATAAAACAATAACAAGTCATAACCATTTTATGACGAACGACAAGCTCCAATTGGAATTCGTATACCCCATATAATCCCTTATAGACTTTTTACTTTAACATAATAGTATCATTAACATGATAATGAAGTTATTCATAAATAATTCCAGCCTTATACCATATATCGATAACTAAGAAAAAGATCCACAACTCCAATTATTCTTAATTAGCAACTTTATTCACTAGTTCATGTCGAGTTCATCCATTTAACTTAACCAATGCCAAGATAACCTTAAGAGCCTGTAGTAACACAATATAATTACCTCCTACAGTGGATGCAAGTCAAAATCCATGTTCTATTTAGCTTACAACATCCCAACACACCCCAATCAATTCATACGAAAAACGGCGACTATAGTAGTGTCCAACACCCCGAAAATATTACAAAGAATGACTTATCCATCATTTCGCTATTAAGTGGTGTTTATCTACACCATTTATCATCCAAAAAATCTATTAAATAGTAGACAAATATACAACACAAAATCTACACAAAACAACCCACAAAATAGTCCATTACAAATCAAATAACTCGAACTCACGGCTTCCGATCACTGTCCCGTGAGTTCTAACTATTATGAAATGAATTAGTCAACCTTACTTGATATTTAAGATCTTGAAACAAGAAATTTGGCATATTTATTAACTTCAAAATACCTTCCAAAACTCAAACTACAAAGAAAAAGAAAGGCTATATAGCGATATTTACGTCGTGAGGATCGTTCTATTGTTATTGCTTCGTGATTTCGTGCCTCAGACGATAATCTTGTTGGATAACCTTGTGGACAGCTTAAGGGTGAGGTTAGGGGTCTTATTTGGTCTAACTCTCTGGTATTATGAAAAAAGAGATGACATAGGAAGATAAATATCCATTTTGGTTGAAAAGTCAAAAGGTGCTACTTGGCACCATCTCATTGACCCTTTTTCAAAAACTTATTTTCTTTTATCCGGATGTTGTATGAATGAACGGTTAAGAGCATTGGAAACTATATTCCAAGACCTTCAATTTTGTATATAATATATTTCAAAAAGAGCTCATATAGCACACGAAATTTATTACTCAAATTGCTCCATTACAAGGCAAATTCTTAGTCGGGTTTTCCGCAACTTAAATCCGATTTTTCTCAAACTTTATACTTCATATCCAAACATCATATATAGTCATATCATGACATTAAAATCAGTTAAATTATGATTAACAAGTGTCATATTCATCTTAACTTACTTAACACTTCGACAAACATTTCTTATCCTTGTAGATGGACTTCATCCTTTTTGAGCTTACAATAGATAATCCTATAATGATAGTGACATATGAAATATAGGGTGTAACAACATGTACCCTTAAAAATATTTATCCTTGAATATTAACTCTTAAATTCCTGCAAAAGAAATGGGACGTAACACCATCAAATCACTTTAGATACTTTCAAAGAGGATCTCATTTCTGAGCTTACATCAATTGACTTACGCCGTATTTTCACGTACAAAACATGGGTTGTAAAATTACTCCCCACTTTGGAACATTCTTCCTTGAATGTTGACTGATGCACATCTCATTCTCATACCATATGGCTCTTATGAATACTTTAATATTGCTCTTTTTCTTCTAGGCAATTGTTATGTGAATCTATTAAAAAACCAGGGCATTCCCCCCTTTAGGCCTATTTTCACTTCACGAATTATGGCCGGAGTTCTTCCAATCTCGTAACTTCGACCACCTTCTATGATATATCCTATATGACTATGTTCTTTTATGCACGACTCTTCTCTCCTTTTTCCTCCAGCTTTTATTCAATCTCTTTGCTTCACTTGTGAATACATATATAGAACTATGACAAGATGTCCCTTTGGGCATATATAGGTATACTTAAGTTCATCGCTTGGTACTTTGTTGAATGTACCACTATTTCTATATTTCCTTTTATATCCTTGGTTATCTATCTTTATGGCTTTAATGCATCTTGGTAGGTCATATTGTACTACAACACTTACTTCAGCTTATTATTACCGAGGTATGCTACACAACTCTAGGTTACTTTCTCATTGCTTGTCCCATAACCTACTGGCGCAACCCTGCCACATTAGAAACATATAATCGACCTCTATATCTGAGGACTCCATATGTAAATTTAGAGCTTCGTCTTCCCTCTCAGCCTTTAAATGGGCTTAGGCTATCTTCCAATCTTCAGCTTAGAGTATTAGTTATTACATTATCCTTTCATGGTCTCTATGTAGCATCCATGATATAATATTCTAACAATTAAAGCCTTTGTCGGTGACGTGGACTTAATTCTTTCTGTTAACTTATACTGGAGCCTCTTATATCTGTATGAAGGTCAACATATATGCTGCATGGATATAACTCTGAAATATTAAGTGCGTTCACTGCGTAACTAACTCTGGGTGATTGATTGAATAATTCCTTTCATGCCTTCTCTGCATTCGTTAAATGTAATCAACTACTTTTCCTGGTCATTCTGCTACTTGTTGCATGAATACTTGGCTTGTCTTATTGCCTACGAATACTATAATATCCTGTACCTCATATGATCTCAAACATCACCTTTGATTTTTTTTCCATTCATTAGCCACTATAGGCGCCACTTTCTTATGGAGTGTATACCATATTGTAGTGAGACTGTTGTTACAAAACCATTTCTTCTTTATATCGTTATGCTTAAGTTGAAGTCTTCTTCCTTATTTTCTCAGCTAGTCTTTCTTTGTAGTACTTTAGGTGACCTTCTGGATCTTGTAAAGCTACGATCTTGTTATACTGTATACCCGAAGGAATTTTTGATGTTCTTACTCGCTTACAAATATCCTTAGTTAGATACCTCCGTGCCCTTGTACTCGTAGGGTTAATTCTAAACTCAGATTTTCATTGTCTCCTTAGTGGCACTCTCCATTATTTCCGTAACACTTATACAATACCTTTAAATACCCCAACTCCTATCTGAATATTTCTCAAGGATCACGATGACATATCTGCGAGACTGAATTCCCTATGTTGGGGTTCACTACGTTTATCTTGTACAATCTATTGATTTATCTGTATCATCTTGTCTAGCCATAATTAGGCTCTTACTGAATCAACTACTAAATACTCGTTCGCCCATTTTCATATCTATATTTTTGCGTAATCTATCTTGGGTTATGTCCTTGTCTTAACTTATCTCTCGCATTGGCTCTTTATGTATTAAGTGTTTATTCGTACTTATTTATCAATAACATTCTGGGCGGGAACTCTTACTTCCTATCCCCGACGTCGTTCTTGCATAATGTTATGGAGTCACGACATATCTGTGGGATCTGAATAAATGCAATCCCATTCCTTTCGCCTTTCTACCACATTATTCCTTTACTCTTCCATAGTCACCTGAACCACTTAACTCCAACATAATACCACATCACACCATCTTCCCCTTTTAGGAGTGTACTAAGACTTAGTGCTACGAAGATCTACCTATAGATATTTTACCTCTTCATCTTCGGCGTCTTTCCACATCAGCAATAACCCTTACTCGCCTTATGGTAACCCTTTTGTACCAGGGATACCTGAATTTCTTATACATGAAGGTGACACCTAGTACAACTGGCACACTTAGTCCCTTAAGATTAACTCTACTCAGAGTGCTTGCTTTAAGGAAGCAAAGGTTATTCTTCTATTATCCATTCTATTATTGCCGGAATGCGATCTCTAAAATACTCACGATGTCGACTATTATCAAATCTTCCGATCCCTAATTCATGTTCAGTGTATCTTGTTCACTAGCCCATACTGATTTCTATTACTCCAGGGTCTACCTTTTCCTTCTGGTAATCACGTTGGAGTTGCCAACTTATTTCTTGAAATGAGGATATGATTTTATGGCTTATATTCTTTTATTGTTTCAACGCATGTCTCCTCTTGTCTTTCGCTTCACTTGACTGTAGACTCTGTCGTCCTGCCATATTTTGATTTACCGTTATCATTCATTTATTACATCTTACTCATAATGCTTCATTTACTCTCTTCTTATTCTCCGGATAATACTTTTTGTTTATCACTTTATTCTTAAAACTTCAACAAAATGTTCTTTTATTTTTAGCTCCCCTTACTTTATCTCACTAGCTCTTCGGAATACCTAACATTCTTCCCTTTTTTTACTCGGGGCTGGAGTCATACTAACGGAAATATTTTTCCCTTCTAGGATGCCACTGCCTATTTTCAGAAATTTCTAAATGTTCTAGTGTTCGTATCTGACTATACAATTCTAGAGTTGTAAGTCAGTTGATGTAAGCTCAGAACTAAGATCCTCTTTGAACGTATATAAAGTGATTTGATGGTGTTACGTCCCATTTCTTTTGCAGGAATTTAAGAGTTAACATTCAAGTACAAATATTTTTAAGGGTACATGTTGTTACACCCTGTACTTCATACGTCACTATCATTATACGATTATCTAATGTAAGCTCAAAAAGGATGAAGTCCATCTACAAGGATAAGAAATGTTTGTCGAAGTGTTAAGTAAGTTAAGATGAATATGATATTGTTAATCATAATTTAAATGAGTTTAAATCCATGATATGACTATGTATGATGTTTGTTTATAAAGTATAAAGTTTGAGAAAAATCGGATTTAAGTTGCTGAAAAACCGACTAAGGATTTGCCTTGTAATGGAGCTTTTTGAGTAATAAATTTCGTGTGCTATATGAGATCTTTTTGGAACATATTATATACAAAATTTAAGGTCTTGGAATATAGTTTCCAATGCTCTTAACCGTTCGTCCATACAACATCCGGATAAAAGAAAATAAGTTTTTGAAAAAGGGCCAATGAGATGGTGCCAAGTAGCACCTTTTGCTTTTCAACCAAAATGGATATTTATCTTGCTATGTCGTCTCTTTCTTCATAATTCAATAGATCTCGACCAAATAAGACCCCTAACCTCACCCTTAAGCTGTCCACAAGGTTATCGAACAAGATTATCGTCCGAGGCACGAAATCACGAAGCAATAACACTAGAACGATCCCCACGACGTAAATATCGCTATATAGCCTCTCTTTTTCTTTGTAGTTTGAGTTTTGGAAGGTATTTTGAAGTTAATAAAAATGCATAATATCTGGTTTCATGATCTTAAATATCAGTTAAGGTTGATTAATTCATTTCATAATAGTTAGAACTCACGGGACGATGATCGAAAGTCGTGAGTTTGAGTTATTTGATTTGTAATGGACTGTTTTGTGGGTTGTTTCGTGTAGCTTTTGGGCTGTATATTTTTCTGCTATTTAATGGAGTTTTTGGAGGATAAATGGTGTGGAGAAACACCACTTAATGGTGAAATGATGGATTAGTCATTCTTTGTAATATTTTTGGGGTGTTGGACACTACTATAGTCATCGTTTTTGGTATGAATTAATTGGGATGTGTTGGGCTGTTGTAATCTAAATATAATATGGATTTCGACTTGGATCCATTGTAGGTGGTAATTATATTGTGTTCCTACAGGCGCTTAAGGTTATCTTGGCATTGGTTAAGTTAAATGGATGAACTAGACATGAACTAGTGAATAAAGTTGCTAATTAAGAATAATTGGAGTTGTGGATCATTTTCTTTGTTATGGATATATGGTATAAGGCTGGAATTATTGATGAATGACTTCATTATCATATTAATGATACTGTTAAGTTAAAGTAAAAAGTCTATAAGGGATGATATGGGGTATACAAATTCCAATTGGAGCTTGTCGTTCGTCGTAAAATAGTTATGACTTGTTGTTGTTTTATGTTGTCTTATTATTGATAATTATGTATTGCTAGATTTCTCTGGTAATTGTTGTTGGTATATGGTATTGGAGGAGGCTCTTGTTATAGGGGAGATGCTGCCCGAATTTATATAAATGAGCTACAAGTTTAAGTTGCAGACTTAGCCTTTATTCAACACCGATTTTGAATGTTCTGCCACGACCCAACTCGGAGGGCCGCAACGGGCACCCGATGCCTTACCCAACCGAATACCAAGTAACATATCTTTCTTATCATACCATCATGGGTAAATGGGCCAAAAGGGTCGTCATGATATAACCAGAATAAAACATAGGGGAATACTTGACATAAGATGACCCAACATGTAACATAAACTTATACATGTGACATACCTCCTATAAGACCAAAATGAACACTCATACACTGAACATTGGCCGACAAGGCCATACAATCTCTCATATACATGATATCTGTCTACAATCCTCTAAGAGTACATACACATCATAAAGGTCGGGACAGGGCCCCGCCATACCAAACAATATGTCCAAATCATATTGACCAAATAGGCAACTCCGGAGCAAGTAGAGTGCACCAACACCTTCCGCTGAGCGGATAGCCTACTAGGAGGTATGACAACCTGTCTATTGGGACCTGCTAGCATGAAATGTAGTGTCCCCAAGAAAAAGGGATGTCAGTACGAATAAAGTACCGAGTATGTAAGGTAGGAAAGCATAAACAAGAACACTAATGTAAAGAGAGATAAAGGAGATACAACCTGTAACATATGAGTGCCTCTGGGGGCTACTGACATGAAATGCATAATACATATATATACAGGAACTTTAAAAACATAAACCTCTGTGGGCATCATCATATCATATCCGGCCTCAAAGAGGACTCGATAAAAATGTACCCGGCCATCATAAGGCTCGGTAGAATCGTATTCGGCCACGTAGAGCTCGGTAAAACCCAATTGATCAGTGGTTATACAATTGGTGCCGTACCCGGCCGACTATAGCGCGGCTCGGTAGAGTAAAGTAGATACATATATAATGCATGCTGGACTCATGGAATCATGTTCTAAACCTTTCAGAGTGGCGTATGGTCGTTGCACCTTCTATTAACATTATGGACATCATACCATCAGTATGAACCTCAATAGAATTCAAGGATCATACATACATGCTTAGAATAACTTTATAAGGAAAGAACGACATCGACAATCTTAGTTGCTAGGAGTAGATTCATTATGAAATAGCGTATCATTTGACGTTCATTTCACATTAGATCATGCCAAATGAAATAAGGAAGTTCCTTAACATACCTTAACCATGGTGAGTCCTTAATACCTCCCAAGCTACTCTTCAAACAACTCAACTCAATCTATCATTACATAAGGAGATTCAAAATCAGTGTTGAATAAAGGCTAAGTCTGTAACTTAAACTTGTAGCTCGTTTATATAAATTCGGGCAGCATCTCCCCTGTAACAAGAGACTCCTCCAATACCATATACCAATAATAATTACCAGATAAATCCAGAAATACATAATTATCAATAACAAGATACCATAAAACAACAACAAGTCATAACTATTTTACGACGAGCGACAAGCTCCAATTGGAATTCGTATACGCCATATCATCCCTTATAGACTTTTTACTTTAACTTAACAATATCATTAACATGATAATGAAGTCATTCATCAATAATTCCTGCCTTATACTATATATCCGTAACAAAGAAAATGATTCACAACTCCAATTATTCTTAATTAGTAACTTTATTCACTAATTCATGTCTAGTTCATCAATTTAACTTAACCAATGCCAAAATAACCTTAAGAGCCCATAGGAAGACAACATAATTACCTCCTACAGTGGATGCAAGTCGAAATCCATGTTATATTTAGCTTACAACATCCCAACACACCCAAATCAATTCATACCAAAAAAAACGACTATAGTAGTGTCCAACACCCCGAAAATATTACAAAGAATGACTAATCCATCATTTCGCCATTAAGTGGTGTTTATCCATACCATTTATCCTCAAAAAACTTCATTAAATAGAAGAAAAATATACAGACCAAAAGCTACACGAAACAACCCATAAAATAGTCCATTACAAATCAAATAACTCAAACTCACGGCTTCCGATCACCGTCCTGTGAGTTCTAACTATTATGAAATGAATTAATCAACCTTACTTGATATTTAAGATCTTGAAACCAGAACTTTGTATTTTTTATTAACTTTAAAAAAACTTCCAAAACTCAAACTACAAAGAAAAAGAGAGCCTATATAGCGATACATACGTCGTGGGGATCGTTGTAATGTTATTGCTTCGTGATTTCGTATATCGGACGATAATCTTGTTGGATAACCTTGTGGACAGCTTAAGGGTGAGGTTAGGGGTCTTATTTGGTCGAGCTCTCTGGAATTATGAAGAAAGAGACGACATAGCAAGATAAATATCCATTTTGGTTGAAAAGTCAAAAGGTGCTACTTGGCACCATCTCATGGCCCTTTTTCAAACACTTATATCTTTTTATCGGGATGTCGTATGAATGAACGGTTAAAAGCGTTGAAAACTATATTCCAAGACCTTGAATTTGGTATATAATATGTCCCAAAAAGATCTCATATAGGACACGAAATATATTACTCAAAAAGCTCCATTACAAGGCAAATCCTTAGTCGATTTTTCCGCAACTTAAATCTGATTTTACTCTAACTTTATACTTCATATCCAAACATCTTATATAGTCATATCATGACTTTAAACTCATTTAAATTGTGATTAACAAGTATCATATTCATCTTAACTTACTTAACAATTCGGCAAACCTTTCTTATCCTTGTAGAAGGACTTCATCCTTTTTGAGCTTACATTAGATAATCCTATAATGATAGTGACGTATGAAGTACATGGTGTAACAACATGTACCCTTAAAAATATTTGTCCTTGAATGTTAACTCTTAAATTCCTGCAAAATAAATGGGACGTAACACCATCAAATCACTTTATATACTTTCAAAGAGGATCTCATTTCTGAGCTTACATCAATTGACTTACGCCGTATTTTCACATACAAAATATGGGTTGTAACAACCCCTAGAGGGCAAACTAGGTCTAGCAACATCTATTTGATATAGTAACAAAAAATGTAAGACCTCAACAGGTATGACAAAACTATAAGACCTCAACAGGCATGACAAAACTGTAAGACCTCAACAGACATGAAAAAACTGTAAGACCTCAACAGGTATGAAAAACTGTAAGACCTCAACAGACATGAATGAACTGTAAGACCTCAACAGGCATGAAAATTTTATAAGACCTTACTACCGGCATAAAACTCGATCCCGAAGTTTAGGCTATATGTCGCATTTGTAAGACTCCCGAAAGAGCATACCCTCGGTGTAGACGCCTAAACTACCACACTCGGGATCAAAACGGTCAATACGGCTGCACCATCCAAATTAATGCGACTCGGGGATGCCCAATTGTCGCTATAAAATCACATGCCATTACTTCGAATCTACTTCGAAAAGAACCGGTTAAACAGGCTACCCTCGACAGGAAAAAGAGCTTCGACCATGTCATCTACAAATTACAAGGCTTTGAGCTACTCAGCGTACGAGTTAAACCTTCCGAGGTGCTCGAACGTCGCTGCAAACAACTTGAAATCGTGGTTCTTCCCGAATTAATGACGGGTCAGGCAAAATCATTTCAAAAAGTCCCTAACGAGAGGAAACAAAGCCTACATATACCCAAGGGAAAAGTGTAAGAGCCATTGTCACTAGACAAACGAGCCTCAGGGCCACACACACTAAATGATTGCAACGACCAAAAGCGTAAGAACCACCGTCGCCAGCTTAAAAATTTGAAAGCTTTAGGGTCAAAGTGAGCACGAGTCGTAACTCGATTCGGAGACCGGATCCAAAATAGATAACTACATATGCCTAAGGGAAAAGCGTAAGAGACATCATCGCCAGCTTCATGAGCCTCAAGGCCACGCACATAAAAGGTCGCTTAGACTCAAGGCGTAAGAGCCATTGTCGACATCCCATGCAGATACAAAACTTGAGGGTCGATTGAGCTCGAGTCGAAGCCCGACTCGAAGACTGAACCCAAAACAGTAAAAATGCATATGCCCAAAGGCAAAAGGTAAAAGTAGTTGTCACCAGCCTAACGAACCTCAGGACAATACCACAGGTTCGAGGATTCCTACTAACTCAAAGGTCGAATCGACCCGATTGAGATCTTGACAAACAGAAACACAAAAGACACAAATTATGGGGTTACCCTTTTTTTGCATATAGGAGGTGAAATGCTCCGTCTACAACATACTATGAAAGCTATGTACACAATAACAAGGCAGGAAATAAACGCCCCCCTCGGTGACTATGGCCCGGTGGCCCTCTCCTCGCCGTCTTCAGCATCAGACAGAAGGAACTTGGCATCATACTCCTCCCCTTTGGCTTGCTCGATCTCTTCCGAGAGATCAAAGCCCATGGCATGAATTTCCTCGAAAATTTCCTTCCGAGATTTGCACCTCACATGCTCCTTACTACTGCTTGCATGATCAAGGGCTCTCTTCAGTTCAGCTTTAGCAACGACAACACTCTTCGAATAGGCTGCCACTTTCTGTCCTACCCTAGTATTGCTCATCACAACCTCATCCAGGACATTCACCACCTTGGTTTTTTCCTTCGAAAAGCTCGGAAGAGAGACTTGCGATCATATTCGCCCGAGCAGAATCATTCGCGCGAAAGATCTGGATTTGCACCTCAAGAGCAGAAACCATGGCTAGAGCACTCTCTTTGGCTGCAAAATGGGCACTTACATGCTCCTGCAGCTCATTGAATTCGCATTTGGCTCGACCAACCTCACCCCAGAGCTGGACCAACTCCTCCACCTTGTCCTCCAACTGAAATATCAAAACATCAAGACGCCGAGGTAAAAAGAAGGAGTGCAAGACAGCGTGAAATACAGGGTACCTGTTTCTCCAGGCGGATCTCACGGCTCCGGTCCATCTCGCGCCGTAGGGAAGCAAACTCAATTTCCGTTTCCGTGCAAAGAAACTTAAGGGATTTCTCCCTATCTAAAGCCTCCCGCAATGGGGCCTCACTACGAAGCAGCTCGGATTTAAGCCTATCAAAGGCCTGTCAAAGGGATTTAAGCCTCCCGCCATCTTACGAGACCACTCGGCTAAATCGAGGACCTTGTTCGGTAACCAATGAGTTGCTACAAATATGGAACAGAAAGACATCATTACGGAGCCTGCCTCTGGTCAAAACGATGATAGTTCGGATGAGACACTTACGTGTGAAGTTCCATTTCCAAGGAAATGGAAAAGAATCTATAGGAATGACATCGATCTTTCCAATCTGAACGAACCGATTCATCCATCCACGGTCCTCGTCCTCCTCGCTACCGACGATAGGAGCTCTGGTGGATCAATGCTGAAGAGAAATCAAACCCCGGTAACATAGTGGCCGATATAACCTCACGAGATGGCTGAGGGTAAACTCTATCCCTGTCTTATTAGCAATATCTCATCGTCTGCACTATTTTCCAAAGGAAGGGATGAGCCTGCACTAGTGTAACCTGATATCTCTGAAAGAAATCAAGCACGACCCGGTCGGGGGAACCCGACACAAAAACATGCGTGTATACGCTCAAAAACCCCTCAACGTATGTCAAGACGCTCTCATTGGGAGAAGGTACTTGTAATACCACGCCTTCTCCCCATCCGTAGTCTTTTCTGATCATTTCTAGGTTTTCCTCTCCCACAGATGAGATGATCCTCGACACATGCTCCCGGTGACCCGGAACATTAGGAGGCCTCCCAGCGTGACAACTCTCCTCGAGGCGGGGCACCCCGAGGCTCGCTCACTGGAAATCGGCGGTGATTCGCTATTACCAACCAAATGCGGAGCACAGGAAGAACTCCCTTTCACCCGACTATCGAACGTTGACATAGCAGTAATAGCTACGATAGAATAGGAGGGGAAAGATGTGGACCAGAGCAAAAATTTTGAATTGGGGCAACAGAAGAATTAGCGCAAAACGCCAGGCTCTGCGGAAGAGATAGTTTATCAAATCAACATAATCTCCATTAGAAAGGCAGAAGAGTGAATATATAGGAGCAAAGCAGCAGCTGCTCGCCTACCCAAAAGGTCAATTAATTTTGGCCGCATTAACATCTCCCTCTACTAGGGAAACGAACTGGCAGAATCGCCTCGGGCCCCCTCTTACCAGATCAAGCGAATGTTGCTACCCCATAGAACTCAAAGAACTACGAGGCCTCGGTGGCTCCTCGATATCGCCAGCACCAGTCTGATAGGAGCTGTCTATTCAACCCCGAAGCATGGCCAGTTTGAGTTTCCCGGTAGCTCCGAGAACGGATTTCGAGAGGCCAGCATCAAAAGTCGGAAGTCAATCCGCAAAAGCAAAGGAACAAAGAAAAAAGATACTAAAAAACTGATAGGAGGAAAATCCCTCTTTTTTACATTACCAATAACATACCCACAAGAGACATCTTTACAAAATCCATCCTCCGAGGCTGCATACAAAGGGAAAAAGAGGGGATGCAAAATGACTTGGGGACTACTCCTCACCACTACTATATTCGTCCTCATCGGGGGCAATTAAAAGGGCCAGTTCTCTCTCCAATTCGCGGTCTTCCTCGAGATCAGCTGACAGGTCGACGACTCTAGCCCCGATCTCCTCTAGGATCTCTCTCCTCGCCTCCGCCTTAGCATGATTAATAGCTTGAGCTAGCTTCTGCTCAGCTGCTATCGATATGTCACAAGCTATTTTATGCGCTGTGGCTGTGTCCTCCAGATAAGTGGCAGCATTTCCTTCAACCTCGGACTTGGCCGTGGCCAAGGAAGCAACCTCCTCACGAGCATTCCTGATAAGATCCTAGGATATCACAAACTCCTCAGTCGCTACTTCACTTTGCTTCCTCAGCCCAGAGATCTCCGTGTTCAGTTGGCTAATCTGTGAACTACTCTGCTCGGTCTACAAAAGAAAGGTAAGACAATTTATGTCGGAATATGGGAGCAGAAGTCGGGTACAAGCAAGGCAAAATACCTGCGCAGCAAGGTCGGCCTTTTCCCGGATCGCCGTCTCCAAAACAGCTCGGAGCTCTCCTAGTTCTTTCCCTCCCCGGGCAGAGCGAGCCTCCGAATACCGCATTATTGAGGTAAGTTTCTTACACTCCTTTTCATGGTAAGAAAGCTCTTTATGGAGCCAAAGGAAGGCATGATCATACATATCATTGCACTGCGACATAGCAAAAAAGTTAGAAAGACAGAGAACAATGCCCGAGACTAAAAAAATTCACGAAAGATGACTATCACCTACCGCATGAATTTCTTCGCCGCCTTGACGGCGCCGGGAACATCAAGACCGACACTATCACTAACACCGTCAAAGATGTTGGCAAGAAAGCCTCCCCCTTGTAGAGGAATCCCTGCTTTGACGACGACCGCTTCTTGAGCGTCCCTCAGTTCCCCTAACAAGACCTGAAAGCATGAGATGAAGTCGTTCATGTCGCCGACTACCCCAAAAGGCAACCCCTACTTTTGAAAAGCTCCAGGCCCTGATCCTTCAGGATCGATGGCAGCAGTCCCCCCAACGGAAACTGCATCGAACCCGATTGCGCGATTTGAGGCTACATTAACACACTTTTCAAGGGTCTCCGATTTACGATACTGTCCGGAGTCAGCCGTTCTGGACTCAGCAGCCTCCGATCAATGCACGTGAGAGGCTCCCGCATTCGACCTCGTCCTCCGCGCTAGCTGGCATTCATTGTCATCCTCCTCTTCGATATCGAGATTCTCCTTTGAAGTTGAAGCCGAGGTCCCAGCGGTGGCTCGATAATCGAGTGACCTGGGTTTCTTTGCCGTAGGAAGGGCGACAGTTGCCTTGCCTTTTCTCATCTTGCCCTTGCCGGGCTCCGAAGCCTCCACTTCGCCACCAGGGGGTGGCCTCATCTGCATATTCTTGCCAAGACCTGCACAAGTGCAGTAATCGCAAGATGTCATCACTAAGGGCGTAGGTAGAAACACAAATACAAGGCGTAGGCGGTAAGGAAACTCTACCATGATTCTTGGCCACCCATCACTCCTTGGACAAGTCGGTCCAAGACCGAACAAGATATGGGAACACCTTGTCCAACCACTCGATCCATCCCGACAAATCCGAAACCGCCTCGGGGTACCAAGCAGCAGCTGCAGGAAGCGTAGAGAGGTCGTTATTTCAAAATAAAAGTATTAAAAAGTGGTTAAGGGAAATTGCTTACATTGCGTGTTCCATTTCTCTGAAAAAGGCATCCTCCGGGCCGGGATGATATCCGAGGTCTTTACCCGGACAAATCTTCTCATCCACCCTCGATCCTTTCCCTTATCGTTGCTCGAGAAAAATGATTTTTTGGACAGATGATGGAGCCTGATCAAACCTCGATAAAATCGAGGGCTATACATCCTGATCAAATGGTTTAGGGTAAAAGTCTCACCCCAACCCCCTTGGTGAAATGGCAGAGCATCAATACTATCCTCCAGAAAGAAGGATAGATCTGACCAAGCGTCACTTGGTACTTGTCACAGAAGTCAAAGATAACCGGATCTATCTCTGAGGGAGAGGATTCGGAAAAATTCTCAGGACCCAAGGTGAACGGGTAGGTATACACATAAAAAGAGTCGGCCTTATAGTCCGTTATATTGTCATTAGGACTGGGAATCTCCACCCCCACTGCCTCGCTCCATCGGCAGTCTGTCCTCAGCGTTTGTATGTTGGTCATGACGTTGATGTATCAGGACACGTGCTCACATCATCCCGGTGTGGATGAAGTGGTATCGATGTTAAAATCCTTTGACATATTGAAATTAGGTTGAGTACACTATTCCAAGGAAGGAATCACTCTGGCTTTCTCTTTAGGCGGTCGAGATGATGATGCAACTTCGTTCCGCCGAGGAACCCTTCTAGAGGTCCTAGCCATATCAATGGTAAAAATTTCTCTAAAACAAGATGGAAGAGTGTAAAAGGCGATGGGTTATGACTCTTAAAGTTGAATATGGGGTGAAAATAAGGAGTGTCAAACAGTCGATGCATTTATAGGAACCGTTTGGGCAGCGGAAAGGACGCGCAAATGGCAGTTCGTGGGTTCCTCGATTATCACATTTGACGGTGACCTTTGCACGGCTTTCTGGAACATGGCATTTAATGCTCTTATTGGATGAAGTCACGACAATGATATCTTCGGAAACGACGGCTCAAGATCGTTTCCTATTACATCATTCCAGGAAACGCGGAGACTATGTGTATACAGTAAAATCGAAGTGTCCAATTTCTCGTTATTAAGGGGTTTCTATAAGTTATATCGAGACCTCGAGGCTGTGGGGTTGTGGTTGAGTTCTCTCTCTCGATGTTCATTTACGCTCGACCCAACGACAATGCCGAGGATGGGGAATTCACAAGGCGAGCAGGTAACACCGTCAGAGTTTGGTATCATGTCTAGCCGTCCCATCTCCGTATCTTTACAATTAATGCATTCTGTACTATATTGTATTTTCACCTCCTATATTAAGGGGATCCTCATCACTTTGTAAGAGGCTGTTTTTGCTCTAACTATTCTATGGAAGATCAATAACAACTCTCTCTCTCTCTCTCTCTCTCTTTTCTCTCTTATTCGCTCAAGACCGTCTCTCTTCAGACCATTCTTCAGATTTAATTATTAATCTGATCACGTATTTTAGAGTCCCATCAACAAATTTAATTATTATTACCATTTTCACGGTAAACACTGACATTCTTCAGACCATTCAAATTGATTTTGTTTTTTCAAAGTTGAAAAGAATTTGAAGCAATTTTGTGATGACTTGAAAATAATCCTTCCCAAGGCTGCTATTCTTCCTGTCAGTTAAGTGTTGAATATGACCCCCTGCTTGTTGTGATTTGACCAGAATATCATCTATATACACTTCCATTGTATTTCCTAGGTGCTCTTGAAACATTTTGGTCACTAGCCTTTGGTATGTGGCCCCAACATTCTTTAATCCAAACGACATAACTTTGTAACAGTAAGTCCCCATGTTTGTGATGAAAGAAGTTTTTTATTCATCTAGAGGATCCATTTTAATCTGATTATATCCTAAATAGGCATCTAAAAAACTTAATAATTCATGCCCTGCAGTAGCATCAATTAGTTGATATATGTGCGGTAATGGAAAAGAATCTTTAGGGTAAGCTTTATTTAGATCAGTATAATCTACATAAACTCGCCACTTACCATTCTTTTTGGGTACTACTACAATATTAGCCAACCAATCTGGATATTTTACCTCGCGGATGGACCCGATTTTTAAAAGTTTTGCACCTCATCTTGAATCACTTGATTCTTGAAGGAACCTTGCTTCCTTTTCTTTTGTTTGACAGGCGTGTGTGATGAGTCTTCGTTATATTTGTGGGTCATTACCTCTAGTGGTATACCTGTCATATCACAACTTCCAGTTCCTCGATCGTTGTTTTGATATTTTCATTTTCTTCTGGTTCCTGAATAGTATCGGGCCTCGAGTCTACATCTGTTTTCCCATCTTCAGTTAAGGTTCGTGTTGCTGCTTCGTTAACTGGATTCTGTGATTGTTATTTTTCGTCACTCTTTGCGTTTGAATCTACCACGGAATGAATGCTTCGCGAAGCTTGCTGGTCACCACGGATTTGCTGTATTCCACATTGTGATGGAAACTTGATAACTTGATGTAAGGTAGATGGAACAACATCCATTTTCTGAATCCATGGTCTGCCGAGAATCATATTGTAAGCCATATCAATTTCTACTACCTAAAATTTGGTATCTTTGACTACTCCTTCAGCAAATATGGTGAGTATTATCTCCCTTTTTGTTACGACCCTCGACTTGTCAAAACCAGACAAGGTGTGTGCCTTAGGTATCAACTTATCTTTGGCTTGGAACCTGTTTACCACTCTTAATAGAATGATATTCATAGAACAACCGGATCAATCAAAACTCGTTTTACATTAGTGTCATGTACAAGTAAAGATATTACTAGTGCATCATTATGCAGGGTTAGCACGCCATCTGCATCTGCATCATCAAATGTAATACTATCTTCTTCCAAAACATGTCGAACCTGCTTCCTGTGTGTAACTATAATTTTTGACATTTTCTTTGCTGCCGTGTATGTTACGCTATTGATCTCTTCTATCCACTTATGACATTAACCGTCCTTTTTGGTGAAGGAGGTTTTGGTGGCTCCTATCTATTCTTCATATATGCTTGCTTTCCCTTTTCACTAAAAAATTCAGCTAAATATCCTTATTTTAATAAATGTTCTACTTCACCTTGTAGCAATCTACAATCCGCCATTTTGTGACTACGATCGATGTGAAACTCGCACCAAAAATTAGGATTTCACCTGTTTGGGTTTGATATCATTTCCTTTTGCCACCGTACTTTGTCTCCCATGCTCCTTAAAATAGCCACCAACTCGGATGTGCTAACATTAAAACTGTAACCGCCAATCTTTGCCTTCGAGCTTCTATCATCATCTCGCATCTCCCGCGTGTTTCGTTCTTTTCCGATCCTTGATGATGAACCTGGCTCTCTATCTCTAGATCTATGATAATACCTTGGGTTTTCCTGTTTTGAACGTGAGTCTATTCCTGTTGGTCCTATGTAAGGCTCGTACCCATTTTTGCCGGACCTTTTTTCAGTTTTGGCTCGTCTTGAACTCGTCCTTTCATTTTTTCGAGACTGAATGATAGTATTTTCTTCTATCCGTAACTTTGTGTTGTATCTGTTATAAGCATCATTCCAAGTTGTTGCTAGAAATTCTCGTAAACTTTTCTTGAGTCTCCTCGTGGCTTCCAAGCTTTTTGCATTTAGATTACTGGCAAAGGCCATAGCCGCCCCAGTTATTAGGTACATGTGTCAACATTATCCTCTCACATTGGAATCTATCTAAGAATTCCCTAAGCAGCTCCGTATCTCCTTGTTTTATTTTGAAAATGTCCTCCATTCTTTTTTCAACTTTGTGAGCTCCCGAATGTGCTTTGATAAATGAATCTGCAAGCTTAGCAAAAGAATCTATAGAATTTTTGGGTAAAAGAGAATACCATGTTAATGCTCCCTTCGCGAGTGTTTCTCCAGACTTTGACTAGTACTGATTCAATTTCTTGCTTGGTCAAGTAGTTGCCCTTTACGCCAGTTGTAAATGCAGTTATGTGATCCCGTGGGTCAGTTGTTCCATCATATTTCGGAATATCGGGCATTTTGAATTTCTTTGGAATTGGCAAAGGAGAGGCACTTGGCTTCCAAGGTTGTTGAGAGTATTTGTCCATATCTATTCCCTTGATTATAGGTGGCACTCCAGGTATCTGCTTTATGCGATCGCTCTGCTCCTTGAGTTGTTTCTATAAAGTTAATACTAAATTCTGTAAATCAGAATTGACTGGGTTACCTGAACCTCCATCACGAGATTCGCTAGTAGTTCCTACACTACCTGAGTTAGCGAGTCCTGAACGAGGATTTTCCACTGTGTTGTTGTTTCGAGTTGGTGTTGGTGGTGCAACACCTGGTAGCTGGTTAGCAAAAGCCTGAAGAGCGTTACTGACCTGTTGGCCTGAAAAGCTTCATCAATATCTTGATTATTTTCGAATTGATCATTCATATTTGATTCAGATCCATCAGGAGTCCCCTCTTGGGATTGTCGAGGAGAGTTTTGTGGCGATGGAGCTGGAGTTCCTTCACCTTGTTGATTCTCCTGACGTTGCTGATTTTCTTGGTGTTGTAAATCTTATTCGTTGTTGTCGTTGACATTCGACATGATTGTTTTGACAAAAGATTCAATTTAGAAAGTAAAAGATTATTAGGGTCCCGACAACAGAACCAATTTGTTTAACCAGAAAATAGAAATTTTGGTCAAAGCTTAATTTTAGTAGAACTCGGGTTACTGATAATCAAATAAGGAAATAATAAAAAAGAAGAATTGAATTTAAATATAGTTGAGTAAGCAAAAGAAAGCAAAGTAAATTAGTGTATTCCAATAATAATCTATGTCCCTTTTACAAATGTTATTTCTCTCCTTTTATAGCTATTTCTAAATACTACATTTCTTTTCTCTCATAATAGGGCCATAATGAGCAATTAATGGCATTAATGTAACGTTATAATTAGCAATCGTAATTGTTTTGTGAAGATTCTATAAAGTTTTCTGTCATTGATACTCATTAATTACGGATGATACGTATCTGTACTTTTGGCTAAATAGGTTCATTTTTCCGATGTCTCTTCAAGTTACAAAGAGATACGAGTAACCATCGCTTCTTATTTTCTGGTATTCTTGCTCGTATCTGTCAAGGTCCACAGCTTTTTGAATACTCTCTGCCAGTTGTCATACTTTCATTAATCCACGTGTCTTGACATATTAGCACATAATTAAAATCAAACGTTAACTTGATTTTCCCCAATACAATCATATTGATTCCTTAAAACAAATTGTGACACCCCAAGCGAATCCGACAAAGTAGGGAGAGATGTTGGATATATACGTAAACAAGACTTTGACTCTAGTAACGCTTTTTAAATACGTGCCGGCCTAGACCTAAAACAGACAATATTACTAGTAGGATCGGTTGCTACACATAATATCATAACCACTTCTCGTGTAACCTAGAAAGATGGTGGGGCAAGCCTCAATAGTCAACTGAGTTTAGGTGAATCACACATCGCGAAACCTACATCTTTGAGAAGGTGGTGAGGCAAACCTCAACGAGAATGTTTAGACCCTAAGGGGGATGTATGTGACACCTGAGGCAAATCCCACGTTGTAAAAATATGGCAGTGACACTCCAGGCAAATCCCACATCGACAAAACACGAGAGAGATGCTGAGTATATAAGTAAACAAGCACTAAGGGAGTGTATGCGACACCCAAGCGAATCCCACATCGACAAAACATGAGAGAAATGTTGGATATATAGGTAAACAAGCTTGATGCTGAGTATATAAGTAAACAAGCTTTAGACTCTAGTGATGTGTTTTAAAGCCATTGGGGTCTAAATCGACACTCGACACACTACCCAACCCGAGTGAACCAAACCCATATATAAATCCTCTCTTTTATTCATGCGGAAGCCTTTTGAAACATAAGCATTTTAAACAATAAAATCCATTCATGAAATTTAACCTTTAAATAATTCTCTTCATTTAACAAAATACATAATTGTATTTGTTCATTCATGCATGTCATATGACTTGTCACGCGCCATTTTCTCGCGAAAACGGGTGTGGACATATGACAACTCCTTTAATGATGAAAAAACAACATTACATTCCAGGAGCAAATGGAAGGACGACTAAGATCTTCAAAAATTTGTCAACCTATGCTATGGAAGACAAGAAAGGAAGGAGCAAAGGAAAGGACGAGTAAGATCTCCAAAGATCTGTCAGCCTATGCGAAGGAAGACAAGATAGGAAAGACCAAAATAAGTAAAGATCAAGATTCCAAGAATCCGTTTGAAATATCATTCAAGCACTGAAGATCCGCTCATTGAAGGAACGCTATCAAATTCCAAAATCAAAGGATTAATTAGAGGCCGTTTGTTAAAATAAATATTCGCTCGCTGATGGAAGGTTCTATCAAGGCCGTCACTACAGGTATATATCAACGAAAGCTCCACACTTATTCTTGGAAAGAATAATCACTTAAGATTCATTCAAAGGATCAATTCCTTTAAGTTTGCAATCTCTCAAGATCTGCCATAATCAAGAATCAAAGCATATCCCTCGAGTTGTATTTATAGTAGGAAGACCAAGAGAAGAAATATACATTGATAAAACCAACCTCATGTTGTTCTGCTCTAAGCAAGCATTATAATATGAGTGTCATTTACTATGTAACTAGTAGAGAGAAGAAATAGAAAAAACATCAAGTATAAAAACATTGATGTATCAATACATAGAGAGAGTAATTAGAACTAAAAAGCAGTTGGTGTGTTTAATAACATCAACTCACTTGTACAGAAGTTTTCACAGAGCTTTGAGGAGAGAACCCACTTATAACCCAAAGTGAATGGACTAGGATTCACATTGAATCTGAACAAGTATAAAAATATTCACTGTCATTTACTTTCTGTATTTTACATTTTATCTTTACTATTTACCTGACAACTAGTTCTAGTCAACTAATTGATAAACTAGTCAACTACTTAATCATAAAATGGGGAAAAAATGACAATTCACCCCCTCTTGTACTTTCAATAATATCATAAAAACTCGCTCGCTACCTCAAATCACCAAAATAACATCAAACAACAAGAACCAATCATCAAAACTCAATATTTCAACTTAAAACTCATTTTTTACCATCTTCCACATAATGCACAGAAATCCGCTCGAGTCATGTAGGGCCCTATACAAACATGCGTACAAGTCCAAAAAATCATACAAATCTATCGAAATCGTCAAAACACCAATCCGAGATTTTTTTTACCAAAAACGTTGACCGTGATCACCACAAATCTCATTTTAAGTCAAAAATCATTTTTTCTTCAAAATTTTATGTAAAGGCTTTTGGAAAAATAACACGGACCATGCACGAAAACCAATAACATCAATTGAATCTATGAGAGGTCTCGAAATACGAAAAATAAGGCTAGTACTCAAAAGGACCTATCGGGTCGTCATATCATCACTCTCACACATCTAAAAAAGTGTATCTTCTCTCTTTGCCATGTCAGTGTACAAGAGGGCTAAGACTATCAAACAACCAAGTTTAGGGGGATAAGTAGAACTAAAAATAGTTTGACTGTGTACTGAATAAAATATGTCTAAGTTGAAGGGCGATTATATTATGTCTTGTTTCAAATGCCTCCTAAACTTCTCCTTTTTTAGTTAAGCCCCGACCTAAAAAACAAATGTGTGGTTCATTTGAATACTCTCAGTTGTCCACTCATGAACTAAACAATACTACTCCTATATAAATTAATCCACCAAATATTTCAAAATTAGCAATCGAAAAATTTAATACAATTATGAAATCATTACTAACTTTCCAACTATATTACATCACTTCTTAATAAATAGTAAATGATAATATATGTATATGGTAAAATTAGTTTATATTAAATATCCAAATAGTAGAGAGATACGTGGAACCAGAAACAGGCGGAAAGCGAAGAAAGTAGAAACCAAGACCGGGGATAACATTTTCGGTTGGCACCGGGAAGATCCCGAAGGAAATGTTGCTAATGAAGACAAACGAATTTTTGCCACCCGATGACATTCAATGAGGAATACTCTTCAGTATTAAATACATAATCCATTATAGAGAATTTTAGCATTCATAGCCTACTGTTACATATTCAACAATGGCCCACAAAATTCTCATTTAAGAGGGGCTTGATCCTATGACCTTGTTCTCTAGGTGCAACAGTAAGTAGTGACTTCAACAACCATTGTTGTTATTGCTGTTATAATTTTTGAGATCAAATCGATTCGCTTGTATATAAAACACATTACAAATTCAACTATATCATTATACGAGTAAACAGTTCGGCAACCACCGTGGGGCTTAGACAGTTGCGTAATTGAGTTGATCCTTGCATCTATTACTAATCTGTTTAATTCTTTGTTTCTTGGTGAAAAATTGTAAGAAAATAGCAGATAACAATGTCAACATTACACACAACATTGAGGCACAAGAAAATATGCCTCGATACGAAGATTCAATCAGTGATACCCGCAACAAGGAGGACGTATCCACTCCGGTCCATGGCAGGAAATATCTATGACACGTTCAGGAGGAAACTGCTGATGATGCTGAAGACGAGCATGTTATGAAAACAGTGAGAATCCTAAGGGAACAACAGAAGTATATTATGGGCCATCGCATGCGACACGATCAGGTCATGACAAAGTTAAAGCTACCATTATCGGATGATTCCAACAACATGAATGGAAGAGGTCCAGTTCCTCCCGGTGCTCCCACAAACCAAACAGTACAAAGGGTTGATAAAAACTCCCCGAGAGGTGAGTTCGGCTTCGACGGGTTTAGGGGGAACGACAGCGGATATGGTAACAATAACAGGAATGATCCCTTTAAAACTAAACTAATGAAATTAATGAGGGAAATAAAAGCCCGAATGGATTTAATCTTGGGTGCACCGCCAGTGTTTAAAAGACTGGACTCAAAGATGTACGCCAGTCGCCGTTCAAACCGACCGCGATACCAGAGTTAAATCCTGAAGCGGTTCAAAATGCCAGACGTGCCGAAATACAATGGGACTTCGGATCCTTAAGAGCACATCACCACCTACATAACGGAGGTGAAAGGAAACGACTTAGCTCCACATGAGATTGAGTCAGTCATGCTGAAGAAGTTTAGGGAGACCCTCATAAAGCGGGCCCTAACATGGTATTCAACTCTATCCGAGCACTCAATAGATTCCTTTGAGATGCTCACGGATTCTTTTATCCAAGCCTATGCCAGGGCCAGGAAGGTATAGGCCTGAAATGCCGACGTATTCAGAATTGCGCAAGGAGAGTCAGAATGGCTGCGAGAGTTCGTGACCAGATTTCAGAAGGAAGGGATGCTACTACCGGTCGTGCCATATAAATGGGCAGCTAAGGCATTTACTAAGGGGATGAATTCGAGGAGCTCCAACGCTTCCTAGAAACTAAAATAAAGTCCGCTCGAGTTCCAAGAAACAACATGGGCAGATGTCCACAACCACTACGAATCGAACATAAGAATAGAGGATGACCAGCTTGGTTTCTCGGCATCAACCAAGGGTCAGGATCGAGACTAGAATAAGGAAAAGTTGAATGATGATTTCGATGCAGATCGACAGTCTTCTAGAAATCAATTTTTGCCCTACAAAAGGACCGAAGGATGCGGCAGATGTTTCGGTTCAGTGGACAGGTTCGCTGCCGATAAGAGAGCTGATCATGGCGAGAATAACAGATCATTGCACGAAAAAGATGTCATGCCCCGACCTCGAGAAGCACAACGCTCAACCGAGATGACCCCGCTAAGCAAGCCTGTATGATACTTTCTAACCGAACTCACCCATGACTAGAGACATGATCTATTTCATTAGTTTAGAAAATAAGAAGGTTACATGAACAATCCAAATTTCATTATCGTTAGAACTTCATTCAAGATTTCCCAAAATATTACATTACGTATTCATAGGCTAGAAGGGGAAACATATGATACAAATACAACATTTCTGATTTGATTTCCCAAGACAAAGGTACCACACACGCTATGTCTATGGAGCCTCTAATAGATACAAAAGAGTAGCACGATGGTGTTGGAAACAAGGCTCCGGCTATACCTCCAAACAATATACATAAGAGAACGGAAGATACAAGACACCTAGAATGAAGTGGGGCTCAATCAAGTCAACTGAGGAGAGGGCGTACTGCTATCACTGATCAATGCCGCATGCTGTGGAACCACCTGCATCCATTAAAGAAGCAGCACCCCGGCAAAATGTATGCTAGTACATATGGAATAGTACTAGTATGAAAACCCAACACCCTCTTCAAAGTTTGGAAATACAACATGAATGTGACGAATCAATGAAGCAATGAAAGAACCTAAATAGTCGTTAAAACCCATAGCAAATTCATTTAAATCTTTCAATAACATTTAGGAATTTCAAGTTGGGGATCCTCTATAACAACCTCTACCATAATACCACAATCTCTACACAAAGCGGACATGTCGCCACCCCAATGTGTGCAGGTGGAGGTGTAATTACAATGACACAATCTCTACACAATGCGGCCCTGCCGCCTCACCCTAATGTGTACGAGTGGAGGTGTAATCACAATGCCACAATCTCTACCCAAAGAGCCTCTTCTGCCTCACCCCAATATGTGCGGTGGAGGTGTAATCACAATGCCACAATCTCTACACATAGCAGCCTTGCTGCCTCACCCCAATGTGTGTGGGTGGTGGTGTAATCACAATTCCACAATCTCTACACAAATTGGCCCTGCCACCTCACCTCAATAAATGCAAGTGGAGGTGTAATCAGAATACCACAATCTGGATTGTAAAAAGAAATATAATAGTTGTACAAAAGATTTCCTTTCAAATCAAACCCTTTGGAACCTTTGGCCTTAACAAATATAGGTTCATAAGATTTCATCATATGAGATATAAGAATTTGGTCACGTTGATTTCGTACAAAACTTTCTTCCTAAAAGGGGTATAATAGAATTAAATCAAAATAGAGAATCATTAACACACGAGGGTTTTGACACATTTGTCACGCCCCGACCTCGGGGAGCGCGACTGGTGTTCAACCGAGATAACCTGTCCGAGCAAGCCTACTAGATTACCTTCTACCCAACTCACCCATATATAAGAGATGATAAACTTCATTAATTAATATGAAGAGGATTCATGAACAACACTAATTCCATCACCATTAGTTACATCATTTTTAAAGTCTCAAAATATACACTTTCATAGTTGAGGTAAAACACGTGATTCAAATACAACAAGACTAGTTTGACTTTACAATACCAACATACCACCCACACTATGTCTACAGAGCCTCTAATAGATATAAAAGAGTACGATGATAGTACCGACAATAAGGCCCCAGCTATACCTCAAAATATAATACACAATGAATAAAAGATATACGACCCCGAAATGAAGTGGGGCTCACCAAGTCAGATGAGAAGGGAGGGGGGTGTAACACCATTAATGATCAAAACCGCTTTCTATGGAACCATCAACATCCATTAAATATGCAGCACTCCCAGCAACAGGGACGTTAGTACGTATGGAATAGTACTAGTATGAATGACTAAACACGGTCTCAATAGAACGAGTGATAACACAAGGAAGCAAAATCATACAATCAATGGGAGCCTCAACAATACCAAAACATCAAGTTAGGAGCAAGACAAGTTTCAAGTAAATTTCCATTTTAGGATGGGAGATCTTAGCATCGATATACCACCGTGATTTTAGCACGGAGTTCGATCACGCCCTGATCAGCTAGGCCATCTCACTCAAAGACATCAACCACAATCACAATCATTATCTCAATCTCAATCATTGATTCAATCATAATCTCAAGCACAATCACCACCATGTGTGCGGCATGGCGTCTGATCACGACCGGACCGGCTAGGCCGTCTCACCACAATACCATGTGGAATGATATCACCCTTTTCTAGCAATCATCTCATCCCAATAAAGGTGAATATTCTCATCATCAATGTCATCCCAAATAAGGGGAATAATCACAATTCACTCCTACACCGGCATGTATAGTTTTGGGGTTAGTTTATTTCAACCTACCCTTCATCGGTGACTAACGATACTCTCAAGTTATTTATTATTAAAAGGACTTTCAACGCATTTCAATATCTTTTACACGTCTCTTAATTTCATTAGAACTAGTGGCCCCAAATATAATAACATTCTTGGTACGTTGGCCGTATTTCATATTTTATGCTCACCTCTTTTCACTTTCAAACATCATCACGAATCATCAACAACAAAGCATTTCTATTCAAGACTTTAAGTCCACATGTAAGCAAGTAAGAGCCTATACACATAGAGATTTCTTACACAATTTGGCATAATAGTTTTCTTTAGAAACACGACTTGATGTTATAATATTTATATATGCAATCCATACTTTGAACACATTCTCAAATAGTAACAAAACATAACGAGAACATTTGAAACACATATTGAGCATGTATCTTTTATCACAAAGCTTATTAAGAATAATCAATTTATGATGAACAACTCGATACTTACAAGGTTATTGTGGGGTTCAATTATAAGAGAACAGTTTAGCCACAATTCCTAGCCTCGAGCTTTTTAAATTACTATGATGTTCCAGAATTCTTAGCCACTTCGATCTATTTAGAAATATAGTAAAATTGAACACAAATTAGGAAGGAGTTCATGGTTCCAGCTCATTTGAACATTTTATCAAACACTAGGTGTGCATTAAGGTTTCAAGGTTCTCCTATGGTGGATTCCTTCATCCCACTACCCAAAGTTTATCCAAATGAGCTCAGCAATCCTCCCACTACCCTTACTGGTACATGCATGCATAATGAGCAACTGCCACACCTAAGAATTTCTTCTCTCATTACCTATTTCAAAATTAAATCCCGTAATTGAGGGTTAGGGAGTAGAATCTTACCTCTAGGATGAAGACCCAATGAGTTTTTCTTGTAAATTCTTCAACTTTGAGCAAGGGTTGATGAACAATAACCTTAGGAACTTCCCCTCTCACTCTACACCACTCCCCTCTTAATAAATATCAGGTAGGACCAGCAAAAATAACTCACAAGTTGTTTTTATGAAAATAGAATTGGGTAAAAAATTTTCAAACTTAAAATCTATGAAGTAGGGTCTGCGGTCACAGACCAGACCATAAAACAGGTATGCGGCTCGCAAATGGGATCGCACAAAAGGGTCCCAAAACTGGGTTGTTCGGGTTGGGTCTGCTGAGGTCTGCAGTCTGCAGACCAGTTCTGCGGTCACCTAATGCGCAGTAGAACTCCCCTCCGGAAATCTTCATGCTGGGTTCTGCGGCTGATGTGCAGCCCATGAAACTATTATGCGGCTGCATAATTGACCACAAAATAACATCCAAAATTTTCCCAACTATCTGCTTCACTCTCGGCGGATTTGCGAATCTACGGTCCGCAGACCAGTTATGTGACCGGAGAAAAAGCCCTGCTCTGCCAAAAATTTTGTCCAACTCCCCAACACACTACTCACCCCAAAGAAAAATGAAGCTTGCCATGAAGAATCTCTACAATCATCACCACGTAAGTCTATCTTGGCACCACGAAACCCCAGGTTTTAGGTGAAATATTTACGGGGCCTTACATCCTCCCCTGCTTAAGATCATTCGTCCTCGAATGAAGGCCAAAATCTGCCATTAGAAACAAATGTGACTCAGGTGTTATTTAACCTCAATAGTCTCAACTAGAATCATAAGCGATGGATCTCCAACGACATTCTTCAACATGGATAAGTGAAACATCGGGTGCACTAAAGACATCTTTGGAGGTTGTTCCAGCTTGTAAATCACCCGATAAATCTTCTGAATGATTTTGTACGGTCCGATATACCTCAGACTCAAATTTCTTTTCTTACCAAAACGCATTATACCCTTCATGGGGGAAACCTCCAATAATACCCAACAATCCTCTTTGAACTCTGAATCCCTACGGCGCACATCCAAATAGGCCTTCTGATGACTCTTACCAGTTTTCAACCGTTCCATAATGATCTTAACCTTCTCCATAGCCTGATGCACGTGGTCTAGCCCTATCAACTCTGCTTCCCCAAGCTCGAACGACCCAATGGGAGATCTATATCTCCTACCACACAAAGCCTCGAACGGTGTCATTTGAATGCTAGCATGATAACTGTTGTTGTAGGCAAATTTAATGAGTGGCAAATAATCATCCCAGATACCCTTGAAATCAAGAACACAAGTGTGCAACATATTCTCAAGCGTCTGAATAGTACGCTTTTCCTGTCCGTTAGTCTACGGGTGAAATGCTATACTAAGATTCACCTGAGTGGCCAAACCTTGCTGAACGTTCTTCCAAACAATTAACCGTGAATTGTGCCCCTCGATACGAGATAATAGAAACTGGAGTGCCATGCAACCTGACTATTTCTTGGATATAAAATTGAGCATATTGTTCTACTATGTCTGTAGCCTTAACATGTTAGAAGTGAGCTGATTTCGTGTATTGATCCACAATTACCGAAATTGAGTCATACTTACGAGGCATGCGAGGTAGTCCTACTATAAAGTCCATATTTATCCTCTCCCACTTCCACATTGGAATTTCTATTTTATGTGCCAACCCACTGGGCCGCTGGTGTTTGGCCTTTACTTGTTGACAATTCGGACATCTCGCCACAATGTTCGCTATATTCCTCTTCATGACATTCAACCATTAGACTTCCTTAAGATCATGATACAACTTTGTAGAGCCCAGGTGCACGGAATATCTATAGGTTGAGCCTCGATCATGATCCTTTCTCGGAGACCATCCACATTTGGAACATATAGACGCCCTTGGTACCTTAGTGTACCATCATTCATGTAAAGAGAAAATTACACGGGCTTATGTTTATGAATCCCTTCCTTCAATTGCACCAACAATGGATCTTCGTACTATTTCTCTTTGACTTCCACAACAAGCGATGATTCAGCCTTATTTTGCACAATCACTCCTCCTTCACTAGAGTCTGCAAGACGAACTCCCAAACTAACCAACCGATGAACCTCCACGGTCAATGACCTTTTATATGCCTCCAAGTGAGCCAAACTACCCATAGATTTCCAGCTAAGAGCATCTGCTACAACATTAGCCTTTCTCGAATAATACAGAATATCGATGTCATAATCCTTGAGTAACTCAAGCCATCTTCTCTTTCTCATGTTCAATTCCTTAAGTTTGAAAATGTATTGAAGACTCTTATGGTTCGTGAATATATCCGCATGGACCCCATACAGATAATGATGCCAAATCTTCGATGCAAATACCACCACCGCAAGTTCTAAGTCATATGTTGGATAGTTCTTTTCATGACTCCTGAGTTGCCTAGAAGCATAAACTATCACCTTGCCATGTTTGATTAATACACACCAAAGTCCAATTCTTGAAGCATCACAATATACTACAAACCCATTTGTACCCTCTAGTAGGGTCAACAGCGGTGTCGTAGTCAATGTTTATTTCAACTCCTGGAAACTCTTTTCACAAGCATATGACCATTGGAACTTAACCGCCTTCTGCTTCAATTTAGTCAATGGGGAGGCAAGGTTGGAGAACCCCCCCCCCCCCCCCCCGGTAAATTTCTTGTAACAGGTTGGTGTAGGCCAATTCATCACAACTGAAATCTTATGAGGATCAACCTTAATTCTTTCTCCGGAAATGACATGACCCAAGAATGTAACATATTCATGTCAAAATTCATATTTCAAAAACATTACATACAACTTGTGCTGATATAGAGTCTATAGAGCTGCCCTGAGTTGATCGGCATGATCTTCTCGACTTCGTGAATATACAAGGATATCATCAATAAACACTATCACAAAAGAGTCGAGGAACAACTTGAAAAATCGATTCATAAGATCAATGAAAGTTGCTGGGGCATTTGTTAGCCCAAAAGACTTTACCAGAAATTCAATGTGCCCAAGACGGGTTTTAAAAGCTAATTTTGGAATATCCTGCTCCCTAATCATCATCTGGTGATACTCGGATCTTAAATCAATCTTGGAGAAATACTTATTACCCTTCAATCGGTCAAACAAATCATCTATCCTTGGAAATGGGTACTTATTTTTTATTGTGACCTTGTTGAGTTGCCGATAGTCAATACACATTCTTAGTGACCCATCCTTCTTTCTTACGAAGAGAATCAGTGCGCCCCAAGGCACACTCGACCGAATTAAACCCTTCTCTAACAAATCCTTCAATTGTTCCTTTAGCACCTTCAATTCTGTTGGTGCCATTCAATAAGGTGGAATAGATATAGGCTGCGTGCCCGACATCACGTCAATCTCAAAATCAATTTCCCTGGGAGCTCGAGCTTTTTAAGTTACTACAATGTTTCGGAATTCTTAGCCACTTCGATCTATTTAGAAATATAATAAAATTGAACAGAAATTAGGAAGGAGTTCATGGTTCTGGCTCATTAGCATTTTATCAAATACTAGGTGTGCATTAAGGTTTCAAGGTCCTCCTATGGCGGATTCCTTCATCCCTACCCAAAGTATACCAAAATGAGCTCAACAATCCTTCCACTACCCTTGTGGTACATGCATGCATAATGAGCAACTCCCACACCCGAGAATAGCTTTTCTCATTACGTATTTCCAAATTAAATCCCGGAATTGAGCGCTAGTGCGTAGAATCTTATCTCTAGGACGAAGACCCCCTGAGATTGTGAATTTCTTAACCTTGAGCAAGAGTTGATGAACTATAACCTTAGGAACTTCCCCTCTCACTCTAAACAACTCCCCTCTCTCTCTAAATATTAGTTAGGACCAACCATAATAACCACAAGTTGTTTTTATGAAAATGGGATTGGGTGAAATTTTTCAAAACTTAAACTCTACGAAACCGGGTCTGCGTTCGTAGACCGGACAACAAAAAAGGTATGCGTCCCATAAAAGGGACCGCAAAAAAAAGGTCCTAAAACTGGGATGTTCGGGTTGGGTTTTGCGGGAGGTATGCGGTCCACATACCAGTTCTGCAGTCTTGCAGACCAGTTCTGCGGTCACATAATATGCCTCAGAACTCCCCTCCGGAAATCTTCATGCTGGTGACCGCAAAATAACATCCAAAATTTGCCCAACTCTCTACTTCACTTTGCGGGATCTACGGTTCGCAGACCAGTTCAGCCACTGCAGAATGGACCGCAGAAAATGCCTTGCTCTACAAAAAATTTTCTCCAACTTCCCAATGCACTGCTCAAACCAAAATATGCATACTGCGACGAGCTTTTGAACCGTGAAGAATCTCTACAATCATCCCCACGTAAGTCTATCTTGGCCCCACGAAACCTTGGGTTAATTTTTACCGGGCTTTACATCCTCCCTCACTTAATATTATTCGTCCTCGAACAAGGGTCAAAATATGCCATTAGAAACCAATGTGACTCAGCTGCTATTCCATACATCAACAATTCCGAATTTTTGACTAACTCCCTAAATTTTCAAAATTTTTGCTAGAGTTTCCCCTGTAAGGGCCTATCCACCTGTCAGGGAATCCCAAAAACCAACCCTAACAACATATACATGAACCAACGACGCAACATAACATATAAATAAGGCCATTCATGGCCTCACGAGCAGTATATTACCAAAAAGGAACACCCTTAACATCAACTGTACAAATGATACATAATTCACACAAAAAAATTTGATAGAATCGATTACATGACTATTCAAACAATTGAGGGTACTTCTTCTTCATTTCTTCCTTGGCCTCCCAGGTGGCCTTTTCAACCTGTTAGTTTCGCCATAGTACTTTCACGGAGGCAATTTCTTTATTCTCGGCTTACGGACGTGCCTATCAAGAATGGAAACTGGAATTTCTCAATTCCTTTTTAACCTCAATAGTCTCAACTGGAATCATAAGCGACGGATCTCCAACCACATTCTTCAACATGGATAAGTGAATCATCGGGTGCATTAAAGACATCTCTGGAGGTAGTTCCAGCTTGTAAGCCACCCGATCAATCCTCTGAATGATTCTGTACGGTCCGACATACCTCGGACTCAACTTCCCTTTCTTACCAGACCGCATTATAACTTTCATGGGAGAAACCTTCAAGAATACCCAATCATCCTCTTTGAACTCCAAATCCCTGCGATGCATATCTGAATAGGACTTCTGACAACTTTGTGCAGTTTTCAACCGTTCTATAGTTATCTTAACCTTCAATATAGCCTGATGCATGAGGTTTGGCCCTATCAACTCTGCTTCCCCAATCTCAAGTCACCCAATGGGAGATCTACATATTCTACCATACAAAGTCTCGAACGATGCCATTTGAATGATAGGTGAAATCTCTACAATCATCACCACATAAGTCTATCTTGGCACCACGAAACCCCAGGTTTTAGGTGAAATTTTTACGAGGCCTTACAACATTATGCAATTTGGGAATAAATTTACTAGCTTGAATATACCACCTCAATAGTGATTCAAGTTTGAACTACACATGATGGAGTTTTGTAAGAATAGGAAATTCCGATACTAGAAGAAGAGTTTAGCCTTCATACCTCGAAAGAGCTTTTTGTGGTATAACAATAACGTCCCGACACTCCTAACGATGCCAATCTTTTAGACACCCTAGCAAGTTCCTCTTGATGAAATTTTAAGGCTTGATCTAAGTTGAGTAGTTAAATTCTTGAATCCTCCCCTTTCTCTCACTAAAATAGCTCTATCCTCTCTCTAAAATATCAGATAACCCCTCAATAATGACCCCTATATCTAGATAAAATGAAATGGGGTTGGGTTATGGAATTATAAAAATGAAGCCCCAATGCAGATCTATGGTCCACAAAATGGACTACATAATGGCCTCCGAAATTGGGAATTGCTGTACAGGTATGCTAGAGGTTTGTGGTTCGCAGATCGATTTTGCAGTCGCATAAGGGACTATAGAACCTCCTTCCGAAATTTCTCATACTGGTTCTATGACGGATGTGCTACCTGCGAAACGCTTATGCGATCGCATAGCTGACCACAAAACAACCTCCAAAATTGGCTCATTTCTCTACTCCACTCTGCGACAGATCTACGACCCACAAAACGATTCCGCGGTCGCATAGTGGACCGCAGAACTGCCATGTTTTGCAAAGCTTTTCCTTCAACTCCCCGATGTACTGTACATCTCAAAAAGTCTATACCGCGGAACAATCCTCAAACATATTAGCTTACCTCAGTACCACGGAACCCTAGGTTTTTGGGTAAATTTTACGGGGCTTTACAAAAGGTGTATCGGTTGGGATTCCCCTTACCCTAGATTGTCCGAGTACAACTTCAATGTCAGCATAAGAGAGTTGGTGTCAGGGATGAAGAACATTGAGGAAGCACGGTTCCTGAGGTCGATGAGATCCCAACCCAGTTAGAGGGATCCTAATCTATGGTGTGAATATCATGGTACTCAAGTCACCGGAACGGGGACTGCTGACATCTATGATAGGAGGTGGTGACATTGCTAAAACCAGGGATCTAAAAGAGTTCATAAGTGACTGGGCTAAGAATAACTACGGCCGCAATCGGGATAACGCGAAACCCGCAAAGGCATGAGAAGATCCTTCTCATTTAACGATCAACATGATCTTTGGAGGGAATGAGATTAATGGTATAACCTTTTCAGCAGCAAAAAAAGACAAAGGTATCGATGACCCGTAGCAAGAGACTCTGGGAAGTCGCTGAGGAAGATACCACATTCATGGAGGAGGATGTCGATGGACTCCTACTACCGCACAACGATGCCATGGTAATTTCTTTTAATGTTTTAGATTTCAAAATTAAACGTGTTTTGGTAGACCCTAGGAGTTCAGGCAATATTATCCAATGGAGAGGGTTGGAACAAGACAAGATAACCGGAACCTTCATTCTATCCCTAAAGCTCCTCGCCAGGTTCAACTTAGCAAGTGTGACAACCCGAGGGGAGATCCTGCTGCCCAAGAAAGCAAAAGGGGTCATAAAGACGAATATGTTTGAAGTAGTAGATGGTGACATGGGCTATAACATTATTCTTGGAAGGCCATGGCTGCATGAGATGAAGGTTGTGCCATCAACATACCATCAACTTTTGAAATTTCGAACTCCCGAGGGAATTAAACAAATAAGGGGAGATCAGCGGCAAGGAAGATGAACGCAATCTCAGTTTCCAGTAGTAAAGGGAAGGAACAGTCGGCATAGCAGTTACAGGAGCCGACACTTGCTCTTGATCTGAACGATGTCGACAAAAGGGGGAGTCATCGAAATCATATCAGATACCAAGATATTTCTAGGTACTAGAAGAAACGGACGCAACCAAATCCACAATGGAAGAACTCGAACAAGTCGCATTGTTCGAAAAGTTCTTAAAGAGCAAGTTTCACTTGGGACAAGATTAAACCCCAAGCTTAGGACAGGATTTATTGAATTTCTTAAATTTAACATCGACTATTTTGTGTGGTCGCATGCGGATATGATAGGTATTCCTCTAGAGTTGGTCGTGCACAAGTTAGATATGGATCCTAACTTTACTTCGGTAAGGTAGAAGAAATGACCTATTGTTGAGGTCAGAAAAAGGTTTGTCAAAGAAGAGGTAACTCAATTTCTTGATATCAGTTCAATCCGGGAGGTGAAATATTCCAATTGGCTAGCTAACCTAGTAGTAGTTCCGAAAAAGAATAATAAAGTTCATATGTGCATAGATTATAAGGATCTGAATAAGTCATGCCCAAAAGACTCATTCCCATTGCCAACATTGATCAAATGATTGATGCGACAGACAGGCACGAGTTGATGAGTTTTCTCGATGCCTAATTCGGGTACAAGCAAATCAAAATGAACCTGGAGGATCAGGAAAAAACTTCGTTCATAACTAATTTTGGTACATATTGCTACACTGTGATGCGTTTCGGGCTTAAGAACGCCGGAGCCACTTATCAGAGGCTTGTGAACAAAATGTTCGAAAAGCTAATATAGAAAACAATTAATGTTTTAAATAGATGATATTTTGGTTAAGTCTTTGAATGCAAGTGATCATCTGAAGCACCTCCAAGAAACCTTTGACATCATAAGAAAGCATAACATCAAGCTTTAACCCTGAAAAGTGTGCATTCGAAGTTAGTTCTGGTAAGTTCTTGGGTTTCCTGGTGTCACAAAGGGGGATCGAAGTCAATCCCGATAAAATCAAAGCCATCGAGGACATTCCTGACCAGCTATCTAATGTGAAAGAGGTTCAGAGGTTAATGGGAAGACTGGATGCTTTAAGCAGGTTCATTTCCCAGTCTTCAGAAAAATACCATCACTTCTTCTCACTTCTGAAGAAGAAGAATAGTTTTCAATGGACTCCAGAATGCCAACAGCCTTTGAAGGATTTGAAAAGGTATTTATCGAGTCCTCCATTACTATTTAAGCCAAAGGAAGCAGTGATGGTGTCGAAAACGACATCGGGAGTATGGACCTTGTTCACGGATGGAACTTCCAATAGAAAGGGTCAGGGCACGGGGTAGTACTAATTATGCCCCAAGGAGAAACCCTGAGGCAAGCCACAAGAATTGTTCCCTTGACTAATAACGAAGCCAAGTATAAGGCTTTCATTGTAGAACTTGAACTAGCCCGGGGACTGGACTCTGAGGTCATTGAAATCAAATGTGATTCCCAACTAGTAGTAAATCAAGTATACGGGATATTCAACACCAAAGAGGAACACATGCAATAATATGTAGTGAAAGTCCAGACTCTACTCACACGGTTCAGGGAACGGTCAATCACCCACATCCCGAGAGAAGAAAAAGCCAAAGCAGATACACTAGCCAATCTGGCCTCGTCCACAGAAATAAAGGGATCTGACTCAGGTACGGTCGTGCAACTTATTCATTCAGTATTAGATGTAGACGGTTATTATGAAGTAAACGCAATCAATTTGGTCTATGACCGGAGAAATGAGATCATCGACAATCTTGAGCATGATAAACTTCCCGAAGATCCAAAGGCATCCCGAGCACTCTGTACCAAGGCAGCTCGTTACTGCTTCAGGGGAGGCCGGTTTTATTAAAAAGTCTTTCCACGACCCGTTGGCCCAATGTTTAGGAGCCTCTGAGGCTAATTATATCATGAGCGAACTCCATGAAGGAATCTATGGGAATCACTCTAGTGCAGACTCGTTAGTGTTAATGTTAGTTAGGGTAGGATACTACTAGCCCTGGATGGAACAAGATGCTAAGGCATTTGTCTAGATATGAGACAAGTGTCAATGCCATGCGACGTTGGTGCATCAACCGGCAGAAGTACTGCATTCGCTATTGTCGCCTTGGCTATTTATAAAATAGGGGTTGGACATATTCGGTCCGCTGCAGCCGGCTCCCGGTAAGGTAAGATTTCATTTGATTTTAGCTGACTCTAAGTGGGTTGAAGCGGGTCCTTACTAAAAAATCAACGAGCATGAAGTGGTCAATTTCTTGTGGGAGAATATAATTTGCTGGTTCGGAATACCAAAAGAAATAGAATACGACAATGGGCCACAATTTATAGGCACAAATGTCACCAAATTCCTTAAAGACTTGAAAATAAAAATAATCAAATCTTCTCCATATCACCTGAGCGCAAAAGGCCAAGAGGAATCGACAAATAAGGTGATTATTCAAAATCTTAGAAAGAGATTGGAATCAGCCAAAGGAAAATGGCCTAAAGAGTTATCGAGAGTGCTATGGGCATACCGAAAAATGACCAAATCAAACACGGGAGAGACACCTTTCTCTCTTGTATCCAGAGAAGAAGCCCTAATCCTGGTGGAAGTGGGAGAACCTACCATGAGATACTTCCGAGCGGACGAAGAAGAAAACAATGAAGCGTTGTTGGTTAGATTGGAGCTGCGTAACGAGTGCAGGGACTTGGCATATATAAGGATGGCATCCCAGAAACAAAGAGTGGAAAGATATCATAATCGAAGATACAATATTCGTTATTTCAAAGTGGGAGACTTGGTTTTAAGGAAAGTGACTAAAAATATTCAAGAGCTCAACACGGGGAAGCTGGGTCCAACGTGGGAAGCCCCCTACCGGGTTTCAGCTATCACCGAAAAAGGATCATATTAATTGGAAAATAAAGACGGAGTAAAATTGCAGAGCAACTAGAATGTGACACACCTCAAAAGATTCTATTACTGATGAACATTGCCTATACTGAAAGTATGTGTTGTACTCTTTTTCCCTTTGTCTAGTTTTTGTCCCAACAGGTTTTTTCAGGTAAGGTTTTTAACAAGGAAGAAATGGAAAACCTACTATGAAGGAAGCACCATCAGCAGAAATAAGACCTTTAAACGACAAGGCATTAAAACAATGAATCATAACGGGATCGTTAGGTAGTCTTTTGCTCGATAGCAAATTTCCTTACTAGAAACAAAGCTTGCTATCAAACCAAAGGCTACCTGACCGTTCACGAGTGTCACTTCACCACTCAGGGGGGTGGGGGTGGTTAGATATTCTTTTGCTCAGTAGCAAAGTTCCTAGTGGAAAATGAAGCATACTATCGGACAAACGATTATCCAACCATTTTCTAGCGGAATTTTCAAAAGAGCAAGACTTCCAGTGTTCCAATTTGCATTTTGCGCATTCAAATACTATGGGGGGGGGGGTGGGCGAATGATATGAGAATGTGGCAACCTGACTACCACATAAATCGGGACTACAAAATACCGGAAACAAAGAAGTATCATTGGGATTGGGGACTACGCGGCTAGCCTCGTAGAAACAAGTTGTACAAATTAGCCACAGGTAATGGCAATTTCTTTTCAGCACAACGAATGCTTATGTACTTTTGAAAATGGAAGGCATAAAGTAAAGTCCTTTTATTTCTATCTTATTTCTTGTCCAAATGATGAATTAATTTATCATTTGAAAGTTAATCAAGATGCTAGTGCCGGAATAAGTCCTCTTCAAAAGAACTGTAAATATAAGAGGGCCCTCTCTTATGAAACACTCAAAGTAAAGGGTTGATTTCGGAAGAATTTATGCCCAGAACCCAAATACTATTGGGGAAAAATGCACCCGAAGTTTTGTATAACTCGACACAAAAACGTTGTGCAATTCTTAAGCGGAAAAGTACTTTTATATAACAAACCTGCAAAGTATCACAAGTACAAAAGTATGAAAAGAAAAGAAAAGGGAAAAGAAAGAAAAAAAACTAAACTGCTGCATCCCCAGAACATGGGGTAAGATAAATGTCTATGCCCCATGAGAAGTAGGAGGATCTGACACCGGCTTGAGATCTTGGCCTTCATCCTCAGTTCCGAAACCAGAAGAGTCAGTTGCATTGGGTCGAACCGGGAGGCACCTTCGGGCAATTGACTCTAGCTCACGGGCCTTGGCGATCTCGACATCAAAATCATTGAAGCCTTTTTTGGCCTCTTCCAAAGTTTTTCTCCTTATGCTATACATAAAATGTGTTTTTTCAAAAGTGATGGAATACGCTCGTTACTGGAGTTCTAACTTAAGCTGATCAACCTTGGTCGAAAGGCTATTCCGCTCGGATCTTGTGGTTTGAAGGCTAAGATCAAGGTAACAGAGATTAGAGAGATGAACCTTATTGTGCTCCATGACCCTCTTATACTTATCTTCCATCTAGGCTCGTTTCTCCTTAGCAGAAGCCTCTTCAGCTTTGGAGTTCAAGGCTGCCTCCAAATTATTTAGCCTCTTAGTAGATCCAGCCTCGCGCTCGGCAGCAATAAGAACAACATTTTGGACCTCAGACCATTTATACTTGGCCTTTTGAAATTGTGCATTTAATAGCCTCTTGGCTAAAAGCCATCACCTCCTGCTTGCTCTGTTGCAATTGAGCCTCTAACTCACCAGCTTCGGGAGCTTCTGCTTCTTGTGCCATGAGGTGAGCAAAATTTTGTCCTGCTCGGCCAACAGTTGATCCCGCTCAGACATGAGTTTTTCTTTATCGAGCATCAACTTCTAAAGGCCCTCGGGAGCAAGGAAGTTAGCTTGCAAAAAAAAAAACTCGAATCAGAAATCTATCATAACAAGACAAGACGAAGCAATAAAAGGAACAAATATCATACAGCTACCGCGTCAGCATGGCACTGTTTACTATACATCTCCGAAAGAAAATGTATTTTCTTCTTATCTTTCTCTAAATCTAATGACTTCATGTAATTGACTTCAGCCGAGATGGCAGATAGCACTCCGTAAAGATTGAGAGGGAGACGCTCCTCCTTCGAGGATTTACAGAGGGGGCAAAATAGTTGTGCCCTAAATTCCCATGGTCTCGGGACTAGGGAGAGGGGACATCCTCGTCTCGGGTGTCTTCGGCCGGTGGGGTAATGTATCAGTTGCTGGTGATGAAGGTATGACTTTGGTAAAGGGAGATGAAGCTGGTGGCATTGTGGGTTAAGAAGTAATTGCGGCAAAAGTAGTGTTGGTTGTTGGTTGCTCATCAACCGAAGGCAGAACTCATCAACTGAAGGTAGAAGATGACCGATACTCAGCCTCACAGTACTGGGAGTAGTGACTGGAGCTCAAAAGTAAGAATTGGCATCCTCCATTATATTACACTCTCCCCAGAGTGCTTGAATGTCGTCCTCGGTTGGTGTTATTAGCTCTTCAGACTGAGCATTCTGTTGAGATGATAAAGGTTGTCGTCTCCTATGTAGGGAAGTTCTTTCATCACTAGCTTCCCCATCATCATCAATAACCATAAGGACTGCGGCTACCTTGGCGGCGATGCTCTTCACCTTTTTACTTTTGCCCTTGACCGATGAGGAACACTACCTTTTTGGTTGTTTGCTCTCAGGTCGGGGACTCTAAGAGGAAGCACCTGCATTGGAAGCGGATCCGATGGCGCCTATTCAGGTAAATGCCTGCTTCAGCAACCTTACAACCTATGCGGGATCAGCCAAAACGTCCTCCTCGGGAACGATAATACAGCCCTGTGGAAGACTTGAAACCAATGGAAAAAGAAGTTAATTGATTTTTCATATATTTGAGATAAAAACAAAATTAGTTTCGAGACTCAACTTACTATGATTTTTGGCCTTCCACCCGTGTTTGAGGGCCAGTTCTTTCCATCGGTGGGTATCAGGCATGGTAATATCCAAATCTTCTGGACCCACTGGTCCAATCCTTCAACCCTTGGTGGTGTCCACCGAGTTGCTAAAATAATGAAAAGAGAAGGATCAGTAACAACATGAAACAACCTTTAAATAGAGAAAAGACAAACATTGAAATTGCGTGTACGAGTCCATGACTCCGAGAAAGATGGAGTTATGGCCAGGATTATATCCCTGGTGGCAACTATAATAAACCACTCCATCCATCCACGGTCGTTGTCATCATCCATGCTGGTGAAAAAAGCATGGCGACCACATTTGCTAAAGTTTATTGCTCCCCCACAGAAAATCTTGTGGAAAGGTTCATCATTCGAGCCACGGAGAGCTCTTCCCCCGTCTCCAGGCATAACCACCGAAGACAGGCTACCATCCGCCACACATAAGGTCTCACCAGTTCCAAGTAGACTTGATACAGCAAACAGAACTCCAAGATTACGAGGTCAAGTGACCCGCTCAATTATAATGGGCCCAAAGTAAAGGAGTACATATAAACATACGAAAAACCTTCTTAGGGAAGGTTACTCCCTCCGCCAGGTCGGGAGCGATGATGTCCAGGTTATAGAAACCACAATCTTCCTTCACAATATAAATGCTAGAAGGACGGATGGAAGAATGGTAAACACCAACAACCCATGTACGAGAGTTGGTAGAAGGAAACATCTCTTCAAAATCCTTGGATGTACTGAGCCTTCTAGGAATGATGGTGCTCACCATAGGAGGGGCAGCATCATCGATACTTCCTTTGATTTTTGAAGAACTTGAGTTCTTGGAGAAGGAGGTCATGGTTAGCAGAAGAAAGTAAGAATTTTTTAAAGAAAAAGATTAAAGAAGAGTGAAAGCAAAGAGTTGAGTGTAGAGAAGCTGAGAGAGTTTCAAAAATCGTGAAGTGTAAAAGAAGTAGAAGGAGGCATATAAGGAAAGGAATAAGTGGCTAAAATGTGGTCATGATTACCTCGAGAACCAGCGAAAGTATTGCTAATCGTGGAGTGATGCGTGTTCTGGGCATTAAATGCAGAGAGGTGTGCATCTAAGCAAGCGTCAGAAACTTTACCGAAGGGATCAGAAAATTTTTCGCCAAGAAAGGTATCTTCACCAACTTCTCGTTGACACAAAAATGTGCCACCGAAAAGCAGGGAGATTATCTGTATAGGGTAAAATCGGTTTGTATTAAATACCCGAACAGTAGAGTGACACGTAGAACCGGAGACAAACGAAAAGTGAAGCAAGTAGAAACCAAGACCAGGTACAGCATCTTCGGTTGGCACCGAGAAAATCCCCAAAGGGAATGTTACTAAGGAAGACAAACGAACATTTTCCACCCGATGACATTCAATGAGAAATACTCCCTCCGTCTCATAATATGTGTCGTGATTCTCTTGCGCACGCCCCTTAAGAAAGAATAGTTTTTGACTACTTTACCCTTATTAAATATTTTCTCAATTTATGTGTCATCTCCCTAAGTAATGTATTTGTAGTCTTCTAAGATAATTAATTATTAAGGGTAAAAAGAAAAATATAATCAATTTTGTCTTGAACTTCTAAAATGAAAAATAAATTGAGACAACTATTTTTCAGTATTAAATACATAATCTGTTATAGAGAATTTGGCCATTCATAGCCTACTATTACACATTCATCAATAGTCCTCATAATTGTCATTTAAGAGGGGCTTGATCCTATGACCTTGTTCCTTGGGTGTAACTATAAATAGTAACTTTAACTGGCATTGTAAGGACACGAATTTTCTAACAAACTTATGCTACACATTATTTTAAGCTCAATAATACTTTATTTCTCGTCTGTTGATATTCTTATTACTGCCTTTAGAAGCTCTGCTCCCGAAACCAGGCTATTTGTTGTTTATCTCAATTCCAACGCTAAGTTATGTATTTTATTTTATTTATTTATCATTTTTGGGATCATATCGATTTGCTTGTTTATAAACCACGTTACAAATTTAATTGTACCGTTGTACGGGTAAACAATATTGCCCCGCCCCTGGTTTAATAGCATGAAAGGATATACATATCATGAATGTGCAGCCAATAAAGAACAAAATGTTTTTTTTGCTATATTATAAATATTAATTCTGCATCATATTACATACGGGGACATTTCTTGTGAAATTTGTCCCCTCAAAATTTTTTATTTATTTTTAAACAAAGTTGGCACTTAAAGTCTTATATAATAAAGAACAAAATGTCTCAGTCATATAGATCGTCATTGACTCAGAAAAGGTTACACCCCGTTAGCGAGGATTATTTGAATGAAAGACAACAATTTATTATTATCATTTGCAAGAGGTGATGGCAATTGCTTCTCACTAAACGCTTTGTTACATTTAGAAACAGCAAGCCTAGCATTTTCTCCTTGCTCACCTATACTTGTTCCAGATTGAAAAGCTGCTCTTATGCTATTAAAATAAAAATTGAGCATAATATATTCTTGAAGACAAGCACTCAAAGCAGCATGTACTTTTGGATCTTTTTCTCTTTGCAAGAGTGATAAGGCCTTAGTAGTTACTGCTTTGGCATACTCTGATCCCAAGTAAATTGTTATTCCCTCAAGATAATGAACACTTTTTGTTGTTTTAGAACGAGGATCTGATCCCAGAAATATTAAGCAAAAGTTTGGATCTTGGATTCCTCCTTTATGACAGAAGTTTGATACTAAGGGGGATTGGCTTGTGGCAAGCTTTATAACACATAAGAAAATGAGAAAAATCAATGTGGATGATGAAGCAAACAATAGTTTGGCCATAATCTTTGATGTAATGAAAGTGAAGGAGAAAATGGTGCTATTTAATTTTGCAATAAACCTTTCATGCCTTTTTATAGCGAAATTCGGAACGAAAATAAAAAAACGCAGCGTGACCAACAGACTATTGATAGAGGTAATAAGATAAACACAACTACCACATGACAATATAATAAGAAGCACCTTATATTCAATTGTTAAATTAAAGCATATCTGATCTACCCCTTTAAATAATGGAAGAGTCCGGGCATAAGGGTCATCATATCAAATTCTTAATTAAATTTGAATATTAGTTACTTCATTAATTTTTCTGGAAACAAAATACATGTATTATTAAACTAAACAAAAAGTATTATAAATTCATATTTTCTGTTAAAATAGTTTTTAATTGTATGTAATATTTATTAAAAAAATTGTTCAACTTTCCTTACGATTAATAGTTCCTTTCATGAATAGAGACTACAATAACAAATAACAAATTAAATACTGAAATCGCTCAAAAATGGAGAGCAAGTGTAAACTAAATCTCTAAAGCTAATATCATACATGCAGTGATGCAGAATATCTTGACATAAGAGTTATGCTAGCTCCACACCTACCAATCATGTATCCTTATTAAGCTTTGTGCAAAGCTCCTTTATGTTGGCTTAATTTTTAAAGCTAGTTAACCTGAGTACTTGACCCTACCTGGAAGTAACAATCTACAAAACATCACTAATAAATTAAAAACTACTTAAAGCCACATGGTTGATATGTTTTGTTTTTAGTTTAATACAAAATCGTTTGTTCCAAGATCAGCGGAACATAAATGCAAGGTTGTGGCGCCCATGTCTAACCCAATTAAACTTCTGTTTCATTAATTATAAGAATTGCACCATCTTCAGGAACTCCACATATTCTGATCATAAATGCTTGCGTATGGGGTAAAATTGGTTAGTGATAGCCGGGGAATGACAGAGTGACACTTGAAACTAAAGACAGGCAGGACGTGAGTCAGCAAACAACTGGCACCAGATGTAAGCATGCAATCGGTGCGGAACGAATCCCGAAGACAAAGTAGCCGGTAACAAAGATTTAGAGCATTGTCATTAGATAGCATTTAATGGGTAGCCATTACAGAGAATATTTGCATTTATAATCAACTGTTATGCAACCATCAATGATGACTTTATTCTCGTTCAAGAGTAGTTTGATTTGGGGATCTTGTCTCCCTAAATAGAGTTATAAATAAGAAAATTAGCATCCAATACACAAAAAAAGCTATACTCTGCTCTCATCTTATAATTCTCAATCTTTGTTCTTGAATATTCTTATCACTTTTGCTACCAGAAAGGCAGAATTCATAGTCAGGCTTGTATTTCATTTAATTTGATTTCGCAATCTTATTTTTATTCTTGCTTATTTACTATTTTTTGGTCTAATCAATTCACTTGTCTATAAACCACGCTATAAATTCAACCGTACAATTTTATGAGTAAACAGTTTGGCGCCCACCGTGGGGCATAGACAATTGTGTAATTGCTTTGATCCATTCATTTGTTACTAACAAATTTTGATTCCTTCCTTAGCAAAAGAAATGGGATGAAACAACCTCGGTTCGCAAAGGTTAGTATCCTCGGCATGTGTAGGGCCCAACTCCTGATGATGCAGGGGATGAGCACGTTATTGAAAGAATCAAGATCTTGAGAGAACAACAAAAGACGATTATGGATCACCTCTCAAGGAAAGATCGGATGATGATGGAATTGAAGCAGGCATTATCGGGTGCTTCTAATAATGTTAATGGAAGGGCCCCAGTTCCTCCGAGCATTACCATAAATCAAACGGCTTAAAGAACCGAGAATGATACTCCAAGGGAGGAGGTCGGTTTCGACGAGGTCGGAGGTACCCGTAGCGGATATGGGAACAACAATTTAAATGACCCTTTCAAAACTGAACTCATGAGATTCATCATAGAAATGATTGAACGAATGAATCAGAATGCAAAGGAATTTCACGCTCTAATGGATCAGATCTCCGGGGCGTTGCTGATGTTAAAGGGACCAGATTCAAAGAAGTTTAAGCATTTTCTATTTAAACCAAATACGGCACTGGAAGTGATTACAAAGAGGTTTAACATGCCGGATATACTAAAATATGATGGGACTTTGGATCCACGGGAGCACATCATGACCTACACTACGGCAGTAAAGGGAAATGACTTGGCCCAGCATGAGATCGAATCTGTTTTGTTAAAGACGTTTGGCGAAACCCTTACGAAGGTTGCCTTAGCTTGGTATTCCCTCTTACCCAAATATTTTATTGACTCTTTTGAAATTGTTGCAGATTCATTTATCAAAGCTCATGCTGGAACAAGAAAGACCCAGGCAAGGAAGGCGGATATATCCAAGATATCTCAAGGAGAAACTGAATTGTTGAGATAGTTTGTGATCCAGTTCCAGAAAGAAAGGAAGATGTTACTAGTGGTTCCGGATGAGCGGGCAGCAGAGGCACTTACAAAGGGTCTCAACCCATTAAGCTCTGACGCCTCACGAAAATTAAAGGAAAGCTTGCTCGAATTTCAGGCAACCACATGGGCAAATGTTCACAACCGCTACAAGTCATAGATCAAAATAGAAGATGATCAACTTGGTTCTTTAGTGTCTTCCAAAGGACGAAATCGTGATTGGAATCAAGATAAGTTGAAAAATAATTTTGATACAGATCGGAGACCCTCTAGAAGTTATTTTCAACCTTATGGGAGGGCCGATGAGCATGGTAATAAAGGATTCCAAGTTCAATTTTGATAGAAGGATGGATCGTAGCCGAAGTAATAGATCATTGCAGGATAAAGAGGTGTCAGGGTCCCGAGATTCAGCGTATCCCTAGTTGTCCGATTACAATTTTAATATCAGCCTGGTAAAATTGGTGACCGCACTAAGGAACATTAAAGAAGCTTGGTTTCCGAAACCAATCCTGCCGGATCCTAGCCAAAGGGATCCTAATATATAGTGTGAATTCCATGGGAACTCATGGCCAAATGACTAGGGACTTCCGACATCTTCGTGAAGAGGTGGAGACGTTGTTGAAGAATAGTCACCTCAAGAAATTTTTAAGTGACCACGCCAAAAATAACTATTAGAGGAACAAGGATATTGCAGAACAATCAAAATTGGCAGCAGGGTCACCTTGGATGACAATCAACATGATCTTTAGAGAGACGAAGTCAATAGGGTGATATTTTCGAAAACAAAGAAGATGGAGATATTGGTGACTCATGTCAAGGGGATCCAAGAAGTCTCAGAAGGTGACATCACCTTCACAGAGGAAGATACTGATGAACTTCTTCTACCACACAATAATTCTTTGGTGATCTCTCCTAATGTATTAGATTTCAAAATTATGTGTGTTTTGGTTGATCTCGGAAGTTTAGCCAATATCATACGATGGAGAGTTCTGGAGCAAGCGAAGTTAACCGGGAACATCATTCCGGTGACAAAGCTTCTAGCTGGCTTCAACCTAACAAGTGTGACAACCTGAGGAGAAATTTTGCTGCCCACACATGCCAAAGGTGTAACAAATACTACGATGTTAGAAGTGGTAGATGGCGACATAGGTTATAATATAATCCTTGTAAGTCCATGGAAACATTAAATAAAGGTCGTACCTTCAACCTACCATCAACCGTTAAAGTTTCCAACACCAGAAGGGATTAAGCAGATCAGAGGTGATCAACCGACTGCAAGGAAGATGAGCACAATAACCATTTCCAGTAGCACGGGAAAGAAACCAGTAAATAGCAATTACAGGAACCGGTGCCTTCTCCCATCCCAATTGAAGATGATAAAAAAAAGGAGTCATCAGAATTATATCAAGTACCGAGGTCTTTTCAGGTACTAGAAGAGACAGATGCGACCAAGTCAACCACAAAAGATATTGAACAAGAGGTTTTATTTGAAGAATTTTTGGAAAGAAAATTTTATTTAGGAACGGGGTTGAGTGTCAAAAGCAGGTTAAATCTTATAGATTTTCTTAAATCTAACGTTGATTTCTTTATATGGCCGCATTTAGATATGACAGGTATTCCATTGAAGGTGTCAGTCCAAAAACTTATTCTTGATCCAAACTTCCCTCCGATAAGGCAGAAGAAACGACGATAGCTGAGGTCGGAAACAAATTTGTTAAGGAAGAGGTAACCCGATTACTTAATATCAGGTTAATTCGAGAGGTAAAGTACCCAGATTGGCTAGCTAATGTAGTAGTAAAGCCTAAAAAGAATAACAAATGTAGCATGTGTGTAGATTATAAGGATTTTAATAAGGCATGACCCAAAGACTCTTTCCATTTGCCAAACATTGATCAAATGATTGTTGCTACGGCCGGGCACAAGTTAATAAATTTTCTTGATGCTTAGTCCGATTATAATCAAATTTAGATAAACTCAGAAGATCAATAAAAGACTTCTTTCATCACACATTTTGGCATATATTACTATAATGTGATGGCTTTTAGGCTTAAAATATCGGAGTCACTTATCATAGCCTTGTTAATAAGATGTTTGAAAACAAATAGGTAAGACAATGAAAGTTTATATTGGCAACATATTAGTTAAGTCTTTTAATGTAGGAGATCATCTAAAATACCTCCAATAGACGTTTCACATTATGAGAAAGAACAACATGAAGCCCAACCCGAAGAAGCGTGCCTTCGGAGTGGGTTCCGACAAGTTCTTGTGATTTCTAGAATCTCAAGGAGGGGTTAAAGCAAATCCTGATAAAATCAACGCCATCGAGGATATCTCAGATCAACTGACAAGCATGAAGGAAGTATAGAGGTTGACTGGTAGATTGGAACCTCTAAGCAGATACATCTCAAGGTCTTCGTAAAAATGCCATCACTTATTTTCACTTTTGAAAAAAAAAATTGTATGGACTCTGGAATTCCAACAGGCACTGAAGCACCTAAAAGGGTTCTTATCTAGCCCTCCGTTGTTGTCAAAACCGGGAGAACATGAGCAACTATTGATTTATCCGGCGGTTTTGGAAGTAGAGGTAGGTGGCATTTTAGTTTGGGAGGAAGAAAGTACAATTTTTTGTCTACTATATTAGTAAGATATTTTCGGAAGCAAAGACATGATATCCGCACCTTGAAAGATGGCCTTAGCTCTCGCAGTTTCCTCTCGAAAGCTTAGGCCCTATTTTCAATGTCATCTAATAGCCATTGTAAAAACCTTTCCCTTAATGAATGTCCTTCATAAGCATGAGTTGTTGGGCCCTTTGGCTAATTGGGCAATCAAAGTTAGCGAACTCTACATTGAATACAAGCTTACGACTGCAATCAAGTCAAAAGTTTTGGCCGACGATTTTAGTCTGGGATTAATGCCTTTGGCTGCTAAAGAAGCAGTGTTTATATCGGGAATGGTATCGGAAGTTTGGACCCTATTTATGGATAGGTCTTCAAACATAAAAAGGTACGGTCGTGGGGTAGTATTAATCACTCTTTTGGGGAAAACACTAAGGTAGGCCACTAGAACTGTACCTTTAAATAACAATGAGGCCAAGTACGAGTCTTTGGTTGCAGGACTTGAACTAGCTCGGGACTAGGTTATAAGATCATCGAGATAAAATGCGACACTCAGCTGGTGGTAAACCAAGTGTATGGAATTTTCGACACCAAGGAGGAGCGCATGCAACAGTACTTAAACAAGATTCAAGCATTACTTTCACGGCTTAGAATCCACATTCCAAGGTAGAAAATGTGGAGGTAGATGGATTGGCTAATTTGGATTCATCCATATATATGAAAGGATCTAATTCTAGTGTGGTTGTTCAATTTCTGCATTCGGTGTTGGATGTAGATGGGTACTGTGAAGTTAATTCAACCAACTTAATCTGGGATTGGAGGAACGAGTTCATTGAATATCTAAGACATGGAAAATTACCCGAAGACCCAAAATCATCTCAGGCACTACGGACCAAGGCGACTTCTTATTGTGTTTTTGATGGACAGTTACACAGGAGGTCGTTCCAAGGACCATTGACTCGGTATCTAGGGGCCTCTGATGCTGACAACATGATGAGGGAAGTTCATGAAGGAGCATTGAGAACTAGACTCATTGGTTCTCAAGTTAGTAGAGCTAGCTACTATCGGCCCCGGGTGAAGCAAGACGCGAAGACATTTGTATAAAAGTGTGATAAATGTCAATGCCATGCATAGTTAGTGCATCAACCGATAGAACTTTTGAATTCGTTGGTGTCACCATGTCCATTCATGAAATAGGGGATGGACATAGTTGGTCCCTTGCCACATGGACATGGTAAGGTACATTTTAGTTTTAACTGATTAGTTTACTAAATGGGTTGAAGCAGGTGCTTACCAAAAGATTGGAGAATGAAAGGTGATTGTTTTTAAATAGGACAGCATCACTTGCCTATTTAGAATACCAAAAGAAATTGCTTGTGACAATGGGCTACGGTTCATAGGTTCCAAAGTCACGAAAGTTTTTGTAGGATTGAAGATCAAACGAATTACATCTTCACCATACCACCCGAGTGCTAATGGACAGGCAAAGTTGACAAACATGTGATTATTCAAAACCTTAAAAAGAAGTTAGAGGATGCTAAATGCTTGTGGCCATATGAGCTACCGAACGTGTTATGGGCATACCAAACCTCGACGAAGTTGATCACAGGGTGAAACAGCCTTTTCACTTGTATACGGTTCAGAGGTTTTGATACCGGTGGAAGTGAGGAACCAACCTTAAGGTTTTCCCCGAGCAAAAAAAGAAGCAAACAATAAAGCATTGATGGTTAAATTAGATTTTCTTGAAGAGCACCAGGATCTAGCATATGTGAGGATGGTGACTGAAAAGCAAAGGGTGGAAAGATATTACAACCACAAAGCAAATCTCCAATATTTAAAAGTTGGAGATTTGGTTCTAAAGAAAGTCACTTAAAGCACTCAGAAAGTTAACATCGGGAAGCTGGGATCAACATGGAAAGTACCTTACCAGGTTTCAGCTATAACCGGTAAAGGTTCATACGAATTGGAAAATCATGATGGAGTTATATTGCCAAGCAATTGGAACGTGACTCACCCCTCAAAATATATTATTGCTGAAGATCCTTGCTGGTACTGAAAGTATGTGTTGAACTCTTTTTCTCTTTGACCAGTTTTTTCCTAATTGGGTTTTTATGAAAAGGTTTTTAATGAGGCAGTGATGTAAAGAACACTACAAAGGAAGGATCATCGATAAGTTGGTGACCAACAACTAAAAGCTCTATTGCCTTCACTTTAGCATGAGTATAGATAACTTTGTATGGATCAACTCGTATGGAAATCAACACGTGGATGGTTAAATAATCTTTGGATCAATAACATATCTTATCTCCCAAGACTCTTATTATTTCATTGGCCTCTGGAAACGGATTATTTGCCCATCCTTAAGCTATTTCCAATAATGAGGAAACGACATAAAGTATACTACAAAGGAAGGGTTATCACTGAATGCATGACTTCGAGTGTTCGAATTCTCTTACTTAGAATTTGAACACTGGGGAAAATAATACATGACAAAGCACTAAGAGTGATACGAAGATCGGGGACTCTTAGAATCGGGATCAATGTCTTATCAAGACCGGGACTACATGATCAACCCCGTGGAAATAAATTGTACATGTTAGCCACATGTATTGGCAACTTTATTTACTTAATCAATTGAATGTCTATGTAAATATACTTTAAAAATAGAGAGAATAAATCAAAATCCTTTTATTTTTATCTTGTTTCTTGTTTGAATGATAAGTTAATTTATTTTATCATTTGAAATTTAACAAAAACATCAAATGCTTGTGTCAGGATGAACATGAGACGTCCTCTTCAAGAGCACCGTACACATAAGGGCCTTCTCTTATGAAAACATCATATTAAAGGGTAGATTCTGAAAGTGTTTATGCCCGAAATCAAAAGCTATCGAATGTGAAAAATGCCCGAAGCTTTTTTAGTTAAATGAAAAACAATAGTTTTTGGATAATACTTAAGCAAAAAGTTTCTCTTATTAATTAAAATGCCAAACTTAGTGAAAAGTTGGCATAATTATAAAAGGTAAAGAAAGTACATTAGTTCTTTCCGCCAGAACTCAAAGGGAGTAAAGAATATTCCTTTTCTTTATTCGGGGATGGTTGTTCCGCTTTCGGTTCGAGGCCTTCATCTTCTTCAGTTTCTCCCTATGTTCCCAAATACTCAAAATTAGTAATCAAAAAATCAGAAGCAATGGGCTGAGGAGGAAGGTTCTCATAAGCGGTTTTCTCTAGCTCCCGGGCCTTTGCAATACATTAATAAATGTTAGCGATGCCTTCTTTGGCCTCCTCCAAGGTTTTCCTCTTCATATGATGTATGGCATATGTTTTCTCGAGGAGGATAGAATTTTCTTCGTCTTGGATTTTTGCTCGGAGCTTATCAATCGTGGTTTGGAGCTTTTCCTTTTTAGCTTTCATTGTGTTGATTTTGGAATCAAGCTCAACGTTGGTAGTTGAGTGAAGTCTATTCTGGTCCATGACTCTTTTGAGTCTTTCTTTCATTTTTGCTCTTCTCTCCTCGGAAGTAATGACCTCCTCGGTTTTGGAGCGTAAGCTAGTATCCAACTAGTTAACTTGCTCCATTAAGGCAGACTCATGCTCGACAGCAACAATTACAATATCATGAAGTTTGGACCGCTTAGTCTTATCATTTTTAGGTCATCATGTAATTGAGCGGTTTCTTAGAAATGGACCATCCTATCTTGTTCGGACTGCTGCAACCAGGCCTCAAGGTCTTCCATTTGAGAAATCTTTGCCTTCAACATTGGGAGGCGTTCATCAAGCTAATTTCTTTCAGCCAAAAGTTGATCTTGTTCTGAAGTAAGCTCTCGCTTATCAAGAATCAACCTTTACAGACCCTCCGAAGCAAAAAGGTTGGCTTGAAAAAGGTAGATCTAGAGTTAGTGCAAAATATAAATTAAAAGAAGATAGAAGGAAGCTGGATTGTTATCTACACCGAGCAGTGCATGTTGTTGTTTAGTAGACACTCAACGAGGAGAGAATCCATTTTCTCCAATCTCTTGCTGAGGCTAGCGGCTTCAGATAATTGGCAAGTTCCATCGGCTCGAAAAGTATGTGATAGTCATTTGAAACCGTAGAGGTGACACTTCATTTTCCACTAAGGTTGCAAGTGGGTAAAAGTAAAATGTTCCCTAGATTCCCATGGTCGGATGACTGTAGGGAAGGAATATTTATTGTTTGTTTGGTTGGGCTAGTGGAGAGGCAACAGTTGGAGGAGAAGGAGAAGGAGATATAGTGGCGACATTCTCAGAAGTTAAGGGCGGAGGAAGTTTCGAGGTTGGACTCATTTGACCAGAAGGAACTCTGGGGATTCGAAAATGAGATGAAGTTATATCCATTTCCCTCTGAGTCCTTAAACTTCTTTTGGTAGTGGAGTTTGAAGCTCCCCCAATTGAGCATCTGGTAGAACTGTTGAAAATCTTTTTCTCCTTTGAAGGGGAGCCTCTTCATCATTGTTTCCTTCTTCATCGTCAAGGACCATTGTGGTCGGTCCGGTTGATGGTTCTTTTATTCTATTTTCCTGAGTTCCAGTTGAGAGGGATGTTTCCTTTTTGGTTACTTGTTTTTAGACTGGGGACTCTGGGAGGATTTACTTTCACCGGGAGTGCAAGTAGATTCGTGAGCGCTCCTTCGGTTAAGGACATTTTACAATAATAGTTTGGCTTCCGTCGGGTTATTGAGAGCCTCAATGTCAGGACAAACGACAGATCCCTTTAAAAGTTCTACGAGATACAAGAATACAATTAAATTGCTACCAAGATATATTGAAAGATTGAAAGAAGGAAAGAAGAATTCTTGTTTACCGCGGTTTTTGGCTTTTCACACGTACTTGAGAGCCATTTCCTTTCAACTTCGGGATTCTGGTGTAGTGATATCCAGAATTCTTGTACCCGTCAGTCCAAATATTGAACCTGTAGAGACTCCCAGTGAGTGGCTGGAATGAAGAAAATAAAAAATTAGCAAAGAAAGAAGTTTTTGTTTTACAAGGAAAGAAAACAGATACCCCAAAAACTTACGGAAAAGATTTCGTAATTCGGGAAAAGCTGGTATTGTGGTCGGGATGATGACCTCGGTAGAGATGACAACGAACTATTCCATCCATCCACGGTCATTGTCATCGTCAATGCTGGTAAGGAGAGCATGATGACCGTGTTTGCTATGATTTAGCACATCCCCATGGAAAATATTTAAGGAGTGCATGTTCATCATATGTGCGAGAGTTAGGATTTCCTCGGTCTAAGAGAATAATTGGCTAAGGCAAGCCACCGTACGCCACACGGATGGGCCTGCTTGTTCCAAACAGACTTGGTACCGGTGGCAAAGTTCTAAAATTGTTAGGTTTATTTCTTCACCCGTTCTCAAAGTGAAAGGGCCCAAAGTTAAGGGGTATATGTAACGTATATGAACCCTGGCTTGGAGAAGGTAATTCTTTCTACCTTATTGGGGGTGAGGATTTCAACATTGTTCCAATTACATTCCTCCTTCACGACAGGGGCACTAGGAGGACGAATTGAAGAAGGGTACCAACGAACAGGCCAGAGCATGTCACTTTTAGAATTTGGAGGTGCTTTCTGTTCTTAAAGATCATATTTTGTACTAAGTTTAAGAGGTATGATGGAGTTCATGGTAGGAGGTTCAGACTCAACTTCAAATTCCTTTGTTTTTGGTTTTCTTTGGTCTCCCTCCAAAGAAATGCTTAGAGTTTCTGAGGGAGGTAGTGTTTGAAGATATGTTTGTGAAGAAAGGTTTTACTAAGAAATTTGAGTGTTCAAGAAAGGTTCTAAGGAGAATCAAGGAAGAAGAAGGAGTTGTGAAAGTAAAGAATAAAAATGAGAGGAGCAGATATAGACTGCGAAAATTGTGGCCATGATTACCACAAAAAAAGGACGAAACTATTTGCTAAATCACGGAGCAACATGTGTTTGCGTCATTAAATGTGAGAAGACATGTTTCCCTTCAAGTGTCAGAGACCGTTCAGGAACATTCCCGCCAAGAAAAGAATTCTTAGCTACTTCCCAGTAATACTAAGTTGCATCACCGAAAAGTACGGGGACTATCTGTATGGAATAAAATTAGTTAGTGACAGCTGGACAAATGATGGAGTGACACGTGGAACTAAAAACAGGTGGGGCGTAAGTCGGCAAACAGCTAGCACCGGATGTAAGCATAAAATCGGCGCTGAACGAATCGCGAAGACAAAGTACGCGGTAATAAAGAATCAAAGCATTGTCATCGGATAGCATTCAATCGGCAGCCGTTACACAGAATATCTGTATTTTAGTCAACCGTTATGCAGCCATCAATGATGATTTTATTTTCAATCAAGATGAGCTTGATTTGGGAATCTTGTCTCTCTAAATAGAGCTATAAATAGGGAGATTAGCATACATTGTTAAAAAAAAAGAAATATTTAGTGCACAAAAAAGCTATACTCTGCTCTCATTTTATAATTCACGGTCTTTGTTCTTGAATATTCTTATTGATTTTTCCACCGGAAAGGCTAAAGTAATAGCCAGACTCGTATTTCTTTTAATTTCATTTCGCAATCTTATTTTTGTTCTTATTTATTTATTATTTTCTGGTCAAATCGACTTATTTATTTATAAACCATGTTTTAAATTCAATTGTACCGTTATACATATAAATAAAATGCAAGCGAAAACAAAACGATTCTTTTTCCTAATACTGTTGTTCTCTTTTCATTCTAATCCCTCCAACTAATTAATGCAAATATAATTGCAATTGTTTTTCGTTTGGTGGCGCTGTCAGCTTATATACAATGACAGTTCATTATTTTTAAAAAAGGTGGCAATTGCCACGAAAAATAGAGGTCAGAGTTAAACACAATTGGAGCATATGTGTCCCCCCCAAAAAAATGGTAGACTTCCGAACGAGGATCGTTGCATCAAATTATTATCTTTTTGAAATAAAAGTTACTATGTATTTAGAGACGAATAAATAATAGTTTCTAGACATTAAAAAAAACTGTTCTACTTCTTAATTATTAATAGTGCCATACATTGGTGAGATAGTAGTAATAATTATTAAATACTACAACATAGAACTGAAATCATTTAAATGGAGAGCAAGAACATACGGTAATCTAAATCTCTTGACTAAAATCATCGAGGCAGAGTATCTTTTTATAAGAGTTGTGCTCCACCTGTACCTTCATGTATCTTCATTAAGCTTTGTGCAAAGCTTCTAATAAGTTAGGTGGATTTGTTCTAACCCTATTTTTAAGTGAACAAGCTAAAATATCCGTTCAAAAATAAACAGCTACTTAAAGTCACATGGTTGTAGGCTCTACTGGACACAAGTTTGTAGACTCACTAGGACATGACCTGCTCTTATACCATATTATCACACCCCAACCTAGGCAGGCGTGGTTGGCACCCGGTGCCATACGAGCCCGAGCTAACCACTTTGTAACTCATGATTGTTTGATGAAAACTAAAACATACATAGGCCGACGTGGATGAACTTATTCTTTCTATAACGATCATCGACTAACATGGCTATAACTCGTAATGTATAATTATAAGTGGGCAAATGTTGTGTTAGCGAATCACCATACTCGAAACATGAATACACACGAGACGTCAAGTCCACTGACATGTTATACATAATGAACCTATCATGCTGATAACAACGACATAACTGACCACAGGTATCCATGCATTTATAGAAGCCTCTAGGAATATCTGACTAGAATAACATGGTCGGGATAGGGCTCCAGCCTGCCCATAAGTCAATAGTAAAACTCTAACATGATGACTTATAGACTCGGCTGCACTCCCAATGAACTGCAGTCTTATCGATCCTTCGCTGAATGCTAACCTCGTCTACTATAAGGGATTGTCAAACTGATTACCTACACTTGCAGGCATGAATGCAACATCCATAACAAAAAGGATGTTAGTACGAATAGTGTACCGAGTAGGTAAGGAAGAAATAAAATATAACAATAAGCCAACATCAATGAGAGAGATATAAGAATCAATCTGAACCTCTAAAGTGACACTAAGAGCCATGATATCCATACTAATAATACTTATATATTTAAAGCCTCTCTTTGGGACTATTCAACATATTGAAACATGACTGCCTAACTGATTAGTAGTAACTGCCGGATCGGTTGTAGATCGATGGTAAATATGTGTCTGCCATACCGGTGGTAAGTAACGATACATAACTGTCCTACCGGTTGTAACTGTCCGACCGGCCGTAACTCAGCGGTAAATGTGTAACTGCCCAACCGGCCGTAGCTCGATAGTAAATAAATGACTGCCCAACCAATCGTAGATCGGTGGTAAATAAAGATGCGTATCAGCCCAACCGATCATAGCTCGGTGGTAAATGAAGATGTATATAACATTACATTATGAACATTAACATCTTTATCGTATGCATCAATAGAGATTTAGGAACATACTTAGACATGCTTTTAATTACATTTTAGAGGAATGAATATCGTAGACATCCTTAACTACTAAGAGTAGAACCATTTATGGAATAATATTACATTTACGTTTTACTACATGGATCATGCCAAAAGAAGGAAGGATTAGCCTTAACATACCTTTGTCAGTAACGACTCAATATACACTACCGTAGTACTTTAACCTACATCAATGTATTAGAACTATGGTTAATACCATGAAAGAACTCAAAACATATTTCTAAGCTAGTAGCTCTCTTACTGAGATTGGGCGGCACTTCTCCTATATTTCCTCACTTCTCCAAGTACAAAACAGCACCAAACAACAACATCAACAATATCAACAACTAATCCTATCAATTCAGCCACTCAACAACGTAAGAATAATTCCAACAATTCAAACAATAGTATAATGAGCGACAAGCTCGGTTTGTGATTAAACCACTATAGTTTCAAAGTCCTTCTCCTTTCCAGAATTTATCAACATCATTAACCGCCACATATTCAATCATCCTCACTAATTTTCAGCCACAATAAAACTTTAAAATGACCCCATAACAGTCCCACAAATTTAGCAACACAAAAATGATTTTTCAAATTACTAAAACATGTTTCCGACTTGTCTTTACTTTCACATCGAGCAACACAACCAACAGTGCATAATTTATCCTCTTCTCATATAAACCAGTAATTAATCCAGCTTAAAAATAAGTTCACAACCAGCCAATAGTGACGCAACAACAACAACATACTACTCTTTCGAAACTCGCATGTTCTAGTCTTTACGATCGAGCTATGATAAGTTGGTATTTTACCAACTAATCGCCTACATATTGTTCTCTGTGGGATTCGACCCCATCTCATAGTTGGGTAAATTATATTGCATGCGACCGTGTCCATTTACTTTTTAGTAGTGGATTTGGACGTCACCAAAATTGGCGCCATTGTCGGGGAACAATTTGGCGTAATTTAGGTTGTTTGAGAAATAAGCATAAGTGCTTTGGTCTATTTTTCTTGTTTATTTTGATAGTTTTGAAAAATGGTATCATATAATGAAAATTGGTCGGATGGTAGTTGTTCATACTTTGATGACCCATGTCCTTATTTTGGAGGACCACACTCGTGGCAAAATTGTTTAAATTCTCCCGGGGTGGATTGTGTGCACAATCTCAAACCCATGAGTGGAGTATTTGTGATAAGTGTGGTTGTAATGGTCATTGGGAGTATTGTGCTTATTTGTTCTTCCCTTCCCCAAGCCCCCGCTATGATGATTCTACTTTTTGTGATGAAAATGATAGGGCTATGGAAATGGAAGAAGTTGAGAACAGTAAAAATGGAGAGTTCAAGCTCGTGTTAGAATGCCTAATTGAAGGAGGAAACAAAGAACAAAGTGCCTTGGAGGGGATTTTGAAAAATAGTCTCCAAAATGACTTGACACTTGAAAGGTTGCACTCACAAATGGGAGAAATGCTTGAAGCTTTAGAGGTCCAAAAATTCTCGAAAGTTAATGATAGCTAAGAATTTTCCTTAGATGTGGAAGCCGGAAATCCTTCCTTGTCACTTGATCAAAACCAAGAAGAACTCTCAAATGCTCAAAATGAGAAGATGATGCTCATGTTGGAGACCATTCTTGAAAATGAGGAGAAGCACAACTTTGCACTCGAGGACTTAAAACAAAGCTTGACTCACAATGATGAACATATCCGCACTTTGGAAGCTCAAATGAAAATATTGGTTGAGGCTCATTATGCCCACTAACTTGAGAGTGTGGAAGGAAGTCAAGAAGAGTCCGATTTCGATGAAGAAAGTGTTCTCTACTTTGAGGAATCAATAATTGAACATCCACCAACCGACTCCATGAGTGTTATTGATGCCAGTAAAATTATGGAATTAGAGTCAACCGGTGTAAATGAAAATTTGGTTGAAATTGACTCCAATCCGGGGGAAAAAAGAGGATGTCAAAGTCCGGGAAGAATTGCAACTTGGAGGTTTGACGTCTCATTCCAAGCAGTTTTCAACATTGGAATTATGTGGTGATATGGGAATTGAACTACATGAGTCAATGAGGGATTTCGAGGAGGAAAGGCAAAATCCATACATTTTACAATTTGAGGGAACAAGAAGGCAAAATGACATTCCTCACATGAAAGCCAAGAAGTGCAAAATGAAGAAATTGAGGTTTGGCTTGATCATCAACTTACCACCACACCCCCCACCGCTCGTGGTCACAAGCTTGATTCCAAGTTAGGTGCCCAATTCATATCATCCAAATGGCGAGAAAAGTGGTAAAGTTGAGTTGCGTCGTGCCACGACGTTAAATGCGGCACTTGGTGGGAGGCAACCCATCGTTTTTCAAAAAATTTAGCCATTTTTAAAATTTTCTTTTTTAGAATAGCTTATTATATTGTTTCTAACCAATCTGCCAAGTTTCATAATTTTTGGAGTTGATTTGAGTAGGACGGAGTAACCGGGCTGCCAAAAACAGTAGCATGTGAAATTGCAGGGGCACAATTTTCGCATTTGTGAACTCTAGTTCACATTTGCGAACCTGGCCTTTCGCAAATCCCAGACTCTTGTCGCAATTGCGTATAGTACAGGGTTCAGTAATCTCCACAATTGCAAAGTTGATGTCACAATTGCGACATCAGAGGATCAAAACTGGGTCATTCACCCATTTGGAACAAAAGTGAAGAAAAAAACGCTAAGGCTCTCAAACCTCTGTCTCCCTCACTTTCATCACTGTAAATCTCCATTATCTCTCACTCCTAATTACAGGAATCCAGGTATGGAAGCTAAATTTCTTCTTCTTCTTCTTCTTCTTCTTCTTCTTCTTCTTCTTCTTCTTCTTCTTCTTCTTCTTCTTCTTCTTCTTCTTCTTCTTCTTCTTCTTCTTCTTCTTCATTTTCTCTTAAACCTTAGGTTTTCAAATGGTATCATTTCCTTTGCCCGAAATTATTTAAAAATGGTTCAAATCATAAGTTGATTTCTGGGTGAGGTTGGTTGAGAGTGTGTGTTTTTGTTCTTTGCTCAAAATTTGGGGAAGTCTGAGTACCCAAGGCTGGTCAAATAGAAGTGAATTTTTTGTGCTTTTTATATGATCGATGAAAGGCCCGAATGAGATTCTTGGCCGAAACATCGATAGTTTTGTTGATTCATGGTTGTTTATGAAGTCTAGTGCATGATTCATGTTTAAAAGATGATTGGGTTCATTAAAAATGGCTTGGATTCCAAATTTTTAGGGCTTGGTACTGTTGTCTGTGGAAAATCTTGGCTGGGGCGATGGCTCGCAATTTGTGATGGCCTTTTCGCATTTGCGACTTCACATTTGCGAAGATTCTATCGCAATTGCGAAAATTGCCTGAATTTGAGACCTTCGTATTTGCGAAGATTTCTTCGCAATTCCCATAATTGGGCACCTCTGAGTCCTTCGCAATTCTCATAACTAGGCACCTCTGATAACTTCGCATTTGCAAAGATTCTTTGGGATTTGCGACATCAGAGAGCAGACAGTTCAAAATCTCAAAATCCTGAAATTTTTTATAAGGCTGAGTTTCAACTATCCGAGCATTCCTTTGGCATATTTGATTCATTTTGCACTATTCTTTATAGCCATACCATGTTTTCACTCTTATCATTTGTTGACAGGTACTATAATTGGAAAATGAGCTCTAACTCTGAAGGATCCGCAAGTGACAACCCCTTGAAAGTTGAGCAGAACTATGACCAACATCGGTTATTGTCATTGGAATGCCAAGAACGGGACTTTGATGACTTGATCTCGAAAAAGGTGCTCCCAAGAACGGTTCTTGTCATTGGAATGCCAACATCGGTTTTGAAACGTCTTCCCGAGTTCTATCAAAGGCTAATGGCCATGAGATGAAATTTTGCCCCTCAACCTTGCCGAGCAAATAAGCAATGGGTGAGGGAATTTTATGCCAACCTCCTAGCTATCAAGCTACGAAAGCCTAAGATGAGAATTTGCGGCAAAATGGTGCACTTTGGGGCAGAAGCTGTAAATCAATTGTACCACCTGCCAGACCACGACATGGCCCCATTCTGAGCAAAAGACTATGCCTCAAGGGAGTGGTTGGTGTCTAAATTATGTCCGGGTGGAGATGTTCCATGGGCAGCTGAGAAAAGAGGGATCGAATCCAAAGAGTTCACTGCCGAAGCAAAGATATGGCTGGCCATCATATGCAGTCGTATCTCCCCTGTGTCGAACATATGGAATGTACCGGTTACAAGAGCTCAAATGATATCATGCATTCTTGATGGTATTCAGCTAAATGTTGGTGAAATCTTCATCAATGAAATGAGGGAGTATCGGATCCAAAATAGTCCATTGTTGATATTCCCATCGCTTATCACTAAGATATGCCAACTTGCTGGGGTGGAAGAAGCTCCGGGAGACAATTGGGTAGAAACGGGAAAACCTCTAAATCCGTTGAAGAAAAGAGGAGAGGGTGGCGCTGTGAAGAGCAAAAAGAGAAAGATGGTGTCTTCTCAGGTTGATCAGAGTAGTCAGCCATCATCTTCTACAGGAGGACCATTTGTTGTGCTTAGTGAGGAGATGCGAGTAATTCATGAGCTCGTAGCTGGCCTTCCACAGGGACCTGGGGAGACATCTGAGGGACCCGCTTACATTTTAAAGAAAGATTTTCAAAAATACCTTGATGATCAGAGGAAGAAGCGGGATCACCTTAAGGTGCTGGAGAAGGCATAAACTGATCTGGTCAAGAAGCATGATAAGTTGTGCAGTTCCCATGGCACTCTAGCAAAGGCACACACTCAAATGGTGAAAAGGGAGAAGAAAAGAGATAAATTCTTTACTCGCATGTGGAAGGGTGTGAAGGGGCTGTGGAAAGTCCTAAAACCTTAAGACCCAATGTCATCGACCAGGCCGGTAGATGATGATGATGCTCCTATTGCTTGGTCCGAGAAGAAAGAGAGGAGGATGCCTCTGAGTCAGACAGCGAGGAAAGCACTGATGCAGTATTCAGGAAGCACTTTTTACCATTTTACTTTATCATGTTTAGTTGCATTGGGGACATTGCAACATCTTTAGTTGGGGGTGGCTTCTTGTATAATTGTTGTTATTGTATAAATGTGGATAACTGTGGAGATTGGTACTGTGGTTGTTTTCATTTTGTTGTTATTGTATTTTCATGTAATGTGCGATATTATTATGTTTATTAGCTTCTTAACTTCTTGTATATTTTCATGTGATGTGTGATATTATTATGTTTAGTAGCTTCTTAATTTCTTGTCTTTATATATATTATGTTGTAGTTACTTTATGTTTATTAACTTCTTAATTTTGGTTATTAGCTTCTTAAAAAAATTATATATATAGTATGTTTTATGTTAGTGGCGATATCCTTGATTTTTTTGTACCGCGGTTCTTTTTCCAAGAATGCCAATTTTCTTCTTGAACCAGGTAATTATTAGTAAATTTTTGTGACTTCTCCCGATGATGGATAGCTAGGCAACTTTCTTAAGGGAATTAGTCTTGTAGTTTGGATATAGCTTATGTTAATTTAGGAAGAACAAATTGTTTGAGTTGGGGTTTGTGCCCATTGACCAAGTTGTGGCTTTCTTGGTACCAACATGATTTAAACCTTGGCATATGAATTTTTGGTTATTGAAAAAAAATAATTAAAGTAAAGATGTCATGACTTTTAGACTCAAATTTTGGCTCTTTGATTCACTAAATAGCTTCCTATGCTATATGTAATCTCTTTGAGTCATTGGTTTCAATTGAATTTTAGATTTGTATTTCACTTGAGTGTTCATGTTCCATGTGTGGTGAGACTTATTGTGAGTTCTTTTGCATTACTTGTAGTCTAGAACTTGCCCGGAATGTGCTTCAAGGCATAATCATAGACTAACTTAGTTTGAAAAATGATATTAGGCCTTCCTTGGACCGCCAATGTGCATTAAATTTCCTACCCTTGAGTATATTCCCTAGTCAACCCATTTTGAGCCTTTAACCTTGTTCTTTGGCAACCATGTTACAAGCTCTATTCCTTTGTTCTTTATTGATCTAGATTTTGGCACCCTACCTCCCTAAGTACTTTAAAAGTGTAAACATAGGCTAAAAACCTAAGTGTGGGGGTGAAGGTTGGGAAAGTTGTGATATAGAAGTTGTTTAAAAGGTGGAAGGTAGAAAAAAAAATGAATGACAAAAAGTGACTCCTTCCTTGATTTTGAAAAGGAAGGAAGAAACAAATAGAATAAAATGATAACAAGTTGTGAATAAAGGGAAGATTAGGTGTGGAATGAAAAGTGAAGAAAGGATGGAGAATGTTTTTGAAGGAAGTGGACTTTGATTGTAAATTTTGTAGTGCTTGGGGAGGTTTTGAGTCACTCTAACCAAAATTGTGCCCTACCTTAACCAAAAGCCTAAACTACAACCCTTTAAGTCCTAATTGATTTTGAACCAAGTTGTCTACATTAGTGGAGGAATACATGAAGGGCAAGCCTATGGTACTACTTGTATGCATTTGAACATCTTTGTGAGAGAGAGCTAATTCTTTCCATTTGATATTTCATTTTCTGTTTTGAATTAAGATTTATGGTTGTAGGATTCTCTCTTAAATGTGAGGGCACATGAGATTTGAGTTGTGAATTTAATCTCATTTTCAATTGGAAGGAATGACCAAAGAGAGATGATTCTGATAGAGAGACAAATTTTGAAGCTTTAATGTCATGACTTGATTTGCTACTTTAATTTGCATAGTGCTTGAGCACTTGAAATGTAATGAAGTTCATGAAAGTGTTCGGCAATTCATATGCATTGGTTTAATTGTTGGTACAAATAGAAGTCATGCATTTGTGCTTAAAGTAGACCTTTTTAGCTTAGCATGATAAGGATGCAATGTTGAGTTAAATACTTGGGAGGAAATTTTGTCGCTTTCATTGCTTGAGGACAAGCAATAGTTTAAGTTTGGGGGTTTGATAAGTTGGTTTTACCAACTTATCTTGTCTTTAAGCCATTTTTGAGTGATAAAATCATGTGTTTAATGCCATTTACTTCTATATTACAGGGTCTATGTGATTTAGAGGTGATCTTGAGGAAACCAAGTAAAACGAGTCAAAAAGAAGCTAAAAAGAGGAAAATCTGGAAAAGGGCTTCAGTTGTCACAAATGCGACATAATCTTGGGAATTGTGAAGATCTCAGTGATGGGAATTGCGAGAAGTGTATCGCAATTCCCAAGGAAGGCAAATCAGGCAGTCATCACAAATGCGAAAAAGACTTCGCAAATGCGAAGTCAACTAGGGGAGTCAACCTTCGCAAATGCGAAATCCTCTTCGCAAATGTGAAAGTGCACAGTATAGGCATAGTTCGCAAATGCGAAAATCGAGCATCAGACCTGGGTAATTCTGGAATTTCATATTTTTTGGCCCCAAACCATTTAATACCCGACTTAGCTCATTTATAAAATATCTTTTGTCATATTTTCAGTTCTAAAGACTAGAGAGAACAAGGTAGAAGCTATGGTTTTGCACACACACTTGGGTTTTGAAGATTTCAAGCTTGTGGTTAAGGATTTCTTGCCCATTTATGTTTATCTCTTCATTTTCTTGCTTTGTATAATATTTAAGTGTGTAATATTTATTTCCAACACTTGAATCTTGTTTATGGAAATATTCATATTTAAAGTGTGGATTAAATACCTTGTTGTGCTTATGTATTGAATGATTTTCAATTATTTATGAAGTGAGTTATTGTTTCTTTAATTATTCTTGTTCTTTAATGTTTCCAAAGGGATTAGCTAACCCTAGGACTCTCCCATTAATTCCGAATAAATTTTGAAAAAGATAATTTGGGGTTAGGAAATATTACTTAACAAGAACTTGAGGTTTTAACCCTCATTTTATAGATTCTACCTAGGAATAGGATTGAACTACTTGTAGCCATATCCGGGAGTGCTTAATCTCTTAATTGTTTGAGGGATAATTCAATTAAGAAGTCTTGTTAGTCTTTGGAAGAAGCTAATATAGAATTATTACCAGTGGCTAATTAACATAAACTCGCTCATATTTGTAAAATCATGAAATACATTGGATCGTTACTTGAGTGTAATTCCCGATGCATTCATCCTTGTAGCCATTGATCATTTTACTTGCTTTCTAGGTTAGTTTACATTTCCGTATTTAGGTATAATCTTTTCTAAAACTAATTCTAAGTGTTTTGCATTGCATAATAAGTGATAATTCTCTTACATTCCTAATCGCCTACATATTGTTCTCTGTGGGATTCGACCCTGACTCATAGTTGGGTAAATTATATTGCATGCAACTGTGTCCATTTACTTTTTAGTAGTGGATTTGAACGTAACCAAAATTACTCGTAGAAGCTTAGATAAGAGAAAGAGAAGCATAAACTTACCTTGGACTGAGTAGAACCCACTAAACCTAGTCCGTCTTCTTCTGAATCACTTTGTAAAGCCCGAAATCACCTAGGCTTTGTGTGGGATTTTTGGGGGAGGAGTTGCAGGGATTCAATCTGATAAAATGAGGGTATGCATTGTCGTTGTGGTGACTCATTGATGTTGTATAAATTGTTGCAGCTGGAATCGTACTCATATTCGTTGGGCCAATTGGACTGTATCAAAGCCATGAGGCAGGCCCATTCTTTATTTGAATTTGGTTCTCAGTTTACTTCAGTGTAATTCAATTCTCAATTAATTAGGCTTTTAGAGACACATAATAAGTAGGAAATCATAGTTACTTCGGGATTACTACTATCCTTGCCCAAATAAAACCACTAATTACGGGGCCCTCGATAAATGGTTATTAAAAATGATTAGAATTTGGGGTGGCCATTTAGCGAACTCCACGGTCTTTCCCAAAATAATATTACGTTATAATCTTTAGGCGCAATTTTAATTAAAGTACCTTCTTAAACTCGGGTGCGCATTGATGCGACCCAAATGCAAATCTCGACGAAGTCGAAATGTGTTGACAACCACGGGTGCATTGATTGCGACGTGGTTCGAAACGCGTTTTCACGATGTTGCAATTCTTTTAAAATAAATATTGATAAAAAAGCGGTTTACGAATAAAGGCACATAAGCTAGCATGTATTAAAATCAGATAAAATCAAATACAACAGTTAAGTGACCGTGCTAGAACCACGGAACCCGGGAATGCCTAACACCTTCTCCCGGATTAACAGAATTCCTTACTCAGATTTTTGGTGCGCAAACTGTTAACAGAGTCATAAATTTCCTCGGTTCGGGATTCAATTGGTGACTTGGGACACCATTAATCTCTCAAGTGGCGACTCTGAATAATTAATAATTAAATCCCGTTTCGATTGTCCTTTAATTGGAAAAACTCCTTTGCGCTCTTGCGAGGGTGTAGGTAGAAAAAGGAGGTGTGACAGCTCTGGCGACTTTGCTGGGGATCGAACCCAGAATCTCTGGTTCAGGGTTCAGAATTCGAGCTTAGATAAATTGTTGTATTTAATTGTATCTGATTTTCCTACATGTTTTGTGCTAAATGTTACCGCTTTGATATTATCTGAACTGTATATAAACTGTGTTGACGCCCTTCTCTCTTTACCTCCAGAGATGTGCTTACTGGTTGAGACTCCCTATTCTGTTAGTGTCATACCTTGAAATAAGAAAGAGGCCGGACAAGTTACGAAGCCGGATGACCTTTTGGTTCCCGGTAAGTTGCCCCCTCCTCGACTCGAATTGTCCGCTCGGGTACACAGTCTAGAACACCGACTCAGGTTTTTGAACATAGAATAACGTGACTTCATGCCGGATCCCTAGTAGGAACGCTTATTTGCATCACGTTGCATTTGACTTAGGGGACTCAACACATGGGTTGAGTCCGTCTAGGATTAGCAACCTGAAATGAAAAGACCATCCTGATGCATCCTACTTGCTCTGTACATATATTTGTTTCGAACCTGCATGTTGACCGGTTTCTGAATCTCGGGAATGTTGGGAAAAAGAAAAAAAAAGGAAGAGAGAGATAACAGTTAGGGAGTTAAAAACCCAATGTCCAAAACACTGTCGGAACTCTGCCGAAATTTTGAGAAAATGAAAAGGAAAATGATTTATCTGTTTTACTAAAAGCAAAAGGAAAAAAAGGACGAGTCTTTTATTTTTGGAAAATGTTTATGAAAAAAAAGAGTCTTTTATTCTTAGTTTGGAAAATAGGTTGTTTGTTGTTCGTTGAAAAATTGAAAATGAAAAAGAGTTTTGTTTTAAAATAGTTCGGTTAATTTGCCCGAACTACGCCGGTTTGATTCTCACAGGGTGTGAGATACGTAGGCAACCCTCATCGGGTCCAACCTCCCCTTTGCAAAAATAACCAAAATATCAAAAGTTTAATTTTTGTCATAGATAAATTAGGTGATGTTGTTTTGTCAAAAAATAGCCCAGTGTTCCCAAACGGAATGCCAGAAGGTTAACCTTGCATACATAGCCACCTTTGGTCATGTTTTCATTTTGTTTTTGTTTTTTAAACCTCACAGACTTAAGTTTTCGTCCTCGAGGCGCTGAAAGGCCGTGTTGCAATACTGCGTATTTTTATCCTAAATAAGAAAAAGAAGTAAGAAGTATGAATAAGTTAAGTAGAGTCGTCCCACCATAAATAGCCTTAAAATATTTGTTCCCAAAGTACTGAAAGGCCATGTTTGAGAGTCAAGTGCTTCGCTTGAAAATATATCGGTAATTTTGAGTCGAAATATAGATAGTTTTTTTTTAGTCAAATAAAAGTTTTCTTTTTGCTTAAACGCTTTAATAAATGTGCAGGATGAGCACGATGATAAATGAGCCCTTTTCAATAATGACCTAAATCCTTTTTGAGCTGCAATTATGGTGGAATGATTTAGGCAAAGAGGGGCAAGACGAAGTGAAAAAATATTTGAAAGACCTTCCGGATTTATTAAACATTCAGCCTCGGGGGGATATTATCAGGGCATTGGTCGCCTATTGGGATTCGGCACATAATGTATTTCATTTCTCAGACTTTGAGATCACCCCAACATTGGAAGAAATAGCAGGGTATATTGGAAGTGATCAAGCTCCATTGAGGTTCAAATACTTGGTGGCTCCTAGAGCCATTACCATACACCGGTTCTTGGATTCCTTGAAAATACCCCGAAAAGTTCATCATCCAGATTTTGCGAAGGGTTTCTGCAGTTTCCGCTTCATATATGATAGATATGGCCATGTGGGCGGGTTCAACAATCCAGATTTTAAGCTATGCAGTAGAAATAGCCGACAAAATGGGAGGAACACAGACGGGTGGAATTTATGATAGCCTTTTTGGGCCTCATAATATTCCCAAGGAAAGATGGTAATATTGATTTGAAAGTAGCAGGAGTCGTCAGTACCTTGCAAACCATGGGAAAAAGCACTTTAGCACCTATGATCGTGGCTGACATCTTCCGGGCTCTCACTGCATGCAAAGCTGGGGGCAAATTTTTTGAGGGATGTAACTTGTTGTTACAAATGTGGATGACTGAGCATTTGTGCCCACGCTCTCAGCTATTGAGTTATGGTTCAGTTCAGAAAACTTGTATAGGAGAATTTTATATGAGAATCAAAGGGGCTAGTCTACCTGAAGGAGTCACGGCCTGGACATTATTATTTCGGAACCTCAATGCCAGCCAGATACAGTGGGTGCTTGGATGGTTGCCTGTCGAAGAAGTCATATATATGCCAGCAGCCCGGCCGCATTTTTTGTTGATGGGACTCAAAAGCATCCAGCCCTATGCACCATATCGGGTTCTGAGGCAACTCGGGAGGTATCAAGTAGTACCAAGAGATGAAGATTTGAGTACCCAGGTGGTCGAAATTAGTCTTGGCGGTTGATTCCCTGAGGAAGAGGTTCGCCAATTTTGGAGTGAGTGTCAACATTTGATGGCAAACACTTGTGTGTCAGATACGGTCAAAGGGGAAGTTGCCCCAGGGTATCATGATTGGTTTAGAGGTGACGTGGCACGCGAGAGACTGGATAAAAGACCTCATCTCGAAGATTTCGCCAAGTCATCCCAAGAGCAGTGGGATTGGTTAGCAAAGGAAGAAGGCTATCGAGTTGAGATTGGTAAACTGAAGCAGCAAGTTGAGAGTCTGAAATTCGAGAACAGTGTACAGGTTGCCACGGATCAAGGGGAAAAGAATAGACTGGCTCGAGAAAATGAAGGACTTAGGGCCCAAATCCGGCAATTGAAGATAACCGTCGATAAGCAACCGAGGAGTCGATCCGATGAACAATTGATAAAAAGATTGGAAAACGAAGTCAGGGAATGGCGGGATGAATTAGAAAAATCTGAGAATGTCATGGCAGAACTTAAAGCACAGTGGGCTACAAGAACAGAGGAGCATCGCCAGTACTTGAATCAGTTGAAAAGGGACCATGAGAAAATTGTTGTCAATTTAAAGAGAAAAGTGGTTGCCCTTGAGGGTGAAGCGGTTAAGCAGGCTAGAGATTTTGGAATTGAAAGTGGGCACTGTTATGACTTATTAGCCCAAATGGAGGTAAAAGTGCGGCAGTTGCAAGATCAACACCTGCAGGACTCTCGAGCTTTAAAGGCGTGCAGTGATCAGATAAGACGCTTGCTTATAGAAAAGAGGCAAACAAAAGACAGGATTAGAGCCATTGCTCATGCCATTTTTAGGAGATGCCGGGTTTGTGAAGACATGACCTATACTACTTTTGTCTCAGCGGTAATGATATATGTGAAGCGAACCATGAATGAATTAGAGCAGCTTGAAAGGGATTTGGATCCTAGGCCCGCGGCGAGGCCGAACGACGCCCCGCGGACACCTAAGTTTGAAGCACTAGAGTATGCATAGTCCGTGTTTGTAATTTTCTACCATTTTGAGTCAGTCTTTCGTATTTCCGTTATCTTTCCAGGTCAAGTATGTCTGCAGTCTTAGAGTCTGTATTTGCTTTTAATTTGCGTCTGTTAGCTTCATTCCGAAAAGTGTTGAGTTTGTAATAGTTTGTTTTAGTAATGAAAATTGAAAATTTCAAAAAATTTACATCCACCCATTATTTTTGCATTTATTTTTATGAACTACGCTTGGTCTGATTCATGCGGGGTCACGATACATAGACAATCTCCATAGGATTCGAGCGTAATCGTAAGAAAAATAGAAAGAAGAAAAAGAAGAAAAAAGAAGAAAAGCCAAAGAAAGCAAGCAAGAAAGAAAAGAGCGGAAAACAAAAGAGAAATGAGCAGGAACACAAAAGATAAAGAAACAAAAGAAAGAGAAGAGCACAAGAGAGGGATGAGGTGAGGAAATTTGAAAGAAGGGGCGAAGTGCCGGGATGAAGCATGCAATCGGGCAAATGCATAATAGAAATAATTAACTGTATAAGTGCATTCATGCCAACGTGCGGTTGCTAAATCTGTTAAACTTTAATCGCTAACAAAGTGGTTGTCCAAATGTGTGAGTACAGGCAGGTGGTTAGTTGATTGGAAATTCTGGCAACTCACCCGTACAACACCCGGTCGAAAGATCAAGTAAAAATGACAGGGCAGGATTCGAAAATCAGCATCGTAGTTCGTTCAAATGAAGTTGAGGTAATAGATGTGGGTGTTATGAAAGAAGAGATGAGGAAATTAAAAGCACAAATGGCTGAAATGCATCAGGCATGGTCTCAGGGACATCCGGCACCACTATATCCTGTTAATCCATCTTACATCCCACCCCTGGCTCAAGCTCAGGATCCTACCACTCCCCACGCATCTTCAGCCTTCCCCTATCACGCCCAGGGTTATGGTACCACTTAATACGCTCCCCCAGCTCCACCCCCCAAACAGAACCCTTCCCCACCCATGGTTCCTGTCTTTGTGGCACCTCCCCCAGCCCCATTACATAGATCGTCCAGTGAGCCGCTATTCCAAGCTCACGACACCCAATATTACCCTCCCGAACCCACTTTCAAAGCGCCTGAGCCATATACCTATTCTCCCCATTTTGAAATCCCGGGAGAGGTTGAGAAACCGGTTAAGAATACAGAACAGGAGGAAGTGATTCGTAAAGTCAAAAGCCTGGAGCAATCCTTCAGGAACATGCATGGTTTAGGTAACCAAGTCAGCGTCGCATACAAAGATTTGTGCCCTTTCCCTGATGTTCAGTTGCCTGCGGGGTTTAAAATGCCGAAGTTTGACTTGTATGAGGGAAACGATGACCCAGTAGCTCATCTGCGTGGCTTTTGTAGCAAAATGAGAGCCGCTGGGGGAAAGGATGAATTGTTGATAGCATATTTCGATCAAATCCTGAGCGGGTCCGCGCTGGAATGGTACACGAGGCAAGACCCCGGCCGATGGTATACATGGGATGATTTGTCACATGCATTCATTAGCCATTTTCAATATAACCTTGAGATAGTACCCGACCATTTGTCATTGTTGAAACTGGAAAAGAAGCCTGGGGAGAGTTTTAGAGAGTTTGGTTTCCGCTGGAGGGAACAAACTGCAAGGGTTGATCCTCCAATAAGGGAGAGTGAGATGGTAGATTACTTCTTGCAAACATTGGAACCTACCTATTTTGGTCATCTGGTGACATCCGTCGGAAAGTCGTTTAATGAAGTGGTAAAGATGGGAGCCATGATTGAAGAGGGATTGAAATCTAATAAGATCTTGAGCTACTCGGCATTGAAAGCAACCACCCAGGCCATCCAAAGCGGTACTGGTGGTGTGCTTGGAAAGAAGAAGAAGGAAGAAGTTGCTACGGTTGAAGCTAGTGCTTGGTCCAGGCCCAATAACCCTCCACTCTACTACAATCAACCCAGACACCACCACCCAAACTACCAATATACCCCATATGGCCCACCGCAACACTACTATCCACCACCGAAACCACACTTTTCTATCCACCACGCCCAGACCTACACTCAGCCTCCGGTGCACTCGCGATGGCGTGCACCGAATCCCCAAAACACACATCCACCACCACAAAACACCTATTCCCCTCCCAGGGCAAACAGACCAGGAACCAACTTCCGCCCAAACCAAGCTTTTAGAAGTGAGAAGGCCCCAAACAGAAAAACATTTACTCCGCTGGGAGAATCTTATACTGCTCTCTTCCATAGATTGAAACAGTTGGGAATGTTGACCCCAATTGAATCCAAAGCACCAAACCCCCTTCCCAGAAACCTGGACCATTCTATTAGCTGCGAGTATTGCTCAGGGATACCGGGGCATGATACTGAAAAATGTTGGAAATTGAAAAACGCGATACAAGAGCTCATTGATAATCGCCGTATTGAAGTACAGGCTCCAGAGGCCCCAAACATTAACCAAAATCCATTACCAGCGCATTATGGGGCCAATATGATCGAACTGATACATAAGGGGACAGAGCCTAAAAAACCTTCGCAGGTGGTTATGGTGATTCGTTCTACGGAAGCCAAAGAAAAGACAGTGAGGGCAAGGCCAGTGGTTCAGTTAAAAGCAATAAAAGACAAGCTAGTGTTGATAATAGGAAAGGGACTATTTGTGGCTGCAAAAAAGCCAGAGCCAGTCAAATTAGTGGTACCAGGGTCATCATCTGCACCCGTGGTGGTTGTGAAAGGGGCCTACGTAGAACCAGTTGTCATAAAACTAGTAGTCCAGTTACCCATGGTTTATAGCAAAGTCGTACCGTGGAAATACGACAAGGTAGTGGTGACATACAAAGGAAAGGAAATTGAGGAAGAGAGTTGTGAAGCACAAGGACTAACTCGGTCGGGACGTTGTTTTGCTCCCGAAGAGTTGAGAAAGGCTAAGGGCGCTAAAGACAATCCAGTGCCAGTCAAAAAAGCTGTGACGGAAGAAGAGGCAGAAGAGTTTCTAAAAAAGATGAAAGTGCAAGATTATTCCATTGTTGAACAACTGAGAAAAACACCGGCCCAAATCTCATTGTTGTCGTTATTGATTCATTCTGACGAGCATTGTCGAGCTTTGATGAAGATATTGAATGAGGCTCATGTGCCCGACAAAATTTCAGTGAACCATCTGGAGACAATTGCCAACAAAATCTTTGAAGTGAACAGGGTAGCATTTTCTGATGATGAATTGCCTGTGGAAGGCACAGAACACAACAAAGCTCTCTATTTGACGGTCAAATGTGAAGGTTCAATGGTTACTCGGGCACTGATCGATAACGGGTCGAGTGCTAATATTTGCACGTTGTCCACATTGAACAAGTTGAAGATCGATGAGGATAGAATCCGCAAAAATAGCATTTGTGTTCGATGGTTCGACGGAGGGGGAACAAACACAGTAGGGGATATTGTACTCGAATTGACTATTGGCCCAGTCGAGTTCACTATGGAATTTCAGGTGTTGGATGTTGCAGTATACTACAATCTTTTGTTGGGTCGACAATGGATTCACGCGGCCAAAGCCGTGCATTCCACGCTGCACCAAATGGTCAAGTTCGAGTGGGACAGATAAGAAATTGTGTTATATGGGGAAGATCCCACATGTGCCATAAGTGATGCCATTGTGCCCTTTATAGAAACTGAAGATGATAAGGGACCATGGGTTTATCAGGTCTTCGACACGGTCCCAGTGAGCAGAGTGCCCGAGGGTAAAAGCATGCCATGTCCGAGGGTGGCAGCTGCGACCGTCATGGTAGTATCAGAAATGCTAAATAACAGATTCGTGCTAGGGAAAGGTCTGGGGGCTGAACTTCAGGGCATTATTCAACCTGTGTCCCTGCCCAAAAATCTGGACACCTTCGGATTAGGGTTCAAACCAACAGCGGCAGATGTTATAAGGGCCCGTAAATTGAAAAAGAAAGCTTGGGTTCTTCCTAAACCTATTCCACGTTTGTCCAGGTCCTTCGTCAGGCCGGGTAGCAAGAAACAGTCATTGTCAAAGGTGTCAGGTTAATTTATTGGGGCAGAGGGGAATTTGGATAAGGTGTTCGAAAGAGTATTTGCTGAAGTAAACATGGTTGAGGCTGGGGAAGGGTCAAGCGTAGCAGATATACAGTACATCGGACCACATGCTAACATCAACAATTGGGAAGCTACTCCTCTTCCAATTCGTAGGGAGTCGTGGTAGTGGGTTTTGTTTTCCTTTTGTCACCTGGATTATTCCAGGGCTTGTAATCCAGTTGCTATGTTCCGTCCGTTTGGATGAGTTAAAACCTTTTTATCTTTACATTCAATGAAATGCAATTTTCTTCATTCCTAATTTTCTTTCCATTTTTTGTTTTCTTTCTTTTGTACAGTTCTTTTTATGTTGATATCAATGATATGACATGCATGAGGAATCTTTGGCCCAGTTTTAAAAGCCAATCTAGCTCGGAAGTAATAATACAAGAAATCGAGTGTGATGATGGGGTGGATGGTAACAACGATGAAGCATATGAGGAAATTAGTAAAGAATTAAGTCATTTTGAAGAAAAACCCAAACCTAACCTAAATGACACAGAAGCAGTTAATCTAGGGGATCAAGACAATGTGCGGGAAACTAAAGTAAGTGTTCATCTGGAGCCACAACTCAAGGAGGAAATAATTAAAGTATTGCATGAGTACAAAGATGTTTTTGCATGGTCATATGACGATATGCCAGGTCTAAGCACCGATTTGGTGGTTCATAAATTACCCACTGATCCGGCACTTCCCCCTGTCAAGCAAAAGCTGAGAAAGTTCAAAACGGACATAAAGTGTGAAGATCAAAGAAGAGATTACCAAGCAGTTTGAGGCAAAGGTCATTCAGGTTACACGGTACCCCACTTGGTTAGCTAATGTCGTGCCTGTGCCGAAAAAAGATGGCAAGACCAGGGTGTGCGTTGATTATCGAGACCTTAACAAGGCAAGTCCAAAAGATAATTTCCCATTGCCCAACATCCATATACTGATCGACAATTGTGCCAAACATGATATTGCCTCTTTTGTGGATTGTTATGCGGGTTATCATCAGATTCTAATGGACGAGGAAGATGTAGAAAAGACGGCATTCATCACGCCGTGGGGAACGTATTGTTATCGGGTCATTCCGTTTGGTTTGAAAAATGTTGGGGCAACTTATATGAGGGCCATGACAACCATATTCCATGATATGATACATAAGGAAATCGAGGTGTACGTGGATGATGTGATCGTGAAGTCTAGACAGCAATCCGACCATGTCAGAGATTTGAGAAAGTTCTTTCAAAGGCTTCGCAGGTACAATCTTAAGCTCAATCGTGCAAAGTGTGCTTTTGGGGTGCCATCTGGGAAGTTGTTGGGGTTTATAGTCAGCCGGAGGGGTATTGAATTAGACCCATCGAAGATCAAAGCCATTCAGGAGTTGCCACCTCCAAGAAACAAAACCGAGGTGATGAGTTTGTTGGGAAAATTGAACTATATCAGCAGGTTCATTGCTCAGCTCACGGAAACTTGTGAACCAATTTTCAAGTTATTGAAGAAAGATGCCGCGGTCAAATGGACTGATGAATGTCAGGAGGCTTTTAATAAGATAAAGGGGTATTTGTCGAACCCACCCGTGTTGGTCCCGCCAGAACTAGGGAGGCCTTTGATTCTATATCTGACAGTTGTAGATAGTTCATTCGGCTGTGTACTGGGGCAGCACGATGTTACGGGCAGAAAGGAGCAGGCTATCTACTATCTCAGCAAGAAGTTCACATCTTACGAAGTTAAGTATACTCATCTGGAAAGGACATGTTGCGCCCTGACTTGGGTGGCACAGAAGTTGAAACATTATTTGTCATCTTACACTACTTACCTTATATCTCGCTTAGACCCGTTGAAGTATATTTTTCAGAAACCCATGCCCACAGGGAGGCTTGCAAAGTGGCAGATCTTGCTTACAGAGTTCGACATTATCTATGTGACACGGACTGCCATGAAAGCACAGGCATTAGCCGATCATTTGGCTGAGAACCCCGTCGATGAAGATTATGAGCCTTTGAAAACCTATTTCCCTGATGAAGAGGTGATGTACATTGATGAATTGGAACAAGCTGAGAAGTCGGGATGGAAACTTTTCTTTGATGGGGCTGCAAATATGAAAGGCGTGGGAATAGGAGCGGTACTTATTTCTGAAACAGGTCAGCATTACCCTGTTACAGCTCGGCTTCGTTTCTACTGTACGAACAACATGGCAGAATATGAAGCGTGTATATTGGGATTGAGATTAGCTGTGGATATGGGTGTACGGGAAGTCTTGGCCATGGGTGACTCGGACCTACTGGTACACCAGATTCAAGGAGAATGGGAAACACGGGATTTGAAGCTTATACCGTATCGGCAGTGTCTTTATGAGCTTTGTCAGCGTTTTCAGGCCATAGAATTCAGGCACATTCCAAGGATTCATAATGAGGTTGCTGACGCTTTGGCTACTTTGGCGTCGATGTTGCATCATCCAGATAAGGCTTATGTTGATCCATTGTAGATTCAGATCCGTGATCAGCATGCTTACTGTAATATGATAAAAGAGGAAATTGATGGAGAGCCGTGGTTCCATGATATCAAAGAGTACATTAGAGCGGGAGTATATCCGATACGGGCCACCGGTGATCAAAAAAGAACGATTCGGTGATTGGCAAGCGAGTTTTTCTTTAGTGGAGCAGTAATGTACAAAAGAACTCCAGATCTCGGGTTGTTGAGATGTACAGATGCAAGACAGGCCACAACTATCATGACTGAGGTACATTCCGGAGTTTGTGGACCGCATATGAGTGGGTACGTTCTAGCAAAAAAGATTCTCCGAGCAGGTTATTATTGGCTCACGATGGAGCAGGATTGTATCAGTTTTGTGCGTAAGTGTCATCAATGCCAAGTGCATGGAGATTTTATTCATTCTCCACCGTCAGAATTACATACGATGTCTGCACCATGGCCTTTTGTTGCGTGGGGCATGGATGTTATTGGGCCAATTGATCCAGCAGCGTCAAATGGGCACAGGTTTATTTTGGTAGCTATAGATTATTTTACCAAATGGGTGGAAGCTAAGACGTTCAAGTCTGTGACTAAGAAAGCTGTAGTCGACTTCGTGCATTCAAATATCATTTGTTGGGATTCCAAAGGTAATCATCACAGATAATGGGGCTAATCTTAATAGTCATTTGATGAAGGAGACATGTGAGCAGTTTAAGATTACCCATAGGCATTCTACTCCATACCGTCCAAAGGCAACTGGTGCGGTTGAAGCAACCAATAAGAATATAAAGAAAATACTCCGGAAGATGGTTGAAGGATCTAGATAGTGGCATGAGAAATTACCTTTTGCATTGTTAGGATATCGCACCACCGTTCGTACCTCGGTGGGGGTGACTCCTTACTCATTGGTATATGGTACCGAGGTAGTAATACCCGCAGAAGTGGAAATCCCATCTCTGCGAATCGTTGCAGAGGCTGAGATCGATGATGATAAATGGGTGAAAAGCCGTCTTGAGCAGTTGAGTTTGATTGACGAGAAGAGATTGGCATCAGTGTGTCATGGCCAACTGTACCAATAAAGAATGGCAAGAGCATACAACAAGAAAGTACGTCCAAGGAAATTCGAAGTCGGACAATTAGTACTGAGGCGGATTTTGCCTCATTGGGCTAAAGCAAAAGGAAAGTTTGCCCCAAACTAGCAGGGACCATTTGTAATAACTAGAGCGTTGTCTAACAGAGCATTGTATTTGACAGATGTGGAAGGAAAATGTATAGAAATGGCCATCAATTCCGATGCGGTCAAGAGATATTATGTATGATTTCTTTATTTTCTGAATGTATCTGTTTGTATTTGGCATATCTTAAAGAATGAAATGATGAAGGCGTTTTGTCCTGCTATCCAAACACTCTTATCCCTTGTTATCCCCTTTGAGCCTTACTTATTTTTCATACCCTTCTTTCGGAATCAACGGCACTATCAGGGAACACAGGTGCCGAACATAAAAGAAAGAAGAGAAAAACAAAAAGAAAAGAAAGAAGAGAAAAACAAAGGAAAAGAAAAAGAAAAAGGAAGAAGAAGAAAAGGAAAAGAAAGAAAAGCAAAAGAAAAGAAAGAAGAGAAAAACAAAGGAAAAGGAAAAGAAGAAAAAGGAAAAGAAAAAGAAAGAGAAAGAAAAGGAAAGAAAGAAAAACACAACAACAAAAGTTAATTATAATACAGTGAACTACGTTTGACTTGATCCCAAAAGGGTACGTAGGCAGTCTTACTCCGAGGTTCAGTCATACCAAAATAGAAATCCAAAATCCCCAAGAAAGAAACTGGGGCAGAATTTGTGATTGTTGTAGAAATTGGATTCCGAAAGTTGTAATTTAAGCCCGTTTGAATTGTCTGAGCCTTTATACCTTTCTTTATAACCCAATCCAAAAGACTACATTATGGTCCAAAGAAAGACCTTCTGATCAATTTTTAGGAAACGCCAAATCGAGCAGATAACGGTAATTCGTGGCAGTGGCAACACTCTGGTTCAAGCAAGAAGAACAAAAAATAAAAATGAGAGAGTCTTATGGGTGAAAACCCTCACGGGCACCATAAGGCGATGGGAGTTGAGTGAAAATAAATGAGAGAGTCTTATTGGTGAAAACCCTCGCGGGCACCTTGAGGCAAAAGTGTGTGGAAAATGGTTAAATGGAAAAAGGTTTGTGGGTGGAAAAATGTTTCGAGGTACTGCAGGAAAGTAAGGGTAAGATCTGCGTAATTCAAACAATTGATGGAAGTTTCGGGCAACAAAGTATGGCAATTGAAAACTGGTTATTTGGATAGATTGGGCCGATTAATCCAAAATGCATGTCATAACCATTGGTACCAGTTGTCTCGCTCAGATAAGTTTCTTTGCCTTCTCTTGTTAAAACAGTCATCTGGTTTTGGATTCTTCTTATCCTTAACTCAAAAATCATCGTATTTCATTTTCTTTTGAGGGTTTTATCTAGCTGAGATGTTTTAGTACTAGTTTTGGTCAATGCAAGCAGAAAGGACGTCAAAGCTCACTACCAGTTTCCAGAATTGTAAAGCACAACGTGGTCAGAGCATGTCAAAAACAACTTGATGTCAAGTGGAATACAGGGAATTAACGGAAGTTTCATCGGTGAAATGATTGGGGAATGTCGTAGGAAAGGCAAAATCTCAAACAAAAAGGTCAGAAAGTGAATAATAGCATGGGTGTAAAACATTTAGGTCGCCAGATGTTGGGAAATTTAAAAGTTGGCCAGAAAGTCAAACGGTTCAGGGTCAGTGCGTGGAAGGCAGTTAACACAGAGCAAAGCGGTGGAAGGATTTTTCAGCAAGAATGCCATCAACTAACCACCATTTTAAACTGACGAAATTTTCTTTGATTGAAACAGGGGCAGAAAAGTTAGTCGTTGAGGAGGAACTCTCTAGGAAGGAAAAACACGCAGTAATCAGATTTGATCGCAAAGTGTGGTTTGATTAAATACAAGATAATCATGAATAGCATAGGGGAATATAATTTGGTTGCAAAGTTTGCATGATTAGAATAAATGCAAGTTGTCAGGACCTTCCTGGATAATAGGACATAATTCATATACCCGGGTAAGATACCTTGGTACAGTGAGAAGTAACACCTTAGGTTCATAATTGTTTCGAGCAGTCAGGAGCCCACCTGGATAACAGAGGAATACCTTCAATTTCAAATTCAGAAATCAGGAGTCCGCCTGGAGAATAGAGACATACCATTCAAATTTTAAGCAATCAGGAGCCCGCCTGAAGAACGGAGGTGATACAATTCAAGTCTTTAGCTTCCTATCAATCTCTTTGTTTATTTTGAAATCAGGAGTCCGCCTGGATAATAGAGACATACAATTTAATTTTAGCAATCAGGAGTCCGCCTGGAGAATAGAGACATACAATTTAATTTCAGCAATCAGGAGTCCGCCTGGAGAATAGAGACATACGGTTTAATTTTAGCAATGAGGAGCCCGCCTGGAAAATGGATGTGTTAAATATTTTAAGCAGTCGAATCAGGAGCCCGCCTGGATAATAGAGGAGTAGTTTCAATTTTAAGTTCAGCAGTCAGGAGCCCGCATGGAAAATAGAGGTGTTAAATATTTTAAGCAGTTGAAGTCAGGAGCCCGCCTGGAAAATGAAGGTGTTAAATATTTTAAGCAGTCGAAGTCAGGAGCCCCCCTGGATAATAGAGGAGTTGTTTTAATTTTAAGTTCAGCATGTCAGGAGCCCGCCTAGATAACAGAGGAATACATTCGAGTTCAAAATTACTCAAGTTCAGCAGTTTGGAGAAAGGGAATAACATCTCAGTTAACCAGGGGAAATAGCAACAGGGAATTTTATCGAGAAAACACAAGACAATGAGGCAACAAGGAAACGCAAGACAACAAGGCAACAAGGAAGTACAAGAGCAAGTTTGAAGAATTTAGATAGGATTTTTGTAATTCATAGTTCATAGCTTAGTCTAACATCTTTTATTTTCGCACGGTGTAATAAGGGAAGTCAGCAAGCAGCAGCAACAGCAATCACAGTAAAATCACAGTTCCCGGTAGTCCCAGCTACTGGACACTCCCGAACTACACTAACCTGATTCCTGTTTAGCCCAGGATATGTAGGCAACCTCTGAAGCAGGGTGCGGTCAAACTTTTCAAAAATGTTTCAACGGAATATTTGAACGGGCAAAAATCGCTCGTATTTGCTCACTTGTCTTTGCCCGAAAACTTTTCGTGTTTCCGAGCAAAGAGGGGCAGCTGTGAGCACGTGATTTTTGCCCTATATATGAATAATTCCCAAAAATTCCAACAAAATAATTTTTCTTTATTTTTACAATTCTTGTGAATTTTGGTGTCATTTTGTGTTAATTATTGGCATCTTATTTGTGCATGTTAATTCATATAAAACACAAAGAATATGCATTTGCATTTAGGTTTAAATTTTTATATTTAGTATCAATTAAGGGATAATTTGTTTAGAACAAAGCATGAAAAATCACAAAAATTAGTTCACTTTTGCATTTTAATGATTTTTATTGTGAATTTGTCATGAAATAGTTTTTGAACAATTTTAGGAATTAATTAGTCTTTGTTTTGAAATAATTAGGATTTTATGTTAGTTTTACATCTTTATCAAAATTACAAAAAAAGTAGTAATTAAAAATAAGAAAAGGAAAAAGAAATAAGAGTAGAAAAGTGGTCTTATTAAAGACCCAAAATTTGGGCCAATGCGTCGGAAATTTTCAGGCCCAAACGCCCTTAAACCCGTTCCAAACTGGACCAGGCCCAATCCTTACCCGGTCCTCCTCCCAGGTGTTGAAACGGCGTCGTTTCCCCAGTCCCAATCACGACCGTTGGATCTCATCAATCCAATGGTCCGGATCTAACTAGGATGTTTGGTATATAAGTGTCCGAAAATCCCCCCCCCCCCTCACCCCCCATTCGGACCATCTCCTTCATCCTCACGAACCCTAATCCACGCCGCCCCCAAATCCCTCGCCGGCGGTGAACATCATCTACACTGTTCAAGCCCAAATTTACACTACTCGTCCTCCTCACCCTCCTCTTTCCATTCCACCCACTGGTTCCCCTCGAATAGGGTCGGAGCTCGTCGAATCTCCGATTGAAGTTTCCGGCCAAATCGCGAGTTTATCCAAACCAGCCCAAAACCATACCACAGAATCCCCAGACTTCCCTCAACCCAAATCCATGACCAGCTTCCCTCAAATCTCTGAGAAGTGGCTCGAATTTCAGATCTAAAATTTCTGGCCAAAACCCTAAAACCAAAATCTTTATGATTTCGAACCGTAATATCCTTAACCATGTATTCTCTTGTGAGAACACATGGTTAGGGATGTTGCATGTCAAAAATCTCGAGAGATTCGAAAGGTAGTGCTTAGTCGGAGATTTAGCTCTAAGGGTAAGTTTTCTTTAACTCTCTGAGTCGTTTTTAATAGTCTCATACTCTTTTATTTGGTTAAGTTGGATTGTTCGCTTATCGATCGCATTTTAATATCGTTCATAGATAATAATAGTTGTTAGTTTAATTAGCTAGTGTTAACGTTAGTTCATGCTGGTACACTGTTTTGATTGCCCGATTTGTCTCTTTCTGGTTGTTTAATAAGTCTGAGTTCAGATGTTAGTTTAATGTTGACAATGACTCTCGTTTGATTAATGGACTGTTAGATTATGCAGTAGGATAAGTTGTATTTTGATTCAATATTGATATTCTGTTTTAGAGTTGGACCTGGTTGGTTATAGTTGAGCAAATCTTTTGTTTTAGTTAACTTTAGTTAGATTTTAGCTGTGGTTAAAGAGATTGGGATCAGTCAGCAGTGGGCTGTAAATCCCAAACTAGTAGAAGGACATTTTAGTGATAGAAAAATGGCAGTTTCTTTGAGAATAGTAATTTCAAAGCAGGAGTAAGGGTAGTATAGGTGTTTTAGGGGTAAAAGAGCATCCTAGGGCCTTCTAGAAGGGTATTTTAGTGTATATTTCAGCCAACTTAGGATATTAGCTTGGGAAACAAGTCAAGAAATGAGGGACTAAACTGAAAATAGGGAAGGGACTAAAAAGAAAATCAAAAATCTGATTAATCCTCTTGGGTCACCTATAAAAGGGGATGAAATGCCTTGAAAAGGAAGAGAGAAAAAAGAATCTTGGAGCCTAGAAGAATTCCACTAAACATGTTCTTCAGCTCCCAAATATGAAATTCTATCAGCTGAAGGACAACATTTTTCTGATTTGATTTCGAGTGGTTTCTAAAATCAAACAAGTCAAATTTGGAATCATTGGTCTCGGATTTTTGGTTGGCATGCCCGAATGTGTTTTGGGTTGATTATTTGAGTTTGCTCTGCATTCCCACTCATTTCCTGCTGAACTGTTGAACCTGGGTGGATTGAAATACTCCTTCACTGACTGTGACTGGGTTATTACCTTAGTTTCTGAGCCGCTGAGTTGTTACTGTTGCTAACCTCCTTTTCTCTATTTACATTCCAATTTCCAGGTACACTTCTTTGAACCTCACTGATGTATGCCCGTTGAAGTTGAAATGAAATGTTCAAAGGGTCTATTGTTCAACTGAAGGCAGTCTGTATTTTAACTGATATTAATCGTGTAGTTTTCTGTTATATAACTGGCAGTTATATGTGTGATTAAGATTGTTCCGTAAGGTTGATTACATGTTGAATGTTGCATAACGTTGAACTGTTGAATTGGGCATTTGAAATAGCGTAAGCATAAGCTTGGTCTAATTTGAAGGTTCGTGTGAATTCAATAGTCATCAGTAGCAATTGGATCTATGTAAATGACATGTGAATTCAGGAGCAGGTCTGGTGACATTTAGCCCAATTACTAGTACTTTTGTCATTGATCATGCTAGTGTAATAGAATGTCTGCTTTGATTAAAGGTTCTGAAATCGATCGGTAGGCAAACCTGATTTATTGTTGGTAGATTGGCATTGAAACCAGTTAAAAATCATGAAACAAAACTCATTCACAATTGAATTAGTTCATTAAAAGCAGTAGGTCATGATAGGTAACTGGTAGGATAAATCGGTTTAGGAATTTTGGAGTTCACGACTATCAGTTAAAATGAGGGTATGCATTGTCGTTGTGGTGACTCGTTGATGTTGTATAAATTGTTGCAGTTGGAATCGTACTCATATTCGTTGGGCCAATTGGACTGTATCAAAGCCATGAGGCAGGCCCATTCTTTATTTGAATTTGGTTCTCAGTTTACTTCAGTGTAATTCAATTCTCAATTAATTAGGCTTTTAGAGACACATAATAAGAAGAAAATCATAGTTACTTCGGGATTACTACTAGCCTCGCCCAAATAAAACCACTAATTACGGGGCCCTCGATAAATGGTTATTAAAAATGATTAGAATTTGGGGTGTCCATTTAGCGAACTCCACGGTCTTCCCCAAAATAATATTACGTTAGAACCTTTAGGCGCGATTTTAATTAAAGTACCTTCTTAAACTCGGGTGCGCATTGATGCGACCCAAATCCAAATCTCGACGAAGTCGAAATGTGTTGACAACCACGGGAGCATTGATTGCGACGTGGTTCGGAATGCGTTTTCACGATGTTGCAATTCTTTTAAAATAAATATTGATAAAAAAGCGGTTTACGAATAAAGGCACATAAGCTAGCATGTATTAAAATCAGATAAAATCAAATACAACAGTTAAGCGACCGTGCTAGAACCACGGAACCCGGGAATGGCTAACACCTTCTCCCAGATTAACAGAATTCCTTACTCGGATTTCTGGTGCGCAAACTATTAACAGAGTCATTAATTTCCTCGGTTCGGGATTCAATCGGTGACTTGGGATACCATTAATAATTAAAAATTAAATCCCGTTCCGATTGTCCTTTAATTGGAAAAACTCCTTTGCGCTCTTGCGAGTGTGTAGGTAGAAAAAGGAGGTGTGACAATCCCTACACTCAAAGTAGCCTCTCCACTGACTGGCTGTGAGAGTTTTCCGAAATGGATACTCTGGGACCCAGGGATAACTGAAGTACCATTTGAAACCTAAAGTGCCGACTGAACCTGATGACCCACAAAACCTCTACCATGACATGCCCTACCTCCAAAATAGGGATCAGTGGATCCTCCCGGTCCATGAGACTTCTTAGCCTCCCTATCCTCCCTCTCTATACCGTGGATGTGCTCGTTCTCCTAGTGATCTCTACCACCTGATAAAATGAAGTATCAGTCTCCAACTCGCGTACCATCATAAGTCTGAGACCATAATTGAGCCCCTCGATAAATCTACAGACACTCTCTCTAATAGTAGAAACCAAAGCAGGTGCATGACGAAATAACTCATTGAACCACATAGCGTACTCAAACACGGTCATAGTCCTCTACTGCAACTATTCAAACTCAGTGCGCCACGAAACCCTTAGGGTCTGTGGAACGAACTCCCTCAAAAACAAATCAGAGAAATAAGTCCAAGTAAGTGGTGTTGTGCCAACTGGCATACCCTCCTCATAAGCCTTCCACCATTTATACTTCGACCCCATCAGCTGGAAAGTAGTAAGGGCAACCAAGCTCACCTCCACAATGCTCATAGTACGTAGAATATGGTGACACTGGTCTAGAAAACCTTGCACATCCTCAAAAGTTGCTCTACTGAATGTAGGAGGAAAATACTTCTTAAACTTCTCAAGTCTATTCTGCTCCTTCTCTGATGCCACTGGCCTGACCTCAGGCTGAATCACGATAACGGGTTGAAATTGCATAACACCCAGAGTCTGAACAACATGAGCCCGCTGCTCTAGAGTACAGACGAGGGGAGTCTGAGCTCCTCCCCCAGCTTGCAACATAGCTGGTGCAACTGGAATCAATTATGCTTGATCCAATGTACCAAACATGTTCAGGAACTGTGCTAAAGTTTCTTGAAATCCAAGGGTAGAAACAAGCATCTCAGGTTCCTGCTCCCAACCGGAGGTATTGGTGACTCTTTAGCTACTGCTCTAGCAGGTGCTCTAGTAGTAGCATATGCTTCTCCTCAACCTCTACCCCATCCTCTACCCCAACCACTAGCAACACTTGCTCTAGGGGAAACATCATCAGTAATTATAGCACGTGTCCTCACCATCTGTGAGAGAATAGAATGAAAAAGGCTCAAACTCTAAAGTAAATAAATCTGCATGACAGGAATGAAAGAAGTGAAGTTTCCTAATAGTAGCTGGCAGCCTCTCGAAGATAAGTACAGACATCACTGTACTGATCCGCAAGACTCTACTAAACTTGCTTATGACTCGTATGAAACTGGAGTTTTGATATGACCTTGTCACGACCCAAAATCCCACCTTAAGAATCATGATGGCACCTAGTCCCTAGGACTAGGTAAGCCTAAACATGTTGAGAATTTAGCAAAAATAACGACTAAGCTTATAATTTTAAACTGATAAATAACATAATAAAAACCAAAATAGAACAATAGCCATACAACCCTAAAACCGGTAGTACAAATCCATAAGCTCTACTAAATATATTAAATTCTGTAAATACAATATTGCTCAAGAACTAAAATAAATAGTAGTACTGAAAGGAAATAGAAGGTGACTCTGAAGACTGAGAATGCAATGGTAAGTATACCTTGAAGTCTCTGAAACAAATCACAAGAAGCTATCTAATGTCTGGCATGTTCCAAGGTACCTAGATCTGCACAAAAATGTGCAGCAAGGATATCATGAGTACGCAACAGTGGTACCCAGTAAGTATCAAGACTAACCTCGATGGAGTAGTGACGAGGTTAAAGTCAAGACACCTACTAGTCAAATAATATGTACAGATTATCAATATAATGCTAACAACGAAAAAGAAAAGTAAATAAATGGCAACAAAGGCTAATCAAGTGATTAACAACAAAATAATTAAAACACAAATAATATACAAGTGAAATCAAGTAAGGGAAAACAATGACAATCCTAATCATCAAACTGTTTCGCCACAGACATTACAACAAGAATTACCCTGAGGTACCATACCTCAACTATCACAATCTCGAGTCCCAATTCACGAATCATATACACATGGCTTCTCGTGCCCACATTATCGATCACAATCGCACGGACAACTCACGTATTGCACAGACAACTCAAATGTCAATAACATCAATATCTCGATCCCCACAGACAACTTACGTGTTGCACGGACAACACACATGCCAATAGTAACAATATCTCATATCTGCACGGACAACTCACATGCCAAAAGTAACAATATCTCATATACGCACATACAACCCACCTATCACCAGTCCAATGCACGTACAGAAAGCAAATATACAAGAATACATGCACGTGATCAATGAACATCAAGATTCATACTCCTGGGCTGGTATAGGTGACATGTTACAGCGTATGCATGTGCAAGTGTACGATCACAACCCAAATCAGCAAGTAATATCAGAGACACTAAATACACATAAGAAATAACACAACAAATCACATAATATGCATGACACACACAAGGAAGTCACTCCACCACGTAAAAATCATCAATAATATGACCCTAGGCCATCATATATCATCCCTAACATACCCCTCATGTCTTTCCACGTGTGCAATAAGAAAGTAAATACCCGTCTTGTCTCACCAAATGCATATCAACAATTATCCCACCTTGTTTTGCCACATGACCAAACCCAATATGTATGTATGTATGTGCGTGTATATATATATATATATATCCCGCCTTGTCTCGTCGCATGTACAAATATCAATAATAACAATAGCACAACCAAACCTCGTGCAAACACCTCGATAATCCTCTCAACAATTCCAAATGTGCCAAAGCCACAATCAACACAACATATCAACTCGCACCACACGTGCCCATATGCCACAACAGTGCCAAGAAAACAATACCAATATCACAACAATGCATAGTCCATAGCTTAACAACATTGTATACAAGAGCCTCAACAACAAAACAATGAAACGTAAATAACTCAACAATGAAAGATATTCCACAAAATATCAATTTCAATTAAAAGATGTTAATAGCTCTCAGTAACTACAACCCCAATTAAATGTATAATAATAAACTCAATAATGAAATATATGACATGTAATAACAACCTCAATTAAGTGCATATAAGAGTAAACTCGACAATGAAAGAAAGAACATGTAATAACAACTTTAATTAAAGCATATATGAAACCTAAGAGTCTAAACCGGTCAATTTCCACGTATAAGGCCGTGTACACATTGGTCACCTTGTGTACACATCTTCCAAATAATTCAAATAGTGAAATTAAACCTAATCCTACAGGGTACTTACCTCACACAAAGTTAGGCAAGATACTGACTTCAACTAGGCCAAATCAACATTTAAAAATAGCTTTTCCCTTAAAATCCACCTTCGCTTGGCTCAAATCTAACCAAAATCAACTTAACATTATCAAATAATACAAGAGAATCAATTATAATAAATAAAGTTAAGATCTTTACACAATTCACCGAAAGTAAAACCCGGGCTTGCCCGTTCAAAACCTGAGTCCAAGGGTAGATTACGACTACCCATAACCCCACGACTCGATATATATATATTTTTTAAAATCCAAGTCCAATTCAACTTTCAAATCTCAAATTTTTATTTTTTAAAACATAGTCAAAATCCCCGATAACTCTTTCAAATCTCATAATTTTGATTTTGAATCTCATAAATTATCATGTCATATAATTGAAATTGAATCAAAATCTCTTACCCAATAGCGGTACGTGAAAATTCCTCCTTAAAACTGCCTCTTACAGCGTCTAGGTTCTAAAATGTGATAAATGAAACTAAGTCCCATATTCTAGACGTTTTATTCAGGTACAGAAGTCGCAAATGCGAACTGAGGTTCGTAATTGCAAACCCTCACAAATGCAGACATTACATCACAAATGTAGCACCTGACAATCCCAGGAAAAGTCACAAATGCGACCCTGCCTTCACATTTGCAAAGTCAGGCCCTTCACAAAAGGGATCATGAGATCGGAAATGCGATCAAGCCAGACCAGCCCCCACCCCCCATCGCAAAAGAAAAAAATGTTCACAAATGCGAACTACTCAGTTCCAGTGAACCCCACAAATGTGATCCCCACCTTGCAAATACGAACAGTGTCTCGCATTTGCGAGACCTGAGGCACCAGAAAACTAAATCAGCTCGAAATACTCCAAAACACGTCTGAAACTCAAATAAGCCCTCAGGGATCCACACAAGTCTAAAAACATAGTACAAGCTCGCTCGGGCAATCGAAGCATCAAAACAACATCCGAAAACACGAATCGAATACCAAATCACATGAAAATTACAATGAAACTCAAGAACCTCTAAAAATACAACTACGTGTCTGATTTCTATCAAATCAACTCGGAAAGATGCCAAATTTTGCTAACAAATTCCAAATAATAAAACAGATACTTGAACCAAAATCCGGACCCGATATCCATTAAATCAAACTATGGTCAAACTTAAAGAATTTCTAAGCCTTCAAATTGTCTTCTTTCGGCAATACAAGCCAAATCAACTTAGGGACCTCTAAATTAAATTCAAGCATAAGCCTAAGTCTAAAATCACCATCCGGACCTTATGGAACTATCAAAAATCCAATCCAAGATCAAATATGCAAAAGTCACACTTGGTCAATTCTTCCAACTTTAAGATTCTAAAATGGGAATCATTAAGTCATATGAAACTACTCAAGACCTCAAACCACCTCATGAAATGCTTAAGCTCAAAATGACTGATTGGGTCATTATAGTGTAGCGAGGCAGTGCTAAGGAGGTTATGATTGGAGATGACGGTGTTATATGGCTTCATGGACTGATTTGTATTCCAAATTGATGGGTTGAGGGATTTGATCCTTTAGGAGGCTCACCTTTCGTTCTATTTCATTCACCCAGGTGTCATGAAAATGTACCGTGACTGTAAATAGCACTATTAGTGGTGGAGGATGAAGAAAGATATTGTTGATTATGTCTCTCGTTGTTTGAATTTTCAATAGTTGAAGTATGAGCATTAGAAATTGGGTGGGTTGATTCAGAAATTTGAGATGCGGAGTGAAAGTGGGAGCACATCACTAATGGATTTTGTGGTAGGCTTACCACGGATCTTGAGGAAATATGATGCAGTCTGGATTATTGTGGACCGGTTGACTAATTCTACATACTTCATTCCATTGATGAAATCTTATTCTTCAAATCAGTTGGCTCAGATTTACATCTGAGAGATTATCCGCCTACATGGCGTGCCCATTTACATCATTTTTTATTAAGGCACACAGTTCACATCGCATTTTTTGAGATCCATGCAACGTGAGTTAGGAACATGAGTCGAGCTGAGTATCATGTTTGTATACAGTAAAATCAAAGGGTCCAATTTTCGGTCATTACAATGCTTCATAAGCACGTTTTCATAGGCTCGAGATTATGGTCGAGACCCGAAGAGTAATCGATGTCCGACCTCGGGGCAATATAGATCGATAGTTATGGTTAAAAAGTGGTAAGTTCCCAAGGCATGTGACTAAAGCTCACCTAGTCTATTTGGCTAGTTCAAGCCCGTACCGTGGTATTAAATAGCTATACCAACCATGTATCTTTGTAATAAATGCACTTGTACTATGTTGGGATTCCCCCTCATATATAAAGGGGATCCTTGTCATTTTGTAAGGAATCTAAGACACAATATTGAATATGCAAGAACATTCTATCTGTTTGCTAACTTAACAAATTCTCTTGATTCCACTACTTACATTTATTGCTTACATTTATTGTGTTCTATTTACTGTTCTTCATTTATTGCTCATTATTGGCCATAAAGAGCCGCTATCGAATTTATTATAACTGTTAATCCTTCATCGACTAACCTTGGCCGAGCACTTAACTCGACCTGAGGCCCCGTATACACAAGCTCGAGGCTCTGATTTCCAGCCATTCAGTTTGATTATTATAATATCTACAACCTATTGTCTCATTATTTCTAATGTTTCACTTAGCATCTATTGTCTAACAACTAGCATAAAAATAGATCACATATTTTTATAACCACAATATCAAATCTATTTGTTATTACCATTTTCAAGGTAAACAGTTTTGCCTCCACCGTGGGGCTAAAAATAATAGTGATTAATTTCTTGCTGGTTCGCTCCATAATGCAAGTTACCTTTCACACTTTTTCTTGTCCAAGATCTTTGATTTCAGGTCAAAATGTCTGACTCAGTAAACGCGCATGAAAACAACAATCTTGAGGACCATGGAGAAAATAGTATGGCTGCTCCAGGTGTTGGTCTACCACCATGAAACCCTGAGGATGCACCAGAACCGATTCCCGTGGACGTGGTCTCGCGCAATGCTCAACACGTCGAAATAAGCTCCCACACCAACAGGAGCATACACCAAGGAGATCACCAAGAAGCTCAAAAAACCCTGGCTCAGGAGGAAAAAAAGGTTATCCTTCACGTTATTCTTAAAATGTTACAGGCACAATAGCTAGCAATTGCTCAGCTACAAAGCCACCAGAAAACTCCCAGTATGGTAGCACCGCAAACGGCTCCCCAAGCCGGGCATGCACCAAAAAGATCAAGCAACAACGGTTCGGCAGCCGACCCTGCCAGCATAAAGATGCTCGAGGACCTCAGAAAGAGGATCGAGTATGGCGAGAAGAAGATAGAAACCAATGACAAGAAGGTGGAAACCTACAATTCTAGGGTCGAACAGATTCCGGGAGCACCCCCGATCATGAAGGGCGTGGATTCAAAGAAGTTCGTACAAAAGTCATTCCCACAGGAAGCGGCTCCAAAATCCATTCCAAAGAAGTTCAGAATGCCCGACCTTCCAAAGTACAACAGAACCTCGTACCCCAACAAGCACGTCACTGCTTACACTTGTGCAGTGAATGGAAACGACCTAAAGGAAGATGAGATCGAGTCTGTCCTACTAAAAAAGTTTAGAGAGACGCTTTCGACAGGGGCAGTGATGTGGTATCACAACCTGGGCCCAAATTCGATAGATTCATTTGCCATGCTGGCAGATTCCTTCATAAAGGCACATGCTGGTGCCATCAAGGTAGCTACAAGGAAATTCAACGTCTTTAAAATCAGGCAAAGGGAAAATTAGATGCTGCGAGAATTCGTATCTCGCTTTTAAATGGAATGAATGGAACTGCCACCAGTCTCCAACGACTGGGCAGTGCAGGACTTCACTCAAGGATTGAACGAGCGAATCTCGGTAGCTTTGAAGCAGCTGAAGAAAAACTTAGTCGAATATCCCACCGTGACTTGGTCGGACGTCCACAACTGATACCAATCAAAGATCAGGGTCGATGACGACCAACATGTCATCCATACGATCTTAAGAGGCATTGATGACCCACAAGAACCCATGGTCAGGAGAACAAAAATATCCATCACCATGGAAAAGTGAACTCGAGGTTACATACCCAAAGATGCTCTCACATTCAGTGATGAGGACATCGAGACCTTGTCTCAGCCTCACAACGATGCATTGGTAATCTCTTTTCTTGTGAGTACATTTCAAATTAAAAGTGTACTTGTGGATCCAAGTAGCTCGGCCAATATTATCAGGTCGATGGTGGTAGAGCGGCTCGGACTGCTTGACCAAATCATGCCCGCCTCTCGAGTCCTCAACGGGTTCAACTTGGCAAGCGAAGCAATGGAAGGGGAAATCACCCTCACAGTCAGCGTGGTCGGCACAACCCAAAATGCCAAATTCCATGTCATCGAAGGAGACATGAGGTACAACACCTTGCTCGGAATGCCATGGATACAACGCATGAGAGCAGTACCATCCACCCTCTATCAAATGATGAAATTTCTAACAAAGGATGGGATAAAAACCATCTACGGGGAGCAGCATGCAGCAAAAGAGATGTTTGCGGTGCACAGTGTGGCACTGGCATTAATTTCTCTATCGTGGAAGGAGACAAAGGATAAGCAAACTATAAAATAGCGATAACAAGCTACGTTCTCGGCTAAGCCCGCCTAAAAAAGCAAAGGACCATACCGTATCCTCATAGAAATGATTGAATCATATCAAGGCTCGATGAGTCGTTAGCACTAAGGCCTTAGGTTCCAAAAGCATGTGTTGCACTCTTTTCCTTTGACCGGGTTTTTATCCCAAGAAGGGTTTTACCGGCAAGGTTTTTAACAAGGCAACATCCATATGCTACCTAAGGAAGACTCAACAAGTATTCAAGGCTTCTCTACAATCAACCTCGAATACTGGAGGGCATTCCCCCAGAAGGTCACCTCCTCGGAGAAGCCAAGAAGTGCTAAATAGGGTCTCGATAGAAAAATGATGTACTGGGCCAAACGGTCGAATGAATCATGCCCGTATAGAATAACCGAGCCTTTGACAACAAAAACATGTATACTTGTACCAAGTAATCAAAGAATACTTTCCCCTCCATCAAATCATTTCGCATTTCAAAGGAGTTCGGTATTTTTTACAAAAATGGCTCTAGAGCCAAAAATGTCCCGAACACTCGGGGACTGATGTCAAAAACTCGAAGCGGTATGACCCACGGATCGGCAGCTTCAAACTTGTAAGCCCTCAATGAGGCAACATCAAGGTTACAAAAATGGCTCCAGAAGCCAAGAGCTTCCCGAACACTCCGGGACTGGCGTTAAAAACTCGAAACCGTATGACCCCCGGCTCAGAAGTATCAAGCTCGTAAGCCCTCAAGGAGGCACGTCAAGTCTACAAAAATGTCTCTAGAGCCAATAAAACTTTCAATGTCTCGGGGACTATAGCCAATTTCCACCCCATCAACTTAACAAAACCAAAGGCCATAAGACCCCGTATAGGCAACCTCGACCTCGTAAGACCTTCATAAGGCATAAACTATACTTGAACCAAGTAACCCAAACTGTAAGACCTCAAGCAAGGCATGAACCATATTTGTACCAAGTAACCAAAACTATAAGACCTCAACCAAGACACGAACCATACTTGTACCAGGTAACCAAAACTATAAGACCTCAAAGGCATGTAAAAATTATAAGACCTTACAAAAAGGTATTATCCCGACTTTATAGTTAAGGTTATATATTCGAACTTGTAAGACCCCTAAAAAGGCATACCCTCGATATAAACGCCAAGTCTACTTCACTCGGGGACTGAAAGGATCCAAAAAAACACAAATGACTACGGTCACAAGGCTATACCAACCAAACTAACGCGACCTGAGGACGCCCGACCGTCGCTCTAAAATCACAAGCCTTCAATTACTTTGAAAGAACTTCAAAAAGAACCAGTTAGACAGGCTACCCTCGACATAGGCTAAAAGCTTCGACCATGTCAGCTCCAAACTGTAGGCTTCGAAACACTCAGCCACCGAGCAAAACCTCCCGAGGTGCTCGTTCATTGTCACATAACAACTCACAATCGAGGTTATTATCGAACGTCGAAGAGTCAGGCAAACACAATTTAAAAAAGTCCTTCATAAGGGAAAAATAAAAATCCTATATTTGAGGTCGTACCGACCCAATGTGAGGGAAAAATAAAGCCTATATTAGAGGTCGTACCGACCAAATGCGTAAGAGCCACTATCGCCAGCCCATATAAAGGGTCATACCGACCCAATGCGTAAGAGCCACTGCCGCCATCCCATATAAAGGGTCACACCGACCTAACTCGTATAAGAGCCACTACCGCCAGCCCATATGTGAGGTCGTACTGACCTAGCGCGTAAGAGCCTACAGACCAGCTTTAAATTCAAAAACTTAAGGGTCAATGAGCTCGAGTCGAAACCCGACTTGGAGACTGAACTCGGAACAGTTAACTAAATATGCCTAAAATTAAAAGCATAAGAGCTTAAATGTCAGCTTATACTAAAAGGTCATACTGACCAAGCTCGTAAGAACCCACGGGCCAGCCCAACGAGCCCTAGGGTCGTACTATAAACCTAAGGGTTCTTTTGACACGAAGACCAGTTCATCTGGCTAAAGCAAAGGGATGTGCATAAAAAATGAAACCACAAGGCTTCCTTTTATATATGTATATGTGAAGAAAATGTAAAGATCTATGTCCTTTAAAAGCACAATACACAAAATCAGAAAAGAAAGGCTTAAATCTACGTCCCCCTCGGGGACTATGTCCCGTCGGCCTCTTTCTCGCTATCTTCAGCATCGGACAAAAGGAACTTAGCATCATATTCTTCCGCCTTCGCCTACTTTATCTTTTCCGAGAGATCGAAGCCCCTGGCATAAATTTCCTCGAGGGTTTGCCTCCGAGATTTACACCTTACATACTCTTTGCTCCTACACTCCTGGTCGAGACCCCCCCTCTGCTCAGCACGAGCATTGGCAGCGTCCTTCAAATAGACAGCGACATTCTTATCAGCCTTAGTTCGGATCACTTCGGCTTCAGCCCAAGCATCCACGACTTCAGCCTTCATTTTTAGAAGCTCAGACTCGAGCCTTGAAATCATGTCTGTTTGAACCAAGTTGTTCTCATGAGCATTGCGAAGTTTCACTTCGAGGGCGGAAGCCTTGGCCAAAGCATCTTTCTTAACCGCTACCTGGATGCCCACCTAAGCCTTTAGCTCATCACGCTCGCACTTGGCTTGACCAACTTCGCTCCAAAGGCGTTCTAGGTCCTCCATCTTTTTCTACAACTAAAGTAAACAAAACATTAGCCTCAGAAGATAGAAGAAGAAACACGCACTCCCTCGAAACCAAAAAACTTACCTGCTCCTCGAGGTAGCTTTCATAGTTCAGACTTCAACTCGCCTCATACCGCAAGTGTGCCAACTCGTCCTCCATTTCATCGCAAAGAAGCCTAAGGGATCTATCCCCATCCACGGCTTCTCGCAACCTGATCTCACGATAGAGCAGCTCTGACTTGAGCTTGTTAAAAGCTTATGAAGGAGAAACTCAATAAGAGAGTAAAAATTACAAAACTACAAAACTAATATGATAGGACAAAACTCACCTCAAAGTAGAGCCGCTAAGCTTTCTCAAAAGTTGAGCACACATCTACTAGTCTGGCTCCATCAACCCCAGTAGAACCACCTTCGGTTGGGATACGATCGCTCGATATATGCGGCTCCTAGCTTCGAACATCCCTCGAAGTGCCTTCGACGGGAGAAGAAGTCAGCGGCAGAGAACCCTCATTCCTCGAAGTACCTTCAAAGAAAAAAGAAGACGGCAGCGGAGGAGGGACCATTATTCTAAAATTAGAGATCTCGGGTGCTGTAGGCTCGGCTGATACACCCTCTCTGAGCCTCCTGGATGGACTCATTTTGCTATAACCGACGTCGCCTTGTGAAGTCCCTTTCTTCTTATTATCATTATTATTATCCCCCGGCCCTAAAGCTAATGATCCTTATCCCTCTTTGAGAGGGCACGATCTCACCTCAAAGAACTCCCCAATACCTACGATGACGGAGTTAGTACGCATAAAAAGAAAATGTCTTTCAATAAAGGATCAAATCACATAGAATGTACGATCGTGGCCTACTCCGCACTACTAATTATGTAGTGAGAGAGGGTCGGAGTAGCTTTTACCCAATTTTGGGTCGGGATCGATTCCCACAGAGAGCTAGAATTTGGAATCGAGTATCTATCTAGTTTAGGATTGCGTATGGTGTTCCAAATTACACTTCTAATCATTTTTGGGGTTTTCTTTTTACTTCTACTATTATCAAACTACAAATGATAAATGCAAGTAGATTAAGCTAGGAGTTAATGCTACGGGTTGTTCAAATGATTTAAAAGGCACTAGGGTAGTGACTTCCGCCTAGGTGGTCAATTGACGGGTACTTGAGTCTAAGGCACAATTGACATGATTGGGGAGTATGGTATAACCGTTGCACTATTTTACCCACTCTACACCTCTCGGTGGTTCGAGTGATTTTGCCCGAATTGACTTTCTCAAGACCAATTGGGTATGCAAATTTGCACAAGCAACTAGGGTTCAAGTAGGGTAATACTGTCTCGAGGTTTAACCCTTTAATTGGGGCTATAAATCTCTTGAGTACGCCCCAATTCCTTGTTGGCCAATTTTAGAGACTTAGGCACTCTTTCTCAAGAAGAACCCAAGTCAACTAAACACAAACTACTGTTTGCAACCACTAATTCAGAGATTAACCATGAAATAGGCCCAAATATCAAACACCCATAGTCAATTTTGCCCAAAAATACAAGACCTATAAATTACCCACACTAGGTTTGAGCCACAACCCTAGCTTATGGGTTTAGCTACTCATAATTAAAGAAGGAAAGAAAGAAATAGATGAAAAACAACTCATATTAATTAATTGCTAAGCTAAATAACAAGATTCAATGATGAAAAGTTGATAAAATTGCCCAAAATAGCTAAGAATCTCGAACCCACGAGTGCAGCTGCTTAATTACAATATTTGATACCCTAAAAATGGGAAAAGAAGCCATTTATACTAAGCTAAAAATTCTAGACAAAAATGCCCCTGCAGGGTTAGTGCGGACCGCACAAAATGGAGTGCAGCCACACTAGGGTTCTTGACTTCAAAATCCAACTCTCTGAACTCAGGCAATGCGGACTGCATAGAACAGACTACGGCCACGGAGGCTTCTAGTGCGGTCCGCACAAAATGGACTGCGAACCGCATTGGCTTGAAACTTCAAAACTGGCATCTCTTTGATTCTTGGGTCTGTGGACCGCACTAAGTCGAGTGTGGTCGTATTAACTTCAGTGCGGACCGCACAAAACGTAGTGCGACTGCATTGCCTTTGTACCTGAATGTCAACCTCTCTGAATCCCCTATTGCGGACCGCACAGAATGGTGTGCGGCCGCACTAGGCCTGTTTTGCCTAAGCTTTGTCTTGTCTTGGGACTGGTGCAAGTTTCACTCCTTTTTGAGCTGATCTTTGACATTTTGTCACATTGTTGATCAAACCTGCAATCAAGCACAACTTGTGAGCCTTTGGAACTATTTTGTATGTATGTCTAATCAAAGCATAAGCAAGAAGGAGTATAAAATGCGTTAAAATCCCTAGTTATCAACTCCCCCAAACTTAAGCTTTTGCTTGTCCTCAAGGAAACAAAATAAGACCCAACCCTTAAGGGAAAATCCAAGAAATTTTCAACTGACCTAAAGTAACCTCATCTAGCATCAGTTGGGACTAATAATTGTCCTCAATACAAATGAATCATTAACAACTTTAACTCCTTGAAACACCATGGATTAAGTGTGACACAAGAGCCACATCAAAAAAATCTTTTCTATTACTTCGGTCATTGTGGAACCCAAACTTACACATCCTCAACTCTCCCTAAGCAAACCACACATTTAGAATAGTGGCACTCAAAACGAGGTTAATGGAAGTTCACTCATCTCTCTCAAGAAAAAGTCACAAGTCCGGCTCTAGGTACCATATGCTTTCCACTTATGTGAGTACCCACTAATGTAAGCTTCATTCAACTCAAGATCATATAGGACTTTTGTGGAGACATTGTGAAGTCTTTTGGTTCAGGGTAGGAAATGTTTTGGTCTAAGTAAGTTCCATCTTCCCTTAAGCACTTCTTTTGATTCATTTTGCACACATTCACTTGACTCTTTGAGTCATTTCACTTCTTTCTAAGGGGTTAGAGAGACACACTGTCACTCTTTCTTATGCATTTCAAACCTTTTATCCTTTTTCAACTTTCCACACCTTTCATTTTCTGCTTTTCTTGAATCCCTTTTTGTTCTTTTTCATATTAAACATTCTATTTGCCACTTTGCTTTTCTTTCTTTTTCATTGCCTTTCCTTTTCTTTATTTTTGTGCCTTTTTACCACTTTGTTGCAATATTCGTCTCCCCCCCAAACTTATACTTTTGCCATGTGCTAAAGGAAAGATCGGGTGCCAAGAGGGGGTATCTTTTAGAATGGGTATAGGCTTGTATTATGGTTCTTGAAGGAAAAGGTTCTAAGGCTCAAAAGGGTTGACTAGGGATCTTATCATTGGCAGGTTATGGGTATACTCAACTATCATTTGGACCAAGGAGAGCCTATAATCATGTCTCAAGTCAGAATTCACTTAGGATTTCGCCTCAACAAACATTCAGGGCAAGTTCTAGACCAATGGCTCGGGACTTGGACTTGAATGCGATTATTCACCACACAAGCTATGGGATTGCTAAAGACGCAGAGTCGGGGGCCCACAATGACCTTAGATAAGATTTGAGCACACAATGGTCCCAAAAAACCACTTGATGATTATCGGTCAACACAAGAGTCTCAAAGTCACTACTTTTACCATCCTAAACACAACAATTTGTTTTTGACCATAAGATCAAAGGCAAATGTGCTAGGACCAAGTGAAGCTTTGCTTGAAGCACCTTTAACTACTAAGTACTAAAAACGAAAACAAAAACGGACTCAAACCCTTAAGAAGGTTGTCGCGCCATCCATCATCGGGGAGAGCCACCCGGTTCACACAACACTCTAACTTTGGAAAGAACCGTGGCATTAAGAATACCAAAGGCTTATTACAAACTTGAGAAACAACGAGCTACGAATCACAAATAAGAAGCTAAGAACGAAAAATTTGCAGAAAGTAGAATGAATATATACAATAGGGGATTTGAATATACAATAGATGGGATGAATATGTACAATGTAACATAACTTTATATACAGACTCAAAGTAAAATAAAAGTGCGATAAATATACAAAATCTTAAAATTATATACAACCCAAAGGTGAAAATTCAAGAAAGCATAAAAAAGTATCAAATATATATATACAATCATCTGAATGAATAAAAAGTAGGGCCTACCCCCTCAAATGAAAGATGGCATTGTCCCCAATGCCAACTAAACCAAATAAAGCATCAAAAAGAGATGGGAAAAAGGATATAGGGACTCCCTATGGCCTGTCTGTCTGCATAGGCTCCTGAGTGGTCTCAGGGTCCTCACTGTGCTCGGGAACCTCAGACTGGTTCCCGATGGCTTGCTGCTAGGACTTGGACCTGGACAGGCTCCTGAAGTGCATCCTAGGGCTAACTGGAGTAAGCCTCCGGTGGGTCGGCCAACTGGATGACTACATCATCTGCTCTTGGAATCATCCTCTTCCTCTTGGGAGGTCTCTGTGACTACCCTGGCTGGGGATGAGTTGTTGGCATAGGATCCTTGAGCAATAAGTCCAAAGGCAGCTGGTTAGCCTTCAACCGGTCAACATCAACCCTCAACGCCTTCACGGACTCCTTGGAAGCACACGTCTTCCTCAATTTCTTTTGCTCCCTAGCAAGCTCCTTGAGAGATTGGCTGTGTGAAGCAACTGCATCTATGAGCACCTTCTGAGTGTCGAGGATTTTCTTCTGGTTGTCTAAAATCTCTTTCAAAGCATACTCTATCGACTGGGAAACTTGTGGAGCTGGAGGTGCCGACTGAGCCTCTACCATGGTAGTCAAGATGGACAACTTGGATGAGGCAATCTGCATCCTGTTGTTGATACTCAGAAGTGCCTGGCTCAGTTGGTAGGCAGTAATAGGATGGGCCCGGGAAGATGGAATCTCCGAGTCCGCTGAGGTGGATGGACCGGGAGGGGCAGCAGTGGAAGTAGATGCAGGCTCAGCTAGAGTCACTACCATAATTGGCTCTTCAGACTAGCCAGTTGGAGCAGTAACTGTACTCTTGAAGTTCTTGCTCTTGGGGTTGTCATCCCCCTGCATGTTGTACTAGGAGAAAGGGGCTTTCGCCTTGACTTTGATGTCGAAGGGCATCTTCTTCACTTTTAGGTCCCGGAAGTACATAGAGAGGAAATTGGGGAATGGGTAGTTTCTATCATACTCGGCACCCACAATAGTAATAATATGCGACATCACATTCCCCATATTGATTTGGTACCCCGCTATGATTGAAGCCACTAACACAGCCCGGTGGAGAGGGAGGGAGTTGTCATGTGTCGTGGGGTCCAACCTACTACTTACAAAGGTCTCCCACTCCCGTGCCTCAAAGTTCAAACTTTGTCTCAAGATCTTGACTCCAGCAGTCAACCAGTTGGGGTGGTACCTAGGATTGCTAGGTACTGTGCTAGCCAGGGATGAACCTCCTCGCCCATTTCCATCTTTGCCATGTACAGGGTCTCATCTTCCTCATTAAACCCAAGATAGTCATTGATTGTCTTCCCATTGAACAACACCTTCAGATTTCGAATCTTGGTCACTTTGGAGCCCTTTTTTATGTGGGCTACGTTGCTGTAAAATTCCTTGACCAAATGTTCGTTGGCACCTACACACTCATCTAGAAAATGTTCCCAGCCCATTATTGTCCTAAACTGCCTCCTCACGTTGGGGTTGTGAGGTAGCAAGTCTCTATTAATAAAACTCCGCTCCGGAATTAACTTCCTCACCGGCCACCATTCTCGGAACTTATGGTACGCTACCTCACTAACAAACCGGTCCTGCCACATCTCCAACTTCCTAGTTCGGGCAATACCCCCCACTTGTGGTTCACCTCCTTCTCCTACTTCTTCATCTCCCCCTACTTCCTCCTCATCACCTATTACACCCTCTCTAGATAATGAAGCTGTGGGAGAGGTGGAGTATTCTCCACTACCATCACCTGAGCCCTCAGACGACCCAGAAGAGATGTTCATTGATGCTTGGGCAGTGGGGGATGTTGGAGGTATATTTCTTAGTCTATGCCTCTCCGGCTAGTCAGGGATGTATTCTGGCATAGAGTCCGAAGAGATCTCCACGGAAGGCTTGTACTTATTCCCCGACATGTCAATGGCTCTGTCAGTAGCTTTTAGCGCTTTCCTCATATTCTTGATGTTTTTCCTAGCTTGGGGAGTGAGTTTTATCATTTTCTGCTTCCCTCCCCAGAAAGATCCACCTCTGCCAGGTTGTTTAGTTCCTTCGCCTCATTGTTTTACCATTTTCTGCAACCATAATTCAATCAGCTTGTTAGTATCAGTGTAATCATTTAAGAACCAAAGTTGCAAAACAGAAAAGAAGAATTGCAGATAGTTCTCAGAAATCACCCCATGCGGAATTCACAAAATGGTGTGTGACCACATAGGGGTCAATGCGGACCGCACAAAATGGTCATGCGGTCTGCACAGGGGTGGGGTTAAAACTACCCACCCTCTGTATCTAGGCAGTACGGACCGCACAAAATATAGTGCGGCCGCACAGGGGCCAGTGCGGTACGCACAAAATGTAGTGCGGTCGCAGTCCCCAAGGTTCAGCTTTCAGAACAATTAGCAGTGCTGTCCGCACAAAATGTTATTGCGGACCGCATAAGGGCGCCGCGGACCGCACGGAAACGACCGCGGTCCGCACTGAGTGCCCGGTTGTGGCACTAAGTTAGGGTTCCATGGATTTTTGATTTTAAGCTTAATTAACACCTGATTCATGTCCCTACGTGATTTCCCATTGTTTTTAACTACATGAACCTACTCTAATCAAGAAATTAACAACCCTAATCTAATCAATTAAGGAAAATACGGGAAACATAGAAAAGGAAGCAGGAAAAATAAAAATTAAAAGAAATTAACAAAATTGAACAAGTAAAAGGGATGTAATGGTACCAGCTATGAGATGAAATGAAGAATAACGATTCCAAGCAGTTAGTTGCGAGGAGGAAAGATGATGAATAGTGCTTCTATTAGTCCTAAGAGTCAAGGTTTGAAAAGGGTAAAAAAAGGGCCTGAGGCCCTATTTATAGAAAAGGACCTGGGGCCCAGTCTCACCAACCAATGCGGACCGCACAAAATGGACCGCGATCCGCACAGCACATCTATTTTCAAGCTTGAGGAGGCAACACACTGCGGTCCGCACAAAATGGACTGCGGCCCCAGTGGTCCACTGTGGACCACACAAAATGTAGTGCGGCCGCAGTGGCAAACTTCAGAGAGGTCTATATTTCACCCTTACCAATGTGGTCCGCACTAAATGCAGTGCGTCCGCATTAACAACTTCAGAGACCTGGCACTTTTTCCACTATGTTCTGCACTGCACCAACACAATCATGTAACATCTGACAACCAGTTAGCCCAAAAATCAATCCTATACTACAAACAAAATCAAAGAAAACAAGAAGAAAAATACATGGGTTGCCTCCCAAGAAGCACCTGATTTAACGTCGCGGCACGACGCAGGTTACCATCATATCATTTGAAATGAAGAAGTGCCACCACATGGCTGTCATCAATTTTTCCAAGATAGTGATTGACCCGATCCCCATTAACTCTGAAAACTTCACCATTTTTGTTCTTTAAACCAAGAGCACCAAATGGGGTCACACACATCACTTCAAAAGGTCAACTCCATTTTGACTTGAGCTTTCCCGGAAACAGACGTAACCGGGAGTTGAACAAGAGAACCAAATCACCTACTTTGAACTCTTTTCCACGAGCATATTTATCATAAAGGTACTTCATCTTGTCCTTATACAAGGACGAACTGGAGTAGGCATGGAATCTGAATTCATCAAGTTCATTGAGCTGCACCACACGAAGATTGGCTGCAACATCCCACTCAAGATTTAGCTTCCTCAAAGCCTACATGGCCTTGTGCTCTAACTCAACCGGTAGATGGCAAGCTTTCCCAAACACCAACTGATACGGAGACATACCAATCGGAGTCTTGTAAGTAGCCCTATAAGCCCATAGAGCGTCATCCAACTTCTTTGACCAATCGGTCCTATTTGCATTGACCGTCTTTGACAATATGCTTTTAATTTCCCTGTTGGAGACTTCAACTTGACCACTTGCTTGAGGATGATAGGGAGTAGAAACTTTGTGATTGACACCATACTTTGAAAGCAAAGTGTCAAAAGCTCTATTGCAAAAATGAGACCCCCATCACTTATGATTGCACGAGGAGTACCAAACCTTGTAAAAATGCTCTTTTTGAGAAATGCAACAATACTCCGGGCCTCATTGTTGGGCAAAGCCACGGCTTCAACCCACTTTGAAACACAGTCAACCGCTACAAGAATGTAAGTGTTCCCACAAGAGCTAACAAATGGGCCCATGAAATCAATGCCCCATACATCAAAAATATCAACCTCAAGGATGGTATTGAGAGGCATCTCATCTTTCTTCGAAATTCCACCCGCTCTTTGGCATTCGTTGTATCTCTTCACAAAATCACCCGCATCTTTGAACAAGGTTGGCCAATAAAACCCACAACTATAGAAGTCGTCCTCGCCCCGCCATGATGGCCACCATAGGGAGAGGAATGACAAGCCTCCAAGATATTCAATTGCTCTTCCTCCGGGACACACCTTCGGATTACACCATCCGTGCAAATCTTGAACAAGTACGGTTCATACCAATAGAAGTCCAAACTGTCCCACTTGAGCTTCTTCCTTTGGTTAGAAGAAAGCTCATACGGGATTATACCAGTAACAAGGAAATTAGCAACATCGGCAAACCATGGCATATCATTCATCAACACCGAAAGGAGTTGTTTGTCAGGAAATGAATCATTGATCTCTAGGCCATCACGAGGCCTCCCCTCCTCCTCCAAGCAAGACAAATGGTCCACCACTTGGTTTTCACTACCCTTCCGGTCCACAATCTCCAAATCAAACTCTTGAAGTAACAAGACCCATCACATCAGTCTAGCTTTGGAGTCCTTCTTCGTCATCAAGTACCGGAGTGTGGCATGGTCGATATGAATAATAACCTTAGCACCCATAAGATACGGCCGGAATTTTTCCATAGCAAACACAATAGCCAAAAGTTCTTTCTCGATCACCGGGTAGTTCACTTGAGCATCATTCATTGTCTTGCTCGTATAGTACACCAGATGAAACATTTTGTTCACTCTTTGACCCAAAACTGCCCCAACCGCAACATCGCTCGCATCACACATGAGCTCAAAGGGCAAGCTCCAATTAGGAGCGGTAATGATAGGGGTGGTGGTCAACTTATGCTTGAAAAGTTCAAAGGCTTGCATACATTTCTTATCAAACACGAACGTAGCATCTTTTTCCAACAACTTGCACAAGGGGTTCACTACCTTCGAAAAGTCTTTGATAAATCTCTGGTAGAACCCTGCATACCCAAGAAAATTTCCAACTCCCTTGACGGATGTAGGGGGAGGGAGCCTTGAAATCACATCGATCTTTGTTTTATCTACCTCAATACCATGCTTCGAAATTTTATGCCCAAGAACTATTCCTTCTTCCACCATAAAGTGGCATTTCTCCCAATTGAGGACAAGATTGGTTTCTTCACAATGGGCCAACACCCTATCAAGATTCTTCAAGCACTCATCAAATGAATCCCCTACAACACTAAAATCATCCCTGAATACCTCCAAAAGGTCTTCCACCATATAGGTGAAAATGGCCATCATACACTGCTAAAATGTAGCCGGTGCATTACACAACCCAAAAGGCATCCTAGAGAAAGCAAAAGTGTCATATGAACAAGTGAATGTGGTCTTCTCCTGATCTTCCGGAGCAATCAAGATTTGGTTGTACCCAGAATACCCATCTAAGAAGCAATAAAAGGCACGCCCAGCATGTCTGTCTAACATCTGGTCAAGGAAAGGCAAAGGGAAGTGATCTTTGCGGGTCACTTTATTCAACTTGTGGTAGTCCATGCATACCCTCTGCCATAAGCAAAACTACGAAGGCACAAGTGTACCACTTACGTGTAAAATTCCATTCCTCGGGAAATGGCAGAAACTCCACAGGGATAATATCAATAGTCTATACTCGGACGAATCAGCTCATCCATCCCCGATCCCCATCTTCTTCAACATCCACAGGGATAATATCAACAGCCCATCTTCTCTAAATCGATGAAGCATAAGAGAAGACCTCAGTCCGAGGTAAAGCATGCCTTCATCAAAGAAGAGTTATCCAAACTTCTCAAAATAGGGTCCATTAGGGAAGTAAAATATCCTGCATGGCTAGCTAACGTAGTGGTAGTACCTAAAGGGGGGAATAAACTTAGAATGTACGTAGACTACAAGGATTTGAACAAAGCATGCCCTAAATATTCTTTCCAATTGCCCAACATTGATCGATTGATTGATGCTACGGCTGGCCACGAGATCCTTACCTTTCTCGATGCCTACTCGGGGTACAATCAGATTCAAATAAACCTGGAGGACCGGAAAAAGATTTCGTTCATCACGAAATATGGTACATATTGCTATAATGTAATGCCCTTCGGGCTAAAGAATGCAGGGGCCACATATCAATGCATAGTTAATAAGATGTTCGAACATCAAATAGGCAAATCCATAGAAGTTAATATTGATGACATGCTAGTTAAGTCCCTATGCGCAGAGGACCATTTGACCCATTTGCAGGTAACCTTCAACATCCTAAGAAAGCACAACATGAAGCTCAATCCCGAGAAATGTGCTTTCAGAGTCGACTCAGGCAAGTTCTTGGGCTTCATGGTGTCGAATAGGGGATAGAGATCACCTCCCGGTTAGCCGTTGTACGACTTTCACATTGTTCACCACAGTGATCTCCTCGATGGCTTTGATTTTATCGGGGTTTGTTTCCCTAGGCCGATTTATCTCAAGGTCATTGGATCGGAGTCATCATTTCTTTTCCCTACTCAAGAAGAAGAACAACCTTGTATGGACTCCAAAATGCCAGCAGGCCTTGGAAGAATTAAAACGGTATCTCTCGAGCCCACCCCTACTCCATACTTCGAAGGAGGATGAAACACTCTACTTGTATCTAGCGGTGTCCGAAGTAGATGTAACTAGAGAGTTGGTTCGAGAAGAGTAAGGTACGCAATTTCCTGTCTATTATGTGAGTCGGACCCTAGGAGATGCTGAAACTAGGTACCCCCATTTGGAAAAGTTAGCTCTTGCATTAAAAGGTTCACTAGGAAATTAAAACCATACTTTCAATGCCATCATATATGTGTGCTGACTACATACCCACTTCGAAATGTCTTGCATAAGCCTGAATTATCGGGCAGATTGACCAAATGGGCCATCGAACTTGGAGGATATGATATTGAATATCAGCCTCGAACGGCTATCAAGTCTTAAATTTTAGCAGACTTTGTGGCCGATTTAGTGCCCGCCCTCGTACCCCAACGTAAAAAAGGAAATCTTGCTAAAAATGGGTACGTCATCGGGGGTATGGACCCTCTTCACAAATGGTGCCTCGAATGTGAAAGGGTCAGGGCTCGGCATCATTTTAAAACCACCTACGGGCGGTGTCATCAAGCAATCTATCAAAACTCTTAAATTGACTAACAATGAGGCCGAGTATGAGGCGATGATTGCAGGGCTCGAACTAGCCAAGGGCCTTGGGGCAGAGGTCATCGAGGCCAAATGTGAATCTCTTTTGGTTTGAAGTCAAGTAAACGGGAGCTTCGAGGTGCGAGACGACCAAATGCAGAGGTACTTGGACGAAATTCAAGTGACATTGCACCTCTTCAAGGAGTGGACGCTGGATCATGTACCTTGAGAGCAGAATAGCGAGGTCGATGCACTTGCAAACTTGGGATCATCGGTTGAAGAAGATGATATTGTCCCGGGGACTATCGTCCAACTATCGAAGTCGATGGTCGAAGAAGGTCACGCAGAGATTAATTCAACAAGTTTAACGTGGGATTAGAGGAACAAGTACAACGACAACCTGAAGCAATAGAAGCTCCTCGCGGAACTAAAGGAGTCGAGAACACTTCGAACCAAAGCAGCTTGATTCTCACTCGATGTAAATGGAACGTTGTACAGAAGAACCTTCGATGGACCACTAGCAGTATGCTTGGGACCCGGGGATACCGATTACGTACTACGAGAAATCCACGAGGGTACTTATGGGAACCATTCTGGTGCGGACTCTGTGGTTCACAAGGTGATTAGAGCGGGGTTTGTTGGGATACAATGGAAGAGGTTGGCAAGGAGTTCGTTCGAAAATGTGACAAATGGCAAAAATTTTGCACCGATAATCCATCAACCCGGTGAACAACTTCATTCGGTCATATCCCTGTGGCCATTTATGAAATGGGGGATGGACATCGTCGGTCCCCTACCAATGGCGCCAGGTAAAGCTAGATTTATTTTGTTTATGACTGACTACTTCTCAAAATGGGTAGAAGCGCAGGCCTTTGAGAAGATAAGAGAAAAATAAGTCATCGACTTCATATGGGACCACATCATATGTCGGTTTGGGATACCCTCCGAAATAGCATATGACAGCGGAAAGCAGTTCATCGGCAGCAAGGTAACAAAATTCCTCGAGGACCATAAAATCAAAAGGATTCGATCAGCACCTTACCACCCAAGTGCGAATGGCCAAATTGAGTCCACGAACAAAACCATCATTCGAAACTTAAAGAAAAGGTAAGCTGATGCTAAAGGGAAATGGAGAGAAGTGTTGCCCGAGGTCCTATGGGCATATCGTACAGTCAAGCACGGGGGAGACCACATTTTCTTTGGTATAAGGATCCGAAGCATTGATCCCAGTCGAAGTCGGGGAACCTAGCGTCAGGTTTCAGCATGCCAGCAAGGACTCAAATACCAAAGCTATGAACACTTCTCTCGAACTACTTGATGAAAAATATGAGGCCGCATTGATTCAAATGGTCGCGCAAAAACAAAGGATTGAAAGGTATTACAACAGAAGGATGAACCTTCGATATTTCAGAGTCGGGGACTTGGTCCTAAGAAAAGTCACTCTCAACACTCGTGACCTAAACGAAGGGAAGCTAGGTCCCAATTGGGAAGGATCGTACCATGTCATCGGAATCGTAGGGAAAGGATCCTACAAACTTAGCACAATGGAAGGCGAGCAACTACCAAACAATTGGAATGTATCGGTGCTCAAGCAATATTACTGCTGAGGTATGACCTTCTCCCCTTTTCCATTTTTGTCTAAAACTAACTCCTTACAAATGTTTGATTGGAGATATTGTGGCATCTATCAGCTCGAAGGCCTTGGGTTTGAAAGCATGCGTTGCACTCTTTTTCCCTTAGATCGTGTTTAATCCCAAATGGGTTTTACCGACAAGGTTTTTAACGTGGCAACACCTATATGCTACCTGAGGAACATTCAACAAAGTATTCAAGGCTTCTTTTCAATCAACCTCGAATATCGGTGGCATCACCCTCGGAGGTTATATTTTTCATTCAGATACTTCACGCCCAAGAGGGCCTCGATAGGAAAACTTTGTAATGGGTCAAATGGTCAAATGAACCTTGTCCATATAGAATAGTCGAAACCCGACGGCAAAGCATGTACGTATGTATCAATTATTTGAAGAAGCATTCTGTTAATATCAAAAACACTTTGTATATCAAAGAAGTCTACTATTATACGAGCTCTACACTTATAATCCTACGGGAAAAGGCTCAAGAGACAAAGCATAAAAGCACCCCCGAATACTCAGGGACTGTCATCGACAGTCAGTACATCCGAGTCATCAAAAACTCGGACTCATAAAACCTCAAAGAGGCGCCCCCTCAAAATAAAGGCCAAGGTCGATATACTTAAGGACTAAGTTTTTGGACAAGTTCGAAAAGTTATCAGGAAACAAGTCCAAGTGACATACCTGAAGGCTACGGCCATATTAGAGACTACGGTCATATAAAGGCTACGACCGAAATAATGCTTCTCGGAGACGTCTGACTTCCATCATAAATTAAAGTCCTTTAAACATTGAAAAACTGGTTAAATCAGGCTACCCTTAGCAAAAGCAAAATATAAGGGACTTTGATAAATTCAGCCCTCAAAAAATCTAAGGGTTTCGATAAATTCAGCCCTCGAAAAATCGAAGGGCTTCGAAAAATTCGGCCCTCGAATAATCAAAAGGCTTCGATAACATCAGCCTTCGGAAAAACATCAAGAGGTATTCGATGATGTTTACACAAACAAATTACTAATAATGTTCCGATACGTCAAACCTTCAAAAAACCCAAACAGGTACAAAAGATACGTGCTAAGGCATACAAAAACTTTTACTAAGTCTTTTAGCCGGAAAGCGGGAAAAATTATAGCCATTTTAAAGGACGAAACGGCCTAACTTAAAGCGCCTAAGGGCTGATATATAAGAGCCTAAGGTCCAACTTAAAAGAACCTATGGGTCGATACATAAGAGCCTAAGGGCCAACTTTTAAAAAAAATGCCTAAAAGCCAAAACATGTAGAGGTCGAGATCTCGTTCTCACTCAACTCATACTCAAAAATTCTGATGTCTCAAGCTCATATCAAATCAATTTACGTTTAGCTCAAGGATTAACAAAACCCTAAGGGGTATTATATTGATCAAGTAAAAATCTAACGGTCTATTACATTCTGAGTCTGAACTGATACTCGAGCTGATTATTTGAATTATATCAATCTTCCACAAATAAGAATAAAGTAAAATTCAACACAAGTTGAGGATAGAACAAAAAGGTACTTTATATTCATAAGGGAAGTTTTCACAAAACATATTTACAATGCCCGCAAGGGTCCTTGCACAGAAAAGAAAAAGAGAACCTAATCTATCTTCGGGGTCATATCCCTAGGAGCGCCATCCTCAGGAGCTGCATCTTCGGCTGCTCTATCTTCGGGAGCCTCTTCCCCTTAGGGAGCATATTCTTTGCCTCCATCGTCCCCGGATCCACTCACCACATCCTCGTCGGAGGAGGAGATAAGGAACCTAGCATTTGTTTCCCGCGCCTTCGCTTCGGCAATCTCCCCGGTGAGGTCGAACCCTCGAGCATGGATCTTTTCAACAGTATCCCTCTGGGCTTGACACTTAGCCAATTCATTACTCCATCTCCCTTGGTCAGAGTCCTCCCTCAACTCGGCTTGAACGGCCGCAGCTTCGCTCCTATATATAGCAATGGATTTATCAGTCGTAGCCTTCATCTTCTCGGCTTCGGCCTTAGCCTGTACTGCTTCGGCCTTAGTCTGCACAACTTCAGCCCGGGATTTAGCCAGCTCGGCCTCCAACCCCTCAATTTTCCTAGCCTGAGCCAGGCCGTTCACTTCAACACCTCGGAGCTGAGCTTCAACAAGGGTTAGTTGGGCCACAATAGCTTCTTTATCGGTAGCAAGTTGATCCGTATTCTTCTTCCACTGATGACAATCAGCCCGTACTTGATCCACCTCACCCCGGAGCTGTCCAATCATATTCAGCTTTTGCTACAGCTGAGATACTAAGTATTAGTCTACGAAGTAGGGCCAAGAAGGCCAAACTCTGTTAAAATCACAGTTATCTGCTCGTCTAGTTCGGATTTGCTTTTTTGAGCTTTGGCCAACGCAGTTCGGATATACTTAAGCTCCTCTTCCTTTTGGCTAGAGAGGAGCCTCAGGGTAGTTTCTTTGCTCGAAACTTTCTTAAGCTCGGCCTCGCATTGGCTCTAAACTTTGCAACGGCCTATACATGAAATGGAAACACATCAGTCAAAAGAAAAGAGAGAAAAAATTGCAATAGTAAAGATCGTCCCCAACGACCTTACTCAGATCGGGCATGTGCAGAGCGTTGGCTTCATCGATAGCCCTCTTGAAAAAGGTTGGCAATGAAAGGGAGTGACCTGTTTTCATGGCCCTGAGTTCTTCACTTGGGGCATTCTCATTACTATTGGGGGCCTCAGCATCTACCCCCTTTGGAATGGTTGTTGAAGATGGGGGACAATCTCAACCTCCGGGGACATAGGGGCCTTGCCCGTTTCTTCCCTCAAGGCATCCTCACCACGAGATGGGTTTTCTAGTTTGGAAGGCTCGGCGGCCTTGACTGGCTTCCTGGTCTGAGTCACCAGCACCGACGCTTCCTTATCATTTTCCTCACTATCCGGGGAGTCATGGGCCGAGTTTATGCCTGTTTGAGCAAACATTTTCCGCAGCCTTCGAGTGGAGGTCTTCTTGTCTTGGGGGTCCTTAGGTTTCGAGACCCTTTTTCATTTATTGTCCTTCTCGGGCTTTGGATTTGAAGACTTGGTTGTTTCCCCGGGAGGTGCCGATCTCATCTCGGACGCATCTCCAAGGCCTACATAGGCAAGCGTGAGTAAGTAAAAATACCACAAAGTGTATAGAAAGTGATAAAACTATAGAAAGGCACTTACCGTGGTTCTTGTCCTCCCACCGGCCCCTCGCTAAATAGCGCCACTTGCGCTCATCATAGGAAGAAGTGGCAGCTAACTTTCTAACCCAATCCTCAAGGTCGGGTACCGCTAAGGGAGCCCAAGCTTTGGCTGCCGGAAGAAAGATAAGTGCGTTATGGAACATAAGCGAATATGAATGTATACAAGAAAGACGAACTCCATTTACAGTTAAAGTTCCACTTCTTAGGGAATGGCATTTTTTCCTCGATGATAATGTCCGAAGTTCTTACTCTAACGAGCCAGCTCATCCAACCACGGTCTTTGGGTTGGTCGATGTTGGAAAAGAAGGAATTTGTTGTTCGGTGTTGCAGCTTGATGAGCCCTCGAAATAATTGGGGCCACTACAACCGGACCAGGTGGCTAAGGGTGAACTCCAAACCCTTGGCCTTTTCAGAAAAGTACTGCAACATGATCACGATACGCCAAACGGAAGGGTGGATTTGACCAAGAGTGACTTCGTATGTCATGTAGAAGTCGATCACCACTGGATCGAGGGGACCCAGTGTGAAGGGGTAAGTGTAAACACTCAAAAAACCCTCCTTGTGTGTAGTTATGCTTTCATCAGGCCCCGGGATTTGGACCTCGACCTCGTCTCCCCACCGATTATCCTTCTTTACTTTATCGGTGAGCAGCTCTGTTATCAGGCTAATGTATTGGGATACGTGCTCACATCGGCCTTAGATATTGGGAGGATTCTCGATACCAAAGTCCTTCTTGATGATGCAATCACCATGGGTGATTTCCTCAAGTGTTGGCGGCACCACTGTTGTGGACGGCCGAGAGGCAGAGGAATATGATGCTTTGTCCTTTTTGGGGACCGTCTTGTATGTTTTGGCCATGGTTGTAAACTAAAGAATGTAGGTGTACAGGGATGTGGTATTTCCGGCAAGAGTTTGGTGTTTTCCGGTGCTTAAAGAGGCGAAGGAAGCGAGTGATTGAAGAAAGAGATGAAGATGGGAAAGGATTGAAGAAAGGGTAAAATTTCTTTACTTAGAGAAAACACTTCATATTTATAGAGGGGCAGCAACGGTTCGCTAGCATTTGTGACTGACCAACGCTGGCGTGCATTCAATGCTTTTGGGTAAGTGAGACGATGGGACGTTTCGGTCACTTCGAATGGTGGCATCACAAGGATAACATCATCGTTAAAGGCTTCGGGAATCTAAATTGTTTCGTATCATTTCATTCTAAGAAACGCGGAGACTATCTGTATACGGTCAAAATCAAGAAGTTTGATGTCGAGGCCTTAAATTGGACTATGAGTCTGAGTCTGGGAAACTCGAGGTAGAGGTCAGACCCGATTGGATGACACACACTTCGAGGAAGCAGATCGAAGACCAGACTCGACCTATAATCGAGGGCAGTACAATCTCAAGGGCACTTAAGAAAGAGCGGGAATTTCTTAAGGACATATGGGTCACAGAATAAATTAAAGGATAAGATTTGTACGAAATGGTACAGGTCCGTACTAGGCTACTGTACACCTGTACCAGTAGAATTCTTTACTACAATTAGGAATGTACTATATTGGGGTTTTCTCCTTCTATATAAGGGGACCCCAGTCACTTTTGTAAGGATCATCTCACATTATTCACTGCAATAGAATGTTCTACTTTACTTTTTCTTGTTTAACATGCTCAACAAGTGTTCTTTAGCTTTATTGCTTTTACTTTATTGTTCATACTCCATTGCTATTAGCTTACTTCGAGGCCACTAAGAAAGTAGAGCTCGAGGTCCTCATTATTCTTGCAACACTAGTTTGGTTAATCAATTCTTCTTATTTAAACTTAATATTACTTGTATATTCACTAGTATTGGAATAAATCACATATCTTTAAAATCACAAATTACACTTAATTGTTACCCCCATTTTTCGAGGTAAACATTGACAAAGAAAAATTTTTCCTCGTCACATTAGTTCTGTGCTGAAAGTTTTTGAGAAAATTTCGGCACATGTTTTTCATTTAATTTGTTTACTGGTTTTATTGATCAAAGAGTTAATAGCAAGGATCGATTTCGGCGTGGATACGCATGGAGTCTTCGTATTATCGAAAAAAATTTGAACGAGACTCTCTTACCGAGTACGTCTTAGATCTGATCTTTGGTATGTAGCTAAATTTTAAACACAAAAAAAATCTATTTAAAATTATTATTGTCTTCCGCTACGGATTACGAACACCTATATGCAATCTTTCATAAGCAGCACCAGTGATTTCCAAGGCACTTTCGGCAATTGTGATGTAGAGAAGTAGGCTTTATTGATGTTGTATTTACCACTTGTAATATGGGCATTTAGAGCAGATAAATTTGGCATCATTTTGTCTCCCCAAAGCCAAGTCACTATGGTATCTCCTACTACAGGTATGGCGCTAGCTAAGCTTGTAATTACTGTAGCTCCCCAAAAGGAAGCTTAAGAATAGTCATTAAGAGAGGTGACGGTGACCCTCTTTTGCTTTTTCAAGCTATGAATGTAGAGATCAGGTTGAAGAGTGAAAGGGACGAAGTGGTATGAAGTTGCTTGAACCTAGCGCTCGGGAGGTTGTGCTCGACCGAAAGGGTAAGGGCAAGAATACTTGGATGGACGTAGTTCAGGATCGATGTAATTGAGACAACTAAGTAGAGGATGGGAAGATGTGAGACCGGCCAAAGGTGGTTCTATATAGCTCTTACGCTTTTACAACTCGTTGTATCAAGTATCTTCTTGACCAACCAGCTGATTTGATTAGTGAAGGCATAGTGTTGAAAGTGTTGAGTCCCTTATTTGAAAGTATTGTTTTTACTCGTGTTGTTGATAGCGGAGGTGTGATTTCCTTTTGAATTATTTTTTACTTTTTTCGTTAAATATATATATATATATATATATTATATATATATATATATATATATATATATATAACAAGGTAAAACAGTATGAAGTGAACCAAAGCATATTCCTACTCAATCTCTATAGTCAGTAAGAAGTGTACATCAAAATATATTTGGCATTCGCCAACTTTAAATTCTGAATTCAACTTTAACTGAACAATACTATATAACTTAGATTCAACAAATATTTCAAAATTAACAACCGAAAATGTATACATACGAAATCATTGCTAATTGTCCAACTACATTGCATCCCTTCTTAATGATCAGAGTCAGAGGACGACAAAATTGCCCCTGCCCCTGGTTTAAATAGCTTGGGAGTATAAACATGTCAATGTGCAGCCAATAAACAACAATTTTCTTTTTTGTTTCAAAAGATACAATTATTAATATTAATTTTGCACCAAACTACATACGGGAACATTTCTAGTGATATTTGTCCCTTTAAACTCTGAAGAAAGAAAAGGTAAAGAACAAAATGTCCCAATCATGTTGATTGTCGTGAACTCAAAAAGGTTACACCCCGCTAGCGAGAATTATCTGAATGAAAGACAACAATTTATTATTATCATTTGCAAGATGTGATAACTATTGCTTCTCACTAAACGCTTGGTTACAATTAGAAACAGCAAGCCTAGCATTTGCGGCTTGTTCAGCAATACTTGTTCCAGATTGGAAAGCTGCTCTTATGGTATTAAAATCAAAATTGAGTGTGGTATATGCTTGAACACAAGCACTCAAAGCAGCCTCTACTTTTGGATCTGTTGCACTTTGCAAGAATGATAAGGCCTTGGTATTTTTGATATATGGCCAAAGTGAAGGAGAAAATGTGCTATATATTTTTGCAATAAACGTTTCATTTCTTATTATATTGAAATTCTGAACGAAAATAAAGATTGTCAAGATCTGTCAAATATTGGTAAAAATCTTGATTGTTTGGGATGCTTTGTTGGCAAAATGATCCAGATTAATTAGATACTAATAATTAATAATTATGTATCGGTAAAATCTATAACAAATCATATTGTAAAATCTATATATATTTGACTGTTACATCCTCCAATTTATTTTTTCCTAAAGATTTTGCTATTGCTAAAATGTTTTTATTGTCAATCTTAATACATCTAAAAGGCAAAAATGGAAGTTTTGTCAATGCACCATTTTACAAAGGGATAATTTCAGAGACCTTTCCCAAGATTTTGCTTCATAATACTAACTTTCCTTTGTGGATTCCGATATTATGTTTATCTCTCTTATTTTAATTTTTTTATTACAATTCTTTTAACCTAATATTATTAATTTTAATAAATCATAATATGATTATTTGTCCTTTTTAATATAATTCTTTTAATTAAATATGCAAATGTCACGACCCAATTCTCACTATAAACCGTGATGGCTCCCAATGTCGCCGCTAAGCAAGCCAACGGTGAATTATCCATTTAATTATTCATTCTTATTACTTTTAACATCATGAACCTAGAGCTCCGATACCAACTTTTCATGATCCCAGTTCGCCCTCCGTGAACTGTCGTGACGGCACCTAGTCTCTACGACTAGGTAAGTCTAATAAATGCGGAACATCAACGAAATTTACGGAAGAAATAATCAAAAGCCAAAATAACTGAATGAAAAAATAGTTAGAATGTCGCTCGGCATGTACAACACAACATTCTCAAGACCAATACACTATCCCAAAACCCGGAAACTCACGGAAACATAATCCTTTGGTATATCTAACAGTGTAACTCCAGAATATCTAACAAGAAAGAAAAATACAGAAGGGCAACGTTTAACAGCTAGAATAGAAAGGGACTTCTCGATCTGCGGACGCGGCAAATGTACCTCGAAGTCTCTAGAGCAGTCGCCTCCCTCAAGGATGGTATGCCTGAGTAGCGGTACTTGGATCTGCATATGAAAAACATGCGTAGAAGGGGCATGAGTACACCACAATGGTACTCAGTAAGTGCCAAGCCTAACTTCGGTCGGGTAGTGACGAGAAAGGTCAGGGCCCTACTGAGATTAAACAAAAATATAAAGTTCGACAATATAGAATAGAACGGTATAATGAAATACGGCAGTGAAAGTAACATATGATACACAGGACAACAACAACTATATAGAAACGAGGTAAACACGGAAAGAAAGTACAACTCAACACCAATAATACCGATCGGAGATCTCCTAGGATATTGTCCTGTAGTCCCAAATACACATATCCGATAAGTCTCTCGGGATACCGTCTCGTAATGCAACTCATAGTGCGTGGAGATCTACCGGAATCCCATTCCGTAGTCCCAAATGTAAATACCCAGTACTAGAGGGAATCTATCGGGTGCATTCCCTAGTTCCATATAACTGTGCAGGGGGATCTACCAGAATTCCACATCCGTAGTCCCAAAATAAACAGACAAGGGGGAGCTACCGGAATCCCACATCTGTAGTCCCAATGTAAATACACAGCAGCAGCAAGAAAATATTCAGAAATGAAAATTTCATATTAAGGCAACAATTATTTCTAGCATAGAAAGCTGCAAAGAGTTCAGGTAAACATGTTGTACAATTAAAGCAAATAAATCACTTGAACATGCTTTCCTAAGCTAATAACAGGCTTAATAGTACAAGTAATAAAAGCCAGAAAAGAAACATACTAATCAATAGTTAAAGAAAACCGAATTTCCAACAATTTACACAAGTACGCACTCGTCACCTCACGTACAAGGCATTTCAATTACCAAATATATAAATCCTAAGGGGAAGTTCCCTCACACAAGGTTAGACAAGCCTCTTACCTCGAACCGGCTCAAAAATCAATCCGAGATCACGTTCTTGCCACGACTATTCGACTCCAAATGGCCCAAATCTATTCAATTCAATTGCATAATGTAAATAACAATTCAAGTAACTGATTCTATAATTAAAGTCTAAGTTAATACGCTAAATTATGTAAAATGACCAAGACGCCCCTCGGGGTCATGTATCGGAATCATGTAAAATTTATATTTTCAGAAACCTCGTACTCTCACGAGTCTATACATAACAAGAACACTGAAATCGGAGTCCAAATGGCCCCTCAAATCCTCATTTAAAGGTTTCTTCAACTCAAACCCTAATTACCCATTTTCCCAAATTTTTCACCACTAATTAGGTCTTTAATCACATAAAAACGAGTTATGAAGTCAAGGATGTTACCTCCAAGTGATTCCCCTTTGTTTTCCTCAAAAATCTCTCTCTCAAAAGCTTCAAACTCGGATGAAAATGGTGAAAGAATAGCTCAAATTCGCAAAGGCAACTATTTATATGTTCTGGCCCAGGCATTTTCACATCTGCGGCCCAATTTCTGCTTCTGCGGTACTGCATTTGTGGTCCTTGAACCGCATCTTAACTTATGTCCCAATTTTTGCTTCTGCGATCCCTTTTTCCGCATATGTGGCATCGCAGCGGCCCCTAAGCCGCTTCTACGGTTCCAGCCTTCCCAGGACCTTTTCGCTTTTGGGCTCCTTTTCCACACATCTGCGTCATCGCACCTGCGGTCCCCAATACGCAGGTGCGGAAACACCGGAAGCAGAAAATCTGAAGTTTCCTCAAAAATTTCAAACTCTCTGTTAACCATCTGAAATCACCCCGAGGCCCCCGGGACCTCAACCAAAAGCAAAAACATTACTTAATACCTTATTCAAACTTGTACCAATCTTAAAAACACTTCAAACAATATCAAATCAACCAAAACACATCAGATTCAAGCCTAAGTTTCTAAAATCTTCCGAATTCCGCTTTTGATCAAAAACCCAACCAAACCACGTCTGAATGACCTGAAATTTTGCACACACATCCCAAATAACACAATGGAACTACTACAACTCTCGGAATTCTACTCCGACCCTCAGATCAAAATCTCGCTATCGAACCGGAAACTTCAAAATTCAACCTTCGGCATTTCAAGCCTAAATTAGCTACGGACCTCCAAAACACAATCCGAACACGCGCCTAACCCCGAAATCACCCAACAGAGCTAACGAAACCATCGGATTTCCATTCCATGGCTGTCTTCACATTGTTCCGACTACGGTCAACTTTCCAACACTTAAGCTCTCATTTAGGGATTAAGTATCCCAAAACTCTCCAAAACTCAAAACCGGACATCCTGGCGAATCAAAATAGCAGAAATAGACTCGGGGAAAGTAGTTAATAGGGGATCGGGGCATTAATTCTTAAGACGATCGGCCAGGTCGTCACATCCTCCTACATTTAAACATTCGTTCGTCCTCAAACGAGCATAGAGACATACCTGAAGTAGTGAAAAGATGAGGGTAACGGTTGCGCATATCTTGCTCGGTCTCCTAGGTCGCCTCCTCGGCCGACTGACCCCGCCACTGAACCTTCACTGATGCAATGTTCTTAGACCTCGGTTTTCTGACCTGCCTGTCCAATATTGCAACTGGTTCCTCAACATAAGATAGATCCTTGTCCAACTGGACTGAACTGAAATTCAACACGTGTGACGGGTCACCATGATACCTCCGGAGCATCGAAACATGAAATACCGGATGAACCCCTGCCAAGCTGGGAGGCAAAGCAAGCTCATAAGCAACCTCCCCAACATGCCTCAATATCTCAAAAGAGCCAATAAACCTCGGACTCAACTTCCCTTTCTTCCCAAATCTCATAACGCTCTTCATAGGCGAAACCCGAAGCAGTACCCACTCTCCAACCATATAGGAAATATCCCGAACCTTCCGGTCCACGTAACTCTTCTGTCTGGACTGGGTTGTACGGAGCCTATCCTGAATCATCTTAACCTTCTCCAAAGCATCCTGAACTAAGTCTGTGCCCAACAGTCTAGCCTTACCCGACTCAAACCAACCCACCTGGGATCTACACCGCCTACCATATAAAGCCTCATACGGTGCCATCTGAATGTTGGACTGATAACTGTTATTGTAAGCAAACTCCGCCAATGGCAAGAACTAATCCCAAGACCCTCCAAACTCAATCACACACGCACGGAGTATATCCTCAAGAATCTGAATAGAGCGCTCGAATTGTCCGTCCGTCTGAGGGTGAAATGTTGTACTCAACTCCACCCGAGTTACACAACTCATGTTGAACGGCCTTCCAGAACCGTGATGTGAACTGAGTACCTCTATCTGAAATGATGGACACTGGAATACCATGCAGACGAACAATCTCCTGGATATAAATCTCTGCCAACTGCTCCGAGGAATAAGTAGTACATATAGGAATAAAGTGAGCGACTTGGTCAGCCGATCCACAATCAAACAAATAGCATCGAACTTTCTCAAAGTTCATGGGAGGCCAACTACAAAGTCCATGGTGATCCGTTCCCACTTCCACTCCAGAATCTCTATTTGCTGAAGCAAGCCACCTGGTCTTTGGTGCTCATATTTCACCTGCTGACAGTTGAGACACCGAGCTACGAATCCAACTATATCTTTCTTTATCCGCATCCACTAATAGTGGTGTCTCAAATCCGGATACATTTTCGCAGCACCCGGGTGGATGGAATACCGCAAACTATGGGCCTCCTCTAGAATCAACTCTTGGAGCCCATCAACATTGGGTACACAAATCCGACCCTACATCCTCAATACTCCTTCATCAACAATAGTCGCATCTCTGGCATCACCGTGCTGAACCTTGTCCTTGAGGACAAGAAAATAGGGGTCATCATACTGTCGCTCCCTGATATGATTAAATAAGGAAGACTGAGAAACCACGCAAGCTAGAACCTGACTGGTCTTTGAAAGATCCAATCTCAAAAATTGGTTGGCTAAGGCCTGAACATCTATCGCTATAGGTCTCTCCGATGCTGGTAAATATGCCAAACTCTCCGCTCGGGGACTCAAGGCATCAGCCACTACATTGGCCTTGCCCGGGTGATACAAAACAGTGATATCATAGTCCTTCAGCAATTCTAACCATCTCTTCTGGCGAAAATTTAGATCCTTTTTCTTGAACAGGTGCTGCAAGCTCCGATGGTCAGTATAAATCTTACAAGGAATCCCGTATAAATAATGGCGCCAAATCTTCAGGGCATGAACAATGGCAGCTAACTCGAGGTCGTGAACAAGGTAATTCTTTTCATATATCTTCAACTGTCTGGACGCGTAGGCAATCACCCTACTATCCTGCATCAACACCGCTCTGAGGCCATCCCTCGAGGTATCACAATAGACCGTATAAGACCCTGAACCTGTAGGCAACATCAAAATTGGGGTTTTGGTCAAAGCCGTCTTGAGCTTTTGAAAGCTCGCCTCACACTCCTCCGTCCACTGGAACGGAGAACCCTTCTGGGTCAGTCTGGTCATAGGAGTTGCAATCGATAAAAACCCCTCAACAAAATGACGATAGTAACCCGCCAAGCCAAGGAAACTATGGATCTCTATAGCTGAGGATGGTCTGGGCCAACTCTACGCGGCCTTTATCTTCTTCGGATCCACCTGAATACCCTCACTCGATACCACGTGGCCTAGGAATGCCACTGAATCCAACCAAAACTCACATTTTGAGAACTTAGCATATAACTTCTTCTCTCTCAGAGTCTGAAGCACAGTCCTCAGGTGCTACTCATGATCTTCCCGACTCCGGCAGTACACCAGAATGTCATCAATAAAGACAATGATAAACGAGTCAAAATATTGTCGGAACACACTGTGCATCAAATGCATAAAGGCTGTTGGGGCATTGGTCAGCCTAAATGACATGACAAGGAACTCGTAATGACCATACCAAGTCCTGAAAGCAGTCTTCAGGATATCTGGCTCCTAAATCTTCAACTGATGGTAACTTGAGCGCAAATCAATCTTAGAAAACACCTCCCTGAAGCTGGTCAAACATATCATCAATACGAGGAAAAGGATATAGGTTCTTCACTGTAACCTTGTTCAACTGGCAATAATCGATACACACATGCATAGAACCATCCTTCTTCTTAGCAAACAAGACAGGATCACCCCCAAGGCGATACACTAGGCCGAATAAAACCCTTATCAAGCAATTCCTGTAATTGATCCTTCAACTCCTTCAACTCAAGAGGAGCCATACGATATGGAGGGATAGAAATAGGCTGAGTGCCCGGCAACAAATCAATGCCAAAATCAATATCTCTATCAGGCAGCATGCTCGGAAGGTCAGCTGGAAACACATCGGAAAAATACCGTACTACTGGGACTAAATCAACTGAAGGGGTATCAATACTAACATCTCTCACATAAGCTAAATACATGTCACACCGCTTCTCAACCATACGCTGAGCTTTAAGAAAAGAAATAACTCTACTGGGAGTGTGATCTAAAGTACCCCCCCCCCACTCCGCACGCGGTATACCTGGAATAGCTAGTGTCACGGTTTTGGCATGATAATCAAGAATAGCATAATGGGGCGACAACCAGTCCATGCCTAAGATAATGTCAAAATCTACCATACTGAGCAACAATAAATCGGCTCTAGTCTCAAAACCACTAAGAACAACCAAACATGACCGATAAACGTGGTCCACAACAAGAGAATCTCCCACAGGAGTAGAAAAGTAAACAGGGGAACTCAAAGAATCCCGAGATACACCTAAATGTAGAGCCTGGATCGAATAGAATCGATGCATCTCTATGACAAACCAGTATAATACCTGTGATGATAGAATCGGAAGCAACAGCCTCGGTATGGGCAGGAAGGGCATAGTATCTGGCCTGGCCTCCCCCTCTAGGGCGACCTCTACCTCCCCTACCTCCACCTCTAGCTGGTTGAGCAGGTGGGGTAGCAACTAGAGCGGTAACCATAGCTTGAGGACTCTACGGGGCACGCTGTGGCTGAGAAGTCCATGGAGGTGCACCCCTCCCAAGTCTGGGGCAATTCATCACCATATGGCGTGTGTCACCACACTCAAAACAAGCTTTGGGAAGACGTGGTGGCTGTGACTGGCTAGGGCCAGGACTGCTGGACTGACCTCGGAAAGCACCTCGCGCAGGAAGCGCGCTAGAAATCGGAGGTGCATAATAAGGCTCCTGAGGCCTGGGAGGAGCTGGAGCACTACTGGCTACTGGAAGAGGTGAATGAACAGGGCGACTCATATAACCCCTACCATGACGACCTGCAATTGGGGTTCGGGCACCCGAATAATGGCCCGTCTCTCGAGAACTCTTGGCCTCCCTCTCTTCTATCTCCCTAGCATGCATACCCTCAATCCTCTTAGCAATGGTCACCACCTGCTGATAAGAAATATCTATCTCCAACTCACGAGCCATGCTAGATCTGCTACTGGGAACAAAGCCCTCAATAAACCGGTGAACCCTCTCGCGGACAGTAGAAACCAAGGCTGGGGCATGTCTAGCCAAGCTAATGTAACGGAAAGCATACTCTGAGATATTCATAGCACCCTGGCGCAAATGCTCAAACTCTGTGCGCCATACATCCCTAAGTCTCTGAGGAACATACTCCCTCAGGAACAGATGTGAAAACTGAGCCCAAGTTAGTGAAGCAGCCTCATCCGGACTGTCTAACTCATAGGTGCGCCACCACTCGTAGACGGCCCCTTGAAGCTGGAAGGTAGTGAAGGAAACCCCACTCGATCCTGATATACCCATTGTACGGAGAATGCGGTAACACTAATCTAGAAATCCCAAAGCATCATCCGATGCTAGACCACTGAATATAGGAGGCTTGTACTTCTTTAACCTCTCAAGCCTAAGTTGCTCATCCTCGAAAGCCTCTACCCTATCCTCGGGCTGAACTGGCACTGCAGGCGGCACATGAATAATCTTAAGGACCTGCTCAACATGCACTCACTGCTCAGGAGTGCGGGCGACGGGAGTCTTTCCTCCTCCCCCGGCCTGGGATGTGGTTGCAGCAAGGGGGAGCAACCCTGCCTGAGCCAAGGTGGTGTACATGCTCATGAACTATGCCAAAGTCTCCTAAAGGGCTGGAGTAGTAGTAGCAGTAGGCATGTCAGGTGCTTGAACTTCGGCTGGAACTACTGGTGGTACCTCGGCGGCAGCTCACGCAGGTGCTCTGGCTGCACCACGTGCGCGTCCTCGGACTCTACCCGGGCCCCGACCTCTGACGGCTATAGTAAGGGGCGTGGGTGCCTGATTATCTCGAGTAGCACGTGTCCTCACAATCTGTGAGAGAATAAAAGACAAAAGTTTAGAATTGTGATGTCAAAATATCGCACGACAAGGAAATCAAATGATGTGGAAATTTTCCTAACAGTTACATAGCTTCTCGTAGATAAGTACAGACGTCTTCGTACCGATCTGCGAGACTCTAATAAACTGGCTTGTGATCTGTGACTCTTATGAACCTAGAGCTCTGAACCAACTTGTCACGACCCCAGTTCGCCCTCCGTGAACTGTCGTGACGGCACCTAGTCCCAACGACTAGGTAAGCCTAACAAATGCGGAACATAAACGAAACTTGCGGAAGAAATAATCAAAAGCCAAAATGACTGAAAGGAAAAATAGTTAGAATGCCGCTCGGCATGTACAACACAAAATTCTCAAAACCAATACATTATCCCAAAACTCGGAAACTCACAAAAACACAAGCCTTTGGAATATCTAACAGTCTAACTCCAGAATATCTAACAAGAAAGAAAATATAGAATGGCGACGTTTAACAGCTAGAATAGAAAGGGACTTCTCGGTCTGTGGACGCGGCAGATGTACCCCGAAGTCTCTAGAGCAATCGCCTCCCTCAAGGATGGTAGGCCTAAGTAGCGGTACCTGGATCTGCACATAAAAAACATGCGCAGAAGGGGCATGAGTACACCACAGCGGTACTCAGTAAGTGCCAAGCCTAACCTGGGTCGGGTAGTGACAAGGAAGGTCAGGGCCCTACTAAGATTAAAAAATATAAAGTTGGACAGTATAGAATAGAACACTATAATGAAATACGGCAGTGAAAGTAACATATGATACACAGGACAACAATAACTATACAAAAATGAGGTAAACACGGAAAGAAAGTACAGCTCAGCATTAATAATACCGATCGGGGATCTCCCAGGATACCGTCCTGTAGTCCCAAATACACATATCCGATAAGTAACCCGGGATACTATCACATAATCCAACTCATAGTGCGTGGAGATCTACTGGAATCACGTTTCGTAGTTCCAAATGTAAATACCCAGTACTGGAGGAATCTACCGGGTGCATTCCCGTATTTCCATATAACTGTGCAGGGGGATCTACCGGAATCCCACATCCGTTGTCCCAAAATAAATAGACAAAGGGGAGCTACCGGAATCCCACATCCGTAGTCCCAATGTAAATACACAGCAGCAGCAAGAAAATATTCAAAAATGGAAATTTCATATTAAGGCAACAATTAAATCTAGCCTAGCATGCTGCACAGAGTTCAGGTAAACAGGTTGGACAATTAAAGCAAATAAATCACTTAGACATGCTTTCCTAAGCTAACAACATGCTTAATAGTATAAGTAATAAAAGCCAGAAAAGAAACATACTAGTCAATACTTAAAGAAAATCGGATTTCCAACAATTTGCACAAGCACGCACTCGTCACTTCACGTACAAGGCATTTCAATTACCAAATATATAAATCCTAAGGGGAAGGTCCCACACACAAGGTTAGACAAGCCACTTACCTCAAACTGGCTCAAAAATCAACCTAAGACCATGTTCTTGCCACGAGTACTCGACTCCAAATGGCCCAAATCTACTCAATTCAATTGCATAATGTAAATAACACTTCAAGTAACTGATTCTACAATTAAAGTCTAAGCTAATTTGCGAAATTATGTAAAATGACCAAGATGCCCCTCGGGGTCATGTCTCGGAATCGGGTGAAATTTGCATTTTCAGAGACCTTGTACTCTCACGAGTTTATACATAACAAGAACACTGAAATCGGAGTCCAAATGACCCCTCAAATCCTCATTTAAAGGTCTCTTAAACTCAAGCCCTAATTACCCATTTTTCCCAAATTTTTCACCACTAATTAGGTCTTTAATCACATAAAAATGAGTTATGAAGTCAAGGATGTTATCTCCAAGTGATTCCCCTTTGTTTTCCTTAAAAATCTCTCTCAAAAGCTTCAAACCTGGATGAAAATGGTGAAAGAATAGCTCAAATTTGCGAAGGCGACTATTTATATGTTCTGGACCAGGCATTTTCGCATCTGCGGCCCAATTTCCCTTTTGCGGTACCGTATTTGCGGTCCTTGAACCGCATCTGCGGTTTTTTACTTAAGCCCCAATTTTCGCTTCTACGATCCTTTTTTCCGCATCTGCGGCATCGCAGATGTAGCCCCTATGCCACTTCTTTGGTTCCAGCCTTCCCAGGCCCTTTCCGCTTCTGTGCTCCTTTTCCCCCATCAACGTCATCGCACCTGCGGTCCCCAATCCGCAGGTGCGGAAACACCAGAAGCAGAAAATCTGAAGCTTCTTCAAAAATTCCAAACTCTTTATTAACCATCCGAAATCACCCCGAGGCCCTCGGGACCTCAACCAAAAGCACAAACATCACCTAATACCCTATTCAAACTTGTACCAATCTTCAAAACACTTCAAACAACATCTAATCAACCAAAACACATCGGATTCAAGCCTAAGTTTCTAAAATCTTCTAAATTTCACTTTTGATCAAAAACCCAACCAAACCACGTCCGAATGACCTGAAATTTTGCACACACATCCCAAATGACACAACGGAAATACTACAACTCTCGGAATTCCATTCTGACCCTCGAATCAAAATCTCGCTATCAAACCGGAAACTTCAAAAATTTAACCTTCGACATTTCAAGCCTAAATTAGCTACGAACCTCCAAAACACAATCAGAACAAGCTCATAACCCCGAAATCACCCAACGGAGCTTACAGAACCATCGGATTTCCATTCCGAGGCCGTCTTCACACTGTTTCGACTACGTTCAACTTTCCAATACTTAAGCTCTCATTTAGGGATTAAGTGTCCCAAAACTCTCCGAAACTCAAAACCGGACATCCCAGCGAATCAAAATAGCAGAAATAGACTCGGGGAAAGTAGTTAATAGGGGATCGGAGCGTTAATTCTTAAGATGACTGGCCGGGTCGTCACACTAAGTAAAGAATGCCATTGTGATATAAAGCATTAATAAAATATAGAGTAAAATGGTGATATTGATAGGCAAAAACCATAAACATCTACTAGAAATTCCCAAAATCCAATGTCAGAAGTGCATGAGCAATCTAGCAGAATATACAAACCACTACAACTATTGTCTGAAATGAAATAAACAGAAATATGAAATGCAACAAGAAGGAGACTTCGGGTGCTGCAAATCGGAGCATGGGGGAGCAGCTCACCACTAAGTCTCCGGGTAATGTGGATGCGTGTCCGAACGGATTCTAGATGTACCTGCCTCAGTACCTACACAATTTGTGTAGAAGTGTAGCATGAGTACGTAATCAACGTGTATCCAGTAAGTAACTAGTCTAACTTCGAAGAAGTAGTGACGAGGGGTCGACATCGACACTTACTAATGGTTAATAAATAAAGTGCAAGAATTATAAATAGGCATGAAATACAATAGTGACAATGGAATAAGAAAATAATAAATAATGTGATTCTTTAACAAAATATCAATTTAAAGTTCCCAAATATCACATAACATTTCAACAAATAAGAACAATCAAGTAAATATCAATTCTCAAGTCATGAAGGAAATATGAGGTATATTCGGACTCCTAGCAATATTAAGCACGAGTTATGCCGAGTTCGTACTGCCCGATCTATAATAATAGTGTACAAACACTACCGAGGTCGTATGGACCAATCCATGGATGCATCACTTTATGTATATTATTGAGGCGTTCGGTCCGATCCACGGGAATAGAGAGACTCTTCAGACTATGGGGCATACAATTGCAACACCAGGATGGGCACATAAGAAGCATGATTTCCTATCAACAATCGAATATTCCTCCAAATCTCAAAGTAATGAAGCTCAACCTAACATAATCCCTAATAAAATTTCAATTACAATTCAAGTGATTAAACTAACAAGTTGGGTTCAAATAATGTAAATATAGCATGATAAAGACCTAAGTCTACCCCGACATAAACATAATATTTAGCTACGTATGGACTCTCATCACTTAATGCGAATGTAGCACCCAAAATTAATAACAAATAACAATTTAAATACATATGGGGCTAATTTCCTCTTACAAGGTTAGGCAAGAGACTTACCTCGCTTACAAGTCCACTACTCGGCCCTTCAACTTTACAAATTGCTCCAAATTGATGCTGAGCAATCCGAAACTAGTCAAAGGTCGTACAAACTAGTCAATATATGCTCAAAAGTTCATAATTCATCTAGTAATTATCCAATCCAAATTGGAAAGTTCCTAAAAGTCACCCCGAGGCCCATGTGCCCGGATTTTGCAAATTTTTGTAGATAAAGATAAACCATGACCTTACGAACTTAAATATATAATTTCTACCTAATTCCATAATCAATTTTGTGGTCTAATCTCATTTTTACCAAACCCTAAGTTTTTCAATATAATCCTATAATTTTCACAATTTCTATGTTAAAATCTATCCATAATCTGTGTATTAAACTCACATTAGGTAGGAATCACTTACCTTAAAATGCTAGATGAAAAACCCCTCTCCAAGAGCTCCAAAATCGGCTAAGATATGTGAGTAATTAAGAAAATGGCCCAAGTCAAGTTGTCCTAAGTCAAGTTTTTAAAACAAGCTACTGCCCAGGTTTTCCTTCTTCGCGATCGTCAAAGAGCCTCGCGATCGTTAAGGCAAAGTTCGCATTGCACAGATTTTCCACTTCGCAAACGCGACAGGGGCCTCGCGATCGCGAAGGCTAACCTGGCCAACCCTTCATGAATACGAGCTCCCCTACAAAAGTGCGAAGGCTACCAGCCTGCCAACCCCCAGCCTCAATTTCTTCTTCGCAATCATGACTTACACTTCGCGAACACAAAGTTTCACAGTCTTTTCCCATCACGAACGCGGAGCATAGAATCTCCCCAAACCAAATCCTTCATCGTGAACGCAAGAAATCGTCCGCGTTTTCCAAGAAGGAAAACAGCACCAGTAATTTTTACAATTTTAGACTTAACTCTGGGTGGTTCGAAACATACCCGAGCCATCTGGGACCGCATCCAACTGTACCAACAAATTCAAAAACATAATGTGAACCTACTCGAAATCTCGGAACACATAAAATAACATCAAAACTAAGAATCGCACCCTAATACAAATTTAATCAACTTATGAACTTCAAACTTCTTCAACTAGTTCCGAACGTGACGAATCATACTTAGACAACTCGAAATGATGCCAAATTTTACGCACAAGTCACAAATCACCATACGAACTTATTCTCGGACTCGAAATCCCTAACGAACATTGATAACACCAAATTCTACTTCAAAACAAATTTAAGAAACTCTAAAACCTTTAAGGCACCAACTTTCAATATTAAGCATCGAAATGCTTTCGGATCACCGAAACTCGATCCGAACACATGCCCGAGTCCAAAATATCATATGAACCTATTGAAACCATCAAATCCTAGTTCCGACGTTGTTTACTCAAAATATTGACTCAAGTCAAACTTGGTCATCTTAGGCCACTATTAAGGAACTAAGTGTTATGAATTCAACCTGAACCCTTCCAAAATCAAACTAATCATTCTCGCAAGTCATAAAATAGTAAAAGCACATACGAGAAGACTTAATTAGGAAAATGGAGATCTAGAAAGCAAAATGACCAGTCGAGTTGTTACAGCAAATATATTTTTCCAAAGGATGATGATGGCCTTCGTAAAGCCTTATTTAGCTTGACATCTGTAGGCATGCAAAATTTATTGGATTTAAATTCAATAAAATAATTTAGACTATATTTTAAATATATTAGTTCAAACAAATATTATGGGCTAATATAAGTGGATTAATTACTTAAGTTCAATAAATATCGACTGGGCTAGCCCATATAATGGGGCTATAAATGATGAGCCCATTTCATTAGGCTCAAAGATGTCATTTTCTTAGAGCCCCAGTTTAGTGTCACATGTTAAATGATGTAGAATGCCAAGTCGAAAAGTCAATAGGATCATGTCACGTGTCAATATGACAAGGCATGCCAAGTAGGGGTGGGCATTCGGTACTTCGGTTCGATATTTTGGTATTCGGTTTATTAATTGTGTATACCAAATACCATACCAAAATATTTCGGTATAGTTAGGTATTTTTTATTTTTGTTTGGTACGATTTCGGTTTAATACAGACGTGTAAGGCAGCACCACAGCAGCACTAAATAATCTGTCGTTCTGTGTCACGACCCGGATTTCCCACCCTCGGGAGTCGTGATGGTGCCTACTTGTGAAAGCTAGGCAAGTCGCGTAATAAAAAATCCCTAAATCTTTTATTTAGCCTTTTTAACTATTTAAACTAATATGTGAATAACAGTGAAATATTAACACTTAGTCTGATAAATTAACCATAAACAGTACGATAATGCCAACACACATCTCTACCCGGAATATGATGTCACAATATCACGGACTGTCTATGAATACTACATACAAATGTCTGGAAAGAAAGTAAAATTTGTCTCGGAAGCAAATGAAAACAAAATACACATAAAGATAGAAGAGAACGTCGGGCCTGTGGACGCCTGCAAGACTACCTCGGGATCTTTAACTGGACTGAAGGCAGCCACCCAATGCTACGGTCCAAAAGCTGCCGCTCCGGGATCTACACATAGTGCAGAGTGTAGTATCAGCACAACCGACCCCATGTGCTGGTAAGTGCCTGGCCTAACCCCAGCGAAGTAGTGACGAGGCTAGGACCAGACTACCAAATAAACATGTGTAGTTATATAATATGCAGCGGAAAATAAAACATGAATAAACAAGTAAAGATGGAGGGGGTACATGTTGTGGGGGAATATCAGTACCAACAGTAAATTAAGAGAAAAGCATAAGAACAATTTAGAATTTTACAACCAAACAATAAGGAACTCGTAACTAATCTATGAACATTTCGTATTATCAATTGTTGTGGCGCGCAACCCGATCCCAAAACATAATAACTCTGTTGCAGCGTGCAACCCGATCCATATCATTTATCACTGTTATGGCGTGCAACTCGGTCCAATTATATTGTTGTTGCAGCGTGCAACCCGATCCCAATATAGTATTGTTGTGGCATGCAACCCGATCCAAATATAATATTGTTGCAGCATACAACCCGATCCAAATATAATATTATTGCGTCGTGCAACTCGATCCAAATATAATATTGGTGCGACGTGCAACCCGATCCCAATATATAATTCAACGCCAATCACAATGGAGCCCCGACAAGGGAACAATAAGGGAACAACAAAATCCCGGCAAGGAAATCAATAACAACATAATAGAATTAGGTAACAATAGAAAATCAGTAAATAAACGTAAAGGACAACATAACTCAATTATCAGCAAGATTTAGGAAAATCAAGGACAAGTGCACGGCATCACCCTTCCTGCTTTAACACTCTCTTACCAAAACAATACTAACAAGAAATAAGGGCAAGGAAACAAATGAAATCACAATAAAATTCCGGCAAGGAAATAACAGTACAACAATTGAATCCCGACGAGGGAACAATATCAAAAATCCTCTTCTCTTTTCCTTTTCACATTTTACTTCACAACTCACTTCACAACTTGAGCCAATGCTCTATAGGGTTCAATTGCCAATTATACTTCTACAATTCATTTTACAACTTGAGCCAACGCTCTTCAATATTCAAATTCTAATATTACTTCCACGAGCCTTGCTCATTAATAGAAATCCTCAAAAAAGGCATGAACAATACAAAAGAAGTCACATTAATCATAGTATAAAACTCACGGGCATGCTTGACACCAACGTATAGATACTCGTCACCATGCCTATACATCGTACTCAATAATTAACACATAGCAAATAGGACGCAACTCCTAATCCCTCAAGCTAGGGTTAGACCAAACACTTACCTTAATGCCAGGAACACAATTCAAACCTTTACTATCGCTTTACCTGTTGATTCCACCACCAATTCGCTCGTATAATCGATTTGGAAGAGAAGTTGCCTTTGAAAAATTACCCTATAGAGTTTATGTTTTGAGAAGATGTAAAAAATGGTTGAAAATGCGTCTAAGTTATGAACTTACAGGTTGCAGGTATCGCAATTGAGATCAGGGTTCACAATTGCGAACCCAGGCTCTGCTAAGCTCGCATTTGCGAAGTCGCTTTTGTAATAAATTTGTCGCATTTGCGACGACTGGGAGTTCAGGGCATCTTCGCATTTGCGGAGGGACTTTCGCATTTGCGGTATCGTTTTTGCGATAAAGTCGTCGCATTTACGACCCAAGGCAGCCCAGGCCACTTCTCGCAATTGCGAAGCCTGCAGGCCTAGAGCATACCAGATAAAATCTGCAACATCCTAAGTCCAAATTTCAATCTGTGGCCTATCCAAAACTCACCCGAGCCCTCGGGGCTCCAAACCTAACATGCACACCAAGCTAAAAACATCATACGGACTCGCTCGTACATTCAAATCACCAAAATAACATCAACAACTATGAATTTAGCATCCAAATAATGAAATTTCTTAAGAATTTCAAATTTTCCATTTTTACTCAAAAACGATCCGATTCGCGTCATTTCAAGTCCGTTTCTTACCAAAATTCACAGGCTTATCTTAAATCATATATAAGACCTGTACCGGGCTCCGGAACCAAAATACGATCCCGATACCAATGGTTTCAAACATAAATTCTTCTCTTTATTTCATATTTAATTCAGCAAAACAATTTCTTTCAAAAATTCATTTCTCGGGCTTAGGACCTCGGAATTTGATTCCGGACATATGCCCAAGTCCCATATTTTCCTACGGACCCTCCGGGACCGTCAAATCACAGGTCCGGGTCCATTTATCCAAAATGTTGACCGAAGTCAAATTAATTCATTTTAAAGCCAAAATTTATCATTTTTCACAGATTTTCACACATTGGCTTTCCGGCTATGCGCACACAAATCGTGGTGAGACAGAAAGAGGTTTTTAAGGCATCGGAGCATAGAATTTACTTTTAAAACAAGTGATGACATTTTGGGTCATCACATCCTCCACCTCTAAAACAATTGTTTGTCCTCGAACGGACAGAAGAAGAAAATACCTGAGTCGGGGAAAATATGGGGATATCGGCTCCACATATCATACTCGGACTCCCAGGTCGATGCCTCAACTGGCTAACCTCTCCACTGAACACGAACAGAAGGAAAAATCTTCGGTCTCAACTGACGAACCTGTCGGTCTAGAATAGCTATCGGCTCATCCTAATAAGACGAGTCCTTGTCCAACTATACAGTGCTGAAATCTAACATGTGGGATGGATCGCCATGATATTTCTGAAGCATGGACACGTGAAACACTAGATGCACGGCTGATAAGCTTGGTGGCAACGCAAGTCTGTAAGCCACCTCTCCCACTCGATTCAGAATCTTAAACGGGCTAATGAACCTAGGGTTAAGCTTGCCCTTTTTCCCAAATCTCATCACGCCCTTCATAGGCGACACCCGAAGCAATACCCGCTCACCGACCATGAATTCCAAATCTCGAACCTTACAGTCGGTATAACTCTTTTTCCTGGACTGAGATATACGAAGCCTATCCTGAATAATCCTGACCTTGTCCAAGGCATCCTGAACCAGATCCGTACCCAACAACCGAGCCTCCCCTGGCTCAAACCATCCAACCAGCGACCAACACCGCCTACCATACAAAGCCTCATACAGAGCCATGTGGATACTCGATGATAGTTGTTGTTGTAGCCAAACTCTGCTAAAGGAAAAAACTGATCCCACGAGCCTCCAAAGTCAATAACACAAGCTCGGAGCATATCCTCCAAAATCTGAATAGTCCGCTCGGACTGCCCGTCCGTCTGAGGATGAAACGTTGTGCTCAACTCAACCCATGTGTCCAACTCTCGCTGAACTGCTCTCCAGAAATGGGAGGTAAACTGTGTACCTCAATCTGAAATGATAGACTCGGGAATACCATGAAAACGAACAATCTCCCGGATATAGATCTCAACTAACCTCTCGGAAGAGTAGGAGACTGCCACAGGAATGAAATGTGCTAACTTGGTCAGCCTATCAACAATAACCCACACTACGTCGAACTTCTTCTGAGTCCGTGGGAGTCCAACAACAAAGTCCATAGTGATCCGCACCAACTTCCACTTGGGAAGCTCAATCTATTGAAACAAACCATCAGGCCTCTGATGCTCATACTTAACATGCTGACATTTCAAACACCAGACCACATATGCAACGATATCCTTCTTCATTCTTCTCCACCAATAATGTTGCCGCAAATCCTGATACATCTTCGTGGCGCCCGGATGAATAAAGTACCGGGAATTATGGGCCTCCTCTAAAATCAACTCTCGAAGACCATCCACATTAGGCACGCAAATTCGACCCTGCAACCTCAAAACTCCCTCATCACTTAAGTAACCTGCTTGGCACCTCCGTGCTGCACCGTGTCTCTAAGGACACACAAATGGGGATCATCATACTGCCGATCACGGATACGCTCCAATAAAGAGGAACGAGCGACCATGCAAGATAACACACGACTGGGATCAGAAACATCCAACCTCACAAACTGATTGGCCAAAGCCTGAACATCCAAAGCAAGTGGTCTCTCACCGACCGGAATATAAGCAAGACTGCCCATACTGGCTAACTTCCTACTCAAGGCATCGGCCACCACATTGGCCTTTCCCAGATGATATAAGATGGTGATATCATAATCCTTTAATAGTTCCAACCACCTTCTCTGCCTCAAACTTAGCTCCTTCTGCTTGAACAAAAAAAATATTGCAGACTCTTGTGATCCGTGAATACCTCACATGCCATGTCATACAGACAATGCCTCCAAATCTTCAACGCGTGAATGATGGCTGCTAACTCCAAATCATTAACCGGATAGTTCTTCTCATGAATATTCAACTGCCGTGAAGCATAGGCAATGACCTTGCTACTCTACATCAACACCGCACCAAGTCCAATACGAGATGCATCACAATAAATCGTATAAGGCCCTGAACCTGTGGACAAAACAAACACCGGTGCCGTAGTCAGAGCTGTCTTGAGCTTCTGAAAGCTCGCCTCACACTCATCTGACATTCTGAACTAGGCACCCTTCTGGGGCAACCTGGTCATCAGGGCTGCGATAGATGAAAACCCCTCCACAAACCGACGATAGTAGCCTGCCAATCCAAAGAAATTCTGGATCTCTGTAGCTGATACTGGTCTAGGCCAGTTCTTGACTGCCTCAATCTTCTTCGGATCAACCTGAATACCTTTGCTGATACAACATGACCCAGGAATGTAACTGAACTCAGCCAGAACTCACACTTCGAAAACTTAGTATACAACTGACTATCCCTCAAAGTCTGAAAAACCACTCTAAGATGTTGCTCGTGCTCCTCCCCGCTACAGGAATAGATCAAAATATCATCAATGAAGACTATCACAAATAAATCCAAGTAAGTCCTGAACACTCGGTTCATCAAATCCATAAAAGTTGCCGGGGCATTTGTCAACCCGAATGATACCACCAAGAACTTATAATGCACGTACCGAGTGCAGAAAGATGTCTTAGGGACATCGGTTGCCCTAATCCTGAACTGATGGTAGCCAGATCTCAAGTCAATCTTCGAGAATACCTTGGCACCCTGAAGCGGATCAAACAAATCATCAATCCTCGGCAATGGATACTTATTCTTGATTGTAACCTTGTTCAACTACCGGTAATCAATACACATCCTCATCGATCCATTCTTCTTCTTAACAAACAACATTGGCGCACCCCAAGGCGAAATACTCGGTCTAATGAATCCTTTCTCAAGAAAGTCTTGCAACTGCTCCTTCAACTCTTTCAACTCAAGCGGGGCCATACGATACGGCGGGATAGAAATGGGCTGAGTGCTCGAAGCCAAATCAATGCAAAAGTCAATATCCCTATCGGGTGGCATACCCGGCAGGTCTGAAGGGAATACCTCAGGAAACTCACGAACAACAGGCATAGAATCAATAGAAGGGACCTCAGTACTAGAATTACGAACATAAGACAAATAGGCCAAACACCCCTTCTCGACCATACGTTGAGCCTTCATGTAAGAAATAACACTACGGGTGGAATGACCAGGAGTCCCTCTCCACTCTAAACGAGGCAAACCCGGCAAGGCTAAGGTTACAGTCTTGGCATGACAGTCCAAGATAGTGTGGTAAGGTGATAACCAATCCATCCCCAATATGACATTGAAATCAACCTGTCCAGAAGAAGCAAATCTACATGAGTCTCAAAACCCTCAATAACAACTATACATGAACGATGGACTCGATCTACCACAATAGAATCACTCACCGGTGTAAGCATATAAATGGGAGAACTCAAAGAACCACTAGACATGACCAGATACGGTGCAAAATAAGTCGACACATAGGAGTAGGTAGACCCTAGATCAAATAAAATCGAAGCATCTCTACTACGAACCAGAACAGTACCTGTACCTCCACCTCTAATACCTCTGCCTCCACCTCTAATACCTCTACCTCCACCTCTAGTACCTCTACCTCCACCTCTAGTACCTCTACCTCCACCTCTAGCTGACTGAGCGGGCTGAACGAGTCCCCCAATGAACCTCCTCACTCTCTCTCTCTCGGTGGGAAGTATGATAAGAGCATGACGAGCCAAGTCGATAAATTTGGTCTCATGCTGAGTAACAGTCATAAAACCCCGCTGGAGATGCTCAAACTGCCTCCGATAGATCTCTCTCTAAGAGATGGGGAGAAACTTCTCCAGAAATAGCTGAGTAAACTGCTTCCAAGTCAAAGCTAATGACCTAACTGGTCTAGCCAAACAATAATCTCTCTACCAAGTCTTGATAGATCCAAACGAGCAAAAAGTAGCAAAATCGACCACATTCGTCTCCACTATCCCCATGTTCCTGAGAACCTCATGACAGCTGTCACACCTCCTTTTTCACTACACCGAGGGGTATAAAAGAGTTTTTTCAATTAAAGTGACAATTGAAACGAGATTTATTTCAATTAAAGATTCAGAGTTGCCACTTGGGATAATTTATGGCGTCCCAAGTCACCAGTTCGAATCCCGAATCGAGGAAAATATTGACTCTGTTTACATTCTGGGAACACAGAAATCTGGGTAAGAAATTATGTTAACCCGGGAGAAGGTGTTAGGCACTCCCGAGTTCCGTGATTTTAGCACGGTTGCTTTGATCATACTTGGCTTATTAAAATTGTTTAATTACTCATTTTAGAACCTATGTGCATTTACCTTTTTACCGCTTTTAATTAAGAAATTAACCTGAAACGAGTCATGCGTATGTGTACTCATTTTGTTTGGCGCGTTAAAAATCATGTCACGCGTACGTGTACACGATTAACAACACTTTATTATTATTACAAAGAAAAACTTGGCCAAAATCGCGCGAACGCGTACCTTTATTTATTCTAAAAATTGTAATTATGTCACGCGAACGTGTACACAATTACGATAATAGATTATTAAGAGAACGTGGGTACAGGCATACTAGTATCGTTGAATAATTCGACGTTCTTGATTATCGAAGAAATAGGTCAGCATTTAACTAAAACGCTAAGGTGCAATGTGATTTATTTCAACTAAAACATCATTCTTATACCAAGCTTATGTCCGATTTCCAATACCAGTGGCCAGTTATTTGGCTCATTCTATAGCAACTAGCCTACACGACTTTTAGCTCTAACAAATTTCAGTTTGTTGTTTCCCTTTAGATCTAATAAAGGAAATAATATTCTTTTATTTATACCTAGGACATCAGATTATAGAAATAGTATGTATATACATTCATGACTTTAACACACTTGCAACTACATAACAACAAGAATATCATTTAACTTACTCATTTAACTTAAACAACAAGAATTTCACTTAACTTAAACATTCATAATGCAAATAAAATTGTAGCAAATATCATGGCACCAAGTTAAAGGATCAAATTAGACTTTAAAGCATGGCAAAATATGGCACGCAAACAACTTGTAGCTAACGGAATTTTCTTTTGCTAGATCCAAATGCATTTGAAGGATAAAAAATTAGATTGGGAATGGACCTTTATATTGACCGGATCAAACTTTACATTTCTGTAACTCAAATATCAATCCAAGAACAAAGGCCACGACCACAAACCTTTGCCGGCGGCAACCTCGAGGACCTCTCGAACCACAAACAGAACCAACAATCTGTAACCTCGAAACTCCAATATTCCGACACTAGCACTTGGTGGTTATGGAGCTATTTTGTGAGGTGTGTTTGGACTGATTTTCTTGGTTGGTTTTTTTTTTTTTGAGTTTTTCCAGTGGAGAAGATGAAAATCGAAGGGGGGGTCCTTTAGAGAAGACGAAGTCAAGGGTGGTGGTCTGGGGTGGGGTTCATGACCTTGTATTTTTCAATGGTTGCCCGTGTATATCCAGTGTATATTGAGAGTATCGCTAGCGTATATAAAATGTATAGTGACTGTATATGGAGTGTATACCCCCTGTCTCCGTTAAGAAGAAGTCATCCCTTTTTTTCGTCTCTGTGTTTTGAACTTCTCCTCTCGTTTATTCTTACTTGAATTATTTTTTTCTCTCTTTTTTTTCTTTTTATTTGTGAAGTGTATTATATGGATTTGTATGTGTGTGTGTGTGCCAGTGATTGTGTGTGTGCGCCAGTGATTGTGTGTGTGCGCGTGATGTGAGACGTGAGGGAGTGAGCACTAACATGAGGAAGTGGGGAAGTCACTAATATGAGAAAGTGGAAAAGTCACTAATATGAGGAAGTGGGAAAGTCACTAATATGAGGAAGTGGAAAATAGGAGTTAGGAGGAGAAATCGTGGGGCGGTTGAGGAGATCATGGGTAAAAGGGATATTATTTTGTATCTTTCTTAATTTACTGATTCTTGTTCTTCCGTTAGTTTATTATTTATTTTATTTTAACTTTTCTTGGCACCCCTTTTTTTCTAAAGTAAAACATATTAAAAGTAAGATAAAAAATTTTTAAAAATATTATGATTAGACCTAAAAGAAATATTTACAATAAACTAGTATAAAATTTGAGTGCGGTCAAAAATTAGGTGTTCACAGCTGCCCCTCTTTGCTCGGAAACACAAAGAGTTTTCGGGCATAGATAAAGTGAACCATGTGACTAATTTTTTTGCCATATCGGTATTCAAAAGAGGAAAAAAATAAAAAGAAAAGGTGCAACCGAGTCCTGGTTTTGGACAGCCTACATATCCCGGGTTATAAGGGAATCAGGCCGCGTGTAGTTCAGAAATGGATGAGGTGATGAAGTGATGTTCGAGAGTCGAGTGAGGTTACGTCTGAGGCTCCGACCCGCAATCCTGATGTTACATCAAAAATCAAAACATGGAAAAAACTAGCTAAGCCTATCAACTATGAGTTACAAGATTCCTATCTATAAGTCTTCTGAAGCTAGATCTTGAGTCTTGAATGGTTCTTCATGCAGACTTTGGATTTGAACCTTGACGCTTGCTAGTTGCAAGTGCTAGACCGTTCTTCTTCAGATTTTCGGATCAAGACCGGACATGTAGTGCTTGTCACCTTAACCATATCTTGAGAAGCTCACATATTTCATCAACTTCTGCATTTGGATTCACTTCTTGCCTTTCTCTCTCTTTTTTTTTGGATCATGACTAACTTTTGTTGATCAGCTCGGACTGTTGACTCGCATTCTTGCCGCGAACTTCTTTTGTTATTGACTTTAATTGTAACCTGAGATGTTTTCCCTTTCCTCCAAGTAGATGTCTGACCGTTGAACTTGAATTATACTTCCATGCTCTCCTGGTGGGCTCCTGATTGCTGAAACTTGAATTGTATTCCCTTGCTCTCCAGGTGGGCGCCTGATTGCTGAAACTTGAATTGTATTCCCTTGCTCTCCAGGTGGGCGCCTGACTGCTGAAACTTGATTTGTATTCCCTTGCTCTACAGGTGGGTGCCTGATTGCTGAAACTTTAATTGTATTCCCTTGCTCTCCAGGTGGGCGCCTGATTTCAATAAAATAGACAAAAACAAAGAAAATTTTCTGCCCCAGTTTGGTAGCTGGGCATATATATGAGTGTAAACTAAATCATGTTACCAAATATCAATAAGAACTTGAAAGTTGAAACTTGAATTGTACTCACTTGCTCTCCAGGTGGGCGCCTGATTGCTGAAACTTGAATTGTTGTTCCTTGTTCTCCAGGTGGACGCCTGATTGCTGGTACTTCAACTGTTGTTCCTTGTTCTCCAGGTGGATGCCTGATTGTTGATATTTCAACTGTTTCTCCTTGTTCTCCAGGTGGACGCATGTATGCTAGTACTTGGTCATGCTCTTATCTTTAACATCCGTGTTGTTCTCCCTGTTATTCAGATGGGCACCTAACTTCAACAAAAATAGACAAAACAAAAGAAAATTTTCTGCCCCAGTTTGGTAGCTGGGCGCATCTGTGAGTGTTAAACTGAATTATATTACCAAATATTACTAAGAATTTGAAAGCTATGTCCCATTATCCAGGAGGGGTCCTGACAACTCTTAACTAAACGACTATTTTAAATCTAAGCTATATCTTTTAAAGGTATGACGTCTGCTAAATCTTGTTATCTAAGAAGGTCTTAAACTACTCCCCATTATCTGGGAGGGTCCTGACAACTCTTAATTAACGACAATTTTAAAGCTAAATTATATCTACTGAAGGTATGTCTTATGATAAATCTTGTTATCCAAGCCAGTTTTAAACTACGTCCAATTATCTAGGAGGGTCCTGACAATCAAAAATCAAGTCTTATCTTAAGAGTAACAATTTTACGGCTAAATTGTACTCCTTATAACAACACTTACTTATCTAATGGAATGTTTAAAGTTACGTCCCATATTCAGGTGGGTCCTGAAAACTCTTATGCGAACTTTGAAGCCAACTTATATCCCTTTTGGTACACATTTGTCCTATATTCACTACTTATGTTTGTTTTGGATTTTAACCTAGGTCCCATTTTCCAGGAGGGTCCTGAAGTTTCGAATTGAGTCTTGTCTTAAAAAAATGAAAAATTCAAACCAACTTATATTTTCACAAAGTAGAGCTTATGCTAGATCTTGTACTCATGAATGTTTTGAATTAAAGCTAAGTCCCATTTTCCAGGAGGGTCCTGAGAATTTATACGATCAAACCTGCATGGTACTTGCTTTCCTTACAGGGTGCTTCCTGAAATAAATGTCATTTTTGCCCCTGTTTCAAATCAAAGAAAATCTTGTCAGTTTAAAACGTGGTGGTTAGTTGTGGCATTCTTGCTGGGGATGGTTTTCTTTTTGCCATGCTTTGCTTCAACAGACTGCCTTGAACTGGTCGAAAGGACTATTTTGACCTCATGACTGATCCTTAACTGCAGGATCCCCAACTGTTGTTTTTCACTTCTGACCCTTTTATTTGTAACCATACATCTCTCATGACATTACTGAACCATTCCACCGATTTAACCTTTGCTTACACCCTAGGTCCCACTTTTCATCATACTATCTCCAACATGTCCTAGCCGTATTTTGCTTTGTGCAATTTTGAATCTGGTAGTACACTTTGACATTCCTTCTTATTTGTTGGAACAAAGCTAACCTTGGAAGAGCTTTAGATGAGTAAAAATTAATAGCAATGAAATGCGACGATTTTGAGAATTAAGAATAAAGAAGAAAATCCAAATTTGGATGACTGTTGGAGATAGGAAAAAGGAACTTATCTGAGTGGAGTCACTGGCACCAATGATCATGGTATGAATTTTGGATTAATCAGCCCAGTCTATTTAACCAATCTCCTTTCCAATTGTTTTACTTTGTTCTCCAAGATTTCCACAACCCAATTTTACTTTCGCCAACTACGGACCTTGTTCGACTTGCAGTGCCCTGAAGGGTTTTCACCGACAAACCTCTCTCATTTGTTTGTTCCTAAATTCCTTGTCGCCTTATGGTGCCCACGAAAGTTTTCACCGATAAGACTCTCTTATTTTTACTTTCTCTCAGCTTTCGTTGCCTCATGGTGCCTGTGAAGGTTTTCACCGATAAGAATCTCTCATTTTTACTTTCTCTGAGCTTTCGTCGCCTCATGGTTCCCATGAGGGTTTTCACCAATAAGACTCTTCATTTTTACTTTCTCTCAGCTTTTGTCGTCTCATGGTGCCCATGAGGGTTTTCACCAATAAGATTTTCTCATTTTCATTACTTTTCCTGCTTGGACGAGAGTGTTATCCTGATATGAATCACCTCTATTTGCTCAACTTGGCATCTCTCGAAGACTGATCGGAAGGTCTTTCTTTGGACCGTAATGTGGGCTTTTGGATGGGGTTAGAAAGAAAGGGTATCAAAGTCTCAAAACAATTTGACATGGGTTTAAAATTACAACTCTTGGAATCACATTTCTTATTACAAGTACAACTTCTGCCCCAGTTTCTTGCTTGGGGATCTTTTGATATTTTATTTTACTATGAACAAGTCGTGAGGCTGCCTACGTATCCTTAACAGGAATCAAGTCAAACGTAGTTCACACTTGAATTTCCTTGTTGTTATACTTTCTCTTTTCACTTCTTTTCTTTTCTCTTTTTCTTTCTTTTCTCTCTTTTTTGTTATTGATTCCAAAAGAGGGGTATGAAAGAAATAAATGAAGATCAAAAGGTGGAACAAAGGGTAAAGTGTTTAGATAGCAGAACGAATTGTCTTCATCATTTCAATCTTCGAAACAATGCCCGGTACAAACAATCAACAATTATAACAAAGAAATCATACATAATATCTCTTGACTGCATCGGAATTGATGGTCATGTCTATGCATTTTTCTTCGATATCTGTTAAACATAGAGCACCATTGGACAATACTCTGGTTACAATAAATGGCCCTTGCCAATTCGGGGCGAACTTGCCTTTTGCTTCACCTGATGTGGAAGGATACGTTTCAACACTTGCTGACCCACTTCAAACTTTTAAGGACGCACCCTTTTGTTGTATGCTCTTGCCATTCTCTTTTGATATAACTGGCCATGACATACTGCTACCAATATTTTTTCATCAATCAAGTTCGACTGCTCCAAACGGGTTTTGACCCACTCATCATCATCAATCTTAGCCTCAGCGACAATCCGAAGGGAAGGGATTTCAACTTCTGCAGGTATTACTACTTCAGTGCCATATACCAACAAATAAGGAGTTGCACCTACCGAAGTACGAACAGTAGTGCGATATCCCAACAACGCAAATGGTAATTTTTCGTGCCATTGCATCGAACCTTCTACCATTTTCCGAAGTATCTTCTTTATGTTTTTGTTGGCTGGCTCGACTGCTCCATTCGCCTTGGGACGATATGGGGTAGAATTGCGATGTGTAATCTTAAACTGTTGACATACCTCTTCCATCAAGTTACTGTTAAGATTAGCACCATTATCTGTAGATAACCTTTGGAATTCCGAATCGACAGATGATATTTGAGTGAACAAAATCGACCACTGCTTTCTTAGTCACCGATTTGAAAGTTTTGGCCTCAACCCACTTGGTGAAATAATCTATGGCTACCAGAATGAACCTGTGCCTGTTGGATGTTGCTGGCTCAATTGGTCCAATGACATCCATGCCCCAAGCAACGAAGGGCCATGGTGCCGACATTGTGTGCAATTTCGATGGTGGAGAATGAATCAAATCTCCGTGTATCTGGCACTGATGACATTTGCGCACAAAATTGATACAATCTCGCTCCATCGTAAGCCAATAATAGCCTGCTCGGAGAATTTTCTTTGCCAACACATATCCGCTCATATGTGGTCCACAGACTCCTGAATGTACTTCGGACATGACAGCCATAGCTTGTCTAGCATCTATGCATCTTAATAATCCAAGGTCTGGTGTTCTCTTATACAAAACTCCTCCACTTAAGAAGAATCCATTTGCCAATCGTCAAATTGTTCTCTTTTGATCCCTCGTGGCTTGCACTGGATATATCCCCATTCTGATGTACTCCTTGATATCGTGGAACCATGGTTCGCCATCAAGTTCTTCTTCAATCATGTTACAGTAAGCATGTTGATCTCGGACTTGAATATGCAGAGGATCGACATAAGCTTTGTCTGGATGGTGCAACATTGATGCCAGGGTAGCCAAAGCATCGGCGACCTCATTATGGACCCTTGGAATATGCCTGAACTCCACTGATCGAAATCGTTGACAAAGATCATGCAAACATTGTCGGTACGGTATGAGCTTCAAATCTCACATTTCCCATTCTCCTTGAATTTGATGTACTAGAAGATCCGAGTCTTCCAAGACCAAGACTTCTTGGATATCCATGTCTGCAGCTAGCCTTAGACCCAAAATACAGGCTTCATACTCAGCCATATTGTTGGTACAATAAAACCGAAGCTGAGACGTAACAGGATAGTGATGCCCTGTTTCAGAAATAAGCGCAGCTCCTATTCCGACTCCTTTCATGTTGGCAGCCCCATCAAAGAAAAGTTTACAGCCTGGTTTTTCAATTTGCTCCAGTTCATCGATATGCATCACTTCTTCATCAGGAAAATAAGTTCTCAATGGTTCGTAATCTTTATCGATCGGGTTTTCGGCTAAATGATCGGCCAATGCTTGGGCTTTCATCGTAGCTTGAGTCACATAGATGATGTCAAACTCTGTGAGCAATATCTGCCACTTCTCAAGTCTCCCTGTCGGCATAGGTTTTTGAAATATATACTTCAACGGATCAAAACGTGAAATGAGGTAAGTAGTGTAGGATGACAAATAATGTTTCAATTTCTGAGCCACCCAAGTTAGGGCGCAACATGTCCTTTCCAGATGAGTGTACTTAACCTCATAAGTCGTGAACTTCTTTCTAAGATAGTAGATAGCATGTTCCTTTCTGCCGGTAATGTCATGCTTCCCCAGTACACAGCCAAATGAATTTTCCAAGACTGTCAAGTAAAGAATCAAAGGTCTCCCTGGTTCTAGCGGAACCAGCACAGGTAGGTTTGACAAGTATCCTTTTATCTTATCAAATGCTTCTTGACACTCATTAGTCCATTTGACCGCAGTATCCTTCTTCAGCAATTTGAAAATAGGCTCACAAGTTGTTGTGAGCTGAGCAATAAACCTGCTGATGTAGCTCAACCTCCCTAATAGACTCATCACTTCAGTCTTGTTCCTCGGAGGTGGAAATTCTTGGATGGCTTTGATCTTTGATGGGTCCAACTCGATGCCTCGCCGGCTGACTATGAATCCCAACAGCTTTCGGGATGGAACACCAAATGCGCACTTAGCAGGGTTAAGCTTGAGGTTGTACCTGCGAAGTCTCAGGAAGAATTTACTCAAATCCCCAACGTGGTCGGCCTGATGCTTTTATTTTATGATCACATCATCCACGTATACCTCAATCTCCTTGTGTATCATATTATGAAACACAGTAGTCATCGCTCTCATGTAAGTTGCCCCGGTGTTCTTCAAACCAAATGGCATTACCCGGTAGCAGTAAGTTCCCTATGGTGTGATAAATGTCGTCTTTTCTGCATCTTCTTCATCCATTAGAATCTGATGATACCCTGCATAACAATCCACAAAAGATCCAATCTCATGCTTGGCACAATTATCGATCAAAATGTGGATATTGGGTAGTAGGAAGTTATCCTTCGGACTTGCTTTGTTGAGATTGCGGTAATCAACGCATACTCTGATCTTGTTGTCCTTCTTTGGCACAGGTACGACATTAGCCAACCAAACAGGGTATCGAGTGAACCAAATAACCTTTGCATCCAACTGCTTGGTGATTTCTTCTTTAATCTTCACACTCATATCAGTTTTGAATCTCCTCAACTTTTTCTTGACGGGAGGAAATGCTGGATCGGTGGGCAATTTGTGGACCACTAAATCAGTGCTCGACCCGGCATGTCGGCATACGACCATGCAAAAACATCTTTGTATTCGATGAGTGCTTTGATTAACTCTTCCCACATCTTTGGCTCGAAATGGACACTTATTTTAGTCTCTCTGACATTATCTGTGTCCCCTAAATTGACGGTTTCTGTTTCATTCAGGTTGGGTTTGGGTTTTTCTTCGAAGTGAATTAACTCCTTACTGATCTCTTCGAAGGCTTCATCTTCATCGTATTCTGATTCGTAGTCACAATCTACTTCTTGAACTATTATTTCGGAATCAGATTGATTTTTAAGACTGGGCTGAGGATTCCTCATGCATGTCATGTCATTAGAACTAGTGTAAAAAGAACTGTACAAAAAACAAAAGAAAAACTATCAGGAATGATAAACAAAGGGAAACCGCATTTCATTAAATGATGAAAGATAACAAGGTTAGCACACTTCAAACAGACTGAAAGATAAAAATCTGAATTACAACCCTGGAATAACCCAGACAAACTGAAGGAAACTCAAAATAAACTACCAAGACTCCTTCCGAGTGGGGAGAGGAGTAGCCTTCCAATTGTTAAGCTTTGTTTTTGGCCCGACAAATTGCACTTCCACGTTGCTAGAACCCTCTCCAATTTCCACCATGTTCACACTGTCGAACAACTTCTCAAATATTTCAATTAACTCTTTGTCAGGATCAGTCACAGAACTGGGAATTGTTGTTATTGGGCGACTTCTGGTACCGGACTTGACAAATGATTTGGAAAGACGTGGGACTGGATTTGAAAGGGCCCATGCCTTCTGTTTTAGCTTTCTGGCCTTTCTTATGTCTGCGGCAGTGGGCTTGAATCCCAAACCAAATGTTCCCAAGTTTTCGGGAAGAGACACCGGCTGTATGATGCCTTGCAAAGATGAGCCCAAACCTTTACCGAGTACAAAACCATTCTTCAACATCTCATAGGCTACCATGACTGATGCGGCGGTTATCTTTGGATTTGGAATGTATTTCCCCTCCGGAACTTTCTCTACCAACATCGTGTCAGAAACCTAGTAGACCTATGGTCCCTGGTCATCTTCCACTTCAATGATTGGTACAATGGCATTGCTGCGAGCACATAAACTGTCTTCCCCATGCACAACTATTTCTTGTCTATCCCATTCAAATTTGACTACCTGGTGTAGTGTTGATGGGACTGCTTTAGTGGCGTGGATCCATGGTCGACCCAACAGTAAATTATAGGAAACAGCTATATCCAACACCTGAAACTCCATTGTGAACTCAACTGGCCCTATCGTCAGCTCCAGCACTATGTCCCCAACTGAATCTTTACCTCCGCCATCAAATCCCTGCACGCAAATACTGTTCTTATGGATCCTCTCATCTTCTATTTTCAACTTGCTTAGAGTGGAGAGAGGACAGATGTTTGCGCTTGACCCGCTATCAACCAATGCCCGAGTCACCATAGAGTTCTCACATTTTAATGTGAGGTAAAGAGCTCTGTTGTGCTCAGTACCTTCTACAGGCAATTCATCATCAGAAAACGTGACTCTGTTTGCTTCGAAGATTTTGTTAGCTATTTTTTCCAAGTGATTCACGGAGATCTTATCGGGAACGTGCGCCTCATTCAAGATCTTCATTAAAGCTTGACGGTGCTCATCCGAATGGATCAATAATGATAATAGGGAAATTTGAGCAGGCGTCTTTCTTAATTGTTCCACAATAGAGTAGTCCTGTAACTTCATCTTCCTCAAGAATTCTTCTTCTTCTTCTTTAGTTACGGCTTTCTTTACTAGCAATGGATTATCTTTAGCTCTTCTTAACTCCTCGGGAGTAAAACACCTTCCCGAGCGAGTCAAACCCTGTACTTCACAGATTTCTTCTTTGACTTTCTTCCCTTTGTACATCACCGTTACCCGTTCGTAATTCCATGGAATAGCCTTGCTGTTGATTATTGGTAACTAGATTACTGGCTTGATAATAACCCGATCTGCGCGGGCTCCTTCCACGATTATGATGGGTTTGTTGGCCGCTCCCGGTACAATCACCATCACCCCTTCCTGTTTTGTTGCAACTTTGCTTAAAGACCCCTTCTCAACTGCCACAGATGGCTCAACACTCTTTTTGCTCTGCTTGAGCACCAACTTCTCATCTGCTGATTGTTCATCTGTCTTGACTCCACTAGACTGAATCATCATGACGGTCTGTGATGGCTTCTTGGGTTCTCCCTCCGCATGCACTATTTCGATCATATTTGCCTCCTGATGGGTTGGCATCGGATTCCTGTTGATATTGGGTGCTTCGGGAGCTTGAACTTCAATTCTATTGGTATCAATAAGCTCCTGTATCGCATTTTTCAAGTGCCAGCACTTTTCTGTATCATGACCCGGAGTACCAGAACAATACTCATAGCTGACAGTATAGTCAAGATTCTTTGGAGGAGGATTTGGCAGTTTGGACTGTATCGGCCTTAGCATATCTAGCTGTTTTAGCCTGTGGAACAGACTAGTGTATGATTCTCCCAACGGAGTAAAGGTTTTCTTTTTCTGCAACCTTTCACCCTTGAATGCTTGACTAGGCCTGAAACTTGGTCCGGGAGTGTTTTGGTAGGCTCGTGGATGTGGATAAGTATTTGGTAGGACAGGAGCACGCCATTGAGTGTGGCAGGAGGTTGGTTGTATGCTTGTGTATGGTGGACGAAAAAATGAGGTTCTGGTGGGGGATAATAGTGTTGGGGTGGATTGTGGTGATAAGTTTGTTGGTGGGGTCGAGGTTGATTGTAGTGGTAAGGTGAACCTCTGGATCCAGACCAAGTTCCTGAATCAACCATTGCTGCTTCCTCTCTTTTCTTCTTCCCAATCCCTCTTATGCCGCCCTGAATAGCCTGAGTAGTCGCTTTAATAGCCGAATAGCTCGTGAGTTTATTCAACTTGAGGCCTTCTTCTACCATGCCCCCCATCTTTAATACTTCGTTGAATGACTTTCCCATAGCTGAGACCAAATGGCCATAGTAAGTAGGTTCCAAAGCCTGTAGGAAGTAATCTACCATCTCACTTTCCTTCATTGGGGGATCTACTCTTGCTGCTTGCTCCCTCCATCTGAAACCATATTCTCTGAAGCTTTCACAGTGCTTCTTCTCAAGTTTAGTCAAGGACAGTCGATTTGGAATGATCTCAAGATTGTATTGGAAGTGACAAGCAAATGCTTGCGCCAGATCATCCCATGTGTACCATCTCCCACGGTCTTGGCGGGTATACCATTCCAATGCTGATCCACTCAAACTCTGACTGAAGTAAGCCATTAACAATTCATCTTTTCCTCCAGCTCCCCTCATCTTGCTGCAAAAACCCCTCAAGTGGTCTACTGGATCGCCATGCCCGTTGTATAGATCAAACTTGGGCATCTTGAAACCTGCCGGTAATTGCACATTCGGGAATTGTAGGCCACGCTGACTTGCCCTCCCAACCCCCGCATGTCTCTGAATGATTGTTCTAAGCTTTTAACTTTCCTGAACATCTCCTCATGTTCCGTATTTTTGACTGGTTTATCAGCTTCTATCGGGAGGTCAAAGTGAGGAGTATAGGAAAGGGTTTCTGGAGCTTTGAAAGTGGGCTCCGAGGGGTAGTATTGGTTGTCTTGGGCCTGGAACATAGGCTCGCTAGGAGATTTGTGGAGTGCAGCTGGTGGAGATGCTACGAAGACAGGAGTTACTGGTGGAGGGGGTATGAATCGGTTTAGGGGGTGGAGATTGTGGTGTATGAGAAGTGGTGCCCCGGTAGTGTTGGTAAATGGGAAAGCTCGGGGATAGATCGGTGGCAGGATGATCCTGAGTTTGAGCCGGTGGTGGAGTGAAGGTAGGGTTAGCCGGGTAGGCGGATGGCGGTTGTCCTTTAGCCCAGGCCTGATACATTTCGGCCATTTGTTGTTTTAATTTGTACATCTCTTCTTTTATGGCGTTAACGTCCAACTCTTTTCCTTCAATGACACTGGTGTCTACATCTGGGATAGACATGATTATTTCTCCTTTGGATCTGGTTTGGTAGGGGTGGGTTGCCAGTATGCTTAGGTGTACTAACTGCTTGAATTCTGATTAACAAAAACCAAACTTGTTAGTGATTAGAGTTTTAACAAATAAACAACCATACATAGGGATGCAATGCACCTAGGTAATTAGTCATTTATACCATGTATTTGCTCGATTGCTTGTGTCATCCCAGCTTTTCCTGACCTTTCCCTTTTATTGTCACTCACGCCTATCTTTTATTCCTCTCCCCCTTTATTCATTTTATTCTTTTCTTTTGGTTGTGGTCGAATCCTATGGAGATTGCCTACGTATCATGACCCCGCATGAATCAGACCGAGCGTAGTTCTGGCGGAAACAATTATTATTACTTTTATTTATTTTAACAAACGAAACAGTACAAAGACAGAAATGACATTACATTTGGACAATACTTTAAAAAATGGTTTAAAAGACTCAACATGGACTTAAACTAAAACATGACTATTATATGAAAAGTTCCAACAACTATGACCACGCTTCACTCCACAATCTTTTGCTTTTAATCACTAGAACATCTACTCACATTGGGGCTTGACCCGGCTGACCTCCTAGTGTACGGTACATCCTCTCTAACTCCATTGCAAGATGACGGGCAAAAGTAGGTGCATGCTCTAGAAACCTCTCATAATCCATCCCTTGGCAGTTCACATAACTTTGAGAGGTGTAAACAGCCAAATCATGGATTTGTGCTCTGAAGTCCTGGAGATTCTGTTCTTGATTTTGTAACTGCTGTTGGAGAGTGGTGGCTATATCTCTTATGTGGCCTTCGCGATCTAAAGTCGACTCCAATTGAGCCCGAAGTCTGGCCTGATCGAGTCTTGCATGTGCTCTCTCCCTATCAATATTTGCGTGCTGATGTTCTCTATTGTACCTTCTCATTTCTTCCAACTGTGCATGGAGTTGAGCTTCTGAATGTATCCAATGGTCCTTCTCTCTCTTGAATTGAGTCATTTCTTCTTCACATCTCATTACTTGGCGTTCCTTACTAGATTTGGCCTCTTCATTTAACTGTATGATTTTTTCCTTAGCTTTGTCTAACGCCTTTTCAGTCTTTGTCAAGGTGGAGTCATAATCTTGCATTTTTTCCATCAGATTGGCAATGATTTTCTGATCTTTCCAACTTCTCACTGGCACTTCAGAGGCTTTCTTCATCTGTTGAAACTGAGCGCGGAGAGTTTTATTCTCACAAATCAGACTCTTCTTTTCACCTTCTGCTTCTTGTGCTTGTAAGTCTTTATCCAAATTGAGGTTCCTCAGACTTTCTTCTAAGGCATGAATAGTTGCTTTGTACCCCTTTTCCTTTTCACACCAAGCCAACCGTTCTTGGATTTTGTCATCAAAGGCTTGAACATGCGGTCTTTTTATGGGCCTTCTAGGATCAGGTTCTGGTGCATCATCCACACGGGATCTTTTCTCAAACCACCTAGCATAACCCGGATTTATCTCACCTTTCGCAGGATCTGGAACTTGGGTATTATCTTTCAAGTATCGACAACCATTCCAAATCCGTTGGATTAAATCTTCAGGGAGAGTGGCTTCGGGGTGTAGCTCAATCACTTGCACACTCAAATCTTCATCATCAGGCACCACTTGGTATCTCCCTAGATGTCTTAGAACTCTCTGTGGCGCATACGACTAGACACTTCTTAAACCCAACAGTAGCAAATAACTCTTTAAGGTTGACATGTGTATCACCTCTCTTACCGGGAGTCATCCCAAAGTCCACTCAATTTGACTTGCCATTAAAGATCTTAAATGGGATATCCAGGCTTCCACCCCTTCTAGAGATTTATAATCTTTTATTCTTTCTTCATAACTTTCAATAAAATTGTCCTTGCTCGGACCATACTGCATGAACTTGGGGTGATGTCGAAGATGTTCAGTCAACCACATTTGCAACAAAATATTGCACCCTTCGAAGAATTTTGCCCCGGATTTACACAAAGTCAACGCCCGATAAATGTCTGAGAGAATGATCGGGGCAAGAGTGTGATGTTCATTGGTAGTGAGGACTTGTACGACTCTGGCTATGAGAATATCAATCGTCCGCTCTTTGTTTGGGAAGACCATGATTCCCAGAAAAGCCACCATGAAAGCCAAGCGACGGTGAATCTGCCAGGTATCCTTGTTTTGTTTGTTAGTAAGGCCCTTTTCATGAATTTCAAATCCATCCGTCTTTCCGAACCTTGAATATAGGAAGTTGAAAGAACAACACCCTTTGACAACGTTGATTTTTCTTATTTGATTATTGATATTCAGAAGACCAAAGAATCGGTGCACTGAGGGAGCCTTTGGGAATATAAGATTTTGGTTTCTCAAATCTCCGTCAAAATCGGAATATCCAGCTATTTCTTCTAATGTGGGAGTAAGCTCGAAATCAGAGAAGCGAAAGACATTGTGAACAGGGTCCCAAAAAGTCACTAGTGTCGTAATCAAATCATCGCTTGGTTTAACTTTCATAATATCTGTGAGAGCTCCCAAATACTTAATGACCCATTTCTGACCATTTCCTCTTAATTCATACCACCACATCTGAAGCCGAAATAGAAACTCATCTACATTCTGTGAACGGTGGGTTTTGGATGGTGCTCATTTTGTACCTGCGAGTGATTTTAATTTTAAAAACAAAAATCAAGACTCATTTTGAAAAAAAAAATTCATAAAAAAAACAGTTCGATGAAGAAGATTTAAAGGCTATGTTTGCTAACCGGGAAAAAAAAATTATTTATATATTTTTTTTAAAAAACGACCAAAGGCGGCTGTTCTTGCAAAAACAGCCTTCCGGCGCCCTTTTGGGGACATTCGGCATATTTTGGACAAGAATGGCATTGCCTTACTTATGACAACACAACGACATTTATGTACCCACATTTTTATTTATTTATTATCTATTTCTCTTTCTTTTTTTTTTAAAATAGCTGGGCCCGATGTGGGTTGCCTACGTATCTCACATCCAGCGAGAATCAAACTTACGTAGTTCGTAATAATAAAACTATTTTTAAAAGAAACACAAAATTTCCTTCTTTTGTTTTTTCAAAATTTCGAAAGAATTTCAAAATATTTTGGAAATTGTTTTTTTTTTTAAAAACAGCCAATTTTCTTTCACGGTCCTCACCTTGATTTTCCTTTTCTAACTTTTCTTATAAGCTGGTCAACATGCAAATCCAAAACAAATGAATGCACAAGTAAGATGCATCAGGATTGTCTTTTCATTTCAGGGTACACCTGCCCTAGACAGACCCAACCCCTGTGTTGAGTCTCCGAAGTCAAATGCACATGATGCAAACAAACGTTCTTACTAGGGATCCGGCATGAAGCTGAGTTATTCTAAGTGTAAAACCTGGGGTATACTGTTCTAGACTTGGCTTTCCCAAGCGGACAGCTCGAGCCGAAGTGGGGGTAACGTACCGGGAGCACGAAAGTCTACCCGGCCTAGTTACTTGGACCAACTTCGTTCTATTTGGTATGACCTCTAACAGAAAGGTGGGCCACACGCACGTGTGCACCATAAATTCAGAAGACTCAGAAAGAAGAAGTGTTCCGTAACAGTTTATATATATAGTTCAGATAATATCAAAGCGGTAAAAAGCAATATTTCGCACATTAAGCACAAACATGAAAAAATAATAAAGCCAAATATAACAGTTACTGTAAGCTCGAATTCTTGAACCCTGAACCAGAAATTCTGGGTTCTTGTCCCCAGCAGAGTCGACAGGGCTGTCACACCTCCTTTTTCACTACACCGAGGGGTATAAAGGAGTTTTTCCAATTAAAGTGACAATTGAAACGGGATTTATTTCAATTAAAGATTCAGAGTCGCCACTTGGGATAATTTATGGCGTCCCAAGTCACCGGTTCGAATCCCAAATCGAGGAAAGTATTGACTCTGTTTACAGTCTGCGAACACAGAAATCTGGGTAAGAAATTCTGTTAACCCGGCAGAAGGTGTTAGACACTCTCGAGTTCCGTGGTTTTAGCACGGTTGCTTTGATCATACTTGGCTTATTAAAATTGTTTAATTACTCATTTTAGAACCTATGTGCATTTACCTTTTTACCGCTTTTAATTAAGAAATTAACCTGAAACGAGTCACGCGTACGTGTACTCATTTTGTTTGGCGCATTAAAAATCATGTCACGCATACGTGTACACGATTAACAACACTTTATTATTATTACAAAAAAAAAACTTGGCCAAAATCGCGCAAACGCGTACCTTGATTTATTCTAAAAATCGTAATTATGTCACGCGAACGTGTACACAATTACGATAATAGATTATTAAGAGAACGTGGGTACAGGCATACTAGTATCATTGAATAATTCGACGTTCTTGATTATCGAAGAAATAGGTCAACCTTTAACTAAAACGCCAAGGTGCAATGTGATTTATTTCAACTAAAACATCATTCTTATACCAAGCTTATGTCTGATTTCCAATACCAGTGGCCAGTTATTTGGCTCATTCTATAGCAACTAGCCTACACGACTTTTAGCTCTAACAAATTTCAGTTTGTTGTTTCCCTTTAGATCTAATAAAGGAAATAATATTCTTTTATTTATACCTAGGACATCAGATTATAGAAATAGTATGTATATACATTCATGACTTTAACACACTTGCAACTACATAACAACAAGAATATCATTTAACTTACTCATTTAACTTAAACAACAAGAATTTCACTTAACTTAAACATTCATAATGCAAATAAAATTGTAGCAAATAACATGGCACCAGGTTAAAGGATCAAATTAGACTTTAAAGCATGGCAAAAATATGGCACGCAAACAACCTGTAGCTAACGGAATTTTCTTTTGCTAGATCCAAATGCATTTGAAGGATAAAAGATTAGATTGGGAATGGACCTTTATATTGACCGGATCAAACTTTACATTTCTGTAACTCAAACATCAAGCCAAGAACAAAGGCCACGACCACAAACCTTTGCCGGCGGCAACCTCAACGGACCTCTCGAACCACAAACCAACAATCTATAACCTCGAAACTCCAAAATTCTGACACTAGCACTCGGTGGTTATGGAGCTATTTTGTGAGGTGTGTTTGGACTGATTTTCTTGGTTGGTTTTTTTTTTTGAGTTTTTCCAGTGGAGAAGATGAAAATCGAAGGGGGGGTCCTTTAGAGAAGACGAAGTCAAGGGTGGTGGTCTGGGGTGGGGTTCATGACCTTGTATTTTTCAATGGCTGCCCGTGTATATCCAGTGTATATCGAGAGTATCGCTAGTGTATATAGAATGTATAGGTACTGTATATTGAGTGTATACCTCCTGTCTCCTTTAAGAAGAAGCCATCCCTTTTTCGTCTGTGTTTTGAACTTCTCCTCTCGTTTCTTCTTACTTGAATTATTGTTTTTTTTCGTTTTTTTCTGTTTATATGTGAAGTGTATTATATATATATGTATGTGTGTTTTTGTGTAAGATCGTGTGTATGTGCCAGTGATTGTGTGTGTGCGCATGATGTGAGACGTGAGGGAGTGAGCACTAACATGAGGAAGTGGGGATTGGGACATGACCACTAACATGAGGAAGTGGGGAAGTCACTAATATGAGAAAGTGGAAAAGTCACTAATATGAGAAAGTGGGAAAGTCACTAACATGAGGAAGTGGAAAAATGGGAGTTAGGAGGAGAAATTGTGGGGCGGTTGAGGAGATCATGGGTAAAAGGGATATTATTTTGTATCTTTCTTAATTTACTGATTCGTGTTCTTCCGTTAGCTTATTATTTATTTTATTTTAACTTTCCTTGGCACCCCTTTTTTTCTAAAGTAAAACATATTAAAAGTAAGATAAAAAATTTTTAAAAATATTAAGATTAGACCTAAAAGAAATATTTACACTAAACTAGTATAAAATTTGAGTGCGGTCAAAAATTAGGTGTTCACAACAGCTATCAAGATAATCCTGGGGATCCTCAGAAGATGGACCCCTGAAAGTAGTAGTGAAGAGCTGGGTGAAACCTATCCAATCTCCGCAAAGCCACCGAAGATGTAGCTGATCTAACACCGCTCTGTGCTGCTGTTCGGCTAAAGAAGCGGTACGTGACTTCACCTTTCGTGAAAGGACAAGAGTAAAGGTTTCAATTTAGTGTTGAGAGAACCAAAATCGCACGACAGAGAAGAATAGAAGTGAAACTTTTCCTAACTTTGTAGCCTTTGGGGGATACATACAGACATCTCTGTGCCGATCCCTCAGACTCTACTAAGCTTGTCCATGAATTGTGAGATCTATGTAACCTAGAGCTCTGATACCAACTTGTCACGACCTGGATTTTCCACCCTCGGGAGTCGTGATGGCGAGTACTCATGAAATCTAGGCAAGCCGCGTAATACAAAATCTCTAACTCTTTTATTTAGCCTTCTTAACTATTTAAACTAACACGTGAATAACAATGAAATATTAACGATAAATAGATACAAGCAGAAGACTTAATCTGATAAATTAACCATAAACAGTACGACAATGCCAACACATATCTCTACCCGAAATTCGGTGTCACAATATCACGGACTGTCTATGAATACTACATACAAATGTCTGGAAAGAAAATAAAATCTGTCTCGGAAGCAAATGAAACCAGAATACACATAAAGATAGAAGAAAACGTCGGGCCTGCGGACGCCTGCAGGACTACCTCGGGATCTCTAACTGGACTTAAGGCAGCCACCAAATGCTACGGTCCAAAAGCTGCCACTCTGGGATCTGCACATAGTGCAGAGTGTAGTATCAACACAACCGACCCCATGTGCTAGTAAGTGTCTTACCTAACCCCGGCGAAGTAGTGACGAGACTAGGACCAGACTACCAAATAAACCTGTGCAGTTATATAATATGCAGCGGAAAATAAAACAGAAATAAACAAGTAAAGATGGGAGGGGGTACATGCTGTGGGGAAATATCAGTACCAACAGTAAATTAAGAGAAAAGCATAAGAACAGTTTAGAATTTTACAGCCAAACAATAAAGAACTCGTAACCAATCTATGAACACTTCGTATTATCAATTGTTGCGGCGCGCAACCCGATCCCAAAACATAATAACTCTGTTGCAACGTGCAACCCGATCCATATCATTTATCACTGTTGTGGCGTGCAATTCGATCCAATTATATTATTGTTGCGGCGTGCAACCCGATCCCAATATAGTATTGTTGCGGCATGCAACCCAATCCAAATATAATATTGTTGCGGCGTGCAACTCGATCCAAATATAATATTGTTGCGGCGTGCAACCCGATCCAAATATAATATTGTTGTGGCATGCAACCTGATCCCAATATACAATTCAACACCAATCACAATGGAGCCCCGACAATGGAACAATAAGGGAACAACAAAATCCCAACAAGGGAATCAATAACAACAAAATAGAATCAGGTAACAACATAAAATAAGTAAATAAACATAAAGGACAACATAACTCAATTATCAGCAAGATTTAGGAAAATCAAGGACAAGTGCATGGCATCACCCTTCGTATTTTAACACTCTCTTACCAAAATAATACTAACAAGAAATAAGGGCAAGGAAATAAATGAAATCACAATAAAATTCCGGCAAGGGAATAACAGTACAACAATTGAATCCCGACGAGGGAACAATATCAAAAATCCTCTTCTCTTTTCCTTTTCACATTTACTTCACAACTCACTTCACAACTTCAGTCAATGCTCTATAGGGTTCAATTGCCAATTATACTTCCACAATTCATTTTATAACTTGAGCCAACGCTCTTCAATATTCAAATTCCAATATTACTTCCACGAGTCTTGCTCAACAATAGAAATCCTCACAAAAGGCATGAACAATACAAACGAAGTCACATTAATCATAGTATAAGACTCACGGGCATGCTTGACACCAACGTATAGATACTCGCCACCATGCCTATACGTCGTACTCAACAATTAACACATAGCAAATAGGACACAACTCCTAATCCCTCAAGCTAGGGTTAGACCAAACACTTATCTCAATGTCACGAACACAATTCAAGCCTCTACTATCGCTTTACCTATTTATTCCACCACCAATTCGCTCGTATAATCGATTTGGAAGAGAAGGTTCTTTTGAAAAATCGCCCTAGAGAGTTTATGTTTTGAGAAGATGTGAAAAATGGTTGAAAATGCGTCCAAGTTATAAACTTGCAGGTTACAGGTATCGCAATTGTGATCAGGGTTCGCAATTGCAAACCCAAGCTCTGCTAAGCTCGCATTTGCGAAAGGACCTTCGCATTTGCGATAAATTTGTCGCATTTGTGACGACTGGGGAGTTCAGGGCATCTTCGCATTTGCGAAGGTACTTTCGCATTTGCGAAGGTACTTTCGCATTTGCTGAATCTGAATCGTTTTTGCGATAAAGTCGTCGCATTTGCGACCCAAGGAAGCCCAGGTCACTTCTCGCATTTGTGACTCATTGCTCGCATTTGCGAGCTCGCATTTGCGAGTCAGGCTTCGCAATTACGAAGCCTGCAGGTCTGGAGCATACCAGATAAAATCTGCAACATCCTAAGTCCAAATTTCAATCTGTGGCCTATCCAAAACTCACTCGAGCCCTCGGGGCTCCAAACCAAATATGCACACCAACCTAAAAACATAATACGGACTCGCTCGTGCATTCAAATCACCAAAATAACATCAACAACTATGAATTTAGCATCAAAATTATGAAATTTCTTAAGAACTTCAAATTTTTCATTTTTTCTAAACAACGTTCCGATTCGCGTCATTTCAAGTCTGTTTCTTACCAAAATTCACAGGTTTATCTTAAATCACATATAAGACCTATACCGGGCTCCGAAACCAAAATACACGCCTGATACCAATGGTTTCAAACATAAATTCTTTCTTTACTTCATAATTAATTCGTCAAAACAATTTCTTTCAAAAATTCATTTCTCGGGTTTGGGACCTCAGAATTCGATTTCGAGCATACGCCCAAGTCCCATATTTTCTTATGGACCCTCCGAGATCGTCAAATCACAGGTCCGAATCTGTTTACCCAAAATGTTGACCGAAGTAAAATTAATTCATTTTAAAGCCAAAATTTGTCATTTTTCATAGATTTTCACATATTGGCTTTCCGACTACGCGCCCGGACTGTGCACGCAAATCAAGGTGAGACAGAAAGAAATTTTTTAGGTCTCAGGACGCAGAATTTATTTTTAAAAGAAGTAATGACCTTTTGGGTCATCACATTATATCTAACAAAAGGCAGCAAGCCAGCAACACTAAATAATCAAATATGCCATGCTGCCTCACAAAAGGCGTGTAAGAGCACATGATTATCACATTCACAGCAAGTGCACACCTGATTATCACATTTACAGTAAGTACTTGAAAGGGAAAAGAAGTAAATAAATATCACAGCAAGCTAAGATAGTCACAGCCACTAACGAGTAGTGGTAGAAGTAACAATCACTAACGAGTAGCAGTAGAATTAAACACAGTGCGATAAAAACAGAGAGGGCATCCCTCAATTCAAGTTTACACTAATAGTCTCGAATTAACTTAATCTTAATTCTTAAATACGGATTTCGGGAAGACGCTCAAGACAATGCCTAATATTCTTCCTTAAACAATATGTGGCATCCCTATTTGGATGAACATTATAGACTCGACCACAATACTTGCACTCTACTTTGCGAGCTTCTCCATTATCTTCTATCAACTGTGTTGGTGTTGCTATCTTCAGTAATAGGTAAACTTTCAATTGTACCGGTGTGAGCACGTGATTTTTGTTTTACGCGACAATCGCTCCAAAAGAATTAAAAATGTATATGTCATGCGTAATCTAAACCATGACCCGTTTGTTAGATGGAAAATTACAAAAATACGCATTTTTTCTTTTGTCCTGATTTGTTGCCTTGTTTAATTTTACCTACTTTTAACATTTTTATACGCGTGAAATAAATATGTTAAGTTTAATTAGTGGTGCTTAGTTTTATTTAATTAGTTTGTGTATTTAGGAAATTAGAAAAAAAGAAAAAAAAGACAAAAATTTGTTGTAAATGAATTTGGGCCGTGCCCATTTCAAAATTTGGAACCCAAGCAAATAGCCCAGTCCACCGGTCCACACAGCCCATTCCCCAGGCATCAAAACGACGTAGTTTAACACCAAAACTACGTCGTTTCAATGCCAATCCATCCCAACCATTCAAACCAAGCTGATCCAACGGTCCGGATCTCTCACCCATAACCCCATTTGCCCGACCCGTTACCCGAACCAACCCTGCCCCTAACACTCGAAACGACACCGTTTCCCTCAAGTGGAAGGATCTTGGCCCTTCGTCATGCCTCATCCAACGGCTGAGGTCCATCCACTCACTCCATATATAAGCTGCCCCTCATACCCCACCCCCCTGTCCAAATACCCCTGCCCTTCATCATCCTCACAAAGAACCCCGGAACCCTAGAGCCGCCCCCATCTCCCTTCACCAGGAACCCGGCGGCATGAATGCCGGTGACCTTCCCCTGAACACCATAGAACCCCCATGCCATCCTGAACCCAAATCTATCAACCCCATGCTTCGAATCTTATCCCACCTTCTCGAATCTTCATTTGAAGATTCGAGTCGGAACCTGATCTACACCGATCTGCTTCAAATTCATACCAGACACTCCCCAGACCCCCCTCGTGACCAAACTATACTTGGTTTGGTCCGAATCTGATCAGTGAAGCCTGAATCCCAGATCTAAGTTTGAAAGTTTTGTTCCTCCTTCACTGGTTCAACCGAAGAGATTAAGGTCTAATGGACTTTAATCAAAGTGTTTCTCATCTGAGAAACACTTCGTTTAAAGTCCATTCAGCCTTAAGAAAGGTTGGTCCAAATCCAAGTCAAGGTTTTGATTTTTCAAAGATTTGAGGTGAGTCTTGTTCTTCTTTTCTTTATTTTTGTTTTAGTCCGTTGATTTGTTTTAAAAGTCTGTTCATATTTGTTTTAATTTTACCAACTTTTGTTTGTCCACTTTGCCTGAACTTCTGTTTGTTTGAGTGAGTCTTTCCATTTGTTCTGATAATGTGTATGTAAATGTTGTGCAAGTAGCTGATTTTCAAGTTTGGACTGACTAGTTGACTCCTCGAGTGTATTTCTGCTTAGTCAGTATAATTCGAACCATGTATCGATACTGTTTAAATGTCTGATTTTTGGCTACGATTGTGTATGTTAATGCTAATATAGTCGAGTCGACATGTGTCGTCAATTAGTTTCAACTGTCTGAACAAAGTAAATCGATTTGCTTCTGATGAACATTTGCCTGGATCAATTAAGAACCACTTTTGTTTACTTATAGCTGTTGAATTGGATCAGTAGTGCTTAAATTCTGAATTGGAAGGCATGTGCACTCGTGCACAGCATGTGCATTGGTGCACCTCATGTGCTTTGTGCACAGCCTGTTCCCTTCATAAAAGGGCTTTTAATTTTAAAATGTGTTGACAGCATATGCTGTCAGACATATTCTACTGCCCATACCTTGCTTTAAGTTTAAAAAATATTAAACCTTTTAAAAGTAAGTCTGCCAGGGAATGTTGATGGAGGTTATATACTTAAATAACTAATTGGGATCTGAAAAGGTAAAAGACACATGGGAGGGGTACTGTGACATTTTGAAAATAGGCTATTAAAAGAGATGGTGTGGAGGCTTATAAAAGGAGGAGGATCTGGGAGATAAAAGATATACAGAATTGAGGGGGAGAGACAGAATTGGGAGATACAGAATTAGGAGATAGACATACAAAAGAGGGACTGGACTTAGAGAGCTGAAAAAGAAAATACACACACTGTGAGGAGTTTGGAAAGGAGAGCTGAAATACATACAAATAGATACACATAGATAGAGAGAGATTAAGGGATAGAAGGGATACAACCAACAATCAGAAACTTTTTCCTCCTATTATTATTGGGTTTCAGTTGTTCAACTTGTTCAAATCAATTCTGATTCTTTGAAATTCCAGTTGTGTCTATTAGTCGAGTGTTTTCATTGGTTTACTATTGGTTTGGTCTGTCTGGAGTTCTGATTCTACTCCACTGGGTGTTGCTGTTATTTGGCTATTACTTTCTATTGGCCATAGTTGCATCTCTGCACTCGAGCCTGTTTCTTGCTGTATTGCTTTGCCTGCTGCTATTCTGCCCTGCTGCCACTGATAGTGCTGTGATTGCTGCTGCATTTTGTTGTCATTGTACTCTGCTGACTGCCCCTTTTCTTCAATTGTCAAATATTTCCAGGTACACAATCTCTGAAACCTTGTATTGTTGAAAGTTTGAAGTTGAAGCAGAAATAAAGAAAACGAACAGCTGTTCATGTTATAACATTGGTGTTAAAAATAGGTTGAATGTTAGTTGGGAATGTATTTTACTGCAAACTGCAAATACTTTGTATAAAACTAGCATACATTCTGTTTGAGATGGACTGTTAGATAAGCACGTTTGATTTAGTATACATTCAGTTCAGTATAACGCTGTTTGGCTTAGTTACGACTGTACAACATAGAGTCATGGCAAGCACTTGTATGTATTTTTGCCTAGACCACTGAATTGACAAATCTGTGGTATTAGGTCTGGGATAGATGTATCCCAAACAAACTCTCATGCAGTCACATTAAGAGTCTGGCTATGAATGCCAGTTCTCTTGTCAGTTTATTTGTTCCAATACAGGTTCGATATCGGGTTTCGGTATAGATTCTTTGTTTCAAAACAATGTGATGATTGTTGAGAGAAACTAATAGTCATTCTGAGTTCAATTAGTAGTAATTTTCCTAATAAACAGCCGATTTCGTTTATCAATTTCGAATAGGTTAGAGTGTTAAAATAGAACTTGGAGGTCGTTAGACATAACTCAATATATGTTGTCAGTTTGTTTGCAATTTCACTTAGCAAATTAATAAGCGTATTCACTCAATGAAGACAAAGCATAAGGTAACCCTCACCTCATAAACAATCAATCAGGTAATCAAACAAGTTTAGGTTCGGCAAACATAATAAGGATTCAGTCTGTATTTGTTCAAACAAGCAAAGTTCGGCATCATCTTTCTCTTTAAAGATAAACGTAGTAGAAATGTAGCCACTGTAGGGTACCCTTCTAAAATAATGAGACGAGCCTCGCCGAATAAAAATGCAAATTGCGGGGCCCTCAATAATTGATCATGATAAATACTTAGAATTTGGGATGGACTGTTTAGTGAATTCCACTGCCTTCCCCAAAGATAATAACGCGTTTAGATTCTTTAGGCGCGACTTTAAGTAAATTATATTCTCAAAATTGGGTGCACATTGATGTGACCCAAATCCAAGTCTCAACGGAGTCAAAATGTGTTAACAACTACGGGTGCATTGATTGTGACGTGGTTCGAGATGCATTTTCACGACGTTGCAATTCTATAAAAATAAATGATAATAATAAAAGCGGTTTAAACTTAATAAAAGCACATAAGTCACAACCTGTATTTAAATCAGATATTTAGCCATTATAACAATTTAAGCGACCGTGCTAGAACCACGGGATTCGAGGGTGCCTAACACCTTCCCTCGGGTCAACAGAATTCCTTACTTAGAATTTCTGGTTCGCAGACTTCATTTGGAAAAGTCGAAAATTTCCTCGATTTGGGATTCAAGATAAACCGGTGACTTGGGACACCAAAAGTCAAACCTTTCCCAAGTGGCGACTCTGAATTAAATAAATAATCCCATTTCGAATATTGTCACTTAAATTGGAAAAACTCCCCTCGCGCATTTAACCCTTCGGGGCGGGCGCGCAAAAAGGAGGTGTGACAGCTCTGGCGACTCTGCTGGGGATGATGTACCCAGAACCACTGGTTCAGGGTTCAAGAATTCGAGCTTAGGATAATTGTTATATTTGGCTTTATTATCTGATCTTTATTACATGTTTTTGCATAACGTGCTAAATGTTGTCTTTTACCGCTTTGATATTATCTGAACTGTATATAAACTGTGCCGAAACTCTTCTTTTCTTATCTCCGGGGAGAAGCTCGCTGGTCGAGGCTCCCTATTCTGTTAGTGTCGATACCTGAAATAAGAAAGAGGACGGATAAGTTACGAAGCCGGACGGCCTTTTGGTTCCCGGTAAGTTGCCCCTCCTCGACTCGAGTTGTCCGCTCGGGTACACAGTCTAGAACAAATACCAAGGTTTAAACCTAGTATAACTCGACTTCATGCCGGATCCCTAGTAGGAACGCTTATTTGCATCATATTGCATTTGACTTAGGGGGCTCAACACAGGGGTTGGGTCCGTCTAGGACAAGCAACCTGAAATGAAAAGACCACCCTGCTGCATCCTATTTGTTTTGCGCATTTATTTGCTTCGGTTCCGCATGCTGACCGGTTTCTAAAAAAAAATAGCAGCGTAGGGAGATAATTACTTTTTGAAAAAATAAAACCAATGTCCAATGTAGTGTCGAAACCTCGTCGGAATTTTTCTAAAAAAAAAATATAAAACCAAAAGTTGTCTTTTAGTTTGATTCATTAAAAAAAACATATAAAAATTGTTCTTTTCTTTTTAAGAAAGAAGAGGGGGTATTTATTTTAAAAAATAAAAATAAAAAAATGGAAAACTCATAATTCAAAAAATGTGTTGTTTCTTTTGTAGTACCCTTTTATAAATTCGGACTAATAGTCCAAATATTGCAAAAAAAAAACAAAAAAAAAATATTTTTTTTAGTATTTATCTTTCTCCAAAAAAAATACTTATTCTTGATTGCTAGGTTTATTTGATTTTCTCTATTCACGATATGACCGAACTACGCCGGTTTGATTCTCGCAGGGGGTGAGATACGTAGGCAACCCTCGGCGGGTCCAACCTCCCGTTTTTGCAACAAAAAAAAAATCTAGATAATTTTAATTTTTTGAGTCTAATAAAGTTTATCGCCCTAAATAAATGTGCAGGATGAGCACGATACAAAATGAATTGTTTTCAATAATGACCAAGATCCCTTTTGAGTTGCGATTATGGTGGAACGACTTAGGCAAAGAGGGGCAAGGCAAAGTGAGGAAATATCTGAAAAATCTCCCGGATTTACTAGACATTCAGCCTCGGGGTGATATTATCAGATCATTGGTCACTTACTGGGATTCGGCGCACAATGTATTCCATTTTTCAGACTTCGAACTCACCCCGACGTTGGAGGAAATAGCGGGATACATTGGGGGTGATGAAGCTCCGTTAAGGTTCAAGTACTTGATTGCACCTAGGGCCATCACGGTACACCGATTTTTGGATTTTCTGAAAATACCCCGAACATTTCACCATCCAGATCTTGCCAAAGGTTTCTGCAGTCTCCATCTCATGTATGCTAGATACGGTCATGAGGGCGGGTTCAATAAGCTGGATTTCAAACTATGTAGTAAAGGCAACCGACAAAAATGGGACGAACACAGGCAGTTGGCTTTCATGACGGCCTTCTTAGGTCTTATAGTGTTCCCAAGGAAGGACGGCCACATCGATCTAAGAATGACTGGGGTTGTCAGTACTTTGCTTACCCAAGATAAAAGTACTCTGGCGCCTATGATTATGGCTGACATTTTCCAGGCTCTCACTGTTTGTCGAGCCAGGGGTGACTTTTTCGAAGGATGTAACTTACTGTTGCAAGTGTGGATGACCGATCATTTATGTCATCACTCCTCACTTTTGGGTTGTGGTTCGCCAGAGAAAACTTGTATTGGAGGATTCTACACGAGAATCAAAGGGCTCAATTTACCTGAGGGAGTCACATCATGGACCTCATTTCTCCGAACTCTCACCGCCAGCCAAATCCAATGGACGCTCAGATGGTCACCTATCGAGGAAATCATATACATGCCGGCAACCCGGCCTCACTTTTTGTTGATGGGACTGAAAAGTATCCAACCCTATGCACCGTATCGGGTTTTGAGGCAACTTGGGAGGTACCAAGTGGTACCGAAAGATGAAGATTTGAGTACCCAAGTGATTGAAATCAGTCCGAACGGTCATTTCCCTGAAGAAGAAGTTCGCCAAATCTGGAGTGAATGCCAACATCTGACAGCAAACACTTGTGTGATCGATACGGCAAAAGGGGAAGTCGCCCCAGGATATCACGCTTGGTTTAGAGGTAGCCTGTCTTACGAAAGACCGGCTAAGAGGCCGCATCTCAAAGATTTCGTAGAATCATCCCAAGGGCAATGGAACTGGTTAGCAAAAGAGAAGGGTTATCGGGCAGAGATGGGCAATTTGAAGCTACAAATAGATAGTTTGAAATTCAATAACAGTGTACAAATCGCGGCGGATCGAAGCAAAAAGAATAGGTTGACCCAAGAGAATGAAGAACTTAAGGCCCAAGTCCAAAAATTGAGATTGTCTCTTGATGAGCAACCCAGAAGTCAATCAGACCAGCGGTTGATAAAGGGTTTGAAAAGAGAGATCACGGAATGGCGAGACAGGTTAGAAGAATCCGAAAAGGTCATGACAGAGTTCAAGGCACGGTGGGAAACAAGAGTAGATAAGCATCGCCGATGTTTGAACCAATTGAAACGTGACCACGAGAAGGCTGTTTCCAAAATAAAGAGGGAGATGGCTACACTTGAGTTTAAAGCAGTTAAGCAGGCCAGGGATTTCCAAATGGAGAGTAGATACTGTTACGACTTGTTGGCCCAAATGAAGGAAGAAGTGCGGCAGCTGAGGGATCAGCACATACAGGACTCACAGGTATTCAAGACGTGCAGTGATCAGATAAGGCACCTACTCATAGAGAAGAAGCAAACCAGAGATAGGATCAAGGTCATTGCCCATGCCATCACCAGACGATGTCTACGATGTGAGAACATGTCCAGCGCTACCGTCCTCTCGGCAGTAATGGGTTATGTCAAGCAGACTATGCACGAGCTGGAGCAACTTGAGAGGGATCTCACGCCTAGGACCGCGGCGAGGCCGAACGATGCCCCGCGGAAACCAATTTTTAAAACCATAATGCATTCATAGGTCAAATCTGTATTTTAGCATCTTCTGCCTGTTTTTTCATCAAGGTGATTTTCAGTCTATTTTGAGTCTAGGTTTATTTTCAAAATTTGCTCTTTCTTTTGCAAAATGTAGCTTGTAATAGAACGTTTCAACAATAAAGAGGTTGTTTCTTTTACACCCATTTGTGTTTTTCGAACTACGTAATGATCTGATTCACGTAGGCATCGTGATACGTAGGCAATCCTCATCGGATCCGGTCGCATTTCTTTTACTACAAAAATAAAAATATATATATATATATATATAATAAATAAAATAAAATAAAAAAAAAATAATAAAAGAAAAACAAAAAGAGGGGAAAAACTAATAAGAGGAAAATGCCGGAATGACGCATGCTCTCGTAGCAAACATATAGTAATCCACTTAACTGTATAGGTGCATCATGCCCAACGTGAGATTAACTATCTGTTATTTGCTACAAACTAACCGTGCGTTTGTCATTGAGCATTTTTCCAGGGTTTTTGAAAAGACGGTTGGTTTGGTGAAAGTCTGGCCTCGCACTCATACTTCACGAGGTCAAGGAGAGGTGTTCAACTACCTGTTGTTAGGACCAGAAGCAGTACTCACACTTACTTCACCAGGTCAAAAGGAAGTGTGGAAATGTCTTCGGAAATTCCATTGCAAACAGTCCCCGTCTCTGAGGAGAGCTCAATCTCAGTCGTCCTCACACCTGAATCCGCAACTGCGGAGGAAAATAGAATCCTACGGCTCTGCATGCTGGAAATGCTGGATGACCGGAACAATGGGAAAGAGCCGCCAAGTGTCGTCCCCGGATTCCCTGAATTATTCTCCAGGTCAAGTGGGACTTCTAATGTCCCCATAAATTATCCTGCTACCCCATTTGGATACCCAGCCATCTCCGCCTTCTCTGCAGGATCACCTTCTGAGCCTCATCCCCGAATGTCGGCCACTGATGCAAGCATGAACATCTTTACTGCATCGCCTTGCCCGGTTACGGCACAACCTACCACATACAAGCCAAGCTTTGACTCATCATCTTTTACATTCCAAGCCCCGTCGTTCTCAATGGAACCAACTAGGTTCGCTACCAATACTAATCCTCTACCGCCTCAGTGCGAGCTTGCACCCGGGCAGGATCAGAACCCCAGATTTGCAGAACAAAATGAGATTGACAAAAGGATGAGAAGCCTTGAACAAAGTCTGAAGAATATGCAAGGATTGAGCGGGCAAAAGAGCGTCTCTTACGCCGACCTGTGCATGTTTCCTCACGTGCACCTGCCAACGGGTTTCAAGACCCCCAAGTTTGAGAAATACGATGGGCACGGTGACCCCATTGCACATCTTAAGAAATACTGCAACCAATTGCGGGGAGCCGGCGGAAAAGAAGAACTGCTAATGGCATACTTTGGGGAAAGTCTAGTAGGGATAGCTTCGGAATGGTATATGGATCAGGAAATGTCCCGATGGCATATATGGGATGATCTCGCCAGAGATTTTGTAAAACAATTCCAGTATAACATCGACATTGCGCCAGACCGAAACTCTCTGTCGAATTTGAAGAAGAAGCCTTCAGAAAGCTTTAGAGAGTATGCTATTAAGTGGCGTGAACAGGCGTCGAGAGTGAAGCCTCCCATGGATGAAGTGGAAATGGTCACTACCTTTCTCCAGGCTCAAGAATCTGACTATTTCCAAAACATGATGTCGGCCATGGGTAAGCCATTCGCGGAAGCGATCAAGATTGGAGAGATGGTGGAAAATGGGTTGAAAACGGGAAGGATTTTGAGTCAAGCAGTCATAAGGGCAACCTCTCAGGCCGTCCAAAGCGGGTCTGGAGGAACGACAAGGGGGAAGAAGAAGGAAGAAACGGCTATGGCAGCCTCTGAAGCAAGGGAGTATCGTCATCCCAGGCCCCATTTTCCGGAAAGGGCCCCACAACACTACTACCCCCACTCAAATGTGGCATATGCTCATCAACCTTATATGGTCATGAATGCCCAACCTTATAACCATCCACCACAACAAGCCAACCGAGGCCCAGCTCCACCTCCCAGAAATCAGCCTCCTTACCGCAACCACTATAACCCACAACCCCCGCAGAATAACTACCGCCCCCAAGAGCCACCTCGACGGCGGACTTTCACGCCCATCGGTGAACAATACTCTACTTTGTTCCCTAAGCTAGTCTAGTTGGGTTTCTTGCAACCAATTCCCCAAACGAGGCAAAACCCAACATCACCTTCTTACAAAGCCGGAGTCAGATGCGCCTATCATTCAGGAGCCGAAGGACATGATACAAACGACTGTTGGTCATTGAAAAGAGTGGTCGAAAATTTGATAGAGCAGGGGAAAATAGTGCTAAGGGACGAAGAGATCCCAAATGTGACTAACAATCCATTGCCCGTTCACAATAATGGGCCGTTGATCGGCATGATTTGTGAAGACAAAGAGTTCGACCCTGCTTTGAAAGCCATGATTGCCATTGTCGACACAGGGAAGAGGCCTGAAATAGACCAGAAATCAGAAAAGGGGGAGGAGGCCAAGGCTGTAAAGAGCAAGCCTGAAAAGAAGGTGGAAAAGAAAGTGGTACCAGCAAAGGGTGGAGTTCTTTACATACCGCGAGGTCAAGCCGAGAAGACGCAGAACTTCGGGATCAAAAAGACAAAGCCTATGTACGTGCCGAAAGGGGCCTATGTGGTCCGGGGGACGATTCAACCACCTCGGCTGAATGAGCCAGTGGTTATCGGACGCGTACCACAAAAGCCGATGACCAACCCGTCCACAGTGCCGTGGAATTATCAAAAGACTTTGGTAATGTACAAAGGTAAAGAGGTCATGGAAGAACTTCCAGAAAATACTTTCGTTGGAGGGTACTCAAATACCCAAGAACTGAACAACGCCACGCAAAGGCGCTTCCCTCCAAAGAAGCCCGTGAGTGTTGAAGAAGCGGAAGTGTTCTTCCAACAAATGAAGATGCCAGATTACGAAGTGATAGATCAGCTGCGCAAGCACCCTGAGCAAGTATCCATGTTGTCATTATTGATAAGGTCAACCGAGCATCAAAAGATCCTGCTGAAAACCCTGAATGAAGCATATGTACCGGTCGAAACCTCGGTGAAGCAACTAGAGCGGATGACAAAAAGATTCTTCGCCGTCAACCAAATCTCTTTCAGCAAGAATGATTTACCCCTGGAAGGAGCAGCACACAACAAGGCCTTGCACTTAACAGTTAAATGCGAGGACTACTATGTCAAGCGGGTAATGCTGGATGGGGGATCAGGTGTTGACATTTGCCCGCTCTCCACGCTACAAAGAATGGAAATTGGGGCAGGAAGAATCCGACCCAACAATGTCTGCGTGAGAGCTTTCGACGGCATCAAGAGAGATACTATGGGAGAAATAGACCTGTTGTTGGTCATAGGACCAGTCGAATTTCGAGTAACCTTCCAGGTGATCGACATGGACACATCCTACAATTTTCTCCTCGGCAGACCTTGGATCCATGCGGCAGGAGCCGTGCCTTCCACTCTTCACCAGATGGTGAAGTTCGAGTACGAAGACCAAGAGATCGTGGTCCATGGGGAAGACGAACATGCCATTTATCGAGACCCATCCATCCCGTATCTTGAACCGAGAGAAGGGAGCGAACATACGGTCTACCAAGCTTTCGAGGTGGTACTGGCAGAGCAGCACGAAGAGGGAGTACCTTGCCCCTAGCCCTTCTTGTCTAACGCTTCGGTCATGGTGGCCAAAGAGATGATCCGGCACGGATTTAGGTCAGGGAAGGGACTTGGACGAACCCTTCAGGGAATAACAGAACCCATTACTTTACCAGTCATCAAGAAACCTTTTGGACTAGGTTTCAAACCTACTCCAGCAGACGAAAAATGGGCAAAGAAAAGGAGAAATGAGGGCTGGAAGTTGCCTCAACCACTGCCGGATTTATATGCGACTTTCGTCAGGCCAAGGTACGCTGAAGAAGAAGATGATGAGGTCTTCACAGCTGAGGAAATCGAGGAAATATGTGGGGCGATGAGAGAAATGCTCTACGAGGTCCACATGGTTCAACCAGGTAAAGGCACAAGCACTGCTGAGATGCTGTACATGGGACCGAACTCCCAACTTCAAAACTGGGAGGCCACGCCATTCCCGACTAGACGGAAGTCCGGGTAGACCTGCCCTGCCACCTTTCCTGTATCACAAGTTATCTCCGGGACATAACTTGAACGTTTTCTTCTTTTCAATTGTTGTTTTGAATTCCTAGTTGTAAACATTGTTGTCTTCCAATTTTCCAAAGAAAATATACAAAAAAAAAATCATCATTGCTTTCCTATTCTTTCTTTGTTCTGATTTTTATTAGTTTTCCTTTCATCTTCCTTTTCATTCCTAATAATGCGGCTTTAAATATGACATGCTTGCGGACTTCGCGCCCAGATCACAATGAGCTGTTTAACTGCGAATTAATGAACCCAGAACCAGAATATGATGTGGAAGAGGCTTTTAGGGAGATAAACCGAGAGTTGGAATATTTCGAGAATAAACCTAAGCCAAATCTGAATGACACTGAACCGGTAAACTTAGGAACCCCGGAAGAAGTCCGGGAGACCAAGATAAGCATTCACACGGACAAGAAAACGCGAGAGGCGATAATTCAACTTCTTCTTGAATTCAAAGACGTGTTTGCTTGGTCATATGATGACATGCCGGGACTAGGTGTTGATCTAGTGGTTCACAAATTGCCGATTCATCCTGATTGTCCTCCAGTTCAACAAAAGCAACGAAAGTTCAAAATTGAGGTCAGTGACAAGATTAAAGAGGAGATCACCAAGCAGCTGAAAACGGGAGTGATCCGGGTAGTCCAATATACAACATGGCTGGCGAATGTGGTTCCAGTACCGAAAAAGGACGGGAAAACTCGGGTATGTGTAGATTACCGAGATCTGAACAGAGCAAGTCCTAAAGATAATTTCCCGCTGCCCAACATCCACATCCTCGTTGATAATTGTGCCAAACACGAGATACAGTATTTTGTAGATTGTTACGCTGGGTATCATCAGGTACTGATGGATGAAGAGGACGCCTAGAAAACTGCCTTCACCACGCCTTGGGGCACCTACTATTATCGGGTCATGCCATTTGGTCTAAAGAATGCTGGGGCTACTTACATGAGGGCCATGACCGCCATTTTCCATGACATGATGCATCAGGAAATAGAGGTGTACGTGGACGATGTGATATTCAAGTCCAGGACGCAGGATAACCACATCCAAGACTTGAGGAAATTCTTCGAGAGGCTAAGGAAGTATGACTTGAAGCTAAATCCAGCCAAATGCACTTTCGGAGTTCCGTCGGGCAAACTGTTGGGTTTCATCGTAAGCAGGAGAGGTATCGAGCTAGATCCGACTAAGATAAAATTCATCAGAGATTTGCCTCCTCCAAGAACAAAGAAAGACGTGATGAGTCTTTTGGGCAGGTTGAACTACATCAGTCGGTTTATTGCCCAGCTGACAAGCACGTGTGAGCCTATATTTAAGCTGTTAAGGAAAGATGCGGCGATTAAGTGGACAACTGAGTGTCAAGAAGCCTTTGATAAAGTCAAAGAGTACCTTTCGAATCCCCCGGTCTTGGTCCCTCCAGAACCGGAAAGGCCACTTTTCTTGTATCTAACAGTCTTGGAGAACTCTTTCGGCTGCGTCCTCGGGCAACACGACGTAACCGGAAAGAAGGAGCAAGCAATCTACTACTTGAGCAAGAAATTCACCGGCTACGAGGCCAAATACACTCTGCTGGAAAGGACATGCTGCGCCCTCACATGGGTTGCACAAAAGCTGAGGCATTATCTCCAAGCCCACACTACATTCCTCATAAGCAGGTTGGATCCTTTGAAGTATATATTTCAGAAACCAATGCTTACTGGGAGACTGGCTAAATGGCAAATCTTGCTTACGGAGTTCGACATAGTTTATGTCACCCGCACGGCGATGAAAGCCCAAGCATTAGCAGATCATTTGGCCGAAAATCCGGTTGATGAGGAATACCAGCCATTGGATACCTACTTTCCAGATGAAGAGGTAAACACCGTAGAAGCGATCTCGGAGGAAGCACATGTTTGGAAGATGTTCTTTGACGGAGCCGTGAACGCCAAGGGTATAGGGATTGGGGCAATTTTGATCTCACCTGCCGGTCAGCATTATCCCGCCACAGCTAGACTTCGTTTCTTCTGCACAAATAATACAGCTGAATACGAAGCCTGCATTATGGGCATGCATATGGCAATCGATCAGGATGTCAAAGACTTACTGATTATGGGAGATTCTAACCTGATCATCCGGCAAGTTCAAGGCGAGTGGGAAACTCGGGATGTCAAACTTATCCCATACCGACAACATGTGGAGGACCTCAGCAAGCGCTTTACCTCAATAGAGTTCAGGTATATTCCGAGGTGTCACAATGAACTGGCAGATGCACTTGCTACTTTGGCTTCAATGTTACCCTACCCGGGCAACGCCCACGTCGATCCTTTGGAAATCCAAATCAAGGAAAGACACGGTTACTGCAGTGTAATCGAGGCGGGATCAAATACGCACCCTTGGTACCATGACGTCAAGAAATTCCTGAAGACACAAGAATACCCCGAGCACGCTACAGGAGATCAAAAAAGGACCATTAGGCGACATGCAAGTGGTTTCTTTCTGAGCAGCGAATTGTTGTATAAGAGGACCCCGGACCTCAATCTCCTAAGATGTGTCGATATCGAGGAATCGAGAAAGATCATGCACGAAGTACACGCAGGTGTGTGCGGACCTCACATGAACGGGTATGTCTTAGCGAAGAAAATCCTCCGAGCGGGTTATTATTGGATGACCATGGAAAAGGATTGCTTTAGCTTTGTCCGGAAGTGTCATCAATGTCAGGTGCACGGTGATTTGATTCATGCACCTCCCACGGAACTGCATCCCATGTCCGCCCCTTGGCCATTTGTCGCTTGGGGCATGGACGTCATTGGACCGATTGAACCAAAGGCTTCGAATGGACACAGGTTTATACTGGTAGCCATCGATTACTTCACAAAATGGGTAGAAGCTGTCACTCTCAAGTCGGTCACCAAGAAAGCCGTGGTGGATTTTGTACACTCAAATCTTATCTGTCGCTTCGGTATTCCTGCGACTATCATTACAGATAACGCAGCGAACTTGAACAGCCACTTGATGGGAGATGTATGCGAGCAATTCAAGATAACGCACAGGAATTCCACTCCCTATCGGCCGAAAGCCAATGGTGCCGTGGAAGCAGCAAACAAAAACATCAAGAAGATTCTGAGGAAAACGATCCAAAGTTCCCGACAGTGGCATGAGCAGTTACCTTTTGCATTATTGGGGTACCGCACTACGGTACGCACATCAGTAGGGGCAACTCCTTATCTTTTGGTTTATGGGACCGAGGCCGTAATACCGGCAGAGGTAGAGATTCCTTCACTTCGAATCATTGTCGAAGCAGAAATCGAGGACAGCGAATGGGTTAAGACTCGATTAGAGCAATTGACGTTGATTGATGAAAAGCGAATGGCCGCGGTTTGTCAAGGACAGTTATACCAACGAAGAATGGCCCGTGCTTACAACAAGAAAGTCCGACCCCGGAATTTCGAAGTAGGTCAGCTAGTACTGAGGCGTATTCTGCCGCATCATGAAGAAGCAAAAGGAAAGTTTGCCCCAAATTGGAAAGGTCCATACATCGTAAGGAAGATATTGCCGAGAGGAGCACTGTATTTAGGTGATATCGAAGGAAATGACCCCGACACAGCAGTGAATGCAGATGCAGTCAAGAGATACTACGTCTAGATCATACTCCGAGTGGTCCTGACACATTCGAAAATGGCGAAGGTTTTATTCCCCACTACTTCCAAACACTACCCAATCCTCTCTACAAAAAGAAAAAAAAAAAAACAAACAAAAAAAAAAAACAAAGAAAGAAAACAAAAACAAAATTTGATTGAGGCCTGAACTACGTTTGACTTGATTCCGAAAGGATACGTAGGCAGCCTCTCCCTGAGGTTCAGTCACACCAACAATAAAATCCCATTCACCCTGAAATTGAAACCGGGGCACGTCGAGCAGTTTAGAAGTTAGTATCATCTACCTTTTCTTTACCAAGCACAAGCCTTCAAATCAATTACCAAATATGGTGGGGGACCAATAAGCGTCACAAATGGAGACCAGCACACTCTGAATTGAGAAAGATAAAATGAGAGAGTCTCGGCGGTGAAAACCTTCGGGCACCACGAGGCGACGGGAGTAGAGAAACCAAAATGAGAGAGCTTGTTTAGTAAAAACTGGCAAAGAGTGTTATCAAGCGATGACAGGAAGAAAAATGAGAGAGGTCAGCCAGCGAAAACCCGCAAAGGGCGCTGTTGGCCGAAAAGAATGACGCCATCCCAAGAAAGTTTCGGCAGAGTGCCACCAGTTTGGAATCACAGATCCGTTCTGGTTCAGGAAAACGCAAGCTCTTAGAAGGTCAGACGTCCAGTCCAAAAAGCATGTCATGTCATTGAAAGCCAGCGTTATCTTCCTCAGATAAGTCTTTCTCATCCCGAAAAGGTTACTCCTTTTCTGATTTGTTTTCTCCTTTCTTTGTTTCTTTTCGAATCCCTTTCGCATTTTAACCCCGAGTTCAGGACACACCGGAAAGGACAGGTGGCAGGTTTGTTTGCGCAGAATCCCGTCTCATGAAGGAAAGCACCTCATCTCGTTGATATGATTACCCAAGCATGATGAATCATGACGTTTGATGGTGTTCCGGAGTAAAGGAAAAAGAGAAAAATCTTGAAATCTTCCCCAGCAAGTCCACCTTCGGACAAATCCCCACAGAGTCTCCCCCTGTACAAATCCCCACAGAGTCTCTATTGTACAATCTCCCACAGAGTCTCCCTAATATACAAAAAAAAAATGGAATCTCCCCAGCACATCCCAGCGAGTCCTTTTGTAAATATTCCCCAACAAGCTTACCCCAACAAATCCTAGAAATCCCGCTTTGAAATAAATCCCCAGCATGCCCCATTGTACAAAAATTCACACAAAGAATCCACTTTGTAAATATTCCCCACAAAGCTTCCCTTTTGTACAAATTCCCACAAAATACCTCCAATAAAATCCCCGTTGAGAACCTCCAAGCAAAACAGGACACAAAAAAAAAAAGAAAAAAAAAAGAGCCTTACGAAGCAAGTCATCACAGAATCCGGAAATACAAGCCTGAGCAGTCTAAAGGTTTCGCCATTCGAATCAAATCAATGGCGGGACTTCGCAGCATAAATAGAGACGCAACAAAGCAATTGGGAACGATCAAGGTCACCGAACCGACCGTCATTTCCGAACTAACAATTGTTCTTTGTCTGAGAAGTTGAAACAGGTATTAATCCAAGACAACCGTGCAAGAAGCAGGTGTCGCCCAAAGAAGAAGGTACACGGGTACAAGAAACATTTTGGCAATAAGGAATTCACTCAAAAGGTAAGTTCCCACAAAACTCCCTTTTATTTTCTATTAAAACAAGAAAACTCAAAAAATAGATCGTGTAGCATTCTCGAGCTTTATCCCCAGCCAATCAGCATTAGGGTTTTAAACCCTAAACTGAACTTTTCCCTTTCAGCCAGCATTAGAGTTTTAAACTCTAAACTGAGCTTTTCCATGCAATCAGCATTAGGGTTTTAAACCCTAAACTGAATTTTCCTTTTAGTCAGCATTAGGGTTTTAAACCCTAAACTGAACTTTTTCCTTTCAGCCAGCATTAGAGTTTTAAACTCTAAACTGAGCTCTTCCATGCAATCAGCATTAGGCTTTTAAACCCTAAACTGAATTTTCCTTTTAATCAGCATTAGGGTTTTAAACCCTAAACTGAACTTTTTCCTTTCAGCCAGCATTAGAGTTTTAAACTCTAAACTGAGCTTTTCCATGCAATCAGCATTAGGGTTTTAAACCCTGAACTGAATTTTCCTTTTAGTCAGCATTAGGGTTTTAAACCCTAAACTGAACGTTTCCCTTTCAGCCAGCATTAGAGTTTTAAACTCTAAACTGAGCTTTTCCATGCAATCAGCATTAGGGTTTTAAACCCTAAACTGAATTTTCCTTTTAGTCAGCATTAGGGTTTTAAACCCTAAACTGAACTTTTTCCTTTCAGCCAGCATTAGAGTTTTAAACTCTAAACTGAGCTCTTCCATGCAATCAGCATTAGGGTTTTAAACCCTAAACTGAATTTTCCTTTTAGTCAGCATTAGGGTTTTAAACCCTAAACTGAACTTTTTCCTTTCAGCCAGCATTAGAGTTTTAAACTCTAAACTGAGCTCTTCCATGCAATCAGCATTAGGGTTTTAAACCCTAAACTGAATTTTCCTTTTAGTCAGCATTAGGGTTTTAAACCCTAAACTGAACTTTTTCCTTCCAGCCAGCATTAGAGTTTTAAACTCTAAACTGAGCTTTTTCATGCAATCAGCATTAGGGTTTTAAACCCTAAACTGAATTTTCCTTTTAGTCAGCATTAGGGTTTTAAACCCTAAACTGAACTTTTCCCTTTCAGCCAGCATTAGAGTTTTAAACTCTAAACTGAGCTTTTCCATGCAATCAGCATTAGGGTTTTAAACCCTAAACTGAATTTTCCTTTTAGTCAGCATTAGGGTTTTAAACCCTAAACTGAACTTTTTCCTTTCAGCCAGCATTAGAGTTTTAAACTCTAAACTGAGCTCTTCCATGCAATCAGCATTAGGGTTTTAAACCCTGAACTGAATTTTCCTTTTAGTCAGCATTAGGGTTTTAAACCCTAAACTGAACTTTTCCCTTTCAGCCAGCATTAGAGTTTTAAACTCTAAACTGAGCTTTTCCATCCAATCAGCATTAGGGTTTTAAACCCTAAACTGAATTTTCCTTTTAGTCAGCATTAGGGTTTTAAACCCTAAACTGAACTTTTTCCTTCCAGCCAGCATTAGAGTTTTAAACTCTAAACTGAGCTTTTCCATGCAATCAGCATTAGGGTTTTAAACCCTAAACTGAATTTTCCTTCTAGTCAGCATTAGGGTTTTAAACCCAAAACTGAACTTTTTCCTTTCAGCCAGCATTAGAGTTTTAAACTCTAAACTGAGCTCTTCCATGCAATCAGCATTAGGGTTTTAAACCCTAAACTGAATTTTCCTTTTAGTCAGCATTAGTGTTTTAAACCCTAAACTGAACTTTTTCCTTTCAGCCAGCATTAGAGTTTTAAACTCTAAACTGAGCTCTTCCATGCAATCAGCATTAGGGTTTTAAACCCTAAACTGAATTTTCCTTTTAGTCAGCATTAGGGTTTTAAACCCTAAACTGAACTTTTTCCTTTCAGCCAAGCATTAGAGTTTTAAACTCTAAACTGAGCTTTTCCATGCAATCAGCATTAGGGTTTTAAACCCTGAACTGAATTTTCCTTTTAGTCAGCATTAGGGTTTTAAACCCTAAACTGAACTTTTCCCTTTCAGCCAGCATTAGAGTTTTAAACTCTAAACTGAGCTTTTCCATGCAATCAGCATTAGGGTTTTAAACCCTAAACTGAATTTTCCTTTTAGTCAGCATTAGGGTTTTAAACCCTAAACTGAACTTTTTCCTTTCAGCCAGCATTAGAGTTTTAAACTCTAAACTGAGCTCTTCCATGCAATCAGCATTAGGGTTTTAAACCCTAAACTGAATTTTCCTTTTAGTTAGCATTAGGGTTTTAAACCCTAAACTGAACTTTTTCCTTTCAGCCAGCATTAGAGTTTTAAACTCTAAACTGAGCTCTTCCATGCAATCAGCATTAGGGTTTTAAACCCTAAACTGAATTTTCCTTTTAGTCAGCATTAGGGTTTTAAACCCTAAACTGAACTTTTTCCTTTCAGCCAGCATTAGAGTTTTAAACTCTAAACTGAGCTCTTCCATGCAATCAGCATTAGGGTTTTAAACCCTAAACTGAATTTTCCTTTTAGTCAGCATTAGGGTTTTAAACGCTAAACTGAGCTTTTCCATGCAATCAGCATTAGGGTTTTAAACCCTAAACTGAATTTTCCTTTTAGTCAGCATTAGAGTTTTAAACCCTAAACTGAACTTTTTCCTTTCAGCCAGCATTAGAGTTTTAAACTCTAAACTGAGTTTTTCCATGCAATCAGCATTAGGGTTTTAAACCCTAAACTGAATTTTCCTTCTAGTCAGCATTAGGGTTTTAAACCCTAAACTGAACTTTTTCCTTTCAGCCAGCATTAGAGTTTTAAACTCTAAACTGAGCTCTTCCATGCAATCAGCATTAGGGTTTTAAACCCTAAACTGAATTTTCCTTTTAGTCAGCATTAGGGTTTTAAACCCTAAACTGAACTTTTTCCTTTCAGCCAGCATTAGAGTTTTAAACTCTAAACTGAGCTCTTCCATGCAATCAGCATTAGGGTTTTAAACCCTAAACTGAATTTTCCTTTTAGTCAGCATTAGGGTTTTAAACCCTAAACTGAACTTTTTCCTTTCAGCCAGCATTAGAGTTTTAAACTCTAAACTGAGCTTTTCCATGCAATCAGCATTAGGGTTTTAAACCCTGAACTGAATTTTCCTTTTAGTCAGCATTAGGGTTTTAAACCCTAAACTGAACTTTTCCCTTTCAGCCAGCATTAGAGTTTTAAACTCTAAACTGAGCTTTTCCATGCAATCAGTATTAGGGTTTTAAACCCTAAACTGAATTTTCCTTTTAGTCAGCATTAGAGTTTTAAACCCTAAACTGAACTTTTTCCTTTCAGCCAGCATTAGAGTTTTAAACTCTAAACTGAGCTCTTCCATGCAATCAGCATTAGGGTTTTAAACCCTAAACTGAATTTTCCTTTTAGTTAGCATTAGGGTTTTAAACCCTAAACTGAACTTTTTCCTTTCAGCCAGCATTAGTGTTTTAAACTCTAAACTGAGCTCTTCCATGCAATCAGCATTAGTGTTTTAAACCCTAAACTGAATTTTCCTTTTAGTCAGCATTAGGGTTTTAAACCCTAAACTGAACTTTTTCCTTTCAGCCAGCATTAGAGTTTTAAACTCTAAACTGAGCTCTTCCATGCAATCAGCATTAGGGTTTTAAACCCTAAACTGAATTTTCCTTTTAGTCAGCATTAGGGTTTTAAACTCTAAACTAAGCTTTTCCATGCAATCAGCATTAGGGTTTTAAACCCTAAACTGAATTTTCCTTTTAGTCAGCATTAGGTTTTTAAACCCTAAACTGAACTTTTTCCTTTCAGCCAGCATTAGAGTTTTAAACTCTAAAGTGAGCTCTTCCATGCAATCAGCATTAGGGTTTTAAACCCTAAACTGAATTTTCCTTTTAGTCAGCATTAGGGTTTTAAACTCTAAACTGAGCTTTTCCATGCAATCAGCATTAGGGTTTTAAACCCTAAACTGAATTTTCCTTTTAGTCAGCATTAGGGTTTTAAACCCTAAACTGAACTTTTTCCTTTCAGCCAGCATTAGAGTTTTAAACTCTAAACTGAGTTTTTCCATGCAATCAGCATTAGGGTTTTAAACCCTAAACTGAATTTTCCTTCTAGTCAGCATTAGGGTTTTAAACCCTAAACTGAACTTTTTCCTTTCAGCCAGCATTAGAGTTTTAAACTCTAAACTGAGCTCTTCCATGCAATCAGCATTAGAGTTTTAAACCCTAAACTGAATTTTCCTTTTAGTCAGCATTAGGGTTTTAAACCCTAAACTGAACTTTTTCCTTTCAGCCAGCATTAGAGTTTTAAACTCTAAACTGAGCTCTTCCATGCAATCAGCATTAGGGTTTTAAACCCTAAACTGAATTTTCCTTTTAGTCAGCATTAGGATTTTAAACCCTAAACTGAACTTTTTCCTTTCAGCCAGCATTAGAGTTTTAAACTCTAAACTGAGCTTTTCCATGCAATCAGCATTAGGGTTTTAAACCCTGAACTGAATTTTCCTTTTAGTCAGCATTAGGGTTTTAAACCCTAAACTGAACTTTTCCCTTTCAGCCAGCATTAGAGTTTTAAACTCTAAACTGAGCTTTTCCATGCAATCAGCATTAGGGTTTTAAACCCTAAACTGAATTTTCCTTTTAGTCAGCATTAGGGTTTTAAACCCTAAACTGAATTTTTTCCTTTCAGCCAGCATTAGAGTTTTAAACTCTAAACTGAGCTCTTCCATGCAATCAGCATTAGGGTTTTAAACCCTAAACTGAATTTTCCTTTTAGTCAGCATTAGGGTTTTAAACCCTAAACTGAACTTTTTCCTTTCAGCCAGCATTAGAGTTTTAAACTCTAAACTGAGCTTTTCCATGCAATCAGCATTAGGGTTTTAAACCCTGAACTGAATTTTCCTTTTAGTCAGCATTAGGGTTTTAAACCCTAAACTGAACTTTTCCCTTTCAGCCAGCATTAGAGTTTTAAACTCTAAACTGAGCTTTTCCATGCAATCAGCATTAGGGTTTTAAACTCTAAACTGAATTTTCCTTTTAGTCAGCATTAGAGTTTTAAACCCTAAACTGAACTTTTTCCTTTCAGCCAGCATTAGAGTTTTAAACTCTAAACTGAGCTCTTCCATGCAATCAGCATTAGGGTTTTAAACCCTAAACTGAATTTTCCTTTTAGTTAGCATTAGGGTTTTAAACCCTAAACTGAACTTTTTCCTTTCAGCCAGCATTAGAGTTTTAAACTCTAAACTGAGCTCTTCCATGCAATCAGCATTAGGGTTTTAAACCCTAAACTGAATTTTCCTTTTAGTCAGCATTAGGGTTTTAAACCCTAAACTGAACTTTTTCCTTTCAGCCAGCATTAGAGTTTTAAACTCTAAACTGAGCTCTTTCATGCAATCAGCATTAGGCTTTTAAACCCTAAACTGAATTTTCCTTTTAGTCAGCATTAGGGTTTTAAACTCTAAACTGAGCTTTTCCATGCAATCAGCATTAGGGTTTTAAACCCTAAACTGAATTTTCCTTTTAGTCAGCATTAGGGTTTTAAACCCTAAACTGAACTTTTTCCTTTCAGCCAGCATTAGAGTTTTAAACTCTAAACTGAGCTCTTCCATGCAATCAGCATTAGGGTTTTAAACCCTAAACTGAATTTTCCTTTTAGTCAGCATTAGGGTTTTAAACTCTAAACTGAGCTTTTCCATGCAATCAGAATTAGGGTTTTAAACCCTAAACTGAATTTTCCTTTTAGTCAGCATTAGGGTTTTAAACCCTAAACTGAACTTTTTCCTTTCAGCCAGCATTAGAGTTTTAAACTTTAAACTGAGTTTTTCCATGCAATCAGCATTAGGGTTTTAAACCCTAAACTGAATTTTCCTTCTAGTCAGCATTAGGTTTTTAAACCCTAAACTGAACTTTTTCCTTTCAGCCAGCATTAGAGTTTTAAACTCTAAACTGAGCTCTTCCATGCAATCAGCATTAGAGTTTTAAACCCTAAACTGAATTTTCCTTTTAGTCAGCATTAGGGTTTTAAACCCTAAACTGAACTTTTTCCTTTCAGCCAGCATTAGAGTTTTAAACTCTAAACTGAGCTCTTCCATGCAATCAGCATTAGGGTTTTAAACCCTAAACTGAATTTTCCTTTTAGTCAGCATTAGGGTTTTAAACCCTAAACTGAACTTTTTCCTTTCAGCCAGCATTAGAGTTTTAAACTCTAAACTGAGCTTTTCCATGCAATCAGCATTAGGGTTTTAAACCCTGAACTGAATTTTCCTTTTAGTCAGCATTAGGGTTTTAAACCCTAAACTGAACTTTTCCCTTTCAGCCAGCATTAGAGTTTTAAACTCTAAACTGAGCTTTTCCATGCAATCAGCATTAGGGTTTTAAACCCTAAACTGAATTTTCCTTTTAGTCAGCATTAGGGTTTTAAACCCTAAACTGAATTTTTTCCTTTCAGCCAGCATTAGAGTTTTAAACTCTAAACTGAGCTCTTCCATGCAATCAGCATTAGGGTTTTAAACCCTAAACTGAATTTTCCTTTTAGTTAGCATTAGGGTTTTAAACCCTAAACTGAACTTTTTCCTTTCAGCCAGCATTAGAGTTTTAAACTCTAAACTGAGCTCTTCCATGCAATCAGCATTAGGGTTTTAAACCCTAAACTGAATTTTCCTTTTAGTCAGCATTAGGGTTTTAAACCCTAAACTGAACTTTTTCCTTTCAGCCAGCATTAGAGTTTTAAACTCTAAACTGAGCTCTTCCATGCAATCAGCATTAGGGTTTTAAACCCTAAACTGAATTTTCCTTTTAGTCAGCATTAGGGTTTTAAACTCTAAACTGAGCTTTTCCATGCAATCAGCATTAGGGTTTTAAACCCTAAACTGAATTTTCCTTTTAGTCAGCATTAGGGTTTTAAACCATAAACTGAACTTTTTCCTTTCAGCCAGCATTAGAGTTTTAAACTCTAAACTGAGTTTTTCCATGCAATCAGCATTAGGGTTTTAAACCCTAAACTGAATTTTCCTTCTAGTCAGCATTAGGGTTTTAAACCCTAAACTGAACTTTTTCCTTTCAGCCAGCATTAGAGTTTTAAACTCTAAACTGAGCTTTTCCATGCAATCAGCATTAGGGTTTTAAACCCTAAACTGAATTTTCCTTCTAGTCAGCATTAGGGTTTTAAACCCTAAACTGAACTTTTTCCTTACAGCCAGCATTAGAGTTTTAAACTCTAAACTGAGCTCTTCCATGCAATCAGCATTAGGGTTTTAAACCCTAAACTGAATTTTCCTTTTAGTCAGCATTAGGGTTTTAAACCCTAAACTAAACTTTTTCCTTTCAGCCAGCATTAGAGTTTTAAACTCTAAACTGAGCTTTTCCATGCAATCAGCATTAGGGTTTTAAACCCTGAACTGAATTTTCCTTTTAGTCAGCATTAGGGTTTTAAACCCTAAACTGAACTTTTCCTTTTCAGCCAGCATTAGGGTTTTAAACCCTAAACTGAACTTTTTCCTTTCAGCCAGCATTAGAGTTTTAAACTCTAAACTGAGCTTTTCCATGCAATCAGCATTAGGGTTTTAAACCCTAAACTGAATTTTCCATTTAGTCAGCATTAGGGTTTTAAACCCTAAACTGAACTTTTCCTTCCAGCCAGCATTAGGGTTTTAAACCCTAAACTGAGCTTTTCCATGCAATCAGCATTAGGGTTTTAAACCCTAAACTGAATTCTTCCTTTGTTCGGCGTTAGGGTTTTAAACCCCAAACCGAACCTCTCCCCAGCTAGCCGGTGTTAGGGCTCCAGCCCTGAACTGAACATGCATATCCTCTTTCATCAATTTTATGAACTTCCTGGTGAATAATTAACGAATTTTTCCTAGTGAAACTGGGGCAGAAAATTTCGTTCGTTTGTTTGTTTTCTCCCGCAGGTCTGACCTCGAGCCACATGGATCGAAATGACCCACGAGATAAATCCCAGTTCGGAATCAAAGAAGAAAAAGACAAAAGAAGATATCCCGAGATATCAGAGTAAAGGGAAAGCAGATCGACTCCAACATTTGACTAAGGTCCTGAACTCTGCCAGTCACATTTTATTCGGTATCCCGGAGATTAAACAAGTCACCGCAACTCGCAAGCATCAAGATTCAGATCGGAGTCTACAAGTAGAATCAGCTAAGACCCAAGATCAAGTCGTAAAAGAATCATAGATAGGAATCTTGTAACTAGCAGTTGACATGCATATAAGTAGTTAGTTCATTTTCCAATTTTCGTTTGGTTGTAATAAGGCGGTCAGTGACGTAGCAGTGACAACAGCAACAGCAGTAGCAGCAAGCATTGCAATCCCATGGTAGTCTCAGCTACCAAAACTTCCCGAACTACATTGACCTGATTCCTGTTTAGCCCAGGATATGTAGGAAATCTTTGAAGCAAGATTCGGTCAGATCTTTTAAAAACATGCTTCGTACGGAGTAGTCCATAGGCAAAAATCGCTCATACACGCTCACTTTATCTTTGCACGAAATCTCTTCGTGTTTCCGAACAAAGAGGGGCAGCTGTGAGCACGTGATTTTTGTTTTACGCGACAATCGCTCCAAAAGAATTAAAAATGTATGTGTCATTCGTAATCTAAACCATGACCCGTTTGTTATATGGAAAATTACAAAAATATACATTTTTTCTTTTGTCCTGATTTGTTGCCTTGTTTAATTTTACCTACTTTTAACATTTTTATACGCGTGAAATAAATATGTTAAGTTTAATTAGTGGTGCTTAGTTTTATTTAATTAGTTTGTGTATTTAGGAAATTAGAAATAAAGAAAAAAAAAAGACAAAAATTTGTTGTAAAATGAATTTGGGCCGTGCCCATTTCAAAATTTGGAACCCAAGCAAATAGCCCAGTCCACCGGTCCACACAGCCCATTCCCCAGGCATCAAAACGACGTAGTTTAACACCAAAACTACGTCGTTTCAATGCCAATCCATCCGAACCATTCAAACCAAACTGATCCAACGGTCCGGATCTCTCACCCATAACCCCATTTGCCCGACCCGTTACCCGAACCAACCCTGCCCCTAACACTCGAAACGACACCGTTTCCCTCAAGTGGAAGGATCTTGGCCCTTCGTCATGCCTCATCCAACGGCTGAGGTCCATCCACTCACTCCATATATAAGCTGCCCCTCATACCCCACCCCCCTGTCCAAATACCCCTGCCCTTCATCATCCTCACAAAGAACCCCGGAACCCTAGAGCCGCCCCCATCTCCCTTCACCAGGAACCCGGCGGCATGAACGCCGGTGACCTTCCCCTGAACACCATAGAACCCCCATGCCATCCTGAACCCAAATCTATCAACCCCATGCTTCGAATCTTATCCCACCTTCTCGAATCTTCATTTGAAGATTCGAGTCGGAACCTGATCTACACCGATCTGCTTCAAATTCATACCAGACACTCCCCAGACCCCCCTCGTGACCAAACCATACCTGGTTTGGTCCGAATCTGATCAGGGAAGCCTGAATCCCAGATCTAAGTTTGAAAGTTTTGTTCCTCCTTCACTGGTTCAACCGAAGAGATTAAGGTCTAATGGACTTTAATCAAAGTGTTTCTCATCTGAGAAACACTTCGTTTAAAGTCCATTCAGCCTTAAGAAAGGTTGGTCCAAATCCAAGTCAAGGTTTTGATTTTTCAAAGATTTGAGGTGAGTCTTGTTCTTCTTTTCTTTATTTTTGTTTTAGTCCGTTGATTTGTTTTAAAAGTCTGTTCATATTTGTTTTAATTTTACCAACTTTTGTTTGTCCACTTTGCCTGAACTTCTGTTTGTTTGAGTGAGTCTTTCCATTTGTTCTGATAATGTGTATGTAAATGTTGTGCAAGTAGCTGATTTTCAAGTTTGGACTGACTAGTTGACTCCTCGAGTGTATTTCTGCTTAGTCAGTATAATTCGAACCATGTATCGATACTGTTTAAATGTCTGATTTTTGGCTACGATTGTGTATGTTAATGCTAATATAGTCGAGTCGACATGTGTCGTCAATTAGTTTCAACTGTCTGAACAAAGTAAATCGATTTGCTTCTGATGAACATTTGCCTGGATCAATTAAAAACCAGTTTTGTTTACTTATAGCTGTTGAATTGGATCAGTAGTGCTTAAATTCTGAATTGGAAGGCATGTGCACTCGTGCACAGCATGTGCATTGGTGCACCTCATGTGCTTTGTGCACAGCCTGTTCCCTTCATAAAAGGGCTTTTAATTTTAAAATGTGTTGACAGCATATGCTGTCAGACATATTCTACTGCCCATACCTTGCTTTAAGTTTAAAAAGTATTAAACCTTTTAAAAGTAAGTCTGCCAGGGAATGTTGATGGAGGTTATATACTTAAATAACTAATTGGGATCTGAAAAGGTAAAAGACACATAGGAGGGGTACTGTGACATTTTGAAAACAGGCTGTTAAAAGAGATGGTGTGGAGGCTTATAAAAGGAGGAGGATCTGGGAGATAAAAGATATACAGAATTGAGGGGGAGAGACAGAATTGGGAGATACAGAATTAGGAGATAGACATACAAAAGAGGGACTGGACTTAGAGAGCTGAAAAAGAAAATACACACACTGTGAGGAGTTTGGAAAGGAGAGCTGAAATACATAAAAATAGATACACATAGATAGAGAGAGATTAAGGGATAGAAGGGATACAACCAACAATCAGAAACTTTTTCCTCCTATTATTATTGGGTTTCAGTTGTTCAACTTGTTCAAATCAATTCTGATTCTTTGAAATTCCAGTTGTGTCTATTAGTCGAGTGTTTTCATTGGTTTACTATTGGTTTGGTCTGTCTGGAGTTCTGATTCTACTCCACTGGGTGTTGCTGTTATTTGGCTATTACTTTCTATTGGCCATAGTTGCATCTCTGCACTCGAGCCTGTTTCTTGCTGTATTGCTTTGCCTGCTGCTATTCTGCCCTGCTGCCACTGATAGTGCTGTGATTGCTGCTGCATTTTGTTGTCATTGTACTCTGCTGACTGCCCTTTTCTTCAATTGTCAAATATTTCCAGGTACACAATCTCTGAAACCTTGTATTGTTGAAAGTTTGAAGTTGAAACAGAAATAAAGAAAACAAACAGCTGTTCATGTTATAACATTGGTGTTAAAAATAGGTCGAATGTTAGTTGGGATTGTATTTTTGCTGCAAATTGCAAATACTTTGTATAAACTAGCATACATTCTGTTTGAGATGGACTGTTAGATAGCACTGTTCAATAGTAATGACAGTATGACATAGACAGCACGTTTGATTTAGTATACATTCAGTTCAGTATAACGCTGTTTGGCTTAGTTACGACTGTACAACATAGAGTCATGGCAAGCACTTGTATGTATTTTTGCCTAGACCACTGAATTGACAAATCTGTGGTATTAGGTCTGGGATAGATGTATCCCAAACAAACTCTCATGCAGTCACATTAAGAGTCTGGCTATGAATGCCAGTTCTCTTGTCAGTTTATTTGTTCCAATACAGGTTCGATATCGGGTTTCGGTATAGATTCTTTGTTTCAAAACAATGTGATGATTGTTGAGAGAAACTAATAGTCATTCTGAGTTCAATTAGTAGTAATTTTCCTAATAAACAGCCGATTTCGTTTATCAATTTCGAATAGGTTAGAGTGTTAAAATAGAACTTGGAGGTCGTTAGACATAACTCAATATATGTTGTCAGTTTGTTTGCAATTTCACTTAGCAAATTAATAAGCGTATTCACTCAATGAAGACAAAGCATAAGGTAACCCTCACCTCATAAACAATCAATCAGGTAATCAAACAAGTTTAGGTTCGGCAAACATAATAAGGATTCAGTCTGTATTTGTTCAAACAAGCAAAGTTCGGCATCATCTTTCTCTTTAAAGATAAACGTAGTAGAAATATAGCCACTGTAGGGTACCCTTCTAAAATAATGAGACGAGCCTCGCCGAATAAAAATGCAAATTGCGGGGCCCTCAATAATTGATCATGATAAATACTTAGAATTTGGGATGGACTGTTTAGTGAATTCCACTGCCTTCCCCAAAGATAATAACGCGTTTAGATTCTTTAGGCGCGACTTTAAGTAAATTATATTCTCAAAATCGGGTGCACATTCATGTGACCCAAATCCAAGTCTCAACGGAGTCAAAATGTGTTAACAACTACGGGTGCATTGATTGTGACGTGGTTCGAGACGCATTTTCACGACGTTGCAATTCCATAAAAATAAATGATAATAATAAAAGTGGTTTAAACTTAATAAAAGCACATAAGTCACAACCTGTATTTAAATCAGATATTTAGCCATTATAACAATTTAAGCGACCGTGCTAGAACCGCGGGATTCGAGGGTGCCTAACACCTTCCCTCGGGTCAACAGAATTCCTTACTTAGAATTTCTGGTTCGCAGACTTCATTTGGAAAAGTCGAAAATTTCCTCGATTTGGGATTCAAGATAAACCGGTGACTTGGGACACCAAAAGCCAAACATTTCCCAAGTGGCGACTCTGAATTAAATAAATAATCCCATTTCGAATATTGTCACTTAAATTGGAAAAACTCCCCTCACGCATTTAACCCTTCGGGGCGGGCGCGCAAAAAGGAAGTGTGACACCGGCATCACTTACTTTACTTTCATCTGCCATCTATACAAAATTAAAACAAATATAAACACAAATTGAAACTAGAGTTGAATTTAGATATACAACAAAAAATATGTCAAACTATAATGAGAAAGAACTAAGACTCAGAGATCCGAGTCAACGAGCTAAATTTGAAGCTTCATTATTACATCAAATGAAGATAATCAAAATAAAGTATGCCACCTAACAAGAAATTGCCTCTGTCCGTGGTGCAGGTGCAACAAGCGTTACCACTCGTTCAAATCTTGTAGTTTAACTCTATTAAAAAACTAATCCCACTCTTTACATGTCACTGGAATCTTTAGGTTCAAAGTGAAATTTTCCAGAACTTGTTTATGAATAGATTAGCCATTAAAAAAACAAGTGGCAGAACATCGTGATCAAACTTCATGTAGTCAACCTATACATAAAATTTGAGTCGAAAAAATACAACTTAGCTCTAAAATTTTGCAGTGACCAAGTAGATCCACAAACAATGTGAAAAAGAAAAACTTAGATGCACAAAGAGTTTTCCTTATTCCAAGAACTACCAATAAATCTACCATAAATTATTATAAAAAAGCTGAAGATCAAAGAATGAAAAGTTATGAACATGTTGAAGAGTTGAAGATTGAAGAACGAAGGTAAAAAAATGAGGAAACCAGCAGTCACACTTGAGAGTCGTCGGGGCCGAGGTCGTGACGTCGTCTGACTCGTCTCTATCGCACTCCTAGTACTTAGGTTCTAACTTCTCTGAGTTCTCTCTCACAAGTCACAGCGATCTCTTAGGTTAGGTTTCTCCGTTTCTAATTAGTAATTCCTAATTTCCTATAGTGAATTGAAACTACGGCTGGGAAAGAGGGTAAGAGTTGGGCCTAGTCCTATTGGGTTGGGCTGGCCACTGGGGCAGTGTAGAGATACAACATTTCACATATTGGCTGTTGGGCTGGGCAGTATAGGTCCTGCATGAAATTCTTTAAAAATTGGTATTTGGTATACCGAAATTTCAAGATCTTAATACCGAGGACCGTATCGTTATACAGAAATACTAAAAATTTAATACTGAATTAGACCGAAATACCAAAAGAACCGAAACCGAAATACCGAATTAATTCGGCCCGGTTCGGAATTTGATTTTTCGGATTTTATGCCCACCCTAATGCCAAGTCAAATTAAAAGGTCAATTAAATTATGCTACATGTACAAGTGACATGTTCAGGCCAATCAAATACGGTCTTGTCACGCTTCAATCTGATTGGCCGAAAAGAGTATTTTATCATCACGTCTCTTCTCTTCCACAATTATAAATAGAGGTCTTCATAACTCAGAAAGATAACAGAAGTCATAACAAGAAGCAAAAGAGAGCTCGTAGATCAAACAGTATCATTTCTCTGTAAGCTTCAAGACTCAAGCAATCTAAATCTAGTCTTAAAATATGTCAGGTAAAAAGTTGGAATTAAAGAGTTATACTAGATATAAAAAGAGACATTCTTTTTTAAATAGAACAAGGAGAAAAATAAAACAGATTAATCGAAATGGAGGTAGCAATTATTACGGTACCTTTCTTTAGATGGGTTAATGTTTAGGAGATACAAGTCTAAAAAGATATGATATTCGTAAAACGATCAGCAATTTCGTATCTCCTCTTTGTGGAAATTTGACCCCCTAAATTATTTCGGTTGAGAAAATTGCTCAAATTAGGAGAAAAGAATGTATAGACATGGCTGATTCCAATATTGGGATATGATCTTTGTCTAAACTGGATAGTTCAATGACGTATCAATAACTAAGAATTTATTGGGACTTAGGTCATGTCCTTAGTCGTTAACTAAGTACACGTGTGTCACTTGATAATTCGCTCACGATCTTGCATAACTTGCTCACTTTTTTCTATGCATAGTCACTCTTACTACACTCAAGATCTCTAAAGGAATGTTAGAAAGAACACAAGAAAATTGCTAAAAGAAGCTTTGTATTATAGAGAACTTGAATTGTTTGTTTGGTGAATTACAAATGAATATCCTCTTTATATACTAGTCTCCTAAGGACTAGTGAGTAAATAATAATTATTACACAAGGCCCTTATTATGTACAAGTAAGTCCCTTCTCTAGAATTCTCTACATAGCTAGAATCTTCTAAGGACTTTCCTATCAATTCCATAGGGTTCTAAGGTCTTCCATGAGAAATCTCTATATTTCTCTAGAACCTTCTCATATGTGCTAGTCTATTTCATATATAAGCTTTCCATGTAGCAAAAATATATGTCAAATAGCACCTACGTGGCATGATGATGTGGCGGTCCATGACACTCCCCCTCCCTCATCCCCACCCAATTTTGTGGCACCCTCGGCACAAAGCATCGACACGTACACGCGCACCTCGCCTTGGCATCGTCGGATATCTTTGTCCATTAGCTATGATGCCCTATGGGGTAGTACGCATTCCCATGTCACAAGGTACTAGTCACTTTTCTTCTTGCCCCGTTTGTTCTTTGGACATCTAGCAATGATGGTCTCGATTCTCCGCCCATCGGATGCCTCTCCTTGCTTTTACCCTGAATCTCCCCTTGACTCGACCAAGTCTAGCAGCTTCTCAAGCATCGGGTCTGTGCTTTCACTCCCTATTTGGCTGCCCTCCGTGGTCCCAGTATTGCTAGCAAACTTGACCCCTCTGCTTGGTCCATCGTCTATGTCCGATAGCGTACCATCACTTTGTAACTCACCATCCTCTTCAACTATGTCCGCCTAACTTTTCTTACTACCGGCATGCTCCATTTGCATGCCGCCAAGATAGGCTTTGGAATCCCCTACTTTCGGCTTAGATTCCAGGCGCATTCCCCTAATGCAGGCAGTCCCTCCTGTGTCATCCTTGTGTGTCTGAGCAAAGTTCTCGATCATTACTGCAAGCTTCCCCAACTGTGGACATCACTTGCCCGATGTGATCCTTTACAGAAGTAGCACCCTCCCTTAGGCACGTACTCGCTATTGTTTTTAGACTCCTTGTCGTTTCTCTTGGATCCCGTTTGTTATGGGATGGCCCCTTTCCATTGCACTTGTATACCTCGGCTATGTCTTTACCCTTATCCTTGTCATGGTCTCATCCACCCCACTCGGAGTTGTCCCATTTGGACTTGACAGGCTCAATCTTAAAGTCAACGAGCGACTCAGCTATCGCTATAGCCTCGTCCACGTTGGCTACATGGTATCAAAGCAAAGATTGCAATTAAGGGAATGACGGACGACGGAGAAATTAAGGCTGCCACCCAAGCCAACGTCATCCAGGATACTACTGGCAAGAAGGGCCATGACTCTTACAGCTTATTTGGATGGTTGTTACGCATCGTTTCATAATGTATTGTATCGTACTGTATTGTATTGTACTGTATCGTTTGATAAATATAATATTTGGATAGATTGTGTCGTTTGTCATCGTTTCATGATATCACGCACCTGCAATATGAAGAATAAACTTGTAATATTATAAAAAAAATTATGATATATGGTAAAATTATCATATAAAAAGGTAGGGTAAATGATAAAATAAAATTATTTATTAATAATGAAGGGTGAGATTGAGAGAAAAAGACAAGGTAACGACTCCACCACACCAAATTGGTCGTTACATAAAGTGGCATATTTTGTCGTTATGTAACGACGGATTTAACGATATGATGCAATAAAATTTAAGTAACAATCAAAACAAATATTATATTTAAAGTAACAATATCATACAATACAATGGGTAACAACCATCCAAACAAGCTGTTAAGCTCTAATTATTAAACCCAAATTGTGCAAAAACCATTCACCTTAGGAACTGTAGTTGAACTTGGACATCTTAGCTGCTGCCTACTGGACCAACTAAAACAAGCTGAGTATTCTCAAATCTGAGCAGTCAAAACCCCAATTCAGATTCAGATTCAGATTCAGCTCCTGCCTTCCAAAATTAGAAAATTCAACAGATTTTCATTTCCATCAGCGGTCAAAATGCTCCCCTCCATTATTACTGTTCTCTTCTTCTTCATTTTTCCACTTTCTTCTTCACTACCACAACACCATTCCCATTTCATCAAACATACACTTTCCCCCGAAACTCCACATCCATACATCGAAATCAGTCGCCCGTTACTCTTCACTAACAACAGTACTCCATCTTGCACACTGCCCTTATTCACCCACAACTTCAGCAACACATACCGGCCTTCCGCCAGTCTCTATCCCTTACTCCCCGCCCTTTAATTGCTCTTGGACTCATGTCCTTCTCCAGTTCAATGTATCCTGCAAAGGCGAACAGTACGACCGTATCGCCGCCGTTTGGCTTGACGGTGCTGAACTTCTCCGTACCAGCACTGCTGAGCCCGCCGATGACGGAATTTTCTGGACCGTTAATAAAGACGTCACCAAGTACACTTCTATTCTTTTAAAGGACAATATTACCCTTTCTGTCATGCTCGAAAATTTAGTTAATGAAATTTTTACTGGGGTTTATCATGTTAATCTTACTTTTTTATACTATGATATTAAGAATGTTACCGCGGTTGAATTGGGTAATTATGTTGATAATAATCATATTTCAATGGAAGTTAACAAACTGAGAAATTCGTTGGATTTATATGAAAAACCGGCTGATTTGATAATCCCCATATCGGGGAATGGAGATAATGGATTTTGGTTTAGGATTGAGAGTGAATCAGAATTACATGGGCAGAGAGTTATGATTCCAAAGAATACTTACAAATCTGTGATGGAAATTTATGTATCGTTTCACGGGGATGATGAGTTTTGGTACTCAAATCCGCCGGATTCATATCTCAAGATGAATAATTTGACCACAAAAAGAGGCCATGGAGCTTATAGGGAAGTTTTGTTAAAGATAGATGAGAATTTGGTAGGATCTTTGGTTCCATTCCCAGTGATTTTCACGGGAGGAATTAATCCTTTGTTCTGGGAACCGGTGGTTTCAATTGGTGCCTTTGATCTTCCTTCTTATGATATTGATTTAACCCCGTTTTTGGAGCTGCTGCTTGATGGTAAAGATCATTTTTTGGATCTTGGGGTGGCGGATAGTATCCCATTTTGGCTCGTGGATGGGAATTTGCATTTATGGTTAGATGATTGTCAATCTCCATGTGAAGTTCAGGCTGAGGTTCTTAATTATGGTGCTCCTAAGTTTAACATCGAGCGATCTTCTAGTTTTCATGGACTTGATGGGTCGTTTGAGATTGAGATGGGGAGGAAGAGCAAGTTTTCGGGGTGGGTGAATTCAACTTCAGGAAATTTAACTACAATAGTTTCGAGAGAAGTGAAGTTGAAGAATGACATAAAGTTTTATCACAATGGTACTGAAAAAGGGGTAGGGCAGAATGTGAGAGAAGAAAGCATAGTAAGAGTAGTGTCTGATACGGGTATCACGATTTCTAGGACCACTGTAAAGAAGATATATCCACTTAGTATGACCACTGAGAATTTGCCTTCAACAGAGAATGATACAAGCTTGATGCTTACTGATTTAGATCATGAATGGAGGGAGAGGAAGTCCATTGGAGATTTATCAATCTCTTTGACAAATCGGCAGATATGCAGTGGGTGGATGGTTGTTCAAGATCATGATGCTCTATCTGGTGGAGCCACCACTCAACAAACTTATTCCTACAGGGATGAAGTTGGTTGCTATTCTAGGACCGTTTCAGCTGCTAATGGCACGCTTACGAGTGACACTGCAAGCAGTGTTTGTGCAGCTTTCTTGTAGTTTCAGTGGCATGGTTCATTTTATCCTTTGTGAATTGTGACTCCGTTTGAGGTTATGAGTTAAATGCTCCATTCCCACTGCCCTTTCTTTCCCTACGACCATGTAGTGTATAGCATCAGTTGAATTGATCCCCGAATTCTTGTCTTAGTAGTAATCATATTGTGTAAAGTTGTAGGTTTCATCTTTCAATAAGAAAGTGAAATGCCATGAAATGAACTTAATAACTCTGCTTATAGTCTTCCTGTCTTCTGGATGAGGGATTAACTTAAATTGACTACATATTCGTAAATATTACTCCAACAACTGTAAAGGAAGAAGCAGCCAAAATAGCAGTAATACACCTTCATGCTGGTGGTTTTATTACTATCCAGAGATATATATTGCACAGAGACTTGATGGCTTTAAACTGTAGACACCATTCTTACTAACGCTACCAATGTGACTGCCTCTCATTTATTAGTCCACAAGGGGAGAAACAGTGTAAGAGTAAGAGGAATCATAGAGACAAATGTACAAAAGAACAAAGTAGCTGATACAAGGACTGGGAGTTTGAACATAGCCTCATGCTCATTATTTTGCAACAATAAGGATCCCCTGTTCATCGGTCCTGGAAAAAAAAAAAGAAAAACATTGTTCATGAGAATAACAGTTCTGTAGAATGAACTGGTCAACCATTTAAAAGGTTATCAAATAACATCGCCATCTCTCTCCTTGAACAACGAAAGTAAGCACAAAAAGTAAGGAGAAGGATGAAAACATTATTCCACGTCCTGACCAAAATCGTCGCCCACGGAATTCTAACAATAAAACGAAAATATGTTCCTTGAAAAGTGTTAAGACTTATGTATGCGGCGAAATCAGAAGACTTGATTTCTCGCTGTCGAGACATTTCGGAAGCATGCCCCGGGGCCCCGAGGTTAGGAGGTCGCGACCGAATTCCCTACCTCGGGACTCGTCGAAGCCCGACTCGGAGAAAACGAAGAACGAAGCCAGGACAGAAGGGGAAGCCCTCTAGGCACATGGCTACGTCTGACAGGCCCGGCCTATCCAGAGCCTATGATGAAGCATCATGTCAAGCCATCCCATCACCGTACTTTGTAATTAATCCTCACATACTTGTAGCCGAATCTCCCCTCCTATATAAAGGGGACTCACCCCACCATGTAGGGGACTGATATCGCTCCATTTTCTCCACAAGTGCAATAATATCTTCTCTCTCTTCTCTAAATTGCTTATTCCCCTTGGCTCAAAGTCATTTATCTTCGGTCATTCTTCTTATCACTTGGCATTGGCCCGAGGCCGCCCCCGTATCCATTGCCTCTTAACTTGTTCTTCATTTTATAGCTTAATATTGGCCGAAAGATCCCTATCTTATTATACCTTTAACTGTTATCCCATTCCCGGCTATCCCCGATAGTTCGAGATCGATACCAACGCCGGCCTTGAGGTCTCATCGACCATCTCTGCATTCGGGCAACAGGCCCCTATGGTTTGATTACTGCCTCGTCTTAGCTCGCATTTATCATTATACTTCACGTTCTTAATATTAACTGGTTTAACAACTAGCTCGGGAATCGATCACGTATTTTTAGAATCTCATTTACAAATTTAATTGTTGTTACCATTTTCACGGTAAACAATTTGGCGCCCACCGTGGGGCTAAAAATAATAGTGATTATTTTCTTGCTGGTTTCGTCACACAAACGCACATTATCTTTCACACTTTTTCTTTTCCAAGATCCTTTGCTTTCAGGTCAAAATGCCTGGCTCGGTAAACAGAGTTGAGAACGGCAAACCTCGAAAATCACGGGGAAAATGGTGTGGCTATCCCGGCCGCTGGAGCACCTCCATGAAATCCTAATATCGCTCCCGGACCAATCCTAGCGGACGCAGATTCGCAGGACGCACAACAAATTGACGAAACTTCTCACACCGGCAGGAGCGTACGACACAACGACCAACAGGAAGCACAAAAAACCCTGGCCCGGGAAGAACAGGAAGTTAGTCTTCATGTTATTTTTGAGATGTTACAGGCACAACAACTGGCCATCTCTCAGCTACAAAGCCATCCGAGAACCCCTAGCACAGCAGCACCGGAGACGGCTCTTCCCGCTGAGTGAGTACTCGAAAGGTCAAGCAACAACGGATTAGTGGCTGGTCCCGCCATCGTAAAAATGCTCGAGGACCTCACCAAAAGGATTGAATCAGGTGAGAAAATGATTGCAGCCAACGATAAAAAAGTTGAGACCTACAACTCTAGGGTCGATCAGATCCTAGGAGCGCCCCCAGTCCTCAAAGGTTTGGATTCAAATAAGTTCATTCAAAGGTCGTTCCCCGAGGAAGCGGCCCCGAAGCCCATCCCGAAAAAGTTCAGAATGCCGGAACTCCCTAAGTACAACGGCACCTCCGACCCTAACGAACACGTCACTGCTTACACCTGCGCAGTAAAAGGCAACGACATAAAAAATGATGAGATCGAGTCTGTGTTGCTGAAAAAATTCGGAGAAACACTTTCAAAGGGGGCCATGATGTGGTACCACAACCTGGCTCCCAACTTCATAGATTCGTTCGCCATGCTAGCAGACTCCTTCGTAAAAGCACATGCCGGAGCCATCAAGGTAGCAACGAGGAAACCTGACGTTTTCAAAATCAAGCAGAGAGAGAACGAGATGTTGCGGGAGTTCGTATCCCGCTTCCAGATGAACGAATGGAGCTGCCACCAGTCTCCGACGACTGGGCGGTGCAGGCCTTCACCCAAGGCCTGAACGAACGAAGCTCGATGTCTTCAAAACAGCTAAAACAAAATCTAATCGAATACCCGGCCGTGACCTGGTCGGATGTTCACAACCGATACCAGTCAAAGATCAGGGCCGAGGATGACCAGCTGGGAGCCCCTTCGGGCTCAGTATACCCAAACAGACTCCTGGCAAAAGAGACGAAACCAAAAAAAGAAAGGTACCAACAGTACCTCGAAGACAGAAGGAACGCCCCGAGGCGCAACCTGCCCACGGCGATCGGAGGATAGATCGAGGACAAGACCCTCGGGGGCTCGTCAATAGAACCAGGTTCGATAGAAACATGGCGCTGATGAACGTGTCCCACTTATCAGAATATAACTTCAGCGTCGACATATCAGACATTGTATTCGCTATCGGCAAAATCAGGGACGCTAAGTGGCCCAAACCAATATAGTCGGACCTTTCGTAGAGAAATTAAAACTTAGTGTGTGAGTTCCACAACACACACGATCACAGGACCGAGGATTGCCATCAACTGCGAGAAGAAGTGGCTCGGCTACTCAACAAAGGGCACCTTCGGGAATTCCTTAGCGATCGGGCCAAAAATCAATTCTGGGACAGGAAGGCAACCAAGAAAAATAAGGCAAACGAGCCGCAACACGTCATCCACATGATCATGGGGGGTGTCGATGCCCCGCAGGAACCCATAATGAGAAAAACAAAAATATCCATCACCAGGGAGAAACGGACTCGGGGATATATCCCTGAAGACGCTCTCACGTTCAGAGAAGAAGATACTGAGGCTTTGTCTCAACCCCACAATGACGCCCTGGTAATCTCCTTTCTTGTGAATTCTTTTCAGATAAAATGTGTACTCTTGGATCCAGGTAGATCGGCCAATATTATCAGGTCAAGAGTGGTAGAACAGCTCGGACTAACTGAACGGATCGTGCCCGCCACTCGGGTCCTTAATGGGTTCAATATGGCGAGCGAAACAACGAAAGGAGAAATCATCCTTCCAATTACCGTGGCCGGCACAACCCAAGACACCAAATTCCATGTCATCGAGGGAGATATGAGGTATAACGCCTTGTTTGGGCGACCGTGGATACACTGCATGAGAGCAGTACCATCCACTCTCCACTAGATGATAAAATTCCCGACAAAGGACGGGATCAAAACCGTCTATGGGGAACAACATGCGGCAAGGGAAATGTTCGCAATACACGAGGTGTTACTAGCGCCCGTACCTCCGCTCCCGAAAAAGCCAATGGGCGAATCAGGTCTCAACTCCGGTCGGGTTTGACAACACAATAGAAATCTGCATCACGTGTCTGCCCTCGGGCGGGCGTAATAAGCCAACCCGAAGGTGCCACCAGCCTATCTCGTTTAAAGGTACATCCATTCCTCTTGTTTCATTTCGGATTAAGAACTAACCCTCATGCAGGCTCAACCGGAGATACCAGGACATAACACTATCAGGAGACCTCGAGACCCCTAAAGCGCGCTCGTTGCACTCTTTTCCTTCAATCGAGTTTTTTATCCCAAAAAAGAAGAGTTTTTACCGGCAAGGTTTTTAACGAGGCAACAACTGCGAAGCTGCTTAAAGGGGAAACTCCACAGAATTGCTCGAAGTCGCCCTTACGGCCAACTTTCAAGAGGCGAGGTGCATTCCCCCTGGAAGCCGCCCGATTAAAAGGAGGTGGAGAAACGTCAAGCAAAGGTTCCTACGGGGAGACGATGTATAAGGCCAAACGGTCGATGTAATCAGATCCCGCCAAAGCGGAAGCATGTATTATTATATTGGGCAATAAAAAAATACCTTTTTTCTCCCATGAAAAAAGAGAAAGGCTCCTTCTCGGAGTAAGGCAACATGAAAATCACCGAAGTAACCACAGTCAACCAAAAATAGGTCGACTCAGTGTAACAACACATGTATAGCGCCAATGGATCGGAGAATATCTTCCAACATCTCATTCTCCAAAAAGGGAAAGTCGTAGTATACTCTTGACAAAAACCTCTCCGTCAAATACGTCCCGAGACACTTGGAGACTTAAACGGTTCAGCGCCTAGACGACCCTAGGGTCGGAACCCCGGGCTTACAAAGCCCTCACAATGCAACTCCGAGTTCACGAGAAGCGGTCTTCAAACTTAAACAAGCTCGATAACTCAGAAACTGTCGCCAATTTCCATGCACTGGAAAATCCGAAACTATAAGACCCTAGCGGGCAGACTCGGCATAACCAGATCTATTCTACGAGCTGTAAGACCTCAATAGGCATGACAAACTGTAAGACCTCAACAGGCATGACAAACCGTAAGACCTCAACAGGCATGAAAAATCCTGAAGTTTAGGCTATACATCCCATTTGTAAGAATCCCTAAAGGGCATACCCTCGATGTAGACGCCTAAACTATCACTAGGGATCAAAAATGGCTACGGCCAAATGCATATGACTACGGTCAAAACGGCTGATACAGCCAAAATAACGCGACTCGGGGACGCCCGACTGTCGCTAAAAAATCACAGGCCACCACTCTGAATATACTTCGGAAAGAACCGGTTAAAACAGGCTTCTCTCAAAAGGCAAAAACGAGCTCCGACAATGTTGGCTCCAAAAATGCAAGAGCGTCAATCTACTCGACCTACAAGCTATGAACCTTACGAGGTGCTCGAAACATCGACGACAATGACTTGAAATCGAGGTTCCTCTGGAACCGACGACGGGTCAGGAAAAAATACTATAAAAAGACCTTAACGAGCAGAAACAAAACCTACAAAAAGCCCACGGGCAAAAATAGCATAAGAGCCATTGTCGCTAGCTAAGCAAGCCTACGTGCCTCATATTGAAAGGTCTCTACGACCAAACAGCGTAAAAGCCATTGTCCCCAGCTAAAAAATCTTGACAACTTGAGGATTAAAATGAGCTCGAATCGTAACCCGATTCGGAGACCGGATCTAAAATAGTTTACTATGCAAAGCCTCCGGGCCACATAAGGTCTCAACGACCAAACGGCATAAATGCCACTATCGCCGGCCAGAGAATCATGGATATTTATGGGTCGATTACAGCTCAAGTTGCAATGCAACTCAGAGACTGGCCCCAAAGCTACAATATGCCTAAGGGCACGGCATAAATGCCACTATCGCCGGCTGGAGAATCATGAAAATTTATGGGTCGATTACAGCTCGAATCGCAACGCGACTTGGAGACTGGACCTAAAAGTTGCCATATGCCCAAGGGCGTGGCATGAATGTCACAGTCGCCAACCGAGTAAACCTCTGGACCAAGCACCCATAAGGTCACTTCGACCCAAAGCACAAAAGCCATCATAATCCGCCCACGCAGGCAGGAAAGAGCCTGAGGGCCAATTGAAGCATGAGTCACAATGTGACTCGGAGACTAAGCCTAAACGGCCAGGCCAAGCACAGAGGCCCCAGCACCTGCTCGCCTCAAGGATCGCACTTGAGAGCCCTCGGGTCTGTCCGATCCATCCCGGAACTATGAGGACCTTGCCAAACACCAAAACCGGCCTGACCGGTCAAAAGCAACAACAAAAAAAAGAGAAAAAAGAGGTACAAAAGAAATAAAGCTTCAAATTCTTTCTTATATATTACACGCGCGAAAAGGGCGCATTCTCCATCTACAGGCATGTCCTACGTATATCAGAGACAAAGCGACAAAGCGGCAAAATCTACACTCTGCGGTAAAGGGCTATAGCTGGTCAAATTTGCCCTCCGCAACATCAACAAGAAGTGATCGAGCGGCACGCTCATCCGCCCTTGCTCGAGCCAATTCCTCCGAGAGAACGAAGCCCCTTGCACTGACCTCCTCGAGTACCTTTCTCCGGGATCTACAGCGAACATATTCCTCGATCCTCTTCTCCCGGTCGAGGGCTCGCTTCAGTTCAGCTTGGGCATCAACAGCATCTTTCATACGAATCGCCATCTCACGATCAGCCTTGGTTCGGCTTAATGCCGCTTCTGCACGAGCATCGATTATCTCGGCTCTGACCTTCGAGAGATCAGATTCAAATTTCCCAATCATATCCGCTTGAACTTTGGCGTTTTCATGAGTCAAGCTGAGTTAAGCCTCGAAGGCAGGGACCTTAGCCGAGATGCTCATCTCTTCTAAAGCTCGAGCCTGCACCTGAGCCCTTAACTCCTTGCAAGCGACTTTGACGCGATTGACGTCGCCCTTGAGGTACTCCAAGGCCTCCGACTTTCTCTGCAACTAATACGACAAAAAGGAATTAGCCTTAAGGTTAGAAAGGAGCGAAGCACGCACTATAGGAAGTTACCTGCTCCATCAAATAGCTCTCATAGTTTGAGCTCCGGTATGCCTCATATCTCCAATGATGCAGCTTAAATTCCTTCTCCTCGCTAAGGAGCCTAAGAGATTCGCCCTCACCCAGAATTTTCTGAAGCTTGGCCCCTTGACGGAACAGCTCAGACCTAAGCCCATCACAGGCCTGCACGAAGAAGATTCAATAGAGGGATGAGGACAGGGGATACAGGGAAACTGTACATAAAACTCACCACAAAGTGAAGCCGACAGACTTCCTCGAAGTCGGAACACACTCCTGTTGATCCTGCCCCTGAGGCCCAAGAAAAACTTAACCCGGGCACAACATATTCGCTCAAAGGAACCGCCGACCGGGAATCAGGCACTCCGGGAGCAGCAGATTCGGGCGACGCCCTTTCCTTAGAAATATGAGCCCGACCAACGCCACTTAAGGCTCTGTCACACCGCAGGTGCTGATCTCTCCTGTCTCCATCGCCCCTCGGCCCGAGAGCCAATGAATCCTTCCCCTCTTCGGAGGAACATTGCCCCGTCCCAGGGAACCACCCGATATCTATAAACGGCACAAATGGAAGGGGAAAGAGTTACCTCGGGTATACAAAGGCAAGGCAAAGGCAGCAAACGTGCATACCTTTGGTATTGCGCTCCCCATCCGGTACGAAGAACTGCTCGCCATCTGTGCTCATTGCAGGATAAATGGGTCACCAGCCTCCGGACCCAGCCGGGCAGGTCATGGACCTCACCCGACATCCAAGAAGTTGTTGCAATAAGGGAAACAACATTATTACTCAGCTGATTTTTGCTATATGCGGAATCTGAAAAATAACCAAACGCCTTACTCACGTGCATAATTCCACCCTTCGGGAAATGGCAAAAACTCCACAGGAATAATATCGGTCGTCCGGACCTGGATAAACCAACTGGCCCACTCTCAATCCCTGCCATCTTCGTCGTCAACAACGAAGGGCGTGGACGAACGACACCTCAGAGTTAGCAGGCCTCGGTGATAAAAGGGGCCGATACAGCCTGACAAGGTGGTCAAGCGTGAATTCAAGCCCGACTTTCTCCGCAAAGAATCTCATCATCAGTGTCGTTCGCCAAAATGCCGGATGAATCTATGCTAGGGTAACCCGATACTTCAAGCAAAATTCAAGCACAACCCTATCAGGGAGGCCAAATGCGAAAGGGTATAGGTACATGCTCAAGAACCCATCAGTGGAGTCTGCGATGCCCTCATCTGGGGAAAGCGCCTGCAGTGTTACCTCCTCGCCATCTCCAGGTGTTCCTCTCTTATCAAGGACGTCGTCTCCAGAATGAAATCCCTCGGTTCCTGAGCACTAGGAGCAGCGCCCCCCGTCGCCTACCGGATCGGCCCCGAAGTGGTTCCCATGACTATGGAGAAACTAACAGGTCAAGGCAAGGGCGCACACCAACACTTTTTGCGCCTAAAGAGATGAAGTATCCGCGCCAAAGCGGAAAGGCAGCTACCTAAAAGTAGCGAGGTCTTGCCAAGGAGCTAAAGCCGCCCCACATATATGCGAGAAGCAACGACGATTCGCCTGCCCAAGGCAAGCCCCTGAAATCCAATAGCCTCGATACAGATCGACAGGTCGATACCCGATCCAGAAAACATCCTCCAACGAGGAGTCAAGATTCAAGGGGTCGTTCATATTATCTCCATGCTCGGAGAAGCACTCTACGTCAAGAACCCCCGGCCCAAAGAAGTCGGGCCTCGGTGAGCTTTAAACACCGACACTCGACGCAAGGCAAGCACCTAGTCTCGTGATCCCCTCTTCGTGAAAAGAGGAATAAACACAGGAAGCTCCGATCACGAAAGCTCCATGAAGGTCCGAGGAAGCGCCAAATACGAGCAGACTCCCCAGTGGACCCCCTGGTACCCGAAGATGACCTTCATCCAGGGTAACATTCCCGAAGGCCTCGAAATCCAATGCATGACCTCCAAACAACTCAGAGGGCCTCGGTAGCCTAGATCTATCAGAATCAATCCAAGATTGGTCCGAAGTACGACGACGGGTCGGAGGAAAGCCATGTCGATCAGCATAAGATCAAAATGAGCGCTCGCGCTCGAGTCAGATATCAGCGGTCAACAAATAAAAGAAGGCATTCGAAGAGCCTCGAAGGGCATGAGAGCATACAGAAACAAAGCAAAGTAAGGAAAGCAGAAATCGGCAGAGTTTATTCTTATTCATAAAATTTGCGTACAAACAGCCCTCAAGGGGTCGTTACATATAATTACAAAAGCCTACAGGAGTCTACACCTAAAGCGAAGGAACAGAAGGATGTACATGTGATGAAACCCGGATGCCTGGTCCGCCCTCGAGAATTTATCTCCGGTATCAGCATCGTCGGGCACCGCACCCTCGAGCACGTATCCTCGAGGGTGACTCCATCGACCTCCACCTCCCATAGGTTCCCAACTCAATCCCTTGAGGGATCCCCGCCAGAGAAGATGAAGAAGAGGAAAAGGAGGGGACGTAGAGGAGGCATAGAAAAGAGACATGGCCCGCCGAAGCCAAAGGTTGAAGATTCGGCGGGCCTCGGCCTCAACGACTGCTAACGGCATTTTATCCCTTAGGAAAGGAAAAAACCTAGGGATGAAGTGCCACACCAGGACTGGGTAGGAGAGTGAGCAGCGATGCATAATCCGAACAGCTGTCTACATAAAAGGAAATCGGTTCCCCGTCCTTCGTCACCTCGGGCCAACAGCAGCAACAAGAGCCAGCATACCAATGACCACAGCAATAGCAGGACAGCACGCTTATGTTCGACGAAGGGAGACCCCGGCAAAAAGCCACGATGCAGTCTAAGGGAACTCCTCCAAATGGCCTTAAGGTCATAAGCCCGTAACATGATGTTCAAGGGTGAAAGAAGATAATAGGAAGGAAGAGGCAAGCAAGCCAACGGAAGCATTGAGATAGGAAAAACAAAGCCAAGGCACCCCCATTTATAGGGGATTACGACACGGTCATCTAGGCTTTGGAAGACTGACCGACGGGCGAGGTTAATGCATCTATGAGAAACTGAACCGACGGCGGTACCTGTACCTTGGGAAGCAAAAATCAAGGAGTGCAATGAATGACGTCGAAAAGCACGAGCTAGGGGTCGCATCATCGCTGTGGCATCGCCGAAAGAAGCTCGAAGAGTCAAGTGTCAGAATCATTTCCCATCACTTCGATATGGGAAACGCGGAGACTATCTGTACGCGGCGTAATCAGAAGACTTGATTTCTCGTTGTCGTGATATTTCGGAAGCATGCCCCGGGGCCCCGAGGGTAGGAGGTCGCGACCAAATTCCCTACCTTGGGACTCGTCGAAGCCCGACTCGGAGAAAATGAAGAACGAAGCCAGGATAGAGGGGGAAGCCCTCTAGGCACATGGCTACGTCTGACAGGCCCGGCCTATCCATAGCCTATGATGAAGCATCATGTCAAGCCATACCATCACCATACTTTGTAATTAATCCCCACATACTTGTAGCCGAGTCTCCCCTCCTATATAAAGGGGACTCGCCCTACCTTGTAGGGGATTAATATCGCTCCATTTTCTCCACAAGTGCAATAATATCTTCTCTCTCTTCTCTAAATTGCTTATTCCCCTTGGCTCAAAGTCATTTATCTTCGGTCAATCTTCTTATCACTTGGCATGGCCCGAGGCCGCCCCCCGTATTCATTGCCTTCATTTTATAGCTTAATATTGGCCGAAAGAGCCCTATCTTATTATACCTTTAACTGTTATCCCATTCCCGGCTATAACCTATAGTTCGAGATCGATACCAACGCCAACCTCGAGGTCCCATCGACCATCTCTGCATTCGGGCAATAGGCCCCTTTGGTTTGATTACTGCCTCGTCTTAGCTCGCATTTATCATTATACTTTACATTCTTAGCATTAACTACTTTAACAACTAGCTCGGGAATAGATCACGTATTTTTAGAATCTCATTTACAAATTTAATTGTTGTTACCATTTTCACGGTAAACAACTTAGAGTTTGTGAGAGAGTATTTCAATATTAGATTGCATGTTAGATTGTGTCTGATGATATAGTCAAAGATTGTGGGTAAAAGCCATGATATTAGGGATACACTCTTGAAGTTGTGTCTCTAGCTTTTTGATATATTCTAGGTGTAATCTATCTTTTGAAGTATGAAGTGAAATACACTTACATCATTCACATGGTATCAGAGCCTCGGTGGAGACTCTAATAGCCTTTTCTGGTTGCTTTTTCTGGCAGCCACTCTTCCGGTGAACTTTTTCGACCATCATTTTCAGTTGCTTTTTCAGGCATCCACTTCTCCGATGGCTTTTTCCGGCCATCTCTGACTATCATTTCAGATTTGTGATAGTCGACCATTTGGTCCAGTCTTACCCATTATATTCTCTAAAATCTCTTGTGAAGTTCCCGGTCAGATATTGTTACCCATCATAGTAGGCTCCTTTTCACTAGATCTGAAGAAATTCTTATCTATTTCCCCAAGAAACCGTTGCTTCTCTCCAAAGCAGACTATAGCTGGTGTTACCCTTTTTTGATTCATCATTAAGTACGACATCAATAATTCTCTGCCTTGCAACTGCAACAATACCACTCTCGTTCCCAAAGTCAAAACCAACCACGCTCATCTTTGCTAGCTGAAATCACTCAATAATCTTCTGGAGAGAAGAACTGAATCTTCTGGAATCTATGTTCCACGCACTTCGTGTGCATACAGTTGAGTTTTTAATAAAAGGGGTTTAAGGTAGAGCAGTACAGAGGAACCAAATGATCACCTCTCTTGAAACTTAAGGCATACTTTATTGCTTTTGTCTTTACATGTGGGGCATTTTTCTGACCAGCTTTATTTTGTCCTAAAAATCTAACAAAGTCTTGAATTTTTTATTTCCTTACAGAGTGCCCCAACTTTTTGTTCTTTGTCCCACATTATTTTGCACCCTTGCCTTTTTAAAATTTAATATCAAAATGACAGGTGAGTCATCCACGGCAGAAGAAGTCAAACCATTTTTCTCTTCAATTTCGAATCTTTCCGCTATTACTACTGTTAAATTACATGGTAGTAATAATTACTCACCATGGTCTTCTTCAGTTGAGATGTGGTTCATGGGACAGGGTTATGAGGATCACTTAGTCAAAAATGCTAGTGAAATTGGTACTAGTAAAAAGACTAAGTGGACCCGAATTGATGCACAATTGTGTAATATTTTATGGAACTCTTTGGATCCTAAATTACTCAACTTGTTTCAATCTTGTAAACCTTGCTATAAAGTTTGGACTAAAGTTAAAGCTTTGTATACGAACGATATACAATGAATATACAAAGTAGTTTCAGATTTAGTCCAACTTCAGTAGAACAATCAAGATATGGCTGAGTTATTTAGGACAAATAGATACCTTGAAAGATCAATTTGACTCACCCATGCCACTTACTGCAAGTGTCACCACCCAGGAGCAACAAAGAGATAAGTTCTTTATGGTTTTGGCACTGAAAGGACTTCGATATGATCTCAGCCCTTTAAAGGATCAGATCTTGGCAAGGTCTGTAGTTCCTTCATTAGTTGAGGTTTCAGCTCGACTATTGTGTATTGGAACAGAAACACTTGATACTAATAAAGTGAAAACATCTGTATTAGCTGTGCAAAATGAAAATCCACAGGAACAAAATGTCTCTCAAAGAGGAAAAGGTAAAAGCACCAGACCCTACTGCAATTACTGCAACAAGTCGGGCCATACTCAACAAACTTGTTGGAAACTACATGGTCGACCATCACGTACAAACAATCGTAGTACAACCCACATGGTTCAAAATGGTGGTGAAACAGATGATCAACATGCTGATTTTATTACTTTATCTGGAGTGGATTATAGTGATTACCTGCAGTATCAAGCGGCTAAACAACAATCACTCTCATCTGGCACCTCAAAAACTGGTAATTCCTTTGCTTGTCTGGGCAGGTCTTCACCCAATTTCTCATGGATATTGGACTCTGATGCATCTGACTATATCTTTAGTAATCAGAATCTTTTTTCAAACCTTATTCCTTCCTCAACCCTCTTTGCGATTACCCTTGCTAATGGCTCGCGAGCTGTAGTAAAATGAATAGGAGAAGTGCAACTTCTTCCCTCTATCTCTTTAAACTCAGTTTTATTTGCTCCAGAATGCCCATTCAATTTGATTTCCATAGTAAATTAACCAAAAGTCTTAATTGTTCTGTCACTTTTTTTGCTAACTCTGTTGTTGTGCAGGACTGGAGAACAGAGAAGACGATTGGAATAGGATATGAGTCATAGGGATTATATCATATGTCCAGATCACAACCACCAGTTGCCTTCACTTCCGCTCTGTCAGCTGATCTACTCCATAGTCGTTTAGGCCACCCGAGTCTTGCAAAGCTTCAAAAATTAATTCCTGGTCTTTCCACATTGTCTTCTTTTGAATGTGAATCTTGTCAGCTTGGGAAACACACTCGCACTTCGTTTCCTAAAAGAGTCAATAATAGGGCTTCATCTATGTTTGACATTGTTCACTCAGATGTTTGGGGCCCTAGTCGTGTTGTTTCAAGTTTAGGATTTCAGTATTTTGTTACCTTTATTGATGACTTCTCCTATTGCACATGGGTATTTTTAATGAAAAATCGTTCTGAATTGTTTTCTATTTTTCAAAACTTTTGCGTTGAGGTAAATAATCAATTTGGTGTTTCAGTAAAGGTATTACGTAGTGACAATGCAAAAGAGTATTTATCATCCCCCTTCACTAGTTTCATGTAATCTCAAGGAATCACTCATCAGGCTTCTTGTGCATATACTCCTCAACAAAATGGAGCCGTCGAACGTAAAAATCGGCATCTCATTGAAACTGCTTGTACCTTACTTATACACCATCACGTTCCTCTTCATTTTTGGGGAGATGATGTTCTCACTGCTTGCTATCTAATCAATAGGATGCCTTCTTCGGTGTTGCAACATCAAAGTCCTCACTCAATTCTCTTTCCAGGTCAAAATCCCTATCATTTACCTTTGAGAGTGTTTGGATGTACTTGCTTTGTTCATGATCACAGTCTTGGAAATGACAAACTCCAACAAAGTCAATTAAGTATGTCTTTCTTGGATACTCTCGTTACCAAAAAGGTTATAAATGCTATGATCCAAAAGCACATAAGTATTTGATCTCTGCGGATGTAACCTTCTTTGAGACGTCTCCCTAGTTTTCACTAAACACTACAAACCGAAATTTTGATGCCTCAAGTTTTGCCAGTGCCTATATTTCCTATACCGCGGGTTAGTCTTCTAGATAGACCTTAAGGCTCTCCTCCTCCTCTCCAAGTATACTCTAGACGTGCCCGTCCTCTAGCTAATACTAATGATAGCACTACACCTGATCTGAATACATTGGCAGCTCCCGATGACTCATCTCTTGCTCCTAAGTCACCTGCTCTAGTCATGCCTTCATCAGATGCAGTAACTCCACCAATTGCCATACGCAAAGGTATACGCACTACTCAGAAACCAGTACGATTTAACTGCTTAAGTTATCATCGATTGTCCTTATTATATTATACCTTTGTATCTGCTTTATCTCATGTACCTATACCAAAGACTGTTGGTGAAGCATTGGAACATTCAGGGTGGAAAGGTGCTATGATCGAAGAAATGACTGCTCTTGAGACCAATAACACTTGGGAATTGGTCCAGTTACCGAAAGAAAATCTATTGTTGGATGTCGATGGATCTATATAGTAAAGGTAGGTTCAGATGGAACAATTGATCGCCTGAAAGCTCACCTTGTTGCTAAAGGATACACCCAGATTTATGGCCTTGATTATGGTGACACATTCTCTCCCGTTGCCAAAATTGCATACGTCCGACTGCTTATCTCCTTAGCAGCAATGCGTCATTGGTCGCTTCATCAACTAGATATAAAGAATGCTTTCTTACATGGTGAGCTTGCTGAGGAAGTTTATATGGAGCAACCTCCTGGGTTTGCTGCTCAGGGGGAGTCAAACTTAGTATGCCGTCTGAAACGTTCACTATATGGCCTTAAGCAATCTCCGAGAGCATGGTTTGGAAGATTTAGCTCTGTTGTCCAACAATTTGGGATGTCTCGAAGTGAAACAAATCACTCCGTTTTCTATCGACATAATGGTCCAGAAAATAATATTTATCTGGTCGTTTATGTTGATGACATTGTCATAACTGGAAATGATCAAGAAGGAATATCTCAACTAAAGCAGCATCTATTCAGTCACTTTCAAACAAAGGACTTGGGGAAGTTAAAGTATTTCTTGGGAATCGATGTAGCACAATCCAAGACCGGTATTTCTATCTCACAAATAAAATATGCTTTGGACATACTAGAGGAAACATACATGTTAAACTGCAAACCTATTGACGCTCCTATGGATCCAAATGTCAAACCCGTCCCTAGACAGGGGGAGCCATTGAATGATCCTGGCAGATATCGAAGACTGCTCGGTAAACTAAATTATCTTACTATGACATGACCTGATATTTCATTTGCATTAAGTGTGGTTAGTCAGTTTCTCCAAGCTCCAGGGAAAAGACTATCATATGAAGACAAAGGTCACACAAGCATTGTTGGATATTCTGATGCTGATTGGGCAGGTTCTCCGTCAGATAGACGCTCTACTTCTGGGTACTGTATCATGATTGGGGGAAATCTAATCTCTTGGAAAATCAAAAAGCAATATGTTGTTGCTAGATCTAGTGCAAAAGCAGAATATCGAGTTATGGCCACATACGAGCTTACTTGGTTGAAACAACTTCTCCAAAAGTTAAAATGTGTTGAGTTCAAATAAATGGAGCTTATATGCGACAATCAGACTGCCCTTCATAATGCTTCTAATCTAGTTTTTCATGAAAGAATGAAACATATAGAGGTGGATTGTCATTTTATTAGGCAGAAGATCGAGTCTGGATGCATTGCCACTAGCTTTGTCGGTTCAAATGACCAATTGGCAGATGTCCTTACTAAGTCCCTTAGAGGGGCTCGGATTGAGTACATTTGTAGCAAGCTTGGAGCATATGACATGTACGCTCCAGCTTGAGGGGGAGTGTTAAGACTTAGATTTTGTCAGAGAGTATTTCAATATTAGATTTGATGTTAGATTGTGTCTGATGGTATTGTCAAAGATTGTGGGTAAAAGCCATGATCTTAGGGATACACTCTTGAAATTATGTCTCTAGCTTTGTGTATATATTCTAGGTGTAATCTATCTTTTGAAGTATGAAGTGAAATACACTTACATCATTCACAAAAAGGAAATATAAAAGAGCAAGTATAAGCTTGATACTAACCAAATCACAAACAATACCAAAATTTTAATATGTTAATAGGCCTGGGTTTCAAGAAGCCTAGCTTACTACAACATCTAGCTAAAAGAGCCCTAGTTCGGTCATAGGAGCGGAGCTAGAGTGCGGGGAACGGGTTCGGTCGAACCCAGTAGCTTTGGTTTGAATCATGTATTTGTTTTAGAAAATCTATTGAATATGTATGAATTATTAATTTAGAACCCAATAACTTAAAACGATTAGGATCTCGAACCCATAAGCTTGAAATTCTGGCTCTGCCTTTGAGTCCGGAACACACTCAATTGAGCTTGCTATAGTATCAGGCATAATTTTCATGGAGAGCGCGAGTTGCAACATTTCCTTTGAAAGTTCATCGACCCTAGCTATTAGATTGTTGGCACGAATACCTATATTCTCTATGGCCACCAATTCATGGTCAGGAATCCTTGGTGCAGGAAGATTCAATTTCGACCTCTTCCTCATATTATGTTTGTTGTCATGATGCAATATGGATGTAGGCGTGTCCTCCTTCCATTATGCAATCTTAGACGAGCTTCTTTATCGACTCTCCTTTCACCTTCAAATTCTTCAATGGTAGTCGAAAACTTATAAGGTCGTTGCTCTACAGCACTAGAGTCTTCTTTTTCAGTAACATCATAGAAATCTTCTCCAAGGGGATTGTAATCAATTCCTGAACTACCTTTTCTCTTCCTTTGATATACATGATCTATTCCAGCAGCTCTTAGTTCTCTAGTTTTTTTAGCCTCTTGAAGCTGTTTTTCTCTGGCTTTCCTTTTAGCCTTCTTGCCACTTGTGTTGGCTAACCGAGCACGTGCTTCAGAAAACATTTCTGTAATCTTTCTGATCCTCATCCTCATCCTCATCCTCATCCATATCAACAGGATCAGGACGAGTGGGCTTTCATTCTGGATATGGATCAATCTCTCGATGATGCAATTTTTGTCGGATCATCACTCATAGTTTTCGTCCATGGCGTCGAGAAGCTTCTCATAATGTTTAATACACTGGGATGGTGTACGGCCAACAATTGGTGCAATTATCCTCCATTGATCCACCTTCTTCTTCTCGTGTTCGTTCAACCTTTTTAATTGAAGGCACGATCCACAGAAAAAGTATGAGCCTATATATGCGCCTCGTACTTCATTATATATGGCTGCCTTTAGAATCTCATCCTTCCACAGTCCAAACCGTAAAAATTGCATGGGGAGCCATAGCCTTTAGCCTCTACTTGATGTTTAATTTTGTTATCAATCCTGTTACTTAAACATGCTTTACTTACATAATTCTTGCAATGACCTGTTCTCATCCTTTCTAAAATTTGTTGCCAGTTAATATGATTCTCACTAGGATAGATACTTAGCATAATTTGAACCTTTTTCTTACTATGAGTCTGTGTACACCAATTCTGCAAACTTGTTCTGTTAATGTGTAGTACCTATGCATTATGTGTTGAAATTGTTCTTCTGAAACTTTGTTAAATCTGTTCTTAAAACCTAAACATGTTTTGTTATCTGCTCTATGTGCTCAACTTGATTATGTTTGTATCCTTCAGTGTTGTCCCTCAACCTTAGGTTATTCTCTTTCACTTATTACCTGGGCTCTTTTGAGTTCTCATTCTTAGCCGGCTGAAAGCCAAGGCTACCTAATTTCTATCATTGACCTCCCTAGTGTGAGCACTGCTCGGGGTCCAATTGAGACCCTGGTGAACTCTGACACACTAGGACTTAGTCCCTAGTCATTTCTTGAATCTCCTCTATTAACCTTCCTAGTGCGAGCACTGCCCTAGGTTCTTGAATCTCTTAGGAACTCTGACACACGAGGGTCCAAGGTTCCTTGCGACTTTGTTCTAATTGCTCAATTCTATCTCATTTTCACCTACTGAATAAGCAAATGGGCTTGTGTAAATGGCTGTTAATCAACTCTGGCTACTGGGTTTTGGCTATGAAGACTATTTTTTGGGCTATTTTGAAACTATGTGGACTTGAGATTGAAGGTCTGGCTTGGCCGGGTATGCTTTTGTCCTGCTTTAGGCCCATTATAGTTATATTGTAATTCTGTAATTTATTTCATTGAGCCTAGTCTGGTAAGGTTTTTGTCTAAATTAGCTAGGGGCATTGTCGTGTCTTAATATTTTTTCTTTTCGGTGAAGGACTTATATACTAGCCATCATTTCTGCCTTGTAGTTTTCTTCTGCATTTTATGTTCCTATTTTTCCTATGATCTCTATGATGAGACTAATATTCTCTCCTTTTATTTTTTCTTATTATCTTGAGCCGAGGGTCTTCCGGAAATAGCCTCTCTACTCCTTCGAGGTAGGGGTAAGGTCTGTGTATATACTACCCTCCCCAGACTCCATTTGTGGGATTTTACTAGGTTGTTGTTGTTGTTGTAATTTATTTCATTCATTGGGCCTGTAATAATGCTGTAATAACAATTGGGTTGTTAGTAAAATTGGGGAAATGTATTTATTTTAATATTTGCATGAAACGGGTAGAAATTCAGCTTATAGGTGTTTAATTTGCTCAAACATATTCTGCTTCTATGTGCAATAGATAACCTGTCTATAGAAAATTAATGTTCAATTCATTCAACATATTCTGCTTCCACGTTTGTTAGATATCATGCTTATAGGAAATAAAATGACCAATGTCTTAATGTGCATTACGACATATTCATTAGATATCGTGACCATAAGGTTCTGATAGTTTATGTTCTACAAATCTACATTTTTAGAAATCATGCCTATAGCGTTTTAATTGGTCAATATGATGTTGTCATAGTTGCTCACTTAATAGATATGCTTATAGAAGCTAAAACCAGTTTCAATCGCTTATCGTAGAAATCATGCCTACAGGATAATCCCACTTGCTTTAAGTGTTAAAATTGAACTTTCAACATTGTTTCGTTGCCATCTATTAGAAAGCATGCCTATAGGATTAAATTGAGTAATTCCGAATATTTCCAATGCTTATCACTGCCAACTACTATGTAAATCACCTAGATATCATGCCTATAGGTTTAATTGCTAACAACCTGCAATCATTAGGCAATTGTGTAGTCGCTCAAAAGTTGTATCTAAAATGGCACCTTGCATATGAAAATGTCTGCATGTTTGAGGTCACATAGAAACCATGTCTATAGGATTTAATGTCTTTAACGCATGTCAATTCTGGAACTATCAAACGCCTAATTTGTTTGCGTACATTTGTTGTCTAAGTGTGCAGGTCAATTTGGGCCCTTAATTGCTTTTACATAAAGTCCAACTTGTTTTGCATGTCGCCAAGTTTTCTCAATTTGAACCACCTAAGTTAAGCCTAGAACCACCCAAAATAGAGGTCCAAACGCCTCCTGGACCGTAGGCATGGAACGGGTAGTGCACGCATAGGGTATGAGTTATAATTGAACTAGTACGCTTTAGGTAACAACTTAAAGATAGTAATCGGGTAGCAGGAGATGATAGTCCATGCCCAATGATAATATTAGTAACACCCATCTGGAGGGAGTTACGAAGTATTATTTATATTGCACGGGGTGATCCTTTAGGCTAAAAAACTTAGGACCCCCCCCCCCCCCCACACACACACACACTTTCTTTCTTTTCCTACTAGAATAAAAAATAATTGTCCCTTCTGTTCAAAACTTGTCTATAATAAACTTCTTAAATTTTTGTGCTCTCTCTTCGTTTAATTCGAGTTCGGCCGGGACCCACAGTTGTGGACCTCGAAGAGTGCCTAACACCTTCTCTTCGAGGTAATTTCGAGCCCTTACCCGATCTTTGGTGACCAAACTGGTTAAACCTGAGTTATTTGCAAATAGGTGCCCTAACACACCTCAAACCCGTTAGGTGGCGACTCTCTCTTTTAACACCTTCCTTAAAAGTGTTGTCACGTGTCGAAACCCGATTTCGCGAGAAAAAGGGGCGCGACAGTATGCTCATATGACTATTCTTGCCATTATATTTGTCCTTGCCATGACCAATCTGTACCCCTAATGATTTGTAATCTCTTAAAACCAGTCTGTCTGACTGATACTCTCTATTTTACCTGATCCTGCTTGTATTATAATATTTAACTCTTGTATTTGGTATAATATGATCATTTAAGTCCTAAATTTGTTGCACTATTTGGTTTTTAATAGTCTAATACCATTGCTTGTTAATTTTTAATCCTAGGCTCCTTGTTCCTTATCATACGTCACCCTACCCAGTGTGTTAATTTGCTCATATGATTATCATATGAGTTTGCAAATGCTTTCTAAACCTATTACTCTACTACTATTTTCATTGATTGTTTCATGTTATAAGTTTAATTCTAGGGTTGGCTGAAAGCCAAAGCCCTCCCCCTAAGTTTTCTCTATCAACCTCCCTAGTGTGAGTATTACCATGGGTTCTTGAAGCCCTTGGGAACTTTGATACACTAGGGTCTAAGGTTCCTTGGCGCTCTGTCTCAAATGCTCCATCCTACCCTCTTTTTACCTATTGAATGAGCCAGTGGGCTTGTGCATGGTTGATTTCTGAATTTTTGATGGCTAGTGAGTTTTGGCTATTTTATGTAAATAAGGGATGTTTTCTGGGTTTGATTGGATATGACTTCTGGGCTGTGATGAAGCCTATTGGATGTGAAATTGAAGGCCTAGCCTGGCCGGGTATACTTTGGGCATGTCTAAGGCCTACTATAGTTATTCTATAACTTTGTAATGTATTTCATTCATTGGGCCTGTAATAATTCTGTAATAACAATTGGGGTGTTAATAAAATTGGAAGAATGTGTTTACTTTAATATTTGCATGAAACGTGTAGAAATCCTGCCTATAGGTGTTTAATTTGTTCTATTCCTACTGTGTGTTAGATAACCTTCCTATAGGTGTTAATTTGCTCGAACATGTTCTGTTACTATGTGTGTTAGATAACCTGCCTATATGTGTTTAATTCGTTTAACATATTCTACTTCTACATGTTTGTTAGATATCATGCCTATAGGAAATAAAATGGCCAATCTTTCAATTGCAGCATGTTCACTAGGTACCATGATTATAATATTATATTAGTTTATGTTCTACCAATTCGCATTTTTAGAAATCAAGCCTATAGGGTCTTAATTGGTTAATGTGCTATTGTTATAATTACTCACTTAAGAGGCATGCCTATAGGAGCTGAAACCAGTTTCAATTACTAATCGATAGAAATCCTGCCTATAGGACATTATCACTCGCTTTTAAGTTCTAATACAATGAACTTTCAAACATTATTTCGTTGCCACTATTAGAAAGAATCCCTATAGGATAAAACTGAGCAATTTTGAATATCTCCCAAAGTTATCACTTCCAATTATTGCACCTTGATATCATGTCTATAGGTTTGAACACTTATAATCTGTAATGATCAGCATATAATATCAGGTTCCCTAAACTGTGTAGTTATATAGAAGTCATGCCTCTAAAATAACACCTTGCAACTGAAACTTCCTGCATGTTTGAACTCCAAAGTCACATAGAAATCATGTCTATAGGGCTTAATGGCTTTAACTCGTCTCAATTCTGAAACTGTCAAATGCCTAACTTGTTTGCATGCATTTGTTGTCTAAGTGTGGAGGCTAACATGAGCCCTTAACTGCTTTTATATGAAGTCCCATTTGTTTTGTATGTCGCCTAGTTTTCTCATTTTGAGCAACCTAAGTTAAGTCTATAACCATCCAAAATAGAGGTCCAAACGCCTCCTGGACCATAGGCATGGGACGGGTAGTGCATGCACAAGGCACGGTTTATAATCAACTAGTGCGCTTTAGGTAACAACTTAAAGATAGTAATCGGGTAGCAGGAGATCATAGTTTGTGCCCGAAGAATAATCCGAGTAACACCCCATCCTGAGGGAGTTACGAAGTATTATTTATGTGAACGGGGTGATCCTTTAGGCTAAAAAATTTGGGACCCCCCTCCCATCTTATTTCAAAATCAATTATTTGTTTGTTGGTAGATTTTGATAATAATCGCCCCAACTCCTTGTCTTTCCCTTTATTTTGGACTAATTCATATAATTCGAGTTCGGCCGTGACCCACAGTTGTGGACCTCGAAGAGTGCCTAACACTTTCTCTTTGAGATAATTTGAGCCCTTACCCGATCTTTGGTGACGCAAATCGGTTAAACTAGAGTTACTCTCAAATAGGTGCCCTAACGTACCTCAAACCCGTAAGGTGGCGACTCTTCTCTTTTAACACCTTCCTTAAAAGGGTTGTCACGTGTCGAAACCCGATTTCGCGAGAAAAAGGGGCGCGACACTTATTGCTATAATGTAATGCCGTTTGGGCTAAAAATGCTGGTGCTATTTATCAACGCCTAGTAAACCGATTGTTTGAAGAACAAATAGGTAAACCAATAGAGGTATATATTGATGACATGCAAGTTAAGTCCCTGCGCGCAGAGGATTTGACACATTTGCAGAAAACCTTTGACATAATGAGAAATTACAACATGAAGCTCAACCCCGAGAAATGCGCATTCGGGATCGGTTCAGGCAAGTTCCTCGGTTTTATGGTGTCAAATCGGGGAATCAAAATCTACCTCAATAAAATTAAGGAAATCGAAGACATCACAGTTGTGGACAGCGTTAAGGTCGTACAAAGGTTAATAGGATGGATAGCACTTTAGGCTGATTCATCTCGAGGTCTTCGGATCGAAGTCACAGGTTCTTCTCACTGCTCAAAAAGAAGAACAATTTCATTTGGACCCCGGAATACCAACATGCATTGGAAGAATTAAAGTGGTATCTTTCGAGCCCACCATTGCTTCATAATCCAAAAGCGGACGAGCAACTCTACTTATATTTGGCAGTCTCGGAGGTCGCGGTAACTGGTGTCCTAGTTCGAGAAGAGCAAGGTACGGAATTTCCTGTTTACTACGTTAGTCGAACTTTAGGTGAAGCAGAGACCAGGTACCCACACTTAGAAAAATGAGCACTTGCTCTAATAAGCGCCTCTAGGAAATTAAAACCATATTTTCAATGTCACCCAATTTGTGTTGTAACCACCTATCCACTTCTCAACATTTTGCACAAGCCCGAACTCTCGGGCTGACTGGACAAATGGGTCGTCGAAATCAGTGGGCACGATATTGAGTATCAGCCCCGAACGGTCATCAAGTCTCAAATCTTAGCAGACTTTATGGCCGACATTACACCAACCCTCGTACCCGAGGTCGAAAGGAACTATTGCTAAAATTGGGTACATCCTCGGGGGTATAGACCCTTTTTTACAGATAGTGCTTCGAATGTGAAGGGGTCCGGGCTAGGCATCATTTTGAAGCACCCACGGCCAAGTATGAGGCCATTATTCTAGGTCTCGAGCTGGTTAAAAGTTTAGGAGCAAATGTCATTGATGCCAAGTGTGATTCCCAACTCGTGGTTAACAAAGTCAACAAGACCTTCGAGGTTCGAGAAGATCGAATGCAAAGGTACTTGGATAAATTGCAGGTAACCTTATATCGGTTCCAAGAATGGATCCTACAACATGTACCTCGAGAGCAGAATGGTGAGGCCGATGCCCTTGCAAATTTGGGGTCATCAGTCAAAGATGATGAAATTAGCTCGGGGACTGTCGTACAACTTTCAAAGTCGATCGTCGAAGAAGTCCACGCCAAAATAAACTCCACAAGCCTAACTTGGGATTGGAGGAACAAATATATCGATTATTTGAAGAATGGGAAACTTTCGTCGGACCCTAAAGAATCGAGGACTCTGCGAACGGAAGTTGCACGATTCACATTGGCTGAATATGGAACATTGTACAAAAGGATGTTCGATGGGCCGTTGGCAATATGCTTGGGTCCGGGAGACACCGACCACGTCCTACGAGAAATTCATGAGGATACTTGCGAGAACCATTCTGGTGCAGAATCACTGGTTCACAAAGTCATCAAAGCAGGGTATTATTGGGACAGTATGGAAAAAGATACTAAGGAGTTCGTTCGAAAATTCGATAAATGCCAAAGACATGCACCGATGATCCATTAGTCAGGGAGTAGCTTCATTCAGTCTTATCCCCATGGCAGTTCATTAAATAGGAAATGGATATCGTTGGCCTTCTACCATCTGCCCTAGGTAAAGCTAAGTTCATTTTATTTATGATTGACTTCTCTCTAAATGGGTTGAAGCACACGCTTTCGAGAAAGTCAGAGAGAAAAAAGTTATAGACTTCATCTGGGATCACATTGTATGCTGATTTGGGAGACCCGCCGAGATAGTGTGCAATAATGGAAATCAATTTATCGGCAGCAAAATAACGAATTTAATCAAAGATCACAAAATAAAAAGGATATTATTGATGCCGTATAATCCTAGTAGGAACGGACATGCCGAATCAACAAACAAGACTATCATCCAGAACCTAAAGAAAAGGTTGAACGACGCCAAGGGGAAATAGCGAGAAATTTTGCCCGAAGTCCTTTGGGCATATCGCACAACGACAAAATCCAGTACGGGGCAACACCGTTCTCCTTAGTATATGGAACCGAAGCTCTGATCCCGGTTGAAGTCGAGGAACCAAGCATCAGGTTTTGATACACAACGGAAGAATCAAATCACAAGGCTATGAACACAAGCGTCGAATTGCTAGACAAAAAACGCGAAGCCGCCCTCGTTCGAATGGCCGCCCAGAAATAATGAATCGAAAGATATTATAATCGAAGAGACAATCTTCGCCACTTCAAAATAGGGGACTTAGTTCTGAGAAAAGTCACCCTCAACACTCGAGATCCAAATAAGGGGAAACTCGGCCCAAATTGGGAAGGACCATATTAGGTCCTCAATGTCATCGAAAAGGGATCTTACAAACTTGGCATGATGTACGGCGAACAGTTGCCAAATAATTAGAACATATCACTCCTCAAACGAAACTATTGCTAAGTTACGACTCTCTCCTTTTTATCATTTATGTTTGATACTAACTTATTACAGGTGTTTGATCGAAGACATCGGGAAATTCTTCAACACAAAGACCTCAGGTTTTAAAGCACGCGTTGTACTTTTTTCCCTTAGATCGGTTTTTGTCCCAAATGGGTCTTTGCGGTGAGGTTTTTAATGAGGCAACAATTATTTGTGCTACCTGGGGGCAATTCAACAGTATCCGAGGCTTCTTTCCAATCAACCTCAAATATTGGGGGGCATCACCCTTGGATGTTATGTTTTCAAGGAAGATGCTTCATATCAACAGGGTCTCAATAGGAAAATTTTTTAAAGGGCCAAACGGTAAAATGACCCATGCCCATGTGGACCGTCCGAGCCCTAATGACAAAACATGTACGCATGAATGATCTATTAAAAGAACTACTTTTTCCTTATCAGATGCTCCATGACTTAGTGAAATTTCTACTTTATAATTTCATACTTACGATATATTACGAAACCGGCTCAAAAGCCAATCACAACTAAAGCTCGAGCAATTAACCCCGTATTCGGGGACTGTCGTCCGAAAATCGACATGCTAGAATTATTAAACTTCAAAATATTAAGACCTTAAAAGGGTAATCCTCGATTTTATAGGCCACGGCCACCCCGCTCGGGGACTGATACTTCGAACACGTTTGAAGTATAATCGAGAAACAATCCCAATGGGCAAATATCAAGTTAAAGCCTACGGCCAAATTACCACAGTTCGGAGACGTCTGAATTTCGTAATCCAATAGACCTTCAAATATTTTCATAAAATCGGTTAGAAAAGGCTACCCTCGGCAAAGTTACAAAGGGTTTCAATAACATCAACCCTCGAAAACCTTAAGAGTTACCAAATTGTTCGAACTCTCGAACAAACTTATGCTAAGGCATAATAACTTTCTATATGACATATGCTAAGGCATAATAACTTCCTATATGGTTAAAACTTTTTAAGCCGAAAAAAGGGGAAAAGCCACTCTTTTGAGGCCATATCGGTCCGATTCAAGAGCCTAAGGGCCATTACATTGTTGAGTTCAAGGACCCACCCTCGCTTAGCCAAAACCTAAGGGTTTTTTCTACTCCGAATTCGAGCAAGTACTCACTCGATTATAGAGACCATAGCAATTCGATTTCAACAAAATTTTCGCAAGGCAACGAAGTGAGTCAAAATTCTCATAATACCTAAAGTATATCAGAATTATCATAAGGTGAAAGCAAAATAGAGTTTTCAGGAAATAGAAATTAGGGACAAATCGGAAAGAAAATGGATCTTTCATATATATAAAAGTATTTACAGAGACCACTCATGGTCTTACACAAAAAATCCAAAAAAAGAAAAAAAATTCTAGGTGTCTATTCTTCCCCTGGAGCTTCATCTTCATCTTTTCCGCTCTCGGATCCGCTCGCGCTCCCGGAGTCATCATCATCAGAGAGCAAAGCTTTGGCTTCGGCCTCTAGCACTTTTGCGTTATCGATATCGGCAGTAAGGTCAAACCCACGAGCATGAATCTCTTCGAGTCTCTCTCTGAGACTGGCATTTGGCGTGCTCAAAAACACAGAATGATCGAACCTGAGCAGCATCGGAAATTTCCTTTGCCCGAGCATGAACGGCTTCAGCATCAGCTCGGTAGATAGCCACGACTGCCTCGATGTCGGCCTTTACTTTTTCCGCCTCAGATGTGGCCTTTGCAAGCTCAGCGGCCAACCGAACCTCAAGCTCCTCAATTTTCTTGGCTAGGTCCAAAATCTCCTCCTTCATGCTTTGGAGTTGACGTTCGGCCGAAGATAGCTGGGCCCGAGCAGCGTCTTTCTCCGAGGCAAGGCGGTCCATGTTTTGCCTCCACCCCAAGGTCTCTGCCTCCTTCATCTTGGCCTCCTCGCGAAGTTGCTCGATCTTTTTGGCCTTCTACCGAACCTGCAAGATTGAAGTGTTAGTCGTCGTCTTCGGATTAATAAAACGAGCTTCCAAAATTTTGCATTACTTGCTCAATCAAGTCGATTTGCGTTTTATGAGTTGTTGCCAATTTAGCTCTAAGTCCCTTGACCTCCTCTTCCTTTTGCTCAATGAGGAGTTTTAGGTAATTTCTCTCCTCTGTAAGCTTTTTGAGATCGGCCTCACACCGGTCCAGCTCTGCTCGAGATTTAGAAAACGCTTCCCGATGGAGCATCAAAGCCTATGAAGAAAGAAGGGAAATCAGACAAGAAGAAATAAAGGCAAAGATAATATTAACAAAGGGAGCTAAAGCTCACCTAACTCAGAAGTCGATGGGCTTCATCGAAGATACTCGATGCATCACCCAAATCATAAGTCTCTTCGACCCCCGTGAAGCAGCCACGGAAAAGGTCTTCTCCTTCGTGGGTCGTTCCCACATCGGGGGTCCCGATGGCCTTGGCCTCTTGAATTTTCCCCTCGAAAAATGCTGGAAGGGTCGAATCGCTAATGTCTATTGCCCCAAGCAAGTTACTTGGGGGGTTCTCTTCATTTTCAAGGGCCTCAGACCTGGCCCCTCCAGGTACATCCACCGATTGCCCATCACAGCGGGAGGCATCCTCAGCTTCCGAAGACTCGGGGACATTGTTGGAGCCATCTTCTGAGATCCCCTCGGTTCAAGCTTGAACCTCTTCGATCATTACCGGCTCGGCGGGCTTTGGGACCTCGGCGCTCCTCTTTCGAGCCACCAGCTCATAGCCAGCATCTTCATTCTCCTCTTTTTCATCTCGTAGCTGCTGAACTACATTTTTGGGAAGGGCGGCGATATCTTTCTTCGACTTGCGGGCCTTGCTCCTCTTGGGCTTTGGAGTATCGGAAGGCGAGCCCCTTTTCCTCTTCTTATCCTTAGCCGGCTTCGGGGCCTCCTCTTTCCCAAGTGGGGGCGGCCTGATAGCATTATCTCCGAGACCTGTATGGGAGGAAATCAAGTAAAAATTTTAAAAAAACATTTCACAAAAGAGCATCGAACACGAGTAAAGAAGCTTACCGTGATTTTTGGCCTCCCACCAGCCCTTTGCCAAATCGCGCCACGAGCGCTCGACGTATGAAGAGGTCGAGGCCACTTTTCAAACCTAGCCTTCAGGGTTCGGGATTGCACCAGGCACCCAAGAAATCGCTGCGTCATAGGAAAGGACGTCAATAAGAAAAGGCAAAAGAAACAAAACGATAAACAGAAGTTATATGTGGGCTTGTACTTACGCTTCATGTTCCACTCTTCGGGGAATGGCATCTTCTCGGTCGGGATTATGTCGGAAATCCTCACTCGGACAAATCGGCCCATCTATCCTCGGTTCTTGTCCTCATCTATGCTCGAGAACAGCACCTTGGTGGCCCGACGCTAAAGCCTTATTAATCTGCCTCGATAGAGACAGGGGTTGTACAGTCTAATGAGATGGTCGACGGTAAAAGGCATCCCTTTGACTTTGCTCACGAAGAATCTGAGCAAAATGACAATGCGCCAGAAAGAAGGATGGATTTGGCCCAAGGTTATTAGTATTGGCGGCAGAAATCAAGGATAACGGGGTCAACGGGACCCAGCGTAAAAGGGTAAGTGTAAACACTTAAGAACCCTTTCACGTGAGTGGTGATGTCCTCTTCAGGGGTAGAAATCACCACCTCCTTGTTTTCCCAATGGCAATAATTTTTCACATGCTCAAGATCGCCCTCAGTTATCGAGCATATGTATCTCAACATTGGCTCACATCGGCCAGGTACCGGCGAGAGTTTCTCAACTTAAAAGTCGGAAGTAAGATCGCATGACCCAGGAACACACTCTTCGATGCGTGGCTCCACCGGCATTTTATCGCCGACCGGCCGCGATGAAGAGGCTTTTTCTTTTTTAGGAACGGTTTCGATGTTTTCGCCATTTTTTTATTAGTTCAGAGAAAGAAGAAGATAAAACTTGTTGTTTGATGAGAAGGTTGGCAAACGGGAATTGAAGAATTGAAATGCTTGAAGGGGGAAGAACTGCTTTGAAGATTAGAAGAGATTTTGTAAGTAAAGTTTGAGAAAATTATGAAGTTGATCTATTTATAATATTTGCTATGACGGTTCAAAGGCACTAATGGCCGACCATTAACTGGTGCTAATTACTAATCTTGGGAACCGCACCGACGCGACGCTTCAGTTGTTTCTGTCGCTTATGTCACAAGAGTGACATCATAACTAGTCGAAGTATAAAATCGAAGACTCAGTTCGTTTCTTCTCATTACACTCCAAGAAACGAGGGGACTATCTATGTACGATTAAAATCGGGTTTGCCTGATTTTGCTATTTACTCGAGACCAAGGGATCGCATCGGGGGTCGGCCTCGTAATGGATTGGGTCAGAGTACGAAGACGAGGTGTTAAGTTCAAGAATCGAGGTGCCCATCGAGATTGAGGCCAGCAGCGATCGAGACTAAGTATGACCGACTTCGAGTGAAGTGCAATAACGGAAAGGCGAGATATGCATAACCGGTCGGAGATCACGCGAAAATTCCGGAACAGATCAAATCAAGGGCGGTTATTCGTACCAATCATGGGATTTACTTCCATAATAGAATTGTGCCGTAATCAGGATCCTCTAGTATATAAAGGAGGGTACCCATCATTTGTAGGCACCTTACATTCACGGAGACAAAAGCAATACAATATTCTCTCCTTAATTTATGTTTCCTTGTTCAGCAGTTCATTGCTCTTTAATTGTTCTTGCTTTACTAGCTCGAGGGTATTCCAACTCGAGGGCTCTGTCCAAACGCCAGTTTGCTTTACATTATTGTCAATTTCTATTTCTTATCTTCACGTTTCTCAATTGATATTAAGTGAAATCACGTATCTTTAAAACCACATTACAAGTTTAATTGTTACTCAATTTTTAGGGTAAACAGAAAAACAACCATAGTATTAAAAATATTCGAAATTTAGCCTCTTTTTCATGTAAAGATAAAATCTGAATATAAACACCCTTAAAAAGTTGGAAAAATTCCAACATAATATGCTGGAGTTTGAGTTTTTTACATATGAGATTCCAGCATAATGTGCTGGAATTTTATAACGTGGTGGAATTACAATATAATATGCTGGAAGTTTATGTGCAAGAGCTCCATAATCCAACATGTTATGCTGAAAATTCTCATGTGCTTGATTTCCAACATAATTTGTTAGAAGTTTATAGAGCTCCATAATCCAGCATATATGTCAGCATGTTATGATAGCATATTATGCTCGAACTTCCCGTGTTTCAGTAAAATAATAGCTATTTTTTAACAACATTACAAACGCTGCATATTTTTCAATTGCCAATTCGAATCTGGCTAGCCCGTGCTATTTTCACTCTAATCTCATCTGAAACCAAGCTCGGTAAGCTTTAAGTGGGCTTTAATCAAGTCGAGCTGAGTTGAGCCAAACTTTAACCAAGATCCAGCTGCACTATGCTTGAACCGAATCAAAACTAAACCTAGCTGAACTAAGCTAAAATAAAAACAAGCTTAGCCAAGCCAACCAGCACGGTGCCCAAGCTTCATGTCAGTACACCAGACCAACGTACTTCCCTAACTTATAACAACAACAACCCAGTGTAATCCCACAAGTGGGGTCTGGGGAGGGTAATATGTACGCAGACCTTACCTCTACCCGAGGGGCAGAGAGGCTGTTTCCAGGAGACCCTCGGCTCAAAGAGGCAACAAGAGACACTATATTAGTACTATCAATAGACTCATAATAAAACAACATAAAATACCATAAAATCCATAACATAACATAAATACCATAAAAAAACAAAGTAACAGCAATATAAGAGATATAGGAAATACGAGAAAGATGTAAGGTATTAATACACAACAGATAAAGCCCATCATCAGTAGTTGATCAATAGCATCCTAAGACTAACTCCTAACTGGCTAGTCTCACTCTAGTGCGCTGTAAAAAAGACATCACAATTTCCCCTAACCTACAACCTTAATGCTCGATCTCCACAATTCCCTGTTTAGGGCCATGTCCTCAGTAACCCTAAGTCGCGACATATCCTGCCTGATCACCTCTCCCCAATACTTCTTAGGTCTCCCTCTACCTTTCCTCGTACCCACCACCGCCAGTCGTTCACACCTTCTCACCGGTGCATCAGTGTTCCTCCTCTGAATGTGTCCGAACCATCTGAGTCTTGCTTCCCGCATTTTGTCCTCCATAGGGGTCACACCCACCTTCTCTCGAATATCTTCATTTCTAATCTTATCCTTCCTTGTATGTCCGCACATCCACCTCAACATCCTCATCTCTGCAACTTTCATCCTCTGGATGTGTGAGATCTTCACCGGCCAACACTCGGTCTCATACAACATAGCAGGCCTAACCACTGCCCTATAAAATTTACCTTTCAGTAACAGTGGCACTTTCTTGTCACACAGGACTCCCGTCGCTAACCTCCATTTCATCCACCCCACCCCTATACGGTGTGTGACATCCTCGTCGATCTCCCCGGACCCCTGAATAAACGACCCCAGGTACTTGAAACTACCCCTCTTAGGGATGACTTGAGAATCAAGCCTCACTTCCACTCCCGCTTCCGTCGGCTCTGCCCCAAATTTGCACTCAAGGTATTCCGTCTTCGTCCTGCTCAACCTGAAACCTTTGGACTCAAGAGTATGTCTCCAAACCTCTAACCTCTCGCTGACGCCGCGTCGTGTCTCATCGATTAGGACTATGGGATGCCAAAAACTAACTATTAAAAAAATATATATATATATATATATATATATATATGTATGTATATATATATATATATATGTATGTATATATATATATATATATATATGTATGTATGTATTCATGAGTAGAAGAATTGAGATTAACATTGTATTGGGCTGTTCAATCTCATTGCAAAATATATCAAAAAAGTTTGGAATTGCCAAATAGCCGCACAAACTTCAATATCAGGATTGATTTTATGTAAAAACTAAAATGCTCATCAAGGAAAATGGCCAAAAGTAAGGAAAAAGGCTACAAAGGGACAAGAAAAAGGATGAGGGGTAGGTTCCGTAGGAGCTGTATCCGTGAACAATGTGCTTTCCAAGTCCATACAAGCTGTGGCATTTTTACTCTCTAATTCCAGCTCCTGAATCCACGTCAATTTCTCCCATCCCTGTATCTTCCTCCTCTTCACTATCTTCATCACCACTGATCTCCTCATTTTCACGACCGAGCTTAGCCATCTGCTCAGCAAGTAATTTGTCTTCCCGTTCACTCACCTGAAGAGATTAATCACATCAGAATCGCCACAGAAGAAATAAGATAACATTGCCAAAAGCAGAAAGCAAGAAAAGAAGAAAACGGGAGCCAGAGATGCATACACTTCTAATCTTTTCCTGATTAAAGTTTTCAATTCCAGTCAGTTCAATGTTCCAAAAGTCTCCTAGGAATATGTACAGAGTCTTAATTGTCACAAGTTTCCGTTCTAATTGGTATGCTGAATGGACTCACTTGTAATGTAGTTCTACCAATTATTTAACAGTATTTTATTCATAAACCTAAAAAAGGTCAGTTGTAATATAAAAGATCAGGATTGGAAGTCCCTTTTATTAACTGTAAAACTTTTGCCCATGTACATCTACACTGTTGCAACCAAAACCAAATTAGAGATTCAGAAGCCAACTTTATGACAACAGCCACAACTAGTAAGCACTCAGAGTACTAGCAGTGCCTAGAGAAAAATCAGAGAGCTTTATTCAATCGAAATATACATATTTCCATCAACATATATATATATATATATATATATATATATATATATATCAAGGACCATGTTATACTAGTTCACAAGTAATTCCAAAGTAAAATACAAAACAAGTATGGCATCTGTGATATAGAACCTCCTGAATCTTACCCCTGCCATCAAATGATTATTAAGAGATTTACCAACTATATCTATTATGGTTAATCTGGATTCTAATCTTCAAATAAAGGTCATCCAAACATAGGAAGAAGCACATTTCACAAATAAAGAAGTACGCATAATGAACATAGTCGCTCACCGCTCTAGGAGCCTCCTTGACAGCAAGTTTTCCTTTGTGACGCTCTATTTCCTCGGTGCAAGCTGCAATTGCTTTCGTAAGGATTGCTATGCCTTGCTCCTGCCAAAAGAAATAAAATAGAAACCGTAACCTAACAAGTTGAATTCTCTTAAAAATTATAATTTTAGAGAAGAACTACATATACAAAACTATATATGAACGGTTCCACAATCAGATATAAACAAAGAGGGAAATGTTGCAACCAAGAAGCTGTATAGACAAGTTTGTATTTGCACTCCACAACAGTGGATCAGCTTTTAAAGCAGTGTATCCTTTACAATATCTTTTAAACACATCTAAACCAAGACAACTATCTGCATACCTTTAGTATTATACATTATAGAAAGTAATCTTTACTTCAGTAGTTAGCCACTAGCAGTGGTATTTTCTACAGTTCAATGCAAATAATGATATCTGATACAAGTGATTTAGAATACATCACCTTGAGGTATTTATCTGCAATTGACGATTATCATATAACACCCTCTAGGTAGTTGTTAGAAGGCATAATGCGGTAGGTGACCAATTAAGAAACTAGTATAAATGCTTGCACTACTTGATTTTTTGAAGGAACTATGCCCCGCCAGTGTTATCAAAGGCTCATTTAAGGCGCGCTTAAGCCCCGAAGCTCAGGAAAGCTCAAGGAGGGCTCTTCGCCTCGCTTAAGTTGCACTTTAGTGTAAGGCATGGCACTAAGGCTTGTGTCTCATTGCCACGAGTTCTCTGTTGAATCAAGCGGCACTAAACAACAAATATAATAAAAAATAAGCGTATTAGCTGCTAAGGGAAGCACTATGAATGAATGTGTTACTTTGTTCTTGAATTGCATATATATTTTTATTTTTTTTCCCCTTCATTGCGCCTTTTTTCTGAAGCACATCACTTTAAGTATGCTTTGCGCTTAAAAGAGCGCTTTTTAGAGCTTTTCGCATGTGACAACACTGTGCTCAGCAATTGCCCACTAAAGTATTTTTCAATTCTTTTTTTCACTTTCCAGCAGCAGTATAACATAACAGATTAATTCTAGAAGTAGCTTTAACATTGATTATAGTTAATGAGCATACTTGAGAGTATGAAACGATTCTTAACCACCTTACTCGAAAATAAGCACAATAAAACCAAAGGGAAAGCCAAAGGATTTTTGGAAAGCAACCCATGATGGATAGGAGAAAAATGACATCGAACAGGTGGTCCCCGAAGGTCATAGTAAGCAAAAGGGGTCCAGCTAGAGCATCCTAGAAAGTGTATTATCCAAACAGGCGTCCTTCTTTGACTATAAAACTATGATAGATAAGTGGAAGTATTACTGATAAAATAAGAACTCACTCTGCAACAACTGAGATGATGGAGAGAGAAAAGAGAAAAAAGAGTCTTTCAAGCTAAATCAAGGTGAAGGGGGTAATAGCACATAACGGGCAGTCTATATACATTTGGCCTGCCACTTGCTAAGAGATGGACGAAGGATGTTTCCATCAACTTTTCCGCCGGATGATCGAGTTCCGATATTAAACCAGGGTAAGGAACTCTGACCCTGCCCCTGAAGCAATTAGCTTTCCCAACTTTCTTCGTTTTTTCCAAAATAAATAATGTGCTTTCAAGGCGGAACTAACATGTACTGCATGTTCTTGACCAAAATGACCTCAGAACAATAAAAATGCTCCACCACAAACCAATCTGATACTTTTGAAAGGTGAAGACTAAAAACATTTCACTCAGGTAAAACAGGCTACCCATAAAGATATGCAATAAACAAATACTTACCTTGTCAAGAGTCTGAGTATTGAGCACGTATGCTGGAGGAGCAACAAGTTTAATTTTAACTGGGCAATCATCATTACCTGCAGCTTCTGCTTTACGCATAGCTTCCTGCACCAGACGTGAAATAAATCATCAAGAAAAAGGGGGCTAACATTACAAACAATATGTGACCTATACAAGCTGTTTCCCCTTTTTGATAGGTAATGTTATCATTTTATTGAACAACGACAGCGTTAAGAAAAATGCAATGTCTACAAGTGATAACAACTAATTGAAGAAATAGACAATTGCATGAAAATGATGATGCCAATTATACAAACCTTGATGTGAAGAACACCGTCAAACTGAAAACATTTCATCTCAATATCTGCTCGAATCTTCAAAGGCTGTGGAGTCATTCTCCTCCGAATATTCTTGACTAATGCATCTTTAACTTCCTCAGATAGAGCAGGAGCAACCTTAGTTACCTATGGAGGATAAGATATTAAATATCATTAGACATCATTGGACGAAATTAACCAAGAAAATGATATGACAAAAGAGTACCTCCTTCCCATCGGGGCCAATTTCTTTAACTTCACGGGTGAGGGAATTAAGAATTGAATCTGGATCACTGACAACCAATTTGAATGCCTGGAATAAAAACCAAGAAATCCATAATGAATCTTGCCAATCAGAAGAGGGAAAAAGAAATCTTTGGAAATTGATACAAATTCCCACCTCAAAAGCATGACCATATTTTCTGTATAAAGGCCAACCAACATGAATGTACAGGTCCTGCAATAAAGAAGGCAAATGATTAAGAGCAATTGAAGAGAAGAAATTCAAAGATCTATTTGACAGGGACTAGAAGAGGAAAAAGCTCAACAGAATTGTATGGATCTGAAAGTACATTATGCACGAAAACGCATTTATCTCAAATAAATACTGATGAATATTCTTCTTATTTTCAAACAGCAAGTAATTGCAGCAGGTCCTGGTAACCTTCCCGCAGAAAGAAAAGAAAATGAGACGGGGTAAACAGACATCCACTTTAAAGCAGCAGAAGTTCTAATTAACATGCGAAAAACTATGTGTTTGCAAGGCCAAGGACACATAGATAAAGCAGCTACACACGTTCAGTAAACTATTAGGCACAGTCCCGATAAGGCAGAAATCTCAGAGACACCGGGATGGAATAATCACCCTTAAGCCAAAATATTACACGGCAAAGGATAGAGAGAAAAAGCAAATGAAGGTAACAAACGCCTTTATGTTAAGGCATATCATAGAATATATTTTATTTACACACTCCCAGTTATGGAGCAGTAAAACATAGAAAAGAAAATGGTAAAATTCTCACGTGTAAACAGTTAAAAAGGTGATACAAAATCTATATTCACAATTTTATAACTCAATTAATTAAGATTCATAACTCTGTACTACCACCAATCCAGCAGGCCCAGATCATACAGCAGCAGAACAGGTCTCTTCCCCTTCAATTCAATTCACAAATTATGTGTTGAAACCCTACATTGACCACAGGACAAAATCCAATTGCAGTAACATCAGCAGTTTTTCTCTGCTCATAAACTCTCTAAAAAGCAAAGATTGCATTCCAGTTCCTGCTTGGCCTTGAAGCAAATCATTATCCAAAGAACTAAATCCAAGAGGAAAGTTAACATTGCCCAAAATTTCACAAAAAATGTGACAGAATACATTGTGAAACATACTTCTTGCAAGTCTAGGTATTCTACATTTCTAAATCAAGCTGGAAGTCTTATGAAGAGAAATTAAGCGGATGGTATCCACACACAAACTGATAATGGTAAACATAAAATTAAACTATTTTTTTTTCTTTTGTGATATACAGTTGTTATCTTAGAAGAGCCTTGGCCCTATACCTAATCTTTAAGACATAGCACAAAGGACCGAGCTCACAACTAAATTTCCCAAATCACAGTTTCTCTGAGTTTTCTAAAAGAAATTGGTTTCATCATACTGCTTAAGACAAAGCGGAGCAATTTGACCTTATCCAGGAAAAACCCCAAACTTAAGAATCATTTGGCATAAACACTTCTTTTTGCTTTGGTTTTCATCTTTAGGCCAGTACAGCAGTCAAAGCTCAAAATAGGAGCGCACCAAAATGCCAAGTCAACAACACTAACTCAGTCCAATTCACTTCACACTTCAATAATTTCTAATATCCAGAGACCTCATATTCAACTGAAAACCCAAAGATGATAGTGTTCAAGATAATGAAAGCAATATTCAACTACGAATTCTAGGTTTTGCGACTGAAACTAATTGACATTCAAATAATAATGTGGATTAAAGGAAATAAAGATATGTGTCGCTTGAAACTAACAATATAATCGGCATAGAAACCGAAAATCCTGCTAATATTCAATCTCACAAACCCACGTACAGGAAAGGAAGAATGTTGGAATTAGAACAGAAACAAATCAAATTTATCATAAAAGGAACGGAAATTTTAACAAGGACTTAGATTACCTTGAGAAGATCAAGAGTTGTTCAGAAAACAAAAGAGAAGATTTTTCCTCTCTCAATACGTTAATTATCATCCAAAAACTAAAAATTCCTAACTAATGAAACACTTTAGGTTTAATTAGGACTTAAAATATAAGAAAAACCCCCAAAGTATTCTTAAAATAAAAGCTCCAGGTCGGGTTGGCGAAGTCTCCCGCTGCAATTTTGCGCTACCGATGTGCAATGCAATTTGCACTTTGAGCGCAAATCTGCGCAGAATTTGGCAGTAGCTTTTTATGTGGGTTACTCCTTTGGCTCCTTCGATGATTCCATGTCACTCCCAATGACATCACAAGCACATGAAAGTATTTGTAAGGGACTTCCAAGCCTTTTAGCTCCTCCCCAAGACGAAAACACTTCTTGATCTTCATTTGCAGCCCAACCAATTTCACTTGGAGATCCTTCACAAGTGATCGAGGACGTTGGGGAGACTCCTTAATAATTGTCACGTGGTGGTGAGCTATCCTTGATGCTATCAAAAGACATAACCAAATATTCTCCCTTGTTTTACAATATATATGCCATGTTTCTTCATTTAGAGACATTGCAAGAATTATGACACCATTCCATTCAATACAACTTTCAAAATTTCAAACTTAGATATCATGTATTCTAAATCAAGCTAACTTCTCGTCCATTACTTTAATATTTTCCATCCATTATCACTACTCCCCCTATCCCATTTGGCACACTTCCCTTTTTATTCTGTCCAACGAATGGTAAGAATGGTACTTCCTCTGTTTCAAATTGTTTGAACCTATTTGACTAGGCACGAATATTAAGAAAAAAGAGAAGACTTTTGAAACTTATAGAAAAGTACTCCCTCTGTTATAGAAAACAATCCATAAATATTTGTGTGGCTATAAATGATCTCGGTAATGGAAAATTTTTAAAGTTAAATTGTTTTCAAATTTAGAAAGAATTCATTTTTTTAAACTGACTAAAAGGGAAATATGCTCAATTTTGTAACAGAGGGAGTACTTTTCTATATATAGAAATAATTTAACATTAAACTTCTTAATTTACCATTAAGTAGATGATGTATAGCCAGACACAGTGTTTTCAAAGGCATTTTGGGGTGAGCACCGGGACGAGCCTCGGGGCGAGGCGCACCAAAAATGCACTGAGGCTATGGTGGGGGCGAAAGTTTCAAGAGGCGTACGCTACGCAATTCGGGTCGTACGCCCAGCAATTCGGCGCGTTTTTGTAGTGAGGTGTAAGCCAAAAAGATTTTTTAAAATTAAAACAAAATTTGCTGAATAAGTCCTTAATATAACACCCAAATTCTAAAAAATCAGCCTGTAATTACTCAAAAATATTAAAAAAGAACTGAAACATTAAATTTAAAAGTCAATCCCTAATTTATGGTCTTTCCCAATTCTTTATCTTGTCCGCTAGTCTGCTAGTATCTCCCAAAAGCAATGAACAGTCAATTCTTTTTTGCAAGTACAAAGAAAACTTCATTCTCCTCCATAGCAGCAAGTTCAAAATTCAAATTGCAGGTTAGTCATCCTTTTTGTTCCTCGATGTAGAAAACTTCCCTTTTGTTACTCCATATAGAAAAGTTTATTCTGTTCAACTCAAGTAGCATATAATGAATTGTTTTGACTAGTTTTTTGTGATGATGGAGCACAGCTATATATATTTTTCACTTATTTATAATTTTCTTCAATTTTTGTGCAATTTTACCTATTTAAAATTATTTATTATAATTATATTATTTTATAAAATATTAAAAATTAAATACGCATGGAACTTATGCCTCGTGGCTCAAGGCTACGCATTGTTGAGGCATATGTTTACGCATAGCCTTTTAAAACACTGGTCACACAAATATATATGTCTTGCTTTAGATCATAAGTTTCAAAAAAATTTATTTTTTTCTTAAACTTTGTGCACGGTCAAACATAACCCCAATAATGAGGACACAGGGAGTACAAAAAGTTAAAATAACATCTTAAACTCCAAATCCAGCTAAATACAACAACAACAACAACGACCCAGTATAATCCCACAAGTGGGGTCTGGGGAGGGTTGTATGTACGCAGACCTTACCCCTACTCCGAAAGGTAGAGAGGCTGTTTCCAGGAGACCCTCGGCTCAAAAGAAGCAATAGGAGATGATACATTAGTTATGTAAAAATGCGTAATAAAACAGCAACAATATATAAGAGATATGAAATATGAAATACAGGATACGACAACGAAAATACGAAACAAATCCAGCTAAATACAGTCATATAAAATGATAAAGAGGGAGTAGTACCTCCAGATCAATTCCCATGGTTTCAGCAACGTGACGCATGATTGAATGAACAAGCTTACTCTTATTATACCTCTCCTCACAAGCCGATATGTCTTCTTCAGAAACCCTTCGTTTACTCAGATCAATATATCCTTTCTCTTTATCAACCCTAAGAACCATAACCGGCTCGATACGGCCGACTTTGATGAGACTGCTAATACTCCGAATTCGACGACGAGAGAGTTCAGAAAAAAGGATCATTCCTTCTATGTTGTTGTACTCGAGAAGCGAAACGTATGCGCCGCTGTCCGCCATGCTTTTCACCTGTATCATTACTGCCATGTCCACTTCTGGGTACTTGGCTTCGTACATTCGGCATTCGAGGTTCGGCGAGTTGGTCGCCATGATTGGGGCGATTTTTGAAGTGAAGGTTATTAGGGTTTCGGAGAAAGTCTGAGGGGGGTTTTGGAGAAAGGGGTGATAAAAAATGGGTTTTTGTCTGTGGAGGGACTGAAAGAAGAGATACCACCCATAATTGTACTGGTATTTTACCTGCTTTGTTTGGGCAGAGAATATTTAATATATTTTTATTAAAAAATATTATTTGAAAAATACAACATACACAAAGAAACATGTAACTATCATTTTATCAACAGGTAAATATACCGGATATTCGTACATTCAAATCTATCCAAATTCTACTATTTTTTAATGAATTATAATTTTATTGTTTAAGTTGTCGAAGATATTAAAAAAAATTCAGGATAAATGTTGCATTAAAATTTTAAAAAATAGTTATCATCTTTTTTTCTTTCTTCATGAAATAGTAGATAATATTATTATATAAATACGTCAACTGATAAATATTGTACAACAATATAAAAACAGATCAGTAATAATATAATTAATAGTTTGCAAAGTTGCTTGATTTGAGGTATATATCCCTTGGAGAATATTTTGGCCGATCAAGAAACCTTGTTATAGTGCACAATTCCATTTGAATATTGCTTGTAAAAATATCACCATTTGTGAGAATGCTAAAATCTGCTTGCAAGGTTGAATCAAATAGAAATTTTGAGAATAATAGGTTTTTTAATTAAGAAGATGTTGGTGATGGAGTTAAGGGCAATAGTTCCTTTTTTTTTTAAGACGCGAATTATGGGGTTAGGTATTTTCTAGGAATGAAGTTAATTACTTATCTCTTGAAATTTAAATGTTAAATTAATTTTTTAGGCATTAAAAAAAACTTCAACCTCTAATGTAATTAGAAATGATGCATTTCACAATCATATTAGCAAAATTAACCATACTAATTATAAACTAACTAATTTTATTACATTATTTACTTATCTTATCCTAATATTGTCAATTGTCTTAAGCAGTGCCAAATGACTTATTATTTGGCTGTCAGTTGACTTAATGTGGATATTTGAAATAAATAATTATTTGTATAGGAGAACGTGGATAAGAATCAATTATGAAGGTAGTTTTGATTTATTGCTCCAAGCCAACGTTTGGGAAGACATTAGTCGTGGGGTTGAACTTTCGGGTGATTTTTTTTCCTTATTTCTTGTTTATGTGTAAGAAAGATATTAAGTATATAAATAAATAACAAGCTGCATCACAAAAAAATGTGGGAGAAAATATTAATTTCTTTTTGCATTGGAAGGTTTAATAAATAAAAAAAAATAGAAAGAACTACAAGAAAATACATATGACTTCACACCACATGTTTTTAAGTTTTACTCCACCTAACCCACATTGTACATATTTTAAAAGCACTTGCAAATTCAAAATCTGTGTTCTTACAACCATTGCTTCTAAGTTATGGAGTTAATTCTTTGTTCTCACAATCATTGCTTTCACTCTCTCTTCTTCTCACATCTTCTACATATGCTTCAAGGGTCGTGTATTTTCTACTTCTCCTTTTGTGTCATCTGCTTGCAATGTAAGAAAATTGAAGAGTAGAAGGCCACCATTGAGGACCATTCAAAGCTTTGCTTTTGAAAATGTTTTTTTTTTTGAATTTGTTAGTTGTTTGGACTGGGTGTTGTTCCAATTGATTGAAAATATCAAAAGAAGTTCAAAATTTAAATTTGAAATGATTTGGAGTAGATTTGAGCAAGATTTGAGTTAAATTTCAGAAAAAACGCAAGGAAGAAGACGAAGTCAGTTTTTTGTATAGTTATGTATAATCTTGTATAATAGTGTATATGAGTGTAAAAACACATTTTATACACTATTATATACTTTTATACACCTTTATACAAGCGTCTGTAGACGAACTTCTTCCACGATTTTCAGTTGCATTTCTTGTTCAAAACCAGTCAAAATCTCCATTAAATGACTTCAAATTTTATATACAACCTCCTTATGCTATTTCTAATAAGTCTAAACACCTACTCCAAATTTCTCACAAAATCAAATTCAGAATTTAAACCCACATATTTAAGCTTGTTAAAAATCTAATTTTCACCACCCAAATGAATTCGGTTTGTTGAATTAATATTTGAGTCACAGTTACTGATTCGAAAATTAATTTAAAAGCTTGAGGAATCTTTTTTAGAAATTAAATAGTAATTTTGAGAACCTATTTGAGTTGGGTGTTGAATCTTAGCCTATTATTTTTAGGTTAGTTGGAATTGAAATATGGGCTATAAAATTAAAAAGTATGAAGCCCAGTTGTTCTAATGTGAAATTTTCCCTAAATAAAACTACCAAACAAACATGGGAGGAAGTATTAATTTTTTAAAATTGGCAAGTTTAATTTTTTAATTTTAATTTTCAATCTTCTATTCTAAAATAATTTTGAAACTTTTGTTGTAGTTTTATCCTAAAAATTTAAACTTGACATGTTATACTGATGACACTTGGCACATAATATATCGAAATAGTATCAAATTTTTGTCTACTATTCAAAATTCTTCAACTGCCTGAATTTATCAATTTGAGTGATTTTATTTAAATTATTTTTTTCAATTAATTTAAATTATAAATATCCTAACATTATATTTATTTCTAGTTTTCGTATATTCTAATGAAATTTAGTATGCTACTTATAATTTAAATACCATTATTTTTTATTAAATTATGATTTTGAATTCATTAAAATTATAAATAGAGAAGCCTTTTATTTTTTTATTCAAAAGTCTAGAGATAAGCCTTCTATTATTTACATTATTCAATTTATCTAAATTTGTAAATAATACTCTTGTATATTATTTATTGACTTTATAATTGTATCTTGGTAATCTTTTTGGTGTTAAAATTTTTTTATGAATAATTGTAAAATTTATCAAGTGGCTTTGTAGTATCTTGACACTTGACTTAATCTTATGAATAACAATTTTTTTGTCGTAAAATTGCTAGGTGACTTTTTATTATGCTGTCACTTGGCTTAATATGGTGTCTTTACCTCTCCTTTTATTATGTATAGATAATATAATATATAATATATAGATACCTCCTTTAATATAACATAGATAATATAGATTTCTTACTTCATTCAAAATATATATTTTTTTATTATTTTGTATAAAATATATCGATAGTTTGATTATTATTTTCTACATTATAGGGAATAAGCAATTAGACTTTTCTTCTATTTTATTTTCAATATAAAAGTTTTGATTTTTACATTGTTTACTTCGTCATTCTTTTATTATTTTATATAAAATGTATCAATATTTTTAGATTTTTTTCTACATTATATGAAATAAGCAATTAGACTTTTCTTCTATGTTTAAATTTAAATTCAAAAAGAGTAACTAATTATTAATAATAAATAATGCATAATTCAATTTTTAAAAAATTTACATTCAAAAAGAAACTAATTATTACATAATCTAATTAACTTTGTCCTAAAATTGCCAAGTGACTTTTTATTATATTGCCACTTGGCTTACTATGTTATTTTTGCCTTTTCTTTTATTATATATAGATTATAGTCCTGGCATTTTTGGTTGTTGCGTCTAATAAAAACAATTGGTTCAAAATATTTATTATTTTAAAATTAAAATAATTTTTATACCTTTAACTTTAGAAAAAATTACTCAATTTGGCATTTCAAAGAAAAAATACTACTAATATTAGTTAGTTCATAAATAATATTAATATTAGTCAATTACTCATAAAATGCTACCAATATTAACTCAATTAATTATTTATATGATTAATTGAGTTACTTTTCAGAGTATGGTGGCTAAAACTCAGATTGATTATCTCCTCCTAAGGAATTGAGATAGAGGGTTGTGCAAGAATTGCAAGGTTATCTCGAGTGAGACAATTGCGACTCGACATAGGCTCTTGGTGGTGGTCATCGGCATCATAATAAAAAGGAAGAAGAAGGTGGTTCGAGGTCGTCCGAGGATTAGGTGGGGTGCCGTGACGAAGGATAAAGTTCAGGAGCTGGAGGGGAGGTTGTTGGCTATGGAGGCCTGAAGGAGTAGCGGGGATGCAAGCGGTATGTGGACGATGACGACGAACTATATAAGGGATGAGCGAGAGAGGTGTTAGGGGTCTCAAAGGGTTACTCGGACGGTCACAAGGGCGACTGGCGGAACATCGAGGTCCAAGGAAAGGTGTAAAAAAAGAAGCGGCATACCGGAGGTTAGTGGAGAGTACAGACGAGGATAAGAGGAGGATGAACAGAGAAAGATATAAGAAAGCTAGGAAAGTGGTGAAGTTAGTAGTCATGGAAGCTAAGACTGCACCATTTGGTCGCCTGTACCAAAAACTGGGGGACAAAGGAGAGGACAAGAAGTTGTTCCGGTTAGCGAAGGCGAGAGAGAGGACGGCTCGTGATCTAGATCAAGTGAGGTGCAATTTTTTAATTCTTTTTTAGCAAATATTCCACTAATATTAGTGCTTAGTGGTGTTTTTTTTATTATTAATAACAAAATCAAAATACAAATTGTATCGATGTCTAACCAAGTACAAAAGAGTACATCAATCCTATTACCATAATTGAGTAATGAACTCAATTGTGATAGTACAAAATGTGCTACTAATTGTTTCTTCGAGACCAAATCCACAGGTCCTACATAGCATGGTACTACAGGTTCGAGGTCCTGCACTAGTTGATGTGAAAAAAAGGCCTTGAGTTTGTGATTTCGCTTGCAAAAACATACACGTGGACAGTCCAGTCGGTTATAGATTCTTGATCCCTCATATAATCAGTATGTGATTGACATTTCTTTCGCTTTTCCATCCCATAGCCCGTAATTTCGCACCAAGACCACATTTCTTCCGAGGTGCAATTGTGTTGCCGTGTTGTCATTTATTTCTTTATTTTTCGTTATTATGTTATATTCTGTTCAGGTTTTTGTCTAGTAGGTGCTTGACTTGGTTTCGTCACTACTCTACCGAGGTTAGGTTTGATATTTACTGGGTACCAGTGTGGTGTACTCATGCTACGCTTTTACATATTTTTTGTGCAGATTCATGTACTTCAGCTCGTGTCGGACGCCAGTGATTAGACTAGATATTCCAGAGACTTCAAGGTATATTTGTTTGACGTCCGCAGTCCTCTGAGTCGCTTTTTATTAGTTTCTTTTCTACTGTTTATTTTCACATCAAACAGTATTGTATTTTGAGACTTCTAATGTACTTCGTAGAGCTTATGACTCAGTTTCACTGGTTTTGGGGAGTTTTGTGATTGTTATTCAGTATTAATGATATCATGAGATTTATGAGTTAATTTAATATTCTTAGTGGTTATTTTTATTATATTCTCTTGTATGTTAGGCTTACATAGTCTTAGAGCCTAGGTGCCATTACAAAACCCTAAGGTGGGAGTTTGGGGTCATGACATCTAGGACTTGAACTGGTCCAACTGGCATAGTCTGAACATGGATCTCCTCCTCCTGCTCGAACTGAGGCTTTGCAGTAGGTGTTGTTGCACATTCTCTAGGCTGAGCTCTGCCTCTACCTTTGATGCGGAACCCAAGATCAAAAGGCTTATGATGTAAATATAGTAGAAGGTGATGTAGGATAATAAGAATTAGTATGTAATTGAAAGATAAAATTACGAAACTTACAAGGAGATTAGACCCCAAGATTAGAAACGCAAACAACCATGGATATATTAAATCCACAATCTCAAGAGCAGTAATCAAGTAATCTAATCTATCACCTAAGATAGAAGATTACTTGCAAGGAGAAAATATCCTTGAAGCAATCAAAGACAAGTCCTTGGTAGAACTTAAGGAGAACTGTCCTAAACTCTCAAAGAGATGAATATATTTCATATAAGGTATGATATCTCACAATGAAAGAGTGATGGCTATTTATAGAGCCATTTTAACTACTCTTTAACAAACTACAAGTATGAAAACAAATACTAAAAAGATTTTCAATGGTGGCTACATACAATCTTCAACAATGGAGACCTTAAAGTCATCCAAGAAATCTTATGGAGGCCTACAAACATAGTTATACCACCTAACTACTTGTTGCACCTTTTAAATGAGTTCACAAGAACAATTCAATTAAATGTTTTCCACCAACTATGAATGATTGAATCTCTTGTATTGGAAATCTCGGCAGATTGGTACAGTCTTGGTAGAAAGTCTATAATTTTATTTAGGAGTGTTGAAATTGTACAATTCTTGATTCTCCGGAAATAAGACACAATAGGCTACAATTTTGGCAAGTTTTATACCTAAATTCATCTTATGCTAGTCAACAACTAATTTTGAAGTTGACCAATGTGATTCTGTCCAGATTTGTACAAATGTAGCTTATATGGCCATAACTTGATGTAAGAAGCTCTAAATTAAGAACAGTTTAGCTCATTAGAATTTAGAATTCAATATCTTTAATCATGATGAATTTTGTAACCCAATTTGATTTATATTTGAACAGATTAATATTTAAAATTGGACCAATGTTCGAACAATTTTGTGAATGTTGAATAGCACTAAGTATCAGTCCTTTGCTCTAATTCTCCCAAAGTATTCACCAAATATTGCATGCCTACAAAATAAAATAAAAACACACTCAAAGTAATATATTCTAAATAAAGTACTACAAACTATATTATTAAGAGAGAGGCTAAATAATCAATCACAAGTTAATTCATCACCATTTTGATTAAGAATCATGATTATCTCTATTTAGGCTCACTTGATATACGTGTATAAATTTTGGATTCTCATCCACACCTGTGACTTCCGATATCATATTGTCATGCCCCTTTTTTCTCGCGAAATCGGGTTTATGACATTTGGGAGGACAACTCGCTCCCTTCTGGGAATTGGGTTTTTTGATTTGAAGAGTCGCCACCTAATGATTAAGTGCATTAGGATACTAGGAAGAATTTGTTTAGAAAAATCAGAGTTTGGGTAAGGGCTAAAAATTATCTCGAGGGGAAGGTGTTAGGCACCCCTCAAGATCCACTAGTGTGGTTCCCGCCCATGCTACAATTGTGACTTAAGTACAAACAATAAATAAGAAATTAAAGGTTTCAAATATGAGGGGTTGTCACATTGTGATTGCAAATAAGTTAAAGTTTGAAGAAACAAGGAAGTTGAAATTTGAGAAAAAGGAATTTGAAATTTTGAAAGTAATAAAATAAACAAGTAAAGGGAAGGGGGTCCTAGGTTTATAAATAATATGGATCACATCAATGCAATACCTGGTAATCACTCCTCAGAAGAGGGGTTACACGTGGTATTAGCGCACCGGTCATCATATCCATATCTACCCTTTCCCACCCCGTTGAGGTATTTAAACGCGGAATGGTTTCGTTACTTATTGCATGCTAGTACCCGCCCCAATCCTATCAGTCCCGGAGGCATTTGGGACTACTAGTCCTAAAGGGAAGGGAGATTTGGGCTTTGTATGGTTTAAAAGGATAAAATTCTAAAGCGACAAACAAAAACACATAAGGCAGATATGGGAAACACATAACAATTTAAGAGGCTCAGATGGACCTCCTCACTAAAGACAGATTGTTTAGCATGTCTTGCAGATACTGGTTATGGTCTGAATTAAACTTAAACGTTAAGGAGGCAGACTGGTCTATTACACATTTCAGATAAGAAATCAAAATCAGATCTGCCTGCTGGTTGGAATTAACAGAGTCTGATTCAATTAGCTAATTTTACCTTATAGCTTGCTAAGTGAAACCTACAGGCATGACATCTAATAATGCAGAAGTGTACTGATTTTTATAAGAAGAAGGCATGTTGATTATAGAAAACATAAGTTCTGTAGACATTGATTAACGTTACTACTGATTTTAGACTTGTAAATGATTCAGATCAGTTAGTTACTCCTATAGACATGCTTTCTAAGTGTTATCGAGTTTAACCTTTACAAAAATGCAGAAATCCTATAGGCATGGTGTTTAAAACGCTGATTTTTATTATTTAAGCCTATAAATGCGTTTTCCTAGTGATAGATACATATGCAGAATTCAGGAAACTCTATAGACATGTTCTCTATGTGATAGGTAGAAATGCAGAAACCTATAGACATGGTCTCTATGTATGAAATGCAGAAGCTATAGACATAGTGTCTATGTCTGAAATGCAGAGGCTATAGACATGGTATCTACGTATGAAATGTAGAACCTATAGACAAGATTTCTATATGAAATGCAGAACCTGTAGGCATGGTTTCTATATGAAAAACGCAGAAGTGCAGGACTTGTAAACATGATTTCTATATGAAAAATGCAAAAGTGAAAACAGGACATGATTGCAGCAGTAAATACCTATGAACATGATATCTACCCTTATGCATACATGAGTGACCCTCCCCTTTTCACTAAGACCCCATAAGTTATTACAAATTATTACAGCCCAGAATGAATAAAGAAAAGTAAAATAAAATTACATTAGAAAGCTAAAAATCCCAACCAAGGAGAGCCTGATTCGGACTTCTGTCTGAAGCATGAAGTAAAGCAACTCCAAAGATCAAATTCCAAAACCTTTCTCTTATTTGTGATGTGTCAGAGTTCCCTAAGAGTCTCAAGTGGACTCCGGGTAGTGCTTACACCCAAATATATTGTAGAATTGGATTATAGTGCAGTGTGGAAGGGCTAGCCCTCAAATGTCCAAGTTTAGAGGGAGCTCAAGGCCCCAAAGCAAGGCTCATAGGAGGGGGGAAGAACTTAGAATCTAAGAGAGAGTGCAAGTGCATAGAGGGGATTTTGGGGAAAGCCAAGACAGGCTGGTGGTCATACCCAGCAATTGGAAGTGCTAGCACACCCCAACCAGCCTGTTAGCCACATTGTTTGGGAGTTAGGGTCCATTAAAGGATCAAGTCCAAACATGAGCAACAATTTGGATGTTGCCATGCTTTGAACTTTAACTCAAACACATAGAAGGGAATAAGGATTTGGAGGATTCACACAGCAAGATATGCAAAGAGACAACATATTCAATACAGAACATAAACAGCAAAGTAGACAAGATTGTTGAAAATGTAAAGCAAACACATAGGGATGAAGCTGAAAGTTAAATTTGAACATACCAATTTCAGGGGAATAAGAAGAGAAGAGTAGTAGTAAAGCCAAATTGCAAACACACAGCCAGAAGATTTCAGAAGAGAGTAGAGTATTGAATTGAGAATGTAGGAGTATTAAAATTGAAAGTGTTCAATAAGTGTTATCAGAGTATTGAACTCAAGGTCTTAAAGAGTATTGAATTGGAAGTGTGTAAAAGTGCAGAAGGGTCGTGCCCTTTATAGTGCAGAAAGCAAGTAAGAAAAGGTAAGAAAATAGTTTCGAAATCAATCACATAAGGTCTCCCTTCAATTAAGGGATTCTGATTTCAAACGGGCAAGATAATTAAGGAAAGAGTTTGATCAAAATCTTTTCCAAAGTAGCACAAGAAGGGTAAATACACAGAAGTTATTTAAGGCAAAAGTCCAGTAGTACATGGTTTGTGCAAATAAGGAAAGGTGATCACTCAACGGCCAGTAAAATCAAAATTGCAGGCTTTGTTCGAATGAACCAAGTCAGGAAAAATGAGGAAAGAGTTTTACCTAAGGAAAATCAGTAACAATCAATCAAACCTTATTAAGAGGAATTCCGAATCAATCATAAGTTGACAAAACCTTTTGAAGGCAAAATTCCTCATATATAAACCATACAGACATATCGAACAAGAAAGAACTATCATGCGAAAAAGCCTAGTATAGAAGAGTTCCAAGTCATAACAAAGAGGCTCAAATCCAGTACATAGACTCAGAATGAGTTTGAGAGTGTCCAGGGTCCCAAATAGAACCCTAGTCCAAAACACAAGATCAAACTCGCCAAAACCCCCCCAAATCCCAGGGTTTTCAACTCGAGTCAGATATAGAGAAGAGAAGACAAATAACTGAAATAGGCTCAGAGGTCTCTTTCAGGAATTCATGTGAAAACAAACAGATAAAATAGCAGGTTCAAGGCAAATAGAATGAAGAACTGATTTGAAGCATAAAGAACACGTTTTAAGAAAGCTTGGAACTTAAACAAGTTTCAGAAGAGAAACGAGATAGTATAGCACTTAAGAGAACAGTAGAGGAAACATGTTTAACAAAGAACTCAAACAAAATCCAGAAGAAGGCAACTAAAGGCCTAAAAGCTTAGTAGAAAATACAGTAGAGGAACATATGGGTAAACGAACACATAAGATAAACATGTGAAAGCATGATATAGAAACCAGTAGAAGAAAGAACGGAGCACAATAGAAGGACATGCAAAATAAGGCAAACATAAGAACACAGGAGAAGGACATGCGAGGTAGAAAAGAGAACATAAAAACATAGCATAGACAGATTCACACAAAGAGAAGAAGAAGAGGAGTCAGAAAACATTTTAAAACCTTTTCAGAGACCCTAAATCGAAGGGAAGTAATTTTTGAAAGAAAATTAGGGAAAATGTTTAAGAGCTCTAGTAGAGCACAGACATAACATAGATATAAGAAAACAACCAGAGAAAAACCTCGAATAGCTTAGGGTTTCAGAGAAACCCTAGCAATGAGAAAGGCTTGGAAGAAGGTCCGATCTTGAGTCGAAGAGGTCAGAAATAGGATTCTGATGCTTGAATACGCCGGAGCCAGGCTGGAGAGGCCATAGAACCTTGGATCTGTAGAGATCTGAAAGGACATCATCAAGGTCGGACCTCGAAACTTCGAACACCCAGGGTTTAATGGTGAAGGAGGGTGAGTACAGGCCATCCATGGCCTGAGAAGCCATGAGTTCCGGTGAGATTGCGGTTGAAGGGGGTGAGAGAGGCTAAGGTTTCAGGAACCTTTGAGAGAGTTGAGAGAGGGAGAGTATTCAAATGTGGCTGAGAGATGGAAATGAGGGGATCAAGGAAAAATTGGGTATCAACAGCTGCCCCTCTTTACCCAGGAAGGATAAAAGAGTTGTCAAGTAAAGATATGATGGTCAAATTTGACCGAACGAGATGGTTTGAAGAATTTGACCGTGCTTTGGTTCCTGAGCTGCCTACATATCCCGAGTCTTACAGAATCAGGCCATATGTAGTTCAGGATCCATCGGCAAAATATGCTGGCGGAGGTTTTACAAGAACAAACACGGTATTCAGGTCAGGAAGGATAGTTAAGGTCTAATTCGGGCTACGGGAACTAGAGCGGGATCACTCCTGCTGAGACGGTCGTTGATAGCTGGTTTACCTGCGAATGAACAAGACAAATGTATATGGTGCAAGATTTAAACGTGATGCAAGTTCCCATTGGACCATGAATGATGTCTTTGGACGGTTAAAATGACGTCCTCAGACCATAACGTCCTGGGCCATGAAGCGTATAATAAAGGATTCGCAGGCCATGAAATGATGCTCTCGGGCTATGAAGATGATGCCTCCGAGCTATGATGCCTTTGAATAATGATATGCAAAAGATAAAATGGGGTCCTCAGGCCATTGCATGGCGTTCTCGGACTATGAAAATGGTGCCTCCGAAAAATGATGCCTTCGGATAATTTGGCGATCTTTCAGCCCATGAGATGCAAAAGGAGGCGATCTTTCAGCCAATGCAAAAAATGTAAATGCGGTGGCGGTATTTCAGCCGATGCAAGATGTAAATAGAAAGTGGCGATATTTCAGCCCTGCAAGAAAAAATAAAAATGGCGATATTTCAGTTGTGCAAGATGTAGATGAAGGTGGCGATCTTTCAGCCATGCGAGACATAAATAAAGTGGTGATATTTCAGCCATGCAGGTGGAGACAGGGCTTAGTCTCGAAAGGCAGAATGGTAGCCTTATGCGATGCAGCAAAATGCAGATGGAGGTAGAGCTTAACCTCTGAAGGCAGAATGGTAGCCTTATGCAATGTGAAGAATGCAGATGGAGACAGAGCTTAGTCTCGGAAGGCAGAATGGTAGCCTTATGCAATGCGGCGAAATGCAGATGGAGGTAGAGCTTAACCTCAGAAGGTAGAATGGTAGCCTCATGCAATGCAGGCGAAATGCAGATGGAGGTAGAGCTTAACCTCGGAAGGCAGAATGGTAGCCTTATGCAATGCAAAGAATGCAGATGGAGACAGTGCTTAGTCTTAGAAGGCAGAATGGTAGCCTTATGCGATGCAAAGAATGTAGATGGAGACAGAGATTAGTCTCGGAAGGCAGAATGGTAGCCTATGCAATGCAAATAATGCAGATGGAGACAGTGCTTAGTCTCGGAAGGCAGAATGGTAGCCTTATGCAAGAAATAAAAGGCAGGTGGCAGTAGAGTTTTCTTAGCTGATATCTGATTTAGATATTGTGGCTGATGGGGATATTGTGTGCGTATAGCAACTGTGAGTAGGTGACGGTTCTGAAAGTTGTATTCCTGATCAGTATGAGTGTATAGTATATTCGATGATTTTCCAACTCAGGTGCCTGCATCCAAAGAAAAATTGTGATTTTTGTAAAGGGGAAAGGTTAGTTCGTATCCCCGCTGACTTTTCTTGACCTGCTCAGCTCTGTTTCGGTGATACTGTGTGTATCATTGGGGCAACGTTGCTAAACAAAGCAATTTTGGTAACAGACATGCATAATTTAGTAAAAGCATAATATAAGTGCATAATTAAGAATAATTTTCTTTAGATGAACCGACGACTGCGACATGGTTCAAAACATTACAACTTTGCTTGTTTTGAGGGTCCACCTCAAAATTTTGCCCCAGTTTACCGGGCTGCTGCTCCTGACGGCTATTAATAATAAATGGCTGGAATCGACTTCGGAATTTTGAGGGTCCTCCTCAAAATTCTGCCCCAGTTTCCAATAGTGGGGGAAATGGAAATTTTATTGAATTGTGACCGAACCCATAGAGCTGCCTACGTATCCCCTCTTAAACGGGAATCAGGTCAGGCGTAGTTCAAATTACATCATAAAATAAAGCATAAAAGTTACACATAGTATCGCTTGACTGCGTCTGAATTGATCGGCTTTGGCCAAACTTCTCCATCCATTTTTGCAAGTATAAGGGCTCCTCCTGTCATAACCCGGTGAACCATGTACGAACCCTGCCAGTTGGGAGAGAATTTCTGTTGCAACCAAAAACACTCACGCAAGTGCACGTGATCGTCAAGTAGTAGAGTAGTGAGTAGAGTATCATTCCCACGAAGACTTATGATCAACTATTGACTGATTCAAACCCAATTTCTTTATCTACCCAAGAGATTGTTCACAAAAGAGAGATGTAATGGTTTTACTACTTAACTATAAAGAATTAATCTAACTAAAACAAATAACCAAACGAATAGCAATTACGAGTAACAAACAGTAGGAGAAGATATTCCAGGGTCACGGGCATAGTTACAATCGTGTTGTGTTCTTGGCTCAAAATGATTAATCAATTTATCTGGGTTATTGATTGACAGGGTTGATATTACTCATAAGAATCTGTCGAGTTCTTACTCGCCTATTCAAGTCAACTCAATGCCTATGTGTCTATGGAATTAAGATTAACAAGAACACATTTACAATTCCTATATTTTAGCCAAACAAGGCAATTGGGTATATGTCTATCCCAATTGCAAATCCGTTCCCCGAGGCCCGGGTTCAAGAACTTGCTCTATTCAATTCTATATGCAATCTAAAGTTTCCACTTTCGAGTTCAACTAAAGATTCGTAGATAATATTTTACTGTTAGTTATTCAGCAGAATAATTAAGAACAGAATTAAATAAATAACCTAATATGATAAACCAATTTTGTCAAATTAAACTTCAAACAACAACATTCATGTTTTACCCACGACCCTAGAACAATGGGTCTTAGCTGCTCATACTAGGGTTCATCATAAACAAGTTCAATTTCCTCACAAACAGCAAAAACAAAAGAAGAAAAGAAGAACTTGATGATCAAAACTCCTCCTTGCCTCTTGCCTCTCTATCTCCTCCACTCAACTTTGAAAAACTTCACAATTTAACCTTGGGCGAGTTTGACTTTATATAGGTTAAATGGGTTTCCCTCCAGATTTCCAATTTTACCCCTAAGCAACGTTTTCCCGGACCGGACACGCGCGAGCTACTGCGCGACTTCGCGCATTTCTTCGCGCGTGATTCTGCCTCAGTTCCTCTTTGGCGCAAGCTACTGCGCTAATTCGCGCGTTTCTTCGCGTGTCTCTGAAGCTCGATCCATTTTTTCCGTCTTGTTCTTGCGCGCACTCGACTCCGAGGGGTTGTTCTTGCTCATAAATCATTCCAATATCCTCTTGAAAGCAGCATATAGGCTCCTCACCCTGCAATGTATAGATATCACAATTAGAGCCTATTTTTCATCAATTCACCATAATATGTCATTGGAATATAATCAAGCGGAAGCATAAACACTAGCTAAATCACCTAGATTTCGCCTATTATCAACACCCCACACTTAATTCATTGCTAGTCCTCGAGCAATCAACTATACTCTCTAGAGAATCTTTCACTCAACCATTTCCCTTAACGCATTACACCTAGACAATGTACATGTATTACGCCTAGCAGTGAACAATCCTAGCCTTAAAGTCGACTCTCAAGTGCCATGCAATATTCACACTTCCTCAAAGTACTCTATATAGAAGTCAAGACTTGCTTTTCCGTCACGAATCATATGCCCTCACAATTATATCAACAAAAACTGAGTTCAATCCACCACATTCAATTCATATACTCACATATATCGAGGAAATCACTCACTCTCACAAAAGAGGTCACATGCATGCAATTGGTACCATAAGCTTGTCCTTAATGTAAATCTCTTCTAATATAGGCTAGCTCGATCCAAAATCAATTAGGACTTTTTCATGGTTGTAGTGTGGGCTAAGGGACGGGTATGATGTATTTAGGAATAGTGACTCAACCCCTAAGCACTTTAACATATCACATGAGCAATTTTCAGCGCACATTCTTCAACCCACTTCTCATTCACACACAATATCATCTCACAAATACTCCCTTCTTCTTTGAGCACTTTATTAATTCATTCCCACTAGCTAGATCAAGACACAATATAATCATCTCTCCCCCCCTTTTTTTTAGTTTTTCTTTTTGTTTCTTCTATTTTTGTAGTTTAAATGGGCTATTGGTTTATACACAACTACCCCTTCCCCTTTTATTAAACCAAACCCAAAACCCCCAAAACCCAATCATCTCTCCCAATCACCAACAAAACCCCCGAACTCTCCTAACTTCCAGCACTCATCTCCTAACTCACGAGCTTCTTCCCTAAAATCATTAGCAGCATCACCCTACCTCACGAATTCTAACAAGGTATGAGCCCTAGTTTTAGTTTTCTTTCTTTTTCTCTTTCTATTTTCAGATTTTAGTTTCATGTTGTATTTTATGCCATTAATGTAGATGTATTTTGTGCTTTAGTGTTCAAACTTGGTGAAATATATTGTGGGGTTAGTTTGTTGTAAGTGTGGGGTGGGTATTCCTTGATTTGAGTTATGGATGAGCTTTTGTGGGAAGCCTTTGTTGCAAGACCCTTAGAAAAAAGCTATGAGAGCCTAATGCCCACAAGGTGTTTGTGGAAAGGCCTCAATGAGCATGATTATTTAGATGTGACCAATTTTGTGTGTGAAGCCTGAGTAACCGCAGCAAGCCACACTACTTTTGTTGGGTTGAGCTAATATGTCCACGTTTTGCAGGTATTATGGCACCATCGAAAAAGTGCCAAGCCATGGGTCCACCATCAAGCCGCCAAAGGGCAGCTCTAGCACGCTCCTATGACAACAACAAATTTGTCTCCATTGAGGCTCAGACCCGTTTTACAGAGAAGGCTACCAAGAAGGCAATTCCGGAGAGGGGCATCAACATCAAAAAGGTCAAGGAACGATGCCCCCACATGTTCAATGAGTTGATGGAGCGGGGTTTGCAAGCCTTCATTGACGAGCCAGGGGAGGCTAATGTAATGGTGGTACACAAATTCTATGCCAATCTACCCGAGCATGTCAACCATGTGGTCACAGTGCACCGTAAGGCGGTGGATGCCTCCATTGAGGCAATACACACAACTTATCAACTGCCCAACCCTCTGCCTGAGAACACTGACTTTTATGAATATGGGCGAAATCCAACCGATGCCAAGTGGGAGCGCTTCTTTGATGAAATTTGCGCACCAGGAAAAATGGTAGAGTGGCTAGAACATGGAGAGAAGTTACATTCCTCCGTCTTAACTCAAGAGGTGAAGAGCTGGCTGTATGTGATCAACAGTCGCCTTATTCCCTCCACAAATAGTACGGAGGTGAATGGACCCCGGGCTGCATTGATTTGGTGTTTCATCAAGGGTCTTCCCTTCAACATGGCCAAAGTGATCCACGATGAGATGTTTATCCGATGCCCCCAACGCCAGTATGGTTTCTTTTTCCCATCTTTGGTGACTAGGCTTTGCAGGAATGTTCAGGTGCCTAAAAACATTCATGCGGACGGGCTGGTAAGTAAAAGCCACAAGATCCGACCTGGCACGAACGCCACGGGGGTAGCCTCAGCAGCAGCGGCAGGTAGAGAGGATGAAAGTGGTTTTGATGCATCGGAGGAGGAAGAGCAAATGGATGTGGAAAGCGAAGCACAGGCCCAAGCGCCCAGCATATCAGCTGCAGCACTGCCACGCGCATCATCCTCTTCAAGAAGTGCCAGAGTATCCCGGCACACCACATTGGAACAAGAGGTGGCTGGTCTACGCACTTCCATGCATGATTTGAGCACTCGTATGGATGCGATAGCTGACCGACAAGTCAAGTCGGAAAAGAAGTTCATGGGTTGGCTGCGAGCTTTGGGGCGTGCGTGCAATGTGAACCCCGAAACCGTGTCCTATCAAGAGTGAAGTCCCAGGGAAGTCTCTTTACCTCACTGCTCTTTTAAATTTTAAGCCATGGGGACATGTCTTCTTTTTAAGTGTGGGGTGGGGGATTCCTTTATTGTATGTTGTATATAGTTGTACAAATTGCCGGGTTGTCTTGTTTGTCTCATGTTGACTTGACAGCTTTTGTTAAGCAGGAGTAGTTTTATTAATTCAGATAAATGGCTCTTCCTGATGACGAATCTTTTAGACGAATTTTCTTGAGGGAAGTGAGTCTAGAGAAAACAACAAAAAGATTTTTTTTCTTCTTAGGTAGTGTAGCAATTCCCCTTTGGTTTTTCTTTAAGCCGCGATTCTTTTCCAAGGGTTTAGCTTGAACCGGGCATAGGTAATGGGCTACGAGCTATAAAATTGAAAAAGATGCCCATAGCGTTGACACACCTGAACACAATAGACCCTAGAGTGTAACGCTTAGTCCTAATTGTTGAATCTCACTGAAAGTGCCTTAATTTGTATGTTTGTACTGAATTGAATGCTCGTAATGGAGCGTCTTGATGAGCTGATCTGAATGAGTCATATGCTATGTGTGGTGAGTATTTGTGTAGTCCATGTATTGTACTTGCATCTAGAACTTGCCCGGTATGTGAGTTAAAGCGAAATTTGAGGTGATGCTCGGTTTGAAAAATGATGTTAGGCTTTCTTTGACCTTTTTGAGCCTAATTGCTTATCACAAATAAAATTTGTCCCTAGTTAACCCTTTTGAGCCTTTGGACTTTTGTTTGGCACCCGCATTACAAGCCTATACCCTTTTGTTCTTAATTGACATTGTTTTGATCCTTTTACCTCTTAAAGCACTTTGATTGTGAGAGGAGCGCTAAAAGAAGTAAGAAGGAAATAAGTGTGGGGTGGCTTTTGAATGGAACCAATAAAAGGATGAAAGGTGCACTTATGTTGTAAACGAATACACCACTAGCAGAAATTGAGTGACAAGAAGAATTGACTTATCAAAACAAAAAAAAAACAAAAAACAAAGGGGAGAGATGATTACATTGTGTCTTGCTCTAGCTAGTGGGAATAAATTAATAAAGTGCTTAAAGAAGAAGAGAGTATTTGTGAGATGATATTGTGTGTGAATGAGAAGTGGGTTGAAGAATGTGCGCTGAAAATTGCTCATGTGATGTGTTAAAGTGCTTAGGGGTTGAGTCACTATTCCTAAATACATCCTACCCGTCCCTTAGCCCTCACAACTACCATGAAAAAGTCCTAATTGATTTTGGATCGAGCTAGCCTACATTAGTAGATATTTACATTAATGGCAAGCTTATGGTACCAATTGCATGCATGTGACCTCTTTTGTGAGATTGAGTGATTTCCTTGATATATGTGGGCATATGAATTGAATGTGATGGATTGAACTCAGTTTTTGTTGATATAATTGTGAGGGCATATGATTCGTGACGGAAAAGCAAGTCTTGACTTCTATATAGAGTACTTTGAGGAAGTGTGAATATTGCATGGCACTTGAGAGTCGACTTTGAGGCTAGGATTGTTCACTGCTAAGCGTAATACATGTACATTGTCTAGGTGTAATGCGTTAAGGGAAATGGTTGAGTGAAGGATTCTCTAGAGAGTATAGTTGATTGCTCGAGGACTAGCAATTAATTAAGTGTAGGGTGTTGATAATAGGCGAAATCTAGGTGATTTAGCTAGTGTTTATGCTTCCGCTTGATTATATTCCAATGACATATTATGGTGAATTGATGAAAAATAGGCTCTAATTGTGATATCTATACATTGCAGGGTGAGGAGCCTATATGCTGCTTTCAAGAGGATATTGGAATGATTTATGAGCAAGAACAACCCTTCGGAGTCGAGTGCGCGCAAGAACAAGACAGGAAAAATGGACAAAATCAAGCTTCAGAGACGCGTGAAGAAACGCGCGAATTAGCGCAGTAGCTCGCACGAAAGAAGAACTGAGGCAGAATCATGCGCGAAGAAACGTGCGAAGTCGCGCAGTAGCTCGCGCGTGTCCGGTCCGGGAAAACGTTGCTTAGGGGTAAAATTGGAAATCTGGAGGGAAACCCACTTAACCTATATAAAGTCAAGCTCGCCCAAGGTTAAATTGTGAAGTTTTTCAGAGTTGAGTGGAGGAGATAGAGAGGCAAGAGGTAAGGAGGAGTTTTGATCATCAAGTTCTTCTTTTGTTTTTGTTGTTTGTGAGGAAATTGAACTTGTTTATGATGAACCCTAGTATGAGCAGCTAAGACCCATTGTTCTAGGGTCGTGGGTAAAATATGAATGTTGTTGTTTGAAGTTTAATTTGACAAAATTGGTTTATCATATTGGGTTATTTATTTAATTCTGTTCTTAATTATTCTGCTGAGTAGCTAACATTGAAATATTATCTATGAATCTTTAGTTGAACTCGAAAGTGGGAACTTTAGATTGCATATAGAATTGAATAGAGCAAGTTCTTGAACTCGGGCCTCGGGGAACGGATTTGCAATTGGGATAGACATATACCCAATTGCCTTATTTGATTGAAATACAGGAATTGTTAATGCATTCTTGTTAATCTTAATTCCATAGACATATAGGTATTGAGTTGACTTGAATAGGCGAGTAAGAACTCGACAGATTCTTATGAGTAATATCAACCCTGTCAATCAATAACCCAGATAAATTGATTAGTCATTTTGAGCCAAGAACACAACACGATTGTTGACTATGCCCGTGACCCTGGAATATCTTCTCCTACTGTTTGTTACTCGTAATTGCTATTCGTTTGGGTACTTGCGTTAGTTAGATTAATTCTTTATAGTTAAGTAGTAAAACAATTACATCTATCTTTTGTGAACAATCTCTTGGGTAGATACAGAAATTGGGTTTGAATCTGTCAACAGTTGACCATAAGTCTTCGTGGGAATGATACTCTACTCAGTACTCTATTACTTGACGATCACGTGCACTTGGTGAGTGTTTTTGGTCGCAACAAGTTTTTGATCACGCGGGTGACCCAGGTTCGATCCCCGGCAATGGTGCCAAAAACTTGTTGCGACCAAAAACACTCATGCAAGTGCACGTGATCGTCAAGTAATAGAGTAGTGAGTAGAGTATCGTTCCCACGAAGACTTATGATCAACTGTTGACTGATTCAAACCCAATTTCTTTATCTACCCAAGAGATTGTTCACAAAAGAGAGATGTAATTGTTTTACTACTTAACTATAAAGAATTAATCTAACTAAAGCAAGTAACCAAACAGATAGCAATCACAAGTAACAAACAATATGAGAAGATATTCCAAGGTCACGGGCGTAGTTACAATCGTGTTGTGTTCTTGGCTCAAAATGACTAATCAATTTATCTGGGTTATTGATTGACAGGGTTGATATTACTCGTAAGAATCTGTCGAGTTCTTACTAGCCTATTCAAGTCAACTCAATGCCTATATGTCTATGGAATTAAGATTAACAAGAACGCATTTACAATTCCTGTATTTCAACCAAACAAGGCAATTGGGTATATGTCTATCCCAATTGCAAATCCGTTCCCCAAGGTCCGGGTTCAAGAACTTGCTCTATTCAATTCTATATGCAATCTAAAGTTCCCACTTTCGAGTTCAACTAAAGATTCGTAGATAATATTTCACTGTTAGCTACTCAGCAGAATAATTAAGAACAGAATTAAATAAATAACCCATTATGATAAACCAATTTTGTCAAATTAAACTTCAAACAACAACTTTCATGTTTTACCCACAACCCTAGAACAATGGGTCTTAGCTTGCTCATACTAGGGTTCATCATAAACAAGTTCAATTTCCTCACAAACAGCAAAAACAAAAGAAGAAAAGAAGAACTTGATGATCAAAACTCCTCCTTGCCTCTTGCCTCTCTATCTCCTCCACTCAACTCTGAAAAACTTCACAATTTAACCTTGTGCTAGCTTGACTTTATATAGGTTAAGTGGGTTTCCCTCCAGATTTCTAATTTTACCCTTAAGCAATGTTTTCCCGGACCGGACATGCTCGAGCTACTGTGCGACTTCGCGCGTGATTCTGCCTCAGTTCTTCTTTCGCGCGAGCTACTACGCTAATTCACGTGTTTCTTCGCGCGTCTGTGAAGCTCGATTTCGTCCATTTTTTCTGTCTTGTTCTTGCGCGCACTCGACTCCGAGGGGTTGTTCTTGCTCATAAATCATTCCAATATCCTCTTGAAAGCAACATATAGGCTCCTCACCCTGCAATGTATAGATATCACAATTAGAGCCTATTTTTCATCAATTCACCATAATATGTCATTGGAATATAATCAAGCGGAAGCATAAACACTAGCTAAATCACCTAGATTTCGCCTATTATCAATTTCCGTTTGGCTTCCTCTTGATGCGGAAAATTTTTCTTTAACACCAGCTGCCTCAGTGCGAATTGTCTCGGCTTGACTCTTTTGTTAAAGGATCTGGACATTCTGTTCTGATAGAGCTGACCGTGGCAAACTACATTCATTCTCTTTCTATCTATAATAGCTAGTTGCTCATAACAACTTTTCACCCATTCTGTGTCGTCGAGCTCTGCTTCCTGTATGCTCCGTAAGGAAGGAATTTCTACCTCAGCGGGTATGACTGCTTCTGTACCATATACCAACATGTAGGGAGTTGCCCCAGTTGATGTGCGGACTGTGGTGCGGTATCCCACTAAAGCAAATGAGAGCTTCTCGTGCCACTACTTATGCTTCTCTATCATTTTCCTTAGTATCTTCTTGCTATTCTTGTTGGAAGCTTCTACGGCTCCGTTCATCTGAGGTCTGTAAGTTGTAGAATTCTTGTGTTTGATCTTGAAGGTTTCACACATGGCCTTCATCAAGTCACTATTAAGATTGGGACCATTATCAGTAATGATTGATTCTGGGATCCCGAATCGACAAATGATGCGGTCACGGACAAAGTCTGCCACAACTTTCTTAGTCACTGCTTTGTATGATGCTGCTTCAACCCATTTGGTGAAATAATCAATTGCTACTAGAATGAACTTATGCCCGTTTGATGCGGTGGGCTCGATAGGTCCGATGACATCCATTCCCCAAGCGGCGAACGACCACGACGAGCTTGTTATATTAAGCTCGTTTAGGGGCACCTTTATCATGTCTGCATGTATCTGACAGCGATGGCACTTTCAGACATACTATACGCAGTCCATTTCCATAGTCATCCAAAAATAACCAGCTCGGAGTATCTTCCTGGCTAAGACAAAACCGTTCATATGTGGACCGCAGGTCCCAGCATAGATTTCCTCTAGTAGCCTGGATGCTTCCCTTGCGTCGACACACCTTAATAATCCCAAATCAGGAGTCCTCCTATACATGATTCCTCCGCTGTGGAAGAAATTGTTAGATAACCTCCGAAGTGTGCGCTTCTGAGTGGTATTGGCAAGCTCTAGGTATTCTCCTTTTGCCAGGTATTCCTTGATATCATGAAACCAAGGTTTTCCGTACGCTTCTTCCTCGACATGAGCACAGTAGGCTGGCTGATCATGAATCTTCACCGGAATAGGATCAATGAAGTTCTTATCTGGATGTTGTATCATAGAGGACAGGGTAGCCAATGCATCGGCAAACTCATTCTGGTATATCATCTTCCTCTAAGTCCGTTTGTCGCGTTGCCTCGTTACATGTCACAGTCGTTGGTTCATCAATATAAGTAATAGTAATACTGTAAATAAAGTAAATGAGAGAAAGTAATAAGAGTAAGATTCATAAGAAAAATCGAAATGCTTTGAAAAATTCCATAACTGTTTTGAACATTGAAGATCTTATTGCAAAATTAAAAGGCAAAAGGAAAGTCAACTAGTAAAAATGAAAAATAGTGCATGATGCTTGTTCAACCTTGCTACCCCGAGGCTTTCCGGGCTCTGGTGGTTCTGATGGACCAATTGTTGAGGTGCGCTCCTCGGCTCACGGCTTGTATGGAAGGGCCTTCCTTCCCCTCCTCCTCGAAAATGACACAACAATCCATGTCATCCTCTTCCAAAAACAAATCCCTCATCGCTGCCAGTGCTTCCTCTTCTTTTAACCCATATATAACATCAGCTGGCTAGAAAATCTGCTCCAAGTGAGATATCGGGTGCTCTAGTGGATAATAAGGCCCGCGCCATGGCGGCGACCATTCATTAAACTCTTTCCAGGTGTACTCGTATCCCAGACCGAAGGTGGTACCATGTTTCTTCAGCTTGACAGGCTTAGTGATCCCTTGTAGATTCTTGCCAAGTCCCTTACCTGGCTCATATCCGCACCAGTTCAATATGCTTTTGATTTTGTTGTCCAACCATTTATCCTTGTCAATGGTGTTGACTCGCTCGATATGGTGATAGGTTTCTCCTCCTATCTTCCTTATTCCTCTGATCGCTGGGATGGTCTAGCGACTGTATATGGGATTGCTACCGTCACCGTGGATGATCACCTCTTGGTGATTCCACTCCAATTTCACTGCCTGATGTAGGGTTGATGCTACAGCTCCAGCGACATGAATCCATGGTCGTCCCAAGAGCAAGTTGTAAGATGCCGGCACGTCTATTACTTGAAAGTTGACATCAAACCAAGTAGGCCCCATCTATAAACACAGGATGATTTCCCCAATAGTGGACCTTTGGGAACCGTCGAAGGCTTTGACGTTAATGGCCCCGTCTTTGATCTTATGCAGCCCTTTCCCTAATGTTCTGAGTGTTACCAGCGGACAAATGTTAAGGCTGGACCCTCCATCGATCAAGACCCTAGTGATAAAATAATCCTCGCATTGCACGGTGATGTGCAACGCCTTGTTGTGGCTCAGCCCTTCTGGTGGAAACTCATCTTTATGGAAAGTGATTTTGTGACTCTCCAATACCTGTCCCACCATATTTACCAATTCTCCTCTGGTGATGTTGCTTGGTACATATGTCTCACTCAGCACCTTCAATAAGGCATTCTTATGTGCGTCAGAGCTTTGTAGTAGAGCTAAGATAGAGATATGGGCTGGCATTTTGTTCAACTGATCAATGACTGAATACTCTTTGGCCTGTATCTTCCTCCAGAGGTCGTCGGGCCCAGCTTCAGTAATGGATGGCTGTCCAGATGCCTGCTTACTCGACTCAGCCAAGTGTTCTAGAGTATAAACCCTGTCGGTCCTTGTCATACCCTGTGCCGCAACTGCTTCTCCGAATTTGGTTTTCCCTTTCCTTCTTGCCTCAACTGTGTAATCCCATGGTATGGCTTTTGTGTGGAACAGTGTTATGGCTGTCATTGCTACCGGAATGGGCACCCTTGCTTTGGAAGGTAATACAACAACCTCAAATGGTACAGGTGCCTTTGGGGACCCAAACTCGACCTCAATTGGTGTTGGCATCTTTGCAGGGGGTGGTGATTCAAACTCAAGTGGTACAGACATATTCACCTCGGTGTCCCCAGAAGGCTGAATCTGGACCACAATCGGGTTAAGGGTGACTGTTGATTTCTTTGGCTTGTCACCCTCTATGATTAATCGGATCGATCCTTTGGGGTCACAATTATCCTTTGTCTCAATCATGTGAATGCCTCCACCCTTTTGGTCTGGTAGAGGGTTGCTGCAGACGTTCGGGGCAGGCTTTTTTTCCACGATGATCTTGTTGTCGATCAAATCTTGTATCTTATCCTTTAGAGATCGGCACTCATCAATGGTATGCCCTTTCATGCCGGAATGGTATGCACAAGTTTTGTTTGGGTCGACCCATTGGGAGGTCTGCGGTCGAAATTTGGTCGGGGTATAGGAAAGTTTTGTCTAGGGGGAGGTGATTGATAGTGGGCTTGTTGGGTGTTGTAGGCTTGGTAGACGTGTGTGGGTTATGAGTATCTGGGTGAAGTAGGTTGATGTGTGGGTGATGGAGGTGATTGGTAAGTAGGTGGTGGAGCTTGGTAAGAGGGCGAGGATGCTTGGTAATTTGGGGTAGGTTGATATGTGAGTGGAGGTATTGGGTAGGTTCGGTATTTGATTAAGGATTTTATTCTCTGTGCAACCATCACGACACTTACGTCCCTTTTTTTGGACGTGCCACCAGACTGTAGAGCCTTGTTGGTATCCTGAAAAGCTTCAAGGTTTATGACCATGCCACTTTTGATACCTTCCTCGATTCTCTCCCCCAGCTTGATGATGTCAAAAAATTTCTGGCTTTCAATTAGCATCAACCTTTCGTAGTACTGTGTGTCTTGAGCTCGGACAAAAAACCTGTTCATTTGTTCTTCTAAAGCCGGTCTGACCTTAGCAACCTCTGATCTCCAACGAGTGGCATACTCGCGAAAAGTTTCTATGGGTTTCTTCTTTAGGTTCTGGATGTAGAATACATCTGGCGCATTCTCCGTGTTGAACCTGAACCTGTCCATGAAATCGGACGCCATACTTACCCAATTCGACCACTTCTTCGGGTCTTGGCTAATGTACCAAGACAGAGCATCTCCTTTCAGACTTCTCATAAAAAGCTTCATGCGAATCTTTTCGTCCTTCCCTACTCCGACCAGCTTGTCGCAGTATGTCCTTAAATGGACTCTGGGATCCCCTGTACTATCAAACATTTCGAACTTATGAGGTTTTTACCCCTCGGGCAGTTTGACATTTGGTTGTATGCAGAGGTCTTCGTAGTTCAATCCCTCTATTCCCTTACTTCCTTCAACACCCTGAACTCGGCTGGTCAACTTCTTGAGTTCTGCGGCTAGGTTCCTGATAAGGGAGTCTTTGTTATAGGACTCAGGTGTGCTTGAGACGGGTGGAATAGAGTGTAGTATGGTTTTCACATAGATGGGGGTGTTATGGTGAGTGTGGAAATGATCATTTGCGGAGTTCAGTGGTTCAGGGATGAGTAGCGGGGTGTTGTTGGAAGTGTGGAAAGTGTTACAGTGGTGATGGGGAGCGGGATGGTTTTGTGGTTTTGGGATGTTTTGTGGAGGTGTGGGAGTTTTGAGTGTTAGGAAAGTTGACATCTGGGGTGGTGAGGGAAACGACAAGCTTGCCAAATTCCGGACTTGATCAAGTTCCTCCTGAAATTTTAGCAGTTTCTGCTCGAGTTGGGATGCACCTTCTTTGGAGACATGAGTACCCTAAATGATTTCTACCCGTTCAACCGAGTTTTCCTTTCTGATGTTGCTCAAATCTTCCATTTTTTCCTTGTTCCTGTTTCTGACGGGACTAGGAGGAGGAGTGGGTGGAGGGCCCTTGGATCTTGTGGAGTATGATGACGTTGCCAGAGTGCACGAACTAACCTTTAGGGAGGGGAATAAAACAAAAGTAAAAACAAAAAGGTAGCAAGTTAGTGCGGATTATAAGGAAAAGATGTTGCGATATTTAAACACATAGTGCGAGAATATAAGCCGTGTCCTAATTTGGGAGCCTTGTTGTGCCCGAGGTAGGCCTAGTGACAAGTTGATTTGGAGAACTTATAATGCTAAATGCCTCATTTTATTGATAAAAACAAACGAATCCTAAAAACTAAATAACAAGGAATAAAATGTCACTAGTGGCCAGTGGCCTTATTACATTTCATAAAGTAAAAGAAAACTCCTATCTATTTGGTCCCAGAAGGACCTTCCTCAGGTTGAATGCTCTCGTTAATCAAATCCTCCAGCTCGCGTAGGTTCACCAGTAGAAATGCCTTTTCCATGTGTTCTCCTTTGTTTCCTTCAGCGTTCTGGCAGTCGGTGACTCTTTTCCTCACTTTCCCTTCCAATTTCAGCAGACTGTACTCTAGATATTCCAACTTTTCGCTAGCTTTGGCGGCCCTCTCTTTCCACTCGTTGATTTGGTCATTTGATGGAAGACTCCTCCACCAGTCTAGCAAGAGTGAGGGTGTGCTAACTATACCGAAGTTGGGGGACCTCATTCCTCATTTTCTGCAAAACAAAAGGGTTAGACCTTACCCCCGTCGGACTCGACTATTTAACTATCAATAATTGGCATAAATAGCATTTAGTTCTCCAAATAAATGCACAGAACATGGTAATGTCTGTTTGGGTTCCAAGGAAACCCAATGGACTTTGGACAAGGCTATCTTAAAGAGTCATTATGTGGACAACTTAACTGACTCGGCTAGGTTTTGACAGTGATGCATGCACAATTAAACAGAGTAGGGTTTCTATGGGGTATTAGACTGGTACCCTTGAGCAGACAACTCAAGTGGGAAAGGCATGGAACCGTCGACTACATCGTTGATCGACTGGTTTTACCGCAAATACTCCTTTGCCAAATTTAGGGGTAATAATATCGGAAGGGCGCAACCACTCATTATAAGCGTTGCTATGGTATTTTGTTTGGCAGGAGTGGAATATGATGTTGAATATGCAGTTACAATAATTAAACAAATTGTCATGTATTTGCACATTCATAAGGTAATAATTACAATAATTGCTCAAAATTACAACAGTATTAAAGGAAAGTGGTAAAAGAAAGCATTAAGAGAAATAAAGATAAGAAACGAAGAGCCAAGTCAGTTTTCGAAGTAGGAGAGCAAAATAAATACTTAAAGGCATTAAAGACATTCAAGGAAGCATAAAGTCACAAATAGCATGAAATGGTAAAAGCCTTAAAGAAGTCCCCAGCAGAGTCGCCACGCTGTCGCGCCTCCTTTTTCTCGTGAAATCGGGTTTATGATATTTGGGAAGACAACTCATTCCCTTTTGGGAATTGGGTTTATTGATTTGAAGAGTCGCCACCTAATGATTAAGTGCATTAGGACACTAGGAGGAATTTGTTTAGGAAAACCAGAGTTTGGGTAAGGGCTAGAAATTATCTCGAGGGGAAGGTGTTAGGCACTCCTCAAGATCCACTAGTATGGTTCCCGGCCATGCTACAATTATGACTTAAGTACAAACAATAAATAAGCAATTAAGGGTTTCAAATATGAGGGGTTGTCACATTGTAATTGCAAATAAGTTAAAGTTTGAAGAAACAATGAAGTTGAAATTTGAGAAAAAAGAGTTTGAAATTTTGAAAGTAATAAAATAAACAAGTAAAGGGAATGACGGTACTAGGTTTATAAATAATATGGATCACATCAATTCAATACCCGGTAATCACTCCTCAGAAGAGGGGTTACACGTGATATTAGCGCACCGGTCATCATATCCATATCTACCACCCCGTTGAGGTATTTAAACGCGGAATGGTTTCATTACTTATTGCATGCTAGTACCCCACCCAATCCTATCAGTCTCGGAGGTATTTGGAACTATTAGTCCTAAAGGGAAGGGAGATTTGGGCTTTGCATGGTTTAAAAGGATAAAATTCTAAAGCAACAAACAAAAACACATAAGGCAGATATGGGAAACACATAACAATATAAGAGGCTCAGATGGACCTCCTCACTTAATGACAAATTGTTTAGCATGTCTTGCAGATACTGGTTATGGTCTGAATTAAAATTAAACGTTAAGGAGGCAGACTGGTCTATTACACATTTCAGATAAGAAACCGGAATCAGACCTGCCTACTGGTTGGAATTAACAGAGTCTGATTCAATTAGCTAATTTTACCTTATAGCTTGCCTAAGTGAAACCTACAGGCATGACATCTAATAATGCAGAAGTGTATTGATTTTTACAAGAAGAAGGCCTGTTGATTATAGAAAACATAAGTTTTGCAAACATTGAGTAACGTTACTACTGATTTTAGACTTGTAAATGATTCAGACCAGTTGGTTACTCCTATAGACATGCTTTCTAAGCGTTATCGAGTTTAACCTTTACGAAAATGCAGAAGTCCTATAGGCATGGTGTTTAAAACGCTGATTTTTATTATTTAAGCCTATAAATGCATTTGCCTAGTGATAGATGTATATGCAGAATTCAGAAAACTCTATAGACATGTTCTCTATGTGATAGGCAGAGACGCAGAAACCTATAGACATGGTCTCTATGTAGGAAATGCAGAAGCTATAGACATGTTATCTATGTATGAAATGCAGAGGCTATAGACATGGTATCTACGTATGGAATGTAGAACCTATAAACAAGATTTCTATATGAAATGCAGAACCTGTAGGCATGGTTTCTATATGAATAATGCAGAAATGCACGACTTGTAAACATGATTTCTATATGAAAAATGCAGAAGTGAAAACAGGACATGATTGCAACAGTAAATACCTATGAACATGATATATACCCTTATGCATACATGAGTGACCCTTCCCTTTTCACTAAAACCCCATAAGTTATTACAAATTATTACAGCCTAGAATGAATAAAGAAAAGTAAAATAAAATTACATCAGAAAGCTAAAAATCCCAACCAAGGAGAGCCTGATTCGGACTTTTATCTGAAACATGAAATAAACCAACTTAAAAGATCAAATTCCAAAGCCTTTCTCTTATTTGGGATGTGTCAAAGTTCCCTAAGAGTCTCAAGTGGACTCCGGACAGTGCTTACACCCAAATATATTACAGAATTGGATTATAGTGCAGTGTGGAAGGGCCAGCCCTCAAATGTCCAAGTTTAGAGGGAGCTCAAGGTCCCAAAGCAAGGCTCATAGGAGGGGGGAAGAACTTAGAATCTAAGAGAGAGTACAAGTGCATAGAGGGGATTTTGGGGAAAGCCAAGACAGGCTGGTGGTCATACCTAGCAATTGGAAGTGCTGGCACACCCAACCGGCATGTTAGCCACATTGTTTGGGAGTTAGGATCCATTAAAGGTTCAAGTCCAGACATGAGAAACAATTTGGATGTTGCCATGCTTTGAACTTTAACTCAAACACATAGAAGGGAATAAGGGTATGAAGGATTCACACAGCAACAGATGCAAAGAGACATTATATTCAATACAGAACATAAATAGCAAAATAGACAAGATTGTTGAAACTGTAAAGCAAACACATAGGGACGAAGCTGAAAGTTAAATTAGAACATACCAGTTTGAGGGGAATAAGAAGAGAAGAGCAGTAGTAAAGCCAAATTGCAAACACACAGCTAGAAGATTTCAGAAGAGAGTAGAGTGTTGAATTGAGAATGTAGGATTATTGAAATTGAAAGTGTTCAATAAGTGTTGTCAGAGTATTGAACTCAAGGTCTTAAAGAGTATTGAATTGGAAGTGTGTAAAAGTGCAGAAGGGTCGTGCCCTTTATAGTGTAGAAAGCAAGTAAGAAAAGGTAAGAAAATAGTTTCGAAATCAATTACATAAGGTCTCCCTTCAATTAAGGGATTCTGATTTCAAACAGGCAAGATAATTAAGGAAAGTGTTTGATCAAAATCTTTTCCAAAGTAGCACAAGAAGGGTAAATACACAGAAGTTATTTAAGGCAAAAGTCTAGTGGTACATGGTTTGTGAAAATAAGGAAAGGCGATCACTCAACAACCAGTAAAATCAAAATTGCAGGCTTTGTTCGAATGAACCAAGTCAGGAAAAATGAGGAAAGGGTTTTACCTAAGGAAAATCAGTAACAATCAATCAAACCTTATTAAGATGAATTCCGAATCAATCACAAGTTGACAAAACCTTTTGAAGGCAAAATTTCTCATATATAAAGCATACATACATATCGAACAAGAAAGAAATATCATGCAAAAAAGCCTAGTATAGAAGAGTTTCGGGTCATAACAAAGAGGCTCAAATCTAGTACATAGACTCAGAATAAGTTTGAGAGTGTCCAGGGTCCCAAATAGAACCCTAGTCCAAACATAAGATAAAACTCGCCAAAAACCCCCAAATCCCAAGGTTTCAACTCGAGTCAGATACAGAGAAGAGAAGACAAATAAGTGAAACAGGCTCAGAGGTCTCTTTCAGGGATTCATGTGAAAACAAATAGATAAAATAGCAGGTTCAAGGCAAATAGAATGAAGAACTGATTTGAAGCATAAAGAACACATTTTAAGAATGCTCGGAACTTAAACAAGTTTCAGAAGAGAAACGAGATAGTATAACACTTAAGAGAACAATAGAGGAAACATGTTTAATAAAGAACTTAAACAAAATCCAGAAAAAGGCAACTAAAGGCCTAAAAGCTTAGTAGAAAATACAGTAGAGGAACATAGGGGTAAACGAACACATAAGATAAACATGTGAAAGCATGATATAGAAACCAATGGAAGAAAGAACGGAGCACAATAGAAGGATATGCAAAATAAGGCAAACATAAGAACACAAGAGAAGGACATGCGAGGTAGAAAAGAGAACATAAAAACATAGCATAGACAGATTCACACAAAGAGAAGAAGAAGAGGAGTCAGAAAACATTTTAAAACCTTTTCAGAGACCCTAAATCGAAGAGAAGTAATTTTTGAAAGAAAATTAGGGAAAACGTTTAAGAGCTCAAGTAGAGCACAAACATAGCATAGATATAAGAAAACAACCAGAGAAAAACCTCGAATAGCTTAGGGTTTTAGAGAAACCCTAGAAATGAGAAAGGCTTGGAAGAAGGTCCGATCTTGAGTCAGAGAGGTTAGAAATAGGCTTCTGATGCTTGAATACACCGGAGCCAGGCCAGAGAGTCCATAGAACCTTGGATCTGTAGAGATATGAAAGGACACCATCGAGGTCGTACCTCGAACTTCGAACACCCAGGGTTTAATGGTGGAGGAGGGTGAGTACAGACCATCCATGGCCTGAGAAGCCATGGGTTCCGGTGAGATTGCGGTTGAAGGGGGGTGAGAGAGGCTAGGGTTTCACGAACCTTCGAGAGAGTTTGAGAGAGGGAGAGTATTCAAAGGCGGCTGAGAGATGGAAATGAGGGGATCGAGGTAGGGTTAGTGAATTAAAAAAGGTAAGGGGTAATCGTGGTCATTGATCTAAATGATCAACGGCCTAGATTGAAAGAAAGGGCCATGCGGGTTAATTGGTTAGGTCGGGGGTCGGGTTAGATTAGAATTGGGCCGATCCAATTGGGTTTCAAAATTGGGTCAATTAGGGGGGGGTCAATTTGGCTATGATTGAAATAAAAATGGGTCAGATTTTAAATAGCCAGTTGTTCCCTTTTTATTTTATAAAAAGTAGTAAAATGATTTTGAAAGTAAATTAAGAGTACTGGATCAGTTAATAACATATAAATATTGATTTAAAAATGTTGGAACCAATTTTATAATTATAAAAATGCTATTAAATCTTAAAGTAGGCTAGAATTGCAATTATATGAAATTTAGCTTTAAAATTACCAAATAAATTTGTAAAAATATATAAAAATTACCTTAATATATTTTGGTATAAATATGGGAAATAAAACAAATTATCCACCAAAATAATAATTTTGGGAATAATTATTGGTTTTTATACTACTAAAATGAGCAATACATATGTCATTTTGAAAGTATTTTGTATATATGAAAAATATACAGGGAAAAATTGGGTATCAACACATATCAAGTAGCTTCTTTACCAGCCCATGCATTACTTGGTGTGCTTTTCTAGCTTTAGCTATTGTGATTGGCCAGATGGTAAATATAGATCCTTTATTGCAATTTCGTCGAGCATGCTCGAATTAGCCTTGATCTCGGCCCCAGCCCCTACTCCCGGTAGTGTCTACAACCTGGGGCTTCGGCTCCTGACCAGCCATGGATACCATGCGTGTCCTCACCATCTTTGAGAGAACAAGAATAAAATGGTTCAAACTTCAATGATAGAATAATGTCGCACGATAGAGAAAGAAAGAAGTGACCTTTCCTAAATTAGTATAGCCTCTAGAAGGTAAGTACATGTCTCTATGCCGATCCTCTAGACTCTATTAAGCTTGCTCATGACTCGTGAGACCTAGGCAACTTAGTGCTCTAATGCCAACTTGTTACGATCCAAAATCTCCAACCGCGGGGCTGTGAAGGTGCCTAACGTCCACTTGCTAGGCAAGCCAACATTAGTACACAACTAATCATTTTTAAACAATTGAATGCAGTATAATAAGAGTTAAACTTATAGAATTTCAAAATAGACATAATAATTTCAACACCGACTAACCGAAACTCGGAATTTGGTGTCACAAGTACATGACCATACTAAAAGGTTCTACAACAAATGTCTCAAGGAATCAACTTTTCATATAGAATAAATAGTAAAACTTGATAAGGAAGGGGACTTCAGGGATTACGATCATCATGCAAGTCTACCTCAAGTATTCAAATGCAGATGTAATTCGGGCAGCAACTCCACTAATTAAATGCCGCTAGGACCAACTCTAGAATCTACACAAGAAGTGCAAAAGTGTAGCATAAGTACAACTGATCCAATGTACTCCGTAAGTGTCGAGCCTAACCTCGATGAGGTAGTGACGATACTATGATAAGACACTTACTAAAAACTTGTGCAGGTATATATATAACAATATCAGAATTAATAGGCAGAGCATTTAAATATTAACGGGGAGGGAACATGTAAAGAGGGGGAAAGATCAGAACATAAGTGAAAATCATCGATTATCCTCTTTCGAAAATAAACATAAATGCAGCCAAATAATTCACAAATCCGTAAACCAAGTAAAGCAATGAAAGCATCAATGGCACTATATTACCCTTCATGCTTTTACTCTCATCCTCACTATATAATAAGATAAATGCAATGGCATGGCATAATCCTTTGTGCTTTTACTCTCATCTTTACCATATGTTAATGATATGATAAAAGAAATGACACGGTATCACCATTCGTGCTTTTACCCTCATGCTCACATGATATAAAAGATGATAATAAAGCAATCAAGTGCACGACATCACCCTTCGTACTTTTATCCTTACATTCGCTCATTCAATAATAACAATATGCAAATATGGTACGACAACACCCTTCGTGCTTTTCACTCTTTCTCACCAAGCAACAATAATAACCCAAAGTATCAAGTAACGTAGAAAACTGATTTCAACTTCAATCATGGTATTATGATAAACATATTCAACTTCCATATCATAAAAAATTCAAGTTAATCTTTAACATGAAAGCGAACAATCAAGAATTACAATCTAACAAAAGCATATAAGGCATAGTAAAAGAAGCAACATGGTACAATAAATCAATTTTTACCCGCATGCTTTTAATCTATAACGATGCATATATACTCGTCACCTTGCATATACACCGTCCCCGCACATAATTCACATAGCTAATAGACTAACTAGGCCTAATTTCCTCAAGTCAAAGTTAAACACGATACTTACCTCACTCCACAATCAAATAGATCAATCCACCACGACCTTGTGTTTTGAACAAGCCTCCAAACTAACTAAATCTAGCCAATTAATGATTAAAAAATCCAAAATAAGCTTTAGAAACTACCCACGAATGAAAAGGTTAAATTTTGATCATTTTTAAAGTCAACAAAAGTCAACCCTGAGCTCCCTTGGTCAAAATTTGATCCGAGATTTTGTAATGCCCCGACTAGTCATTTTGTGTATTTGCACCCTATTTCTCTTTTTTATGCTTCACACATGTGTATTTGTATTTTTATGACTTTCGGGGTTGGTTAGTTTCGTTTCGAGAAGGTTTTAGGTTGATTTGGACCCTTTGGTTTTTGGATTAGAAGGCTATTAGAAATATTGACCGAAATTTGAATTTTGTTAAAATGATTCCGGAACGGTATTTTGATGGCTTTGATAGGTTTGTATCATGATTTTAGACTTAGGCGTATGCCCGAAATTTAATATGGAGGTCTCTAGGTTGAATTAACTTGTTTGTCGAAAGTTGGCACTTTGAGGTTTAGAAGTTTTTTCAAGTTTGACTAGAAGTTAACCTTTTGGCTATCAGATTTGGGATTTGATTTTGGGATTTAGAATAGATCTGTTATGCTATTTGGAACTTGTCTGCAATATTTGGTGTCATTTGGAGTTGGTTTGATAGGATTTGGACGCTTGATTGCAATTTTAGAGGTTCTTGAGTTTTTGTTGAAATTCATGTATTTCGATGTCCAAAAAGGTTTCGAGGGCTCGGGTGAGTTTCGGACGTGTTTCAAAAAGGTTTGGACTCAAATAGAGGTTGCTGGTGTGCTGGCACTACAATTGACGCAATTACGAGCACCAGCATCGCAATTGCAAACTTGACAAGGGGGACTGAGATATTGTAATTGCGATATCTGGTTCGCAATTGTGAAGGCTAAGCTTAAGTTGGGCAGGTTGCAATTGCGACAATTTGGTCACATTTTTTAGGAGGGTAGACTTCACATTTGCGAGGTCTATATCTCAATTGCTACATCTCCTGTGCTTGTCAGCCACCGCATTTGCAAAGATTTCTTCGCAATTGCGAGGGTTTGCAAATACAAATCCAGTGTCACAATTGCGACATCTGAAACTGAACAAAAGGGTTGGGAGTCGAGATTTCATCTCATTTTCTCTTATTTTAGAACCCTAGGCTCGATAGGAGGCGATTTGGAGAGGGGATTATCATCTACAATCATTAGGTAAGTAATTCTAATCAATTTTCAACTAATTTCATGATTATATATTAGATTTAACATCAAATTTATGATAATCAAAGAGGAAATTGTGGGGATTTTTGTCAAAGTTTTGGAAAATGAAAATTTAGGTTTTGAGAGTCTATTTGGACTCAAATTTAAAAATAAAACACATATATGGACTCGTGGGGTTATAGGTAGTCGGAATCCACCCTTGGACTCGAGTTTTGACCGAGCGGGCCCAAGGTTTGACTTTTGTTGACTTTGGGGGGATTATGTAAAGATCATAGCTTTATCGATTGAAATTTGTTTCCCTTGCATTGTTTGATGATATTAAGTCATTTTTTGTTAGATTTGAGCCATGTAGAGGCAAATTTTAGGGGAAAAGCTAATTTTGAGGGTTGATTCGGTCTAGTCGAGGTAAGTATCTTGTTTAACTTTGTATGAGGGAAATACCCCTTATGACTTGGGTTAATTTGTGTTATTTAGATTACGTGAAAAACGTGCACACGAGGTGACGAGTGTGTACACATGCTTATATGTGGTATTTTTACCGGTTTAGACTCTTAGGATCTTTCATACATTTGATTAGAAATAGTAATATCATGTTATATCATCCATTGTTAAATTGCTATTACATCACATGCTCTATTTGCCGTTGTTAACACTTGTTCTATCTTTTATTGTTATATTTTCTCTTATATGGTTCAGTTGAAGTTGTTACCTCTCTTATTATCTTATTACCTCGTTCATTGTTGAATTACTCTTACTTGAAGTTGTTATTTCGTGGGAATATCTTCTTGTTGGGTTATTGATGTTGAAGTTGTGAAAGCTACTATCACATTGAAGTTGAAGTTGTTGATAGTTGATTTCGTTATTATTGAGATTCTTGTTCACATTTTGGTTGAGCCATGGCTATATGTAATGGTAATATTGGTATTGTTGATTTTGGCAAGTGTTGTGGCATATGGGCATGTGTGGTGCGAGTTTATTATTGTGTTGAGATATTAATACGCATGCGGTGGTATAAAAATAGTGGTTGATACACATGCGGTGAGTTTAAGGATAAGGGTTGATACGCATGCAGTGAGATTAGGTGGGATTGATACACGTGTTGCAAGTAAGGTAATTACTTGAAGCCACGCGATGAAATAAGGGGCTAAAATGCGTGTAGCTATTTCGGGAAAAATATTTTTAAAATAAATGCAAGGCTCATACAGTGATATAAGGAAGATTGTGATTGTGACTTGTGAAATAGGATTATGAGGTGCGGTACCTCGGTTGTGATTTTGTTGTACTTTCTACATTAAAAGGCTTATTGGTTTAACAACTCTTGTTGTTTCTTCATTTGTCTTACTTGACATTTTCTGTATTTGATTACTTGTTGTTCATATCATGTGTTCACTCCTTATTGCCTTTATTGCCCTATTCTGTTGTTAGTCTACATTTTTTGTACCACTTTGTTATCATTCATTTCCTCCATTTCCATTATTAGTCTATATTATGCTCTACTCAGTTTTTCTTGTCCTAGTAGGTGTCTTGATCTGGCCTCATTACTACTCTACCAAGGTTAGGCTTGATATTTACTAGATATCGTTGTGGTCTAATTATGCTACGGTTTTGCATTTTTTTTTTGCAGATCCAGGTACATCTGCTCTAACCGAATGCTAGTGATCGTTCAGTTATTTTCGGAGACTTCAAGGTATACCTGCTCAATGCTCGTAGGCCTCGAAGTCACCTTATGTTATTCCTTTTTCTACTTTTTATTCTATTATCAGACATGTTGTATTAGAGATTTTTAGTATAGTTCTGTAGGGCTTATGACTCAGTTCCACTGGTTTTGGGATTTTATTATTGATGTACTATTTTGGAGTTGTTATGAGCTTACTCAGGTTATTTTATTATCTTAGTTTGTTAGTTCTGTTAAACTATCAATGAATGTTAGGCATACCTAGTCTTAGAGACTATGCACTATCACGACATCCTAGGTAGGAAATTGGGGTCGTGACAAGTTGGTATCAGAGCTCTAGGTTCATAGGTGTTAAGAGTCATAAGCAAGTTTAGTAGATTCTTGCGGATTGGTACAGAGATGTTTGTACTTATCTTCAAGAGGCTACGAAATTGTTAAGAAGTTCCACTTCTTAGCTTCTTTATCGTGCGAATTATTGATTTCGAAATCTGAGTCTTTATCTTTCTATTCTCTCACAGATGGTGAGGACACACACTGTTAGATCAGATGATCAACCACCTGCTCCCCCTGCTAGAGTTGCGCGAGTCCAGAGCTAGATCGGATGATTTCAAAATCTGAGTCTTTATCTTTCTATTCTCTCATAGATGGTGAGGACACACACTGTTAGATCGGATGATCAGCCACCTGCTCCCCCTGCTAGAGTTGTGCGAGTCCGAAATCTAAGTCTTTATCTTTCTATTCTCTCACAGATGGTGAGGACACACACTGTTAGATTGGATGATCAACCAACTGCTCCCTCTGCTAGAGTTGCACGAGTCTGGAGCTAGGGCTAGGGCTAGGGCCGGGGCTGAGGCATAGGCCAAGGAGAGGCACATACTACAACCCGAGTACCACCCTCGGCATCGACTGAAGAGCCACCAGTAGATCCGGTTGTGGGAAAATCACCCGAGATGCCTATTACCGCCCCTGGAGTTTAGGAGACCCTAGCATAGTTTTTGAGCATGTTCGACACTCTAGCTCAGGTGGGATTGATTCCCCTTACACCAGCTACATCTGAGGCCGGGGGAGGAGCTTAAACTCCCGAAACACGCACCCCAGAGTAGTTGGTCCACATTAATCAAGTCCCGGGTGTCATCCCAACATAGCCCGTTATACCGGTTCAGCCTGAGGTCAGGTTAGAGGCATGTGAGGAGGAGCAGAGGATACTTGACAGGTTCAAGAAGTATGATCCTCCTACTTTCAACGTCACAACTACTGAGGATGCACAGGGTTTTCTAGAGAAGTGCCACCGTAATTCTCTGCACCACAGGTATTATGGAGGTAAGTGGAGTTTCTTTTACTACATTCTAGTTGTCTGGCACAACGTATAGGTGGTGGCAAGCTTACGAGGAGGGTAGGCCAGCTGAGGCAGTCCTACTCATATGCGCTTAGTTTTCAAAGATGTTCTTGAGAGAGTTTGTTCCGCAGACCCTTCGGGATGCATGGTGCACAAAGTTTGATCAGCTCGTTAAAGGACCATGTAAGTGTTAGAGTATGCTATCAGGTTTACTAAGTTATCCTAACATATACCTGCCTTGGTTTCTATAGTCAAAGAGCGAGTCTGCAGATTCATCGAAGGGCTTAGTTATGGTCTTAGGTTTAGTATGGATCGGTAGCTGGAGACGGATAATCCATTTCAGTAGGTAGTAGTGATCGTGTAGAGGTTGGAGGGTATGTAGGGCCGAGAAAGAGTGGGCAGGGAGGCCAAGAGGCCTCAAGATTCTAGAGGATATGGTGGCGACCGTACTCCGGTTGTAGCCCATCATGGCAGAGGCTATGTGGGCTGCCTAGTTCATTCAGCAGTCTCAGCTACTAGCAGTGCTCCGGCTATTCTGAGGTCTCAATTTGCCCGACACGACCATTTGTAAACTCAAAACATAGGCCGACAAGGCCATACAAGTATCCATATACCTGACATCTGTCTACAAGCCTCTAAGAGTAAATAAAATCATAAAGGTCGGGACAGGGGCCCTCAATACCAATCAATACATATCCAAAACATACTGACCAAATAGGCAACTCCGGAGCAAGTGGAGTGCACCAACACCTTCTGCTGAGCTAATAGCCTACTTGGAGGACTGTCAACCTATCAATCAGGACCTGCGTGCATGAAATGCAGTGTCCCCAAGCTAAAGGGATGTCAGTACAAATAAAGTACCGAGTATGTAAGGCAGGAAAACTGTCACGACCCCAATCTTGGTTGTGATGGCGCCCAACACGATGCTAGGCAAGCCCGGCCAATTACCACTCACAATCCCTTCTTATTAGAATTCATTACCAATTTTCAGAAATAGATACCAATTTAATATAAGTAGAAGTCTGAAATAAAAGATTGAAATATGTGGAAGGCCATAATGAAATCTCTACAAATGCCCAATGATCTGGTGTCACAAGTTTGAGCCTCTAATACAAGGTTTCAACAGCCTAATGCAGAAATATGTCTAAAATGCGGAATAGTAAAGAAAGATAGAGGGAGAAATCGGGTGTGCAGACGCCATGCAGCTACCTCAATAACTCCGATGAAAAACTGAACGTCAGGAAAGCTCGCTCTACACCTCAGGGACACTTGTACCTGCACACACGGTGGAGGAGTAATGTGAGTACTCCGACCCAGTGAGTAATAACAATAAATAATGGCTGACGGTATGAAATCACGTAAAGGCACTAAGCAGTTCTATATCAAAGCAGTAAAACCATTTAAAGAGCAAGTAGTAGAAAATTGAATGAAACTCTTTGAACCAGGTGAAAACAGGTAATTTGACAGGCATTAATCCAGTATAAATTCGCTCATCGAGCATTTCTGTTCATTTACTTATTTCTTACCCTCAATACTCAATTCATATACTTCTCACAATAACCGAAATCGAAACATATATATATACCGCTGTGGTGTATAGCCCGATCCGTATATCGCTGTGGCGCACAACCCGATCCATAATAATAATAGTCAAATGCGCTCACTGGGGTTGTGCAGACTCAGGAAGGGCTCCTATAGCCTAAGCGCTATATCGCTGCGGCGTGTAGCCCGATCCATATATATATATATATATATACATATTTGTCGCGACGCGCAGCCCGGTCCATATAAGTATTTGCTGCGGTGTGCAGCCAAATCCAATATATGTATTTGCTGCGGCGTGCAGCCCGATCCAATATCATATATAATATCCTCACTATTGGGTCCTCAACCCCTCTCAGTCATTATAATGACAGCCTCTCGGGCACAATAATATAAGGTAGGGATCTCAGCCCACATATTTCTCTCATTTATGGTTAACATTTCATAACCCGATTCATATTATTTTTAAAAAATTAGAAACATGACTGAGGATATGATTTTTAGCAAATAAGTGGGGAAAACCAGTCAAAAATCACATAAGGGTTCTACAGGTCGGCACAAGTCCCCAAACATGGCAACTAGCCCAAGTCAGGATGACAATGCATAAGTTTCAGTCAAAATATAGTGAAAATATCAATTGGGATGGACCAAGTCACAATCCCCAGTAGCAATGAACCCCACGCTCATCACGCAGCATGTGTCTCATCTCAGTATAGCACTATGTTGTGCAAAATCCGGGGTTTCAAACCCTCAGGACATCATTTAAAATCATTACTCACCTCAAACTAGCCAAAACTCTAGCTCGCTATGCCCTTGCCTCTCAAATTGGCCTCCTCGCGCGTCGAATCTGACCAAAATCACAACGAACATGTCACATTATGCTAAATAAACAATACCCAATCGAAAACAATCAAAAAATATCAAAATTCTCGAAATTGGAAAAACCCGAGCCCCGGGCCCACTTCTCGAAATTCAATTTTTTTTTACATCAACAGATTCCTTATCTCTCCACGAGTTCATACATACCAAAAGTTCTCAAATCCGACCCCAAATGGTCATCCAAATCCCCAATCAAAATCTCAAAATCCCAAGTCCTATTTCTTCCATTTTTAGCAAGAATTCAATGATTTTCTAGGTGGATTTCACAATATAAATGAGTTTTAGGTCCGAACTTCTTACCTCCAAACGTTTTTCCTTGAATACCTCTTCAATCTCCTTCAAAAAGCTCTCAAAATGATCAACTATGGCTGAAAAATGGACCCAAATCTCGGACAAGAGGACTTAAAAACATTCTGCCTAGGCTTCATCGAGGTGTACCTTGCGCTGTGCAGGTTGTACATCCTCTTACCATTTTCCCTGCTGTACACCTTCTGTTAAAATGCCTATAACTCCTTGTGGAAATATCCAAATGACAAACGGTTTGAATATTTAAAAACTAGACTCGAAGATATTTCATTTGATAGGTTGTACACCATATAACTCTTTATATATTCCGAGATATGAGCTTCTAAATTGCATCAGAAAATTCTGTCAAAACTGATCCACTAGCCATATTCGATTCATCATAACTTTCTGATAGAATATCCAAATCATAAATGGTTTAACTTTCTGGAAACTAAAATGCAAGAGCTACAACTTTCATGTTTTGCACTTTTTCTGATTCCTTATATATTTCAAGATAAGATTCCAAACTGGACTCATCGCACTAGAAATTTTCTGGTGCACAGCGGAAGCTAAACAAAAATCTGCAACTTTTCCAAAGATGAAATAGTCTGTTTAACCACCCGAAACTCACCCGAGGCCACTGGCACCTCAACCAAAAGCACCAACACATCCTAAAACATCATCCAAACTTGTTCCAATCATCAAAACACCTCAATTAACACCAAAACCATCAAATTACATCAAATCAAGCTTAAGTTCTTCTAAAACTTCCAAAACACGCATTCGATCAAAAACCCAACCAAACCACGTCCGAATGACCTGAAATTTTGCACACATATACCAAATCACCTAACGAAGCTATAGAAACTCTTGGAATTCCATTCCAACTCCCGGATCAAAAATCTCTCCTATCAACCAGAAATCGCCAAAATACTAACTTCGCCAATTCAAGCCAAATTCTACACCGGACCTCCAAAACCACTTCCGATCACACAAGATATGGATAACGAAGCATGAAGAAACAGAAAATGGGGGAAATGGGGAGGTAACTCATGAGACGACGGGCCGGGTCGTCACATCCTCCCCAACTTAAACAAACGCTCGTCCTCGAGCGAGTCAAGAAACATACCTGAAGCCTCAAACAGGTGAGGATATCTTCTCCACATCTCCCACTCGGTCCCCAATAGCCTAGCCTCGCCGGGCTCGAACCAACTAACTGGAGATCTACACCGCCTCCTATACAAAGCCTCATACGAAGCCATCTGAATACTCGACTGGTAGCTGTTGTTGTAGGCAAACTCTGCAAACGACAAAAACTCATCCCATGAACCTCCAAAATCGATGACACAAACACGCAACATGTCCTCCAATATCTGAATAGTACGCTCGGACTATCCGTCTGCCTGAGGATGAAACGCTGTGCTCAACTCCACCTGAGTACCCAACTTTCTCTGAACGGCTCTCCAAAACTGTGAAGTAAACTGAGTACCTCTATCTGAGATGATGGAAACTGGAACATCATGCAACCGAACAATCTCCCGAATATAAATCCCTGCCAACCGCTCTGAAGAATAGGTAGTACATACATGAATGAAGTGCGCGGACTTGGTCAGCCAATCCACAATCACCCAAATAGCATCAAATTTCTTTGAAGTCCGTGGAAGTCCAACAACAAAGTCCATAGTGATCATCTCCCACTTCCACTCGAGAATAACCATCTGGTGAAGTAAGCCACCCGGTCTCTGATGCTCATATTTCACCTGCTGACAATTGAGACACCAAGCTACAAATCCCACAATATCTTTCTTCATTCTTCTCCACCAATAGTGCTGCCTCAAATCTTGATACATCTTCGCGGCACCCGGATGAATAGAATACCGCGAGCTGTGGGCCTCCTCCAGAATCAATTCTCTAAGCCCATCCACATTGGGCACACAAATCCGACCCTACATCCGCAACACACCATCATCACCGATGGTCACATCTCTGGCATCATCATGCTGAACTCTGTCCTTAAGGACAAGCAAGTGCGGATCATCATACTGGCGCTCTTGGATGCGATCATATAAGGAAGACCGAGAAACCACACAAGCCAACATTCGATGGGGCTCCGAAATATCTAGTCTCACAAACCGATTGGCCAAAGACTGAACATCAATTGCAAATGGTCTCTCCCCAACTGGAATGTATGCCAAACTCCCCATACTTACTGCCTTTCGGCTCAAAGCATCAGCCACTACATTGGCCTTTCCCGGATGATACTGAATAGTAATATCATAATCCCTAAGCAACTCTAGCCATCTCCACTGCCTCAAATTAAGATCCTTCTGCTTGAACAAATGCTGAAGACTGCGATGATCCATGAATACTTCACAAGATACGCCATACAAATAGTGCCTCCAAATTTTCAATGCATGAACTATGGCAGCCAACTCCAACTCATGAACATGGTAGTTCTTCTCATGGGGTTTCAACTGACGAGAAGCATAAGCAATCACTTGTCGACGCCCCCTTTTTCTACGGGTCAAAATCGAGTATACGACATTAGGAGGACAACTCTATTCCCTTTCGAGAATTGGGTTTTGGAATTTTGAAGAGTCGCCACCTAATGATTATAGTGCATTAGGACACTTTAAGAAAGGTTTGAGTTGGAAAAACCAGAGTTTGGGTAAGGGCTAGAAATTATCTCGAGGGAAAGGTGTTAGGTACCCTTCAAGATCCACTAGTGTGGTCCCGACCATGTTACAATTGTGACTTTACAAGTAAACAATCAAGGCTCAAATAAGGACTTGCATACAACATTGCAATTAGGTTGAAAATTTTTGAAGGTAAGTAGAGAGGACAGAAATTTATGAAAAAAAGATTTGAATGGTCTCACGAGAAGAGATGAAAGCAAATAAGGGGAAGGGGTCCTAGGTTTACGATTAATATAGATCACTTCAATGCAATACCCAACAATCACTCCTCAAAAAAGAGGGGTCGCACGTGATATTAGTGCATCGGTCATCATCTCCATATTCTACCCATCCCACCCAGTTAAGGTATTAAAGCGCGGAAAGTTTCGTTACTTATTGCATGCTAGTACCCGTCCCAATCCTATCAGTCCTGGAAGTATTTAGGACTACTAATACTAAAGGGAAAGGGATTTGGGGTCTTTTGAGAGCTTTCAAAGGACAAAACACTAGGCGTCAATCAAAACACATAATGCAAGTAAAAGGGGAAGCAGATAAGCAAGTAAGGCTCAAGTAAACCTTCTTAAGTCAGATAAGCCAAAGAGTTTAGCATGTCTTGCATGTGCTGGTTTGGTCTTTAAAATTAAAGCGATAAGTGGACTGGTTCAACACATACTTTTAGACAGGAAGTTCGCATTAGGCTCGCTCGAATGCAGTTCTTAAGGACTAGTCTACTTTCAGCTATGTGTTGGATAGAACTAACGATTTCGAAAAGCGAACTGGTTATGAAGAGTTACCAGTTTTTATCAGAGTGAAACGAGTTTCAGAAAAAGAATGTACCGTTTTGAAAAAGATTTAAAAGAAAAGAAAGGAGCTTCAGAAGACATGCAGACTAGTTGGAAAAAAGAGTTTCACGAACTTTATCGGAAAAAAGTGAGTTTCAGAAAATGCCAGTTTGGTTTAGAAAATGTTTGTTAACTTACGAGGTTCAGAAAATCACAGAAGACTACCAGTTTTACCAAAGTATATATTAATTTAAACGGTTGGTGCTGTTTTGAACAAATGAGACAGTTCCGACTCGAAGTTCCTATAGGCATACTTTCTGTACGTTAACTGATTTCAACACTTTTTTAACAGGAGTCTTACAAACATGGTATCTATATGCAACTTTATAATTAAGTCTATAGTTTGCCTAATGGTATCATTATGTGCAAAAATGTAAACCCCTATGAGCAGGTATCTATATGCATAGGTGCAGAAAGTTTAGAAGTTAAATCCTATAAGCATGGTCTCTACGTGTGAAATTGCGCAGTGTAGAAATTAAACCTATAAACATGATTTCTACCCTTTTGTGCATGAAAAGTAACCCCCTCCCCTTTTCACTAAAATCCTATGAGTTTATATAAATTATTACAGACCAGTAAAAAATAAGACAGAAATTAAAAATACATCAGAAATTACAGCTACATCCGAGCAGCCTAATTCAAACTTAGTATCAAACAATATGAGATTGAACTACTTCCGAGATCCAGATTTCCAAAGCCTTCTCTTATCTAGGGTGTTTCAGAGATCCAAGGAGTTTCAGGAACTCTAGGCAGTGCTTACACCCAAGATGTTAATTAGAAAGAGTTACATTGCAGTGTGGAAGAGCCAACCCTCAGGTGTCCAAGTTAAGAGGGAGCTCATGGATCCCAAAGCAAGGCTCACAAAAGAGGGGAAAAACTTAGGTTCTAAGAATGAGTGTAAGTGCAAGAGAGGGGGTTAGGGAATGCCATGATAGGCTGGTGGTCATGCCTAGCCACAAGGTAGGCTGGCACACCCCTGACCAAGCCTGTTCAGCCAACAAATAAGAGCACATACCTATTGAAGGTCTGACTATGGTCTGGGCAGTGATTAGGACACTGCCAGACCATGGTCTCAAGTTCAGAATACATATAAGGGGGAAAAGGAATGGGAATTGAAAGAGTTTAGGACTCAGGGAGTCCAGTCCATATACATGAACAACAATGTCAAGGGTTGTCATGTTTTCTGAACCATAACTTAGCAGACAAAGGGTTCAGGGATGTGGATTCATATAGGAGCAGGAATAACAGGCTTGCAGAAAGCAGCAAGATAAACAAAGAAAAGACTGAAGCATAAACACATAAGAGAGGGGGCAGAATTTAAACAAGAAGAGACATACCAGTTGCAGAAAAGTAAGCACAAAGAAAAGTAGGATACTTGCAACCAAAACACAATCAGAGAAGAGAGCTTATGAGTTCAGAGAAAACTTGAATGCTTTTTAGAAAACCTAAGTGTATTTGAGAGAAGAAGTGGGGACTTATGCTGTGTGTTCGAACTTGTTTTTTGAAAGAGAAAAGGTACGGGTATTTATAGTTTTGAAAACGAGTAGAGAATAAGGTAACAAATAAGATTTCAGCACAAACATGGAAATAAACACAGTCAGAATCAATTAACACAGGTATTCCCCTTTAATCAAAGGATTACTGCTCAAACGGACACTAACAAGATTAATATAAGGAAATAAGATCAATTTGTAAGTAGAATGATTGTTACCATAAAAGGAGCAGTAAAACCATATAGTAAGGGACTAAGTCTAAATACAGGAATGTACTTATTTTGGAAAGGATCTGGTAAGGCCAAACAAAGAGAGACAATCAATTAACCCTTAACTGGCGAGTAAAAAATTAGAATTTCATAAGGAGAAGGTTTGAAAATCAATCATGAGTTTGAAAATTAATCATAGAAGGGACTCAGTATATAAATGAAGTGCACAAGTAATAAGCATGTGAGGCCAAGCTATGGCTAGAAGGAACAACATATAGTAATAGCATAGAGCAAGCATTCATAGAATGATAGTCACGTAGGTCAAGTTTCAGTGATTTAGTAGTAGAGGAAAAGATCAGAAGCATGCGAAGAATCAAGTAAAAACCTTTCTGAAAACACAGTCGAGTTTGACAGATAGTCGGAACTCAGAACAAAAAGGAATCACATAAGGAAGAGAGATGCTGAAACAAAAAGAATCAGGCTGAGCAACTTCAGACAGACGAATTGCATGAATAAACTCAAGGGACTCGAATAGGCCCCAAAGAACTAGGGTTTTTGAAAATTAGTCAAGTTTAGAGGCGATAAACAAGTGAAACAAACAAGCGAATTCAGAATCTCAAATAAACCCCAAAAATTAGGGTTTTCAACGCTAATCAGGTGTAAACAAGGTAAATCAAACTAATACAAACATACAGACTAAGAAACTCAAACAAAATTCCAAAAATTAGGGCTTTTAACATGAACTCAAATAGAAAAACAACACAAGCAAAACACAACAAAACATGTCGAGAATCAGAGAAGAGATTCGAAATAACTTAACATGAAACCCTAGTTGAAGAATAAAGAGTTTTGAAAGCAAAATTAAAGAAACTTCGAGAAAGAATGCTTAGCAAGTTCAAAACACACATAGATCCGAAGCAGATCTGAAATAAAATCGGAGGAACCTTAGAGATTAGGGTTTCGTAAGAAACCCAAGTGATGAGGAAAGCTTTGAAAACCATCGATCTAAGCAGGAGAGTCGAAGGTCGAACTCGGATAGCCATGGCTGACCGGACAAAGGTTGAAGACGACTGGAGAACAGTCATCAAGCAAAGGATTGGTCGAAACCTTTCAAGATCTGGTCATAGGACCTCAGAAACGAGTACGTAGAAGCCATGAGAGGATGGTATAGGCCTCCAATGAGCCTGGGAAGCCATGTATTAGGGTTTCAGTGAGAGGTGACGGCTAGGGTTTGAGGTGAGTTGAGAGAAAGAAGGGATTCAAAGGCGGCGTCTCTGAAATAATGAGGTAGGGTTTAGGGTCGTTTGGATTAAAAAAGGTAAGAAACAATGGTGGCCGTTGATCTAAATGATCAACGGCCGGGATTAAAAGGGGTTATGGGCTGGGTCGGTTGAATAGGTGCTGGGTCGGGTTAGAGTGGTAATTGGGCTGGTCCGAATTTGAGTTTGAAATTGGGTCAATTTTAGGCTAAAATCGAAATGTAATGTGGCTACAATTGAAACGAACTGAGGCCAAATTTTAAATAGTCAGGTTTCCCTTTTTATTTTATAAAAATAGTAAAATATGATTTTGAAAGCAAATTAAAAGCACTGGATCCGTTAATAGTATATAAATAATAATTAAAAAATATTGGAACCAGTTTCATAATTATAAAATGCTATTAAATCTTAAAGTAGGCTAAAATTGTAATTATATGCAATTTAGCTTTTAAAATACCAAATTAATTTGTAAAAATATATGAAAAGTAACCTACCTATATTTTGGTATAAATATGAGAATAAAATAAGTTATTCACCAAAGTGATAATTTTGGGAATAATTATTGAGCAATAAATCAATTTAAAAACTCTTTTAAAAAATTGGAAAAATACTAAAGCACTTGGGCATACTTATATATGTATGTATATGATATTTGAAAGTATTTGCATGTAAAAGAAATACATAGGGAAAAATTGGGTATCAACAGCTGCCCCTCTTTACCCGGGAAGGATGAAAGAGTTGTCGGGTAAAGATATGATGGCCAATTTTGACCGAAAGAGACGATTTGCAAAGAATTCTGACCGAGCTCTGGCTCTTGATCTGCCTACATATCCCTGGTCTTATAGGAATCAAGCCATATGTAGTTCAGGATCCATCGGCAGAATATGCCGATAGAGTTATTGAAAGGAATGAACGCGATGCCTAAGTTGAGAAGGATAGTTGAAGTATTATAGGCTGCAAGAACCGGAGCGGGATCACTACTAGTGAGACAGCCGTTTTGCTAGCCGGTGTACCTGAAAGTGGGCAATACAGCATATATTGTACATAAATTTCAACGTGATGCAAGTTCCCATTGGACCATGAATGCTGTCTTTGGACGGTTAGGATGACGTCCTTGGACCATGATGTCCCGGGCTATGAAGAGCGTAAATAAAAATTCGCAGGCCATGAAATGATGTTCTCGGGCCATGTAGATGGTGCCTCCAAACTATGATGCCTTTGAATAGTTTGGCGATCTTTCAACCCATGAAATGCAAAAGGTGGCGATCTTTCAGCCGGTACAGAATTTAAATGAAGGTGGCGATGTTGCACCCGTGCGAGAAAAGTAAAGAGGCGATATTTCAGCCATGCAGGATGGAGACAATGCTTAGTCTCTAAAGGCAGATAGAGTAGCCTTATGCAGATGGAGACATGGCTTAGTCTCGAAAGGCAGATAAGTAGCCTTATGCAGATGATAATGGAGGTAGAGCTTAACCTCGGAAGGCAGAAAAGTAGCCTTATGCATAATGCAGATGGAGACAGGGCTTAGTCTCGAAAGGCAGAAGAGTAGCCTTATGCAGATGATGATGGAGGTAGAGCTTAACCTCGGAAGGCATAAAAGTAGCCTTATGCAAATGCAGATGGAGACAGGGCTTAGTCTCGAAAGGCAGATAAGTAGCCTTATGCAGATGATGATGGAGGTAGAGCTTAACCTCGGAAGGCAGAAATGTAGCCTTATGCAAAATGCAGATGGAGACAGGGCTTAGTCTCGAAAGGTATATAAGTAGCCTTATGCAGATGATGAGGGAGGTAGAGCTTAACCTCGGAAGGCAAAAAAGTAGCCTTATGCAAAATGCAGATGGAGACAGAGCTTAGTCTCGAAAGGCAGATAAGTAGCCTTATGCAGTGCAAGTATGTAAAAGGACGATTAGTAGTAAGATCTCTTAGCTGATAGCCGATTACGACAATATGACTGCTGGGGATATTGTGTACGGATAGTAATTGCTGGCAAGTGATGATTCTGAGAAGTTGCATTCTTGGGAAAGTATGCGTACATAAATATACTTAACGATACTGCAAGTCGAGTGCCTGCATCCAAAGAAAAATCGTGAGTTCTGTAAGGGGAAAAGGTTAGTTCGTCTTCCCCGGGCTCTTGATGTTGTGTATCATTGGGGTAGCGTCGCTAAACAACAGCAATTCAGATAATAGTTATGCATGATTTAGTAAATATAACGTAAGTATATAATCAAAAATAGTTTTCTTTAGATGAACCAACGACTGCGACGTGGTTCAAGACATTGCAACCTCTTTCGCTCCGGAATTTTGAGGGTCCTCCTCAAAATTCTGCCCTAATTTGCTAAGCGGACATTTCTGACGGCTATGCTGAATGACTAAAAAAATCGTCTTTGGAATTTTGAGGGTCCTCCTCAAATTTCTGCCCTAGTTTACTGGGCTGGCGCTTCTGGCGATGCATGGACTAAAATCAACTTCGGAATTTTGAGGGTCCTCCTCAAAATTCTGCCCTAGTTCCAATAGCGGGGAAAAATGGAAGTTTTATTAAATTGTGACCGAACCCATAGGGCTGCCTATGTATCCCCTCTTAAACGGGAATCAGGTCAGGCGTAGTTCAAATTACATCATAGAGGGAATCATAAGTGGTTACACATAATATCATTTTACTGCATCTGAATTGATCGACTTTGGCCAGACTTCTCCGTCCATTTCTGCAAGAATAAGGGCTCCTCCAGTTAGAACCCGATGAACTATGTACGGACCTTGCTAATTGGGAGAGAACTTCCGCTTGGCTTCATCTTGATGTGGAAATCTTTTCTTCAACACCAGCTGCCCCGATGTAAACGTCCTTGGCTTAACTCTTTTGTTGAAGGCTCTGGACATTCTATTCTGATACAACTGACCGTGGCAAACTGCATTCATCCTTTTCCCATCTATAAGGGCTAACTGCTCGTAGCGTCCTTTTACCCATTCTACATCATCCAACTCTGCTTCTTGTATGATCCTTAAGGAGGGAATTTCTACCTCGGCGGGGATGACCGCCAGCATGTAGGGAGTTGCTCCGGTCGATGTGCGGACTGTGGTGCGGTATCTCAATAAGGCGAATGATAATTTCTCAAGCCATTGTTTGTGCCTTTCGACCATCTTCCTTAGTATCTTCTTGATATTCTTGTTGGCTGCCTCCACAACTCCATTCATCTGAGGCCTGTAGGCTGTAGAGTTCTTGTGTTTGATCTTGAATGTTTCACACATTGCTTTCATCAAGTCGCTGTTGAGATTGGAACCATTATCGGTGATGATTGATTCCGGAATTCCGAACCGACAAACAATGTAGTCGCGGACAAAATCCGCCACAACCTTCTTAGTGACCGCCTTGTATGATACTGCTTCGACCCATTTGGTAAAATAATCGATTGCCACTAAGATGAACCTGTGCCCATTTGATGCGGCAGGCTCGATAGGTCCGATAACATCCATTCCCCAAGCGGCGAATGGCCATGGTGAGCTTGTTGCAGTAAGCTCGTTTGGAGGCACCTTTATCATATCTGCATGTATCTGACAGCGATGGCATTTGCGAACATACCAGATACAGTCTGTTTCCATAGTCATCCAAAAATACCCTGCTCGGAGTATCTTCTTTGCTAAGACAAAACCATTCATGTGCGGCCCGCAGGTCCTTGCATGCACTTCGTCCAATAGCCTGGATGCTTCTTTTGCTTCGACACACCTTAGTAAACCCAAGTCGGGAGTCCTCCTGTACAGGATTCCTCCACTGTGAAAGAAGTTGCTGGATAACCTACGAAGTGTGCGCTTCTGAGTAGCGTTGGCAAGTTCTGGATATTCCCCTGTTGTCAGGTACTCCTTGATGTCATGGAACCATGGTTTTCCATCCACTTCTTCCTCAACGTGGGTGCAATAAGCTAGCTGATCATGAATCTTTACTGGGATGGGATCAATGAAATTTGTATCTGGATGCTGGATCATGGACGATAAAGTAGCTAATGCATCAGCAAACTCGTTCTAGACTCTGGGGACGTGCTGAAATTCTGTCTTTGTGAACCTTTTCCTCAACTCCTGTATGTGATGCAAGTAGGGAAGTATCTTAGAGTTCTTGGTTTCCCACTCTTCTCGAACCTGATGTATGAGCAAGTCTGAATTCCCGATCACTAGCAACTCCTGAACATTCATGTCAATGGCCATTTTGAGCCCCAAGATGCAAACTTCATATTCGGCCATATTATTGGTGCAAGGGAACCTGAGCTTAGCGGATACCGGGTAGTGCTGGCCGATTTCTGATACTAGGACTGCTCCTATGCCAACTCCTTTGAAATTTGCAGCTCCGCCGAAAAACAACCTCCAACTATCATAGGATTCTGCAATATCTTATCCTATGAAAAATACCTCTTCATCGGGAAGATACGTTTTTAGTGGCTCGTATTCTCCGTCCACGGGATTCTCGGCGAGATGATCCGCCAAGGTTTGCCCTTTGATTGCTTTCTGGATCACATAAACAATGTCGAATTCACTTAGCAGGATTTGCCACTTGGCGAGCTTGCCAGTGGGCATGAGTTTCTGGAAGATATACTTCAAAGGGTCCATTCTGGATATGAGATAAGTAGTGTAAGCACAGAAGTAATGCCTCAACTTCTGCGCGACCCAAGTCAGAGCATAATAAGTGCGTTCTAAAAGAGAATATCGGGCCTCGTACGGTGTGAACTTCTTACTGAGATAGTAGATGGCTTGCTCCTTTCTCCCCGTTTTATCATGTTGTCCCAGAACACAACCGAATGCTCCATCCAATACCGCAAGGTAAAGCAATAGGGGCCTTCCTGGATCAGGCAGAACCAAGACTGGCGGCGTTGATAGGTATTCCTTAATTATATCAAAAGCTTTATGACAATCATCAGTCCACTTGGTGGCAACGTCCTTTTTCAACATTTTAAGTATAGGTTCACAAATGACCGTGGACTGAGCTATGAACCGGCTGATATAGTTGAGTCTCTCCAGGAAACTCATCACGTCCTTCTTGTTCTTTGGTGGCGGCAATTCTTGGATAGCTTTGACAGATCCAATTCTATTCCTCGACGACTCACGATGAAACCCAATAATTTACTAGCAGGAACCCCGAATGCACACTTGGCGGGATTCAATTTCAGATTGTACCTCCTCAGTCTGTTGAAGAACTTTCTTAGGTCTTCCATGTGATCTCTGGTTCTTGGATTTGTTGATGACGTCCTCCACATATACCTCGATCTCCTTGTGTATCATGTCATGAAAGATGGTAGTCATGGCTCTCATGTAGGTGGCACCAACATTCTTCAAACTGAATGACATCATTTTGTAACAGTACATTCCCCATGGTATGATGAAAGCCGTTTTCTCTGCATCTTCCTCATCCATCCATATCTGATGATACCCAGTGAAACAATCAATGAAAGACTGTAACTCATGCTTGGCGCAGTTGTCAATTAGAATGTGTATGTTTGGCAAGAGGAAGTCGTCTTTAGGACTGGCCCGGTTAAGATCCCGGTAGTCAACACAAACTCTAACTTTCGCATCCTTTTTTGGCACTAGGACGATGTTGGCTAACCATGTCGGATACTCTACTACCCTGAGAACCTTGGCTTTGACTTTCTTGGTAACCTCTTCTTTGATTTTCAAACTCATGTCAGGTTTGAATTTCCTGAGCTTCTGCTTTACCGGTAGACATGTTGGATCTGTTGGCAGTTTGTGAGCTACAATGGACGTACTGAGACCAGTCATATCATCATACGACTAGGCGAATATGTCTTCATATTCCTTTAGGAATTCCATGTACTCTTTCTTTTCTGATGGTGACAGGTGAACACTGATGCGCGTTTCTTTGACATTCTCTGTATCTCCCAGATTAACGACCTCAGTTTCGTCCAAGTTAGACTTAGGCCTATTCTCAAAATTCTCAACCTCTCTGACGACCTCTTCTGGTATATCATCCTCTTCTGAATCCATATCCGTTTGTTGCGTTGTCTCGTTGCAAGTCACAATCGTTGGTTCATCGTCAAGGCAAGTAATATTAATGCTGTGTAAAATAAAGTGAATGATAAAAAAAATAATAAGAGCAAGATATATAATAAACTGAAATGCTTCGATTGAATTCATAATTGTTTTGAATATCAGAGCTCTTTTCAAAATTAAAGACAATGCGGAAATAAAATCAGCTAGTAAAAAGTAAAAATTTGATGCATGGTGCTTTTGTTTAGCCTTGCTACCCCGAAGCTTTTCGGGCCCTGGTGGTTCTAATTGACCAATTACTGAGGTGTTCTCCTCGGTTCACAGCTTGTATAGAAGGGTCTTCCTCCCCTTCCTCCTCGAAAATAACACAGCAGTCCATATCATCGTCTTCCAGAAACAGATTCTTCATGGCTGCCAATGCTTCATCTTCCTCTAATCCATATATGATGTCTGCCGGCTGGAAAGTCTGCTCCAGGCGAGGTATCAGATGCTCCAGTGGATAGTAGGGACCGCGCCATGGTGGCGACCAGTCATTGAACTCCTTCCAAGTGTATTCATACCCCAAACCAAATGTAGTACCATGTTTCTTCGGCTTGATGGGTTTGGTGATTCCCCGGAGGTTTTTCCCGAGTCTCTTTCCAGGTTCGTACCCACACCAATTCAAGATACTTTCAATATTGTCATCCCACAATTTATCCTTGTCTATAGCATTGACCCTTTCAATGTGGTGGTATATTTCTCCGCCTATTCTCCTTTTGCCTCCAATCATCGGGATGGTCTGGCAACTATATATGGGGTTGCTACCATCGCCATGAATAATCACCTCTTGGTGATTCCATTCTAACTTTACTGCCTGATGCAGGGTCGATGCTACAGCTCCAGCGGCGTGGATCCATAGTCGTCCCAACAACAAGTTGTAGGATGCTGGGACATCTATCACTTGAAAGTCAACATCGAACCAAGTTGGTACCATTTGCACGCATAGGCTAATTTCTCCAATAGTAGACCTTTGGGACCCATCGAAGGCTTTGACATTGATGGCTCCATCTTTGATCTCGTGCAGGCTCTTTCCCAATGTTTTAAGAGTGATCGGCGGACAGATGTTGAGGGTGGATCCTCCGTCGATCAGGACTCTAGTGATGAAGTAATCCTCGCATTTCACGGTGATGTGTAGGGCCTTGTTGTGACTCAGTCCTTCCGGTGGCAGCTCATCTTCGTGGAAGGTGATTTTGTGGCTTTCCAGTATTTGCCCTACCATATTTGCCATTTTGCCTCCAGTTATGTTGCTGGGCACATAAGCTTCGCTCAATATCTTCATCAAGGCATTTTTGTGTGCGTCAGAGCTCTGCAGAAGAGCTAGGATGGAGATCTGCGCTGGTGTTTTGTTCAACTGCTCAACGACTGAATACTCCTTAGCTTGTATTTTCCTCCAAAGATCATCGGGCCTAGTTTCAGTAGTCCGTCCAGAGGCTTGCTTAATGGACTCAGCTAGGTGCTCTGGAGTGTAAACCCTGCCTGTTCTGGTCATACCCTGCGCAACAATTGCTTCTCCCATCTTGGCCTTCCCTTTCCCCCTTGCTTCAGCTGTGTAATCCCATGGTATGGCATTTGAGTGGAACGGTATTATGTCTGACATTGCTACAGGAATATGTACCCTTGGTGGTAACACAACAACTTCGAAAGGTTCGGGACTCCAAACTCAACCTTAATTGGTCCGGGCGCCTTTGTAGAAGAAGGTGCTTCAAATTCGAGAGGTATAGACATATTTACTTCATCGCCCTTTGAGGGCTGATTCTGCACAACAATTGGGTTAAGCGTGACCGCCGGTTTCTTTGGCTCATCGCCCTCAGCAATCAATCCTATCGACCCCTTGGGGTCCCAGTCATCTTCGATCTCGATCATGTGAATGTCTCCACCTTTGTGATCAGGCAGAGGATTGTTGGGGACATTAGGAGCAGGCTCCTTTACTACGATAACCTTATTATCAATCAGAGTTTGAATCTTGTCCTTCAACGAGCGGCACTCATCAATGGTATGTCCCTTCATGCCGGAGTGGTACGCACATGTCTTATTAGGGTTGACCCACTGGGAAGGATTTTCTAAAGTTATGGCAGGGATAGGGGAGACGTAACTAGCAGCTTTAAGTTTCTCATACAACTGGTCAATTGGCTCAACGATGACTGTATATTGTCTGGGAGGTCTGCGGTCAAAATTTGGTCTGGGTCTAGGGAAATTTTGGTGAGTGGGAGGTGATTGGTAGTGAGAGGGTTGGGCATTATAAGCTTGGTAAACAGGTGCAGGTTGAGAGTATCTGGGTGAAGTGGGTTGATATGTGGGAGGTGGAGATGATTGGTAAACGGGTGGTGGATTTTGGTAATCGGGATAGGCTGATATGTAAGTGGAGGTGGCGGGTAAGTGTGGTATTTTAGTGGTGATTTGGCTCCCTGTGCGACCATCACGGCACTGACATCCTTCTTCTTGGACGTGCCACCAGACTGTAAAGCCTTGTTGGTGGCCTGCAATACTTCAAGATTAGTAACCATACCATTCTTAATACCTTCCTCAATTCTTTCTCCCAGCTTGATGATATCGGAGAATTTCTAGCCCTCGATCAGCATCAACCTCTCATAATATTGTTGATCCTGAGCCCGGGCGAAGAATCTGTTCATCTGTTCCTCTTTTAAGGCTGGCCTGACCTTTGTAGCCTCTTATCTCCAACGAGTAGCATACTCGCGGAATGTCTCGGTAGGCTTCTTCTTCAAATTCTGGATGTAGAATACATCCGGTGCGTTCTCTGTATTGAATCGGAACCTATCCATGAAATCTGATGCCATACCTACCCAACTTGTCCATCTCTTGGGGTCCTGGATGATGTACCAGGATAAAGCATCCCCTTTCAGACTTCTCATGAAGAGTTTCATACGGATTTTGTCATTCCTTCCGACTCCGGCTAGCTTATCACAATATGTCCTCAAATGGACTCTAGGATCTCCCGTGCCATCGAACATTTCGAACTTGGGAGGTTTGTACCCCTTCGAAAGTTCAACATCTGGCTGAATGCAGAGGTCCTCATAATTAAGCCCCTCTATACCTCTGTTGCCTTCCACGCCCTGGACTCGGCTGGTCAACTTCTTGAGTTCTGCTGCCAAGTTTCTGATAAGAGAGTCCTTGTCATCGGACTCAGGTGCACTTGAGATTGGTTGAGTGTAGTGGGGTACAATATCTACGTAGATAGGAGTGTTGTGGAGGTGGTCGTTTGTGGTGTTCAATGGTTCAGGAATGAGTAGTGGAGTGTTGTTTGGAGTGTGGCATGTGTTGTAGTGTTGAGCATGAGTGGGTTACATCTGTGGTTGTGGGGTGTTCTGTGGAGGTGCGGGATTTTGAGCATTTGGAAAGTTGACATCAGGAGCGGTGAGAGAGAATGATAAATTTGCCAAGTTCCGAACTCGGTCCAGTTCTTCTCGAAACTTCAATAATTTCTGCTCAAGTTGGGCAGCAATTTCCTTAGCAATCAGGGTACCCTGAGGAATCTCAATTCTTTCAATTTCCTTTCTGGCGCTTGAATCTCCCATTCTACCTTTGTTCTTGTTCCGGATAGGACTCGGAGGAGGAGGAGGTGAAGGGCCCTTGGATCTTGTACTGTATGATGATGGTGTCAGAATGTACGAACTAACCTTTGGGGAGGGGAATAATAAAAGAAAAGAAAAACAAAAAAAGGTAACAAGTTAGTGCGGATTATGAGGAAAAAATGTTGCAATATTTAAACATATTGTGCAAGAATATAAATCGTGTCCTAATTTGGGTGCCTCATTGTGCCCGAGGTAGGCCTAGCGACAAGTTAATTTGGAGAACTTATAATGCTAAATGCCTCATTTTATTGACAAAAATAAGACGAATCCCAAAACGACACTAAAATAGCGGAAAGTAAAAATGTCACTAATGGCCATTGACCTTATTACATTAAAAGCGAAAAGAAAGACTCCGAACTACTTGGTCCCAGAAGGACCTTCTTCAGGTTGAATGTTCTCGTTGATCAAGTCCTCTAGCTCGCACAGATTTTCCAGTAAAAATGCTATCGCCAGACATTCTCCTTTGCCTTCTTCAGCATTTTGATAATCGATGACTCTTTTCCTCACTTTCCCTTCCAATTCCAGCAAGCTGTACTCTAGGTATTCTAGCTTCTCACTAGCCTTGGTGACTCTCTCTTTCCATTCGTTGATTTGGTTGCTCGATGGGAGGTTTCTCCACCAAGTCTGCAAGAGTGAAGGTATGTTCACCATACCGAAGTCAGGAACTTTGTCATTCATTTTCTGCAAAACAAAAGGGTTAAGACCTCACCCCCACCAGACTCGACTATTTAATACCAATAATTAGCATAAAAAGCATTTAGTTCTCCAAATAAATGTACAAAATATGGTGGTGTCTGTTTGGGTTACAAGGAAACCCAGTGGACTTCAGACAAGACTATCTTAATGAGTCATTATGTGGACAACATAACTGACTCGACTAGGTTTGACCATGATGCATGCACAGTTAAACAGAGTAAGGTTTCTATTGGGGTAATAGACAGGTACCCTTGAGCGGACAACTCAAGAGGGAAAGGCACGGAACCGTCTACTGCACCGCTGATCGACTAGTTTTATCGCAAATATGCCTTTGCCAACTTTAAAGGGTGATAATATTGGAAGAGCGCAACCACTCATTATAAGCGTAGCTATGGTATTTGTTTGGCACGAGTGAAATATGATGTTGAAGATGCAATTTACAAGAATGAAACAAATTGACATGTATTTCCACGTTCATAAGATAAATGATTACAATAATTGCAGTAATCACAACAGTATTGAAATAAAGCAGTAAAGGAAAGCAGTTAAAGGAAAGAAAAGACATGAAGAGCCAAGTCAGTTTCGTAGTGAAAGAATAAAAGACAGTAAATAAAGCAATTAATGAGATAGTAAAGTCACAAGCAACATGCAATGGTAAAAGCCTAAAGAATTTCCCCAGTAGAGTCGCCATGATGTCGACGCCCCCTTTTTCTATGGGTCGAAATCGGGTATACGACATTAGGAGGACAACTCTATTCCCTTTCGAGAATTGGGTTTTGGAATTTTGAAGAGTCGCCACCTAATGATTATAGTGCATTAGGACACTTTAAGAAAGGTTTGAGTTGGAAAAACCAGAGTTCGGGTAAGGGCTAGAAATTATCTCGAGGGGAAGGTGTTAGACACCCCTCAAGATCCACTAATGTGGTCCCGGCCATGTTACAATTGTGACTTTACAAGTAAACAATCAAGGCTCAAATAAGGACTTGCATACAACATTGCAATTAGGTTAAAAACTTTTGAAGGTAAGTAGAGAGGACAGAAATTTATGAAAAAAGATTTGAATGGTCTCACGAGAAGAGATGAAAGCAAATAAGGGGAAGGGGTCCTAGGTTTACGATTAATATGGATCACTTCAATGCAATACCCAACAATCACTCCTCAATAAAGAGGGGTCGCACGTGATATTAGCGCATTGGTCATCATCTCCATATTCTACCCATCCCACCCCGTTAAGGTATTAAAGCGCGGAAAGTTTCGTTACTTATTGCATGCTAGTACCCGTCTCAATCCTATCAGTCCCGGAGGCATTTAGGACTACTAATCCTAAAGGGAAAGGGATTTGGGGTCTTTTGAGAGCTTTCAAAGGATAAAAAACTAGGCGTCAATCAAAACACATAATGCAAGTAAAAGGGGAAGCAGATAAGCAAGTAAGGCTCAAGTAAACCTCCTTAAGTCAGATAAGCCATATAGTTTAGCATGTCTTGCATGTACTAGTTTGGTCTTTAAAATTAAAGCGATAAGCGGACTAGTTCAACACATACTTTTAGACAGGAAGTCCTCATTAGGCTCGCTCGAATGCAGTTCTTAAGGACTTGTCTACTTTCAGCTATGTGTTGGATAGAATTAACGATTTCGAAAAGCGAACTGGTTATGAAGAGTTACCTGTTTTTTATCAGATTGAAGCGAGTTTCAGAAAAAGAATGTACCGTTTTGAAAAAGATTTAAAAGAAAAGAAAGGAGCTTCAGAAGACATGCAGACTAGTTGGAAAAAAGAGTTTCACGAACCTTATCGGAAAAAGTGAGTTTCAGAAAATGCCAGTTTGGTTTAGAAAATGTTTCTTAACTTACGAGGTTCAAAAAATCACAGAAGACTGCCAGTTTTACCAAAGTATATATTAATTTAAACGGTTGGTGCTGTTTTGAACAAATGAGACAGTTCCGACTCGAAGTTCCTATAGGCATGCTTTCTATACGTTAACTGATTTAACAGGAGTCTTACAAATATGGTATCTATATGCAACTTTATAATTAAGCCTATAGTTTGCCTAATGGTATCATTATGTGCAGAAATGTAAACCCCTATGAGCACAATATCTATATGCATAGGTGCAGAAAGTTTAGAAGTTAAATCCTATAGGCATGGTCTCTACGTGTGAAATTGCACAGTGTAGAAATTAAACCTATAGACATGATTTCTACCCTTTTGTGCATGAATAGTAACCCCCCTCCCCTTTTCACTAAAATCCCATGAGTTTATACAAATTATTACAGACCAGTAAAAAATAATTCAGAAATTAAAAATACATCAAAAATTATAGTTACATCTGAGCAGCCTAATTCAGACTTAGTATCTAACAATATGAGATTGAACCACTTCCGAGATCCAGATTTCCAAAGCCTTCTCTTATCTAGGGTGTTTCAGAGATCCAAGGAGTTTCAGGAACTCCAGGCAGTGCGTACACCCAAGATGTTAATTAGAAAGAGTTACAGTGCAGTGTGGAAGAGCCAGCCCTCAGGTGTCCAAGTTCAGAGGGAGCTCATGGATCCCAAAGCAAGGCTCACAAGAGAGGGGCAGAACTTAGGTTCTAAGAATGAGTGTAAGTGCAAGAGAGGGGGTTGGGGAATGCCATGGCAGGCTGGTGGTCATGCCTAGCCATAAGGTAGGCTGGCACACCCCTGACCAAGCCTGTTCAGCCAACAAATAAGAGCACATACCTATTAAAGGTCTGACTATGGTCTGGGCAGTGATTAGGACACTACCAGACCAAGGTCTCAAACTCAGAATACATATAAGGGAGAAACGGAATGGGAATTGAAAGAGTTTAGGACTCAGGGAGTGCAGTCCATATACATGAACAACAATGTCAAGGGTTGTCATGTTTTCTGAACCATAACTCAACAGACAAAGGGTTCAGGGATGGGGATTCATATAGGAGCAGGAATAACATGCTTGCAGAAAGCAGTAAAATAAACAAAGAAAAAACTGAAGCATAAACACATAAGAGAGGGGGCAGAATTTAAACAAGAAGAGACATACCAGTTGCAGAAAAGTAAGCACAAAGAAAAGTAGGACACTTGCAACCAAAACACAATCAGAGAAAAGAGCTTATGAGTTCAAAGAAAACTCGAATGCTTTTTTAAAAAACCTAAGTGTATTTGAGAGAAGAAGTGGGGACTTATACTGTGTGTTCGAACTTGTTTTTTGAAAGAGAAGAGGTACATGTATTTATAGTTTTGAAAACGAGTAGAGAATAAGGTAACAAATAAGGTTTCAGCACAAACATGGAAATAAACACAGTCAGAATCAATTAACACATGTATTCCCCTTTAATCAAGGGATTACTGCTCAAACGGACACTAAAAAGATTAATATAAGGAAAGAAGATCAATATGTAAAGAATCAATTAACACAGGTATTCCCCTTTAATCAAGGGATTACTGCTCAAACGGACACTAAAAATATTAATATAAGGAAAGAAGATCAATTTGAAAGCAGAATGATTGTTACCATAAAAGGAGCAGTAAAACCATATAGTAAGGGATTAAGTCTAAATACAGGAATGTACTTATTTTGGAAAGGATCTGGTAAGGCCAAACAAAGAGAGAGAATCAATTAACCCTTAACGGGCGAGTAAAAAATCAGAATTTCATAAGGAAAAGTTTTGAAAATCAATCACGAGTTTGAAAATCAATCACAGAAGGGACTCAGTATATAAATGAAGTGCACAAGTAATAAGCATGTGAGGCCAAGCTATGGCGAGAAGGAACAACATACAGTAATAGCATAGAGCAAGCATTCATAGCATGATAGTCACGTAGGTCAGGTTTCAGTGATTTAGTAGTAGAGGAAAAGATCAGAAACATGCGAAGAATCAAGTAATAACCTTTCTGAAAACACAGTCGAGTTTGACAGATAGTCGGAACTCAGAACAAAAAGGAATCACATAAGGAAGAGAGATGCTGAAACAAAAAGAATCAGGCTGAGCAACTTCAGACAGATGAATTGCACGAATAAACTCAAGGGACTCGAATAGGCCCCAAAGAACTAGGTTTTTCGAAAATTAGTCGAGTTTAGAGGCGATAAACAAGTGAAACAAACAAGCGAATTCAGAATCTCAAATAAACCCCAAAATTTAGGGTTTTCAACGCTAATCAGGTGTAAACAAGTTAAATCAAACTAATACAAACAAACAGACTAAGAAACTCAAACAAAATTCCAAAAATTAAGGCTTTCAACATGCTAACTCAAATAGAAAAACAACAAAAGTAAAACACAGCAAAACATGTCGAGAATCAGAGAAGAGATTCGAAATAACTTATCATGAAACCCTAGTTGAAGAGTAAAGAGTTTTGAAAGCAAAATTAAAGAAACTTCGAGAAAGAATGCTTAGAAAGTTCAAAACACACATAGATCCAGAGCAGATCTGAAATAAAATCGGAGGAACCTTAGAGATTAGGGTTTCGTAAGAAACCCAGGTGATGAGGAAGGCTTTGAAAACCATTGATCGAAGTAGGAGAATCGAAGGTCGAACTCGGATAGCCATGGCTAGCCGGACAAATGTTGAAGATGACCGGAGAACAGTCATCAAGCAAAGGCTTGGTCGAAACCTTTTAAGATCTGGTCATAAGACCTCAGAAACGAGCACGTAGAAGCCATGAGAGGTTGGTATAGGCCTCCAATGAGCCTGGGAAGCCATGTATTAGGGTTTCAGTGAGAGGCGGTGGCTAGGGTTTGAGGTGAGTTGAGAGAGAGTTGAGAGAAAGAAGGGATTCAAAGGCGGCATCTCTGAAAGAATGAGGTAGGGTTTAGGGTCGTTTGGATTAAAAAAGGTAAGAAGCAACGGTGGCCGTTGATCTAAATGATCAACGGCCGGGATTAAAAGGGGTTATGGGCTGGGTCGGTTGAATAGGTGCTGGGTCGGGTTAGAGTGGTAATTGGGCTGGTCCGAATTTGAGTTTGAAATTGGGTCAATTTTAGGCTAAAATCGAAATGTAATGGGGCTACAATTGAAACGAACTGAGGCCAAAATTTAAATAGCCATTTTTCCCTTTTTATTTTATAAAAATAGTAAAAAATAATTTTGAAAGCAAATTAAAAGCATTGGATCCGTTAATAGTATATAAATATTAATTAAAAAAAATTGGAACCAGTTTCATAATTATAAAATGCTATTAAATCTTAAAGTAGGCTAAAATTGCAATTATATGCAATTTAGCTTTTAAAATACCAAATTAATTTGTAAAAATATATGAAAAGTAACCTACCTATATTTTGGTATAAATATGAGAATAAAATAAGTTATTCACCAAAGTGATAATTTTGGGAATAATTATTGAGCAATAAATCAATTTAAAAAATCTTTTAAAAAATTGGAAAAATACTAAAACACTTGGGCATACTTATATATATATGTATATGATATTTGAAAGTATTTGCATGTAAAAGAAATACATAGGGAAAAATTGGGTATCAATATCACTCTACCCTCCTGCATCAATACACAGCCAATCCCAACTCTCGAAGCATCACAATATACGGTGTATGAACCTGAAGCTGATGACAAAATCAACACTGAAGCTGTGGTCAAAGCTGTCTTGAGCTTCTGAAAGCTCTCCTCACACTCGTCCGACCATACAAATGGTGCACCCTTCTAAGTCAACTTGGTCAAGGGCGATGCAATGGATGAAAATCCCTGAATAAACCGGCGATAATATCATGCTAACCCAAGAAAGCTATGAATCTCTGTGGCTGAGGATGGTCTAGGCCAACTCTGAACCGCCTCTATCTTCTTTGGATCAACCTGGATACCCTCGCTGGACACTATATGTCCCAAGAATGCCACTGAACCGAGCCAGAACTCACACTTGGAGAACTTCGCATAAAGCTTCTCCTCCCTCAATCTTTGCAACACTACACGCAAATGCTCTGCGTGCTCCTCCTGACTACGCAAGTACACATGAATATCATCAATGAATACAATAACGAATGAATCCAAATAAGGCTGAAATACACTGTTCATCAAATGCATGAACGCTGCTGGGGCATTGGTCAGCCCGAAAGACATGACAAGAAACTCATAATGACCATATCTAGTCCTGAAAACAGTCTTAGGAATATTTGAATACTTGATCTTCAACTGGTGATAGCCCGAATGGAGATCAATCTTGGAGAACATACTCGCTCTCTAAAGCTGATCAAATAAGTCATCAATGCGAGGCAAAGGATACTTGTTTTTCACTGTTACTTTATTCAATTGCCTGTAATCAATGCACATTCTCATTGTGCTATCTTTCTTTTTCACAAATAAAACTGGCGCACCCCAAGGTGACACACTAGGCCGAATGAACCCCTTATCTAAGAGTTCCTGAAGCTGCTCATTCAACTCTTTCAATTCTGCTGGTGCCATACGATATGGTGGAATAGAAATGGGCTGAGTGCCCGGCACCAGGTCAATACCAAAATCAATATCCCTATCTGACGGCATGCCCGACAGGTCTGTAGGAAATACATCGGGAAAATCCCTCACAATTGGGATAGAATCAATACTAGGAGTCTGAGCTCCAACATATCGCACAAAAGCTAGATATGATAGACAACCCTTCCCAACCATACGCTGGGCTTTCAAGAAATAAATCCCTCTGCTAGGAACATAATCAGTCACACCACGCCACTCAATCCACGGTACACCCGACATAGCCAAAGTAACTGTCTTAGCATGACAGTCTAGAATAGCATGACACGGAGATAACCAATCCATGCCCAAAATAACATCAAAGTCCACCATTCTTAATAGCAATAGATCAACTCGGGTCTCCAGACCCCCAATAGTCATAACACATGACCGGTACACACGGTCTACAACAACAGTATCGCCCACCGGGGTAGATACGTGAACAGGTAAAGAAAGAAACTCCCGGGGCGTACCCAAATAATGAGCAAAATATGAGGACACATAAGAATAGGTGGAACCGGGATCAAATAATATAGAGGCATCTCTGTGGCAGACTAAAACAATACCTGTGATGACAGCATCTGAAGCAATGGCATCTGTCCGGCCTGGAATAACATATAAACGGGCCTGGCCACCGCCTGATCGACCTCCCCCTCTAGGGCTACCCTTGACTGCCTGACCTCCACCCCTAGCTGGCTGGGCGGGTGGTGAAATAACTGGAGCAGAAGTCGAGGGCTGACCCCTCTACTGATACTGAACATTATGAAGTCGAGGACACTGTCTCCTCATATACCCAAACTCTCCGCACTCGTAGCAACTACCCGGTGCTGGAGGTAGGGACTGAAGGGAACCTCTGGCACTAGAAGGACTTGTAGAATGACCTGCCACAGAATAACCCTGTACTGATGGAGCACGAGATGAACTCTAAGATGAGAGGGCGCTTAGTGAAGGCTGAGCCTGCTGAGAACCATGATAACCACGACCTGAAGATCCCCCGCGATACTCTGGACGGGCCGACTGAGCGAGCCTGAAAGAACAGCCTCTACCATGCTGGAACTGGCCCCTAGACGGAGCACCACTGAAACTACCAGAACCTCGAGGACTCCCTCTCCTCTTTATCCTGCCGGCGAGCCGTCTCAATCTCCCGAGAAATATCAACCACCTCCTCAAATGAAACACCCAAAACTCTCTCTCTAGTCATCAAGATATGGAGATGGTAATTAAGTCCATCAACAAATCTCCTGATCCGCTCACGATCGGTCGGAACCATCCAACTAGCATGACGAGCCAACTCAGAAAATCTTGCCTCATACTGAGACACAGTCATATCTCCATGCTTTATCCACTCAAACTGCCTACACAGCTCCTCCTTGCGGGACTGCAGTACATACCTCTCCAAGAAGAGAGTGAAGAACTCCTGCCAAGTAAGGGGCGCTGCACCAACCAGCCTATGCCTCTCATATGCCTCCCACTAAGTGAAGGCAGCCCTAGTAAATTGAAAAGTAGTAAATGCCACACCACTAGTCTCAAGTATCCCTGCTATACGAAGCATCCGCTGACACTTGTCAAGAAAACCCTGGGCATCCTCGCCCTCAGCACCACTGAATGACGGAGGCTGAAGCCTGCCAAACCTCTCAAGATGGCGCTGCTCATCATCTGGCATAACTGGTACTACAAACTCCTGAGCTGGTGCAATCGGCTGAGCTGGAGGTGCCTCCGGGGTCTGCAATCCCTGTACCACCTGCTCAGTTGTGCGAGCGGCAGGGGTCTGGTTGCCTCCCCCGTCCTGTGAAGTAGCCGCTGCTGTGGTAACTGAAACTGCCTGAGCTAGGCCAGTGCAAACTTTTAGGATCTGAGCCAAGGTATCCTGTAGACCCGGAATCACAATAGGCACTGCCGGTGCCTGGACTGGAACTAGGGCAGCTGGTGGATCAACAGGTGCTGCCCTCACTACCCTGCCTCTACCACGACCACGACCGCGTCCATGGCCTCTGGTGGCCTCAGTGGGTGGCACTGGTGGTCGTCCACCTCGTCCAGTAGCACGAGTCCTCGCCATCTACGAGAGAATAAAATAACAGAAGTTTAGTTCTCGGATCAACCAAAGTCGCACGACAAGAATTTCAAGAATATAAAGTTTTTCCTAAAGGTTCTACAGCCTCTCGAGGATAAATACAGACGTCTCCGTACCGATCCGCGAGACTCTACTAAATCGGCTCATGACTCGCGAGACCTATGTAACCTAGGATCTGATACCAACTGTCGCGACCCCAATCCCGGTCGTGATGGCGCCCAACACGATGCTAGGCAAGCCCGACCAATTACCACTCACAATCCTTTCTTATTAGAATTCATTACCAATTTTCAGAAATAGATACCAATTTAATATAAGTAGAAGTCTGAAATAAAAGATTGAAATATGTGGAAGGCCATAATGAAATCTCTACAAATGCCCAATGATCTGGTGTCACAAGTCTGAGCCTCTAATACAAGGTTTCAACAGCCTAATACAGAAATATGTCTAAAATACGGAATAGTAAAGAAAAATAGAAGGAGAAATCGGGTCTGCGGACGCCATGCAACTACCTCGATAACTCCGACGAAAAGCTGAATGGCAGGAAAGCTCGCTCTACACCTCAGGGACACCTGTACCTGCACACACGATGCAGGGAGTAATGTAAGTACTTCGACCCAGTGAGTAATAAGAATAAATAATGGCTGACGGTATGAAATCACGTAAAGACACTAAGCAGTTCTATATTAAAGCAGTAAAACCATTTAAAGAGCAAGTAGCAAAGAAAATTGAATGAAACTCTTTAAACCAGGTGAAAATAGGTAATTTGACAGGCATTAATCCAGTATAAATTCGCTCTTCGAGCATTTCTGTTCATTTACTTATTTCTTACCCTCAATACTCAATTCATATACTTCTTACAATAACCGAAATTGAAATATATATATATACCACTGTGGCGTACAACCCGATCCGTATATCACTGTGGCGCACAACCCGATCCATAATAATAATAGTCAACTGCGCTCATTGGGGGTGTGCAGACTCCGGAGGGGCTCCTACAACCCAAGCGCTATATTGCTGCGGCATGCAGCCCGATCCATATATATATATTTACATATTTGCCGCGGCACGCAGCCTGTTCCATATAAGTATTTGCTGCGGCGTGCAGCCCGATCCAATAGATGTATTTGCATATTTGCTGCGGCGCGCAGCCCGGTCCATATAAATATTTGCTGCGGCGTGCATCCCGATCCAATATATGTATTTGCTATGGCGTGTAGCCCGATCCAATATCATATATAATATCCTCACTATTGGGTCCTCAACCCCTCTCAATCATTATAATCACAGCCTCTCGGGCACAATAATATAAGGTAGGTATCTCAGCCCACATATTTCTCTCATTTATGGTTAACATTTCATAACCCGATTCATATCATTTTTAAACAATTAGAAACATGACTGAGGATATGATTTTTAGCAAATAAGTGAGGAAAACCAGTCAAAAATCACATAAGGGTTCTACAGGTCGGCACAAGGCCCCAAACATGGCAACTAGCCCAAGTCAGGATGACAATGCATAAGTCTCAGTCAAAATGTACTGAAAATATCAATTGGGATGGACCAAGTCACAATCCCCAGTAGCAATGAACCCCCCCCTCATCACGCAGCGTGTGTCTCATCTCAGTATAGCACTATGTTGTGCAAAATTCGGGGTTTCAAACCCTCAGGACATCATTTAAAATCATTACTCACCTCAAACTAGCCAAAGCTCTAGCTCGCTATGCCCTTGCCTCTCAAATTGGCCTCCTCGCCTGTCAAATCTTACCAAAATCACAACGAACATGTCACATTATGCTACAGAAACAATACCCAATCGAAAACAATCGAAAAATATCAAAATTCTCGAAATTGGCAAAACCCGAGCCCCGGGTTCACTTCTCGAAATTCAGAAATTTTTACATCAACAAGTTCCTTATCTCCCCACGAGTTCATACATACCAAAAGTTCTCAAATCCGACCCCAAATGGTCCTCTAAATCCCCAATCAAAATCTCAAAATCCCAAGCTCTATTTCTTCCATTTTTAGCAAGAATTCAATGATTTTCTAGGTGAATTTCACAATATAAATGAGTTTTAGTTCCGGAATTCTTACCTCCAAACGTTTCTCCTTGAATCCCTCTTCAATCTCCTTCAAAAAGCTCTCAAAATGATCAACTATGGCTGAAAAATGGATCTAAATCGCGGACAAGAGGACTTAAAAACATTCTGCCCAGGCTTCATCGAGGTGTACCTTGCGCTGTGCAGGTTGTACATCCTCTTACCATTTTCCCTGCTGTACACCTTTTGTTAAAACACCTATAACTCCTTGTGGAAATATCCAAATGACAAACGGTTTGAATATTTAAAAACTAGACTCGAAGATCTTTCATTTGATAGGTTGTAGACCATATAACTCTTTATATATTCCGAGATATGAGCTTCTAAAGTGCATCAGAAAATTTTGTCAAAACTGATCCACCAGCCATATTTGATTCATCATAACTTTTTGATGGAATATCTAAATCATGAATGGTTTAACTTTCAGGAAACTAGAATGCAAGAGATACAACTTTCATGTTTTGCACTTTTTTTGATTCCTTATATATTTCAAGATATGAGCTTCCAAACTGGACTCATCGCACTAGAAATTTTCTGGTGCACAGCTGAAGCTAAACAAAAATCTGCAACTTTTCCAAAGATGAAATAGTCCGTTTAACCACCCGAAACTCACCCGAGGCCACTGGGACCTCAACCAAAAGTACCAAAACGTCCTAAAATGTCATTCAAACTTGTTCCAATCATCAAAATACCTCAATTAACACCAAAACCATCAAATTATATCGAATTCAAGCCTAAGTTCTTCTAAAACTTCCAAAACATGCATTCGATCAAAAACCCAACCAAACCACGTTCGAATGACCTGAAATTTTGCACACATATCCCAAATCACCTAACGAAGCTACAACAACTCTCAGAATTCCAATCTGACTCCTGGATCAAAATCTTGCCTATCAATCGGGAATCGCCAAAATACTAACTTCGCCAATTCAAGCCAAATTCTTCACCGGTCCTCCAAAACCACTTCCGATCACACAAGATACAGATAACAAAGCATGAAGAAACAGAAAATGGGGAAAACGGGGTGGTAACTCATGAGACGACGGGTCGGGTCATCATAAAAACATAAACAGGAACAGTAATGTAATGAGAGATAGAGGAGATACAACATGTCACATTTGAGTGCCTCTTAGGGGATACCGACATGAAATGCATAATACATAAACTTTTAAAAACATACGCCTCTGTGGGCATAATCATCATCATCATATCATACCCAGCCTCAAAGAGGGCTCGGTAAAAACGTACCCGACCATCATAAGGCTTGGTAGAATAGCCGGCCACGTGGAGCTCGGTAAACCCAAACTTGTCGACTTTTAACGGAACTTATTTTCTTTAATTTGTTTAGCGTCTAAGCTTTCCAACCCTTTTGATACTTGTTATTCATGATCTTAAAGATTTGTAACCTCCAAGATAACATGATGAACTGATGTTATATACTTTCAAAAACGATCTCATTTCCTAACTTGCATCAATTGGCTTACGGCGTACTCTCACATACGAAAACATGGGATGCAACATCATTTCCCCCTTTGGAACATCCGTCCTCGAATATTGACTGATGCATTTATCAATCTCATAACCTGTTGCTCTTACGAATACTTTAATATTGTCCTTGACATCTTGGAAACTGTTCTATAAATAAATCCAAAGGCTAGGGTATTCCCCCCTTTAGGCCTCTTTCTCATACCACAACCTGTGGTCGGAATTCTTCCAATCTCGTAACTATTGTTACCTTCTGTCATGAATCATGTATAACTATGTACTTGTATGTGTGCCTATGCGACTCTTCTCTCCTCTGTTCCTCCAACTCTTAGCCAATCTCTAGGCCTCACTTTGTGAACATATACAGAACTATGGCAAGATGTCCCTCTAGGCATCTATAGGTGTACTAAAGTTCTTTGCTTGGTACTTTGTCGAACTTACGACTATTACTATACCTTGCTTTATAGCCTTGATTATCTATGCTTATGGTTTTATTACATCTAGGTAGGTCATACTATATCCTAACTCTTACTTAAATTTATTATTACTGAGGTTTGCTACCTAACTCTAGGTTACTCTCTCACCGCTGATCCTATATGTATAAATCTAAGCCCTTTAATACTTGCTAATTACTGTTCATCTTAATAATGACGGTCTAATCTCATCTCATACTTTGCAACTTTTATCCATCCATTGGCGATTCACCTTAATATTGATCCATAATCTACTACTGATAACTTGAAACCTCTTAAGTAATACATTATCACTAGGGCGCACGTCTCATCGAGGAACATCTGAAGTGGCTTTCCTTATCTACCTAGGGATGATACCATACTTAAATAACCGTATTTCATAGCATCCCAATGTGATTCATCTTATAGGGGTGTTCTAATCCCGTGCCATCCATAAAATCTCTTCTCTTTGAATCATTACTCAATTGAAGGCCTAAACATCATCCTTTTATAATTTACCACAATTACACCGTTATATTACAACTAGGGCAACATTCCATCTCTTCTAAATCTTAGACTCCTCCATGTTAATTCAAGCTATACTGAGCTTTTTGTAACATACATAAACCATCAACTCTCTTGTTTGATGGGCTTAATACCGAGATCTTACCTATTCTTGTCAGCTTCTAACTCACCTTTTCTTTTCCTTACTCCCATATACCTAAAATCTTGTCACTCTGCCATACTTTAGCTTGCGACCTACACATATCTATTTGTACTACTCACATCCTTCCATTAACTTGCTAGCACCACAAATTTCCTTTTGTGCCTTCTCAGTTGTCTTTAAATGTAAGCAATTATTTTTCCTAGTCGTTCTGCCACTTGTTGCATGAATACTTGGCTTGTCTTATTGCCCACAAATACTATAATTTCCTATACCTCATATGATCTCAAACATTAACTTTGATTTTTTTTCCATTCATTAGCCACTATAGGCACCACATTCTTATGGAGTGCATCCAATGTTTTAGTGAGACTATTGTTACCCGACCGATTCTTCTTCAAGTTAATATTCTTAGGTTGAAGCCCTCTTCCTTATTTCCCGAGCTAGTCTTTCATGGTAGTACTTAAGGGAAATCCTCTGACTCCTGTAAAAATACAAGCTTATTACACCGGATACCTGAAGAAATTTTTTATGTTGACAATTATCCTTAGTTACTTACCTTCGTGCCCTTGTGCTCGTAGGGTTGCTTCTGAACTGAAATTGTCTTCCTAGTGGCACCGTTTTTTATTTTCATAACACTTATACGGTACCTTTAACAACCCCAAATCCTATCTGAATATTTTTCAAGGATTACGACGTCACATCTACGAGATTGAATTCACTATGCTGGGGTTCACTACGATTATCTTGCACAATCTACTGATTTGTCTGTATCCTCTTGTCTAGCCATAACTAGGCCCTTTGTCAATCAACTACTACCTACTCATTGGTCCATTCTCATATCTATATTCTATGTAATGTCTCTTGAGTTATGTCCTTTGTCTTAACTTACCTTTCACAGAGGCTCTTTATGTGTCAAGTGTTCATTCGCACTTATTTATCAATAACATCTTGGGCGGGAAAACTTACTGCCCCGGTGTCGTGCTTGTATAATGTTCTGGAGTTGTATCATATTTGTAGGATCTGAATAAATGCAACCTCATCCCTTTTGTTTTTTTACCACATTCTTCCTTTACTATTCCATAGTTACCTAAACCACATATCTCCGACTTAATACCATATCACACTATCTTCCCCCTTTAGGGGAGTACAAACATTTAATGCTATGAAGATTTACCAATAAATGTTTTACCTCTTCATCTTTGGTGTCCTTTTACATCTTCACGGACTCTTACTTGCCTTGGGGTAACCCTTCTATACCAGCGATAATTGAATTTCTTCCGCACGAAGGTGACACCTAGTGTAACTGGCACACTTAGTCCCTTATGCTTAGCTCTACTCACAGTGCTTGCTTTAGTGAAACATCTTTCTTAACGACCTTTAAAGGTTATTCTTGTGTTGTCCATTCTACTACTGTCGGAACGCGGTCTCTGAAATTATCACAATGTCGACTATTATCAAATCCTCTGGTCCCTAATTCATGTTCGGTTTTATCTTGTTTACTAGACCATACTAATTTCTGTTACTACATGGGGTCTAACTTAGCCTTCTGGTAATCACGTTAGACTCACCAACTCATTTCTCAAAATGAGGATATGCCATTTGGCCTATACTCTATTATTGTCTCAAGGCCTGTCACCTCTTGTCTTTTCCTTCACTTGACTATAGACTCTATTATCGTGTCATATTTTGATTTACCGTTATCACCCATTTATCACATCTTACTCATAATACTTTATTTACTCTCTTCTTATTCTCGTGCTAATATTTCTATTTATCACATTATCCTAAAAACTTCAACAAATTATTCTTTTGCTTTTAGCTCCCCTTGATCTATCTACTAGCTCTTCGGGTCGCCTAACATTCTTTCTTTACTAGCTACGAGAGCCATACAAAGGTAAATATTTATCTCTTCTAGGATTGTGCCGATCATCTAAATTTTTTGGACATTCTAGTATTTCATATCTAAATGTACTATTCTAGAGTGCACCATCGAGCTCTCTCACAAGGAGAACTATTACCACATTTGCAATATCCTTCGGAAATGTCAGCTAATGCTAATAATCCATCCACCATTTTGGGTTACTCTAACTCCAACTGGATCCTGATATCCCATATTTCTCTTAAATAATATCTGTTAGCTCCCATAGGGAATAACTTAGATGGGTGTGGCCAATTGTATAGATCTCTGTTATTGTTGAAAGTAACTCATAATACTTATGTTTCTCTGCCTGAATTGTAAAAACTGATAACCTTCACTAATTGGATACCTCGTACCCTTCTTCACCTTGCTTCTTTTGCTTGTTGAAACTTGTATCTACCTTCTGATACTCTTATTGCTTTTTACCATATGGGTGGATATATATTCATGCTTTAGGGATCCTTATCAAGAAGCTTACACGTCTTAGTACACACATAATCTACTGAAGACCTTACATTTACTCAACATAAGCGTGATGCAAAATTGAGTTCCTCTAATTCAGCTCTTCCAGAGCCACATTCAATCTCTTACAAAGTGTCTTTGTAGATATAGGTATCGTTGTATTATGACTAAAGTTGAATTTAGGAGTTCTAAGCTCTACCATACGATCTAGAATAAGAAGAAAGAGTGACAGTCTTAAATGCCCTGTAGCCTCCTACTTATAAGTGTGGTGCACAACACACCTATAAGCAAGACTCTACTAGACACGGCTTGTAGACTCTCTAGGACAAAACTACTTTGATACCACTTTTGTCACGACCCAAATCGAAGGGCCGCGATGGGCACCCGGTGCCTTACTCAACCGAGTACCAATATAACATATCTTTCTTATCATACTATCATGGGTAAATGAGCTAGAAAACCCTTCATGAGATAACAAGAATAAAACATAAGGGAATACTCAACATATGACGACCCAACATGATATACAAACTTATACATGTGATATACGGGCATATAAGGCCGACATGACCATTTGTAAACTCAAAACATAGTCCGATAAGGCCATACAAGTATCCATACACCTGACATCTATCTACAAGCCTCTAAGAGTACATAAAATCATAAAGGTCAGTACAGGGCCCCACCATACCAATCAATACATATCCAAAGCATACTGACCAAATAGGCAACTCCAGAGCAAGTGGAGTGCACCGACACCTTCCACTGAGCTGATAGTCTACTTGGAGGATTGTAAACCTATCAATTGGGACCTGCGGGCATGAAATGCAGCGTCCCCATGCAAAAGGGACGTCAGTACGAATAAAGTACCGAGTATGTAAGGCAGGAAAACATAAACAAGAACAATAATATAAAGAGAGATAGAGGAGATACAACCTGTCACATTTGAGCGCCTCTGGGGGGCTACGGACATGAAATGCATAATACATATATATACATAAACTTTTAAAAACATATGCCTCTGTGGACATCATCATCATCTTATCATACCCGGACTCAAAGAGGACTCGGTAAAAATGTACCTGGCTATCATAAGGCTCGGTAGAATCGTACCCGGCCACGTGGATCTCGGTAAACCCAATTGATCAGTGGTTTCACAATAGATGCCGTACCCGGCCGACTGTAGCGCGTCTCAGTAAAGTAAAATAAATACTATATATAATGCATGATGGACTCATGAAATCATGTTCTAAACCTTTCAGAGTGACGTAAGGTTGTTGCACCTTCGATTAACATTATGTACATCCATACTATCAATATGAACCTCAGTAGGATTTAAGGATCATACATACTTGCTTAGAATAACTTTATAAGGAAAGAACAACATGGACAACCTTAGTTGCTAAGAATAGATCCGTTATTAAATAGTGTATCGTTTATGTTCATTTCATTTTAGATCATGCCAAAAGAAATAAGAAAGTGCCTTAACATACATTTGAAATCTTCTATCTAATCGTCAAGCAATCTCAATATGATCTTCTTACATCTACAATGAGTAAACCGACTTCGTTGTCATCATATAAGTGTTGTAATTGTCATATTTGGAAACCAATATTCTACAAGAAAATGGAAAGCATCTCCCCTATTTGTACTACATCCCATTTGTTACCAAAAGTCACCAAACAGCCCAAACAACAACAATATAATTCACAATAAGCTCTCCGATTAGTTCAACAACCATTTTTAGCGGCAAGCTCGATTTACGATTAACAAAATATGGTTTGAATCCAATTCCTTTTCCATGAATCTGCCTAAAACATATATAACATCATACTTATGCTTACCATATCATTTTCAACACAAAACATCATAAGCATAATCTTCAAATATAGTCCACAGGCCTAGCACCTTAACCTTTACCGTCAACATCTTATTTTTCATGTTATCTTCTTTAGTTCACTGAATTAGCACATAGATAAGATTAACAACAACAGCCACAACATAATGAAACTATTTATAACAATTTCCAGCCACAACAAACCATATATATAGCCTCAATACAACCCACAAAAAAGATAACGATTCCTTATGCCATGTCAATTACTATCTTGTAGATTTTCACTCAAATAACTCAACCAACACATGATTGATCTTAAACACAACCAATAACATGATTTAATTAACTTAGGATGTAGATAAAATGTGAAATCCCCAGCTGGTGTAGCTCACAACAACCCTCAATCACACTACAACACTATAGGAGTTGTATTCTCTTCTTGAATCAACTTTTGTGTTCATGCTGGTGTGTAAACACTTGTATTTTGCCTTGAACTCTAATATACATGAAGGAGGTACTGATTATTAGCTTAATCATAAAGAACAACACGAAGTCTGAGGTTACTTACCTTTGAAGAACCCTCCAAAACAGCCACAAGATGAAGAATTGTGATCTAGCAAGCAACACGGGATTTCTAGCGTTAGATTCATGTTTTTATCTTATATTTTTACCCTATAATTATGGAGGAACTCTTGGAGAGAATTTAGGAGGGTTTAGGAACTATTGTGGATGAGACAAATGAGTTAAAACGACATATAAATAACTTAAATACAAGCTGAAGTTTAAACCGATTTTGTGGGTCCCATGGGAGTTGCTTGCGCAGTTTCGCAAAAACGCGAATATCTATATAATCCGATATCATATAGATGAACGGTTTAATGAGTTAGAAACTAGACTCATAGATATTCAATTTGATATATAGATCATCCCTTGATTCCAAGTGTATTGGGAGGAAAATGCAGCTACATTTGACCTAAATCTCAGCACATTATGAATGCAACTTGTGATGACCTTTGCCAACTTTTGTTCCACAACTCGCTTGACTTAAAAACATAACACAAGACTATCATACAACTAAAATAACTCATAACGTAACCTACTCATCATGTTAATAACCCTAGTCTCACCCCAGAAGTATATGTTATAACATTCCAAACTTGTCGACTTTCGACGAAATTTATTTTCTTCAATTCGTTTAGCGTCTAAGCTTTCCAACCCTTTTGGTACTTGTTATTCATGATCTTAAATATTTGTAACCTCCAAGATAATATGAGGCATTTGCATATGACTCAATTATCACAGGTATTATTTCAGTTTGGCATAGAGAGGCATTAGCCTTGTTTGATCCAGGCTCCACCTATTCATACGTGTCATCTTTTTTTGCCCCGTATTTGGGTGTATTCCATGATTCTCTGAGTTCTTCTGTATATGTGTCCACTCCTGTGGGAGATTCTATTATTGTTGACCGTGTGTATCGATCGTGTTTAATTATTATTAATGGTTTTGAGACCAGAGTCAATCTGTTGTTGCTCAATATGGTGGACTTTGACGTGATCTTGGGCATGGATTGGCTGTCACCATATCACGCTATTCTGGATTATCACGCCAAGACTGTGACATTAACTATGCTAGGGTTTCTACAATTGGAGTGGATGGGTCCATTGGATTATATTCCTAGAAGCGTCGTGTCCATTCTAAAGGCACATCGAATAATTGAGAAGGGTATGAAACATATTTTAACTTTGTGAGGGATGTTAGTGCTCATACTCCTACTGTTAAATCAGTTCTGGTAGTGAGAGATTTCCTATATGTGTTTCAACAGACCTACCAGGCATACCGGCTGATAGGGATATCGATTTTGGTATTGACTTAGTTCCGGCCACTCAGCCCATTTCTATTCCACCATATCATATGGCAGTAGTGGAGTTGAATGAGTTAAAGGAACATCTTCAGGAGTTGCTTGATAAGGGTTTTATATGGCCAAGTGTTTCACCTTGGGGTGCTCCGGTTATTTTTGTGATGAAGAAGGATGGTACTATGTGGATGTGTATTGATTATAGGCAGTTGAACAAGGTTACAATGAAGAATAGGTACCCATTACCGCACATTGATGACTTGTTTGATCAATTTCAAGTTGCTAGAGTGTTCTCGAAGATTGATTTGAGGTTATGGTATCACAACTGAAGATTCATGATTCAGACATTCCGAAGACTACTTTCAGGACTCGATATGGTCATTACGAGTTCCTTGTAATGTTATTTGGGCTAACCAATGGCCCAACAACATTTATGCACTTAATGAATGATGTACTCCAACCATATCTTGATTCATTCATCATCATGTTTATTGATGACATTTTGGTGTATTCTCGTAGCTGAGAGGATCATGCTCCAAACCTTGAGGGAAAAGAAGTTGTATACAAAATTCTCCTATGTGAGTTGTGGATTGATTTAGTGGCATTTTGGGTCATGTGGTGTCTAGTGAGGGGATCAAGGTAGATTTGAAGAAGATTGAGGTTGTTCAGACTTTGCCTAGACCATCTTCAGCTATTGAGATCGGGAGTTTTTTGGTTTGGCCGGGTATTATCGCCATTTTGTAGAGGGTTTATTATCCATTGTTGCACTACTAGATTGACCCAAAACGGTGCTCCTTTTAGATGGTCCGACGAGTGTGAGGTGAGCTTTTAGAAGCTCAAGACTGCATTGACCACTCCGCAGTGTTGGTGTTGCCTATGGGTTCGGGGTCTTACACTATGTATTGTGATGCATCGCATATTGGTCTTGGCGCGGTGTTGATGCAAGACGGTAGGGTGATTGCCTACATGCCTTGGCAGTTGAAGGTTTATGAGAAGAATTACCTGGTTCACGACTTGAAATTTGCAGCTATTGTTCATGCATTGAAGATTTGGAAGCACTATCTGCATAATGCTCCATGTGAGGTCTATACCGGCCGTCAGAGTCTCCAGTGTCCGTTCAAGTAGAAGGACCTTAATTTGCGGTAATGGAGATGGTTAGAGTTGCTAAAAGACTATGATATTATTATTCCGTATCATCTCGGGAAGGCCAATGTGGTGGTCGATGCCTTGAGTAGAAGGGCATAGAGTATGGGTAGTTTGGCATATTTACCGGCAGTAGAGAGGCCACTAGCCATGGATATTCAGGCTTTATCCAATCAATTTGTGAGACTGGATGTTTTGGAGCCCAGCCAGATTCTTGCTTGTGTGGTTTCTTAGTCTTCTTTGTATGAGCGCATCAGAGAACGCCAGTTAGATGACCCCCATTTGCTTGTTCTTAAGGACACAATGCAGCACAGTGATGCCAAGGAGGTTTCTATTGGATATGACGGGTTGTTGCGGATGCAAGGCCGAATATGTGTGCCCAATGTAGATAGGTTGCATGAGTTGATTCTTGAGGAGGCCCACAGTTCACGGTAATCCACTCATCTAGGTACTGCCAAGATGTATCAGGATTTGAGGCAGCACTATTGGTGGAGGAAAATGAAGAAAAATATAGTGGAGTATGTGGCTCAGTGCTTAAACTGTCAACAAGTGAATTACGAGCAGCCTCTCGACGGTTTGCTTTAGAGAGTAGAGATTCCCGAGTGGAAGTGGGAGCGTATCACCATTGATTTCATTGTTAGGTCCTACGGACTTTGAAGAAATTTGATGCAGTATGGGTTATTGTGGATAGGTTTTCTAAGTCAACACATTTCATTCCGGTGGTGACAACATATTCTTCAGAGCAGCTGCTATGATCTATATCTGGGAGATCGTCCGCCTTCATGGTATGCTGGTTTCTATTATCTTCGATCGAGGCACGTAGTATGCATCGTATTTCTAGAGATCCATGCAGCATGAGTTAGGCATACTGGTTGAGTTGAGCACAACATTTCGTCCCTAGATGGACGAGCAGTCTGAGTGCACCATTCAGATCTTGGAGGATCGGGGGTTCATGGGATCAATTTCTACCACTTTCTAAGTTTGCCTACAACAACAACTACCAATAGAGTATTCAGATGGCTCCTTATAAGGACCTATATGGGAGACGGTGCCCTTCTCTAGTTAGTTGGTTTGAGCTAGGAGAGGCTAGGTTGTTGGGTATTGATTTAGTTTAGGATGCCTTGGAGAAAGTCAAGTTGATTCAGGATCAGCTTTGTACAACACAATATAGGCAGAAAAGTTATGGTGATAGGAGGGCTCGTGGTGTAGCATTTATGGTAGGAGAGAGGGTTTTGCAGCGGGTTTCACCCATGAAAGGTGTGATGAGATTCAGGATGAAGGGCAAGTTGAGCCTTAGGTAATTGGCCCTTTTGAGATCCTTGAGAGAGCTGGCAATGTGACCTACAAACTTGCATTTTCACCTAGCTTATCGGGAGTTCACCCGATGTTCCATGTTTCTATGCTCCAGAAATATTATGTGGATCCGTCCCATGTATTAGATTTCAGCTCAGTACAATTGGATAGGGATTTGACTTATGCTGAGGAGCCAGTAGCTATCTTGGACAGACATGTCCAAAAGTTGAGATCAAAGAACATTGCTTCAGTGAAGGTGCAATGGAGGGGTCATCCGGTCGAGGAGGCAACCTGGAAGACCGAGCACGACATGCAGAGTCGTTATTCTCACCTTTTCGCCACTTCATATACATCTCAATGCACGTTCAAGGATGAACATTTGTTATAAGAGGGGGAGAATGTAATGACCGGACCGGTCGTTTTATGTATTTGCGCCCCGTTTCCCCTTTTGATGCTTCACACATGTGTATTTGTGGCTTGACTTATGGAGTTGGTCAGTTTCGTTCCAGGAAGGTTTTGGATTTTTGGACCCTTTGGTTCTTGACTTAGAAGCCTAAGTTAACAATTGTAAGGCCCCGTAAAAATTTCTACTCAAAAACCCGAATCCCGTGGTGCCAAGCTAGGATCATGTGCGCGGTTCGGACCCTTTGGATTGATCTGTTCACTAAAAAGTTAAGAAATTATGTTTTCCAGAAAAGTTCATTTCTTCTGTCCATTATACGGTCTCATAATAGGTATGCGGACCGCATAGTCGCCGCAGAGTTAGTCAGTGTGATGGTTAATTTGAGGTCAACTATGCGGCTAATTATGCGATCGCATAATCAATATGCGGGCTACATAGTCATCGCATAATCTCCTTGGAATTTTTGTGAAGGGCAGTTCTACGGTGCATTATGCGACGACAGAACAGGTATGCGGACTGCATTTTCGTTGCATACCCATACAGTTTGTCCAGGTTTTGGGACCTTTTTTGCGGTCCATTTTGCGAGCCGCATGTCGATGCAATCACAAATCGTGTCGGGGCTCCTATTTTCTAACTTTTAAAACCCGGCCCCATTCTATTAAAAAACACCCATTAGACCATTTTTCTGTTATATCATTGCATTTAGAGTGAGAGAGGAAGTTCTAGAGAGAGAGGAAGCGATCTTCATCAAGTCCCCACTTAATTCTTGCCCCAAATCTTTGAAGTTTGTCAAGTGAAATTGTTAGGTCTTCACCCTAAGAGGTAATAACTTGTACCCTCATCTATAATTTTGAAATTTTCATTAAAATAAGTGATTGGCAAGTGGGTTCATGGGTATAAGAGCTGATAATCTTGCATGCATAAAATGATAGTGGGGTATGGGGAGATTGTGAACCAAAAGAGATAACAATTGTGGTATAGGATGATAAAAATCTCTCACAAAAGGGTCCTAAAATCACTGTGCATGCTTAGTGCTTGATAATTTACTTAAATGAGCTAGAATTCTATTCATGCATCTAATTCTTGGTTCAACTTGTAATTTTCATAAAATAGATCGAAGTTGCTAGGGAATTTCTGATTTTTTATAAGGATTTAAGGAAAGCTCTATTGAGATATGTATGGCTAAAACCCCCTCCTCTTAGAAATTGAGCCTCCATGGTGCCCGTGCAAATATTGTAAGTCCGAAATTTGATTGATGTGGTACTTGTTATGCCAAATGAATTGATGTGGTGTAATGTGTTATTCGTTGTAAATTGAGGATGTGTGGAAAACATGAGCTATGTACTAAATGTCTAAATGTCAAGTCAAGGTTACATGGTGATTAATATGCCGAACTAGATGAATTCCTCTCTGTGCTTATAACTTAAGTTGCTTTTGTATGTGCCTATGATCTTGAATGGCAAGGTAAATGTTGAAAATGGGAATAATGTGAAATGTGAGTTATGGAACGTGGTAATTGTGGCCCCAAGTGCTGAGGAACTAATACATGTGAAACCAAAGATTGAAGTGAGAATGAAATAAGGGTAACGTCTTGGTAAGACGGCTTAGCCGATCGGGCCGTGATCGGATGCCATATTATACATACATGGTGGTAATGTATTGATAATTAAAATTGGAAAGTGAGAATGAAATAAGGGTAACGTCTTAGTAAGACGGCTTAGCCGATCGGGCCGTGATCGGACTCTGCTCAAGGAAACAGTGGTAATGTGGATGATGATGCAACGATATGGAATGCCCCAATCTACAAATTTTAGAAATTATGTTAGAACTATGTGAATCTCTTATATTGTTGACGTGGTGCTTATTTGAAGCTTTGTTGTTCTTATGATTTCCTTGTACTCTTGTGTGGTTGTTCTTTCTAAGTAGATGGCATTTAGTTATACATACTAGTACTATTCCTTGGTACTAACATCCCTTTTGCCGGGGGAGATACATTTTAAATGAATGTAGGTGGCTCCATAGCGGATAGTGCCGATCGCGCGTTGTGGAGCATCCTCATCTCAAAGTCTTGGTGAGCCCCTTTCTCCTTCAAGGGGTTATGTTGTACATCTTTTGGTTATAGATATCCACTTTTGAGGTATAGTCGGGGCCTTGTCGCCGACATTGTCATTATTGTCCTTTGTATCCTTAGAGGCTCCATCGATGTTTGTGTGGGTAATGTACGGGTGTTGGATAGGTCAATGAACAATGTTGTAACTTTGTACTCTAGTTCTTTTAAACTATAACTGTATGAAATCTTGAAACCTAACCATGGTTTTAGGTTTGTGACATGAAAATGGATTAATAATGCGAATGTTCGATTTTGCTATTATCTAAATAAACGAAAGCATGGTTCCCTTAACCGTATTGAATTGGGTAGAAATGAATGAGTAAGGCTAGCTCAGTTGGGATTTACTCGATTGAGCGTCGGTCGCGCCTCTCGAGGTTGGGGCGTGACAACAATGTTGACTAAAGTTTAACTTTTGTGAAATCGACCCCCAGAATAGTGTTTTAAGTGCTCAAGTAGGTTCAAATCGTGATATTGGACTTGGGCGTATGCCCGGAATTGAATCAGGATTCTCTAGGTTAATTTGACTTATTTTACCGAAAGTTGGCAATTTGAGGTTTAAAACTTTTCCAAGTTTGACCATATATTGACTTTTTCGCTATCGGGTTTGGTTTGCAAAATTTGGTATCATTTGGAGTTAGTTTGATAGGATTCAAACATTTGGTTGCAATTTTAGATGTTCTTGAGTTTTCTTTTGAAATTCATGCATTTTGATCTCCGATTCATAGTTCTAGATGTTATTTTTATATTTGGATCGCGTGATCGAGTTCATATAATATTTTTAGACTTGCGTGGATTTTGGTTTGGATCCCCAAGGGCTCGAATAAGTTTCAGACGTATTTCGGAAAGGTTTGGACTCAAATACAGGTTGCTGGTGTGCTGGTGCTATAGTTGTCGCAATTGCGAGCACCAACATCACAATTGCGAACATGACAGGGGGGGACTCGGATATCATAATTGCGAAGGCTAGGCTTAAGTTGGGTAGGTCGCAATTGTCACAATTTGGTCGCATTTGCGAGAAGGCAGACTCCATATTTGCGAGGTCTATGTCGCAATTGCGAAATCTCCTGGGCTTGTCAGGCGCCACATTTGCGAGGATTTCTTCACAAATGCGAACCCAGTATCACAATTGCAACATATGCAACTGAACAGAAGGGCTGTGAGTCAAGATTTGGACTCGGATTTGAAAACAAAACACATATAGGGACTCGTGGGGTTATGAGTAGTTGGAATCTGCCGTTGGACTTGGGTTATAACGAGGGGGACCTAAGTTAACTTTTCTTGACTTTTGGGGGATTGTGTAAAGATCATAGCTTTATTGATTGAAATTAGTTTCCCTTGCATTGTTTGATGATATTATATCGTTTTTGGTTAGATTTGAGCCGCGCGGAGGCAAATTTTATGGGAAAAGCTATTTTTAAGGGTTGATTTGGCCTAGTCGAGGTAAGTATCTTGTCCAATTCTGTGTGGGTATGATTTGGATTAATTGCGTTATTTGTATTAAGTGGAAGACGAGTACACGAAGTGACGAGTGTGTACGTGGGCTTATATGTGGTATTTTGACCGATTTAAACTTTTAGACTTCTTCCATGCATTTAATTGAAATTGTCATAACATGTTATATCTTTCCTTGTCAAATTTACTCTCGCATGCTCTATATTATGTTGTTATTACTTGTTCAATCTTTTATTGTTATATTTGCTCTTATATGCTTTAGTTGAAGTTGTTACCTCTATTATTGTCTTGTTACCTCTTTATTGTTGAATTACTCTTACTTGAAGTTGTTATTTCGTGGGAATATCTTCTTGTTGGGTTATTGATGTTGAAGTTGTGAAAGCATTATCACAATGAGGTTGAGGTTGTTGATTGCTGAGATATCTTTCCTTGTTGAGTATTTCTCATTCATTTTGTCATTATCGAGATTCCTGTTCACCTTGTGATTGAGACATGGGCGATAAGTTGTGGTAGCATTGGTATTTTTGATTTTGGCAAGTGTTGTGGCATATGGGCACATGTGGTGCGAGTTGATTATTGTGTTGTGATATTGATACGCATGCGGTGATATAAAGATAGGGGTTGATACACATGCGGTGAGATAATGTGGGATTGATAGGCATGTTGCTAGTAAGGAAATTACTTGAAACCACGCGGTGCGATAAGAGTGCTAAAATGCATGTAGCTATTTTGAAAAAAATATTTTCAAAATAAATGCAAGGCTCACACGGTGATATACAGAAGATTGTGATTGTGACTTGTGAAGTGAGATTACGAGGTGTAGTTCCTCGGTTGTGACTTTTTGTTGTACTTTTTACGTTAAAAAGGCTTATTGGTTGAACAGTTCTTGTTGTTTCTTCATTTGTCTTACTTGAAATTGTCTTTTTTTTGATTACTTGATGTTCATATCATGTGTTCATTCCTTTTTACCTTTATTACCTTAAATTCTGTTATTAGTCTACATTTTGATACTGCTTTGTTATCATTCATTTCCTCACTTTTTGTTATTAGTCTTTATTATGCTCTGCTAAGAAATTCTTGTCCTAGTAGGTTTCTTGACCTGAATTCGTCACTACTCTACTGAGGTTAGACTTGATACTTATTGGGTACCGTTGTGGTGTACTCATGCTACACTTCTACACATTTTTCGTGCAAATGCAGGTACATCTACTCATGACGGACGCTAGTGATCGTTTAGTTATTTTTTGAGACTTCAAGGTATACCTGGGCCATGCTCGCAGGCCTCGGAGTCACCTTCTGTTATTCCTTTTACTACTGTTTATCCTATTATTAGACAATGTTGTATTAGAGATTTTTAGTACATTTTTATAGAGCTTGTGACTCATGTAACGACCCAACCGGTCGTTTTGCTTTCCAGTGCCCGGTTCCCCTAAATAAGACTTTCCATATGTACTTTTACTGGTTTATGACTTGCGGGAATGGTTAGTTCGGGATTTGGATGGGTTTGGGTTGAAATCGGAACACTTGGTTCCTTAAGGTTGGCTAAAAAGGCTAAGTTTGACTTTAGTCAACATTTTAAGCAAACGACCTCGGAATCAGGATCTGACGGTTTCAATAGGTTTGTATGACGATTTAAGGCTTGGGCATATATTCGGATAAGGTTTTGGATGACCCTGGAGCATTTCAGCACCTAATAGTGAAAGTTGGTTCCTTGAAGGTTTTGAAGTTCTTTAAATTTCATTTGGAGTAGGTTTTGGTGATATCGAGGTCCAAGTGGGATCCCAAGACCGGGAATAGTTCCGTATGGTGATTTAAGACTTGCACGCAAATTTTGTGTCATTCTGAGTCTAAGTATGATTCGATGCGTTCAGAGCGATTTGGAAACTTGAAGTTCATATTTTGATTCAATTTGGTTTTGGGGTGTGATTCTTGATTTTGTTGTTGTTTTATGCGTTTTAAGAGTTCGAGCAGGTCCATATTATGTTTATAGACTTGCTGGTGTAGTTGGACAGGGTCCTAATGGGCTTGGGTGTGTTTCGGATAGCCCGGAGCTAAGTTTAGGAAACCAATTTTTTCCAGTTCTGGTTTCATTCTTCGCAAACGTGGGAGGGCCATCGCGTTCGCGAAGAAGGATTTGGGGGCAGTGGGCAATTGCCCTTCACGTTCGCGATCTGGCTCTCGCATTCACGAAGCTTTGTAAACCTAGGCCTACTCATTCGTGAAGCCCCTCTTGCGTTCGCGTAGGGGAACGGGGCAGGGGAGGGCCAGTACGTTGTGCTCTTCACGTTCGCGTAAGAGTTGTCGCTTTCGTGATGCCCAAGCATCTTAGGCCTTCGCGAACGCGAGGCTTCTTCTGCATTCGCGAAGGAGGCAAAATTAGCTGGGCAGAACCTTGTTTAAAATATGGGACTTAGGCTTTTTCCTCTCATTTTTCATACACTTGGGAGATTTTGGAGCTTCAAAAAGGGGGATTTCAACCTAGTTATTGAGGGTAAGTAATTTCTACCTAATGTGAGTTTAATATATAGATTATGGATAGATTTTAGCATGTAAATTTGTGAAATTTATGGGTTAGATGAAAAACCTATGTGTTTGATAAAAGTGAGATTTAACCATGAAACTGGTTATGAAATTTAGTGAAAATCATATATTTGAGTTCGTGAGGTTATGGGTAACAATTTTCTTCGAAAATTTTCGGAATCCGGGCACGTGGGCCCGGGGGTGAATTTTAGGAATCTTACATTTAGGGTTGAGTAATCACTTTAATAGTTGGAATATGAACTTTTGAACATGTGTTGATTAATTTATATACCATTTGATTAGTTTTGGTTTGTTCAGCACCGAATTGAGGGTTTGAGCACAATCTTGGACCGGAAAGTAGGCTTTGAGATGACGTAAATCTCTTTTCTAACCTTGTAAGAGGGAATTAAACTCATAGGTGAATTGAATTATTATGTGCTTCTATTTGTGGGGGGCTACGCATGCACGGGGTGACGAGAGTCCATATGTAGCTACTAATTATCCTTATGTCCGAGTAGTCTAGGGACCAAATCATGTTATACTTGCGATGTTTGCATCCTACTTCTTAATTTAATTGCTTAATCATGTTGGAACTTGATAAAGGAATTATAAAAGGTTAAACTTCATTTATTGGACCGTTGATGAGAATTGGTATTTCTTTGAATATTTGCCCCTTAATAAATCTTGAATTGGATGTTTTAAATATTTTATGTTGGATCGGGTCGTACGACCTCAACATAAATTGCGCGTAATAAATCTTTAGAACTAACTAAAATTGATATTGCTTCATTGGCTTCAGATATAGATTGTTAAATTATGGAAACAAACTTGGGATTTATTATTTGTGAGAGGATTGCCTATTATTTTCCTGCAATTTAGCTTTCAGCTATATTTATGTAATCCATTGTATATGATAAAATTGGAGGGTCAAATTTTCCATCGTTAGGACACCTCGAAGGTTCGAGGTAACGGTCGAGTTTCATCCCTCGAGGGCCATCGACGCTCGACCTCGGAACTGTACAAGGCCGACGGTCACAGAAAGAAAATGGGGAGTTCCCAAGGCATGAAGCTGGAGCCGACAAGATCTGCCAGGCTAGCCTGAGCCCGTTTCTTGGCATTAGTTAGGTGTCCCATATCCGTATCTTTGTAATAAATGCACTTGTACTACGTTGGGATTCCCCCTCTTATATAAAGGGGCTCCGTATCATTTTGCAAACATCTGTTGCTCCATACAAAATATACAAGAACATTCTCTCTGCTCTCTAAAATATTCTCTTGATCTTATTACTTCATTTATTGCTCGTATTATTGTGATTCCATTCATTATTCATCATTTATTACTTATTATTGGCCATAAAGAGCTTCCCTTGATCTATTTGTAACTATTATTCGCCATCGACCGCCTTCGATAGCTCCCAGCCGAGTTTCAGATTCGACCCCGAGGCCTCGAATAGGCAAGCTCGAGGCCTCGAATAGGCAAGCTCAAGGCCCCGATTGGCAGAGATTCGGTTTGATTAACACCTTGTTCTTAAGCTCTTATTTCATTTCTAAGTCTTTCACATAGCATCTACTGCTTAACAACTAGCATAAAAATAGATCACTCATTTTTAGAACCACTAAATCAAAATTAATTGTTGTTACCATTTTCACGGTAAATAGTTTGGTGCCCACCGTGGGGTTAAAAATAATAGTGATTATTTTCTTGTTGGTTTAACTACATAACACAAGTTATCTTTCACGCTTTTTCTTGTCAAAGATCTTTGATTTCAGGTAAAATTATTCGACTCAATGAACAACAATCTTGAGAACCACAGAGAAAATGGCGTAGACGTTCCAGGTGTTGGTGTATCACCGCAAAACCCTGAGAACGCACCAAAACTAATCCCCGTGGATGCGGTGTCATGTGATGCTCAACGCGTTGATGTAAGCTCCCACAATGACAGGAGCGTGCACCAAGGAGACCAACAAGAAGCCCGAAAAACCTCGACTAGGTAAGAATGGGAGGTGAGCCTTCATGTTGTTTTTGAAATATTGCAGGCACAACAGCTAGTGATTGCTCAGCTACAAAGTCACTAGAAAATGCCCAGCATAGTAGCTCTGGGGACGGCTCCCCCGACAGAGCAGGTACCGGGGAGGTCAAGCAACAATGGGTCGGTAGCCGACCCTGCCATCATAAAGATGCTCGAGGGTCTCACAAAGAGGATTGAATTGGGAGAGAAAAAGATAGATACTATTGGGAGGAACCCTTTTTGTTCCGTATTTGTGCCAACAACATCATTCGGTAGTGTGTTCCGAAAGATGAGGTAATTCCAATTCTCAAGGCATGCCATGACTCTCCGGTTGGTGGTCATCATGGAGGAAATCGGATTGTGGAAAAAGTGCTTGAATGTGGCTACTATTGGCCATCGATCTACCAAGACGCAAATCAAATGGTCAAGGCTTGCGATGCAAGGGTCAATATCTAAAAGACATGAGATGCCTATAAATTTTGTGCTAGAGGTCGAGATCTTTGATGTGTGGGGGATAGACTTTATGGGCCCCTTCGTGAGCTCTTATGGTATGACCTACATCATTGTGGCTATGGACTATGTCTCTAAATGGGCCGAGGTAATCTCTTTACCTAACAATGAAGTAAGGAGTGTAACTGCATTTTTGAAGAAGAACATATTCACATGGTTTGGTACTCCAAGGGCAATCCTGAGTGATGGTGGGTCTCATTTCTGCAACAAGGCTTTCGCCGGGCTGCTTGAAAAATATGGTGTAAAGCATAAGGTGGCCACACCCTATCATCCTTAGTCAAGTGGTCAGGTTGAAGTTTCGAATAGAATAATCAAAAACATCGTAGTAAAACCAATCAATGCAAACAGGACCGACTAGCAACGGTATTGAAGTGAGTTAGACTCTACGAGAAAACACTTTAGCTAGTTTTCCTGAAGGTGATTTTCATAGCCAAATAATGAGGAATCAGGTTCTCAATTGGGCTTTAAAAGCCCCAACTTCACTCTTTTTCTTTTAAAATGTTCCCTACTTAATGCTTCGGTGAAGATATCTGCAATTTGGTCTTCTGTGCTATAGAACTTCATACATATCAACCCTTTCTCCATATTGTCCCTCAGAAAGTGATGCCTCACATCAATATGCTTGGTTCTTTTGTGTTTAACTGGATTCTTGGCCATGTTGAGTGCACTGGTGTTATCACATAGAAGGGGCACACTCTTAGTGAGTACCCCAAAATCCTCCAATGCTGCTTAATCCAAAGAAGTCGAGCACAACAGGATGCTGCAGCTACATATTCTGCTTCAGCTGTTGAAAGAGCCACTAAGTTTTGCTTCCTTGTACCCCAAAAGACGAGACATGAACCTAGGAAGTGAGTCATTCCAAAAGTGCTTTTCTTGTCCACAAGATAATCTAAATATTCTGCACCAACATATCCAATTAGATTAAAATTGTCACCTGAGGGATAATAAAGGACCGAGTCCTGTGTTCCTTTAAGATATCTTAGAATTCTTTTGGCAACCTTCAAATAAGATTCCTTGGAATTTGATTGAAACCTTGCACATAGCCCCACACTGAAGTTAATATCAGGTCTACTATCAGTGAGATAGAGAAGAGACCCAATAATTCCTCTATACATGGTTTGATTCACAAGGGATCCAGTTTCATCCATGTCCAGTCGAGTGGCTGTAGCAATGGGAGTGTCTATCACCTTTGATGCTTCCATGTCAAACCTCTTCAAGATCTCCCTGATGTATTTTTGCTGACAAATGAATGTACTCTTTGAGTACTATTTTACTTGAAGACCCAAGAAGAAGTTTAGTTCCCCTATCATGCTCATTTCAAACTCACTTCCCATGAGTTTTGCAAATTCTTCACACAGAGACTCAGTTGTTGCCCCAAAAATGATATCATCAACATAGACCTGAACAATGAGCAGATTCCTTCCCCGTTTCTTTAGGAACAAGGTGTTGTCAATTTTCCCTCTTTTAAAACCATTTTCCAAGAGGAACTTTGACAGCCTTTCATACCAAGCTCGAGGAGCCTGCTTCAACTCATACAATGCTTTGTTCAGTTTAAACAGATATTCAGGGTGTTCATGACATTCAAACCCTGGAGGTTGCTTCACATAGACTTCTTCCTTAAGAGGTCCATTCAAAAATGCACTTTTGACATCCATTTGGAACAAGGTGAATTCCATATAAGATGCAAAAACGATTAGAATTCTAATAGCTTCCATGCGAGCGACCGGAGCAAACGTTTCATCAAAATCAATCCCTTTCTCCTGATTGTAGCCTTGAACCACTAGCCTGGCCTTGTTCCTTATGATATTTCCATGTTCATCAAGCTTGTTCTTGAATACCCACCTGGTTCCTATAATGGTTTGATCTGAGGGTCTAGGTACCAGGTTCCAGACATTGTTCCTTTTAAATTGATGTAACTCATCTTGCATGGCTGTAATCCAATCTGTATCTTTCAGGGCTTCCTTGATATTCTTGGGTTCTATTTGGGAGAGAAAGGCTAAGAAAGCAAGTGAATTTCTAGCTTTTGACCTGGTTTGTACTCCAGAATCTAGAGAGGTAATTATATTGTCAAGAGGATGAGAGCTTTTGTGTCTCCAGTTAGACATCTGAGGTTCATTTGTAGAGAATGTGGGTACATTTAACTAGTTTTCCTATGTTCTTCTCTCAGGTGCTAGTGGAGTACCCTAAACTGTGTCAACCACTCTTTCTTCAGCTTCAGTGGTTGTAATTGAAGTACCTGGTTCCATTGAGGACGAGGCAGTATTGTCTTCACTCAGCTCTTTTACTTGGCTCATCATATCTGCCTTTCCATTTGTCATGTCAATGACTTAACCATGGACTAGTAAGAGTTCTCCATCTTGATACTCTTTAGCACTCTTCTCACAGGATGGGTAAGACTCATAAAAAATAACATGAACACTTTCCTCAATGCATTGAATCCGTTTATTGTATATCTTGTACTTTTTGCTTTGAGAAGAGTAGCCCAGAAATATCCTTTCATCACTCTTGGCATCAAATTTACCAAGCTGATCCTTTCCATTATTGAGAACATAACATTTGCACCTAAATGTTCTTAGGTAAGTCAGCTTGGGTTTCCTTCCATTCAGCAAGAGTTTTGTTCTTCCTTTCCACTACTCCATTTTGCTGGGGGGTTTTGGGAGATGAGAAGTTGTGTGTGATGCCATTTTCATTGCAGAACTCATCAAATTTGGCATTTTCAAATTCTGTTCCATGATCTGATCTAATGCATAGGACTCTAGATTCCATCTTCACCTGGATTTTCTTCACAAAGGCCACAAACACCTCAAAGGTTTCCTCCCCTACTTTGCACTCTCATAGGACCACATAGGTCCATATGCAGAAGCTCGAGTGGCTTTGAGGTGCTCACATCCCTTTTAGACTTAAAAGAGGACTTCACATGTTTTCCTCTAGCACAGGCATCGCAAACTTTTTGTACCTTGAACTTTGACATGGGCAGACCATGGACCAGGCCTTCTGAATTAGTTTGTTCAGAAGAGCGAAGCTTGCGTGCACCAATCTTCTGTGCCAAAGTTTAGCATCATCATCAACAACTTTCAGACAACTCAAATCACCACTTTGTAAGGACTTGAAATCAGCAACATAGATGTTCTTGTATTTCTTGGCCACAAGTACCACTTCACCAGTTACCAGATTAGTAACTGTACATATCTTGGACAAGAATTCCACCTTGTTTCCTTTATCACAGATCTGAGAGACACTCAAGAGACTGTACTTAAGACCATTGACGTAGTACACATTTTTAATAGAATGAGTGAGTGACTTCCCGACTTTTCCAACTCCAAGAATGTACCCCTTTTCCCATTGCCAAAGGATACACTGCCTCCTTGCAGGGCTTTTAGTAAAAGGAAGTCCATGGTGTTCCCAGTCATGTGCTTTGAACACTCACTATCCATGAACCATTGTTGACCGCTTCCTTTCACTGTTCCCTGCACAAGAAGATCAAGAGTTAGTTTAGGAATCCAAGTAAGTTTGGGTTCCTTGTAGTAGGCAAGAGGATGAATAATAACTCTCTTAGTCCATGCAGGTAATATGCATTTTTTGTGAGTAGAACCAGGTCCCTCTTTAGTAGTTACATTTTCAGCAACCATTCTGTTTTTCTGAGTGAACTAGACCCTGGCTTGATAATTTTCCATGAAATGTCCATTGTTCTCACAGTGGGTACACAACCAGTTTTCGGGTACAGTCACATATTTGCTATGTGGGTTGTAAGGGGTTTTCTCCCTTTGGAACCCTATTCCGTGTCTGTTTCCACCATTATTAGTGCACATGGCAGTGATAGCTTCTGAGGACCAGGTCAACTTTAGGGATTTTTCAAGATTATTTTTTACTCTTTCCAGATCAGTTTGGAGGTGCTTTTTTTTCTCAGTTTCAGCACACATCCTAGTTCTCACAGTTTTCAACTCGTTTTCAAGCCTAACGTGTTCCTTGCTGGCTATCTCTTTTTCTTTTTCAATATTTTCAGGTTTAGACTTAGTTCCTTATACCTCCATTATTTCCCTTAGGTCAGCAATTACTACCAATAAATCATCTCTTTATTCCTCAAAGTTGACAATCCTTTTGGTCAAGACATCTTTTTCTTCCTTCAACTCACAAATGGTTTCCTTCAAATCCATTACACACACTGCCAGATCATCTCTGGTTTGTTCAGCTTTCCCTAGTTCTAAGATCAAGACATCCTTATCCTGCACAAGGTTATGATAGGCATCAATAAATATATTAGCTAAAGACATAAGTTTCTTAGGAGAGTAGGATTTTAGATTTTTCTGAACATCCCTGAAATTTACCTCTTTAATGTCATCATCTTCATCATCATCTGATTGGGCCATCAAGGCAAGAGTTGAATCATATTCATTTTCCTCGCTTTCAACTGCCATCATGGAACTATCACCACTATCAGTTTCATCTTCAGACTCACTAGAGGAACCCCCATGCTACAAGAGCCTGTTTCACCACATTGTCAGCAGATCTCTTTCTTTTGAAGTCCTTGAGAGGAACCGAGTTCCTCTTAGCTGCTTTCTCAGGGTTGTACTCGGAGAATTCTTGCTTCAGGAGAGGACAGTCTTTGATGAAGTGCCCAAGTTTTCCACACTTATGACATAGATCATAGGTTTTTGGTTTGCTAGAGCTGCCCCTTTTTAGCATTTCTCCATTTATTCTGACCATCTTCTGAAATCTTTTAGTTAAGTAAGCCATGCCACTGTCCTCCTCACTTGAGTCATTGCTATCAGCTTTGAGTACCAGGTTCTTTTCTTTCTTTGGTTCTCTTCTTTCACTGTCTATCTTCCTCTTCATCTCGTAGGTTTTCAGATTTCCAAGCAGCTCTTCTATGGTCAACTCCTATAAGTCCTTTGCTTCAGTAATAACATTCACCTTACTTTTCCAGGGCTAGGCAGAATACTGAGGATTTTCCTCACTAGACTGTTCCTAGGAATGGTTTCACCAAGTGAGTGTAACTCATTTATGATGGAAGTGAATCTTGTGTACATATCTTGAATAGATTCATCATCCTTCATTCTGAGAGTTCATACTCGGTAGTGATCATATCGATCTTAGATTGTTTTACTTGGGTGGTTCCCTCATGAGCTGTTTGCAAGGCTTCCCATATCTCCTTAGCAGTGTCACAAGTGGAGATTCTATTGTATTCATCAGGTCCTATTCCACATACTAAAATCTTCTTGGCATGAAAATTCTTATCCATAACTTTCCTGTCTGTGTCAGTGTATTATTTACTGGTTTTTGGCATTGAGAATGGAAGTTCTTCAAGTACCTTTGTTGGGACATAAGGACCGTCACATATTACATCCCATAGCTCAAAATCCTCAGCCATGATAAAGTCATGCATTCTTGTCTTCCAGCACCCATAGTATTGTCCATTGAACCTGGGTGGTCTGTATGTAGATTGACCTTCTTCAAAATTTGGTGGAGTAGCCATAATGATCCTTCCTAGGTGTTAGCCTGATAAGAGGAACCTGCTCTAATACCAACTGTTAGTTTGTATGAGTCCACCAAATAGTAGAGTACCTGGTCCTCTATGAGGTTGTACTGAGAATGCTAATAAAACAGTAAGTAAATAATACACAGGATTTTTACGTGGAAAAATCCCAACTCAATGGGACAAAAACCACGACCTACACCTGTAGGATTTCAACTTTACTAACTTGTAAACACCTATTACAAGCCACTTTGTAATGACTCCATTACAAAGAATTCAACTCAACTAACTTGTGATACTCTTACCACAAGCCACTTTGTCACTCTCTAGTTACAAAGACTTTAACTTATTACTAAACCTAGTCACAACATAAACTCAGAGAGTTTACAGATTTTAAACTTAGTTACAACAACACTTCTGGCTAAGCTATTTAGGAGATACAATAAGAACAATCACAAAGTTACAACTCAACTAAGGACAACAAAATACTAACTTTAGGAACTGGTCCGTAGTAGCGTTTAACTTTGTTCTTCAAGCTCTTGAGAAATAAGTTCATAGTTTTGCAAAAGGCTTGAATGAGAACTGAAGTGTTCAAGTGATGTTTTGATATAAACTCCTTGTTGATACACCTCGATGACATCACTTGAATGATGTAAGCATTTTAGTTTGTCAAAGGATAAGTGGCCACTAGAAATAGTGCAAGTAGTCAAGTCGCTTCCAGCTGTGTCCAATTGACTTCGTACTTTTATGAGGGATCCACAAGGGTATCAGGTCCTTGTTTGGTTTTCTATCTCCTAAAGCTATAACAATTCACATTTAGCTGGAATCTGTTGACTTGTAGTGTAGCCCAAGTGTGTCAGGTTCCCTATCTGTCCTTGTCAGTAAGTTTGTTAGATTATCAAAACATAAGACAAAAACATTGAAAACCTACCAATAAGAAAAGCAGAACAAGATAAAAGAATTAACGGAAATAGTACAAATCTAAAGCCAAATGACATAAATAAATTGCATCAATACATAAAATCCCCCAAAACTAGTAATACAGAATCATGAGCTCTACAATAGAAGTGCATGTCTAAAAATACAAAACAAAAGTATTGCCTGAACAATAATAACAATAACTAAAATCGAAAGAGACGTCAAAGAGTGCGAACAGGATGCAGCTCTACCTCATCTCTCAGCAACTCGCAGCAAATCACAATGGCTCCCATTTGGGTCCAACACATGGTTGTGCACAATTAAGTGCAGAGTGTAATATAAGTACAACCGACCTCATGTATTCAACATGTATCATAATTAACCTCGGCTAGGTAATAGCGGTAAGAATTATCAATGAAAATTGCTAATAACCTGCTCAATTCGCAATTTCACAAGTACATAGCAGTGTTACCATATAATCATAAAACTCAGATAAAATCACATCGGTGCACAAAGAGATAATCCGCAAAGTCATGTATCAGTTAACGACCCAACATATAGAGAAGATATGCTTATATATGATCAAGTCTCATGTGCACAGGTAGACATATAAAGAAAATATGTTCAGTGATTTCACTAATAGGACCAAACACCATATAGAGGAGATATGCAAAACGAGGCATGTATACATCCCAGATCTAGCATATAGAGAAGATATGCGAATAAAACATGTATACATCCAAGGAAAATGCAAGTAGAGAAGAAATGCAATAACCAAACATTGATAAGTATTTCCTTATACCGCGTGTACACCATCAAGAGAGAAACATGAGAGGCTTGCACTAGAGGGATAGATCCGCATGCACACACTGCATGGACAACACACGTGCCATATATAACAACCACATGAACCGCTCACGTGCTACATCTCCAGTATCCGCACGGACCACTCACGTGCTACCAATTCAATCCATAACATACAAAAGCATATACAAAAATACATGTACATGAACACTTGATATCAAATCACATACTCAAGGAACAATATAAGTGACATGCTAAGGTGTATGCATGTGCGAAGTGTACTACCACAGCTCAAATCAAGCGATTATATCACAAAAATAGTAATTAACATGTTTAAACAAGAGATTATCCTATATATAACCTGTAATATAATCCAATTAGCTCCCAAAGGGCTACAAACATAAGAATCATAAAGGCATGAATCTTAGCAATTAATTCAAGGTATACCATAGCCTAAGCACTTACCCGAGTATGGATAATACCCAGTGCATGCACATGGGCTCCACCCCTCACATGTATGCCACCTCTAGCACGTAGCCAATACTAATAACTTAGGAAACTAGTGCCTTTACAAAATATAGGTAAGATACTTACTTCAAGCAAGCCAAATCAATAATTTAGAAACTCCGTCCCACGCAATCGACCTCTAAATAGATCGAATCTAGCCAAAACAACTCAATAACATTAAATAAAGCCATAGGAAATCAACCCAAATAACAAATCTTTGATCTTGATACAAATATACAATATCAACCTGGGTCTGCACTCCGAAACCCGACAAAACTCATAAATCTTGAACACCCATTCCAGTACCAACCAAATATATATATATATATATATATATATATATATATATATATATATATATATATATATATATAAATCTGACCTCAAATCGACCCTCTAATCTCTAATTTTTCACTCTCCAAAAACCATAGCCAAAACCCCAAAATTTCTCCTTTAAATCACATACTCTAGGTGTATTAATCCATGGGGAAACAATATATAACATCAAAATCAAGTAGAGATTACTTACCCTTTAAATTGTGGTGAAAAACTCTCCACAAATCGCCTCTAGTCGAGCCTTAAAACTCCAAATAGTGAAAAATAGACCAAACCCTCAAAATTATATTTTGCCCAGTCCAAAATGTCGCTTCTGAAGAGAAATTCTTGCTTATGCGAGCTGACTTAACTTCCCGACCAGCCGCACCTGCTCCCCAACCACCACTTTTGCAGAATCGCTTTTGCGATCAAGACGCGCGTCTGCACAAATATTCCGCATTTGCAGACTCTGCCCCTAGGCCTCCTCTTCTTTATCTGAGCAACATAATCTTATCCCACATGTGCGACTTCACACCTATGCACCTCTTCTTCATAGGTGTGATTGCACCAGATTTGCCACCTACTAGCCATGCTCAACCACCTTTCGACTGGTCTGAAACAGGCCCGAGCACCTCAGGACCTGGCCCAAGAATACAAACAAGACCCAAAACACAACACGGACCTACTTGAGGCCTCAAATCATGCAAAATAACATCAAAACCACAAATCGCACCTAGATTCAATCCTAAGGCACTAATCGACTTCCAACTCCCTAAGACTCATGCCGAACAACATCTAATTAGCTCGGATGACCTCAATTTTTTCCCACAAGTCCCGAGTAACATAACAAACCTATTCTAACTCCCTGAATAACAATCAACTCGATAATATCCAAGTCAACTTTCAGTCAAACCTATGAACTTTCTAAACTTTCAAGTTTTCAACTTTCGCCAATTCAAGCCAAACAACCTAGGAACCTCTAAATCTAAATCTGGACATACATCTAAGTCCAAAATCACCATACAAACCTATTGAAACCATCAAAATACCATTCCGGGATCGTCTACACAAAAGTTAAACTACGTCAACTCTTATAACTTAAGCCTCCATCCATGGAACTAAGGGTTTCAATTCACTCCAAAACCTTCCAGAATCCAAATTGTCACCAAACCAATCTCACCATATGCTGTTATGGCACCCACAACTAGGCAAACCAAAAATTGATTAACACGATAATCGATGGTTCATAACATATTTTATCATGTGACGAAATAAATAAGCGAATTTTCTCCATTTTTATAAAAAGTACTTATATTATATTAAATGTTAGAACATGGTCAGAATACAAATTCAAATATCATAACAAAAATATAACCAAGAACAAGAATATAAATTCCCAAAATTCGATGTCACAAGTGCTTGAGCATCTACGAGAATAAACAGTACTACTACAGCAATTGTCTAGAATAGAAAATAGACAGAATGCAATAAATAGTAAGGAGACTTTGTGTGCTGCGGATCATCTGGAATGCAACTCACCAAAAAGTCTCCTCTGAAGTTGTGCCTATGCGCTTGTGTGACACCAAATGTACCTGTCTTAGTACCTGCACAATTAGTGCAAATGTATAGTATGAATAATAAAATCAACACGTACCTAGTAAGTATCTATCCTAACCTCGAAGAAGTAGTGACAAGGGGTCAACATCGATACTTACTAGTGGCCCAATAATCAAAGCACAATAAAAGTAGGCAGGTATGAAGCATAGAAAGCAAAAGCAATGAATACAGGTATATGTGTATAACGCGATCCTCAACAAAAGAGTAAATATAAAATCCTCAATTACCGAATACTACCTCGAATGGAATACATATATATGACCAATAATGGATATAATGTCAAAACTCGAGTTAGGAAGACATATATATACACTGACTCCAAAATGAATATAATGCACGAGTCTGCCGAGGCAAATGATCTGATCCCATAAGAGTGTTCCATAGAACTACCGAGGCGAGCGGCCTAAACCCATAATAGTACTCATAATCTAGCCGAGGCAAATGATCCGATCACATAATGGTAAATCTTGTCGAATGGCCCGATCCCAAAATGGTACTGCTAAGGGTTTCAGCCTGATCACATAATGATACAGCTGAGACGTTCAGCCCGATCCCAAAAGAATAGTGAATCTTTGATGGGTCATGGCCCAACTCACAAATTTATGCGTGAGTTATGAAATTCAAGAAACATTCAGACAAATACATACAATACAGGAGGAATTCGTAAAAGGAAGTATAATTTCCGCATCTAATCAAGTAGCACGTCAAGTATCTAAAATAACAAAGTTCGATACTCTACGAAAGTCTAGTCTCAGGCTAGAATATAACTTAAAGCCTTTAAATAGGCCATAATAACTTAAGCAGTACAATTGAATCATGATGTGAGTCTAAGTCTACCCGGACATAATCAAGAATCTAGCATACGCACAGACACTCGTCACCTCATAAGTGCGTAGCTCCCAAAACATGTAGCATGTAACAAATATAGCACCTACATGGTATATTCCCTCTTACAAGGGTAGACAAGAGATTTACCTCTCTCTAAAATCCGATAACTGGCTCCAACACCTCCCTAACACCTCAAACAAATTCCAAACGATCCAAAACTAGTCAAAGACCGTGCAAATCAATCAAAATATACTCAAGGACTCATAATTTAACAATTAAACAAAAAAATCAACTCCACACAAAAAGTTAACAAGTCAAAATCTAGTCCCACGCGCCCTGGTTTCAAAAATTCTCGAAGATATATATTATCCATAGCACCACAAATTCAAATATATAATTTATTCCCAATTCCATATCCAATTTCACAGTTAAAACTCAAAAATATCATTTCTAGGTTTTCTTCCAAAATCCCACAATTTTTACCAATTTCCATGTTAAAATTCATATATAATCCATGTATTTAGCTCATAATGAGCAAGAATAACTTACTTTGTAATAGATGATGAAAATTCCCCTTCAAAATAGTCCCAAAATCAGCTCCAATGAGAGAACTGATATAAAAATAAGCCAAGTCCCTGTGAGCACGTGATTTTTGCCCTATATGTATTACTCCAAAAAATTCAAAACAAAATAATTTCTTTCAGTGTTTGCAATTTTGTTGGATTTCGTGGCATTTTCTGTTAATTATTTGCATTTGTCTATGCACGTTTATTTTATTTAATTCATGAAAAATACAAAAATATGTTGCATATGCATTTAGGATTTAATTTTTATTTTTAGATTAATTAGTAAATTAGTTCGTTTATAAAAAAGGAAAATCACAAAAATAATTCATTTTCGAATTTTACTTTTTAATTTTGAATTGTATAGTTTTCTTTAAATTTAGGAATTAATTAATTATTATAAATACCATGATGAGTGATTAATCTAATTGGGTAGGTTAATTTAGTTTTAAAAAAATTATTAATTAATTTATGAGTTATTTTAATTTTGGAAAAAGAAAAGAATTGTGAAATTGAAAAAGAAAAAGAAAGAAAGGAAATCCAACTCTGGTCTAAAACCCATTTAATTGCCCCAGCCCAGACGGAATGACCCAATACCCGGCCCAAACTACCCTAACCCGGTCCGGCTTCCCCCCCAAATGAAACGACGTCATTTCATGGGCAACAGATCAGGACCGTCGAGGTTTCTTGATCGGACAGTCCTGAAGCCTAGGTCCCTTAGTATTTAAATGTCCAAACCTGCCCCCCCCTCATTTCTCGTCTCTCTCACACACCCCATTCCAGAGACCCGGAAACCCTAGCTAGCCACCCCCAAACCCTCCACCGCCGGTGGCGGCGCCACCACAAACCGCCACGAGACTTACACCAAATGTTCCCCTCCACCACCTAATCCCAAATCTCCGTTCAATTTCTCTCAAATATACCCAGAACCTCTCGAATCTCAGTTTACAGGTGGAAACCCTAGTGCCGCCACAGTTTTTCCAGTGGCGATGCCGTCTCCGTTCAACCCCAAAATAACACCCTACAACCCCCTTTACCCCATCACTCCAAATCCTCACCGCGTTTCCTTCGAAATTTGCCCGAAATCTTCGAATCTTAAATCTAAGGTTAACCTAAGCCTATGCATGCAAGTTCATTTCTCTGAGTCGTGATGAGTTCTCAAGACTGATTTCACCACAAATAATGTTGTTCTCCTGTTCTTGATAAAGAACAGGCGTTTGAAATTATTTGAGGTTTAAATCAGTATCAGTTTCGATTTCAAGTTGATAGGTGAGTTTTTCTTTCTTTCTCTGTCCATTATTGTTCGTCCCTTATCTTGTTCTTCCCCTTCTCTCCTATGTCGGTTTGAATGGAATGTCCTCCGTCTGAATTTGTTGAAAAGTTTCGAACCATGCCTTTCCCTTTAGCTTAATTTAGGGTTCATTTTGTTAATTTTTCAGTTCCTCTTTTCAAGTTTTTAATTGCTGTTCTCCGTGTTCTTAATTTTATTTTAGGTTATGACATGTTCTGTTAATTAGCTTAAGTTGGATTTTGTTAATTTGTTAGTTTAGTTTAATTCTAGTTTGGTATTTAGCTTAAAAGAAAATCAATGGTTAGTTTAGATTTTGGGCTTTTGTAGTTGTTCATTTGTTTTCCTTTCTGCTTCTCGTTCGAGTTAGTCAATGGGAGTTCTGATTTTTGGTTTGGGCTTTGGGTCATTTCTAACCCATTTTCAAGAGGAGCCCGCTTAGTTGGGTTTAATTCACTAGGTAGACTTGACCTATGAGGTAAGCTAGGGTAATTGACTGGGGTTTTAAGGGTAGGTTAGGGAGATTGGGTAGGGGAATCTCTTGTAACTGATTGAAGGAAGCTTCCTGGAAGCTGGCTTTGGGACTTCACTGAAAATACTAATTTTAAGCTAGGGATTGAATAACAAAAATGAAAATATCAAAAGGTTTAAAGTGCAAATAAGAATCCCTTTTATGCTGCCCTAATAACTTGCATATAAAGGTAGCTTTTCTTGCCTTTCAAGGGAGACCCAAGACCTAAGAGATAGAGAGAGACTTAAAAAAAGAGTGGACAGCTAAGAATCCAAAGAAGAAAAAATCTACAATGGCTGAAACCTCCAGGAAAAACACTGTTCCATCGAATTGTAGCTTGAGAATCTGAAATCCTTGTCCTTTTAAATCAATTTCCTGAAGGTTTGGACTTCGAAATGGCTTGAGATTTAGTCATTAAGGCTAGGTTTTGGTGTTTGCTTGTTTGAAAATGTATTTGACACTGCAATCTGGTCTGCTGAAGTGCATTTTCTAGGGTTTGAGCTGTTTTTGGTACACTATTCCATTGGATTTGAGTTCCACTCTACGGTTTGTTACTGATGCTAGATCTTTGATTATCTCGCTGTTGTTTTCTTCACTTTTTCAGGTATGTAAAGACATTTGATCCCTAAGTAAATGTAGACCAGAACTTTTATGAAATCAAGCTGAAATGGCTATTTTGTTCCTTCAAACAGAGGCTATTGGTCTTCTTGCGATTCCTGCACATTTTTCTCGTTAATCATTATGAGTAGTTAGTTATATATTGTTTGTAGCCTGTTTCCTTTTCAGACTTTGGGTTTTGCACCTATGTGTTGTAAGTAATGTTGGATTATTGGACTGTTATAGTGCTGTAAGTCAGTGCTAAGTTTAGCCACGTTTATGTCTTGTTCACAAATGACACTCATGTCTTTGGGGAACTGTCAGAATGTGTAGAGTAGTTTAACCTTCCCTTTATCATGTTCTTTTAATTATTTAGCTGTAAACCTGCCCTGTAGCACTAGCTGACTCTTTGATGTTTTGGCTGTGAGGTATGGATCTCAGTTAGTTTCTTGGCTGTGAGTTACTGGGGCTCTTTGATGTTGATGTACGTGTGAGTCCACTGTGAAATGGTCAATTGTTAGTTGGATTTTACTTAAGCGAGACTGGTTTGATTTGTTTTTAAATCTTCAGGCCTTTAAGTTAATCTGGAGGTCTGACAGTAAGCCACCTACTGCTAGTTATTTTAATCAGACTCTCAACTACTTGCAAATTAAAGTATTGTTAAACTGCACATAATCATGCATTGAGTAGTCGGAGGCTGATTTTTAAGGTCGATTGAATATATGTGGGTATTCCATTGTTAGCCAATTGGACTCATGTTGTATCCAGTGGCGTTTTTCAGACGCTACTGGTGGGCCTCCGGGATTCAATTAGGAGTCCCTCTTTCCGCTGATGCCTTGTCTCCCCAAAGTCTTGGGCTCACGCTTGGGCCCAAAGTGTGCGGCCCCTTGTTCACTAAGCTATCGGCTCATTTGGAGTTGGGTTAAACCCCTTGGCTTAAATAATTGACCCTATTTTGTAAGCCTTTAGAGAAACCTTTGATTGCACTTGGCATTTTGATTAATTCGGCCCTTATCAATAACTGAGGTGAATCATCTCTTATAACGCAAGTAGTATATGGCCCTTCATGGATTATTTTTTTTTAAAAAAAATGTTTGGCTAGAAAATTCGAAGTGTACCGTGCCAAACAAAAATCTTAAATGTACGGCCCTCGCTCAATTAATTTTGAAATCCCTAGAATTCGAGGCGTGCCTTTAGCAAATTACCATGGCCCTCACTGAATTAACAACGCGTTAGTTGCTTTTAGGCACGTTACTTAATAATTTTACCTTCTTAAACTCGGGTGCACATTTCATGTGACCCAAATCCAAATCCTAAAACGTTGGATAAATGTGTTCTGGATTGTGGGTGCATTTCATGTGGCGCGATCCAAAGACATGTTTTAAATGACGTTCAATCTTCTTTAAAATTGAATAAAAGTGGTGGAAAGTTAAAATTTGCACATAGGTTTAAAAATGTCTTAAAATCAGATAATTAGGCCAAATATAACAGTTGAGCGACCGTGCTAGAACCACGGAACTCGGGAATGCCTAACACCTTCTCCCGGGTTAACAGAATTCCTTACCCGGATTTCTAGTTCGCAGACTGTTAAACAGAGTCATATTTTTCTCGGTTCGGGATACAACCGGTGACTTGGGAAACCATAAATCTCCCAAGTGGCGACTCTGAATCTTTAATTGCAATAATCCCATTTCGATTATCACTTTAAGTTGGAAAAAACTCCCTTGTATACCCTTTTCGGGGGTGTAGGTACAAAGAAGGTGTGACAGCTTTGGCAACTCTGCTAGGGACGGAACCCAGAATCTCTAGTTCAGGGTTCAAGAATTCGAGCTTAGAATAATTTTTATAGTTGGCTTTATCCATTATCTGAATTTGTTACTTGATTTGGGCCTAATGTGCTAATTGATTGATTATACCGCTTTGATATTCCGTGAACTGTATATAAATTGTTGCAAAATCCCTCTTCTCTCTGAGTCTTCTAAATCATGAAGAAGTGTGCACTTCGGGTGACTTCTTTTCTGTTAGAGTCATATTCCAAATTTAGAACGAGGTTCGGATAAGTTGCAAAGCCGGTGAAGCTTCTGTATTCCCAGTACGCTGCCCCCCTCGGCTCGAGCTGTCCGCTTGGGTAAACCAGGTCTAGAACAATAAACCCAGGTTTTGAACCTAGTATAACAAGACCTCATGCCGGATCCCTAGTAGGAATGTTTGCTTGCATCACGTGCATTTGACTTTGGGGACTCAACACAGGGGTTGAGTCCGTCTAGGACAGGTGCACCCGAAACAAAAGACCATCCTGATGAATCCTACTTGCTACTTGTGCATTTATTTGCTTCGAACTTGCATGCTGACCGGCTTATGAATATTGGGAAAAGTTGAGGAAAGAGAAATAACAGTTTGAGGGTTAAAGAGAGTTAATCGCCTCTTCTAAAAAAAACAATGTCCAAACAGTGTAGAAACTCTGCCGAATTTTTGAGAGAATAAAAAAAAAGAAAAAAGGGGAAAAACAAAAGTTGGTATTTTCAAAAATAGTTTTATTTGCCGATGAAATGTAAAAAAGGTCTTGTTTTCAAATAAAAAGCGTTTGTTTTATTTGCCCGAACTACGCCAGTTTGATTCTCACAGGGCGTGAGATACGTAGGCAACCCCCATCGGGTCCAACTTCCTTTTTGCGAAAGTAGCTAAAAGAACAAAATTTTACTTTAATTTGAAAATAATTAGGTGATGCCATTCTCGTCAGAAATAGCCGAATGTCCCTAAAAGGGTGCCGAAAGGCTGTTTTTGGAAGAACAACCACTTTTTGTCACTTTTAAAGGTTTTGGCTGGTTAGCTGACACAACCTTAAAATCTTCATTTTTTGAAGTGCTGAAAGGCTGTGTTGGCGAGGCCGGATGTTTTGTGGAAATTTTGAAAAATGGCAATTTGTCTTAAGTCAAACGAGTCATGGTTGTCTTTTAATTAAAATCACCTTAATAAATGTGCAGGATGAGCACAAATCAAAATGAACCTTTCTCAGTCCATGAAGAGATCCCTTTGGAGCTACATATGTGGTAGCATGACTTGGGGGGCGACAACAGGAAAATTGTGACAAAAGCATTGGGCGGTCTTATTGGGCTTTTGAAGGTCAAGCCCAGAAAAGATGTGATTGAGGACTTGATACCGTTTTGGGACCCAGCACATAATGTGTTCCACTTTGCGAATTTCGAGTTAACTCCTACGCTAGAAGAGATATCAGGTTATGCCAGTTTCGAAGGGAATCTCAGAAGTCAATACCCGGTAGCACCAAGAACAGTGACCCCCCACAAATTTTTGGATTTGTTAAGCATCAGTCGGGACATCCGAGATGGAAATCTGGCCAAAGGATTTTGTACCTTCTACTTTCTGTATCGACATTACGGGAATCCCCGTGGATTCGAAACACCAGAAACCGGTCTTACTCACGCTGGAAATCAAGACAAGTGGGAAGCACAAAGAGTATTAGCTTTCATAGTGGCATTCTTGGGTATCTTGGTTTTGCCCGAGAAAAGATGGGAACATTGAGATGGGGCTAGTAGGGATAGCCGACTTTATGATGAAAAAGGCAAATGGGACTATAGTGCCGTTGATCTTGGCAGAAATTTACCGAGCTCGCACTCTCTTTCGAGAAGGAGTGAAGTTTTTTGAAGGGTGCAATATGCTGTTACAAATATGGATGGAGGAACACCTTTGCCACCGTCCCGACTACTTGAATTGCGATATGACTGGTCTTGAGTGCATTGAAAAATATGAAAAGCGAGTAGAAGGTTATGAGTTTCCAGATGATACGGAAGCATGGCATGCTCATTTGAGATCTTTGACCGCAAATATGATCGAATGGACATTCGGGTGGCTCATGGTCAACGAAGTAATCTATATGTCGGCTGAGGTGTGTTTTTTGCTATTGATGGATTTGCGGAGTATACAGCCTTATGCTCCGCACAGAGTCTTGCGTCAATTGGGCTGATACCAGACCATCCCACACAATGAAGATTTGAGTTAGCAAGTCATTGAGTTAGATCCAAAAGCTGCCTTCCCAGAAGAGAAAGTGCGCCGGATTTGGCATCAGTGCAGATTCTTAGGGCCTAATACTCAAGTACGAGACCTATCTAGAGGCGAGGTGGAGCCTAGTTATACTGCTTGGTATGGTAAAATATCCCGAGCTCAATATGAACCTGACAGGCCCGCAAAGAGGCCCCATGTCCAACAATTTACCGATGGAGCACAAGTGTAATGGGATTGGCTGACCAAAGAAAACGAGTACCGGGCTACCATAAGCAAATTGGAAAAGCAAGTCAGAGAACTTCAATTCGCGAATAGATTGCAAGTCGCGACGGATGAAGGAGAAAAGAAAAATCTAGCCAAAGAAAATGAGGCCCTTCGAGCTCAAATTCAGAAAATGAAAGTACGGCAGAAAATCCATCCCGAAGCGACAAAGATGAAAAACTCATCGCTAACCTGAGGCAGAAAGTAAATGACTATAGTTTTGATTTGAACAAAGCAGAAAGTGAACTAGCCAAGGCTCCAAAGCAATTGGCTAAAAACGCAGAGGAATGAGTATGCCTGGTTAAGCAGTTGAGAGAAAGGTACGACGATGAGGTCACAGGTTTAAAGAAAAGGGTAATCGCCACAGAAAACAAAATGATCAAACAGGCAAAAGACTTCAAAGTTGAAAGGGAACATTGTTATACAACATTGGCGCAATTAGAAATAGATTTGCAACAACTTCAGGAGAAAAATCATGCGGCTGAGCAAACTTTGGAAGCCAGGGTCCAGCAGATTGGGCGTTTGTTACAAGAAAAGGGTGCCATAAGAGAGAGAATTAGAAGCATTGCCGACTACATCGTTATAAAGTGCCAGATTTATGAGGATATGACTCGCACTACCTTCTTTGCAGCAGTAATGTCATTTTTTAAACAGATAATGAATGACTTGGATCGACTTCAAAGGGAGCTTGCATATAGGCCCGTGGCGAGACTGAATGATGTCCCGCGGGCACCAAGAGCATTGATGTATTCATGATTTTTTCGCAGACTTTCCTTTTTGTTAAGCGTCTGTCAGTCATGTTGAGTTTTCTTTCTGCTAGAGTCCGTCAAATTGTTTTCGAGTCTGTATTTTCTTCTGTTGGAATATGATGTCTACTTTTGGAGTCTGTATTTCATCTTTGCATCGAAATCTGTTAGTCTTTTGGAATTTGTTAGTTCTGAGTTTGTAATGGAAGCATTTGTTGTTTTATTTTGTGAAAACTGAAAATCCCAAAAATATTTTATTTCGCACTTATCTACAAGAACTACGCTTGGTCTGATTTATGCGGGGTCATGATACGTAGGCAATCTCCATAGGATTCGATCGTAACCAAATAAAAGAGAGAAAGAAAAGAGCGGAAAAACAAGAAAGAAAAAAAGAAAATAAGAGAGAGTAAAAACAAAGAGAGAATAGAGGCAAGAATGAAAGGAAAGGAAAGAAAAGAAAAGAAAAGGGGATGTTTGCCATTAAAAGAAAGAAAAGGCCGGGATGATGCATGCAACCGATCAAATACATAATAGAGACGGTTAACTGTTTAGGTGCATTCATGACCAATGTGTGGTTACCAATCTGTTAAAGCCTAATCGCTAACAAGGTTGTTGTTTGATGTATTAAGTCCAGGCAGGTGGTTAGTTGACTGACATTCTGGCAACTCACTCCTACAACACCCGATCAAAAGACAGGCTGAATATGGTCGACCAGGAACCGGAAACAAGTATTGTCGACCCATCGAAAGAGGTGGAAGAAATGGACGTTAATGCGATGAGGGAAGAAATGTATAAGCTAAACCAGCAGATGGCTGAAATATACCAAGCTTGGGCGAAAGGGAATCCACCACCAGTTTATCCCGCCAACCCTGCTTATATCCCACCATCATCCCAACCTCCGGAGCCTCCCACTATGAACTCATCTCTAGCCTTTCCCCTTTATCAACAATGCCATGGCGCCACTTCCCATACTTGTCAAGCTCCACCACCCAAACAAGTCCCATACCCTCCCCCGCCAATTACACCTGTTTTTGTGGCACCTTCACCTGCTACATTACACCGATCTTCCAGTGAACCCCTATTCCAAACTCACGACAACCAGTACTATCCCCCTAAACCCACCTTCAAAGTTCCAGAACCATATCCTTACACCCCTCATCTTGATATCCTGGCAGAGACCGAGAAATCGCCCAAAAATCCCGAGCATGAAGAGATGATCAGAAAGGTCAAAAGCTTAGAACAGTCATTCCGAAATATAAGGGGTATGGAAGGTCAAGTGAGTGTGTCCTATAAGGATTTATGTCTATTCCCAGATGTTCAGTTGCCAGCAGGGTTCAAAATGCCCAAGTTTGATCTGTACAATGGGCATGGTGGCCCGGTAGCACACTTAAGAGGATTTTGTAGCAAAATGAGAGGAGCAGGTGGAAGGGATGAATTGCTGATGGCATATTTCAACCAAAGTTTAAGTGGATCGTCCTTAGAATGGTACACCAGACAAGATTGTCACACCTCCTTTTTTAACTACCTACACCCCGCAAGGGGCGTAAAGGAGTTTTTCCATTTAAAGGACAATCGGAACGTGATTTAATTATTAATTATTCAGAGTCGCCACTTGGGATATTAATGGTGTCCCAAGTCACCGGTTGCATCCCGAACCGAGGAAATTCATGACTCTGTTAACAGTCCGCGAACCAGAAATCCGAGTAAGGAATTCTGTTAACCCGGGAGAAGGTGTTAGGCATTCCCGAGCTCCGTGGTTTTAGCACGGTCACTTAACTGTTGTATTTGATTTTTATCTGATTTTTAATACATGCTAGCTCATGTGCCTTTTATTCATTTTACACCGCTTTTATTATAATTATTGCGACGTCATGAAAACGCGTTTCGAACCACGTCGCAATCAATGCACCCGTAGTTATCAACACATTTCGACTTCGTCGAGATTTGGATTTGAGTCGCATCAATGCGCACCCGATTTTTGAGAAGGTTATTTAATTAAACTGTGCCTAAAGATACTAACGTAGTGTTACTTTGGGGAAAAGCCATGAAGTTCGCTAAACGGCCATCCCAAATTCTAATTATTTAGATAATTATTTACTGAGAGCCCCATATTTATTTATTTTTGCGCGACGAAGCTCGTCTCCATTTGCAAACCTCTTTTATATCATTACTTATTTTATAAGAATTACGATGTCGCGAAAACGCGTTTCGAACCACGTCGCAATCAATGCACCCGCGGTTATCAACACATTTTGGCTTCACCGAGATTTGGATTTAGGTCGCATCAATGCGCACCCGAGTTTAAGAATGTTTATTCAATCAAATCGAACTCAAAGATTCTGATGTAATATGATTTTAAAGAGGACCATGGAATTTGCTAAATGGCCCTCCCAATTTCTAAAATTAATACAAAATTTGAGGGCCCCGTAATTTTGCATTTTACTGGGCGAGGCTCGTCTCAGTATTTTATTAAAAGGTCCATCCTAAAGTAAACTATGATTTTCTATTTTTATTTGTCTCTAATAATACAATAATAGTCCTAATGAATTTGTTACCGGATCAAAGGACAATTTGGCACCATGGTTTCGTCTCTTTCAATAATGAGGGAGAAATAACGTTCTGCTTTCTATGACAGGAACTACAACTTAATTTCAACTATTAAAACCATCCTAATACAGATTGAGCAAAGACATACCAATCAGTAACGAAAAGAGCAAAAGAAACAAAGTAAAATAGCAACAAATTCTCATGCGCACATTGAAAACCAAGCTCCGTGGGAATTACAGTGAACTCAAATGAAGCTACCAGTAAACAACTTTGAATACACTATCACGGGTTAGCAAATTTTATAACTGAAGCTTTCAAATAAATTAGATAAAAAGGTAAATAAAACTGAGGAAATAATGCACCTGAAATGAATATTTCAACCTCTCAAATGTTCGACAGTTGCACGAGCCAAAGGAACAGTGGCTGTAATAGCACTCGAATCAAACATCAACTTGGACGGAGCTGGACCTCACATGTACTCAAAACGTTAGAACCGGTGACGGAATTCAAACCGGAAACCAACCAAACGGCACCTCAACGCAGGACTGAAATGGAGTCTCCTTAGACAATGACCATCGACAAACTAAAAGCTCGACGGAAAGCTCAAACTCATTCAGTCATCAATTCAAATGTCGCTAATCGATATTAATAGCGACGAATCATAGACAAACCAAAACTAACAATCGACCCGCCGAGCATAAAAATCGACAATTCAGAGAATCTGAAATTCAAGCTTCATTCAACTAAAACTTTCAGCAATTACGCAGTCATAATGGAGTGCCAAACGATGAAATTTCAACTTGAACCGGAATCGCAACCTCGAATCGGAACCACGATTCAGACTTTGAAACTCGCCGGAAACGCGACAAAGTTCAACGACGGACCTCGCATCGCAACCTCAGATTCACAAACGGACAGCTTGAACAAACCTAAACCGAGGCTACTGTTCCATTGATTTTTAGAATGTCACTCGCCAACTCCCTCTTACTCCCGATCTCCCACTGTTGTTGTATGTGTGTATGGTGATGTGCGTCGACGGGGGAAGGGGCTGCGATGGTGGTGGTTTCAGTTCGTTGGGGAGAGGGGTGAGGATGAAGATGGAAATGAGGTGATGGCTGGTTCTCGACGTCCGTCGAAGAAGATGACAACGTCAAGGGGTATTGTTTGCGTGTTGTGCAGCCTGTTATAGCTGCTGCTTCTATAAGCTTCTTAAACGAAGAAGGAAAACTCCTTCATACGCAGCAGCTTCTGCTTTTTCCCCGTTTCCCTCCCTTTTCCGGCGAAGTCAGGGAGGGTCGTTCTTAGAGGTAAGGTCGTTTGGGTTCAGGGAGGTGGTGGGGTGCGAAGAAGACGATCCGGGTGGGGGTGGGGATGTTTTTTCGCGCAGCTTTGCTGCTTTCAGCTTCTTCCTCGTTCGTTTTTTTTGCGCAGCCTTCTGCGTTTTTTCCCAGCTCGTTTTCCCTCCTTGTTTAGTCTTTTAGCTTGTTTTATAGTGTAGAGTTTAGGGTTTTTGGGTAGGGTTTTTAGGCTAAGGGGTATGGGCCTAGGAGTTTAGGGGGCTTGGCAATTGTGGGCTAGGTCCAAAATTAGGCCTAAAGCTGGGTTGCTCGAGCCCAAGCTCTATTCTTTTGCCACGAATGAGATTAAAAATACGCGCCCATTTATTAATTAGTCCTACTATTAAAATAATTATTAAAACAAAACTGGCCATTAAAACAAATCTATTTTTTGTATTTCCAAACATTATATTAAAAATAAAAATACGATACTATTTTATATATTTTTAGATTAAGAATGACTACAAATATTAATGAACTTATTATTATATTATTATTATTTTTTGTTGTAATTTTTGTTTTCTTGTACTAAAATAAAGTGAAAGAGTCAAAATTACTTAAAATATCTATATTATGCCTAAATTAAATATTTTACGCTAATATATAAAAGATCTTGGGGAGGGTCAAAAATCACATGTCTACAGCTGCCCCTCTTTGACTGGAAACGTACAGAGTTTTCAGACAAAGACTGACTAGACAGGTTTTTGACCCGACCCTTATTTGGAAAGACTAAGACTAAGAGAGAATGGAGTGTTACCGAGCTCTGGCATTTGAGCTGCCTACATATCCTTGGCTATAAAGGAATCAGGCCACGTGTAGTTCAAAAATGAGTGAGATGACGGAGTATGCCGAGGTGGAGATCCGGTCGAGGTGCCGTTCCGTCGAGGTTCCGATCTGCGGTTCCTGTTATTACATCAAAAATCAAAAGATGAAAAAGACTAGCTAAGCCTATCGACCACGAGCTACAAGATTCCTATCTATAAGTCTTCTGAAGCTTGATCTTGAGTCTTGAATGGTTCTTCATACAGACTTTAGATTTGAACCTTGACACTTGTTAGCTGCAGGTGCTAGCTCGTTCTTCTATAGCTTCTCGGTCAGGACCGGACATGTAGTACTTGTGACCTCGGACATGTCTTGAGCAGCTCACATCCTTCATCAACTTCTGAATTGCATTCTGAATTGAATTCCCTTTTTTAGGTGGGCGCCTGACTGTTGAACTTGAAATTGAATGTATTCCTCTATTATCCAGGTGGGCTCCTGACTCTATTATACAGGCGGGCTCCTGATTTCTGAAACTTGCATTTTATGTATCTATTCTCTAGGCGGACTCCTGACTTCTGAAATTTGAAATGTATTCCTCTATTATCCAGGCGGGCTCCTGATTTCCGAAACTTGAATTGTATACCTCTGTTCTTCAGGCGGGTTCCTGACTTCAAAAAGACAAAGAAATCAATTGAGAACTAAAAATTTGAATTGTATCACCTCTGTTCTTCAGGCGGGCTCCTGATTGCTGAAACTTGAATTGTATGTCTCTATTCTCCAGGCGAACTACTGACTTCCGAAACTTGAAATTGAATGTATCACCTCTGTTATTTAGGCGGGCTCCTGACTACTGAACTTGAACTGAATGTATTCCTCTATTATCCAGGCGGGCTCCTGACTTCACAAAATAGACAAAATAAAGAAAACTTTCTGCCCCAGTTTGGAAAACTGGTTATTATTTACCACATACTAATAAGAACTAAAACTTGAATGGTGATAAGACTGAAATGCAACTTTTTTTTACAAATTTAAAGATTCAACAGACTAAAATTTTTATCTTTATCTTAGGTGAAAAATTCATCAGACTAAGATTTTCATCTTAGGAGAAAGATTCAACAGACTAAGATTTTTATCTTTATCTTAGGTGAAAAATTCATCAGACTAAGATTTTCATCTTAGGAGAAAGATTCAACAGACTAAGATTTTTATCTTTATCTTAGGTGAAAAAATTCATCAGACTAAGATTTTCGTCTTAGGAGAAAGATTCAACAGACTAAGATTTTTATCTTTATCTTAGGTGAAAAATTCATCAGACTAAGATTTTCGTCTTAGGAGAAAGCTTCAACAGACTAAGATTTTTATCTTTATCTTAGGTGAAAAATTCGTCAGACTAAGATTTTCATCTTAGGAGAAAGATTCAACAGACTAAGATTGTGGCTCTAGGAGATAATTCATCAGACTAGGTCCATTTTTGTGTGCTCCCGACTTTCTTAATTTTCCAAATTCCAACTTCCTTTCTTTTCAAATTCGTCCTTCCTTTCTTGTTCCCAAATTATGCCTTCTTTTCTATCTCCTTAAATTCTGCCTTCATCTTTTCCCAAATTATGCCTTCCTTTCATTTTTCCAACTTCTGCCTTTATCTTAGGTGAAAGATTCATCGGACTAAGATTTTTTATCTTAGGTGAAAAATTCAACAGACTAAGATTTCTTTATCTTAGGTGAAAGATTCAATAGACTAAGATTTCATTATCTTAGGTGAAAAATTCATCAGACTAAGATTTCTTTTAACAATTTTCCTTCAAAATTTGCTTTATCTACCCACTAACTTGAATTATCTTCTTTCAGAACTGCTTTCCTAAAAACTAGTGTTATCCCCCTTCATGTTCTTCAGATGGGTACCAGAAAAAACTTTCAACACGACAGAAAATTTTCTGCCCCAGTTTGGTAATCTTCCTGTAGCATATCTTTTTGCTATCAATATCATTTCCATGCCCCTGTTTTAAATCAAAGAAAATTCTGTCAGTTTAAAAGTGCGGTGGTTGGTTGTGGTACTTCCGCTGGAATGGCTTTCCTTTTCTCCTTGCCATGCTTTGCGTCGTCTGACCATCTTTGAAACTTGGCTGATAACTTCCGCCCTTCTTGACGACTATCTCTCAATTATTACTTCTAGTCTTCTTATCTGTCCCCCATATGTTTTCTGTGACAACTGATTCTTCTTGAAGGTCTTGCATGTTTACTAATTAACTACTTTCCCCGTCATCTGTGTCACTGAAATACCCTTTTCCCCGTTCAATCCCAATACCCTTTATCTGTTGCATTATTCCTGAACCGACATCTACCAAACTTTGTGTTTCATAAGGATCCCAAAGTATGTGGATTATTACCAGCTCAGTGCTCTTGTAATATTTCCTAACTTGTGACCCCATTTTGTGCCATTGGAAAGCTGGTGGCCAATTTTGAAGTCACTCCACACTAGTTACGACCAAAAGACTCAGAAAGGGAACATAAACAAAACAAAAGGAACAAAGTAAAGGACAAATAGAAAGAGATGATTCCTAACAAGAAAACTACACAGTAGAAACCTATCAGATGTGGATACCGACTCTAATGACCTTGACATGCACCTGCGACCTATTTTGTTAAGCAAATCTGATGTTCAGCTCTTGTTGTTCCTTTTTGCCGTGAAACTGGGCTTCATTGCTCCGCTTATCCAATTTGATTCGCAATTCTTTATTCGGCTTGTAGTGCCCCAAAGGGTTTTCACCATCAAACCTCTCTCATTTCGTTCTTTCTCTCAACTTACTATCGCCTCAAGGTGCCCGTGAAGGTTTTCACCAATAAGACTCTCTCATTTTTTATTTCTCTCAGTTTTCATCACCTTGCGATACCCATGAGGATTTTTATCAATAAGATTTTCTCATTTTCATTTTCCTTGTTTGGACCGGAGTGTTTCCCCTGACATGAATTACCTTACCTGCTTGACATGGCATTTCTCAAAGACTGATAAGAAGGTCTTTCTTTGGACCGTAATGTAGGCTTTCAGATGGGTTAGAAAGAAAGGGTATAAAAGGCTCAAAACAATTTCAAAATGGGTTAAAATTACAACTTTCGGAATCCAACTTCTCACAACAACCACAATTTTTGCCCTAGTGTCTTGCTTGGGGACTTTTGGATTTTTGTTTTGGTATGACTGAACCTCATAGAGGCTGCCTACGTACCCTTTCGGGATCAAGTCAAACGTAGTTCACATCATAGAAACTACGTTGTTGCGATTTTCTTTCTCTCTCTTTCTTTTTCTTTTTTTCTTTCTTTTTCTTTTTTTTTTTTTCTTTTTCCTTTCTTTTCTTCATTTTCTTTCTTCTCTTTCTTTCTTTTCTTTTCTTTTCTTTTCTTCCCCTTTTCTTTTTTTTTCTTTTCCTTTCTTCATTTCTTTCTTTCTTTCTCCTTTTCCTTTCTTCCTTTTCCTTTTTTTTTCCTTTTTCCTTCTTTTTCCATTTGCGTATCTCCGGTACTTGCATTTCTTTAATTGTGTCGTTGATTCCGAAAGAGGGGTATGAAAGAAAACAAATAAGGCTCAAAGAGGTTGACAAATAGGTAACGTGTTTAGATAGCAAAACAAAACGCCTTCGTCATTTCAAACTTCAAAATATGCCACATACAAACAAGTACAATCAGAATAAAGAAACCATACACATCATCTCTTGACCGCATCAGAATTGACGGCCATTTCCACACATTTTCCTTCTACATCTGTCAGATATAATGTGCCATTCGACAACACTCTTACTCTTATTACCACGACCGACCCCCTATCAATTTGGCCAACTTGCTTTTACGGGGATTTTTATGTTTTACTTGCCCCAGTTTCACATGGTCCGGGCGTCAAACAATCTCAAAATGTCCCAATCTGTTCTCATTTCCTCAAGTGTCCTTATCATTTCAAAATGGTCTCATTGCTTCGCAACTTTTGAAGATTAGACTAAGAATTATGCGTGCATGTCATGTCACTAGAACCGGCAAAAGGCAAAACAAAAAGTGAGAAAAGAACTAAACAAAGAAAATGACTGGGAGTAACAACAGATCGGAATTTGCATTAGACAAACGATGAAATAGTTCGAATAACAAAACAACAAACAAAACAAACTGGATTGCAACCCTAGAATGAACTGAAACAAACCTAGACAACCCTAGACAAACTACTACGACTAAAACAAGCTAGACAAAATGAAAGGATAGGAGGGTTTGAACACAAGACAATATCCGGATTACAACCCTGCAAATAATCCAGACAACAGAAATGACAGCCAAATAGACCACCAAAGCTCCTCCCCAGCTGACTTAGGAATGGAGTGTCTTTCCAATTACAAGCACGGAATCTTAGCCACTAAGCTTCGCATCCATATTGCCATGACCACTATCTGCTTCAGTATCTTCAACTTCAGTCAACAAGTTCCCAAGAGTATTCTCATACCCCATGTCACCGGGCATCATCCCCACCAAGTGTGCCTCTTTATGTAAGGGATGCAACGTGATATTCTGGGCGCCACTGTCTTTAATCAAATTTTCCTGGATCATCCTTTCTATTTCTCTTTTCAAATCCCGACAATTTTCCACATTGTGCCCCAAAGCATTGGAGTGGTATTCACACCTTTTAGACGAGTCAAAGCTTCTCGCACGTCGGTCTACCTGATTTGGAGGAATGGGTGCAATCTTGTCATGTTGTTTTAACTTCTCAAATAAGCTTGCATAGGACTCTCCTATTGGTGTAAAACTATCTTTCATCTTTTGGCCCCTTCTGTACCCCTGGCTTGGATGTGGGTTACAAGGTAATTGAAAATTTTGCAGAGGCTGGTAGAGATTTTGTGATACTCGTGCTCACTTTCTTGGGTGATTTGGTGGCGAGTATGATGGGCTCGGAGGTGGATAGTAATGCTTAGGGGGGTCATGGAAAACCTGATGAGGCTGCACGTACCTTCGAGATGTTCTCCTAGGACCTCTTCTCGACCCTGATATCACCATGATTTCTTCATCCCTCTCATTCGTGTTACCAGATTCAATTTGGACAGCTTGAGCTGCAGCTTTGAGAGCTGTTTGACTTATGATTCTGCCTGTCTTAAGACCGTTCTCCACCATTTCTCCCATTTTGATTGCTTCCGGGAAGGATTTACCCACTGCGGATCTCATGCATTGAAAATAATCTGGCTCTTAAGCCTGTAGAAAGACAGTGATTAACTCGTGGTCATCCATGGGTGGCTTAGCTCTAGCTGCCTGCTCTCTCCATTTGATGGCATATTCCCTGAAACTTTCAGTTGGTTTCTTTTTAGGTTAGAAAGGGAAATGCGGTCTGGGGCGATGTCGATGTTGTATTGAAATTGTTTGACAAAGGCCAGTGCCATGTCATCCCAGACGTACCAGCAAGATGTGTCTTGATCCAAAAACCATTCAGATGCTACACCCGTGAGGCTTTCCCCAAAATAAGCTATAAGCAATTCTTCATTTCTTCCCACACCTCTCAATTGGTTGCAATACCTTTTCAGGTGGGCTATGGGGTCTCCATGTCCATTGTACTTTTCAAATTTGGGGATCTTGAAGCCAGGCGGCAAGTGGACATCGGGGAACATGCATAGATCTCTGAAGGCAACACTCTTTTGTCCTGCCATTGCTTGCGTGTTTTTCAACCGTTGTTCTAATCTTTTCACTCTTTGGGTTATTTCTTCCTGTACTCTCTTTCGGGCAGGCTTCTCGATGTTTACAGGAAGCTCAAACAAATACGAGTGGTACTCGGGATAGTGGTAATGTTCTTGCTGTGTAGCAAATTGTGACTCGTGACAAGGTTGTCCTTGGCCATTGGCCCAGGCTTGGCGCATTTTGGTCATTTGTTGTTTCAGTGTTCTATTTTCCTCAACCACAGTAGACCCTTGTTGAACCCTCTGACCCTGAGTCTCTTGAGCACTCGTAACAGCTTCGATGTCAGTTATTATTTTTCCTCAGATCTTGTGTTTCCAGCTTACCACAAACCAACCACCTCAACTTTCTTCACAATTCAAAACAAAACATGTTAGAATGGATTGAGTCGGTCCCCATTATTAACAACATCTTTTCCATTTTTTTTTCAATTCTTCTTTTCCATTTTTCAATCAAATTTTTTTTGCGTGCGGTCGAATCTTATGGAGATTGCCTACGTATCATGACCCCGCATGAATCAGACCGTGCGTAGTTCTTGCAAATAAAAGGTAAACGACAATAATTTTTTTTTTTGGAATTTTCCATTTTCATAATAACAACAAAACTGACCAACTTAATGATGAAATACAGACTCGAAAATCAAACGACCCATATACTCTAATCAAAAGAAATACAAACCCCAAAAATGACAGATTCCTTCCCCTATATGCCAATTTTGACCCAAAATCTGAACGGTATTCACTTGACCACTGACTCTTTTTCTTGTTTTTCCAAATTAAATTAAACGACCCGGTATTGCAAACACGGCCTTCCAGCGCCTCGGGGACGAAGATTTTAAGGCTGTGAGGGTCAGAATCAAAATATGACCAAAGGTGGCTGTTTGCGCAAAGTCAGCCTTCCGGCGCCCCGTTTGGGAACATTTGGCTATTTTTGACAAAAACGGCATCACCTGGTTTATTTATGACAGAAATTAAAATTTTGTATATTTTTTGGGCTATTTTTGTAACGGGGAGGTTGGACCCGATGAGGGTTGCCTACGTATCTCACGCCCTGTGAGAATCAAACCATGCGTAGTTCGGGCAAATTAACCGAACTATTTTAAAACATGATTTCTATTTTTCCCTGGCAAGACAACCTATTTTCCTTTTCTGCTTTTTGAAAACAAGACAAAATGACGATTTTTCCATTTTCAACAACCAATAACACAATCTATTTTTCCAAATTAAACTAAAAGACTTCTTTTCTTTTTTCTATATATATTTGTTTTAGTAAAACAAAATAAAACACATTTTTTTTCAAAATTTCGGCAGAGTTTCGCCAGTAATTGGTCATTGACTTTCCTAAAATAATCAATTAACTCCCTAACTGATATTTTATTTTTCACTCTTTTCTCTTTTTTTTTAATTTTCCAACATTCCCGAGATTCAAAAACCGGTCAACATGCAAGTTCGAAGAAAATATATGTACAGAGCGAGTAGGATGCATCAGAATGGTCTTTTCATTTCAGGTTGCTAGCCCTAGACGGACCCAACCCCTGTGTTGAGTCCCCTAAGTCAAATGCAACGTGATGCAAATAAGCGTTCCTACTAGGGATCCGGCATGAAGTCACGTTATTCTATATTCAAAACCTGAGTCAGTGTACTAGACTGTGTACCCGAGCGGACAACTCGAGTCGAGGAGGGGGCAACTTACCGGGAACCAAAAGGTCATCCGGCTTCGTAACTTATTCGACCTCTTTCTTATATCAGGGTATGATACTAACAGAATAAGGAGTCTCAACCAGTGAGCACATCCCCGGAGGTGAAGAGAGAAGGGTGTCGACACAATTTATATACAGTTCAGATAATATCAAAGCGGTAACATTTAGCACATTAAGTACAAAACATGTAGGAAAATCAGATACAATTAAATACAACAATTTATCTAAGCTCGAATTCTGAACCCTGAACCAGAGATTCTGGGTTTGGTCCCCAGCAGAGTCGCCAGATGTGTCACACCTCCTTTTTAACTACCTACACCCCGCAAGGGGTGTAAAGGAGTTTTTCCATTTAAAGGACAATCGGAACGGGATTGAATTATTAATTATTCAGAGTCGCCACTTGGGATATTAATGGTGTCCCAAGTCACCGGTTGCATCCCGAACCGAGGAAATTCATGACTCTGTTAACAGTCCGCGAACCAGAAATCCGAGTAAGGAATTCTGTTAACCCGGGAGAAGGTGTTAGGCATTCCCGAGCTCCGTGGTTTTAGCACGGTCGCTTAACTGTTGTATTTGATTTTTATCTGATTTTTAATACATGCTAGCTCATGTGCCTTTTATTCATTTTACACCGCTTTTATTATAATTATTGCGACGTCATAAAAACGCGTTTCGAACCACGTCGCAATCAATGGACCCGTAGTTATGAACATATTTCGACTTCGTCGAGATTTGGATTTGAGTCGCATCAATGCGCACCCGATTTTTGAGAATGTTATTTAATTAAACTATGCCTAAAGATACTAACGTAGTGTTACTTTGGGGAAAAGCCATGAAGTTCGCTAAACGGCCATCCCAAATTCTAATTATTTAGATAATTATTTACTGAGAGCCCCATATTTATTTATTTTTGCGCGACGAGGCTCGTCTCCATTTGCAAACCTCTTTTATATCATTACTTATTTTATAAGAATTACGATGTCGCGAAAACGCGTTTCGAACCACGTCGCAATCAATGCACCCGCGCTTATCGACACATTTCGGCTTCACCGAGATTTGGATTTGGGTCGTATCAATGCGCACCCGAGTTTAAGAATGTTTATTCAATCAAATCGAACTCAAAGATTCTGATGTAATATGATTTTAAAGAGGACCATGGAATTTGCTAAATGGCCCTCCCAATTTATAAAATTAATACAAAATTTGAGGGCCCATAATTTTTCATTTTACTGGGCGAGGCTCGTCTCAGTATTTTATTAAAAGGTCCATCCTAAAGTAAACTTTGATTTTCTATTTTTATTTGTCTCTAATAATACAATAATAGTCCTAATGAATTTGTTACCGGATCAAAGGACAATTTGGCACCATGGTTTCGTCTCTTTCAATAATGAGGGAGAAATAACGTTCTGCTTTCTATGACAGGAACTACAACTTAATTTCAACTATTAAAAGCATCCTAATATAGATTGAGCAAAGACATACCAATCAGTAACGAAAAGAGCAAAAGAAACAAAGTAAAATAGCAACAAATTCTCATGCGCACATTGAAAACCAAGCTCCGTGGGAATTACAGTGAACTCAAATGAAGCTACCAGTAAACAACTTTGAATACACTATCATGGGATAGCAAATTTTATAACTGAAGCTTTCAAATAAATTAGATAAAAAGGTAAATAAAACCGAGGAAATAATGCACTTGAAATGAATATTTCAACTTCTCAAATGTTCGACAGTTGCAAGAGCCAAAGGAACAGTGGCTGTAATGGCACTCGGATCAAACATCAACTTGGACGGAGCTGGACCTCACATGTACTCAAAACGTTAGAACCGGTGACCGAATTCAAACCGGAAACCAACCAAACGGCACCTCAACGCAGGACTGAAACGGAGTCTCCTTAGATAACGACCATCGACAAACTAAAAGCTCGACGGAAAGCTCAAACTCATTCAGTCATCAATTCAAACGTCGCTAATCGATATTAATAGCGACGAAGCATAGACAAACCAAAACTAACAATCGACCCACCGAGCATAAAAATCGACAATTCAGAGAATCTAAAATTCAAGCTTCATTCAACTAAAATTTTCAGCAATTACACAGTCATAATGGAGTGCCAAACGATGAAATTTCAACTTGAACCGGAATCGCAACCTCGAATCGGAACCACGATTCAGACTTTGAAACTCGCCGGAAACGCGACAAAGTTCAACGACGGACCTCGCATCGCAACCTCAGATTCACAAACGGACAGCTTGAACAAACCTAAACCGAGGCTACTGTTCCATTGATTTTTAGAATGTCACTCGCCACCTCCCTCTTTCTCCCGATCTCCCACTGTCACTGTATGTGTGTATGGTGATGTGCGTCGACGGGGGAAGGGGCTGCTATGGTGGTGGTTTCAGTTCGTTGGGGAGAGGGGTGCGGATGAAGATGGAAATGAGGTGATGGCTGGTTCTCGACGTCCGTCGAAGAAGATGACGACGTCAAGGGGTATTGTTTGCGTGTTGTGCAACCTGTTATAGCTGCTGCTTCTATATGCTTCTTAAACGAAGAAGGAAAACTCCTTCATGCGCAGCAGCTTCTGTTTTTTCCCCGTTTCCCTCCCTTTTCCGGCGAAGTCAGGGAGGGTCGTTCTTAGAGGTAAGGTCGTTTGGGTTCAGGGAGGTAGTGGGGTGCGAAGAAGACGATCCGGGTGGGGGTGGGGTTGTTTTTTCGCGCAGCTTTGCTGCTTTCAGCTTCTTCCTCGTTCGTTTTTTTTTGCGCAACCTTCTGCGTTTTTTCCCAGCTCGTTTTCCCTCCTTGTTTAGTCTTTTAGCTTGTTTTATAGTGTAGAGTTTAGGGTTTTTGGGTAGGGTTTTTAGGCTAAGGGGTATGGGCCTAGGATTTATGGGCTTGGCAATTGTGGGCTAGGTCCAAAATTAGGCCTAAAGCTGGGTTGCTCGAGCCCAAGCTCTATTCTTTTGCCGCGAATGAGATTAAAAATACGCGCCCATTTATTAATTAGTCCTACTATTAAAATAATTATTAAAACAAAACTGACCATTAAAACAAATCTATTTTTTGTATTTCCAAAAATTATATTAAAAATTAAAATACGATACTATTTTATATATTTTTAGATTAAGAATGACTACAAATATTAATGAACTTATTATTATATTATTATTATTTTTGTTGTTGTAATTTTTGTTTTCTTGTACTAAAATAAAGTGAAAGAGTCAAAATTACTTAAAATATCTATATTATGCCTAAATTAAATATTTTACGCTAATATATAAAAGATCTTGGGGAGGGTCAAAAATCACATGTCTACAGCTGCCCCTCTTTGACTGGAAACGTACAGAGTTTTCAGACAAAGACTGACTAGACAGGTTTTTGACCCGACCCTTATTTGGAGAGACTAAGACTAAGAGAGAAGGGAGTGTGAACCGAGCTCTGGCATTTGAGCTGCCTACATATCCTTGGCTATAAAGGAATCAGGCCACGTGTAGTTCAAAAATGAGTGAGATGACGGAGTATGCCGAGGTGGAGATCCGGTCGAGGTGCCGTTCCGTCGAGGTTCCGATCTGCGGTTCCTGTTATTACATCAAAAATCAAAAGATGAAAAATACTAGCTAAGCCTATCGACCATGAGCTACAAGATTCCTATCTATAAATCTTCTGAAGCTTGATCTTGAGTCTTGAATGGTTCTTCATACAGACTTTATATTTGAACCTTGACACTTGTTAGCTGCAGATGCTAGCTCGTTCTTCTATAGCTTCTCGGTCAGGACCGGACATGTAGTGCTTGTGACCTCGGCCATGTCTTGAGCAGCTCACATCCTTCATCAACTTCTGAATTGCATTTTGAATTGAATTCCCTTTTTTTAGGTGGGCGCCTGACTGCTGAACTTGAAATTGAATGTATTCCTCTATTATCCAGGCGGGCTCCTGACTCTATTATACAGGCGGGCTCCTGATTTCCGAAACTTGCATTGTATGTATCTATTCTCTAGGCGGACTCCTGACTTCTGAAATTTGAAATGTATTCCTCTATTATCCAGGCGGGCTCCTGATTTCCGAAACTTGAATTGTATACCTCTGTTCTTCAGGCGGGTTCCTGACTTCAAAAAGACAAAGAAATCAATTGAGAACTAAAAATTTGAATTGTATCACCTCTGTTCTTCAGGCGGGCTCCTGATTGCTGAAACTTGAATTGTATGTCTCTATTCTCCAGGCGAACTCCTGACTTCCGAAACTTGAAATTGAATGTATCACCTCTGTTATTCAGGCGGGCTCCTGACTACTGAACTTGAACTGAATGTATTCCTCTATTATCCAGGCGGGCTCCTGACTTCACAAAATAGACAAAATAAAGAAAACTTTCTGCCCCAATTTGGAAAACTGGTTGTTTGTTACCACATACTAATAAGAACTAAAACTTGAATGGTGATAAGACTAAAATGCAACTTTTTTTTACAAATTTAAAGACCGCAATGTATCTTAAAATTTAAACTTTATCTTAGGTGTAAAATTCATCAGACTAAGATTTTCATCTTAGGAGAAAGATTCAACAGACTAAGATTTTTATCTTTATCTTAGGTGAAAAATTCATCAGACTAAGATTTTCATCTTAGGAGAAAGATTCAACAGACTAAGATTTTTATCTTTATCTTAGGTGAAAAAATTCATCAGACTAAGATTTTCGTCTTAGGAGAAAGATTCAACAGACTAAGATTTTTATCTTTATCTTAGGTGAAAAATTCATCAGACTAAGATTTTCGTCTTAGGAGAAAGATTCAACAGACTAAGATTTTTATCTTTATCTTAGGTGAAAAATTCATCAGACTAAGATTTTCATCTTAGGAGAAAGATTCAACAGACTAAGATTGTGACTCTAGGAGATAATTCATCAGACTAGGTCCATTTTTGTGTGATTCCGACTTTCTTAATTTTCCAAATTCCAACTTCCTTTCTTTTCAAATTCGGCCTTCCTTTCTTGTTCCCAAATTATGCCTTCCTTTCTATCTCCTTAAATTCTGCCTTCAACTTTTCCCAAATTATGCCTTCCCTTCGTTTTTCCAACTTCTGCCTTTATCTTAGGTGAAAGATTCATCGGACTAAGATTTTTTATCTTAGGTGAAAAATTCAACAGACTAAGATTTCTTTATCTTAGGTGAAAGATTCAACAGACTAAGATTTCATTATCTTAGGTGAAAAATTCATCAGACTAAGATTTCTTTTAACAATTTTCCTTCAAAATTTGCTTTATCTACCCACTAACTTGAATTATCTTCTTTCAGAACTGCTTTCCTAAAAACTAGTGTTATCCCCCTTCATGTTCTTCAGATGGGTACCCGAAAAAACTTTCAACACGACAGAAAATTTTCTGCCCCAGTTTGGTAATCTTCCTGTAGCATATCTTTATGCTATCAATATCATTTCCATGCCCCTGTTTTAAATCAAAGAAAATTTTGTCAGTTTAAAAGTGCGGTGGTTGGTTGTGGTACTTCCGCTGGAATGGCTTTCCGTTTCTCCTTTCCATGTTTTGCGTCGTCCGACCATCTTTGAAACTTGGCTGATAACTTCCGCCCTTCTTGACGACTATCTCTCAATTATTACTTCTAGTCTTCTTATCTGTCCCCCATATGTTTACTGTGAAAATTGATTCTTCTTGAAGGTCTTGCATGTTTACTGATTAACTGCTTCCCCGTCATCTGTGTCACTGAAATACCCTTTTTCCCCGTTCAATCCCAATACCCTTTATCTGTTGCATTATTCCTGAACCGACATCTACCAAACTTTTTGTTTCATAAGGATCCCAAAGTATGTGGATTATTACCAGCTCAGTGCTCTTGTTATTTTTCCTAACTTGTGACCCCATTTTGTGCCATTGGAAAGCTGGTGGCCAATTTGAAGTCACTCCACACTTGTTACGACCAAAAGACTCAGAAAGGGAACATAAACAAAACAAAAGGAACAGAGTAAAGGACAAATAGAAAGAGATGATTCCTAACAAGAAAACTACACAGTAGAAACCTATCGGATGTGGATACCGACTCTAATAACCTTGACATGCACCTGCGACCTATTCTGTTAAGCAAATCTGATGTTCAGCTCTTGTTGTTCCTTTTTGCCGTGAAACTGGGCTTCATTGCTCCGCTTATCCAATTTGATTCGCAATTCTTTATTCGGCTTGTAGTGCCCCAAAGGGTTTTCACCATCAAACCTCTTTCATTTCGTTCTTTCTCTCAACTTACTATCGCCTCAAGGTGCCCGTGAAGGTTTTCACCAATAAGACTCTCTCATTTTTTATTTCTCTCAGTTTTCATCACCTTGCGATACCCATGAGGATTTTTATCAATAAGATTCTCTCATTTTCATTTTCCTTGTTTGGACCGGAGTGTTGCCCCTAACATGAATTACCTTACCTGCTTGACTTGGCATTTCTCAAAGACTGATCAGAAGGTCTTTCTTTGGACCGTAATGTAGGCTTTCGGATGGGTTAGAAAGAAAGGGTATAAAAGGCTCAAAACAATTTCAAAATGGGTTAAAATTACAACTTTCGGAATCCAACTTCTCACAACAACCACAATTTCTGCCCCAGTGTCTTGCTTGGGGACTTTTGGATTTTTGTTTTGGTATGACTGAACCTCATAGAATCTGCCTACGTACCCTTTCGGGATCAAGTCAAACGTAGTTCACATCATAGAAACTACGTTGTTGCGATTTTCTTTCTTTCTCTTTCTTTTTCTTTTTTTCTTTTTCTTTTGTTTTCTTTTTCCTTTCTTTTCTTCATTTTCTTTTTCTTTCTTCTCTTTCTTTCTTTTCTTTTCTTTTCTTTTCTTCCCCTTTTCTTTTCCTTTCTTCATTTCTTTCTTTCTTTCTCCTTTTCCTTTCTTCCTTTTCCTTTTTTTTTTCTTTTTCCTTCTTTTTCCATTTGCGTATCTCCGGTACTTGCATTTCTTTAATTGTGTCGTTGATTCCGAAAGAGGGGTGTGAAAGAAAACAAATAAGGCTCAAAGAGGTTGACAAAAGGGTAACGTGTTTAGATAGCAAAACAAAACGCCTTCGTCATTTCAAACTTCAAAATATGCCACATACAAACAAGTACAATCAGAATAAAGAAACCATACACATCATCTCTTGACCGCATCGGAATTGATGGCCATTTCCACACATTTTCCTTCTACATCTGTCAGATATAATGTGCCATTCGACAATACTCTTACTCTTATTACCACGACCGACCCCCTGTCAATTTGGCCAACTTGCTTTTATGGGGATTTTTATGTTTTACTTGCCCCAGTTTCACATGGTCCGGGCGTCAAACAATCTCAAAATGTCCCAATCTGTTCTCATTTCCTCAAGTGTCCTTATCATTTCAAAATGGTCTCATTGCTTCGCAACTTTTGAAGATCAGACTGAGAATTATGCGTGCATGTCATGTCACTCTAACCGGAAAAAGGCAAAACAAAAAGTTAGAAAAGAACTAAACAAAGAAAATGTCTGGGAGTAACAACAGATCGGAATTTGCATTAGACAAACGATGAAATAGTTCGAATAACAAAACAACAAACAAAACAAACTGGATTGCAACCCTAGAATGAACTGAAACAAACCTAGACAACCCTAGACAAACCACTACGACTAAAACAAGCTAGACAAAATGAAAGGATAGGAGGGTTTGAACACAAGACAATATCCGGATTACAACCCTGCAAATAATCCAGACAACAGAAATGACAGCCAAATAGACCACCAAAGCTCCTCCCCAGCTGACTTAGGAATGGAGTGTCTTTCCAATTACAAGCACGGAATCTTAGCCACTAAGCTTCGCATCCATATTGCCATGACCACTATCTGCTTCAGTATCTTCAACTTCAGTCAACAAGTTCCCAAGAGTATTCTCATACCCCATGTCACCGGGCATCATCCCCACCAAGTGTGCCTCTTTATGTAAGGGATGCAACGTGATATTCTGGGCACCACTGTCTTTAATCAAATTTTCCTGGATCATCCTTTCTATTTCTCTTTTCAAATCCCGACAATTTTCCACATTGTGCCCTAGAGAATTGGAGTGGTATTCACACCTTTTAGACGAGTCAAAGCTTCTCGCACGTCGGTCTACCTGATTTGGAGGAATGGGTGCAATCATGTCATGTTGTTTTAACTTCTCAAATAAGCTTGCATAGGACTCTCCTATTGGTGTAAAACTATCTTTCAAATTTTGTTCCCTTTTATACCCCTGGCTTGGATGTGGGTTACAAGGTAATTGAAAATTTTGCGGAGGCTGGTAGAGATTTTGTGATACTCGTGTTCGCTTTCTTGGGTGATTTGGTGGCGAGAATGATGGGTTCGGAGGTGGATAGTAATGCTTAGGGGGGTCATGGAAAACCTGATGAGGCTGCACATACCTTCGAGATGTTCTCCTAGGACCTCTTCTCGACCCTAATATCACCATGATTTCTTCATCCCTCTCATTCGTGTTACCAGATTCAATTTGAATAGCTTGAGCTGCAGCTTTGAGAGCTGTTTGACTTATGATTCTGCCTGTCTTAAGACTGTTCTCCACTATTTCTCCCATTTTGATTGCTTCCGGGAAGGATTTACCCACTGCGGATGTCATGTATTGAAAATAATCTGGCTCTTGAGCCTATAGAAAGACAGTGATTAACTCGTGGTCATCGATGGGTGGCTTAGCTCTAGCTGCATGCTCTCTCCATTTGATGGCATATTCCCTGAAACTTTCAGTTGGTTTCTTTTTTAGGTTAGAAAGGGAAATGTGGTCTGGGGCGATGTCGATGTTGTATTGAAATTTTGACAAAGGCCCGTGCCATGTCATCCTAGACGTACCAACAAGATGTGTCTTGATCCAAAAACCATTCAGATGCTACTCCCGTGAGTCTTTCCCCAAAATAAGCTATAAGCAATTCTTCATTTCTTCCCACACCTCTCAATCGGTTGCAATACCTTTTCAGGTGGGCTATGAGGTCTCCATGTCCATTGTACTTTTCAAATTTGGGGATCTTGAAGCCAGGCGTCAAGTGGACATCGGGGAACATGCATAGATCTCTGAAGGCAACACTCTTTTGTCCTGCCATTGCTTTCGTGTTTTTCAACCGTTGTTCTAATCTTTTCACTCTTTGAGTTATTTCTTCCTGTACTTTCTTTCGGGCAGGCTTCTCGATGTTTATAGGAAGCTCAAACGAATACGAGTGGTACTCGGGATAGTGGTACTGTTCTTGCTGTGTAGCAAATTGTGACTCGTGACAAGGCTGTCCTTGGCCATTGGCCCAGGCTTGGCGCATTTTGGTCATTTGTTGTTTCAGTGTTCTATTTTCCTCAACCACAGTAGACCCTTGTTGAACCCTCTGACCCTGAGTCTCTTGAGCACTCGTAACAGCTTCGATGTCAGTTATCATTTTTCCTCAGATCTTGTGTTTCCAGCTTACCACAAACCAACCACCTCAACTTTCTTCACAATTCAAAACAAAACATGTTAGAATGGATTGAGTCGGTCCCCATTATTAACAACATCTTTTCCATTTTTTTTTCAATTCTTCTTTCCATTTTTCAATCAATTTTTTTTGCGTGCGGTCGAATCTTATGGAGATTGCCTACGTATCATGACCCCGCATGAATCAGACCGTGCGTAGTTCTTGCAAATAAAAGGTAAACGACAATAATTTTTTTTTGGAATTTTCCATTTTCATAATAACAACAAAACTGACCAACTTAATGATGAAATACAGACTCGAAAATCAAACGACCCATATACTCTAATCAAAAGAAATACAAACCCCAAAAATGACAGATTCCTTCCCCTATATGCCAATTTTGACCCAAAATCTGAACGATATTCACTTGACCACTGACTCTTTTTCTTGTTTTTCCAAATTAAATTAAACGACCCGGTATTGCAAACACGGCCTTCCAGCGCCTTGGGGACGAAGATTTTAAGGCTGTGAGGGTCAGAATCAAAATATGACCAAAGGTGGCTGTTTGCGCAAAGTCAGCCTTCCGGCGCCCCGTTTGGGAACATTTGGCTATTTTTGACAAAAACGGCATCACCTGGTTTATTTATGACAAAAATTAAAATTTTGATATTTTTTGGGCTATTTTTGTAAAGTGGAGGTTGGACCCGATGAGGGTTGCCTACGTATCTCACGCCCTGTGAGAATCAAACCATGCGTAGTTCGGGCAAATTAACCGAACTATTTTAAAATATGATTTCTATTTTTCCCTGGCAAGACAACCTATTTTCCTTTTCTGCTTTTTGAAAACAAGACAAAATGAAGATTTTTCCATTTTCAACAACCAATAACACAATCTATTTTTCCAAATTAAACTAAAAGACTTCTTTTCTTTTTTCTATATATTTTTTTTAGTAAAACAAAATAAAACACATTTTTTTTTTCAAAATTTCGGCAGAGTTTCGCCAGTAATTGGTCATTGACTTTCCTAAAATAATCAATTAACTCCCTAACTGATATTTTATTTTTCACTCTTTCCTCTTTTTTTTTAAATTTTCCAACATTCCCGAGATTTAAAAACCGGTCAACATGCAAGTTCGAAGCAAATATATGTACAGAGCGAGTAGGATGCATCAGAATGATCTTTTCATTTCAGGTTGCTAGCCCTAGACGGACCCAACACCTGTGTTGAGTCCCCTAAGTCAAATGCAACGTGATGCAAATAAGCGTTCCTACTAGGGATCCGGCATGAAGTCACGTTATTCTATATTCAAAACCTGAGTCAGTGTACTAGACTGTGTACCCGAGCGGACAACTCGAGTCGAGGAGGGGGCAACTTACCGGGAACCAAAAGGCCATCCGGCTTCGTAACTTATCCGACCTCTTTCTTATTTCAGGGTATGACACTAACAGAATAAGGAGTCTCAACCAGTGAGCACATCCCCGGAGGTGAAGAGAGAAGGGTGTCGGCACAATTTATATACAGTTCAGATAAAATCAAAGCGGTAACATTTAGCACATTCAGCACAAAACATGTAGGAAAATCAGATACAATTAAATACAACAATTTATCTAAGCTTGAATTCTGAACCCTGAACCAGAGATTCTGGGTTCGGTCCCCAGCAGAGTCGCCAGAGCTGTCACACCTCCTTTTTAACTACCTACACCCCGCAAGGGGCGTAAATGAGTTTTTCCATTTAAAGGACAATCAGAACGGGATTTAATTATTAATTATTCAGAGTCGCCACTTGGGATATTAATGGTGTCCCAAGTCACCGGTTGCATCCCGAACCGAGGAAATTCATGACTCTGTTAACATTCTGCGAACCAGAAATCCGAGTAAGGAATTCTGTTAACCCGGGAGAAGGTGTTAGGCATTCCCGAGCTCCGTGGTTTTAGCACGGTCGCTTAACTGTTGTATTTGATTTTTATCTGATTTTTAATACATGCTAGCTCATGTGCCTTTTATTCATTTTACACCGCTTTTATTATAATTATTGCGACGTCATGAAAACGCGTTTCGAACCACGTCGCAATCAATGCACCCGTAGTTATCAACATATTTCGACTTCGTCGAGATTTGGATTTGAGTCGCATCAATGCGCACCCGATTTTTGAGAAGGTTATTTAATTAAACTGTGCCTAAAGATACTAACGTAGTGTTACTTTGGGGAAAAGCCATGAAGTTCGCTAAACGGCCATCCCAAATTTTAATTATTTAGATAATTATTTACTGAGAGCCCCATATTTATTTATTTTTGCGCGACGAGGCTCGTCTCCATTTGCAAACCTCTTTTATATCATTACTTATTTTATAAGAATTACGATGTCGCGAAAACGCGTTTCGAACCACGTCGCAATCAATGCACCCGCGGTTATCGACACATTTCGGCTTCACCGAGATTTGGATTTGGGTCGCATCAATGCGCACCCGAGTTTAAGAATGTTTATTAAATCGAACTCAAAGATTCTGATGTAATATGATTTTAAAGAAGACCATGGAATTTGCTAAATGGCCCTCCCAATTTCTAAAATTAATACAAAATTTGAGGGCCCGTAATTTTGCATTTTACTAGGCGAGGCTCGTCTCAGTATTTTATTAAAAGGTCCATCCTAAAGTAAACTATGATTTTCTATTTTTTATTTGTCTCTAATAATACAATAATAGTCCTAATGAATTTGTTACCGGATCAAAGGACAATTTGGCACCATGGTTTCGTCTCTTTCAATAATGAGGGAGAAATAACGTTCTGCTTTCTATGACAGGAACTACAACTTAATTTCAACTATTAAAACCATCCTAATACAGATTGAGCAAAGACCAAGCTCCGTGGGAATTACAGTGAACTCAAATGAAGCTACCAGTAAACAACTTTGAATACACTATCATGGGATAGCAAATTTTATAACTGAAGGTTTCAAATAAATTAGATAAAAAGGTAAATAAAACCGAGGAAATAATGCACTTGAAATGAATATTTCAACTTCTCAAATGTTTGACAGTTGCAAGAGCCAAAGGAACAGTGGCTGTAATGGCACTCGAATCAAACATCAACTTGGACGGAGCTGGACCTCACATGTACTCAAAACGTTAGAACCGGTGACCGAATTCAAACCGGAAACCAACCAAACGGCACCTCAACGCAGGACTGAAACGGAGTCTCCTTAGACAACGACCATCGACAAACTAAAAGCTCGACGGAAAGCTCAAACTCATTCAGTCATCAATTCAAACGTCGCTAATCGATATTAATAGCGACGAAGCATAGACAAACCAAAACTAACAATCGACCCGCCGAGCATAAAAATCGACAATTCAGAGAATCTGAAATTCAAGCTTCATTCAACTAAAATTTTCAGCAATTACACAGTCATAATGGAGTGCCAAACGATGAAATTTCAACTTGAACCGGAATCGCAACCTCGAATCGGAACCACGATTCAGACTTTGAAACTCGCCGGAAATGCGACAAAGTTCAACGACGGACCTCGCATCGCAACCTCAGATTCACAAACGGACAGCTTGAACAAACCTAAACCGAGGCTACTGTTCCATTGATTTTTAGAATGTCACTCGCCACCTCCCTTTTTCTCCCGATCTCCCACTGTCACTGTATGTGTGTATGGTGATGTGCGTCGACAGGGGAAGGGGCTGCTATGGTGGTGGTTTCAGTTCGTTGGGGAGAGGGGTGCGGATGAAGATGGAAATGAGGTGATGGCTGGTTCTCGACGTCCGTCGAAGAATATGACGACGTCAAGGGGTATTGTTTGCGTGTTGTGCAACCTGTTATAGCTGCTGCTTCTATATGCTTCTTAAACGAAGAAGGAAAACTCCTTCATACGCAACAGCTTCTGCTTTTTCCCCGTTTCCCTCCCTTTTCCGGCGAAGTCAGGGAGGGTCGTTCTTAGAGGTAAGGTCGTTTGGGTTCAGGGAGGTGGTGGGGTGCGAAGAAGACGATCCGGGTGGGGGTGGGGTTGTTTTTTCGCGCAGCTTTGCTGCTTTCAGCTTCTTCCTCGTTCGTTTTTTTTGCGCAGCCTTCTGCGTTTTTTCCCATCTCGTTTTCCCTCCTTGTTTAGTCTTTTAGCTTGTTTTATAGTGTAGAGTTTACGGTTTTTAGGCTAAGGGGTATGGGCCTAGGATTTATGGGCTTGGCAATTGTGGGCTAGGTCCAAAATTAGGCCTAAAGCTGGGTTGCTCGAGCCCAAGCTCTATTCTTTTGCCGCGAATGAGATTAAAAATACGCGCCCATTTATTAATTAGTCCTACTATTAAAATAATTATTAAAACAAAACTGACCATTAAAACAAATCTATTTTTTGTATTTCCAAACATTATATTAAAAATAAAAATACGATACTATTTTATATATTTTTAGATTAAGAATGACTACAAATATTAATGAACTTATTATTATATTATTATTATTTTTGTTGTTGTAATTTTTGTTTTCTTGTACTAAAATAAAGTGAAAGAGTCAAAATTACTTAAAATATCTATATTATGCCTAAATTAAATATTTTACGCTAATATATAAAAGATCACATGTCTATAAAGATCACAACAGGTGGTACATATGGGACGATTTGGCCCAAGCCTTCGCCTGTCATTTTCAGTACTACCTCAAAATTATCCCAGATCGTCTGTCGTTGACAAAGCTGGAAAAGAAACCTGGTGAGAGCTTCAGGGAATAGGGATTTCGCTGGAGAGAGCAAGCAGTGAGGGTTGACCCTCCGATGAAAGAAAGCGAGATGGTTGATTATTTCTTGCAGGCCTTAGAACCCACTTATTTTGGTCACTTGGTGTCAGCAGTAGGTAAGTCCTTTAATGAAGTCGTGAAAATGGGAGGCATGGTTGAAGAGGGACTCAAGTCCAACAAGATCATGAGTTATTCAGCTATCAAGGCAACCACTCAGGCCATTCAAAACGGTACCGGGGGTGTGCTCGGGAAGAAGAAGAAGGAGGATGTTGCGACAATTGAGTCGGGAGCTTGGGTTGGATCTAGGAACCTTCCCCGTTACTACAACCAGCCACGACCCTTTCTCCAAACTTACCCCCACACTCCATATAACCCAGTACAACACTATTACCCACCGTTAGATCCCCATTTTTCTGTCCATCACGCACAAACCTATACCCAGCCACCCGTTCACTCGCAATGGCGTGCGCCAGCTGCACAAAACCCATACCAAGCTCCACAAAATAACTACCCACTCCCAAAAGCTCACAGAAATCCTCCTGGAACGGGTTTTCGACCCAACCAAGCCTTTAAGAATAAAAGGTTGCAGAAGCAAAAGACTTTCACTCCATTGGGAGAATCGTATGCTAGCCTATTCCACAGACTAAGATAGTTGGGTATGTTAAATCCGATCGAGGCTAAATTGCCGAACCCCCCTCCCAAAAATCTTGACCGCTCGGTGAGTTGTGAGTATTGTTCAGGGGCCCTGGGACATGACACAGAGAAATGCTGGAAATTGAAAATAGCCATTCAAGAACTCATTGACACCAATCGGATTGAGGTCCAAGCTCTAGAGGCGCCCAATATCAATCAGAATTCCTTGCCAGCCCATCATGAAACAAATATGATTGAGATAGTGCATAGGGGAGGGGAGCCTAAGAAGCCTTCGCAAACCGTCATGATGATTGGGGCTAGTGAAGCCAGGCCATTTGAAAAGTCAACAAGTGAGAAGTATGTGATCAAGTTGAACAGGACAAATACTGAACCATCTGTGGAGGTCAAGAAGGGGTCCTCAAGTGATGTTGCAGGAAAACATGAAAAAGCAAAAGTGGTTGTGCCAGGAGTGACGAATAAACATGTGGTAATTGTGAAGGGCGCCCCCACAGATCCTATCATTATCAAACCGGTAACTCAATTAACAATAGTTAACAGCAAGGCAGTCCCATGGAATTATGAACGAATGACAGTTATTTACAAGGGGAAAGAGGTTAGAGAAGAAGTGTGTGAGACTCATGGTTTGACTCGATCGGGGAGATGCTTTTCCCCCGAAGAGTTGAGAAAAGCTAAGACCTCAAAAGATAATCTAGTGTTGGTGAAGAAAGCGGTGACTGAGGAGGAAGCAGAAGAATTTCTGAGAAAAATGAAAGTGCAAGACAATTCCATTGTGGAGCAGTTAAGGAAGACACCAGCTCAGCTCTCGCTCTTGTCATTATTGATCCATTCAGGCGAGCACCGCCGGGCTTTGATGAAGATCTTGAACGAGGCTCACGTTCCAGACAAAATCTCAGTAAACCACTTGGAAAAGATAGCTAACAAGATATTTGAGGTAAACAGAGACTTTTTCTGATGATGAGTTGCCCGTGGAGGGTACCGAGCACAATAAAGCCCTCTATCTGACGGTGAAATGCTAAGATTCTGTGGTTACTCGGGTACTAGTTGACAACGGGTCTAGCGCGAACATTTGTCCTCTCTCCACATTGAACAAGATGCAAGTGGATGATGAAAGAATTCACAAGAACAATATTTGCGTTCGGGGATTCGACGGTGGAGGGAAAGATTCAGTCGGGGACATAGTGCTTGAGTTCACAATAGGGCCAGTTGAATTTACCATGGAATTCCAGGTGCTCGATGTGGTTGTTTCGTACAATCTGCTGTTGGGACGACCCTGGATCCACGCGGCCAAAGCTGTCCCGTCTACTCTGCATCAAATGGTCAAGTTTGAATGGGATCGACAGGAAATTGTTGTACACGACGAAGATAATTTGTGTGTGCCCAACGGTGCCATTGTTCCGTTCATAGAGGTTGACGATGATAAAGGGCCATGGGTTTATTAGGTTTTCGACACAGTATCGGTAGAGAAAATTTCAGAAGGAAAGTGCGTTCCAACTCCAAAGATGGCTGCTGCATCAGTCATGGTAGCCGTTGAAATGTTGAAAAATGGTTTTGTACCGGGCAAGGGTTTGGGTGCATCTTTGCAAGGTATTGTGCAACCAGTTTCTCTTCCAAAGAATCTGGATACTTTTGGTCTGGGGTTCAAGCCTACCGTTGCAGACGTGAGAAGATTTAGAAAAATGAAACAGAAAGCATGGGCATTGCCAAATCCAATCCCGCGTCTCTACAGATCATTCGTCAGGCCGGGTATCAGAAATCAACTGTTGTCAAAAGTTCCTAGATCACTGATTGGTGCCAATGGAGACTTGGAGAAGTGGTTCAAAAGGTTATTCGCCGAGGTTAACATGGTTGAGGCTGGGTAAGGGTCAAGCAAGGCAGATGTGCAATTCGTGGGACCACGTGCAAAAATGAACAACTGGGAAGCTACTCCTCTTCCTATCCGGAGGGAGTCTTGGTAGTGGGTTTTGATTTTCTTTTAGTTGTCTGTATTATTCCAGGGTCTGTAATTCAGATATTATGTTCCGTCAAGTTGGATGTGTTAAAACTCTGTTATCTTTAAATTCAATGAAATGCAATTGTTCCTTTCCCTTCATTTCTTTTAATTTTATTTTTGTTTTCTTCTTTTGTACAGTTCTTTTTATGCTGATATCAATGACATGTGAGGAATCTTTGGCCCAGTTTTAAAGGCTAATCTAACTCTGAAATAATAATACAAGAAATTGATAGTGATGACGACTTAGAATTTGAGGATGATGAGGCCTATGAAAAATTAGTAAGGAACTAAGTCATTTTGAGGAAATGCCCAAACCTAATTTGAATGACACATAAGCAGTTAATCTAGGGGACCAAGAAAATATCCGTGAAACTAAAATAAGTGTCCATCTGGAACCTCAACTCAGGGAGGAGATAATTAAAGCATTGTTCAAATACAAAGATGTTTTTGCATGGTCCTATGACGACATGCCGTGCCTAAGCGCTGATTTAGTGGTTCACAAGTTGCCCACTGACCCGACATTCCCTCCTGTCAAATAGAAGCTGAGGAAGTTCAAAACAGATATGAGTGTAAAGATCAAAGAAGAGGTCACCAAGCAGTTCGATGCCAAAGTCATTCGGGTCACCCGGTATCCCACCTGGTTAACCAATGTTGTGCCTATGCCGAAGAAGGATGGCAAGATCAGGGTGTGTGTCGATTATCGGGATCTCAACAAGGCGAGTCCGAAAGACAATTTCCCATTGTCGAACATCCATATCTTGATTGATAATTGCGCCAAACATGAGATTGGTTCTTTTGTGGATTGTTACGTGGGTTATCATCAGATCTTAATGGACGAGGAAGATGCAGAAAAGACGACATTTATCATGCCGTGGGGAACGTACTGCTATCGGGTCATGCCATTTGGCTTGAAGAATGTTGGGTCAACTTACATGAGGGAGATGACAACAATATTCCATGATATGATACACCAGGAAATTGAGGTGTACGTGGATGATGTGATCGTGAAGTCTAGAAAGCAGTCTGACTATGTCAGGGATTTGAAGAAGTTCTTCTAAAGGCTTCGCAGGTACAATCTTAAGCTTAATCCTGCAAAGTGTGCTTTTGGGGTGTCGTCTGGAAAGTTGTTGGGGTTCGTAGTCAGCCGCCGAGGCATTGAACTGGATCCATCAAAAGTCAAGTCCATTCAGGAATTGCCACCTCCGAGGAATAAGACCGAGGTGATGCGTTTGTTGGGGAGATTGAATTATATCAGTAGGTTCATCGCTCAGCTCACAACAACCTGTGAGCCAATCTTCAAACTGTTAAAGAAAGACGCTGCAGTTAAGTGGACAGATGAATGTCAGGAGGCGTTTGATAAGATAAAGGGGTATTTGTCAAATCCACCTGTGTTGGTCCCGCCAGAGCCAGAGCGACCTTTGATTCTATATTTGACGGTTTTGGACAACTCATTCGACTGTGTATTGGGTCAACATGATATCACTGGTAGGAAGGAGCAGGCCATCTATTACCTCAGCAAGAAATTCACGTCGTACGAGGTTAAGTATACTCATCTTGAGAGGACATGTTGCGCCCTAACTTGGGTGTCACAGAAGCTGAAACATTATTTGTCATCTTACACTGCCTATCTCATATCTCTCTTGGATCTATTGAAGTATATCTTTCAGAAGCCTATGCCCACAGGGAGGCTTGCAAAGTGGAAGATCTTGCTCATAGAGTTTGACATTTTCTACGTGACTCGAACTGCAATAAAAGCACAGGCCTTGGCGGACCATTTGGCCGAGAACCCGATTGATGAAGATTATGAACCTTTGAAAACTTATTTCCCTGATGAAGAGGTGATGCACATTGATGAGTTGGAGCAAGTCGAGAAGCCTGGATGGAAACTTTTCTTTGATGGAGCCGCAAACATGAAGGGCGTGGGGATAGGAGTAGTACTTATTTCTGAAACAGGGCAACACTACCCTGTTACGGCTCAGCTTCGTTTTTACTGCACCAACAACATGGCTGAGTACGAGGCATGTATTTTGGGTTTGAGGTTAGCTGTGGATATGGGTGTCCAGGAAGTCTTGAGCTTGGGTAACTCGGACCTCCTAGCGCACCAAATTCAGGGAGAATGAGAAACACGGGATTTGAAACTCATACCATACAGACAATGTTTGCATGATCTTTGTCAACGGTTTCAGTCAATAGAATTCAGGCATATCCCAAGGAACCATAATGAAGTCACTGATGCTTTGGCTACTCTTGCGTCAATGTTACATCATCCAAATAAGGCTTATGTGGACCCTTTGCAGATTCAGGTCCGTGATCAGCATGCTTACTATAATATGGTGGAAGAAGAACTTGATAGGGAGCCATGGTTCCATGATATCAAAGAATACATCAGAATGGGGGTATATCCGGTACAGGCCACAGGTGATCAGAAAAGAACAATTCGAAGATTAGCAAGCAGATTTTTCTTCAGTGGAGGGGTGTTATACAAAAGAACTCCGGATCTGGGATTGCTAAGATGCATAGATGCCAGACATGCCGCAATTATCATGACTGAGGTACACTCTGGAATTTGTGGACCGCATATGAGTGGATACGTTCTGGCAAAGAAGATTCTCCGAGCAGGTTATTACTGGCTCACTATGGAGCGAGATTGCATCAGTTTTGTGCGCAAGTGTCATCAATGCCAAGTGCACGAAGATTTGATTCATTCCCCACCATCTGAATTGCATACAATGTCGGCACCATGGCCCTTTGTTGCTTGGGGCATGAATGTCATTGGGCCAATCGAGCCAGCAGCATCAAACGGACATAGGTTTATTCTAGTAGCCATTGATTATTTTACCAAGTGGGTTGAAGCGAAAACTTCCAAATTTGTGACCAAGAAAGCAGTGGTTGATTTTGTGCATTCAAATATCATCTGTCGGTTTGGGATTCTGAAGGTAATCATCACGGACAATGGCGCTAATCTCAACAGTCATCTGATGACAGAGACATGTCAGCAGTTTAAGATTATACATCGCAATTCCACCCCATACCGCCCTAAGGCGAATGGAGCAGTCGAGGCAGCCAACAAGAATATAAAGAAGATACTTCGAAAAATGGTGGAAGGTTCTAGATAGTAGCATGAGAAGTTACCTTTTGCATTGTTGGGTTATCGCACTACTGTTCATACTTCAGTAGGGGCCACTCCTTATTTATTGGTGTATGGCACGGAGGCAGTAATACCCACAAAATTGAAATCTCATCCCTTCAGATTGTCGCTGAGGCAGAAATTGATGACGTTGAATGGGTCAAAACCCGCTTGGAGCAATTAAGTCTGATTGATAAAAAGAGATTGGCAGCAGTATGTCATGGCCAATTGTACCAACAGAGAATGGCGAGAGCATATAACAAAAAGGTACGTCCACGGATGTTCGAAGTGGGTCAGTTAGTGTTGAGAGGTATCTTGCCTCATCAGGTTGAAGCAAAAGGAAAGTTCGCCCCAAACTGGTAGGGACCATTTGTCGTAACTAGAGTGTTGTCCAATGGTGCATTATATTTGACAAATGTAGAAGGGAAATGTGTGGAAATGGCTATCAATTCCAATGCGGTCAAGAGATACTATGTATGATTTCTTTATTTGTTTGTACTTGTTTGTATTTGGCATATTTTGAAGATTGAAATGACGAAGGCATTTTGTTCTGCTATCTAAAATACTTTATCCCTCGTCACCCCTTTTGAGCCTTATTTATTTTCTTTCTTACCCCTCTTTCGAAATCAGTAGTGAATATCAGAAACACAAGTGCGAAAGATAAGAAAAAGAAGAAAAGAAAAAAAGAAAGAAAGGAAAGAGAAAGAGAAGAATGAAAAAGGAAGAAAAAGAGAAAAGAAGAAGAAAAACAATAAAAGAAAAAAGAGAGAAAAGCAAAAGAGAAAGAAAAGAAAGAGGAAAAGAAAAATCACAACAACAAAGTAATTTATATGACATGAACTACGTTCGAACTGATTCCTTTTAAGGATACGTAGGCAGCCTCACGGTTCGGTCTTATCAAAACAAAAATCCAAAAATCCCCATGCAAGAAACTAGGGCAGAAGTTGTGGTTGTTGTGAGAAACCTGATTCCGAAAGTTGTAATTTTAACCCATTTGTATTGTTTTGAGACTTTTATACCCTTTCTTTCTAACCCAGTCCAGAAGCCTACATTATGATCCAAAGAAAGACCTTCTGATCAATCTTTGAGAAATACCAAGTCGAGCAAGTAAATGTAATTCATGTTAGGGGCAACACTCTGGTTCAAGCAGGAAAAATAAAAATGAGAGAGTCTTATTGGTGAAAACCTTCACAGGCACCGTAAGGAAACGAGAGTTGAGAGAAATAAAAATGAGAGAGTCTTATTGGTGAAAACCTTCACAAGCACCGTAAGGCGACGAGAGTTGAGAGAAAATAAATGAGAGAGTCTTATTGGTGAAAACCCTCACGGGCACCGTAAGGCAAAAGTGAGTTGAGAGATGAACGAATGAAAGAGGTCTACTGGTGAAAACCTTTCAAGGCACCGCAGAATGAACAAGGTCAAGGTTTGGGTAAAGTAATCAGGTCATAGAAATTCTAGGGCAACAAAGTACGACAACTGAGAGTTGATTGGTTGGACGGATTGGGCCGATTAATCCGAAATGCATGTCATGATCATTGGTACTAGCTGTTCCACTCAGATAAGTTTCCTTTTCTTTTCCTTTTGTAGCAGTCATCTGGTTTTGGATTCTTCTTATCCTTAACCCGCAAAGTCATTGCATTTCATTTTCTTTTGGGTATTTATCTAAAGATGTTTCAATGTCAGTCTTATTCAAAGCAAGTCGAAGCTCACTACCAACTTCCAAAATTGCAAAGCATATTGTGGTCAGAGCATACTAAGGATAACATGATGTAAGAGGGGGATACAAGGAATCACCAGAAGTTTCATCGATGGAATGGTTTGGTAATGTCATGGGAGATGCAAAAGTTCAGATAAAGGGGTCAGAGGTAAAACAACAGCGAGGGTATAGAACACTCGGCTCGTCAAAGGTCATGGGGTTTGAAAGTCAGTCAGAAAGTCAAAGCAGTTCAGGGCCAGTTCAAAGAAGCCAGTCATAACAAAATATTGCAGCAGAAAGATCTTCAGCAAGAATGCCATCAGCTAACCACCACTTTAAATTGACAAAATTTTCTTTGATTGAAACAGGGGCAGAAAATTCGTTTGACTCGGAGAAACTCTCCGTAGGGGAAAAGAGCAAGCACCAAAACAGGTTTGATCGTAAACTTTCAGGACCCTCCTGGAAAATGGGACCTAGTTTAAAATTCAGAAATATCATAATCTATCATAAATGTATCCCAAAAAAATATAAGTTAGCTTAGAAGTTTGCATGTTCGAGATAGGATTCAATTAGGAGTTTCCAGGACCCCCCTGAATAATGGTACTTAGCTTTAAGATTTCGATTAGATAACAACATTTAGCGTAAACTCTGTTGTAGGGTAGTATAATTCAGCCATGAAAGTTGTCACTCTTAAGATAGAACTCGACTTTTGATTTTTAGGACCCTCCTATATAATGGGGAGTAGTTTAAAGATTCTCTTAGATAGCAATATTTAGCAGAAGTCACACCTGTAAAAGATATAACTTAGATTTAAAATTGTCGTTTAGTTAAGATTTGTCAGGACCCCCTACATAATGGGACCTAGCTTTCAAATTCATAGTAATATTTGGTAATATGATTCAGTTTAACACTCACATATGTGCCCGGTTACCAAACTGGGGCAGAAAAATTTTCTTTGTTTTTGTCTATTTTGTTGAAATCAGGTACCCGCTTGGAGAACAGGGAGAAGACATTCAAGTTTAGTAGTCAGGAGCCCGCCTGGATAGTAGGGAATACATTTTAAGTCAGCAGTCAGTAGCCCGCCTGGAGAGAAGGGAATACATTTCAAGTTGAAGTCAGGAGCCCGCCTGAAGAGCAGGGAATACTTTCAAGCGCAGCAGTCAGGAGCCCGCCTGGAGAACAAGGGAGTACAATTTAAGTTTTAGTTTTCAAATTCTTTGCTTTGTTTATTTTGAAGTCAGGAGCCCGCCTGGAGAACAAGGGAATACATTTCAAGTTGAAGTCAGGAGCCCGCCTGGAGAGCAGGGAATACTTTCAAATGCAGCAGTCAGGAGCCCGCCTGGAGAGCAGGGAATACTTTCAAGCGCAACAGTCAGGAGCCCGCCTGGAGAACAAGGGAGTACAATTTAAATTTAGCTTTCAAATTCTTTATTTTGTCTATTTTGAAGTCAGGAGCCCACCTGGAGAGCAGGGAATACATTAAAGTTTAGCAGTCAGGAGTCCGCCTGGAGAGTAGGGAATAGATTTCAAGTAAGTAGTTAGGAGCCCGCCTGGAGAGCAGGGAATATATTCAAGTTCAGAAGTCAGGAGCCCGCCTGGAGAGCAGGGAACACATTTCCAGTCAGCAATCAGGAGCCCATCTGGAGAACAAGGGAGTACAATTCAAGTTTTAGCTTTCAAGTTCTTGTTGATATTCGGTAACGTGATTTGTTTTACACTTACACATGGGCACACATACCCAAACTGGGGCAAAATATTTTCTTTATTTTTGTCTATTTTTGTTGAAGTCAGGATCCCGCCTGGATAGCATGGGAATACATTCACATGTTGAAGTCAGGAGTCCGCCTGGATAGCATGGGAATACATATCAAGTTCAGCAGTCAGGCATCCGCCTGGAGAAAGGGAAGCATCTTAGTTTACAATTCAAGACGGCAACAAAGGAATTTTACCAAGAGAATACAAAATAACAAGGCAAAAAGAAACACAAGATCAAGTTTGAAGATCTAGATAGGATTTTGTAAAGCGTAGATCATAGCCTAGTCTAGCTTCTTTTATTTTTGACATGGTGTAATAAGGGGATCAGTGAGCAGCAACAGCAACAGTGCAATCACAGCTCCATGGTAGTCCCAGCTACCAGACATTCCTGAACTACACCGACCTAATTCCTTTTTAGCCAAGGATATGTAGGCAACATCGGAAGCATGGTGCGATCAAATCTTTCAAAAATGCTTCCCACGGAGTATTGAAACGGGCAAAAATCGCTCGTATCCGCTCACTTATCTTTGCACGAAAACTCTTCATGTTTCCGGGCAAAGAGGGGTAGCTGTGAGCACGTAATTTTTTCCCTATATGTATTACTCCAACAAATTCAAAATAAAATAATTTCTTTCAGTGTTTGCAATTTTGTCGAATTTCGTGGCATTTTTTGTTAATTATTTGCATTTGTCTGTGCACATTTATTTTATTTAATTCATGAAAAATACAAAAATATGTTGCATCTGCATTTAGGATTTAATTTTATATTTTTAGATTAATTAGTAAATTAGTTCGTTTATAAAAAAGGAAAATCACAAAAATAATTCATTTTCGAATTTTACTTTTTAATTTTGAATTGTATAGTTTTCTTTAAATTTAGGATTTAATTAATTATTGTAAATACCATGATGAGTGATTAATCTAATTGGGTAGGTTAATTTAGTTTAAGAAAAATTATTAATAAATTTTGGAGTTATTTTAATTTTGGAAAAAGAAAAGAATTGTGAAATCGAAAAAGAAAAAGAAAGAAAGGAAATCCAATTCTGGGCTAAAACCCATTTAATTGCCCCAGCCCAGACGGAATGACCCAATACCCGGCCCAAACCACCCTAACCCGGTCCGGTTTCCCCCCCAAACGAAACGACGTCGTTTCATGGGCAACAGATCAGGACCGTTGAGGTTTCTTGATCGGACGGTCCTGAAGCCCAGGTCTCTTAGTATTTAAATGTCCAAACCAGCCCACCCCTCATTTCTCGTCTCTCTCACACACCCCATTCCACCTCATCCCAAATCTCCGTTCAATTTCTCTCAAATATACCTAGAACCTCTCGAATCTCAGTTTACAGGTGGAAACCCTAGCGCCGCCACAGTTTCTCCGGTGGCGGCGCCGCCACAGTTTCTCCGGTGGCGTCGCCGCCTCCGTTCAACCCCAAAATAACACCCTACAACCCCCTTTACCCCATCACTCCAAATCCTCACCCCGTTTCATTCGAAACTTGCCCGAAATCTTCAAATTATAAATCTAAGGTTAACCTAAGCCTATGCATGCAAGGTTGTTTCTCTGAGTCGTGATGAGTTCTCAAGACTGATTTCACCACAAATAATGTTGTTCGCCTGTTCTTGATAAAGAACAGGCGTTTGAAATTATTTGAGGTTTAAATCAGTATCAGTTTCAATTTCAAGTTGATGGGTGAGTTTTTCTTTCTTTCTCTGTCCATTATTGTTCGTCCCTTATCTTGTTCTTCCCCTTCTCTCCTATGTCGGTTTGAATGGCATGTCCTCCATCTGAATTTGTTGAAAAGTTTTGAACCATGCCTTTCCCTTTAGCATAATTTAGGGTTCATTTTGTTAGTTTTTCAGTTCCTCTTTTCAAGTTTTTAATTGCTGTTCTCCGTGTTCTTAATTTTATTTTAGGTTATGGCATGTTTTGTTAATTAGCTTAAGTTGGATTTTGTTAATTTGTTATATTAGTTTAATTCTGGTTTGGTATTTAGCTTAAAAGAAAATCAATGGTTAGTTTAGATTTTGGGCTTTTGAAGTTGTTCATTTGTTTTCCTTTTTGCTTCTCGTTTGAGTTAGTCAATGGGAGTTCTGATTTTTGGTTTGGGCTTTGGGTCATTTCTAACCCATTTTCAAGAGGAGCCCGCTCAGTTGGGTTTAATTCACTGGGTAGACTTGACCCATGAGGTAAGCTAGGGTAATTGACGGGGGTTTTAAGGGTAGTTTAGGGAGATTGGGTAGGGGAATCTCTTGTAACTGATTGAAGGAAGTTTCCTGGAAGCTGGCTTTGGGACTTCACTGAAAATAATAATTTTAAGCTAGGGATTGAATAGTAAAAATGAAAATATCAAAAGGTTTAAAGTGCAAATAAGAATCCCTTTTATGCTGCCCTAATAACTTGCCTATAAAGGCAGCTTTTCTTGCCTTTCAAGGGATACCCAAGACCTAAGATATAGAAAGAAACTTAAAAAAGGAGTGGAGAGCTAAGAATCCAAAGAAGAAAAAAATCTGCAACGGCTGAAACCTCTAGGAAAAACACTGTTCCATTGAATTGTAGCTTGAGAATCTGAAATCCTTCTCATTTTAAATCAATTTCCTGAAGGTTTGGACTTCGAAATGGCTTGATATTTAGTCATTAAGGCTAGGTTTTGGTGTTTGCTTGTTTGAAAGTGTATTTGACACTGCAATCTGGTCTGCTAAAGTGCATTTTCTAGGGTTTGAGCTGTTTTTGGTACACTGTTCCATTGGATTTGAGTTCCACTCTGTTATTTGTTACTGATGCTGGATCTCTGATTATCTCGTTGTTGTTTTCTTCACATTTTCAGGTATGTTAAGACGTTTGATCCCTGAGTAAATGTAGACCAGAAGTTTTATGAAATCAAGCTGAAATGGCTATTTTGTTCCTTCGAACAGAGGCTATTGGTCTTCTTGCGATTCCTACACATTTTTCTCGTTAATCATTATGAGTAGTTAGTTATATATAGTTTGTAGCATGTTTCTTTTTCAGACTTTGGGTTTGCACCTATGTGTTATAAGTAATGTTGGATTATTGGACTGTTACAGTGTTGTAAGTCAGTACTAAGTTTATCCACGTTTATGTCTTGTTCACAAATGTCACTCATGTCTTTGGGGAACTGTCAGAATGTGTAGAGTAGTTTGTCCTTCCCTTTATCACATTCTTTTAATTGTTTAGTTGTAAACCTGCCCTGTAGCACTAGATGACTCTTTGATGTTTTGGTTGTGAGGTATGGATCTCAGTTAGTTTCTTGGTTGTGAGTTACTGGGGCTCTTTGATGTTGATGTACGTTTGAGTCCACTGTGAAATGGTCAATTGTTAGTTGGATTTTACTTAAGCGAGACTGGGTTGATTTGTTTTTAAATCTTCAGGTCTTTAAGTTAATCTGGAGGTCGGACAGTAAGCCGCCTAGTGCTAGTTATTTTAATCAGACTCTCAACTACTTGCAAACTAAATTATTGTTAAACTGCACATAATCATGCATTGAGTAGTCGGAGGCTGATTTTTAAGGTCGATTGAATATATATGGGTATTCCGTTGTTAGCCAATTGGACTCATGTTGTATCCAGTGACGTTTTTCAGACGCTACTGGTGGGCCTCCGGGATTCGATCAGGAGTCCCTCTTTCCGCTGATGCCCTGTCTCCCCAAAGTCTTGGGCTCACGTTTGGGCCCAAATTGTGCGGCCCCTTTTTCACTAAGCTATCAGCTCATTTGGAGTTGGGTTAAACCCCTTGGCTTAAATAACCGACCCTATTTTGTAAGACTTTAGAGAAACCTTTGATTGCACTTAACATTTTGATTAATTTGGCCCTTATCAATAACTAAGGCGAATCATCTCTTATAACGCAAGTAGTATATGGCCCTTCATGGATTATTTTAAAAAAAATAAAACGTTTGGCTAGAAAATTCAAAGTGTACCGTGCCAACAAAAATCTTAAATGTACGGCCCTCGCTCAATTAATTTTGAAATTCCTAGAATTCGAGGCGTGCCATTTAGCAAATTTCCATGGCCCTCGCAGAATTAACAACGCGTTAGTTGCTTTTAGGCACGTTACTTAATAATTTTACCTTTTTAAACTCGGGTGCGCATTTCATGTGACCCAAATCAAAATCCTAAAACGTTGGATAAATGTGTTCCGGATTGCGGGTGCATTTCATGTGGTGCGATCGAAAGATATATTTTAAATGACGTTCAATCTTCTTTAAAATTGAATAAAAGCGGTGGAAAGTTAACATTTGCACATAGGTTTAAAATGTCTTAAAATCAGATAATTAGGCCAAATATAACAGTTGAGCGACCGTGCTAGAACAACGGAACTCGGGAATGCCTAACACCTTCTCCCGGGTTAACAGAATTCCTTACCCGGATTTCTGGTTCGCGGACTGTTAAACAGAGTCATATTTTCCTCGGTACGGGATTCAACCGGTGACTTGGGACAGCATAAATCTCTCAAGTGGAGTCTTTGAATCTTTAATTGCAATAATCCCGTTTCGATTGTCACTTTAAGTTGGAAAAAACTCCCTTGTATACCCTTTTCGGGGGTGTAGGTAAAAAGGAGGTGTGACAGCCCCAATTTTGCATCTTATAAACTTCCCGGTCATATCTCTTCGCGATTGCGGAAGCACCCTCGCAATTGCGAAGGCCAAACCAGCCTCGTCCAGAAATCCCTCTTTGTGAATGCGAGGTCACCACCAACGATCGCAAAGCTCAACCTTCCAAGCCTATGGGAACACGAGCCTAGCTTCGCGAAAACGAAGGCCAAAACCTTCAAGCCACAAAAAATCCCTTCCGCGATTGCAAACTCCCTCACAGATTGTGATAAGAAACTGTCCAAACAAGTACGCTAATGCGAAGAACAACCGACCACAGTAATGCGATCACAGTGCCTTTCTGTGATCGCAAAGAACATATTCTCCTATAGAAACACACAACCCTTCGCGATCACGATATCTCATATGCGATCGTGATGCATGTCCCTAACACCAGAAACCATCAACTTCAAGTTAAAGGGAATTGGTCCAAAACTATCCCGAAACACATTCGAGGCCCCCAAGACCCAGTCCAATCATGCCAACAGGTCCCCATATCTTATCCAAACTTTTCCAAAGGCTCGAACACCATGAATAACATCAAAACCAAGAATCGACAATCAAAAATCCTTTTCTTAAACTTTAAACTTCACCAAACGCGTCTGAATCACACTTAGATATCCTGAATCACGACCAAACTTCACACACAAGTTCCAATAAACTAAATAAACCTATCAAAGGATCCGAAACACCACCCAAAGTCCGACAACACCAAAGTCTCCTCCAAGACAAACTTAGCAAATTCAATACTTTAAAATGCAAACTTCCAACAATAAGCATTGAACTGCTCCCAGACCTTCCAATAATTAACCCGATCATATGCTCAAGTCCGAAATCACCTTACAAGTCAAAATGACTGGTCATGTAGTTACACAAACCAACCATCCCTGCAAGTCTTATAGCTCCAAATACACTTTGGGGAGCATCAAATTGAGGAACGAGGATAGAATACGCAAAACAGCCAACCAGATCATTACATTCCCCCCTCTTAATCAAACGTTCATATACAAATGGGTCTAGAATCAGACCTGGATATCAAAAAAATGAGGGTATCTGCTCCGCATATCATGCTTGGTCTCACAAGTCGCCTCGTTGATCGGTTGACCTCTCAATTGAACCTTCACCAATGCAATATTCTTTGACCTCAACTTGTGAACCTACCTATCCAAAATGGCCACTAGCTCCTCGTCATAAGTCAAATCCTTCTCCAACTACACCGAGATGAACCCCAACACATGTGACGGGTCCTCATAGTACTTCCGAAGCATAAAAATAAGGAACACTAGGTGAACTCATGATAAACTAGGTGGAAAGGCAAGTTTGTAAGCCACCTCTCCAAATCTCTCTAACACCTCAAAAGGATTAATATACCAAGGGCTCAACTTGTCCTTCTTCCAGAACCGCATCACACCTTTCATGGGCGAAACTTTGAATAGAATCGTCTCACCCACCATGTATGACACATCACGAGCCTTCCTATCATCATAACTATTGTTCTTGGACCGTGCTGTATGAAGTCGCTCTTGAATCAATTTCACTTCTCCAAAGAATCACAAACCAGATTAGTGCCTAACAACTTGGCATCCTCAAGCTCAAATCAACCAACCACAGAATGACATCGCCTCCCATATAAGGCCTTATACGGAGCCATGTGGATATTCGACTAATAGCTGTTGTTGTAGGCCAACTCTACTAATGGTAGAAACTTATTCCACTATCCCTAAAATAAATGACATAGGCTCACAACATGTCCTCCAAGATCTGAATAGCACGCTCAAACACCCTATCCATCTAGGGATGAAATGCCGTACTCATCTTAACCTGTGTGCGCAACTTACATTACACTTCTCTCCAAAAATGTGATGTAAAATGAGAGCCTCGATATGAGATAATAGACACATGCACACCATGTAGGTGAACAATCTCTCTAAGATAAATCCAAGTCAGTTGCTCAATGTAGGTAGTCATGACTGGAATGAAGTGTGTATATTTGGTCAGTCAGTTCACAATGATCCACACAACATCAAATCTCCTCAAGGTCCATGGTAGCCTAACCACAAAATCCATAGTGATACGCTCCCACTTCCACTCCTATATATCTAGCCTCTAAAGCAAACCACCAGGTCTCTGATACTCATACTTAACCTACTGACAGTTCAAACATTATGCAACATACTAAAAATGTCCTTATTCATCTTGTTCCACCAATAATGCAACCTCAAGTCAAGGTACATCTTAGCGGTACTCGGATGAATGGAATACCACAAAATATGGGCCTTCTCAAGAATCGGTTCTCATAACCCATCTATATTTGGCACACAAATCCGGCCCTGAAGCCTCAATACACCATCATCAGAAATAGTGACCTCCTTAGCACCACCGTGTCCCTAAGGACAAGCAAGTGGGGATCATCATACTGATGCACCTTGATGAACTCAAACAAGGACGATCGTGATACAACACAAGCAAGAATCCCTCTAGGCTTCGAAATATCCAACCTCACGAACTTCTTAGCCAAAGCATGAACATCCAAATCTTACGGTCTCTCCCCAGCTAGAATAAAATCAAGACTTCCCATACTCCCCGCCTTCCTACTCAAGGCGTCAGCCATCACATTGGCTTTCCCTGGATGATAAAGATATCATAGTCTTTCAATATCTCTAACCATCTCTGTTGCCTGAAGTTCAAATCCTTTTGATTTAATAGATGTTGAAGACTAAGGTGATCCATGTACACCTTGAAAGATACGCCATAAAGATAATGCCTCCAAATCTTGAGCGTGTGCACAATAACTACTAACTGTGAATCATGAACTAGGTAGTTCTTCTTATGAGGCTTCAAGCGACGCAAAGCATAGGAAATCACTCTATCATCATGCATCAACCTACACCCAATAAAAACCCTTGAAGAATCACAATATACTATATATGAACCCGATCCCGAAGGCAAAACCTGAAACAGAGCTGTAGTCAAGGCAGTCTTGAGCTTATAAAATCTCTCTTCACAATCATCACACCACCTGAATGGGGCACCCTTCTGCGTCAGTTTAGTCAATGGGGATTCTTTAGATGAATAACCCACCACAAAGTGGTATTAATATGTAGCCAACCCAAGGAAAACCCAAATCTCCACAGTGGTAGAAAGTTTGGGCCAACTCTGAACTGCCTTAATCTTTAGATTTACCTTAATCCCCTTATCGGAAACAACATGACCCAAGAAGGCCATCGATTCTTACATGAACTCGAATTTGAAGAACTTAGCATATATTTTCTTCTCCTTCAAATTTGGAGCATGATCCTCAAATGCTGCTCATGCTCCTCTCAGCTGCGAGAATACACCAATATATAATCAACAAAGATAATGATGAAGGAATCCAAATAAGGCTGAAATACGTTGTTTATCAAATTTATGAAAGATATTGGGTCATTGGTCATCCCAAAAGACATCACCAAGAACTCATAATGGCCATAACAGGTCCTGAAAGCCGTCAGAAGAATATCTGAAGCCCTGATCTTGAACTGATGGTACGCCAATCTCAAGTCAATCTTTGAGAATACCCTAGCACACTGATACACTTGGAATTATGGGATGATCCACCCACCAAATTAAAGATATATGAATTTATTTCTCACGCATTAAACCGTTCACCGATAAGATATCAGAGTAGAATGATATCCATATTTTCGTAAGACTTCACAGACTGGTAGGTGACAAGTAGGCGGGTCACCTACTTGTTTAAATGAAGGGACCAAATAAATCCCCAAAAAGGGGCGGCCAAGGGTCCTTTTAAGGGATGAATTAAATCATTTCTTTCACTCATATTTCAGATTAAGAACTTCAGATTGAAACCCTATAACTCCTCCCCAAAATCTCACACACATCCTAGGTGATTTCGGGTTATACGAAGTGATTCTAATGCCGCAAAACCTGGACAACTTGCTAGTTTCCTTTTCTCCTTCTTGTAGCTGCGTTAGGGGACTAGTTTTGGATGAACATGGACTAGGTTTCATGGGTTCTACTCAGTCTATGGTAAGTTTATGCTTCTCTTTCCATTTTCTAAGCTTCTACAAGTTGTAGCTCGATCGTAAAGACTAGTACTTGTGAGTTTCAAAAGAGTAGTATGATGTTTATTATGGCGTCACTGTTGGCTAGTCGCGAACATAATTTTAAGATAAATTCATGACTGTTTTATATGAGAAGAGGCTTAATTATGTACCGTTAATTGTGTTTCTCGATTTGAAAGAAAAGACAAGTCTGAAACGTGTTTTGGTAATCTGAAAAATAAGTTTTGAGTTGATGAACTTGTAGGACTATTATGGGGTCTTTTTAAAGTTGTATTGTGGCTGAAAATTAGTAGGGATAATTGAATATGTGGCGGTTAATATTATTGATAAATTCTGGAAGGAAGAAGGGGTTTAAAACTATAGTTCTTTAGTCACAAACCGAGCTTGCCACTAGTCAGGATTGTTAAACTATTTTGAAAGGCTTATTATGAGAATGTTGATATTGTTTGGGATATTTTTGGTTGTTGTAACTTGTGGAAGGTCATATAAATAGCGTAGGTGCTGTCCATTTTATCTTAGAATAAAGTGTATCGTTCTGCGGTAAGTTATGACATTTGTATTATGACGAAAGTATTGCTCATTGCTTGTAGATACAGGAGCTGCAGGTTAAGTTATCTTGACGATTGGACGGGATATTTTGAGGTATGTATGGTCTTCCTTTATTTTCTTTGTCATGATTCTATAAGTTATGTTGTCCTTATAAGAAATTCAAGTGGACGAGGCTATGTATATGTATTATACCGACAACTAAGGTTCGTTCACGAGTATAGTCATACGAATGTTGAAATGGATAGTGTTGATCACTATTTCATGTATTCTTAAGGAGTAAATAGAGCCTTCCAAAATGTTCTTGTCTTTTATATATAAAAAGACGTCTAGATGCTAATTAAATATTACGTACGAATCGTTTGACGAATCAGAAGCAATACAGTGTCTGTATAATGATGGATAGTTATGTATATATAGTTCAACAAGGTAGTAGAATAATAAGAATGCTTCAACCTAAAGAATGGCACAACTTCAGTTACTTACACGTTTGTGTTCACGAAACTAATAAAGACCCACGAAGATAGTTACGTTGCTCTCAAGTTGAATAAGGTTGATTATATATGAGGGTGATGTTAAGAGACAATATATGTTACCTATGGAGACATAAATTATAGAATATGATAAGTTTAGCAATAAGAATATAAGTGGATAGAGTGTAAATCCCGCAACTCTTGTAACGTATTAATGAATGTATATATATATATATATATATATATATATATATATATATATATATGTGTGTGTGTGTGTGTGTGTGTGTGTGTGTGTGTGTGTGTGTGTGTGTATATATATACATACATATAAGTAGAAAGAATCATTTAATCCCCAGAAAAGAGTCGTGATGTGAAATAAGTATAGAAGTGCTATTTAAAAATAGGTACAATGTTCTTCATAGCTAATAATATAGAATACAAAGGATGACGTAGAATGTGCCTAAGAAATAAGGATTGATTATTGTAACGATTTACTCACGAACTTGTATGTTTAAGAATACAAGTTTATCTATTGATGATTGAATGATGTCTTCATGAATGATATGAAATGAATATGTATGAGACATGATCCCTACAGATGGTTTATGAACGCATAGGTGTACCATGAAGCCTATGGACGGTCTATGAATGCATAGGTGCATAATGAAGGTTGAGTATGTACGGTCTCAGTTGCATGCATAGCCATACCTCAGTATTATGAGTCGTATGGACGGTCTACTATGTTACGCGTACGATCCACTAGTTATCCATGTTTATGAGTGAGCCTTACGGACGGTCTTTTATGAAACACGTAAGTGCCAATTTTATGTTTCAGTGTAGCCCTATAGATGTTTGACTGTTTGAGGTAAATATTATAATATAAGGTATGATAGCTAGATGAATGTTATAGATGAAGTTCCATAATATGATGGTTTTTAATACAAATAGCATATGGTAACAAGTTCATGTATATCATGACATGAATTAGATGTATATACAACATTAGATGTTCTCGGCCAACGGAGTCTCCCCTTTTCAGTCTACATCCTTTGTAAGGTAAGTTGGATAATTCAATACTTAGATATGTTACGAGTCAAAATAAGGTAACTATGATTCCTAGATCTCATTGACCCTATCGATTTATTTCAGTATATCATATATACATGTTAGTTCAGTTTCAATCAAGTTATTCATATGTTATCTGCCTTACATACTTAGTACGCTTCTTTGTACTAATGTCCAATCGTCAGGGCACTGCATTCATGCTTGCAGGTTTTGTTATCCAGCCTGGCAGACTCTTATCATAGACAAAGTTGATATCCAGCTAAGGATTGGCAAAGCTCCATCTGGAGTATAGCTGAGTCTAGAGGTTATCAGACTATCATATGCGTGTATATATATATACACACACACACACACATTTGTGTCGGTTGGATCCCTTTACCGACCATCTTTTGATGTCAAATAATCTTAGAGGCTTTGTAGACACAGGTTCATTATGTACAATATGTCTGAGGACTTGATGGCCCGTATGTATTCATGTTTTGAGTATGATGGTTCGCTGATACAATGTTTTCCCACTTACAATTATACATTATGAGTGGTGGCCATGTGGGCCCATGATTGTTACAGGAAGAATATGTTTTTCCAAGTCAACCTACACATGTTCTAGTTTTCTTCGAATGATCATAAGCTATATAGTGGTTCGCTCAAGCCAGTACGGCACCAGGTGCCATCCACGCCTCCCCAAGTTGGGTTGTGACAGAAACATTAGGTAATGCTAACAATGGGCTAAAATGACTGAACACCCCTCCATAAGGCAATGATAATAGTCTGCCCAAATGCACAGGAAAAAACATTTTGCACCACATCTGCAGCACCATTACAACTCCTCGATGCCCAATCTATGACAAGCGCTCTACATCGTATAAGAATGGGTAGGAAGGAAATAAAGAGATAAGTTTCAATGGAATCAACCCGCACGAGGAGGAATCAAGAAGGGAAGTTCTCCTAATAACCCTGTAGCCTCTCGAAGATAAGCACAGACGTCTCCGTACCGATCCGCAAGGCTCTACTAGACTTGCTCATGACTCGTGAGACCTAAGTGCACCTAGAGCTCTGATACCAAACTGTTATGACCCAAAACCACTTTAGGTTGTGATGGCACCTAACAATACTGTTAGGCAAGCCAACGGTGAACCATCTAAGTAACTATTCATTTTATTACTCTCACGACCCAAACCGATGGGCCGGAACGGGAACCCGATACCTTACTCAACCGAGTACCTATGTAATGTATCTTTCGTATCATACTATCATAGGTAAATGAGCCAGAGAGGCTGTCATGAGATAAGTACAATAAAACATGAAGAAATACTCAACATTGGATGATCCAACATATAATCCAAACTTATATATATGACGTACGAGCCTATAAGGCCAAAATAATCACTCATATACTGAACATAGGCCGACAAGGCCATACAATATTTTACGTACATGACATCTGTCTACAAGACTCTAAGGATACATAATTGTCATAAAGGTCGGGATAGAGCCCTGCCATACCAATAATACACATCTAAATCATATTGACCAAACAAGAAACTCCGGAGCAAATAGATTGCACGAACATCTTCCGCTGAGATGATCACCTACTTGGAGGACTCTCGACCTTTCTATAGAGACCTGTGGGCATGAAATGTAGCATCCCCAGGCAAAAGGGACGTCAGTAGGAATAATGTACCGACTATGTAAGGCACATAAATAATTACATAACAGACATAGAAGGAATATAGAGTAAATGACTCAACCTGTAAGTCTTGATAATTCCATAAATCATGAAATAACTATTGTGTCATGCATATGCGTATGAATGTCATGTCGTGCATAGGTACATGTTTTATAACATCATTAGGCCTATAAGGGCATCCCATCATATTATCTCGGCTACTGTGGGCAAAATTATTAACGTATACCAGTTGATCAGGTGGTGGTGCGTATATAACGCCGTAATCTTTTCCCATATCCCATATAAATATTATATACATATATACGCGTGTATAACGCCATATAGTCATGGGTCAATGTACATATATAAATGCATGAAATACGTAAGGAATACGTTAATAAAATTTTCTTGGAATGCCATAAAAACTCATATGCCTTTCAGATAAACTTTATCAAATACATATTTTTCTAAGACCCATGAACAGAAGATATAACAATAATCCACATGGGGAATCAAGAATATAGACACCCCTGGTACTTCTATGAATAGAGTCATTTATGAAAGTTGTGTATTTTGCTCATCTCATTTGTATTATTTGGATCATGCCAAAAAGAAAGAAGGGATAGCCTTAACATACTTGAGCCGATTTTCTTGACAATGCCTCTAACCCATGTCTTTGTAACAACATGTAACGACGGATCGGAGTAGGGGAAAATCCGTATGATATTCTTAGAAAATATTGCACCGTACTTCCTCAGAATCGCAAAATCTCGTCGTTATTACGTAGTATAATTTTGTATGAAATTTTCTGCATAGAGGCATTACCTTGCTGAAATTTATACACCTTGGATTCATTAAGAGAATCCATCTCTTAATGAATTAGTCCTATACACCCACTAAGGTGATCACTAAGACCTTAGGAATGACACATTATCAATTAGTTTGAAGAGTCACTTAAGTTAATTAGGTAGCTTCCACGTTAGTTCTTAGCCCTTCCCAACCAATTAGATACCAACATCTTAATTAATTGTTAATCTCCCACTAAAATTAGTAATTACCCGATTATCCACACAATTAAAAATTATCTCAAATTACTTAAAATATTACTTATTTTTAATACACTTTATACATCCTACTATCATGGTCATATGGTACCTTGTATGGTACTAGTCCATAAATATCGGGTATTAATGCTTGGCTCGAATTGCATCCCCAACATGGCAAACTTGGACGAAAATTCATTTTTTTACTTGCTTCCCCTCTCACCTTCACAAATTTACTCATCACTTGTTTGAAATAGTATAATCCTTATAATCTCCAAATAATCTTTTCCTTGGACTGATGCCAATTACCTTACGACAAATTCAACGTACCATACTACAGGATGCAACATCGTCATAATTTAATACTGCAAAGTGTAACATCATTGTAATGTAGTACTGCAAGGCGTAACATCATCGCAATATAATACTATGGGACATAATATCGACGTAATATTGCGGGGCGTAACAATTGCTTTTGATATCATAAGTTCTATTAAATAAAGAATCTAATGCATTTAATATCATGGATACATGCAATTTTAGTAAAATATATATAAAAAAGGTGACAATGTTATTGCAAAACCATTAACATCTACTAGAATATCCCAAAAACTAGTGTCACAAGTACATGAGCATCTACTAGAAATTATAGTAATAATACAACATCTGTCTAGAATGTAAAATAGATAGGATGACATAAATGAATTTTATGAAGACTCTGTGTGCTGCAGATCGTATCATGGGACGCAGCTCACCTTAAAGTCCCCTCAATAGTTGCACCCTTGCGCCCAAATGAACATCAGAGATATACCTGCACAATAAGTGCATAAGTATATAATGAATACGTAAATCAATGCATACCCATTAAGTATTTAGCCTAACCCCAAAGAAGTAGTGACAAGGGGTCGACATTGACACTTATTAGTGGTCTAATAAATCAAATGTAGTAAAGCAGACAAGTATGAAACATGGTAAGTAAACAGTGAAAACAGATATATGCAAATAATATAATCTATGATTGAATAGTGAACACAAAGTCCTCAAATACCAGATACCTCCTTAAATGGAATACGTAATGGTCATCACCAAATCAACGGTCACATCTCAAGTCAAGAAAACTCATGAGTATATGGACTCCTTATCAAGTATTTTGCACAATTCTGCCGAGTCGAGCGGCCCGATCCCATAAGAGTAAAGGCACGAGTTCCTGTTGTGGTGTATGGCCCGATCCCATATTAGTACATCTGAGGCATTTTGCCCGATCCTATAATTGTGTACATTATCGAGGATAGACCGGCACGAACCATAGATGCATCCCATAATACTACCGAGGCGAATATATTGCTAAGGTGATTAGTCTGATCCCATAGGAATAGTGAAGACTTGACGAGTCACTGTCCCCACTCACGGATATATGTATGAGCTGTGAAATTCAAGAAAACCTCTGGAAAAATACATAAAACACAGGAGAAATCCGTAATAGGAATTGAAATCTATACTGCTAATCAATTAGCTCTCCATACATCATGAATCGTAAGTCCGATACTTTACACAAGTCTAGTCTCAGGTAAAATGTATATTAAAGCAATTAAATAGGAAACAATAACTTAAATATTATAATTAAAGCATAGCGTGAGTTTAAGACTACCCGAACCTAATCATGAATTCTATCATACGCATGGACACTCGTCACCTCATACGTGCGTAGCCTCCACAACATGTAAAACATAACAAATATAACACCTATGGGGTAAATTCTCCCTCACAAGATTGAACAGGTGACTTACCTCACTCTGTAGTCCACTAAGCAGATCCAACGCCTCTCTAACACCTCAAACCGATGGCCATCGATGTGAAACTAGTCAAATAATGTGCAAACCAATACAAATATACTCCAATACTCATAATTAATAAATTTATAATAATTCCTAACTCCGCTCGAAAAGTCAATAAAGTCAACCCCTATCCACGAGTCCGGATTCCAAATTTTTTTAAAGATAAACATTATCCATAGCACCACGAACTCAAATATGTAATTTATTCCTAATTCCATGTCAAATTTAGTGGTCAAAATCTAAAAAAAAACTACCATTTCTAGGGTTTCTTCTGAAAATTCCACAATTTCTATCAAATTCTATGTTGAAATCTATATATAATCCATGAATTTAATTCCAAAAAAAGTAGGAATAACTTACCTTATGATATATGGAGAAAATGGTCTTGAAGAATCATCCCAAATCACCCAACATGTACTCCAATAACTTAAAAATGAAGAAATGAGCTCAATTTCCCGAAATTAGATGTTTAATACACCTGCTAGGCCTCCTTCTTCACAATCGCGCTCATTAGCCATGCAGTCGCAATTAACAAATGTTCCAGCATCATTTTCTTCATCGCGATTGCATCCAAAAACCGTGATCGCGATATACAAATTGTGCTTTCTTCTTCATAGACACCCTTTTGTATAATAGTCATAAACTTTTGTACAAAATTCCAAATGATAAATGGTTGGATTTTCTGAAAAATTCATTCAAAGAGCTACAACCTTTCTTTTTAGATCATCCCCAAATTCCCATACAGATTACATGATATAAGCTCCCGAAGTCAGACCACTGACAGTAGAAATTCCTTCTACGCGATCGCGACCTTCCTTCCGCGATCGCGATTCACAAGGCCTGGAATGCACTTTGCTCTTTGTGATCGCGGCCCAGACCTATGCGATTGTTAAGAGAACCCCTGGCATTAGATATTAGCAATTCAAAAGGGTATAAAAGTGGTCCGAAACCACCAAAACTCACCCGAGATCCGAGGAACCCCGTCCAATTATTATAACAAGTTTATATACCCTATGTAAACTTGTTCAAAGGCCTGACACACGAATTACAACATCAAAATCAAGAATAAAAGATTAAATTCAATTTCTTAAACTCTCTTAACTTACATACCTTCATGCTTCGTTGAATGTGTCCGAATCCCACTTAGACATTTTGAAATGATGCTAAATTTTACGTACAAGTCACAAATCATAATATGAACCTATTTTAAGGCTCAGAATCCCAAACAGACATCGATAACACCAAAGTCCACTTCAAATCAAACTTAGGAAATTATAAAATCTTCAAAATGCCAACTTTCCACATTAGGCGATGAAACGATCCCAAACCACACGATACTCAACTCGAACATACGCCCAAGTCCAGAATCATCATATGAACCTATTGGAACCTTCCAATATTGATTCCGATGTCCTTTACTCAAAAGTCAAACCTTGGTCAACTCCTCCAACTTAAAGATTCTAAATTGAGAATTATCCTTCTAAATCAACTATAAACTTCCCAAATATCAAAATCGACCATATGTACATGTCATAATTCATGAATTGAAGCTACTCAAGGCGTCAAATGGCCGAATGATGTGCTAGAGCTTAAAACGACCGGCTGGGTCATGATAACAAGTTTGTATCAGAGCACTAGGTTTATAGGTTCTACAAGTCATGAGCAAGTGTCTAGTAGAGTCTTATGGATCAGTATAATGATATCCATACCTATATTTGAGAGGCTAGAGGGCATTTAGGAAACTTCCCTTCTTTGATTCCTTATCGTGTGATCTTGTTTCATCTTGAAGCTTGCAACTTCAATTTCTTTCCATTCGTTCGTATGTGATGTTGAGCACCAAGTACCACCGTGCACCTACAACTTTTCATTTTGCATGTGAGTTGCGAAAGGGTGTGGATGCTTGATCATCTCTCCATGTGTTTGGTTGCCGAGTTGTCGTGACCATGGTGGAGTCATGGGAAGGTGTTGATTTGTGTCTAGCCAGTGGGTTATATCATGCGTGAAGATTTGAGGTCGTGTGTTTTGTATGAGGCTTCTATTAAGTGGAATTCATATCTTATCATTTTAGAGCATTTGAAGAAGGTGGATTGACTATCACAAGGACGAGTATCCACTTGTCAGAACCCTTGGAGTGTTTTATGACTAGTGTTACATGAGTTTATGAAGTATTCAGCTGACTAACAGTGTAGGACTGTGGCAGCTATGAAGTAAGGGTAATATGGGTTACTGACGATGTGTTATATGGCTTCGAGCCAAGTGGGGGAGTTTGTTATTGATGATCTGATTGTAGGATCATGTGTTATATTAGTTTCTAGACTAAGGGACGCTTGTGGATTCGCTAAGACTTGAAAAGGATGAGTTTGGGAATGATTCAAGATTGTTATTCATTGTTGAGTGTGTAAGGAAAAGGAATCGCTTAGTTGCTTCTTCGTATATTCATATGCTGGTGAAGTGTGGGTTATTCGGTGTGTATTTTCTGTGTATTGGATTGGAGCAATGTTAATGTCTATCGAGAAGCTACCAATGAGCTCAAGATTCACACGTGGTATTTAAGAATTTTCGAATTTGTGTATGGCTAGGGATTGAGTTTGGTGTTGGATGGTGTCTGGATTTGTGGTAGTTCTATATCAATATTGACTTTACATGGTAGCATTGGAGATATGTAAGAAACAACTTCAGGTTCACATAAGGTCCTTTCAGAGCGAGCATTTCGGGGTGAGTTACTTTTGGGTTTGGCAGTCTGTGTGATTCAGTTGAGTTAGAGGCAATCAGTCCCGATGATCTAATTATGTGTTAATGGTGTTTGAATAATTCACGATGGTTATGGCCACGGTTCGGGGTTGATGTCTTCTACAGATATAAGAGGTCAGCTGCGTTGTGATGTTATCCCTGATTAGGTTAAGTAGAATGTTTATGATCGATGTGATGTTTATCTTACCGGAGGTTCAGAGTTGATTATGAGATTTTTGTATTTCCACTAGTTGGTAATGATAGTTCCGGTGACCCATGCAGGATTGCGATTTGCATGGACAAGGTTGCGGTTTAGTTTCGAAGGAAAGGTCATGAGTTCTTGAAGGCATGGAAGATTTCATATGTATAAGAGAATGCTAGTACTATTTGATGTCTCCTGAGTAGAGTGTGCTGTCACGCCCCAAAAACCGAGGGGCGCGACCGGCGCTCGACCGGGTAGCCCCCAGCCAAGCGGACCTAGGTGCCTTTCCTATTCCACGTGATACCCTGCGTTTCCATTACCCATTAACCAAGTGAAATAGCCATTTATAAATTTAAACACATTCTTACGAGATTTACATAACATACATAGTTACTTAGCGTGTTTTACAAGTTATACTGCCCAAAATACATAAGTACATAACCCACGTTTCCTGTCTATGGAGCCTCTAGAGATACAGAAGAGTGTTACAATACTTTCCGATAACAAGGTTTCGGCTATACCTTACGCAAATACAAAAATAAAATTTTCGGGTGGATAAGCGGCATGAGCCACGCAGGGCCCCGAGAGGAAAGGGGCTCACGAATACAGCTGACGGAAAGTGGAGGAGGTGCTACTGCCGGTGGACTGGAGTACCTGCTTTAGAACCACCTACAATCATAACACGAATGTAGCGCCCCCGGCAAAAAGGGACGTCAGTACATTTAAATTGTACTGGTATGTATGTACAAACTTTACCCCAAGTAAAATCAAACAATACACAAGTAACAAACAGTAATAGGATCAACAACCAAATGCACAAGAAAGGAACAACCAAAGCCAAACAAGTTTCACAATCTCTCCTTTTCCCTTTTCAACATTATTTCATCACATCGACGATTTTACAACTTTCACATATTTTCAATTCAATAGTGATTTCGATCACTTTTCCACCCTTATTACCTCGGCCACCCTTATTACCTTGGCCACCCTTATCACCACAACCCACACCTTATAACTTCGTGTTGCGGCGCGCAACCCGATCCCACCGGACAATTACATTTCACACAACAACAGTAGTTCACAGTTCAATCACATGGCTTCAGGCCATCCAGAATATCAATTCACAACAACAACAATTCACAAGAATTTTCATAAACATCAATACCAATTCACTCATATACAATAACCCGTATACAATTCAAGTCACAACGATAATTGCCCACAACAAGTCACCGATGATATTACCACCGTTGTTTCAATTGCATCAATTACGATTTCTTTTCTATCATTTGTTACACAGCTCTTACCACATAACCATATTCACACACACACACTTGGTTTGTTGCCATTTATTTATGCCACTATACACATTCCCACGTTAGGACACATTAAGATTCTTTCATCCGTTAACACGTACTTCCATGTCAACATCATCACGCATTTACAAACTTTGCACATAATAAGATAGGCACATCAAATCACTTCTCATAATCACATATAACTTGGTGGTATGTAAATCAACTAAGTCAATCAATTCACATATTTTCATAAAAGGTACACATACCGTATGCTCGTCATAACAAGGGGATTCTACAAGAGTTAAAGTTAGCCATACATACCTCAAAGAGCTTTTCCTTAAGTTACTACAATGTTCTGAAAATTCTAGCCATGCCCATCTACTTCGAGATATAACAAAATTGAACACAAATTAGGAAGATATTCGTAATTCTAGCTCATTTGAGCATTTTATCAAATACTAGTTGAGCATATTGATTTCTAATCTCTTTTACAAGATTTCCTTCATTCCCTAACCCAATCTTTACTTATTTATGTTCAATAATCTTCCCATAAACCTAAGTTGTACATGCATTTATACATAATACTAATATACCCAAGAATCATACCTCAATAACCCATCTTATACTGCAAACTCGAAATTAAAGTCTAGGGTATAGAACCTTACCTCTTAGATGAAGAACTTATGATTGGGTTCTTTGATTCTTGAGGATTGATGCAAGATTTGGATGATTTAAATGTTGGGTTCCTTCTTCTCTCTCTAAAATGCTCTCACCTCTCTCTAGTTTTGTTCAGAAAATATGTTAAAATAAGGGGTTGGGGTGTTTTATTGAAGAAGGGGTCGGATTTAAAATTTAGAAAAATAGGAGCCCGAGTTAGGTATGCGATTGCACTTTGCAATCGCAGAGAGGAAATGAGGTCCGCAGAATGGACCGCAAAAGTGTTCCCAAAATCTGAACACACTGCCTGGGTATGTGGCAGAAATGCGGTCTACATACTCATTATGCTGTCGCATAGTGCACCGCAGAACTGCCCCTCACAAAATCCCAAGGGAAATATGCGACGACTATGAGGTCTGCATATCCGTTATGCGATCGCATATTGGACCGCATATTTAACCTCCAATTCGACCAACACACTGACTCACTTTGCAGCGATTATGCGGTCTGCATATCTGTTATGCGACCGCATTCTATACCGCAGAATTACATTTCCTATTTTCCAATTCGACCAACACACTGACTTACTTTGCGGTGATTATATGGTTCACATATCTGTTATGTGACCGCATTCTAGACAGTAGAATTGCATTTCCTGGAAAACAATATTTCTTGACTTTTTATAACATAGACCAGTACCAAAAGGGTCTGAACCGCGGCTCGCTTAATTTTACACATTCCTAACATATATTCGGGACTTGGCACCACAAGCTACCCGGTTTTGAGTACAAGTTTTCACGGGGCCTTACATTCTCCCCCACTTAAAATCATTTGTCCTCGAATGAGGATTTTGGAAATCGGTTGGTTTTAAAAACATGATATGCAAACTCCCAATTTTTTTTGGAAATATTTTGCCAGAGTTTCCTTTGTAATTAGACTTATCTACCTGTCAGAGAGCCCCCGAAACATTATTTCCAAGCACAATTACGCTGTTCCTATTATCCCTACAACTGGTATACAAATCATTACCTCAACACCTGCACATAATTTGGTCACTTCAATGAGTTCCATACAGTTCAACCACTCCAATACACTATACGTATTCCAGTTAATCATTACCAATCTACACTGCCTTTAATCATTCACTTATCACATGAGTTCTTACAAAACTTTCATTTACCAAAAAGGGGCTTGCGCATGATGTTACAACCCATATCCACACGCGTTAGTTCATGCCTTATATTAGTTAACATAAATCCAAGAAGGAATTACCTTTGAGATGATAAGAAGTTAATCCTATTGGTCTTAAGTGATACAAGGGTGTATAAGGGTGATTAACAAGTATAAGAAGTTAAACGAATCAAGGATGTTGTAACTCGTATTTTCAGGTAAACCTAGAGGTTCTTAATACACTCAAGAGGTCATGTATTAAGGTATTTGAATCATATAATATCCGTATCATAAGTCTTGAAGTCAAATGAGTTATAAAACAAAAGTCGACAAACGTTGTCGCAACTTAGGTTCATAATTTTACTTAAACATTAGGTTAAATGTTTCTAAGCCTTTCTCCTAATTTACAAGGAATTACGGGGTGATCTACACACAAAATTAAATATCTATGAGTGTAGTTTCCAACTCAATAAACCTATTGTAAATACGATCTCAGAGTATAGAGATATTCATATTTTTGCAAGCCTACGCAGATTAGTAGATGACAAGTAGGTGCATCACCTACTTGCCAAAATGATACGACAAAATTAAAAGACCTAAGTCGGACAAGAGAGGACTTTTAAGGGGTTATGAACTCAGTTATTTCATCCATATTTCATACCCTCAAAACCAAAGTTAACCCCTGCAACTCCTCCCCAAAAATCCCACACAAACCCTAATCGATTTTCCCTCTCTTTCAAGTTCTATTTGAAGGTAAAACCTAGAGTTTGAAGAACCAAGGGAAGGGATGAGTTATCCAACAAGTAAGGTAACATACTGCCATCTTTCATACATTTTTATCTGCTGTGAATTCATGGTAATTCGTTCTATACATGTAAGAACTCACGGGACGGTGATCGGAAGCCGTGAGATCGAGTTATTCACTTGTAGCGGACTGTTTTGTGGACTGTTTTGTGTTTCTATTGGGCTGCGTGTTTTACTACTATTTTGTGGAGTTTTGGAGGTGTAAGGGTGTGGAGAAATACCATATATATGTAGGGTTGTGGTATGATAGTTATTCTTAACATTTCCGGGTCATTTGACACGACTACGGTGGCCGTCGTATGTATGATGTAATTAGGTTGTGCGTGGACTATTTTTAGAGGCTCAATATGTTAATTATTGATGTTGTTTGGGATGTTTGGTGATTTTTTTGAATGGTGTGAAGTCATATATATAGGGGAGGTGATGTCCGTTTCAACGTAAAATAGGTTGTGGTCGATACATAATAGTTATGACGCTTAAATGATAACGATAGTATCGTTTCTCTTATTGTAGACTAAGGAGTTGTGACAATTTCATAGCTTGTGATTGGGGAAGTATATACAAGGTATGTGAGGCTATCCCTTTTCTTCTTTTGCACGATTCCGATTGTACATAATGTAATGAACGAGCTTCCAAAGATACTCTACTCTTAGAAGCTAGCAGTATTTACATTGCTTTCCCTCTTATGGAATGATTGATGTTAATGTTGCTTCTCTTATTCTTATTTTATCAATGTTGTTGGTACTTCCTAATTCTTATAAGGTTCGTAATGAAGAGTTGGTCCTAATAACGTGTACATAGGATACCGACCTTACGTCACTCCGAAGTGATTCCTTGAGTCGAGCATGCATTATGTATATGTATCTATTTTACTCTACCGAGCCGCGCTATAGTTGGCCGGGTACGACATATATTGTGCAACCACTGATCAGTTGGGTTTTATCGAGCTCCACGTGGCCGGGTCGATTCTACCGAGCCTTATGACGGTCGGGTACGTTTTTACCGAGCCTATTATGGCTGGGTACGATATGATGATGATGATGCCCACAAAGGCGTATGTTTTAAAAGTTTATGTATACATAAATATGTATCATGCATTTCGTGTCGGTAGCCCTCAGAGGTACTCAGAAGTTCCAGGTTGTATATTCTTTATCCCTGCTTACATTACTGTTCTTATTTAAGGTTCCCTGCCTTACATACTCAGTACTTTATTCGTTCTAACATCCTTTTGTTTGTGGACGCTGCATGTTGTGTTGCAGGCCCTAATAGACAGGCAGGTGCAGCTCCCCCACCACAGTAGGTTGTCCAGTTCAGCAGTGATTGGCGAGATCCCTTCTCCGGACTTGCCGTGGTCTTGGTATGCATTTTTGTTATAGACATTTTGGGTATGTCGGGGCCCTGTTCCGGCTATATTGCAGCACTTATGTTCATTTAGAGGCTCATAGACAAGTGTCGACTCATGTATAGTTTGGTATGCCTTGTCGGCTGGTTTTTGTTGTATAGTCTTTCATGGTAGCGTGGTAGCTCGTACCTTATATGTAGTTTCTTGATTGTCTGGTCATCCCCTGCTATGTATGTTCATGCCATCATATTTTATTTTTGGTTGTCCATGATCCATGTCTACCATTTATATTGATCTCGTCAACCCTAAAAGATAATAAAAAAAGGTTAGATAAAATGTACGTTGGTGCTCAGCAAGTATGGTCGGGTGCTAGTCATGGCCCTCTAGTTTGGGTCGTGACAAACTTGGTATCAGAGCAAGTCTGTCCTAGGGATTGTCTATGAGCCGTGTCTAGTAGAGTCTTGATTATGGATGTGTAGCGCGCCACATTTATAATCAGGAGGCTACATGACATCTAGGGTTGTTACCTTCTTCCTGAATCTAGATCGTGCGTAGAGTTGAGTCGTAAGTGTTCGTCTCTAATATTCACCTTGTTTTCTTTCAGCGATGCCTTCGACTAGGAAGAAAACAATTAGTAGACGGCTTGATACAGCTGCGGGAGAGGGTACCAGTCAGGTGCCCCAAGCCAGAGCAGGCCAAAGTGAGGCTTAGAGTGAGATGCCATCTCATACCTCATCTACCCCGTCTCCTCCAGAGGATATTAGGAGGCACCCAACACCTCCAGTTCCTCCGTCTGGCACTACAGACCAGGATAGGCGGAGTGCTTTGCAGTTATTGACTAGCTTGGTAGCTGCTCAGGATTAGAGGCAGAATACAGGTGCTGTTGATAAATCAGTTAGTACGAGAGTTCGTGATTTTATTAATTTAGACCCTCCAGTGTTTACTGGATCAGACCCCAAGGAGGGCCCGCAGACTTTTATTGACCAGGTTCATCGTACACTATGGGTTATGCATGTTAGTGATATATAGGCAGTAGAGTTGGTTTCTTATCGGCTACGGTATTTAGCGATTCTCTGGTATGATAGTTGGGAGAGATCCAGGGGTCCGAACGCTCCTCCAGCTGTGTGGAAGGAATTTTCTAAGGCCTTTCTTCGTTACTACTTGCCAGTTGAGATACGACGAGCTAGAGCTGATAAGTTCTTGAACCTTAGACAAGGTAATATGAGTGTGCAAGAGTACAATATGCAGTTCGATTCTTTAGCAAAGTATGCTCCCCATATGATGGCCGAGATGAGTGATAGGGTGCATTTGTTCGTGAACGGATTGGGACCACATCTGATAAATGAGTGCACAACAGCCTCCTTGGTGGAGGGCATGCATATTTCCCGTATGTAGGCTTATGCCCAGACCCTAGAGGATCATAAGCGCCAGCAGAGGGTAGATAGGGAGCAGGATAGGGGCCAACATAAGAGGACGAGATTTGCAAGGTATTCTAATGCATTCAAAGGCAGAGTCAGGCCCCAGTCTTCGAGGAGTTCGGCGCCACCTATAGCTAGTGCTCCTCCAAAGTTTTAGAGGCCTTTATATGATCGATTTACCCATTCTGGTCCAGGTCAGAGTTCGCAGGCATCAGGCTCGCAACATCACAGGGATACTAGTCAGACGAGACCCATAACACCACGTTGTGATCAGTGCGGGAAGACCCACTTTGGACTCTGCCGTCGAGGTTCTGATGCATGTTATTCTTGCGGACAGCCTGGCCATATGATGTGGGATTGTCCTAACAGGGGAGGTGATGGTATGGCTCAGCCGACTAGATCTGTGTCTGCTTCTTCCTCATCAGTTCGACCTCCAGCACGGGATTTTCAGCAGTCGACAGGTCGTGGTAGAGGTAGAGGTGCAGTGCCGAGTTTGAGTGGTGGTCAAAATTGAACCTATGCTCTAGTAGGTCGACAGGATCTCGAGTCATCTCCAGATGTTGTTACAGGTATATTATCTGTGTTTTTTCTTATGATGTATATGCACTGATTGATCCGGGATCTACATTATCATATGTTACACCCTTTGTGGCTAATAAGTTTGGCATTGAACCTGAATTGATAAGTAAACCCCTTGCGGTATCTACTCCGATAGGAGATTTTGTGATTGCTAGAAGGGTATATAGAGGTTGCACTGTGATGATTTGTAGTCGTCAAACCTCGGCAAATTTATTTGAGTTAGAAATGGTTGATTTTGATGTGATAATGGGAATGGACTGGTTGGCCTCATGCTATGCAAATGTTGACTGTCGTACGAAGATGGTTAGGTTTCAATTTCCTGGTGAACCCATCATTGAATGGAAAGGGAATATTGCTACACCAAAAGGTAGGTTTATTTCCTATCTTAAGGCAAGGAAAATGATCTCAAAAGGTTACATTTATCATTTCGTTCGCATTAGGGATGCGGAGGCAAAATCGCCTACTTTACAATCAATCCCTGTGGTCAACGAATTCCTAGATGTTTTCCCAGATGAACTCCCAGGCCTTCCTCCTTAAAGGGAGATTGAGTTTAGCATTGATGTGTTGCCTGACACTCAACCGATCTCTATCCCTCCATACAGAATGGCCCCGACAGAGTTGCGAGAGTTGAAGGTGCAGTTGAAGGACTTGTTGGATAAGGGCTTCATAGACCTAGCACTTCACCTTGGGGTGCACCAGTCCTATTCGTGCGGAAGAAAGACGGGTCGTTACGGATGTGTATCGACTATCGACAGTTGAATAAGTTTACTATAAAGAACAAGTATCCACTTCCAAGAATTGATGACCTGTTTGACCAACTCCAGGGTGCCAAGTATTTCTCCAAGATTGATTTACGTTCAGGGTATCATCAGGTGAGGGTTAAGGAGAAGGATATTCCAAAGACAGCCTTCCGGACAAGATACGGGCACTTTGAGTTCTTGGTGATGTCGTTCGGGCTAAAAAATGCCCCAGCAACTTTTACGGATCTCATGAATACTATATTTAGGCCCTATCTTGATGTGTTCGTGATTGTATTCATTGATGACATTCTTGTATATTCTCGTTCGGAGGCAGAACATACGGGCCACTTGCGGATAGTATTATAGACGCTTCAGGATCGTAAGTTATATGCTAAGCTCTCCAAATGTGAATTTTGGCTGAACTCAGTAGCGTTCCTTGGCCATGTGATATCTAACAAGGGTATTAGTGTCGACACTCAGAAGATCGATGCAGTAAAGAATTGGCCGAGACCTACAACACCATCAGAAGTCTGCAGCTTCCTAGGGCTAGCATGATATTATAGGCGGTTTATAGAAGGGTTTTCCTCTATATCATCACCATTGACTAAGTTAAAACAGAAAGCTACCAAGTTCCAGTGGTCTGACACTTGTGAACGTAGTTTTCAGGAGCTGAAGAATCTATTGACATCCGCACCAGTGCTCACTCTTCCTGAAGGAACAGAAGGTTATGTGGTATATTGTGATGCCTCAGGTATAGGTTTGGGGTGCGTATTGATGCAGCGTGGGAAGGTGATTGCTTATGCATCAAGACAATTGAAGAAGCATGAAAAGAATTATCCAACCCATGATTTGGAATTGGCTGCAGTAATATATGCTTTGAAGATATGACGGCACTAATTATACGGCGTCCATGTTGATATCTACACAGATCACAAGAATTTACAATACATCTTCAAGCAGAAAGAGTTGAATTTGAGGAAGCGTAGGTAGCTTGAATTACTGAAAGACTATGACGTCGAGATATTGTATCATCCCGGTAAAGCCAATGTTGTGGCAGACGCTCTTAGCCGTAAATCAATGGGAAGCTTAGTACATATTGAGGCAGGTAGATGGGGGTTGACTAAAGAGCTTCATCAGCTAGCCAATATGAGAATCAGATTGTTAGACTCTAATGACGGAGGTGTTACTGTACATAATACATCAGAATCATCTTTGGTATCCGAGGAAAAAGCACGGCAATATGAAGATCTTATCTTAGTACGATTAAGAGAGAGCATTCAGCAGTGTAAAAGTATGGCTTTTGAGATCGGAAGAGATGGGGCACTGAGATACCAAGGCCGATTATGTGTGCCTAATATGGAAGGGTTGCGAGAGAAGATTATGAATGAGATTCATCAATCCCGATATTCCATCCATCCCGGCTCGACAAAGATGTATCATGATGTCAAGGAGCAGTATTGGTGGGATAACATGAAGAAGTCTATTACAGAATTTGTAGCCCAGTGTCCCAATTATCAACAAGTAAAGATAGAAATCAGAAACCTGGTGGATTGCTTCAGAATATAAAGATTCTGACCTGGAAATGGGTGGTGATTAATATGGACTTCATTATTGGGTTACCTCGCTCTTATCATAAGTTTGACTCCATCTGGGTGATAATTGATCGACTTACAAAATGTGCCCATTTTCTGCTAGTTAAGACAACTTACACGGCTGAAGATTATGCGAAGTTATATATCAAGGAGATTGTTAGGCTTCATGGTGTGCCGATATCTATTATATCAAACCGAGGAGCTCAGTTTAATGCTAACTTTTGGAGGTCTTTTCATAAGGGTTTAGGCACACAAGTGAATCTCAACACTGCATTTCATCTGCAGACTGACGGACAGGCTGAATGTACCATTCAGACACTGGAAGATATGCTATGAGCATGTGTTCTAGATTTTAAGGGAAATTGGGATGACCATCTTCCACTCATAGAATTCACCTACAATAATAGCTACCATTCCAGTATTAAAATGGCACCATACAAGGCACTATACGGGAGAAGATGTAGATTACCAGTTGGATGGTTCGAAGTCAGTGAAATAGAATTATATGGGCCAAATTTGATTCACCAAGCTATTGAGAAGGTGAAAGTGATACAAGAGCGATTGAGGACGGCACAAAGCAGGCAAAAGTCTTATTCTGATGTCAGACGTCGTGATCTGGAGTTTGAGGTTGGTGATTGGGTTTTCCTGAGGATCTCACCAATGAAGGGTATTATGCGTTTTGGGAAGAAAGGTAAGCTGAGTCCAAGGTATATCGGGCCGTATAAAATTCTTCGACGGATTGGGCAGGTTGCTTTTGAGTTAGAATTGCCATCCGAATTGGAATTTGTCGACCCGGTATTCCATGTATCTATGTTGAGGAAATGTATTAGAGACCCTTCTCGAGTCGTCCCTATCAAATATGTACAGGTTACAGAGGACCTATCATATGAAGAAGTGCCAGTGGCTATATTAGATCGACAAGTCCGCAAGCTGAGAACAAAAGATGTAGCTTCCATTAAAGTATTGTTGAGGAACACGAATATGGAAGAAATAACATGGGAAGAAGAAGAGGAGATGAAGTCTAAATACCCGTAACTATTACAGAATGAAGATAACAAGGATGCTAGTGGAACACATGATACATTGGAAGGTAAAATGGCTCTATGAGGTAAGCAATAACTTGAGAATACTCTTCCTTAATACAAAATGGTGAAATGCAGATAATGTACATGTCCATAATGCTTTGCATACTCTTGTAAGGCCATACGTTAAGTTAACTGCTTGCATGTTTGTCCTCTATTTATGGGAGAAACTTGGCCGGTATCCACGATGATTTAAACTCCCCATGAACCCTTACATTCGAGGACGAATGTTCCTAAGGGGGGAAGGGTGTTATAACCTATATCCACACGCGTTAGTTCATGCCATATATTAGTTAATATAAATCCAAGAAGGAATTACCTTTGAGATGATAAGAAGTTAATCCTATTGGTCTTAAGTGATACAAGGGTGTATAAGGGTGATTAACAAGTATTAGAAGTTAAACGAATCAAGGATGTTGTAACTCGTATTTTCAGGTAAACCTATAGGTTCTTAATACACTCAAGAGGTCATGTATTAAGGTATTTGAATCATATAATATCCTTATCATAAGTCTTGAAGTCAAACGAGTTATGAAACAAAAGTCGACAAACGTTGTCGCAACTTAGGTTCATAATTTTACTTAAACATTAGGTTAAATGTTTCTAAGCCTTTCTCCTAATTTACAAGGAATTACGGGGTGATCTACCCACAATATTAAAGATCTATGAGTCTAGTTTCCAACGCATTAAACTGCTTGTCAATATGATCTTGGAGTATAGAGATATTCATATTTTTGCAAGCCTGCGCAGATTGGTAGATGACAAGTAGGTGCATCACTTACTTGCCAAAATGATACGACAAAATTAAAAGACCTAAGTCGGCCAAGAGAGGACTTTTAAGAGGTTATGAACTCAGTTATTTCATCCATATTTCAGACCTTCAAAACCAAAGTTAACCCCTGCACCTCCTCCCCAAAAATCCCACACAAACCCTAATCGATTTTCCCTCTCTTTCAAGTTCTATTTGAAGGTAAAACCTAGAGTTTGAAGAACCAAGGGAAGGACTGAGTTATCGAACAAGTAAGGTAAGTTACTGACATCTTTCATACATTTTTATCTGCTGTGAATTCATGGTAATTCGTTCTATACATGTAAGAACTCACGGGACGATGATCGGAAGCCGTGAGTTCGAGTTATTCACTTGTAGCGGATTGTGTTTGTGGACTGTTTTGTGTTGCTATTGGGCTGTGTGTTTTACTACTATTTTGTGGATTTTTGGAGGTGGAAGGGTGTGGAGAAATACCATATATATGTAGGGTTGTGGGCTGATAGTTATTTGTAACATTTCCGGGTCGTTTGACACGACTACGGTGGCCGTCGTATGTATGATGTAATTAGGTTGTGTGTGGACTATTTTGGGAGGCTCAATATGTTTATTATTGATGTTGTTTGGGCTGTTTGGTGATTGTTTTGAATGGTGTGAAGTCATATATATAGGGGAGGTGCTGTCCGTTTCAACGTAAAATAGGTTGTGGTCGATACATAATAGTTATGATGCTTAAATGATAACGATAGTATCGTTTCTCTTATTGTAGACTAAGGAGTTGTGACAATTGCATAGCTTGTGATTGGGGCAGTATATACAAGGTATGTGAGGCTATCCCTTTTCTTCCTTTGCACGACTCCGATTGTACATAATGTAATGAACGAGCTTCCAAAGATACTCTACTCTTAGAAGCTAGCAGTATTTATATTTCTTTCCCTCTTATGGAACGATTGATGTTAATGTTTCTTATCTTATTCTTATGTTATCAATGTTGTTGGTACTTCCTAATTCTTATAAGGTTCGTAATGAAGAGTTGGTCCTAATAACGTGTATAGAGGATACCGACCTTACGTCACTCCGAAAGGTTTAAAATGTGATTCCATGAGTCGAGCATGCATTATGTATATGTATCTATTTTACTCTACTGAGTCGCGCTATAGTCGGTCGGGTACGGCACATATTGTTCAACCACTAATCAGTTGGGTTTTACCAAGATCCACATGGTCGGGTACGATTCTACCGAGCCTTATGACGGCCGAGTACGTTTTTACCAAGCCTATTATGGCTGGGTACGATATGATGATGATGATGCCCACAGAGGCGTATATTTTAAAAGTTTATGTATACATACATATGTATCATGCATTTCATGTCGGTAGCCCTTAGAGGTACTCAGAAGTTCCAGGTTGTATATTCTCCATCCCTGCTTACATTACTGTTCTTATTTATGGTTCCCTGCCTTACATACTCAGTACTTTATTCGTTCTAACATTCTTTTGTTTGTGGACGCTGCATGTCGTGCTGCAGGCCCTAATAGACAGGCAGGTGCAACTCCCCCACCACAGTAGGTTGTCCAGTTCAGCAGTGATTGGCGAGATCCCTTCTCCGGACTTGTCGTGGTCTTGGTATGCATTTTTGTTACAGACATTATGGGTATGTCGGGGCTCTGTTCCGGCTATGTTGCAGCACTTATGTTCATTTAGAGGCTCATAGACAAGTGTCGACTCATGTATAGTTTGGTATGCCTTGTCGGCTGGTTTTTGTTGTATAGTCTTTCATGGTAGCGTGGTAGCTCGTACCTTATATGTAGTTTCTTGATTATCTGGTCATCCCCTGCTATATATGTTCATGCCATCATATTTTATTGTTGGTTGTCCATGATCCATGTCTACCATTTATATTGATCTCGTCAACCCTAAAAGATAATAAAAAAAGGTTAGATAAAATGTACGTTGGTGCTCGGCAAGTATGGTCGGGTGCTAGTCATGGCCCTCCAGTTTGGGTCGTGACACAAACAACCTCCAATTTGGATGAAAGATTTTGTATCCTTAAATGTCTTGATGAGCTACAATATTAAAGCATTTAGGGAAAAATATGGGGTGTCTTTGCACCAGATTGAACACAACATCAGTTTACTTAGAGACAAGAGTTTGCACGATCACTACTAGACTTGTTCAAATAGATGGGAATATTTTTCTTTCATTTCACTTTCCGCTTCCCACGTGGCTTCCTCGACTAGTTGACTTTGCCATAGCACTTTAACTGAAGCAACTTCCTTGTTTCTCAATTTACGGACTTGCCTATCAAGAATAGCGACCGGAATTTCTTCATATGATAACTCTTCATTGACCTCGATAGCCTCGATTGGCACGATGGTGGATGGGTCTCCAACCACTTTCTTTAACATAGACACATGGAACACCGGGTGCACTAATGACATTTCAGGGGGCAATTCCAGTCTATAGGCCACCTGTCCTATCCTTTGAGTGACCCGATACGGCCCGACATATCTAGGACTCAACTTCCCTTTCTTCCCAAATCGTATGACTCCCTTCATAGGGGATACCCTCAAAAACACCCAATCATCTACTTGGAATTTCAATTTTCTTCGACGAATGTCCGCATAAGATTTCTGGCGACTCTGAGCAGCTTTCAGCCTTTCCTGAATGTTTTTAACTTTTTCCATAGCCTGGTGCATGAGATCTGGCCCTAACAATTCTGCTTCACCCACTTCGAACCATCCAATTGGAGACCTACATCTCCTCCCGTACAATGCCTCAAATGGGGCCATCTAAATGCTAACATGAAAGCTGTTATTGTAAGCAAATTCTATAAGTGGAAAGTGATCATCCCAATTACCTTTGAAGTCCAAGACACAAGCCGGTAAAATATCTTCAAGCATCTGAATAGTCCGCTCCGCTTGACTATCAGTCTGTGGATGGAAAGTCGTGCTGAGATTCACCCGAGTACCCAAACATTGCTGAAATTTCTTCCAAAAATTAGCTGTGAACTGGGCCCCTCGATCTGAGATAATAGAAAGTGGAGTACCATGAAGCCTTACTATTTCCTTGATATACAATTGAGCATATTGTTCCGCAGTATCCGCTAGCAAGAAGTGAGCTGATTTGATGAGTCGATCCACTATTACCCAAATTGAGTCGAACTTGCGCTGTGTGCGTGGTAATCCTACCACGAAATCCATGTTGATCATCTCCCATTTCCACATTGGTATTTCCATAAGCTGAGTTAACCCACCGGGCTGCTGGTGCTCAGCTTTTACTTGCTGACAATTCAGACATTTAGATACAAAGTCCGCTACACCCCTCTTCATACCGTCCCACCAATAAATTTCCTTGAGATCATGGTACATTTTCGTAGAACCTGGGTGCACAGAATACCTGGAATTATGTGCCTCCGCCATTAGCCTCCCCCGATGATTATCCACATCTGGAACACAAAGCATACCTTGACATCGTAATAAACCATCCTCACCATCGAGTGAAAATGTCGAAGTCTTGTTATTCAAAACTGCCTCCTTCGTCTGTGCTAATGCTGGATCAATGAGCTGATTTTCCTTGACTTCCGCTACCAGTGACGATTCTGCTCCATTACGCACCATAACCTTCCCCTCGTCTGAGGTCGAAATACAAACCCCCAGACTGGCCAATTGATAAACCTCCCGAGCCAAAGGCCTCTGATCCGTTCCCAAATGAGCCAAACTACCCATGGACTTCCGACTGAGAGCGTCGGCCACCACATTCGCCTTCCCTGGATGGTATAAAATATCCATATCATAATCCTTGATCAATTCTAACCATCGCCCCTACCTTAAATTCAACTCCTTCTGCTTGAACAAATATTGGAGACTCTTGTGGTCCGAGAACACATCCACATGGACCCCATAAAGATAATGCCGCCATATTTTCAAGGCAAATACAACTGCCGCAAGCTCCAAATCATGCGTCGGATAATTCTTCTCGTGAATCTTGAGTTGCCTTGAAGCATACGCTATAACCTTCCCATGTTGCATCAACACACACCCCAAACCGACCCTGGAGGCATCGCAATAAACCACAAATCCTTCCGTGCCTTCCGGCAAGGTCAATATCGGCGCTGAGGTCAATCTCAACTTCAATTCCTGAAAACTTTTCTCACAAGCGTCGGACCATTGGAACTTAATTGCTTTCTGCGTCAACTTAGTCAAATGGGAGGCGAGGTTAGAGAATCCCTCCACAAACCTCCGATAATACCCCGCTAAACCCAAGAAGCTACGGATCTTTGTCGGGGTCGTGGGTCTAGGCCAATATCTTACTACTGCAATCTTCTGGGGATCCACCTGAATCCCTTCACTGGAAACAACATGGCCCAGAAAGGTAACGGACTCCAACCAAAATTCACATTTTGAAAATTTAGCATACAACTGGTGCTGATAAAGGGTCTGCAGAACTACCCTGAGGTGATCGGCATGATCCTCCCAGCTCCACGAATAAACAAGGATGTCATCAATGAAAACAATCACAAAGGAGTCTAGAAATGGCTTGAAGACCCGATTCGTAAGATCCATGAAAGCTGCTGGGGCATTGGTTAGCCCAAAAGACATGACCAAGAATTCAAAGTGACCATAGCGAGTTCTGAAAGCGGTCTTAGGAATATCCTGTTCTCTGATCTTCAATTGGTGATACCCGGACCATAGATCAATTTTGGAAAAGAACCTCGCACCTTGCAATTGGTCGAACAAATTATCTATCCGAGGTAAAGGATATTTATTCTTGATGGTGACCTTGTTAAGCTGCCGATAATCAATACACATCCGGAGCGACCCATCCTTCTTTTTGACAAAACGAACCGGGGCACCCCACGGTGACACACTTGGCCGTATGAACCCCTTTTCTAATAAATCCTTCAGTTTTTCCTTTAACTCCCTTAACTCCGCTGGCGCCATTCTGTATGGTGGAATAGATATCGGCCGCGTATCTGGCAATACATCAATCCCGAAATCAATCTCCCTATCTGGCAGGATCCCTGGAAGCTCGTCCGAAAACACTTCAAGAAACTCATTCACGACTGGCACGGACTCGGGGACAGACACTTCTGAAGTGGTGTCTGCCACCCAGACCAAATGGTAGATACACCCCTTCCTAATCATCTTAGAAGCCTTAAGGTAGGAAATAAACCTACCTTTCGGCACCACACTATTTCCTTTCCACTCAATAACCAGCTCATTAGGGAACTCAAGCCTCATGACTCTCAATCGATAGTCAAGTTTAGCAAAGCACGAATAAAGCCAGTCCATTCCCATAATCACATCAAAATTCACCATTTCAAGCTCAATAAGATCGGTCGTAGTAGCATGACCACATACCATGACAACACAATTCCTATAAACTCGTGTGGCTGTAATAGACTCACCAACCGGAGTAGATACAGAGAACGGCTCATGAAGTTGTTCGGGTTCTACCCCAAAACTTGAAGCAATGAATGGGGTAACATAAGACACAGAGGACCCCGGATCAATAAGAGCATAACAATCAATGGTCTGAACAGACAAGATACCTATAGCAACATCTGGGAAGGCCTTTGAACTCTGGCGACCACTCAAGGCGTAAAACTGGCTGGGTACACCTCTACCACGAGCGCCACTCCTAACTAAACCGCGCCCTGCTAGGGCTGGAGGACGCACAGATGATATGGCAGCTGAAGAACCGGATGACTGAGCAAATCCCCTACCCATGCCCTGACTGGGCGCATGGCAGTCCCGCTGGATATGAGCTCTCACCCCGCATCTATAACACACCGGAATATCCAAATAACAAGTCTCGAATGGAACCTCCCACACTTGGGGCATGATGCCCTCCCCTGCCGCTGTGATCTCCCTCCTGGACGACCGGAATGATGGGGTCTCCTACTGTCTGAACCTGATCTCAAGTGACTGCTCTGCTGATAATTGTGCACAAATGGCGGTGCGCTTGCTGAGGACTGGGCATATGACTGGGATGGCCCTAATGGCCCTCTCCCCGAAACTGGTCTCCCTGAGTGACCCACTGATCGGGCCCTGCTGCTACTCTCCCTTTCTGCCCGTATTTTCAACTTCCTAGCCTTTGTGGCCTGAGCGAACAGCACAATCTTCTCATAATTCATATCTGAGTGTAAGGTCGTTGTAGCAGCCTCATTCACCACCAAAGGACTAAGACCCTAAACGAATCGCCGAACTCGAGCATCCATGGTCGACACTAACTGAGGAGCATACTTGGACAACCTCACAAACTCCATATAGTACTCCCAAACACTCATACTGCCCTGCTTGAGGACCTCAAACTCTGTGGCACAGGCCGCCATTGTCTTGGCAAGCAAGAAGTGGTCCATGAATGCATCTACAAACTCATCCCATCTAGCCGGAGATCTTCCCTCCCCATGGGAATCCTCCCACATCTCGAACCACGAATACGCTGCTCCCCTCAACCTGTATGAAGCCAACTCAACCCCTTCCATCTCTGTAGCCTTCATCACTCGAAGGGTCTTATACATTTCATCAAGGAAATACTGCGGATCGGCCTCTGGGTCTGTGCCCGTGAACTCTGGAGGGGCCAACCACAGAAACTAGTTGACTCTGGAGCTGGCGGAATCTCCCTGCCCGCTGGGGGGCACAGGGGCATCATGAGATTTCTGGGCCTGAGCGGCCACTAACTGGGTCAACATATGGATGGCTCCTCTAAGGTCCCCATCAGAAACCCCAGGACCAGAAGCTGGAATTGCATCAAGATCAGGAATATTAGCGGGAGGGATGGTAGCACCCTCTACCCCAACGGGAACAGGAATACTTGGATCTGGAATAGATGGGCCATGCAAATTCAAGACCGGGGAGTCACTCTCACCCACGGCATCAGGTACATGATTCACAGCCACATTTGGGGTGGCATTGGCCCCGAGGCCGAGTCTAGCTCTCTTCTTAGGTGCCATTACTGGAAATTTGGAACAGAGCACGAGTTAGATGTAAATACTTCCACTTTTCACTTCACCGCACGATATAGAGTAACAAAGAAGTAGGTAATTTCCTAAATGAATATGTAGCCTCCAACTTATATATGTGGTCGACAACACACCGATAAGAAGGACTCTACTAGACACGGCTCCGAGACATCCTAGGACACTTTAAAACCTTAGGCTCTGATACCAAGTTTGTCACGCCCCAAAACCCGAGGGGCGCGACCACCGCTCGACCGGGTAGCCCCCAGCCAAGCGGACCTGGGTGCCTTTCCTATTCCACGTGATACCATGCGTTTCCATTACCCATTAACCAAGTGAAATAGCCATTTATAAATTTAAACACACTCTTATGAGATTTACATAACATACATAGTTACTTAGCGTGGTTTACAAGTTATACTGCCCAAAATACATAAGTACATAACCTATGTTTCCTGTCTACGGAGCCTCTAGAGATACAGAAGAGTGTTACAATACTTTCCGGTAACAAGGCTCCGGCTATACCTTACGCAAATACAAAAATAAAATTTTCGGGAGGAAAAGCGGCATGAGCCACGCAGGGCCCCGAGAGGAAAGGGGCTCACCAATACAGCTGACGGAAAGTGGGGGAGGTGCTACTGTCGGTGGACTGGAGTACCTGCTTTAGAACCACCTACAATCATAACACGAATGTAGCGCCCCCGGCAAAAAGGGACGTCAGTACATTTGAATTGTACTGGTATGTATGTACAAACTTTACCCCAAGTAAAGTCAAACAATACACAAGTAACAAACAGTAATAGGATCAACAACCAAATGCACAAGAAAGGAACAACCAAATCCAAAAAAGTTTCACAATCTCTCCTTTTCCCTTTTCAACATTATTTCATCACATCGACGATTTTACAACTTTCACATATTTTCATTTCAACAGTGATTTCGATCACTTTTCCACCCTTATTACCTCGGCCACCCTTATTACCTCGGCCACCCTTATCACCACAACCCAGACCTTATAACTTCGTGTTGCGGCGCGCAACCCGATCCCACCGGACAATTACATTTCACACAACAACAGTAGTTCACAGTTCAATCACATGGCTTCAGGCCATCCAGAATATCAATTCACAACAATAACAATTCACAAGAATTTTCATAAACATCAATACCAATTCACTCATATACAATAACCCGTATACAATTCAAGTCACAACGATAATTGCCCACAACAAGTCACCGATGATATTACCACCGTTGTTTCAATTGCATCAATTACGATTTCTTTTCTATCATTTGTTACACAGCTCTTACCACATAACCATATTAACACACACACTTGGTTTGTTGCCATTTATTTACGCCACTATACACATTCCCAAGTTTGGACACATTAATATTCTTTCATCCGTTAACACGTACTTCCATGTCAACATCCTCACGCATTTACAAACTTTGCACATAATAAGATAGGCACATCAAATCACTTCTCACAATAATATATAACTTGGTGGTATGGAAATCAACTAAGTCAATCGATTCACATATTTTCATAAAAGGTACACATACTGTATGCTCGTCATAACAAGGGGATTCTACAAGAGTTAAAGTTAGCCATACATACCTCAAAGAGCTTTTCCTTAAGTTACTACAACGTTCCGAAAATTCTAGCCATGCCCATCTACTTCGAGATATAACAAAATTGAACACAAATTAGGAAGATATTCGTAATTCTAGCTCATTTGAGCATTTTATAAAATACTAGTTGAGCATCTTGATTTCTAATCTCTTTTACAAGATTTCCTTCATTACCTAACCCAATCTTTACTTATTTATGTTCAATAATCTTCCCATAAACCTAAGTTGTACATGCATGTATACATAATACTAATACACCCAAGAATCATACCTCAATAACCCATTTTATACTCCAAACTCGAAATTAAAGTCTAGGGTATAGAACCTTATCTCTTAGATGAAGAACTTATGATTAGGTTCTTTGATTCTTGAGGATTGATGCAAGATTTGGATGATTTAAATGTTGGGTTTCTTCTTCTCTCTCTAAAATGCTCTCACCTCTCTCTAGTTTTGTTCAGAAAATATGTTAAAATAAGGGGTTGGGGTGTTTTATTGAAGAAGGGGTCGGATTTAAAATTTATAAAAATAGGAGCCCGATTTAGGTATGTGATTGCACTTTGCGATCGCAGAGTGGAAATGCGGTCCGCAGAATGGACCACAAAAGTGTTCCCAAAATCTTAACACACTGCCTGGGTATGTGGCAGAAATGTGGTCCGCATACCCATTATGCGGTCACATAGTGCACCGCAGAACTGCCCCTCACAAAATCCCAAGGGAAATATGCGACGACTATGCGGTCCGCATATCCGTTATGCGATTGCATATTGGACCGTATATTTAACCTCCAATTCGACCAACACACTGACTCACTTTGCGGCGATTATGCGGTTCGCATATCGTTTATGCGACCGCATTCTATACCGCAGAATTGCATTTCCTGTTCTCCAATTCGACCAACACACTGACTTACTTTGCGGTGATTATGCGGTCCGCATATCTGTTATGCGACCGCATTCTTGATCACCGAATTGCATTTTCTGGAAAATAGTATTTCTTGACTTTTTATAACATAGATCAGTACCAAAAGTGTCCGAACCGCGGCTCACTTAATTTTCACATTCCTAGCATATATTCAGGACTTGGCACCACGAGCTACCCGGTTTTGAGTGCAAGTTTTCACGGGGCCTTACATGTGCAATTTAGGAGGCGCATTGTGTTTTGACTTGCGAATGCATGACTAGTGTTACAGTGATCACCTGGTTTTGGGATGATAAGGTTCAGGTTTTGATACATGGTGAGCAGGCTATGTGAGTATTTTTGTAAGATGATTGTGTATGAGTGATGTATCAGTCATTTGAGTAGTGGAGTTGGGATCAGATATGGAGATTCTAGTATTCTTGAGGTTTACAGACTGAATGTTTACGTAGGTAGACTATTTCTTGATTATGGACTATGAAGATATTATTAGAATTGGATAGTTGATGGTATGTGTTATGGATAGGCTGCTATGGACTTTTGGAAGGTTTCTTACGTATGTGGCATTGATCAAAATTGGTTTGGGGGATATTTGTAGGCCGAATGAGACTGGGTATCCTATATCAGATCGGGTTTGCTTACTTTTATGCAACTTTTATCGTAGGTATATCATCAAGCAGAATGGATGTTATTAGTGCCCTTGTCTATCTTATATGCTTCTCTCTTATACTATAACGGGTTGAGGCTACTTGATTATTGCACGCATGTTGTAATCCTATTTAGGCCTTATGGCGATATATGAGCGAGAAGGCTCTTATAATGTTGGCTTACTTATTACACCCTAGTTGTGCTCGCCCTTTTCCCATATTGTATTATTATTACTCACCTCCCCACAGTTATACTTATGCACTCTATCGTGTTTGATGTTGATGCACATGTGCTTACTGAGCACGAGAATTATGGCTCGATGGGTATTCCTATATGGATTGATATATTTGGAATCGTGTTGCACATCGCAACGGAGCTATGTGGGATACCCTTCCTTGTGTTTATATTGTTTGTTTTGTTTTTCCTTTATTGGATGAGTTCAAGAAATTAGGCTTTTGGTGTTATATTAGTTGTACTTGTTAGATAGTCTTCATATCTTGTTTTCTTTCTATTTTTGTATATATTTGAGTTATTGTTTATTTTGTTACGAACCGAGTTGTGTGAGGTTCCTTGTGGTTTTTGATGTGACTTGTTTGTTGGGCTACTTGTATTGGGTGAGACAGGATTTTTGGACTAGGGATTTGCACTATCGTATTGGGTAAGGAATGTTTGGAAGAATAATACCATATTTCTGCTCAGAATTTGGCTATGGTCCTTGTTGGACGAGAGAAAAACACGACTTGTTGATTGGGTGAGTGGTTATGAGTTTTTACATGTTTCTTTCATCATTGGCAGAGTCGAATATTTGTGATAGGTTTTCAATGTCTTTGGCTGATGCTTCTTATGTTTTGATGATCTAACAAACTTGTTGTAAAAAACCAGATAAAGAACCTGGCCCACATGGTGTACATTTCAACTAACCTGGTCCAAGTCTGAAAATCAGCAAATAAATGAACGACTACAGGGAGGAACACAACAGGGACCTGGTGACCTTGTCTCTTAGGGTTCTCTGACACAAGTACAAGTCAGTGACTATCCACAATCATTATAAAGAGGAACACAACAAGGACCTGGTCCCTTAGGGTTCTCTGACAGAAGTATAGGTCAATTGTACAGCTAGAACGTAGCAGCAGAAAGTGAACATCTCGCCACTGTTACAGAAGAGAAACATAACTAGGACCTGGTCCGATAGTGTTCTCTAACAGAAGTACAAGTCGACTATCCAGCTGGAACACAACTGCACAGAAGTGGTTGTGCAGATAGTACAGTAGTCACTTCTCATTGGGAAGAAGCGTGTACCAAGAATTGACACCACTATCTATTGTGATGTTTTTTGTGATATAACAACCTGGTGCAAGGCACAACTTCCTTTGTGCATTCAGTGATAT